>NC_064247.1:80176440-81401440 GCF_003254725.2 Canis lupus dingo
CCTAATATGTAAGTGTCTAGACAGTCCTTTATTTTTGGCAATTTTGGCAAAGTGACTGGCTTCTGGAATTCAGCAAAACCAGACAACGCCTGTCTCCCTAGTCTCATCCAAAGCTGTGCCACCTCGTCCAGATTCTGCAGAGACTCTTGCTGTCTGGCCCCCTCCTTAATAACGAAGCACGGAGGAGACAAAAGTTTTACAAATCCCAGGGGAATATTCTGCTGCTTGAAAAACTAGAGCACCACGGCCTGGAGCCTTCCTGCCAGAGGCAGTTCAAAGCTCGCAAAGGCCCCTGCTCCTCAGCAGCTGGACACATGGGATTAATTCAGGCAGGAGCCGGGCAAGAAATGCAGGCCCCTGAGTAGTGCTCAAGAAAGGGAATTTTAAGATCCAGACTGAACAGAAAGCAGGGGCGGAGGGGAGGTGGGGGGAGTAGGAAGGACTCACCCTCCTAACCCAAGGGATCCTAACCTGCGAGGGTTAATATTAAATGTTAAATTGGGGACGAGTGTGTGTGTGCGTGTGTGTGTGCGCGTGTGTGTGTGTTTTAGGGAGACTGTCTATGGTTTCTACCGGGGTTGCAGTAGGATCTATGCCCCCAGAGTTTCGGAGGCACGGATCAAGAAGGCACACAATTAGGTTAAAGAATCATCTCCATCCTAAACATGACCTGAACTGGAACGATCACGAGAAAGGAAAAGTGCTTTGTGCTCCAAAGAAAACAACGGCCATTTCCAACAGGAATTGGCTGTCACATTCTCTGCACTTGGAAAAAAAATCAACAGAGCATCCGCCCAGCCTGCTCGAGGCCCATCCCTTAAGCCCAGGTCTCCAGGGAAGGCCGCGAGCCTTTGTTTTCCAGTCTGTGGGCAACCGGCCGGGCCCGGAGCCAGAGGGGAGAGACCTCGGTGGAAGAAAATACGCGGATGCGCCCAGCCGCGCGGGCTGGCGGCGCCCGAGGGTGGGCTCAGCTCGGCCTGGGGCCCCGAGACCCACCAGGTGCGGAGGAGGGTGCTAGGCGCGGCCTCGGTTCCCCCGCGAGGATCCTGGGCCTGCTCTCCCCTCCCCGGCAGGGCAGGCGCAGGCGGGCCTACCCGGGGCCACCCTGGTTACCACCTCTTCGAGGCGACGGGGCCGCGGGCTGTGCGGAGAGGACCCCCTTCCCCTGGCCCTTCTCGCCTTTGCGAAGGGGGCACGTGGGCCCCGGGGGCAGGCGGGCAGGCCTGGGGCCCGGGGGGGCCAGCACCGGGCGCGACCCCCGGGGAGGGCCCGGCTGCCTGCCGAGGGGTCCCACGGACTCACGCCCGCACCGAGCTGTGCTTTCCCGAGTCTGCATGTGTCTGTCCCATCCTTAATGCACCCCAGGGGGGCTCCTGATGCCCCCCAACACCGATTCTCCGCCAGGCTCCCCCTTCCCGGTTCACAGCACCTCCCTGCCCTGGGGCGCACCCCCGGGCCCGCGCAACAGCAGCTCCTCCTCCTCCCTGGAAACACGCGCCGCCGGGCACCAGCTCCAGTGGCGTCATCCCCCCACACCCCCACGCACCCCCACGCACCAAGTGCTCTCCTCGCGTCAGCCTGTTTGCTCCTCAGAGCCTGTGACTTCTATTTTTCCGCATGTCTCTCCACTCCAAATGTCAGGTCCTTGAGGAAAGACCGAGAGTCTCTCTTTGCTTCTCCACAGTCGCTCGCCGGGCTCCTGCCCTGGCCCCGGCCCCAGAAGGCTGACCTGCGGGGTCTGTGCAGCCCAGGCGCCCCCCCCCCGCCCTCCCCCTGTCCCCGGGCCCGGGCGGGGGCCGCAGGGGGCGCTGCGGGCTGTGCCGACCCTGGACCCCGACCTCACTTCGCCCCGGGACCTCTTCGTCCCGCCCACAGTTCTACAAGCGCCCCTTCGTGAAACGCTCCTCGGTGCCGAGTCCTAAATGTGCCACCTGTTACCTGACGGTGGTTCTGACGGGTACAGAGGCCACAGCCAACTCACTGACCGGGGCCTCCCCCGCCTGCCATACCCCAGGTACTTAATAGGTGAGTTTTGAATGAGTAAGTGCATAAGGCTACGGCGTTTTCATTTATGTATGTATTAAGCTATGACCCGTAGCCACAAAACTCACCCTTCCAGTGGATATAACTCAGCGGTTTTTAGTTTATTCACCAGCTTGTGAGATCCTCACCACTAATTCCAAAGCATTTTCTCATCACTTCAAAAAGAAACCCTGTCCCCATTAGGGTCACTTCCTGTTCCTCTCTCCCCCAGCCCCTGGCAACCGCGGTCTACTTTCTCTTTCTCTCTCAACTTACCTGTTCTGGATACTTCATATAAGCGGAATTCTGTGACATGTGGTTTTCCGTGTCTGCTTCCTTCAGTTAGCGTCGTGTTGTCAACATGTAGGGGGGGGGATTTCATTCCTTTTTACGCTGAACAATCTATCCCGTCATAGGACAGACCACATCTTGTGTGTCCACGTATCAGGTGATGGGCCTTTACGGAGGTTTCTACCTTTTGGCTATTATGAATACTGCTGCTATAAATACTCATGTCCAAGTTTTTGTGTAAACCTAGGTTTTCAGTTCTCTTGGGGAGATACCTAGGAGTGGAATTTCTGGGTCACACAGTAACCCTATGTTTAAGTTTTTGAGGAAAGAAGGGCACCTGACTGGCCCAGTAGATTAAGCATCTGCCCCCACCTGAGGTCCTCATCCCAGGTTCCTGGGATCGAGCTCTGCATTGGGCTCCCTGCTCAGCGGCAAGTCTGCTTCACCCTCTCCCTCTCTCGCTGTGATCTCTCATTCTTTCTCTCCCTCAAATAAATAAAAACATCTTTTAAAAAAACTGCATGGAGAAGAACCCAACTGACACGGATGTGGAGCAAAGGGAGTCTCAAACACCATACGTCCACTGCAAGTATGCACCCAGGAGACATTCTTGCACACATGCACCAGGACACTCAACCTAGAATGCTAATAGTAAAATCATTGGCTGAAAATTGGAAATAAATCTAATGCTCATTGCCAGTAGCTTGGACAAATATATTGTGGAAGAAAGAAATAAATGGATTACAGCTATGCATAACGGCACAGAGGAACCTCACGATGTAGAAAAACGTTACAAAAGAATATGTACAGTTTCACTTATATAAATTTCCAAAACAAATAAAACTAAATTATATAGTTTAGGGATGTGTATGTAGGTGGAAAAACTATTAAAAACCATTTCAACAAAAAACAGGATATTGGTTACCTCTGGCGGGAGACATGGCAGGGAGAGGCACAGGAAGGTCCTCTGAGCTGAGCCAGCTATGTGGTTCCTGTCCTGGGTGAGATGCACTGAGGTTCACTTTGAGTTATTTTCAACTGTACACAGGTACTCACCTACCTATGCACTATTCTGAAAGTTTTATATATATTTATATATGTTTAGAGAGAGAGAGAGAGAGAGAGTGCACACGCAAGAGAGAGAGCAGAACCTCAGTCGAGATGTCAGGAGATCAGGATTCCAGATCAGCTTTCCTCTTCAAGGGCTGTGGGACACGAGACAAATTATTTAATCTCTCTGCCTCAACTTTTTTCTCTCTAATATGGGATGATAATAACAGCCACTTATTTAGGGCTTACTATTCCTAAGCACTATGCTAAGTGCTGCCACATATGTTATCCACATATCTTACTGTGTCCCTTGCCCATAAGAAACATATAACTGAAGCCAAGTTAAGCAGAAAGTCTTACAAAGGTGTAGAAATAGTCTATAGAACCTAAGGGATGGTGCAGCCAGAGGACAGACTCTGGCAACTCAGTCTCTCGGGCCGCCCTTCTCTCCATAAATGTTGCATTCCTCTCTTTTGTTATAAACTGTACCCCAGCCCACCTGTGAGGAACTGACCACCCACAACTCTCAGGTTTTTATCTTCTCCAAGACACGGGCCAGACCCAAATCTCAGTGCAAATTACAAAGCTTCCCGAAGAGAGAATTCTTACTGCTTTCTTTTGGATCCAGGATCCACCCCTGACCCAGTCAACTGTGGCAAAGGGGCAGAATCCCACTATGCAAAATGCCTGCTAGGGACAAACATCATGAAACTAAATGGGACTATGGTTGTTGGCAGTCAGCCCATGGAAATCGAATTCCAAGAGATGTAGAGTCCTGCGAGGACAGCTCCTCAAACAGGGGGAAGAAATAGTGGAAGAACAGATAATCCAATGTCAACTCTTATGTAATCTACTCCTTGTAACCCCTTGTAACAACCCAATGAGATGATGTCAATATCCTCATCTTACAGATAGAGATTGAGAATCAGATAGGACCCAGTTTCTCAATCATGGCACCACTGACATTTTGGACTGAACAATTCTTTGTGGTAGGGGGCTGTCCTGTGCACTGTAGGATGCAGTATGGCCTCTGCCCACTGGATACTAACGATACTCCTCTAGTGGTGACAATCAAAAAATATCTCCATGTGGGGTGCCCGGTGGCTCAGTCGGTTGTCTGCCTTTGGCTTAGGTCATGATCTTAGGGTCCCTGCTCAGTGGAGAGTCTGCTTCTCTCTCTCCCTCTGTGCTCTCATGCTCCCCATCTCAAGTAAATAAATAAAATCTTAAAAATACAATCTCTACATTGCCAGATGTCCCCTGGAGTGGAGAACCACCAACGGAGGCTAAGTGGATTGCATAACACTAGTAAGTCAGAGACAGGAATCAAACCCAGGTGTTGGTGACTTGAGAGCCTTCTCTTAGTCACTGTCTCTCCTAGGATCAGATGTAACTCACCTCCCTCACAAGATGGTAATGGGGTTATAATGATGTGCGAGCACCCTGAAGTTAGGTGGAACATATTGCCTCCACATTCTTTTTGTGCTTCTAGTTCTGTGGATCGATGTGGCTGCTCAAACAGCACAGGACTCTCTTCTCTCAGGAATTTGAATACCAAGGCCTGATCATCAACCAACCATACTTCCCACTTAGTTTCACAATGAGATTCCTCTTCAAATCCTCTCATGAAGATTGGTATTCCCAGACTCTTGCTGTCTCATGTTCAATTCTACTTTCCATCCAACCTATGATTTATGGTAACCTTCCTTAGCTAGTTTGCTTCTAGAGGAGTCAAGTCCTTTTCCAGCTAATTGGGTCCCCAAAGCCCATATGTTCGTCTTCCACCAAAAAAAAATAAAAAATAAAATAAAATTAAAAAAAAAAAAAAACACCTGATGAAGCATGTTACATCTCTTCCTTCATGCACTAGAGGTCTCGATAAACTCGGTGGTTTCCATGGAATGGACTCCCCTGTAACTAAAAGGCTTCTCTGAGAAAAAATAAAACAAGACAAAATCAGAGAGGGAGACAAACCATAAGAGACTCTTAATCACAGGAAACAAACTGAGGGTCGCTCGAGGGGAGGTGGGTAGGGGATGAGGGATCTGGGTGATGGGCATTGAGGAGGGCATGTGATGTAATGAACACTGGGTGTTATATAAGACCAATGAATCACTGACCTCTACCTCTGAAACCAATAATACATTATATGTTAATTAATTTAATTAAAATTAAAATTAACAAATAATAAAAATAAAAGAGGGAAGCCCTGGTGGCTCAGCGGTTTGGCACCGCCTGCAGCCGAGGGCGTGATCCTGGAGACCTGGGATCAAGTCCCATGTGGGGCTCTCTGTATGGAGCCTGCTTCTCCCTCTGCCTGTGTCTCTGCCTCTCTCTCTCTGTCTCTATGAATAAATAAATAAAATCTTTAAAAATAAATAAATAAAATAAAAGGCCTCTCTGAGAATGCGGCTTGACAAAGCCCTTCATGGACTGCCTCTAATCTGTTAGTTTTTATTTGGGTTTTTCATATTCATTGTGACTGAATTCTAAAAACAATGAAGTCCTTCATTTGCAAGGCTTTGAGGCTCTCCCATCTGAACCAAAAAGGAAAACATTTTGGCTGAGATTAGAGTGGGTTGGCCACGTGCTAGCGACAGGAGGTCCTTATGGTGAGCTTCTGGAAGTTTATGAAAGAAAATGTGTCTCCAGCTTATTTTGATTGCCTAATAAAATGACCACAGTATGCCATTCATATCCTTCCAGTCAAGAAATAGCTTGTTTGGGTTATAATATAATGTTTTTTAGTAAACTTTTCGTAATAAAGATTTATTTATTTGACAGAAAGGAGGGAGGAAAAGAGAGAGAGAGAGAAAGAATGCATAAGCAGAGGGAGCTGCAGAGAGAGAGAGAGAAAGGGAGAAGCAGGCTCCCCTCGCAGAGGGGAGCCTGACATGGGGCTCCGTCCCAGGACCCCGGGATCATGACCAAAGCTGAAGGCAGATGCTTAACCGACTGAGCCACCCAGGTACCCCTTTAGTAAAGTTTTTAAATTGAAGTACAACAGAAAGACACACAAGTCAGAAAATCACAAATATCTAGTTTGATGAATTTATCTTAAAGTACACACACCCATATAACCACTACCTGGATCAAGAAAACACTAGCATTCCAGAAGCCCCTCTCAGAATCCCCTTCTGGTCACTATCCCAGCCCTCTCCCTAAATGTAACCACAATAATTTTAATCTCACGACCTCCATATATTTTATGTATCCGATGGCCCAGACAATTATTTCTGGAGGGCAAAGTTAATCAGAAGCTGGGAGAATTGTTTCTCCATGAGTCATTCTTAAGAACAGTTCATCAGTGAGGATGCTTCCAGCTGCAAGTAATAGAAACCTCAGCTCAAACAGCTTACACAATGAGAAAATTTATGATCTCCACATAAATGAAGTCCTAGGGCAGAGGGAGCTTCAGGGTTAATTGAATCAGAGGCTCAAGTCAACAAAGCCCCATGTTCTTTTCATCTCTCCACTCGGCCATCGTGGTGTCTGCCGGTAGCAGGACAACAGTACTTTCTGTGACTCTTCCGAGCGGAAACTTCTTCCAGAGAAGAAGCTGGTGAGGATGCGGACACATGTGCAACGAATCCGGCCAGGAGACAGGATTGCCCAATTCCTCTAGACTTACCACATAGGATGGGATGGAGGTCCACTCCAACGCTTCCTATGGAATGCCATGTAGAACTAATGGAAAATGTCAGACTTGACTCATCTATAAACCTGCTTTATAGTACAAAATGGTAACAAAGGTTATAAAGAGTGGAGGTTTGTGGCTGAAGGTACTGTTGGAGATTCAAGGTTACAGGTAAGTAGCTCTCTGTGAGGAAAAAATAAATTGACCGTGGCAAGATAAACACAGCAGCTCCTGCCCTCTCTCCTCTGAACGTCAGTGATCCTTCCTCTCAGAATTGCCTGTTTGGGCACTGAGTCATAAACATCATTTTAAAAGTTACCGGGATAGTGTCTGTTACCAGTTATGTTGATCACAAGACATAATGTTTCAGTATACACTTAGGACAAATCCTACTTCTTTACAAATCACATGATGGCAAGCAGCACACATGGGAAGGCTATTTAAATGCTACCAGGTGTGTGAGTCACGGCTCCTCAAAGGACTCCAGTTCTTTCAGTGACCTTGATAATACCCACCTGCCATTTAGTCCCCCTAGAAGTTTGAATATCCTCAATGTTAAAATCCCTATGTTATTTATATTTTTAAAAAAGATTTTATTTATTCATGAGAGACACAGAGAGGCAGAGAGATGCAGGCAGATGTGGGACTCAATCCCAGGACCCCGGGATCATGACCTGAACCAAAGACTGATGAGATGCTCAACCACTGAGCCACCCAGGTGCCACCCAAATCCCAATTTTAAAATAAATATTATGAGTCATACATATATATATGTATTAATATTCATCTGCATAAAGTAGTTGAAAATGTAACATGTTTACATTTCTTTTATCACTGTGCTAGTCACGTATTATTTGAATACTAGTGAATACCTGTGGTGGAATTTATCATCAAAGAAGATCCGGGTAAGCAAGCTATATGCCAGTGAGAAACAATCATAATCATGATGTACAATAGTCATATTCTTTCTGTTAAATGGTAAAATGTGTGTGTATGTATACAATATGACAAATAGCAGATAGGTTTCAAAGATAAGGTATTACACTGGATATGTATGTAAATTTTATATATGTAAGTATATGTGCACCAATAATTTCACATTATGTAAAGAAAACAAAGGGTCTTTAAATAATCATTCCTGTGGGATGCCTGGGTGACTCAGTCGGTTAGGCGTCTTCCTTTGGCTCAGGGCATGATCCTGGGGTCCTGGGATCTAGCCCCACATCAGGCTCCCTGCTCCTTGGGGAGTCTTCCTCTTCCTCTCCATCTGCCTCTCCCTCAGCTCATGCTCTCTCTCACTCTCTCCCAAATAAATAAATAAATAAATAATCATTCATAGTGGATAAATACACAACTGATACTATTCCCAGCACCAAGAAAGAATGAACACTTTCTTTCTTTCTTGGTTCTTCAGGGCAACTCCAACTGAAGAGTAAAAATTCCAACACATCCTTCAGAAAAATACATACTACAAAACTAATATTCTTTTTTTTCAAGATTATTTATTTATTCATGATAGACAGAGAGAGAGAGGCAGAGACACAGGCAGAGGGAGAAGCAGGTTCCATGCAGGGAGCCCGATGTGGGACTCGATCCAGGGACTCCAGGATCACGCCCTGAGCTGAAGGCAGGCGCCAAACCACTGAGCCACCAGGAATCCCTAAATGCACATTCTAATATGAGAAAGTACATCAAGTGCACTTGATCTCAACAGGCCTAACACCCCCCGCCCCGGTTTCAGAAACTGTATTCTCTTTTTTACTAAAGTGAAAATATAAAATCCTATGATCATCCATCATTTTAAATGTGTTCTATTATCCAACAACCTTACAATAACCCCTGGATGTTCGAATGTTTGTTCTTGTTAGAATTTCAGTTCTTTCTCAAGAATAACATGAGGTATATACGTTTACTATTCCTTTGTACGTCAACTGGGAGTGTGTCTTTTATTTATAATCCCAAACTACCTCAGTTTGCCTTTTGGTGTTGGTTAGGCCTTTAAAAAAAAAAAAAAAAAGATTTATTTATTTATTTATTTATTTATTTATTTAAGAGCAAGTGAGAGAGCACGCATGCACGCTCATGCAAGTGGGGGAGGGATAGAGGTTGAGGAAGAAAATCCCAAGCAGACTCCTCACTAAGTGCAGAGCCCAAGGTGGGGCTCAATCTGACAACTCTTAGATCATGACCTGATCCGAAACCAAGAGTCCAACACTAACCAACTGAGCCTCCCAGATGCTCCTGGGCTAGGACTTTTTGAAATAAGTTGAATACTTCACGATGCCAAGACCCCATAGACAATTAGAAAATACAGATCTTCTAAGGAGGATCCCAAATGATACAAAGAAGCCCATTAATTTGCTCTACAAAGGTCAGATCAAGGTTGTAGAGATTTAAAAAATACTCTTTTCTGCCATGCCAGCAGAGGGCACATATTCTACTTCACTGTACAGTAGTTCCCTCTTCTTGACAACTAAGTTTCAAGATCCCCAGAGGATGCTTGAAACTGCAGATAATACCAAATCCTATGTGATTTTCCTATACATACACATGTATGATATAGTTTAATCTATAAATTAGGCACTATAAGAGACTAACAACAATAACTAATAATTTAAAAAAGCAATTTTAACAATAAACTGTAATAAAAGTTATTGGGAATGTGGTCTCTCTCTCAAAATATCTTACTGTACTTTACATACCCACACACTCATCTTCTTCTTGTGATGATGTGAGATGATAAAATGCCTACATGATGAGACAAAGTGAGGGGGATGACAGTCATTGTGAGAATGTTAGGTTATGACTGACCTTCTGACCATACCTCAGAAGCAGGATCATCTGCTTCCTGACCACAGGTGACCTTGGGTCACTGAAATCGCAAAAAAGAGAAACCACGGATAAGGGGAGGTGGGGCGACTATCCAACCAAGCAGATGGATTCTGAGCACCTACTATGTGTAGAACATAGAACTTTGCATTAGGCTGGGAAGTGACTAAGTGTGCTGCCCAATCCCCAGCCTCAAGGACACTACAGTCTAGTTGAGAAGAGGAACACAGGAACTAGTCTGGCACCAAAGAATAAAATGGTCATGCATGTGATAGGCACTCTAAGAAAGGAGAAGTCAGGGGATCCCTGGGTGGCTCAGCAGTTTAGCGCTGCCTTTGGCCCAAGGTGTGACCCTGGAGACACAGGATCGAGTCCCACATCAGGCTCCCTGCATGGAGCCTGCTTCTCCCCTCTGCCTGTGTCTCTGCCTCTCTCTGTGTGTCTCTCATGAATAAACAAATTTTTTTAAAAAAAACTAAAATAAATTAATTTAAAAAAAAAAAGAAAGGAGAAGTCAGTGGATGTGAGTAAAATGAGGTTTCATGGGGAAAATGAGACCTAGCATTTGACCGCAGCCTGGGTAGGATTCAGCTAGGCCAACGTGGCAAATGTGCTGCCCATCCACTGCCACTCTTTGTACCTTCGGCAGGCATTGCGAATCAAAGCCAGTGTGGCTCCACTTTCCACTGAGCTCCAGCCCGAATTCAGTGCTACTGGCAACCCAGACCAGTTAACAGGAATCAAAACTCAATTGCATTTAGCCTTAGGAATGGGGTGGGAGGTGGATATTCTGGCTCATGGAGAAGAACTTTCAAGGATATAAAAGGTGAGAAAAGGGCAAGTGGAAGTAGAAGATGGGGAGTGGCTGGCTGAGAGCAGGGTATCTAGGTAACCAAATGTGATAGGTAGTATTGGGTCAAGTCATATAAGATATTGAAAAATTAGCAGTTCTTGAATAAAGAATGTGTTTGAGAAAGGCTTGGAAGAAATATGCATAGCAAATACAGAAGATGACTGGGTGCACCTACTTTTTTAAAAAGTCTTAAGAAAGAGCCCAAACCTCTGCATAAACTTAAGGGTGATCATTCTTCTCACAAACAAAAGATTTCATAAGCATCCTGAATTCTAGGTTAGAAGACATATTCCTTTAGAAAGCACTGTTGCACTGTGTTCTCATCTACGGTGCTGCTGTTCACCGATACCGGTTTCCTGATTCTTTTTAAGTGATTTTTCCCCCCCTCTTTGGAAGCTTTCAGGAGAGTGGTTCTCAACTGTCATCAAGAATCAGGTTCCCTTTAAAAAAAAAAAAAATAAAGAATCCTGCTCCCTCAAAACAGAGATTCTGTTTTCATTGATCTGTGGCAGGACCGGATATTAGCATTTCTTAATGATTCACAGTGATTTCAAGATGATCCAAAGTGTTACCATGGTCTGTGTTTTGGACTTTATCCTTATCCCTTCTATTCTAAAATTCCACAATGATCAGAGTGGGAGTCCTTTTTTTATTCTTCCGAGCATTCAGACGTCCTTTCCAGCTCAAAAACCATAATCATTAGTTCTGGGATGTTTTCTTGCATTATTTCTGTGATAATGTCTTCATTGTTCATTTCCAGATCGTCTATTGAGATAGGGTACCTCTTTGTATAAACCTCTCATTTTCAATCTTTTCCTTTCTGTTCTATCTTGTGGGAGGATTTCTTTCTTTTTATTTTCCAACCCTGCTATTGCTTCCCTTTTTATTTCTGCTCTCACTAAAACAAAAACAAAAACAAAAACTCAACCAAACAAAAATCTTTTACTTTGAAATAATTTTAGGCTTACAAAGATTTGCAAAAATTGTACAGAGTTCCCAAATAAACTTCATAAAAGCTTACTCTAATGTTAATATCTTGCATAACCAAAGTGCAATTATCAAAACTGAACAATCAACATTGTAAAAGTGCTATTAAGTATAGACTTTATTTGAATGTCACCAGTTTTTCCACTGGTAACAAGGAAAAAGAACATTATCTTTTTCTGTTCCAGGACCCAATCCAGGATCCCACACTGCATTTAGCTGTCCTTCCTCCTTCATCACCTTCCCTTCCCCCAATCGGTGACAGTTCTTGTCTTTCACAACCTTGACAACTTTTGAATACTGGTCAGTGGTTTGGTAGACTGTCCTCCAATTTGGGTCTGATTATTTTCTCATGTTTAGATTGAGGTTACAAATTTGGGGAATCCAGTAGAGGTGATGTGCCCTTCTCAATACATCATTTCAAGGATACGTGATGTTATTTATTGCTGGTGGTGTCTGCCAGCTTTCTTCACTGTAAAATTACTGCTTTTCTCTTTGTGATTAGTAAATGCTTTGAAAGAGATACTTTGTGGCTGGGTAAATATCGGATTTCTTCTTAAGCCTTTGTCTACTGGCTTTAGCATTCATTGGTAGCCTCAAGTTTGTAATTTTTAGAATTCTTATTCTCTTAATGTCCCTTTTTAAATAGCATTCTATGTTTGTCTTCATGGATATAGATATCCATGTTGTCTTCATGGATGTATCCATGACGTTATCAGGGGTTGTTTTTTTGGGGGGAGGGGAGCTGCTTTTCTCCTGCCTTATCTCTTCCTCTGACTTTTTCTCTATTTGTTTTGGTCTCTATTATGTTAAGGCTTTCCAAAAATGGTTGATAGTCCTTGGCTCTCCACTCATATTCAACTGTTAAGCAAGGCACTATAAATCTTTTCAGATGCTTTGCATCAGCAAAGCTTGTTGATTGAAGGATTTCACTGCAGGGTGAACATGTGGAAGCCACCAAACGTCACCATCTGTAGATCTTCTCTTGAATTGGGGAGTTTCTCCAGGGAGGAATCTTAACTGTATTCTAGGAGCCAAGGGGTGTGGGTGGAGGAGGTCTTAGCAATTTGTATGAGCTTCCACTTAATCCCCACTTTCCGCTCCATACTTGCTACCGCCCTCAGCTTTGTCTTGTAATATTACGTCAGGGTTCTTTCAGGTTCAACTTTGCCCAGGATTAGACCTCTAACTTTCGTCAGATGGAGAAACAGCTGCCTCACTGTGCAGGCTAGGTTTGACAGAGGATGTCTATGTGTGTGTGGCAGAGGCGGGGGTGGGGGGGTGCAGTAGTTAAACTCAGTTTTCAAGGCTGCTATACAACTTCTACCCTCACAGGTAAACAGTGCTTCCCATTTATGAGTTTTTTAGGGATCTGTGGTGTGACTTCATTCCTATTGGCTTTTCCTCCTGTAGGCATTTAGATTGTTTTCTATACTCTTCTAAGTTTGTTGGTCTTCCACCTTCCAAAAATGGCTTGAGATCTTTCATCAGCTGAAGTGTACTCTCTCATTCACTTTGTCTTCGTGGATTTATATCATTCTTTATTCCTTACTCTCATTATTCGTGTGGCTTTTGGAAGGGAGCAGAGATGAACAAGTTTATTCAAACTACCATGTTCAATCAGAACCCCAGTTTTTTAGGGTGATCAAAAAATAATTTAAAGGGGAACCTGGCTGACTCAGTCAGTATAGCATGCAACTCCTGATCTCGGGGTTGTGAGTCTGAGCCCCCGTTGGGTGTAGACATTACTTAAACAAACTTTTAAAAAATAAAATAAGTAAATAAATAAAATTTTTACAAAACAATCTAAGGGCATCTGGGTGGCTCAGTCAGTTGATCATCAGACTCTTGATTTTGGTTGAGATCAGGATCTCAGGGTTGTGAGATCGAGCCCTGTGTTGGTTTCTGTGTTCAGCAGGGGGTTTGGTTAAGATTCTCTCCCTCTGCCCCTCCACTGCTTGTGCCCTGTCTTAAAAAAGAAATTTAGGGATGCCTGGGTGGCTCAGCGGTTTAGCACCTGCCTTTGGCCTAGGGCATGATCCTGGAGTCCCAGGATCAAGTCCTACATTGGGTTCCCCACAGGGAGCCTGTTTCTCCCTCTGCCTGTGTCTCTGCCTCTCTCTCTCTCTGTATCTCTCATGAATAAATAAAAATAATAAAAAATCTTTAAAAAAAAAGAATAACTTTATAATAAAGAAACCTAATAAACACTACCTCAATCCATTGAGGTCAACATCAATGGTCATAAGTCATATTGATAGTATACCCCCCTTGTGATAAAAATGGCATTTTACCTCTGTAGCCTTCCTTCCACTGCCCCCATCCCCTGCCTGCAACCCTACAACCTCTGTCTATAATAAGAAAAATATCAAGTTCCAAGGCACCTGGGTGGCTCAATCAGTTGAACATCTGCCTCTAGTTCAGATCCTGGGATAGAGCCCCACATCAGGCTCCCTGTTTAGTGAAGAGTTTGCTTCTCCCTCTCCTCCTGGCTCATGCTCATTCTCTCAAAAAAATAAAATCTTAAAAACACTGAAAAAAAATATCGAGTTCCAACAGATGGCATCCTACAATGTACCTAATCAGTACTCAAAATTATCAAGGTCATCAAAAAACTAGAGTCTGTGAAATTGTCACAGTCAAGAGGAGCCAAAGAAAACATGATGACTAAATGTGATGTGCTATTCTGAAGATTTTTTTTTTTAAAAAGGCACTATGTAAAAGGTGAGGAAATACAAATAAAGTATGGACTTTAATTGTAAAAATGTATCATAAGCTGTTCATAGGGGACAACAGGTGCCCACTTTATGAGAACTCTGTATTATGTGCATAGTTTTTCTGTAAACTTAAAAAACTGTTCTAAAAAATAAAACTTAAAATATTTATACAAAACCAATAAATATTGGCAGCTCAATCTATTTACAGAGAAAACAGGATGGTTTGTGGGCATGCATAGGTGAATGGGGTTTTTGGTTATTAGTGATGTGGGCAACATTAGGATTCATCTCAAAATTCTACTTGGGAGTCCTAGATAGTTCTTCAGCAAATCCGGCTATGGTTGTTCATTCAGACACAGCGTGATAAATCATAATGAATCTACTTAGCTTAGCCTTCATTATCGCCCAGCTTAACGCGAGGCACCCTGAGAAATGCAGAAGACAGAAGACCTTTCCTTCAGAGCTCACAGTCCATTACTGAAGACACTTGAATACACATGTACACACACAGTGTGTGATTGTAGCATCTGCCTTGGGTAACTGCTTCCCATATGATCTCCCTCCCATTCAAACCTGGGTCCCCAGGCCCTTGATGGGACCAGAAGCAGACACTGTGGTATTACCTGGCCAACTATGTTCTCATTTATAGGAATTAATTTCCATTAGACATTTGGACTGGAAATTATTATAGCCACCTTGGTTGCTACTGATCTTCTGATTTCTAGTCCTAGTTCCTCCTGAAGTCCAACTATGCTTCCTACACTTGAGTTCCATCAGATATTCATAACTGATTCATAACAAATAGGTTCCCTTCCACCTATATTAGCTTATATAGGTTTACCTTATTCTATGAAAAAAAATAATTGAGGTGCCTTGGTGGCTCAGTCCATAAAGCATCTGACTCTTGAACTCAGCTCAGGTCTTGACCTTAGGGTTGTGAGTTCAAGTCTGGCATTGGGCTCCATAGTGGGCATGGAGCCTACCTTAAAAAAAGGAATAAAAAGAGAGGCATGTAGGTGGCTGTTCATGAGGCATCTGATTTTGGCTCCAGTCATGATCTTGGGGTCCTGGGATTGAGTGGGGCTCCACTCATCAGGGAGTCTGCTTCTCCTTCTCTTTCTGCTCCTCCCCCTACTGGTGCTCTCTCTAATAAATAAATGGAATCTTTGGGGGGGGGGAGAATCTGTGTATCTTTTTAAAGTGAATAATATTTCTTCTTTCCAAAGATATTTAGCACAGAACAAAAGGTGAGTTTCTGGCCTATGATAACTAGGGTATACTTGGGAGAGGCCGAATCCTTACAGACATTACCAAGGCAGGCATTTACGGTTAGATGGATTGCAGAGGCCATAGTGGTCAGTATATGGGTCTCAGAAACCAAATTTGAACGAGCTTAAGACAAAAAAACAAATTTACTGACTCATATGTGAAAGGTCCAGAGGTAGAACGTAGCCTTAAATGAAAGCCAACAAGGATGTTCAAACAGAACTCCACTAGTTTACATGGATGGTCCAGATCATAAACAAATTGGCTTTATTTCTTCCAAACATTTTCTAGGACGGACTAAAGGGTACATTTTTGTACCACGCTACTTTAAAGTGAAAAGAAGCAGAGCTGAGGTGTTAGCTTATAAAACACAAGGCAAAGTGGTTCAATGAAGGGCAGGGCAGGGGTTAGGATAAGACTTAAGGAAAAACTCAAGAGATTTTTTAAAGGATTCAGGGGAAAAAGGGGGGTCAGATTGGGAGTTTGGAAAGCTTATGCTCTTGTGCTGTTCAGGGTGTAGCTTCCCATTTCTTTATTTGTTCTTTCTTGGGTAGTTGTCTCTGGGGGCAGATTTGTGAGAAGCTTCATTTTTACTGTGGACACCATCCTGTTGCTCTGTAAGGTAACACAGCTTCCTCTTTCTGAAAAACTCAGATGAGGAATCAAGGTAAAAAAAAACAAAACAAAACAAAACAAAACAAACAAAGGTAATCTTCACTAAGGAAAAGTGAAATTCAAGCACCGTGACTATCATAAAAAAAAAAAAATTGTATCTAATAATGTAGTTCAAATCCAAATTCTCATTAATGTTTTCAAGAGA
This sequence comes from Canis lupus dingo, assembly GCF_003254725.2. Taxonomy (NCBI): domain Eukaryota; kingdom Metazoa; phylum Chordata; class Mammalia; order Carnivora; family Canidae; genus Canis; species Canis lupus. The sequence goes on from NC_064247.1 coordinate 80,192,910, forward strand.
CTTTTTTGCAAGGGATGCAAGGATCATTTTGAACAAGCTGTTTCTAGTGAAACAACATCTCTTCAACAACCAAGATTTTTTTTTTTTTTTTTAATTTGTGATAGTCAGAGAGAGAGAGAGGCAGAGACACAGGCAGAGGGAGAAGCAGGCTCCATGCACCGGGAGCCCGACATGGGATTCGATCCTGGGTCTCCAGGATCGCACCCTGGGCCAAAGGCAGGCGCTAAACCGCTGCGCCACCCAGGGATCCCAACAACCAAGATTTTTTTAGGGACTCCTAAGACAGTGGCTATTTTTTAGTAATCTACTAATTCAGAGAAAATGATTATTATTGATCCCATTTCATTGACCATACACAGAAGCACCTATATATGAGAATTAGTAGTAGATACACTGAGCACATTAATTCTTGTACAGTTGAAGCTTTTTTTTTTTTTTAAGATTTATTTATTTATTTATTCATGAGACACAGAGAGAGAGAGAGAGTGAGAGAGAGAGGCAGAGACACAGGCAGAGGGAGAAGCAGGCTCCACACAGGGAGCCCAACGCAGGACTCAATCCTGGGACTCCAGGATCACGCCCTGGGCCGAAGGCAGGCGCTAAACCGCTGAGCCACCCAGGGATCCCCGAAGCTTGTTTTTTAGAACCATCAGTAGAGGAAATAGAGAGTCTAGGACTAGATTTGGATCTAAACTCTAGATCTCATCTTAGCTATGTGGCCTCAGGCAAGTTGTTGGTAAAATTTAGATACCTCCATCTACTGTGTAAGGATGCTTATAAGGGTAAGGATCAGATATGCTATCAAAGGTACTGCATGGCACATAGCAGGTGGCACATAAATAAATAGTATTATAGCTGTATCCTCATGTTTCATCTGAAAGCAAGTCTAGTCTTTCCTGGATGCGTTATAAAAGAATTAAGTTTTTTAGGAGCACCCGGCTGGCTCAGTTGGTGGAACATGCAACTGTTGGTCTTGGGGTTGTGAATTCAAGCCCCACATTGGTTGTAGAGATTACTTTTTAAAAAGTCTTTAAAAATTAATTTTTTTAAATGCTGGAATATATGTGATTAAGTTGACTTGTCCTTTCAATACAAGGACCAGTACAGGTATCTTTTAAGTAAATTAATGTTAGGTTACCAAAAATATCTGCAATTACCAACAGTTTAGTAGACTGTGTGGGTATTTCTTACCTTAAATTTACATAACTGGAATCGCAATCTTCTGCCTTAGGCTTTCAGGAAAAAAACCAGGATTTCTCAAGCACCTGCCAAATACTCAGTATCATGAAGAGTGTAGTCATATGAATTATTAGGACTGGAGATTAAACATTAGATTCAAACATTAGTAGTAAGAATGGGACTATCCTTTCCTGTAATTCATGTGACAGTGAAATAACCAAGCCCTAATGAACGATATCTCTTTAGTAATGTTAGAAGGCTATCAGTAGGTTTTAAAAGTAATTACAAAAATTGTTTATTTCCCTTATTTAATTAACGCAGTCGCTAGAACTTCAATCTCAGTGTTTAATTTTCCCCCAACAGTTTAGCTATGTCCAAGAAAAACAAGCATTTGAAGACTGGCATTGCAGATAACAAAATATTATTACCTTGTACTGGCTTCTCCTTACCAGATGGTTTCAGTAAAAACAGAACTCCCAATTGGTCTACTTGGTTGCCACTTCATGTCCATTAATACAACCAAAGTCTTGATTTTTGCCTCCTGTGATTCTCAACTGAGCAACTAACTTCAAAGAAAGAGCAGCAGAAGGAGTACTAAAGAACCACAAAACTCTCCATAAACTTACACCAAATACAACATTAGCACAGATACAGGTGACTTTCATGCTTCTCAATTTCTTTTCTTCCAGAACACCCTAGGATTACAGAGCCAACACTTCTGCTTTAAAAAAAAAATTAATAACTGTAGTCAGGGCAAGAAAAGGAAAACAGTATCTTTATTGTGTGTAGTTCTAACAAACATTCACTGTGTGCACATTCCAGCAGAAAGAGACAAAGATCTTTGTTCCAAATATGCTGAAATAAAATAGGTAAACAAACTCCATTATTGAATACACAAAAAGGAATGTTAATATTACTCGTTCACAGTTGAGGGTGAAGTAAAAAAGAAAGGAGGTTAAATAGTCATAATATTTTGCCCAACGAGCACATGTAGACTATAGGTACAGAAGAGCAGCTCCTAAACCTTATGAGTAAGATGCTAGATATTGGGTAGGTAACTTGACAAATACCTCTCTGCTTTCTGGAACCTCCCTCTGAAATCACCCCCACAAATTCCAAACCAGGCCCTTTCAGAGAACAACAGCCAAATGTGAACTAAACTCCCCATTACTCTTGTGATATCTGGCAACAGAATGAGATGGTTTAAAAAAAAAAAAAAAGTCCAAAAAAAAAGTCAATCTCTTGTTGAGACAAGACACGTCTGAATCTATTTCTCCCAGGGAAGGAAGTAATGAACGTTAATATTTCTGCATTTCAATCTCCTAAATGGAATTTAATCAGATAGGTATCGCTTGAGACTTGAAGCATGAGATACCATAAGTAATGATATACCTGGCCTATAAGTATAAAGCCTTTCTCATTGCTTCACATCGGAACTAAATGAGTATAAACTCAACAATGCTCTTGTCTAACAACACATGCGTTTATGGCAACTGCTAAAAGAACTTTACAGGCTCAAATTATAGGTTCCAATGGATTTTTGTTTCTGTTTAAGAGGTTACATAAGAATTAAACACAGTATCAACTTTGTCCCTACCACCTTCTTGTCTTTACAAACCTGGAGGTATTTAGAAACCAAAACCAGTGACCAAGGGGCAGCGCTAGGAAATTTTGGAGACCTGGTACTAATATCCCCATTTGGGCGGCACACATTTTCCCTCCTCTCCTTTGTGATCTCCAGCCATCATGTGTACAGTGTGGTGTACGGCAGCAGCTAGTTCTCCTTGGGAACAAACAACCCACCACCCCAGAGACCAACTCTCAGGGGCCAATGGGGACTGGCTCCACTTGCTCTCCAAAGGGGTTTTCATGACCTACCAAAGTTGAGACTGTTACGAGAATTTGAGTCTACCTCTTAAAATAAGTCCTTTTTGATGGACTTGGCTAACATACTTTGTTACTTTACTGTTTACAAAAATCTCTGCAAATTCACCCACCAGCTCTACCTTTTGCCTGGCTGTTCGTGCAGGCAGCAGAATAGCAGTAAATGGACTCCAAAGTGGTTTTTATAATACAAAGTGACATCAGTAGTAGATCAAAAGAAGCCCTGGGTATTGGACGGATTTCATGGATGGTAGAGACAAAGTCTGAAAATCTTTTCCTCTGGCTCTAAGTAAAAACAAGTCCAGATATAAACAGGAAAAGACAAGCAATTTTAAATAGAAAAACATACCTTTTGTGTTGGTGTTTACCTTAAAAATATTTTTTTTAAAAAACCACCAATTTTACTTAAGACTATCACTCTTTAACATTTCTTATAAGCCAGATGTTTTTCATTTAATTTTGGAGACTGCCAACATACTTTTAATTGATCCAAGTTATATGCTGGCTTAGTTTCAGCCTGAATGTTCCCCTTCCAGGTCCTCAATACTCCTTTGTTCTTCATTTCTACCCCAATGTGGCCCATGTAATCATGCAGCTTAATTATTATAGCAATTATATCCCAATTCTTATTCAAAGCAACCCTTCCTTATGTCTTCAAGTGGGAGGAGCATCATAGTCACACCACTTTTCTTACATAATAACCAAAGTTTTTTTTCAATAAATTGTCTAAAAGTGGCATCTGATACAAAATATTTTCTAAAGATAAAAGTTTGACTATTCCCATATCCCTGATATATAAAAGTCTGCCAAAAAATCCCCTACAATTTCTCCATAATATCATGTCCGAGTGTTCAAATATAAGGTTAATATTATTTTGATGAATTCTGAATTCACTCTACTGCAGGACCTGTGCTGAACCTTTTTAAAAATAGTTTCCATGGGCGGACGCTGCTTTGCAGGGCACTTTCCTGTCTTGTCAACGCCATGGCAAGCTGGCGGGGGGAGGGCTGCTGCAGAGAGGAGATACTGAGCAGTGCCCATGGACCTTCTAGAACCAAACTGCTCCTTGCTGCATAGAACAATGGCTCAGAAGCAAACTGGGATTCCTTAAAAGATGGGGAGAAAAATCACCACAGTTGTGTTGGCAAAAAACAGCCCATATGCTGTCTCCTCAGGTGCTTCCACAGAGAAAAAGAGGTGAAGTCAAGCCAGAGAAATTCCTGAACTAAGAAGAAACACTAACATAATTCTAAATAATGACCTACTCTTCAATTAAACATTCATCCAAGGAACAAAACTACTAGTTGGTTTTGGGTTCCCACCCCCACCAATGGAAAAACAGCAAAACCACAAATTAGAACCATGGAGGTAAAATACGGATGAAATAGAAAACATTCTGTTGTCATGTTCTCCCCCTTTCGAATGCCACTTGACTGTGGAAGTTATTTTACTGGGGCTAACAGAAGATCAAATACTGTGTCTTTGATCAAGCTGGGCTCTCTTGCTTTTATAAGCAAGAAAAAATTCACTAAGCAATAAATAAAAAAGCAGGAAAAACCCCTGGTAAAGTTCTACAGATAGAATTATAAATTTGTCCCTCACCTATGAAAGACAAGTGGAGGGAATAGAAAGAAGATGGCTAGAAAGTGGTGCCACACCAAAGCAGAGCATGACATCTTCAGGAAAGAGAGAGAGAAAAAAAAAAAAGAATGAAGTCTTTGGTGCTCTTCCTAAACTCCCGTCCTAAAGTAGTGTCTTCAATATTTTGCAAAAGAAAGAGGACTAGGAGTTCACCCTATTACCCCAATTCATCTCTCTCCCCCTCCTTCTCTCTCTCTCTACTCCCAAGAAATACAAGGGGAGCATGGTTCTGTCCAGCACCACTTGGCGGACTTGGGCGATGACAAGGGCTATCTGCTCCATGAACTTATTAGCAGGGAGGACAGAAGTTCATGGCCCTTCCTAGTTCTAACAAACATAAACAAGGAACAAGATCATTTGGCAGTTGTGTTTTAAGTCATAGGTGTGCAATTTTACTTCATTAATTAAGACCCTTATGATAAATAATAGAATTAAGTCAGAACTAAATATATATATACATATATATATTTACTTCAAAGGAAAATGAAAAAAGGAAAGCTTCAAAACCAGAGTGTGTTGCCCTGTTAAGAATGTCGAATGTGCATTCAAAGAATTGAAAAGCAGGCATTTTTACCAAAGGGCAATGTCACTAGGACATCTGGGATTGTAATTATAAAACAAAGTTGGGAAACGCAAAGGGGCTGGTGGAAGCCAGCAGAGAGAGGGGCCACTGGCAGGGACACAGAACAATGAGCAGGTGCTTTGGGAATAAGGCTCTGGGAAGTGAAGGGCTCTGGCCCCAGGTCTGGGGTGGATGTCCGGCCAACCATTTGGGCTCCAAAGGGGAAGCACATACTCGGCAGGATTCAAGAAGAGGGCATCGCTCGGCCTCCAAACAAGTCTCTAGCTCACACTCCCAATGGATATGCTTTCCAACTTCCACAGTCTCCTCAGGATGATTTGCTTTCCGACGTGTAGTAACGGTACAGGAAACCTAAGACAATGGCACCTATGATGGGCAAAATCCAATACGACCAGCAACTAGAAGTGGGGGGAAAGCAAAGAAGCCATGAACACCTGATACCAAACATTTGCTACCTTTCAACATGTACATTTTAATATTTCTTATAAGCAAAGAGTTTTGATTTACTTTGGGAAGTTTAACTGCTTTTATCACCCAAGTAGCAGGAAAAAAATAAAAATTTGGATTGGCATGATACTAATTTTTAAAAGAATAAAAAACAATATATAGTATGACACTAAAAATATACACATATGTACACACCTCTTTATATGTTTTTACAAAGACAAGTAGTGGTTATTTTTGGGTTACAAGATTGTGGATGGCTTCAATTTTTCCTCTTTGTGCTTTGTTTTTATATATTCTACAACTGACATTCTGAAGCAAGAAAAAAGCCACCGTTTTATAGATATAATTATAAATTTAGAAACAATATCATCAAATACAACTATTGGCAATGTTACATCTGTCTCATGTAGATTTTCTAAATTTAATCCTCACAACAACCCTATGAAATAGTTGCTACTATTACTCTCATATACGTAGAGAATACAAGCATCACACACAAAATCACAAAGCAAAGGGAGTCAACCAGTCTGATCCCAGATCCATCCTCTTAATCTCTAGTTAAGTTTGGACACTAACAAGGATATATATCGACACTGAACACATTGAAAAGTGAAATAAATGGCAGGTGGCTTAAGAAAAATTGGGGTGCCTGAGTAACTCTGTCGGTTAAGCAACTGACTTAGTTTTGGCCCAGGTCATGATCTAGGGGTCGTGGGATCGAGCCCTAATTGAGCCTGCTTGAGATTATCTCTCTCCCTCTTCCTCCTGCTCGAAAACAAATAAATAAATCTTAAAAAAAAAAAAAAGTTAAATAAAGTTAAATAAATGGCAGTTGGCTTGAGAAGTCCTTCCTATAAGAGACTTTCCTTGGAAATTTTGGAATAAGTTGTCCCTCTTCTTACAACAATTCTTCCCTGGGGCGCCTGGGTGATTTAGTTGGTAAAGCGTCTGCCTCTGGCTCTGGTCATGATCCTGGGGTCCTGGGATCGAGCCCCGCACTGGGCTCCCTGCTCAGTGGGAAGCCTGCATCTCCCTCTCACTCTGTGTGCACACTCACTCTCTCTCTCTTAAATAAATAAATAAAATCTTTAAAAAACCAACAATAATTCTTCCCTAATAAAGCTCCTTAGCACTGGTGGTCTTAAAGTGTAATTTCTCCATGATCCAAATGACCTGCATGCCCTTCTACTAAGACATGTCCAGCCTTAGTATTAAAAGGTTGTGAAGCCAAGAAAACCAGCTAAGGTTCAATAACAAAAGTGATTCTCCTTGCCTAAACATGCCTAGCACTTTGTACATTTAAGTATGGCAGAAAGCTGTTCCAGAGAAGTTTAGAATGTCAGCCAAGTAGCTTTGTGTAAAGAAAAAGAAAGCAAGCAAATTGGCGTGTACAACAGCAATACTGCACATGGGAACTGTGAAGTAACGTCCCCATAAAGGTAATCAATTCAGATTATCTTGGAGAACAACCACAAGAGACAAAAGAGCTTGAAGGTAACGTCCTTAAGAAAACTCCAAAAAGAAATTCTTCAGTACAAAAGACTGAGAATGGTCGACCACCAGTCCTCATACAATCCTCTATAATACTTGTCACTGGGACAGAAGCAGAGGAAATGGATTTACGCTGCACCAAAAGAATTTTAGGTTCAACAGAAACTTCCTGGCCACGAGACAGAACGTCTCTTGGAGATCTGCTCACGTTACTGCATGCAGTTGTGACTCATTTGTCTTTACTGCTTTGTAGTATTCCACTTTATGAATACACCAGAATTTTATGATATACCAGAATGGATTCATTTTAAATTTTTTATTAGTTTATTAATTTATTAATTTATTGATTGGATTCACTCATTTTATTAAGGAATGGTTATTTGGGTTGTTTACAAGATTTCACTATCTTAAATAACGCTGTTATGAACATTCTAGTATATGTTTCCTGGTATACCTGAGCACTCATTTCTCTCAAGTATATATCCCTAGAAATGGGAATTTCTGGATAAAAAATTATTCATATTGTCAAATTTACTTTTCCAAAGTGATTGTACCCACTTATGGTACCCTAAGAGGGCCTAAGAACCTTGGTGGTTCACTTCCTCAAAAACTCCTCTTATTTGTAGAATTTTTAATTTTTGCTAATCTTGTAGCTGTGAAATATACTTTATGATTTTATTTTATTATTTTTAAAGATTTTATTTATTTATTTGAGAGAGAGTGTGTGTGAACTCAAGCAGGAACAGAAGGAGAAGGAAAGAATCTCAAGCAGAGTCTGTACTGAGCGTGGAGCTGATATGGGGCTCAATCTCATGACTCTGAGGCCATAACCTGAGCAGAAACCAAGAGGTGGACACTTAATCAACTGAGCCACCTGGAGACCCTACCTTATGATTTTAATTTGCACCTCTCTGATAACAAATGAAATCAAACCTTTGTTTCATGTGCCTATATTTGGGTTTCCTCTTCTGCGAAGTGCTTAAGTCTTTTTCCCATATTCTACAAAATTATTTTTAACTGATTTGTAGGAATTCTTATGTATTCTGCATAATTCTTTTTTTGAAGATGCATTTATTTATTTCAGAGAGAGAGAGAGCAAGCAAAAGTACATGAGTAGGGGGATGGGCAGAGGGAGAGAATCTCAAGCAGACTCCCTGTTGAATGTAGAGCCTGATGCAAGGTTCGATCTCATGACACATGAGATCATGGCCTAAGCTAAAACCAAGTCAGATGCTTAACTGACTGAGACACCCAGGCGCCCCTGCATAATTCTTAATGAGTGTTATGTGTAGCCTAAGCCCAGTGCAAGTTTATGGCTCATGTTTTCAATTTCTTTATGGAGTATTTGGCTGAGCATAAGACCTTAATATTAAGGAAAGTCAACTTATTAATAAGTTTAAATATTTTAAATTCTCTGTCCTACACCTCAAATAAAAAAGAGGGAATACTTTTGGGGGGGAAAAATCATCACGTTTTCTCTCTCTCTCTGAAACACTTTAAGTAGGATCTCAGAAAGATAAAAGAGTTCTATAAAATCTCTATAAAGATTTTTTACAAGCCACGGATTCCAGAGTTATCTCAAGTACCTTTAAGCGATGGCAAATGTATACCTTTCAGAGTTCATAACTACTGTATTATGAAAACCATGGCAAGGGCTATTTGTAAGTATACCTTTGAAAAAAAAAATCCCTAAATACACATGCAATACATATTTTTTCCTTTCTATAAAATGCAATAATAGCACCCCCCCCCCTTAGATGGTTGTGAGGATTAAATGAGATTAAGTTTTAAGTGAAAGATGCAGAGCTGGGCTGAGCTACAGAGCTTGACTTCACAGTAGTTACTTGTCCATGCATTGGCCATTCACCCAACATGACTCCAATTTGTTACAACATGACTTAAAAATTATGTAAGACATGAACTTTTGAGATTACTCAAAATGACTGCAACTGCCAAAACTTAATTTTGCTAATAGTAAGGAACTACTGAATTTGCAGTAAATTTGGCCCCTCTAAAATTAATTGTTAAACTGTACTTTTTAAAAATTGAGATATAGCTAACATATACTTGTAACACAATATTGCATTCATTTTAGGTGTACAACACAGTAATTTAATAAGTTTATACTTATGCTTTGCTCACTGCAAGTGTAGTTACCATATGTCACCATACAACACTCAAAATACCCTTGACTGTATTCCCCATGCTGTACTTATTCCCAAGTCAAACTGTACTTTTTAAAAATATTTTTTATTTATGTATTCATGAGAGACACAGAGAGAGAGGCAGAGACATAAGCAGAGAGAGAAGCAGGCTCCTTGTGATGAGCTCAATGTAGGACTTGATCCCAGGACCCCAGGATCACACGCCCTAAGATGAAGGCAGATGCTCGACCACTGAGCCACCCAGGCGCCCCTCAAACTGTACTCTTAAGTTATGTTATACATGTATATTTACAGAAGAGTCTCTAGCCAGACATTATGTTGAGCATAAGGAAGTCCATTAAGGGTATACTAACCTTTTGCACGTGGCATCTTTCGAAGGGTCCTAAAGAAGACACATATTCAAAGTTACCAACAAAAACAAAGAAGATTAATAGAATCACATAAATCTTCCTAAATGTCTATATAAACTCTGCAACTAATAACACAACTTCATTGTTCATGCAATTTGACATTTATGAATCTAATGTACTGGGAGGACCAAGGATTCTATTTCTGATAACATACTGGTAACTCCCTACTGAAGAACAGGTAAGGAAAGCATAGAAAAATGGCCTAAACTTTCTTAGATGAAAAAAAATGCTGTTAATATAGACTATATTGAAATGAACTAACTGGAGTCACAACAGTATGCCTGGTTCAGCTGGGCTTGCCACTGGCAGTAGCAAAGACTGTATTTTCTGAAAAAATATACTTAAAAAAAAATAAAAAACTTGTGACAAACAGATCAACTGTGAAATGCTCTAGAGCATGCAGACAATTGTTTTGTGGCTTATAAAAATGAACTGGTTTACTCTCTGAAATCATAATTATGATTAGAAACCCTAGGGCTTATTTAACAATGAAACAGGAAGAATGAAATTAAGGGGGAAAAATTCCAAAATAACCTTAAAAACAAAATTTTGGCAATAAAAAGTAATGAACTACTGATCCATGCTTCAACATGGATGAACCTTGAAGACATTTATGCTAAGTGAAAGGAGTTAGGTATAAAACACATCATGTTATACAAATACGATAGAAATCCATTTGTAAGAAAGGTTCGGCACAGGCAAATCTAGAGGATCTGTGGTTTCCTAGGGCTGTCAGGGCAGCAGGAGAAGAATATGTGGAGGGAAAGGGCATGGCTACTAATGGTATGGGGTTTCTTTCTGGAGTGATGAAAATGTTCCAAAATTGTGATTATGGTGGCACATTTCTATGAATATACTAAACCCCCCTGACTGGCATATCTTAAATAGGTAAATTGGATGGTTTGTGAATTTTATCTTATAAAGCTGTTATTAAAATTTTCAAATCCAGTTCTCTGGGCTAGGACCTGGCTGGGGGCGACATGGCCAAATGCACCAAGAAGGTAGGAATTGTGGGTAAATACGGGACCCGATATGGGGCTTCCCTCAGGAAGATGGTGAAGAAGATTGAGATTAGCCAGCACGCCAAGTACACCTGCTCCTTCTGTGGCAAGACCAAGATGAAAAGGCGAGCAGTGGGCATCTGGCACTGTGGCTCCTGCATGAAGACCATGGCCGGTGGTGCCTGGACCTACAACACCACTTCTGCTGTCACAGTAAAGTCTGCCATCAGAAGACTGAAGGAGTTGAAAGACCAGTAGAGGCTCTGCCATTTGAAACATTCCTAGCCTATAATAAATGGGTTAATTTATATAATAAAATTACTTGGGCTTGTTGTTAAAAAAATTTTTTTTCAAATCCAATTTAAGTAAATATTAAATGAAGTTCTTGAGTCCATTAATTAAGCTAGATACACAAAAGGCCTGCTAACTTACTGCCAGAGGACAAACCCATTAGCATAGGTTACTGCTGCCCAAAATTATCCTCTTTGTCATTATAGAGAAGTATGTAAAGGTGTGAACACGAATAACAACTCTGTTAAACCACAATTTTCAGGGATCCCTGGGTGGCGCAGCGGTTTAGCGCCTGCCTTTGGCCCAGGGCGCGATCCTGGAGACCCAGGATCGAATCCCACGTCGGGCTCCTGGTGCATGGAGCCTGCTTTTGTCTCTGCCTCTCTCTCTCTCTCTCTGTGACTATCATAAATAAATAAATAAAACAATGGCATATATCTAAAAAAAAAAAAAACCCACAATTTTCAAGAATTTCCAAAAACCCTACATACTGGTCTAGATAGAGGTTGTGAAATGAGTTTTAATTTCATATATCCGAAACACTGCCATGCAAATGAATACATGCCCTAAACTCAAAAGACATTAGCCCACAGGCAAATAAAACTTTTAATAAAAAGTTTCAGATAAACCACATTAAAATACTACTATACTTCTTCGCGACATTGATGATTACTGCTACCCAGGACATTTCTACTAGAATATCATGAGTCCGGTTAATTAAAATGTGTCACAAGTCAATCTTTGAGAAATACAGCAAATGTTTTATAAATTTGAAAGGTGATCATTGTCGTAGTTATGGTAGTATGGGTATCAGATTAATTTCTAACATTGTCTTTTAAAAGATCCCACTACAGTAGCCATGAAATAACTGAATTCCATCAAAAAAATATCTATGATCTTTTATGCCTTATCCACATATATACCAATGATTTTAGAACAAAAAAAGTACAGTCAGTATTTTAAAAACAGAGATAATTTGAAAGGCTTACATGAAAGCATTATGGACTAATATATGTATTATGTTTAATCTGTAATCATAGTAAAAGCCAAAGTTCATATAACTAGATTCTCTAGATTTCAAAACTCTAGCCTCTTTTACAACTTAAAACCTGGGATGTGTGCTAACTGGAGTGAACCTCAGGAAACAACTGAAGTGAACAATGCAGGAAGCAACTGAGAAAAGAAAGAGAGAAAGACCAGAGAGATCAAAATATGCTCCAACTGTAAGAGTTTCTAATAAGCAATAAAAAAAATTTAAATATAGTTTTTTTTTTTAAAGTAAGTACCTCAATTCCTGTTTTAAGATCATTTCAGCCCTAGAGGCAAAAAGGCCAACTTCCCTACCGCTGAAGGAAAGAGAAGAGAAAAAAGTGGACCCTCTCTTTAGGACACTGACAGCCAAGTAAATGCCAAACTACAGCAACTCCATTTTTAATCAACCATAATGAAAGAGTTGTTTAAGGCACTGCTCTTAGAAGCCAAGTACCTCAGCCAAGTTTGGAAATAAGCCAAGTAAGTTATTTTTAATTTAACAAAACTAAAAAGAAGGTTTTGTTAACACAAAACCTTCATTCACCCCCACTCTGCTGTTCTCTCTATGCTCAGCTCCCCAATTCCCATTTCCACTCCAAAGCTCTGTGCTCAATCTAATGGATGCTTAAGTGAAATTCCTACAGTTTATGATTGACTTTAACCTACTCCTTTGTGTGTTCAGGCATATCTGGCTGGTTATATCCTTGTCCACATTTTAATTTACATGCAAGATTTTTGGTCAGGAGAACAGGAACTGCTCAATCTTTGGCATGGAAAGCTGTAATTGCAATACTGTATGATTTTAGTTATAAGAGAGCAGATCAAATTCAGAGTTCTTCTACCAAAAGCCTTACCAAGTAATTAATATGCATGTTTCTGGAATACACTTCCAAACAACTAATTGTTTTAAGTCTAATTGCGATTTTAGCTCAAAATTAACAAAAATGAACTGCTTGAATAAATTGGTTTCTTAGGTTCAAAGTTCATTAAGGCTCAATTCCTTCATCAAATAAATAAATAAATACATATATACATTCATACATACACGAAACATGGACTCTGTAGGATAAAAGAAAATATTTCATAATATGAGTTGCCTTTTTATTAAGCTGCTCATTAAGTGAAACTGTCTATTGTTTTCAAGTTCAACGCTAAATCAATTCCCTCATTTATACAAATGAAAGGCTCAGATAAACTCTCGTTCTAAAGCCATATTTAATTAACTCAACACAATTTTCTGACCCAAGGGCATTTTAGCAAAATCTGTAATAGCAGCCTTCTAAAGGTTAAAGAGAAGGAAACGCTATTTTCCATGTTTGGAAAGACTGGAAGAACGCTTACCCATATGTAGAGTTTTCTATCTTGCACCTGGTATACAGAGATATGGTCTTCTAGACATTATTCCAAGAGGCACTGTACTGTGTGGACTCTCTTTGATATGGTTAAGAGAATGACAGAGAAATATAGTAATTGGCAAATGTATAGGAAGGGATTTGGGGGTCAGTGGGCATGGTTTCACTATGAAAACTGTTTTTTAAAAAACATGACAAACACAAGCTAAGGAATAGTGTACTCTGTCATCAGGACATTCACATAGGAAACAATGCACCAGAATTATTATTATAATGCATTAAATTATACAGATAGGGCATTTTTAAAGTGAATCTTCAGCCTAAACAGGTTTAAACAGAAGGGAAATCTATTGTAAGGTGTAGAAGGAGATTTGGCGGGGGGAGAGGGGGGAGGGGGCTTATGTTTTAATTCCTAAATTAGATGCTTGCTATTCCAAGAGGATTCCAAGTATTTAGAGTTGGAAAAAGTGGATTTTTAGCCACATGACAACTTTGGTGAAGCTAATGAGTATTTGGGTGGTCCAACAGTTTTTGCAGCTTTTTATTTAGAACACTTTGGTTTCTATGTGGCCAGTAACTTATGAAAAACAACTCTGGAACTTTTGGTTTCAAACTCTATTAGAAAGGATTTTTCTCCCGTAACACAATGGACTTTATGGCATGAACTGTCACAATATGAATTTCAGCATTAATTTCTTTTTTTTTTCAGCATTAATTTCTTAAAATCTAAAAAGTATGACTTAAAAATTGAAATACATGATTGAAATATTTGAAATACATGATTGAAATACATGATTTTAACATTTTATAGTCCCAACTAGGACATGGCCATGTATGGATCTTGAGGACAGCCTTTTCAAGAAGCTCCTAAGTATTAACACTTACTGTATTGTAAAGTACATATCATCCCTAGAGGCAGCCCAGTCAAGTGAAAAATATTTCCCTGCATATAAAGGGAAAATTCAAAGATGAAAAACACCCTTTAAGACAAATTTCTATACAACTCTCTTGAGAACCCACTGTGATATCATATTTAAAATATCACTGAAGAAAAAAATTCAATATTCAGAGTAATTTCCATTGGGACCAAGGAGTGAAAAACTTGTTCTAACACTAGAAGGCTGATTTGAAAAAGATGTTACCTTATCCTTCTAACACCTTTTGCAAAACTACATACTATTTCTAAATAAAGCATTATGAGAGAACATTAATCCTTGAAATGCCTCAGCAATGGGCATTTTGTTTTTCAAGAGGGATTTTGCCATTACATTCTATGCTTTATTTCAAAATATTAATGTTTCAAAAATGAAATGTTAAACAAAATCAGGAAAAATGAATCAACCATGCAAAATTATTTTGTTAAAGAGCAATTACTACTCATCTAAAGGGCATCTACATAACCATTCCAAACTTAAATAAACTAGGTTTTATGTATGACAGGAATATTAAACAATACTTTGAAGGAAATTTTTGGTATGATGCAACTAAGTAATTATATTACATAATTATAAACAATGTATTCTTTTTAGTTTCTCTCCCATAAAACAGAAGGTAAGCTGAATGTTATATATGTGTACCAGAAAATTGTTGTATAACAAAAGTCGGTAGCATCAGTAAGAAAAAAATGTATCGGCTTTTATTTTTTATTTTTTTAAAGATTTTATTTATTCATGAGAGACACAGAGAGAGAGAGAGAGAGAGAGAAGAGAGGCAGAGACACAGACAGAGGGAGAAACAGGCTCCATGCAGGGAGCCCATCGTGAGACTTGATCCTGGGTCTCCAGAACCATGTCCTGGACTGAAGGCGGTGCTAAATGGCTGAGCCACCCGGGATGCCTGTATTTGCTTTTAAATGCAACTTATAGATTGCTTCTAACATACATGGAATTTACTAGATTTCAAAAGTTAAAATTTTTATTATTTATTTATTTTTAAAGATTTTATTTATTCATTCATGACAGACAGAAAGAGAGAGAGAAAAAAAAAAAAAAAAAAAAACAAAAAAAAAAAAAAAAAAAAAGAAAGAGAGAGAGAGGCAGAGACACAGGCAGAGAGAGAAGCAGGCTCCATGCAGGGAGCCCAATGTGGGACTTAATCCCAGGACTCCAGGACCATGCCCTGGGCCGAAGGCAGGTGCTAAACTGCTGAGCCACCCAGGGATACCCAAAAGTTAAAATTTTTTTTTTTTTCAAAAGTTAAAATTTTTAAGTTAAAATATGAAGTTTAAATAACATGCTAAGCGTTTACGGAGACGATCTTATTTGGTTTTTATTTATTTATTTTTAAAGATTTTGTGTATTTACTTGAGAGAGAGAAAGTAACAGAAAGAACGGGGTGGGGGGCAGCAGGCAGAGAGAGATAGAAGCAGACTCCCCACTTAGCAGAGAGCCAGATGCAGGGCTCCATCCCAGGACCCTGGGACCACGACTGGACCCCAAACTGAAGGTAGATGCTCAATTAAATAAGCCACCTAGGTGCTCCACAATCTTATTTGTTTTTTGTTTGTTTTTTTTAATTTATGATAGTCACACAGAAAGAGACAGAGAGGCAGGGACACAGGCAGAGGGAGAAGCAGGCTCCATGCACCGGGAGCCCGACGTGGGACTCGATCCCGGGTCTCCAGGATCGCACCCCGGGCCAAAGGCAGGCGCCAAACCGCTGCGCCACCCAGGGATCCCTCTTATTTGTTTTTAAAAAACACATCAGGGCAGCCCCGGTGGTGCAGCGGTTTGGCGCCGCCTGCAGCCTGAGGTGTGATCCTGGGGACCAGGGATCGAGTCCCACATTGGGTTCCCCGCATGGAGCCTACTTCTCTCTCTGCTTGTGTCTCTGCCTCTCTCTCTCTGTGTCTATGAATAAATAAATAAAATATTTAAAAAAATAAAAAAATAAAAAATAAAAAACATATAAAAAAACATATCAAATCCTGTTACGTACAGCAATGACATCTCATCAAAATTCTTGTCTATGGAATACTGTTAAAGAACAATCACTGGGGATCCCTGGGTGGCGCAGCGGTTTGGCGCCTGCCTTTGGCCCAGGGTGCGATCCTGGAGACCCGGGATCGAGTCCCACGTCGGGCTCCTGGTGCATGGAACCTGCTTCTCCCTCTGCCTGTGTCTCTGCCTCTCTCTCTCTCTCTCTCTCTCTGTGTGACTATCATAAAAAAAAAAAAGAACAATCACTAATTGCACTGTATGGTAAGTAATTCAAATTTAAATAAAGATTTGAAAAAAATTAATCGGGTTTCTTGTAGAAAAAAAGAACAATCATTATGATGAAATTTTTTTTTTAATTTTTTTTTTTTTAATTTATGATAGTCACAGAAAGAGAGAGAGGCAGAGACATAGGCAGAGGGAGAAGCAGGCTCCATGCACCGGGAGCCCGACGTGGGATTCGATCCCGGGTCTCCAGGATCGCGCCCTGGGCCAAAGACAGGCGCCAAACCGCTGCGCCACCCGGGGATCCCCCTATGATGAAATTTTTAAGTAAAAATAAACAAGGCACAGAACAGTATTGTGATTTTTTAAGGAAGGGATGGTTGATTGGCCTATCAATGGATCAATATGTCTGTCCACCTATTTATATTTATGAATGCACAGAATCTCTTGAGAAGAATAAACAAGAAAATGGTAGCTGGTTACCTCTGGGGAGGGGGAACTGGGAGACTGAGAGTTGGAGATGGAAGGAAGTCATTTTATATGTATAATAAAAAATATATATAGTTATATATACTTATACATTTTATATATGATTTATATATAATTTATTTTATATATTATTTTTATATCAGTATATATTATATTTATATTATATAATCATATAAATAATATGCATGTTACTTATATAAAATTACATATATAAAAGTATACTTTTTTGCACTATTTCAATTTTTTGCCATCATGTATTACCCATTCAAAAATTTAAATGGGGGGCACCTGGGTGGCTCAGTGGTTGAGCTCAGGTCATGATTCCAGGGTCCTGGAATGGAACTCCGTGTCAGGCTCCCTGCTCAGGGGGGAATCCAGTTCTCCCTCTCCCTCTCCCTCTGCCCTCCCTCACAATTCACGCTCGCTCTCTCTTGCTCTATCTCAAATAAATAAATAAATTCTTTAAAAAAATTTTAATGGGATAATGGTCAGGTTACTGAGTCTATTCATTGTAATGATATTTTAAGCAGCTGAATTACTACCTAGATAATATCTGTTGAAGAAATGAATGAAACGGTACTGACTACTTTTATTAGGTTAGCATGCATATGTACCTCATCTCAACTGCCAGCAGCTCAGTTAACCTACAGGTGAACCCACCATCAAGGGAGAGACCTCGGGGACAACAAATGGATCTAGGTTACTCACAGTACAGCAGACGGGCAGGCAAAATGGCACAGGAAATACCAAGTGTTTCTAAGGGGAGTTTCCACAATGCAAAGCAGACCAAAAAAATGTTAAGTAGGAATGGAAGCCTGATGTTTCTCAGTATGGCGACTATTGCAGGGAGGAAGAGATTCACTGAGACAAAAAGGTTTTTAATTCTAGACGGTTAGCTAGGACTGAAGAGGTGAGAAAAAACATCTGTGGCCAGATCTATAGTTTCTACGCTTGTACTTTTTAGTTTTGTAATATTTCAGGGCCTTGGGCCTCAGGCATTATCAGTCGAACAAGAAAACAATGGGTGATTATCAATTATTTAGATGTTGTAGCAGAAGCAGTATGAAAGGTAGTTGCAAAAAAACTGGGGAAATGCTCCTGATTTAGAGTCTCCAACAGCAGATTCTGGATGGCTTTTTTCTTTTTTTTTTTAAATTTTGCGGGGAGGGGTGTCCTTGCAGGCAGGGAAGAGATGGGAAATTGTCGGGGGAGGAGAGAAGTGGAGAAATGAAAGAAGGGAGAAGGGAAGGGAAATGAAAACTGTCCCCTGAGGCAGAAGATACCTCTTAATTAGGCTTAAAAAAAAATACACACTTCTTTGTAGAGGTTTAGGAAGCCTTAGCCAAAAGCAAGTATTAATGAAATGAATTTTTACATCCAATTTTTCCACATGCTTCATGGTGAGTGAAGAAAAATTAAGAAAAGAGACAGCTACATCACAGATACAGAAGTACTTATTTAAAATCTTTGTAAGAAATAAGTCTGAGGAACCAGGACTTTCTTCCTGGAACTGAAATCAGGTTGGAATCTAGCTTTATGAAAACCTATGTGGATGGCCTTGAAATTTTTCCCAAAGGTTTTCCTTGCCTGATATGCCTTAAGTACAGCAGTGTGACTGGAAACACTCTATAATGTACTCTCTACTTAATAAAGACTGTCCTCTGGGTACAACAGACAGGCGGACAACAGTTCTGAATATACTGCCTTTAGTTTTTTTTTTAATCTTTTTAAATTTTTATTTATTTACGATAGTCACACACACAGAGAGAGAGAGAGAGAGAGAGAGAGGGGCAGAGACACAGGCAGAGGGAGAAGAAGGCTCCATGCACTGGGAGCCCAACGTGGGATTCGATCCCGGGTCTCCAGGATCGCGCCCTGGGCCAAAGGCAGGTGCCAAACCGCTGAGCCACCCAGGGATCCCCTGCCTTTAGTTTATACCAGGCACACCAAACTATATTTGAAAACGTCTAAATTAATGCAGAATTCAGTGAGTTAGGGATCCCTGGGTGGCGCAGAGGTTTGGCGCCTGCCTTTGGCCCGGGGCGCGATCCTGGAGACCCGGGATCGAATCCCACATCAGGCTCCCGGTGCATGGAGCCTGCTTCTCCCTCTGCCTGTGTCTCTGCCTCTCTCTCTCTCTCTGTGACTATCATAAATAAATTAAAAAAAAAAAAAAAAAAGAATTCAGTGAGTTAAAAGAGTTTCTTTTTCTGAATTTCTTACCAAAAGTCCAAGACTCAACAGATTTCATTTAGCTGAGACATCTCTAACTCATTCTTTGGTCTACAGGGTAGACAGTGCTTTCTACAGAAGAGAATTAAAGTTTTCCAAGTTTTCCAATGAAAAGATGGGCACATCATTTAGCAAAAAGTCTGGCGCATGGCTACCTGGGTTGCGTCAAAAGCATATTCCCAAATCCCACCTCCAGAGATTATGAATCAGTAGTAGTGGAAGCCTAGGAAACAGACATTTCGGAAACAGCCCAGGGATTCCAACACAGGTGGCTCAAGGGACAGAATTTGAAAAACTCCGCTCTCCATTCCTAAGAATGGTCCTCACCATATATTCAACTACCAAGGAAGAAAAATAGCAACAAGAAGCAATTGTAGACTTTTAGACAATTATAATTCCAAAATTTTTTCCTATTATTTTAATAAAGGTGCTTTCATGATTGTTGTAGGTTATGACTCCTAGATACTAGGTATATCACTTGTACAAATGGGAATATCCCTTGAATTCAATGTTTACTTTAACTGAGACCAATGTTTTCCACATGTTTGATATACTCAGCAAGGCCACATGCAGCTCAAACTTTACCTTTGTTACACGTGCCAGAGAGGGAAGACAGACCCACAGTGTTCATGAAGCATTTAAAGGAATCATTTCATCCCCCGCTTCAGGAACAATTCAACAAATCAGAGTAGCAGAGTGGAGCAAGATGGAAGAGATAATTTCCACAAACGCTCTGGATTGCAGAGCAACAGACGGCAGACACTGTCAAGCAATCTCGAGTCAAAAGAATTCTGTGTCTGGGCAGACTTTACCTGCCGTATCAAACATGTTTGTGATTCCAGCTCAGTGAGGAAAGAGAAGCAAGATGCTCAAAGGAGGAAAAGCTGCTACCATGAAGCTCTGGTAGCAACTAAACTGCTGTCCCTTGAAGTGAAAGGGTAACCTGACAGCTCTCTGAAGGCGGAAGTCAAGAAAAGCAGGAAGTAATAACGGAAAGGAACAGCCCCACTTGTGGGAAGCTAAAAGGCTTTCCTATTTTGTTCCTGGTATGTTATGCGGTACATGTTAAGGTTTTCAAATATTTAATCTTTTTTTTTTTTTTTGCTGTATCACTGGTATCACTGGTTTTTGCTGTATCACTGAGTAAGTAAAATGGGTACAGGCCTATTTGAGCCTATACGATAAAAGGATTAAATCTGGGTAAAAGGGGCAGAAAGGCCATTCTAATCAATTACTTCAATCTGTAACTCCTGAGCTTTTTAAGTGAAAATCAACTTTCCAATTATTTTTCCAACACAGAATTATTATCACCTGCACTATTTAATGTAAGAATAAGAAATACTTTTTCTACAACTCAACCCATAAACTAATTTCTTTCAAAACCATACAAGGCATGGCTTTTTTTTTTTCTTCAAGCAAATAGAAGCACAAACAAAATGCTTCCTACTGTTCAAGACTTAGCTATTCTTTTTTCCTAAGATGGCACTGAGTCCAAATTCCTGAAAAATAGGATTTTTGCTTGGAGGAAAAGTAAACACTTCTGTTGTTAAGATAATTTTTTAAAAAGCCATTCAATTTGAGTAAATAGAAATATAAACACTTGAAACACCAAGAGAAACAAGTGACTTCTTACCTTGCTACCACTTTCAGGTTTAAGGTCATCCTGTTAAAAAAGGAAAACAAATAATATTCTAAGTCATATCCAAACGAATTCTCACTTGGTGCACTATGTGCTTGTTTCTAACCTTAGACGGTGAGACTACATTCTGGGAATAGAGAATTCTCTGAAAGACGTCAAGGTCTGTAGAAGGATAGATGCTCCCCCACCCCCAACTCTGAGCCTATCAGGGTCTCCTGTCTATAGTTACCACCTGTAGCAAGGAACTTTCAAGAACAACCAGATCATCATTTTAGCCCAAGATGTAATTGTATTACAAAAATCAATTTTAAAAAATTCCCAAAACCATTTCCCTTCACATTTCTGATACTACCAGTGTTGCTTTCCACACAAGAAGCTGTATCTCAGCAGAGCAAATCAGGCAAAATGATTGGGAGGATATGTAGCCTGATGGCTGGGTTGAATGAATTTCCATTTTAATACTGCATTCCCCCTTGTTGTGTTCTGTGGCTGTTCAGCACGCCTCGTTCAGTTGGTCCTTACCGGATGCACATCACCAATATAGTACTGCTTTAGCATTTCTCTGGCATCAGAGGAGTGGCCTACATCTTCAAAGCTTTCACTCGCATCTGCACCAGCTTGTTCCAGCAGGACCTCTTCTCCTCCAGGATGCTACAAAGAAAAGGTATTTGCTGAACACAGGGTCCTCTGAAAAGCAAACTAATAGAAGTTATTTTCCCCTCTTCTGCTCCTTTTTTCTCTTTTCTTCCTTTAATGGGAGCCATGGGACAAACTGACATTGTATGCCACCTGACGGGATGCAATGGGAAGAACATAATATGTGATATTCATACCAAAAAATGTATATTCTTCATGTAATTGTGAGGAAATCTAGGACAATAGCAAAGGGAGATTCAGCAAAAATGACTGGCCTATGCTCACCCAAGAAATCAAGGTCACAAAAGCTAAGGAAAGACTGAAGAACAGTTCTAGGTTGAAGGAGGCTAGCAAGACAGGACAACTGGGAACAATGTGTGCTCCTGGCTTGACTCTCTTTGGCAACATCATCGAGAAGGCTACAGAAACCCGGATGGAGACTCTGGTCAAAGAATAGATGGAATTGTTTATTCTATTCTTGCAACTTCTAAGTTGGAAATGGTTTCAAAATAAAGTTAAGTAAGTGGTACCAAAATAACCGCCTCTATACCTAGGAAGTAGATTACATCTATAACTGACAAACTATATGACCCTGGGCAAGTTACTAAGAAACTAAGAGGTAACTTTTCTTCCTTGTTTGTAAAATGGAGGTAACAGGAAGTTCCTATCTTAACTACTATTGTATCAAATGAGATAAGGATATGAAATATTTTGTACTCCAGAAGAGAGGAGAAAGGTGTAACTTATATAATATGCTACCACCTGTGACTTAAAAGCAGATACATAGATGTGTAATACACACGCATAAATTCTCTCTGAAAACAATGAAAAGGACCTGAGGGCTGGGAGACATAAGGCAGAAGGAACATTTTTCACTGCAGACCCTCTTGAAATAGTGTTACCAAGTAAAGTACTACCTACTGAGAAAAGATTTTAAAATTACCTTTATCACAGTCTCTGACTTAAACATTCAATGAATATTTACTTACAATGAGCAAACTGAGAATTTACATTTTATGACATATCCAAATCTGTATTTTTAAAATATCAAGTAATCCTTTTAAGGAGTTACTTTTTATAACAATCTTTTAAGCACGAATAATATTATCATCCTTATTTTAAATAGAAGTTGTTTACTGGGGGGAGCAAGCAGGGAGAGGGACAGAGGGGGAAGGAGAAAGGGAGACAGCTTCTGAAGCAAACTCCTTGCTAACAACGCAGAGCTCGATCTCACAACCATGAAGTCATGACCTGAGCCAAAACCAACAGTCAGAAGCTTAACCAACTGAGCGAGCCACCCAGGTGCCCCATCCTTATTTTATTTTATTTTATTTTTTAATTTTTTTTTATTTATTTATGATAGTCACAGAGAGAGAGAGAGAGGCAGAGACATAGGCAGAGGGAGAAGCAGGCTCCATGCACCGGGAGCCTGATGTGGGATTCGATCCTGGGTCTCCAGGATCGCGCCCTGGGCCAAAGGCAGGCGCCAAACCGCTGCGCCACCCAGGGATCCCCCCATCCTTATTTTAAAGGTGAATTCAACGGAAACTTGCCTATGAGGCTCCCTGAGGACAAGGATAACTTCTATATTTCTCTCCTAAAAGATCTTTGCCCAGTGAGTGGGTCTCCTTCTAGTACTTAAACATGCTGTTTTCAAATGGTGGCTGTTTTCTTTTTTCTTTTTTTTCTTCTCTTCTCTTCTCTTCTCTTCTCTTCTCTTCTCTTCTCTTCTCCCCTCCCCTCCCCTCCCCTCCCCTCCCCTCTCCTTTCCTTTCCTTTCTTGTGGCTGTTTCCCACCACTCATCTGTCATTCCAACTGAGCTCTCTCAGCCATGGTAAGCTTTGGAATTGTGTCCCTATGTGCTCTATATATACCTCAACTATGGACGATGGTTTTTCCTTATGATACGTCCCAACTATTATGTTGCCTTTCAGAGCAAAAGGATAACAAAATCTCTTAACAGCTTGAGATATTTCAGGAAATGGTTGAATTTATGACTTCTTCACTGCTCTTTCTACAACTACCCATCTCTCACCACTTATAAATAAATAAGAAAGTGCCACACTTGGGGTGCCCAGGTGGCTCAGTCCATTAAGCGCCAACTCTTGACTTTGGCTCAGGTTGTGATCTTAGGGTTGTGAGTTCAAGCCCTGTATGAAGAGGGAGTCTGCTTGAGATTCTCTCCCTTTGCCCTCTCAACTCCCTTCTCACACACTTTCTCTCTTTCAAATAAATAAAATCTCTAAAAAAATAAAATAAGGAGATCCCTGGGTGGCTCAGCGGTTTAGTGCCTGCCTTCGGCCCAGTGCGTGGTCCTGGGGTCCCGGGATCGAGTCCCACATCGGGCTGCACAGAGCCTGCTTCTCCCTCTGCCTGTGTCTCTCATGAATAAATAAATAAAATCTTTAAAAAATAAAATATAAAATGAAATGGCAGCCCAGCTGAAGGCAGCACACTATGCCTGAGGACAGCACAGCCAGGGCCAGTCCTAGGCAAAGGTAATGCCCAGGCTGAGGGCCTGGCCCGTGACCCTGACTAGGCTGGCTCTCAATAAAGAATGCGGGAGGAACTCCGGGCTGGCTCAGTCAGTAGAGCATGCAACTCTTGATCTCAGGGTTGTGAATTCAAGCTCCATGTTGGATGTGGAGATTACATAAAAATAAAATCTTGGGAGGCCTGGGTGGCTCAGTGGTTGAGCATCTGCCTTCCGCTCAGTGTGTGATCCCGAAGTTCCAGGATGGAACTTCAGATGCTATCTTCCATCAGGCTTCCTGCGAAAAGCCTGCCTCTCCCTCTGGCTGTGTCTCTGCCTCTCTCGTTGTGCCTCTCATGAATAAATAAATTCTTTTTAAAAAATAAATAAAAATAAAAATAAAATCTTTAGAGGCTCCTGGGTGGCTCAGTTAAGCATCTGACTCTTGATTTCAGCTCAAGTCACAATCTCAGGGTTGTAAGATCTCCCCATTCCAGTTCCACACTGAGCATAAAGCCTGCTTAAGATTCTCTCCCCCTCTGTCCTTCCACAATTCTCTCTCTAAAGAAATAAAATAAAATCTTAAAAAAAATAAAAATAAAAAAGATGGCAAGAGCTGCAACTTAACTCCAATGTGAGTCTCTGGGTTGTCCTGCCCTGTTCATCATCATGCTCTCTGTGGGCATGATTCACCACTGTGTCCATCCTGCTGTAGAGTGACAAACAGCTCACCCAGGGGCAAGTATTTGACAGCTGAAGTCCTAATTCAAAGCACAGTCCTCAGGAAAATGGAAATTATAGTCCCAAACAGTCCTTGACATGAAAATACTACTTCCGACAATCCAAAGGCTGGATTTTCAAAAAACAAAAAACAAACAACAAAACAAAAAAAGAACTAAAAGAAAAACAGTATTACCTTCTCTTATGACTGATCCCACTATGCTTATAGACATGATGAAAGGGAATTTAACAAATGTCTTCCCTGATTCTTACTAGTGAATGGATAAACATAACATGCTCAGGCTTTGTTACAACCAGAGTCCTATTTCCACTGACCTTGTTTTAAGCATATGCTATAGCAAGGAATTCAACAACTCTCATTAGCTGTGTCCTGGTGAATTTTACATCCTGGTACATCTATGTATTTGGGCTTCGGAGCATTTATTCTCTCATTTTGGGTCAAGAGAAAGCCAATGACCAATCAAGAGTAATCCAGGCAGATGACTAGAGCAGCCATGGCCATGTCCACAGACTGCAACAAAGCCTTCAAAGCAAAGTGGAAGGTTCTGGAGCCAATGGGTCACCAGTGAACACTTGATGATGTCAAAGAGCTCATGGCCAAAGATCTCCACTTTGAAGGGATGTTCAAAAAAGAATTATAGATCTCCATATATTGAAGCAGGGATTAGCTCTGTTGGGAACACAGTGTAGCCCTTAATCTTGTAAGATGTTTGAACTGGGCCTCTCAGAATAAAAAGGAGAACACGTGAGCTTGTGGACGTGCAGCAAGGATCATTCTTGTCTGAGCCAGGTTCCCCTTCATGTTTGAAAGTGGAGGAAATGATTGTGTTCAGGGTGACTTACAGGGAAAGAACTATTTTTAAAATGTTTAAAAATTTCCTTCTGGTTGACAATAGAAATAAAAGGCAGAGCAAGGGGAAACTCAAGCCTGTAATAATATATAAAAACTTAGCAAAAATTCAATCTTTGGAAGTAACATTGCCAATTATAATATGTACAATTAGCCTGACATCTAAGCCAAAGTAAACTCCTGTTTCTTCGGATCCAAATGCCCTATATTTTTACAGCTAATTTATGTGCTGGTGTTTTAACAATTTCCTTAACAAAAGTAATAATTTTTATTAATAAAAATTTACTATGTATAAGCAAAACAAATATCTCTGTATTGTTTATTTTGAACCTACAGTATGACATAAAGAGCAAATGTATCGAAATTTCCTTCAAATAAGTTATTTTTCAGAGTGAATACTCAGTGTTAGGATAGACTTAACAAACCTTCTATGTCTCTTAAAACTGTCCAGGGAAAATCGGTGACCTTACACACTGCTGGATTCTCAAATGCCTTAAAGAATGATCACCTATAGGCTAACTAATGGGATATTCTTCACATGCAGTTCAGAATACATCAAGTCAACTGAAAAAATCAACAGCTCTGTACTGTAATATGGTGACTCAACTGTACTAAAGAGCCAGTTATTCTGGAAAAGAGTTTACATACCATTATAAGAAGGTGGAGAGGGCAATTGCTGGCAGATACATAGAAAAAAGTTGCCCAGGAATAATCATCTGGGTTAAATGTCCTAGGGAAGTGGCAGGGTGCCACTTCTGTATCAAGAGGTAAATGTAATTTGCATGTTGAGTACTGTAATCAAAAGTGAGTGACTCAACTCTATAAATTAAACCACATTGTTTTTTCTTTAAAAGACAAATCAGTTTTATAGAAGTAAAACTGAGGAGGTCAGAATAAGATCTGTGGATCCAATTAACGTCAAAATCCTGGTTGTGGTATTGTACTATGGCTTTTTTTTTTTTTTTTTAAGACTTTCTTTCTTTCTTTGAGAGCACAGGAGCAGAGGGAGTGGTTGTATAGGGAGCCTGACATGGGGCTTAATCCCAGGACCCCAGGATTGTGACCTGAGTTTCAGAAGGGTAGATACTTAACTGACTGAGCCACCCAGGTGTCCCTGTAATATGGTTTTGCAAAATGTTACCATTGGGGGAAATGGGTAAAAGGTACAAGGGATCTATTATTTTTTTACAAGTACATACGAATCTACAATTATTTCAACAAATTTTTCAATTAAAAAATCAAATTGAGGGGCACCTGGGTGGCTCAGTTAAGCATCTGTCTTTGGCTCAGGTCATAATCTCAGGGTCCAGGGATGAAGCCCTGTGTCAGGCTCCCCACTCAGTGGGGAGTGTGCTCTCTCTTACTCTGTCTCTCAAGTAAATAAAATCTTAAAAAAAAAAAAAAATCAAATTGAATTCCCTAAGTATATACCCCCCAAAAATGTATATAGATATATGTACTTATATACACACACAAATGATCATAGCAGCATCATTTGTTATGACCCTACTTGAAAACCCAATGCCTGGGGTGCTGGGTGGTGCAGTCAGTTACATGTCTTACCCCTGATTTTGGCTCAGGTCATGATCTCAGGGTTGTGAGAGGGAGCCCCACATTGGGCTACAGACTCAGCAGGGAGTCTGCTTGAGATTCTCTCCCTCTTCCTCTGCCCCTATCCCTGCTCACATACTCTCTCTCAACTAAATAAAAATCTTTAAAAAAATTTTTAAGAAAAAAGAAAACCCAATGACCATTAGCAGAGTATAAATAAATTAAGATATAATTCTACAGTAGAATCCTAATCAGTAATGAAAAAGAACCACTGCAATATCCACAACATGAAAGAATATAAACGGCAAACAAAAGACAACAGACATAAAACCACATAAGCATTGGAAGTCAATAGAGTGGGTACCTCGGAATAAAGAAGAAAGCAGTGATTAGGAAAAGGCAGAAGGAAAGGTTCCAGCGTGCTATAAAGTTCTAGACGGTGGTTATCCAAATGTGTTCATTTACTAGAGTGACGTCATATGACTAAATCTCAGCAGTTTATAATTAGTGGGAAAATAAGTTCCAAAAACAACTACCCTTGTATATATAGTCAAATTATCTTCAACAAGGGATGTCAGGACCACTGACAATAGGGAAAGGGCAGTCAACTGAATAAATAATGCTGGGAAAACTGTATATCCACATACGAAAAAATGAAGATGGACCCTTTTTTTATCTCATAGACAGGAATTATCTGAAAATGGACTAAAGATCTAAACATAGCCCCAAAACTATTAAAACTCCTAGAAGAAATTTTTAGTACATTAGATTGGATAATGCTTTCTTGGATGTGACAAAAGCATAGACAACAAAAGTAAAAATTGACAAATGGGAGTACATCAGACTTAAAAATTTTTATGCACCAAAGGACACAATCACCAAACAAAAAACAACCTACAGAATGAGAGAAAAGATATGTAAATATCATAAGGGGTTAATACCCAAGATATAAAAGAACTCCTAAAATACAACAACAAAAACATCAAATAACCTGATTAGAAAATAGGCAAAGGACTTAGACATTTCTCTGAAGATGATCTACAGATGACCAGCAAGTATAGGAAAAGACGCTCAACATCAGTAGTCACAGGGGAAATGCAAATCAAAACACAATGAGGGATCCCTGGGTGGCGCAGCGGTTTGGCGCCTGCCTTTGGCCCAGGGCATGATCCCAGAGACCCGGGATCGAATCCCACATCGGGCTCCCAGTGCATGGAGCCTGCTTCTCCCTCTGCCTGTCTCTCTCTCTCTCTCTCTCCCTCTCTGTGACTATCATAAATAAATAAAAAATTAAAAAAAAAAAAAACACAATGAGATCCCACCTCACACCCACTACGTTATTATAAAAACAAACAAAACAACAACAACAATAAAACCCAGAAAGTAACAAGTGCTGACAAGGATGTGGAGACGTTAGAACCCTTGTGGATTCTCAGCCATATAAAATGGTGCAACCACCAGCAACATTCATCTCCAGACCACTTTTCAATTTTAAAACAAAACTCTATGTACATTAACATTTTTTTTCCTATGTAGAGTATCATGTCATCGGCGAGGAGGGAGAGTAACATTTTTTTTTTAATTTAAAGTCTCCTTCCTCTGATATTAACATAGCCACCACTGCTCTCTTCTGGTTACTATTCATGTGAAATATCTTTTTCCATTCTTTCTTTTTTTAAAAAAAAATTATTTACTTATTTATTCATGAGAGAGAGAGAGAGAGAGGCAGAGACATAGGCAGAGGCAGAGGGAGAGGGAGAGGGAGAAGCAGGCTCCATGCAGGGAGCCCGACACGGGACTCAATCCTCGGACTCCAGGATCATGCCCTGGGCCAAAGGCAGGCACTAAACCGCTGAGCCACCCAGGCGTCCCTTTTTCCATTCTTTCACTTTCAACCTATCAGTGTTTTTGGATCTAAAGCGGGTCTTCTGTAAAAAAACAACTAAAGTGAGTCTCCTATAGACAGCATATTGTTGGATCCTGTATTTTTATCCATTCTGCCAATCTCTGTCTTTTAAGAATCTAATCCATTTAGGGGCCCCTGGATGGCTCCATTGATTGAACATGCAACTCTTAGTTTTGGCTCAGGTTATGATCTCAGGGTCCTGAGATAGAGCCCCACATTGGGCTCTGCAGTCAGTGGGGGAGTCTTCTTGAGAGTCTTTCCTTCCCTTTCCCTCTGCCCCTCCCTTCCACCCCTCGTGCACATGCATACACACTTGCTCTAAAATAAATAATCAAATCTTTTTTTCTTAAAGGAATTTAATCCATTTCCATTTAAAGTAATTACTGATAAGGAGGGACTTAACTCTTTCAAATTTAAAAACTTCTGTACATCAAAGACATTATCAGGGCACCTGGGTGGCTCAGTCAGGTAAGTGTCTGCCTTCTGCTCAGGTTGTGACCCCAGGGTTCTGGGATTGAGTCGTGTGTTAGACTCCCTACTCAGGGAGGAGTCTGCTTCAGCTTCTCCCTCTCCCTCTCCTCCCTGATCCTTCTCTTTCTCTCTCAAATAAATAAAATCTTTTTTAAAAAGGACATTATCAACAAAGTGAAATGATAAGCTACAGAATGGGAGAAAATATTTGCAAATCAAATATCTAATAAAGGACTGATATCCAGAATATATAAAGAAATACAACTTAAAAGTAAAAAGACAAACAATTCAATTGGGAAAAATGGGAAAGAACTTACACAGAGGACCAGTAAGTACAAGAACATCATTAGACACTAGGGAAACGCAAATCAAACCAAAATGAGATACCACTTTACATCTGGCTAGGATGGCTACAAGTGAAAAAATATTAAGTGCTGGAAACAGTGTGGGAAAATTGGAACTTTCATCCACTACTGGTGGAAATGTAAAATGCTCCTGTGGAAAACCATTTAGGGTTTCCACAAAAAGCGCAGAACAGCCATATGATTGAGCAATTCCACTCCTAGGCATATACCCAAATGAACCAAAAACAAGCACTCAAGTAGATAATGTATGCCAATATTCACTGCAGTGTTGTTCACAAATAGCCAAAAGATGGAAACAATCCAAGTATTCATTGATTAACCACTGAATGGACAAACAAAATACAGTATATATACATATAATGGAATATTATTCAGCCTTAAAAGGAAGGAAATTCTGATATATCTACATGGATGAAACTTGAAGACATTATACTAGGTGAAACAAGCTAGATACAAAAGGGCAAATATCTAATTATTCAATTTATATGTGATACCTAGAATAGTCAAATCCCTAGAGACAGAAAAATCCAAGTGATTACCAGGAACTGGGAGGAGAAGCAATGGAGTTATTGTTTAATAGGTAGAGTTTCACTTGGGTATGACAAAAAAATTCTGGAGATAAATGCAGGTGATAGTCACACAATCACATGAATATGCTTAATGCCGCCAAACTGTACAATCAAATACAGTTAAAATAATCAATTTTATGTTATGCATATTTTACCACAATAAAAATTTTAAAAACCAAAACATGAAGCAAAAGAAGCCAGACACCAAAGGACAAATATTATACGATTCCATCTATTTGAGGTACCTAGAATTAAGCAGTTCTAGAGACACAAGGTAAATTAGAAGTTATCAGAGTGGGGCACCTGGGTGGCTCAATGGTTGAGTGTCTGCCTTTGGTGCAGGTCATGATCCCAGGGTCCTGGGATCGAGTCCTGCATCAGACCCCCCGCAGGGCACCTTCTTCTTCCTCTGCCTATATCTCTGCCTCTCTGTCTGTGTCTCTCTTGAATAGACAAATTAAAAATATTTTTAAAAAACGGAAGTCATCAGAGGAAGTGATGAGGGGGTAGTTATTGCCTAGTGGTTACAGAGTTCTGCTTTGGGTAATGAAAAAGTTTTAGAAACTGATATCAGTATTGGTTGGTTGCACAACACTGTGAACTGTACAACTGATTAAATGGCAAATTTTGTTATATATATTTTATCACAATAAAAAAAGAGCTGAGTTTATTATATACCTGAAATTACTATTAGCCAAAAATTTATTTTTGTCTGAATCACAGCAAAAAAAAAAAAAAGAGACCCAAAAAGTTTCAGAGGTTAACCTGAATAATCTAGATTGGGGGTCTACACTATTCAAATCTATTGAACAATCATAAATTTCTCCCTATTTTCGGGATCCCTGGGTGGCGCAATGATTTGGCGCCTGCCTTTGGCCCAGGGCGCGATCCTGGAGACCCGGGATCAAATCCCACGTCGGGCTCCCGGTACATGGAGCCTGCTTCTCCCTCTGCCTGTGTCTCTGCCTCTCTCTCTCTCTCTCTCTCTCTCTCTCTGTGACTATCATAAATTAAAAAAATTAAAAAAATTTAAAAAAAAATTAAAAAAAAATTTCTCCCTATTTTCATTCAGTAAATCTAATACAAGGCGAGGCATATTTCCCACTTTTTCTAGAACCTGCTTGGCTTTTAAATCTCATGTGAACTTACCAAAAATTTATTTTGACTTGGAAGGCCTTTGTGTTTTAAGACTAATGGATCTTGTCCCAGCTTTTATTATGTAAGCAGTTACACAACATTAACAAATAAAATGTTTTAAATAAACCACACTTCAACCAAGATCACAAACTTTCAGGAGGGATGAAACAATGACTGTGATCCATTCATTTCTCTCAGTCCAGCAATAATCAAGTGAAATACTTCAAAGATACAAAGGGAATTTTGTAATGTCCTCTGGTGAAGGATTTCAGTTAGTTCATCTGTCCAAAGAATATGTGATAGGGAGGAAGACTTTTGGCTCTTCCGTAAATTTATTGACAAAGTAGTATCGAAAAGAAGACAGGCTTAAGGAGGGCACATGATGAGATGAGCACTGGGTGTTATACTATATGTTGGCAAATTGAGTTTAAATAACATTTTTTTAAAAACTTAACAAAAAAAGAAAATTTTATATTTTAATACAGAAAAGAGAGAAGACAAATTAGTAATAGAAAATATACTTCCAGATTACTAATTTTAGGCAAATGATAGGAGTCAGATGGCAAAAAAGAAGAGAATGCAAAGAATGACAGTTATGGAATAAAAATCTTGATGGGAAAAAAAATCTCACAAATTCTCTGGGTGGAAATCCCATAATGATGTAATAAAAATGTAACAATAGGGAAATGCTAAAGACCACTTGACTTAGAAAATAAAATCTAGAATCATTAAGATTTTGGAAGCTGC
The DNA here is from genome assembly GCF_003254725.2 of Canis lupus dingo. Classification (NCBI taxonomy): domain Eukaryota; kingdom Metazoa; phylum Chordata; class Mammalia; order Carnivora; family Canidae; genus Canis; species Canis lupus. The sequence goes on from NC_064247.1 coordinate 80,225,354, forward strand.
AAAATTAAGCTGGGTGATGCAAAGGAGGACCTCTAGCCAATTAGATTGGCAGGTTACCACATCAACAAGAGATATGGAGGCTGAAATTCTAGAGGACAAAAACAACTTTCAAAAAATAGTCTGACAGGGCAGAGAAAGATGACAGACCTGAGTGGAGAACAGGAGGAGATGGTGCAGGTCCACAGGTGTTCATTCGCCTTCAGATTAGACAGAGCCTAGTAAGGTAGAGGTGTCCTCTAGAAGAGGATAACTCGATGGCTGCCAGAAAGGGTATAACTTTGGCAGTCACCACTGCCCAGGATCAAACTGCAGGTCTGCAGATCCAAACATAACTTATCCCCACCAGAGTAAATCCCACTGCTATAGATTTTCACAATTCCTTAGGTACCTTCACAGCATTCATTTATCACGACTGCCATTATAGATTTGATGTCTTCATTTACCTGCTAGTCTATAAGCTCCACAAGAATAGTGACCATGCTTGTCTTTTTCATGGGTGCATTCTAGAACACAGTATGCCTGGAACATAGTGAGATCTAGAGAGAGCTCACTCTGCCCTCCTTCCCTGTCTCGTGCCCTCTCTCCCTGTCTGGTATATATGCCACACCCATGCCCACATGCAAAATGAATAAACGAAAGTCAATTTGTTCATCAGAGCAACTCACCCAGACAGTACGGGAGGTTAAATTTTGCCTCATTTTATTTCTAGCCTTCCCTGAGACTAACCACTTGCAACTACTCAAGGAAAGAAAGCAGTCTTCCCATAGATTTGTTAATTTTACAATCTAGATGACAAACTACAGTTTCTTTTCACCAGCCTTGAAGAAATCCAATAAGAATTGTTGTTATCTGAAGCTTTCAGGGGTGCCTTCAGTACCCTGATATCAAACAGAGCCTGCATTCTGTCTTTCTTGCATGACAATTAGTTGTACACAGATTTCATTCTCCCTCACATGTCCAAGACGTCTAATTTACCTTTACATCTTCAGAGTATCTGCCACTTAAGCACTCAAAAGATGCTGCAGGGAACAAATAAATTTTATTATGAATAAAAATAACCTCAATCAATGAATGGCCCCTAACACTTACTGAGCTCTTTATGCCAGGTAACGTGAGTCTTTACACGTTATCTATATTAATCGTCACAACAACTTTGTGGAGTAGGTACTATTATCTCTATTTTACAGATGGGAAAGGGTCTTTACAGAGCTATTTGCCCAAGGCTATACAACTGTTAGATGGTATAGTGGAAAATTGACATTTGGACCCCAAAGCCAGTACCCAGACATTAAAATTATATTTCATCTATACAAAGAACCAAATTTTCTTTAAAAAACACAATAAAGTGGGGCACCTGTGTAGCTTAGTCAGTTAAGCTGCCAACTCTTAATTTCAGCTTGGGTCCTGAACCAGCGTCATGGGAATGAGCCCCAAGTTGGGCATTGTGCTCAGCGTGGAGTCTGCTTGTGATTCTCTCTCCCTCTCCCTCTGCCCCTCCCTCCACTCATGCTCATGCATGCGCAATCTCTCTCTAAATAAGTAAATAAAATCTTAAAAAAAAAAACAACTCACTATTAAGAAAATGAAAAGGCAAAATACAGACTGGGAGAAAAAAGTCACGATACATAGATTGACGCTTAAACAATACAGGGGTTGAGGTGCCATCAAACTCTATTCTCTAAACACAGCTGAAAAATCTATATAATTTTGGAGTCCCCAAATACTTTACTATTAGCCTCCTGTTTACTAGAAGCCTTACCAATAAAAGTCAGTTAACACGTATTTTGGATGTTACATACACATACACACACACACACACACACATATATATATGATATACTGTTCTTACAATAAAGCTAGAGAAAAGAAAATGTTATTAAGAAGATCATGGGATGCCTGGCTGGTTCAGTTGGTAGAGCATGTGACTACTGATCTCAGGGTCATGAGTTCAAGCCCCATGTTGGGCGTGGAGCCTAACTTAAAGAAGAAAAAAAAAAGTAAGATCATAAGGAAGAAAAATACTCTGTTGAAAAAAATCCATGTGTAAATGGACCTGTGCAGTTCAAACCTGTTATTCAAGGGTGAACTGTATCTGAAAGGAGTTGCATCAAAATGTATCAGGAATGTTATCCCTCAATTATAAATGGGCCAAGATAGAACAGACACTACAAAAATCCATACAAATGGCCAATCACACCATGATGATACTCAGTATCAATGGTAATCAAAGAAATAGAAGTTAAAACCATAATTCATACACAAGCACACATCCATTAGAATGGTTAAAGGTACAATGAAAGATACCATGTCAGTGAGAGTGTGGAGAAAGTGGAAAACTCATACACTGCTGGTGGTAGTGTAAAATGATACAGACACTTTGAGAAAAGGCCTAACATTGCTTAGAAAGTGAAAAAGGAAGTATGACCTAGAAATCTTACTCCTAGGTATTTAACCTTAATGAAAACATAAGTCACACAAAGATTTGTACATGAACATTCACAGCAGGTTTATTCATAATTGCCAGAAAATGGAAACAACCCAAATGGCAATGGACAGGTAAACAGATAAATTTCAGTTCAATCATACAATGAAATAAATATATAAAATTAAAATTAAATAAAAAGCAATTGAAACAAACTGCTGATACATAGAAAAAAACAAAGATAAGTGTCAGATATGTGAAAAGACACAGAAAGTGATATTGTTGTTCTATAGTACTAGAAATAGAGGCACTTGGGCGGCTCAGTCAGGCTCAGTCAATTGAGTGTCCGACTCTTGATTTCGGCTCAGGTCATGGTCTCAGGGTATGGGGTCAATCTCTACATTGGGCCCCCTGCTGAGTGAGAAGTCTGCTTGAGATTCTCTCCCCTTCCCTCTGCACACTCCGCTGAAATAGTCTTTTTTTTCTTTCAAAGGATGAGTTGTTAGAAGTTAAGAGAACTTAGTCAAGCACTCAGAATAATAAGCACCCAGTAAATACTATTTGTACTACTGAAACAAACCAATGAAAAGATACTATAATTCAGTTAAGGAATACTCTGATCAAGATGCCTGGCTGGCTCAGTCAGAGGAGCCTGCCACTTGTGATTTCAGAGTCATGAGTTTGAGCTCCACATTGCATGTAAATATTACTAAAAATAAATAAATAAACTTTTTTTTTAAAAAAAAAAAGGAATACTATGATTCTACTCCCATATTTATTTGTACATATTTGTATATATTGGTATATGCCAGAAGATGTGGAAGATCAAGCAAATTCTTGGGATGGAAAGTTTTACTTTCTTCCATTCTGTATTGCTTTTCCCTCCAACTTATCCTCAAGTTCTTGGCCAAAGTAATCCACTGGAAAAGTAAAGTGCTTTCATGTCACTTCCATCTTTTTTTTTTTTTTTTTGAGATTTTATTGATTTATTCATGAGAGACACAGAGAGAGAATGGCAGAGACAGAAGCAGGCTCCCTATGAGGAGCCTGATGTGGGACTCGATCCCAGGTCTCCAGAATCTCGCCCTGGGCTGAAGGCAGCGCTAAACCGCTGAGCCACCAGGGCTGCCCTAATGTCACTTCCATCTTAAAAGGCTTCATTGGTTTTCTAATACATTAGGAATCAAATCTATATGACCTACTCTGTCTTGCCTGGCCTGGCTCCCACCAAGCTCTCTGGCCATTCTTGACCTTCATTGGCTATCCTACAGCCACAGCTGCTTTCAATCATACTAATAGGCCAAACTCTTGCTTGACTCTGCCAATGCCGTCAGAAAGCTCTTTTCTCTAGTCTTCCGAAGCTAGTTCCTTCTTAGCTCAATTAAAAGTCATCTCACAGAAGCTTTCCAGATCACTCTTACTAAAGTAGATCTCCTGGGTCGCCTGGCTGGCTCAGTCAGAAGAGCATGTGACTCTTGACCTCAGGGTTGTGAGATCAATCCCCACAAAGGGGAGAATAAAAAAAGTTATTCTTTTCAAAAATGTTATTTATACATAAGATAATGGCTTCCAAATTTCTCTCACCTGTGATACACAGTAAAAAAATAAGGCTATTAACTGAAACAAAGGTTCACAAAATCATACATATCCTTGCTAAGGGAGCTGTACTTGGATATTTTCTAGTCTATGTCATAAGATAGTATAATCATTTTTTTTTTAAGATTTTGCAAGGTGGGCAGCCCCAGTGGCGCAGTGGTTTAGTGCTGCCTACAGCCCAGGGCATGACCCTGGAAACCCTGGTCGAATCCCATGTCAGGCTCTCAGCATGGTGCCTGCTTCTCCCTCTGCCTGTGTCTCTGCCCCCCCAGCCCGCCTCTCTCTGTCTCTATGAATAAATAAATAAAATATTTTTTTAAAATGTTGCCAAGGTTTTGGTTTATCGTTCATGATTTCAATAAATTAAACTAATATCACTAATTCAAAAACGCAAAATTAATGTTAGGGGAAAGATAAATAATTCAATTACATTACCAATTCAAAACTATCACATTCAAACTCCAGAATAACATTATATCCATAGTTATTAAAAAAAAAAAAAAAGCAACTTACAGACAAGATTTTCAGATTAGGAACTCCTGTCTACAGAGGAACCTAAAAGTGATTTCAGATGGTAAAAAAGAAGAATGAGAAGATGGGTCTTCCCATCTCTTTTTTCTTAAGATTTTTATTTATTTATTTATTTATTCATGAGAGACACAGAGAAAGAGAGAGAGGCGGAGACACAGGCAGAGGGAGAAGCAGGCTCCTTGAAGGGAGACCAATGTGGGACTCGATCCCAGGACTCCGGGATTATGCTGAAGGCAGGTGCTCAACTGCTGAGCCACCTAGATGTCCCTTTTTCCTTTTTTTTTTTTTTTTTTTGGATGGGTCTTCCCATCCTGTGTAATAGCAAGTCAAAACCCTTGGTGCCATCTTTGACTTCTTCTGTCACTCCTCAAATCCAATGCATCATCAAATCCTATTGGCTCTACCACCAAAACACTTCCCGGGGTGCCTGGATGGCCCAGTTAAGTGACAAACTCTTGGTTTCGGCTCAGGTCATGATTTTCAGGGTTTTGAGATAGAATCCCACATGGTGTTCTGCTAAGACTCTCTTCCCCTCTCCCCTTGCCATCCCCCTGCCCACACCTGCCAAAATAAATGAATCTTAAAAAAAAAAAAAAAAAGCCCACACATCCAAAACCTGATACTTCTTAGCACCCCTCACTGCCAAGCCTGGTCCAAGCCACTACGACCTCTTGCCCAATTACAGCAGCCTCCTATCTGGGCTCCTCAATTTTTCCTTTGTGATACAATTAAACCATTAAGTCACATCATGACTCCCCTGCTCCAGCGTGGGTTCCTATTCCAAAAGTCAAAATCCTTCCTAAAGCCTACAAAACTGTGTATCTGTCCTCACCTGATCAAGTAGACCTCATCTCCTCCCATCCAGCCACTGTGGCCTCCCTCACTGTCCTCAAACAACACCAGACACACTCCTACCTCAAGGCCTTTGAACTTGCCCTCTCAGCCAGGAATGCTCTTCCTTCAAATATCCACATGGCTAGCTCCTTTAACTTCCTTCTGGTGTTTATTCTTGTCGTCGTCTTCTTCTTCTTCTTCTTCTTCTTCTTCTTCTTCTTCTTCTTCTTCTTCTTCTTCTTTTTTTAAGACTTTATGTATTTACTCATGAGACACACAGAGACACAGGCAGAGGGAGAAGCAGGCTCCATGCAGGGAGCCTGCTGCGGGACTCGATCCTGGAACCCCGGGATCACGACCTGAGCCAAAGGCAGATGCTCAACCGCTGAGCCACCCAGGTGTCCTCTAGTCATCTTAATAAAACCAACTCTGGCCATCATATCTAAAATTTCAACCCTTTACCCTTACACCCTCACTCCTATAGACATCCACAGTGCTCTTCTCTGCTTTATTTTTCTTTTTAGAACCTATCGCTTCCTAAAATAGCATATTTTACAGTTACTCTGCTTATTGTCCACTCCCTGGAGACTAGTTTCCATGAGGGCATAAATACAGCTCTCCACTGTGTATCCTAAGCACCTAGAGCAGTATCTGACACGTCAACAGGCACTTGATAATTATTTGAACGAGCAAATGAATGAAGGAATGGGCTTGGGATGAACTAGAAAATCGGAACAGAGACGACAGAACAGGTAAGAAGAGCTAAGGGCAGATAAACATCTGTGGCACTGGCTTCGCGGGCAGCTCTGGCACACCTGCGAGTGTGAACCTCCTTAGCAACCACTACTCAAACCTGAACTAAGGGTCCACTCCAGGCACTGAGTGTTCCTTCCAAGTTGATTATGTATTCTAAATCAGTCAAGAAGAAATCTGGGGGCAATGGAAGCACAAAAACATTATTACCTACCATTATGAACTATGCTTTAACAGGCTACAACCCACAATTTTAACTTAAAATGGGGCATACGCCAAAGGACTAAACTAAGGCTAGAATTCTGAAGAAATGCTCTGTACATAAGAGAAATCAAGGAATCTAAACCAGATTCTGCTACTCATCAATTGCCCAGCCAAAATCTCTGTGAACCTGTTTCTCATTCTGTTAATCACTACATCCAAGTCACTCTCAACTAGTTATCCAAGGATGAAATAAATGGGGAAATAGTTTTAAGGTGCCTTTTAAAAGCATAAAAAGCCATACAAGACACTAAACTCTAAGATGTTTCCTGGCCATGATGATGATTTATTAAAAACAATGTCCTTTTGGGAAAACTTTACATTTCAAAACTTTTTATAGATTTACGAATCAGAACGTAGAAAAAATATTTTACTGGTACATTTGATTCATAGAAATAACTAACGTAAATTAAGTTTTTTCTCAGGTACAAGGTTACATTGCACAGGAACTCCCAAGGAATTTACTACAAGATTATTAATCTATTACTCAAAATGATACACACTCAAAATTGATATATGTTAATGTGAATACATGTAAGTACCACAAAGTCTCAGGAGCTGGGTGGGTGGACTGTCTGTCTAGGAGTAAGAGGGAACTTTCCTGGGTGATGGAAATGGTCTGTCTTAACTGGGATTGTGATTACAGGAATAGATTTGTCCAAATTCAATAAATTGTACATTTTAAATGCTCACAATTTTCGTATGTACGTACACGTCAATAAAGTTAGACAAAAGTCTATCCTGCTTCCTTAAATTAAAAAAAAAAAAATCACTCAGTGCACCACGGTCTCAAGAAGTTGCACAATGCAACAGGCTTGAAGATTTAACAAAGAGGAGGAGTCAACCGCCAGAAAAGTTAACTCATGACCTTCTGGCCTCAAGGTCAACTCCAATTAATAGAAGATAAAGGCAGCATAATGAAGGAGTAAAAAAAAAAAAGAAAGAAAGAAAGAAAGAAAGAAAGAAAAGTCTCAGGGTCTTTTCAAGAAAACCAGAAATGAATTACTTCAGAGGGCGCAGTGGGAAGAGCACAGGCTCAGAGCCCTTCGGACCTAGCCTGGGATGGTTACAGGCTGTTAAACGTGTGACCTTGAGAGTCCTCCATCTCTGAGGCTCAGTTTCCCTTTCTGTAAAATGGGGATGATGCTGGCTCCGCGGTCTGGGCTCGCGCACGGCCCAGTACTCGATATGTGATATGCAACACATGACATTTACTGAAGCCTCTGGAATTTAGCGCCGGCTAGAAATGCATGCAGAACCAAGGCCCCTCGCCGTCGGTCCGCGGGAGCTGCGGCCCTTTCGCACGCCCCTGGCCCGCAGCCAGGCCGGACTTCCCTCCTCCTCGCCCGCAGCTCCTCGGGTCGGGACCACCCCTCACCGGCGCCGCTCCCAGGGGCCGTCCACCTCCCGGGCCCCACCTCTTTAAGGAAATCGGTGACATCGTAGACTCGCCCGTGGATCACCAGCCAGATCTCCTTCAGGGAGTTGCGCTTCGCCACCTCCTCCAATCGGTAGTAGGTGACGGCGGCCTCGCCCCCCTGCCCGTTCCCATCGCTGCCGCTGGCCGCCTCCGTCGCCATGGGGCCGGGGATGCCGCTCTCCGCCGCCGCTCTCCGCGTTTCCGAGGGTAACTTCCTCCCGGGGGCCCTGGCGCTCAGCCCTGCCCGGCTTCCGTAACCCGGGCTCCCCCGGCCGTCGGGGCTCCTGGCAACAGCCAATCGCGATTCCGGAGAGTTCCTGGTCCGGTTTTCTCTTCGCCAATGAAGCACGGACTCAGCTTCAAGTCCCGCCCACCCCTCGGCCGCTCCTTGCGGCGTCGGCCTGGTTCGAGGTCCAACTACCCAATCAGGATCTTCTATCCCTCCAATCTCGCCAACGAGGTATCGCGATTTTGGAAAGCCGCCGGGTGGACCCGGGGTGGCGGGTGTTAGGTAACGGAAGGCCTCTTTCGCCCAGCGCGCGGGCCTGCGGGGCGCGGAGAGCCCGGGGAGCGGGGCCCTTGTCTCGGGGTCTCCCTTGCTCCGTTTCCCTTCGCCTCCCTTCCTTTCGCCGCGACCTGCTGTTCCCGCACCTCCTGTGCAGCCCGCATCCCAGCCCGGGCTTACATCTTTATTGATTTGATTTGATTTGATTTGATTTTTTTTTTTTTTTTTTTTTGCAACCTTCAGGCTGTGACCAGGCGATCCCCATCCCAGTCTCCTTTTCCTCAGCAGTAAAAGGCGAGATAGCCTTGTTTAGTCGATGAAATGAGAGAGTGTAAATGCACAGCGCTTGGCACACAGTGGTCGGCACCTGCATGACCCCGGTGCTAGGAAAGGGGGGTCACCTAAGGTCACGGACAGGTGGTATCCCAAGTTTCCCAAGTTTCTGCCGCTACTACGACTCTGATTTTGGTAGACGTCAGTTATACCTTGAAGTTGGGCAAGGGGATCTGATTTTTAAACGGATTACCTGGTGATCGGAACATCGTTGTGCTATTTTCGTTTCTGTGTGTCCCAAGAAGATCCACCTCCGCTGTTCCCAGCTAGAGGTCCCCGCATTTTGGAATTCCAAGCTCGGTTGATGTGCAGGGTCAGCTCCTCACCTTTAACTGCCATTACAAGTGACCCATGACATGTAATGTGCCTTTCATCCTGTCACTCTCCAAGACTTGCCACAATCCATCCCCAACCTCTTACTAACGTCCTCCACCGTTCCTTTTGTTAAGACTCGTGTACCAGGGATCCCTGGGTGGCGCAGCGGTTTGGCGCCTGCCTTTGGCCCAGGGCACGATCCTGGAGACCCGGGATCGAGTCCCACGTCGGGCTCCCGGTGCATGGAGCCTGCTTCTCCCTCTGCCTGTGTCTCTGCCCTCTCTCTCTCTCTCTCTCTCTCTCTGTGTGTGTGTGACTATCATAAATAAATAAAAATTAAAAAAAAAAAAAAAAGACTCGTGTACCAGCCACTGACTCCTAGATCTGCTGGTTATAAAACCACTTCTGCGATCGTACCAGGTCCACCAACCCCTTCCTCCCAAAGCCTACTCACTTTCAAGCTCCTCCTGAATTTTTTCAAAAACTCCTACAGTTCCAGGCTCCAGGGGTTCCCACCTCCTGCAGCACCTAAGGTATTACTATTTCAGGAAACCCCCTGTATCTGTAAATCTTAACTTCCCAGATCTTACATCCCAAATGAGACTGAAATTACGAGAGAAAACCCTGACAACCACCACAACAATAAAAATCTCAGTTTCTTCCGAGAAATCCCATACGATTGTTAGGATCTTCCACAAGCTAGATTCAAATATTTACATTCATTTCAGAGATATTTACTGAACATTTACTGTGTCACAAGTACTGAGATAGGAAACATAAGAAATAAGCCTTCTGGGGGTGCCTGGTGGGTGGCTCGGTGGTTGAGTGTGTCTACCTTTGGCTCAGGTCATGTTCCCAGGGTCCGGGATCCAGTCCCTACTTCTCCCTCTGCCTGTGTCTCTGCTTCTGTATGTCTCTCATGAATGAATAAATAAAATCTTCAAAAAGAAAAAAAGCCTTCTGAAACAAAAACATTCACATATATATAAATTTAAGTTCAAGAAATAGAGATTCATTTCGAATGTAATAGGAACACATATTTGTTAAATGAATAGTTCACACTTAACCCCAGTGTGCATGTGTCACCCGAGGAGGCTGTTTTAAAAATACAGATCCCCAGGAGCCTGAGTGGCTCAGTCAGTTAAGCCTCTGCCTTTGGCTCAGGTCTTGATCCCAGGGTCCTGGCTCCAGTGGGGAGTCTGCTGCTCCTTCTCACTCAGCTCCTCCCCCCGCTTGTCCTCACTCACTCTCTCAAATAAATAAATAAAAGTCTTGAAAAATACAGATTCCTTCCTGTCCAAACATGAGAGTCTCTTCCTCACCTTGAATCTTGGCTTACTTATTACTTACTCTGACCAATAGATTGTGGCGGAAGTGTTGCTGTGCAAGATACGGAGTTCAGACCTCAAGAGGCCTTGAAGTTTCTGTCTTCACCACATTAGACCGAGATCAAGATGCTGTGAAGAAGCCTGGGATTAAGGACCCACCATTTAAACTCTAGACTGAGCCCACCCCTTCATCAACTTTCAGCTGAGTGTGGAACACTGAGTGAGCCCGGGCTTACTCAGCAGAACTGCCCAGGCAACCCACAGAATCCTGAGACATAATAAAACATTGTTTTAACAACAACAACAACAACAACAACAAAAATGCAGATTCCCAGCCCCACCTCCAGAGATTTAGGCCCAGTGGGTCTGGATATAAACCCAGAAATGAACATTTTTAACAAGTATTTGTGATGACTCTGATGCAAGTGATTTGTAGACAATTTTGGGAAATGCTGAACTTTTTCTGAAGCAGATATGTCTTTATCTCTTATACAATAAATTAGTAAAATTACACAGCATTTCCTTTACTATCTCCACCTTTAGGAAACCGAGTCCAATAGTGTTTGTAAAGACCCTAAGATGGTAGTGTAAAAGAACTTCTCAACAAAGGGAAAGGTTAGAGAAATATATTTGGAGTACCATAATATCAAAAGCAGGTTTTCTGAGACTGGGAAGAAAAAAAGTGGTTTGGGATTCCTCCAGTAACAGCAACAGGAAACCCACAAGTTTCCTCAAAGGGACAGAGTTGGAGAGGAAGGGGAGCAGGGGAGGCAAGAGGCCATCAGAGGGAAAGGGCTACGTACTGTACACAGGGAGATCAGACCTTCTGTGCAGGGCTCCCAGCTAGCAGACTACTTGAGACCCAGTGCAGAATCTATCAGCTCTACAACAGAGCTTTTGGGAAGTGAGCCATGTGGCCTGAAGGCTAGAGTGCCCTTCCTGAATGTTTTGCACTATGTAAAACCCCTGAGGAGGAGCGAACTGCTCCCATAAATGAGTAAGACTGAATTTTTCATCATCGTGCCAAATGGAATTAGGATCACACTAACTTGTTTTTTTTTTTTTTTTAAGATTTTATTTATTTTCTAACTTGTTTTTTTTAATATTTAAATTCCTTTTTTTTTTTTTTTAGAATTTCAAACAGGTTCAGTGAAAGAATAATACAATGAACTTCCATATACTTTTAACATAGATTACTAACTGTGACTATTTTTCCATATTTGATTTCTTCCATATATATTTATTATTGCTGTTGTGAATAATGTTAGACCATTTCAGAACAGGTTGCAGACATCGTGACCTTCACCTTCAAATAATTCCGTATTTCCTAAGAACAAGAACATAGTCTTACATAACCCCAGTATGATTTTCTTCTTTTTTTTTTAATTTTATTTATTTATTCATGGGAGACACAGAGAGGGAGAGAGAGAGGCAGAGACACAGGCAGAGGGAGAAGCAGGCTCCCCTCGGGGGGAGCCCGATGTGGTACTTGATCCCAGGACTCCGGGATCACGATCTGAGCCAAAAGCAAATGCTTAACTGGTGAGCCACCCAGATGCCCTCTCCACCCCGGTGCCCCCCCACCCAGTATGATTTTCAAATTCAAGGAATTCAACATTCATACAAATCCAGGATCACACATTGCATTTACTTATGTCTCCTTAGTTTCCTTGAATCAGGTACATTTCTTCAGTTTTTCTTCTACTTTAAAACATTTACATTGTTTAAAAGTATGACCTCTGGACACCTGGATGGCTCAGACGGTTAAGCATCCGCCTGTTTCAAGAAAAACATGAAGATAATTCATTGGGGAATTATGTTTGCATAATTTTGTGATTATGATCCAGGGGTCCTGGAATCGAGTCCCACATTGGGGTCTCCGCTCAGCGGGGATTCTGCTTCTCCCTCTGCCCTTCCCCACTTGCTCATGATCTCTCTCTCTCTCAAATAAAATCCTTAAAAATATAAAAAATAAATAAAAGTATGACCTCGGGGGATCCCTGGGTGGCGCAGCGATTTGGCGCCTGCCTTTGGCCCAGGGCGCGATCCTGGAGACCCGGGATTGAGTCCCACATCGGGCTCCCGGTGCATGGAGCCTGCTTCTCCCTCTGCCTGTGTCTCTGCCTCTCTCTCTCTCTCTCTCTGTGACTATAATAAATATGAAAGAAAGAAAGAAGAAAGAAAAGAAAAGAAAGAAAGAAAGAAAGAAAAGAAAAAGAAAGAAAGAAAGAAAGAAAGAAAGAAAAAGTATGACCTCAGATTGAATTTGATTCGGAAAAATAATGTGGCCTAACTGTATGATTATTAAATTCATATTCACCATTACTGCGTGTTAGCCAGAAAGTCTAACTGGGAATCCCCATCCCTGCCACTTACAAACTTGGTTAATATTAGGTAGCTTTCTTGATCTCTTTTTTTCCAGGTGGATACCCAATTGTACCAATACCATTTGATGCAAACATAATTCCCCAATGAATTATCTTCATGTTTTTCTTGAAAATGGATTTTCCATACCAGTGTGGGTCTTTTTCTGAACTTTCTATTCTGTTCAGTGTTTTGTCTATTCTAAGGCCAAGTCCACACTGTCTTGTCTACCCTAGCTTTGTAGTAAAGCTTGAAGTCAGTCAATGTAAATCCTTCACCTTTGCTCTTATTTTTCAAAATTATTTCTGCTATTTTAGATCTTTTGTGGTTCCACATAAATTTGAAAATCAGCTTGTTGAACCAAGTAAGCAAAGTTAATGTCACCAGTGATAAGTCATGTTGATAGCATGGTATGTGATAAAGAGAGCACTTCATCACTATGTAGTCTTCCCAAAAACTCTTGATCCCAGTGGAAGCATGAGAAAAACATGAGACAAACCCAAATTGAGGTACATTCTACAAAATACCTGACCAGTATTCCTCAAAACTGTCAAACTTATTAAAAGCAAACAAAACAAGGAAACACTTAGAAATTGTCACAGACCCAGGTGGACTAAGGACATATGACAACTAAATGCAATGTCATATCCAGGACTGGCTCCTACAACAACAAAAAAAGGACATTAGAGAAAAAACAGTGAAATCCAGAAAAAGTAATAGTAATGTTCCAGTGTTGATTTCTTAGTTTTGACAAAAGTACTATAGTAAATGTAAGATGTAAATATTATGGGAAACTGGGTGAGGGGTATAGAAGAACCCTCTGTACTATTTTTGGAACTCTTTTGTAAATCTAAGATTATCCCAGAATCAAAAAGATAATTTTTAAGTCAGCCTGTTAATTTCTATAAATGCTTGCAGACTAATTTATAGAGAATAAACATCTTAACAACCCTGACTCTCATAATCCACAAATATGGTGTACTGCTCCATTTATTTGAATCTTATTTTAATTTGCAGTTTTCAGCATGAAGGTCCTTTGCATCTTTTGTTAAGTTTAGTCCTAAATATTTTATGATTTTTATGCTATTATAAGTGGAGCTATTTCAGTTTTCAGTTGTTTGCAGCTATAATAGAGAAATAGAATTGATTTTGTACACTGACTTAAGTGTCCTATGACCCTGCTAAATTCACCTAGAATTCTAGTGGATGTTTAGTATACTTAGAATAACCTATGTAGCTATCATGTTGTCTACTAATAAAGACAATTTACTTCCGCCTTTCTAATCTGTGTGCTTTTTCTTTTTTTTCTTGCCTTATTTTCTGGCTGGGACTTCTAGTACAACATTAAGTAAAAACGATGAAATGAGCATCCTTGCCTTGTTCCCAAACTTAGAAGGAAAGTATTCAGTCTTTCATGATTAAATATGATGTTGTCTATAGATTTTTTCAGTTGATGCCCTTTATCAGATACAAAGCAGAATTTCCCTGTGTTTCTAGTTTCCTATTTTTTTTATCATAAAAGAATATTGAATCCTGTCAAATATTTTTTTCTGCATCTTTTGGGATGATCATAGGATTTTTCTCCTGTAGTCTGTTAATATGGTGAATTACTTTGGATGGTTTTGAAAAACTTAACCCTTGGGATCCCTGGGTGGTGCAGTGGTTTAGCGCCTGCCTTTGGCCCAGGGTGCGATCCTGGAGACCCGGGATCGAATCCCACGTCGGGCTCCCGGTGCATGGAGCCTGCTTCTCCCTCTACCTGTGTCTCTGCCTCTCTCTCTCTCTCTCTGTGTGACTATCATAAATAAATAAAAATTAAAAAAAAAAACTTAACCCTCTTTGCCTCCCTGGGATCAACTTCACTTGGTTACAATACAGCCTTTTTAATATATTGTTGGATTTAATTTGCTAGTATTTTTAAAAGATCTTTGCATCTATATTCATGAGGAATATTAGCTATAATTTTCTATTCTTGAATGCCTTTGATATTTTTACCAAGCTATTTGATGAATATTTACTGAATAACTACAGCTAAGTACTGTGTCAACATGAGTATTGTACAAAACTCTGCACAGGGCCTGCCACAAAGTGTCCTCAGGAAATGCTGGATATTTTGGAGTTATTATTTCTAGATGCTATAAATGAGACCCACCTCCTAAAGAAACTTAGAGAAAGATGGCACCTACTATATAGAACTTTTTCTTTCTTTCTTCCTTTCTTTCTTTCTTTCTTTCTTTCTTTCTTTCTTTCTTTCTTTCTTTCTCTCTCTCTTTTTCTTTCTTTTTTTTTTTAGGTAGCCTCCTTGCCCAATATGAGGCTTAAACTCACAACTCTGAGATCAAGAGTCACATGCCCTACTGACTGAACCAGCCAGGCGCCCCACCCTATAAAACATTTTTACATTAACATTTTATTTTGGGGGTTTCCTTTATTAGAAAATCTCCCCCCAGCCGTCCAGGAGCATGCTCTGAAATTTATCTCAGATGAGAGTGTGATCAGGGAGCACCTGGATCGTTCAGTTGGTTAAGCATCTGCCTTTAGCTCAGATCAGGATCCCAGAGTCCTGGGATGGAGCCCGGAGTTGGGCTCCCTGCTCAGTGGGGAGCCTGCTCTTCCCTCTCCTCCCCATTCATGCTACCTCTATCACTATCTCTCCCTCTCTCTCAAATAAATGAATAAATCTAAAAAAAAAAAAAAAACCCACAGTGAGATCAGTGTGTGAGAATCTGCTGCAGGGAAGTTGTTGTTTACCTTGCAAACTCATTCTACTGTTTTTGTATAAAGAGTGGAATTGGAAAAGGAAACAGTCAAGGAAAACACTGTGCATGCTCCATGAGACTAGAGCAAGAAACAAGGATTCTGTGTCATCTTTTGCAGACAGCAAACACAACTCCTGTGTTCTCATACCTTTTTGAGGGGGAAGAGATCCCCTTTCCTGTTCCGCGAACAGAATACAACGAAGTAGCCTCAAATCTGCTCTTGCCCTTCTCAGAGTACTATATCCCCTGGCAACCTATTCCCTTCTCCTGCCAGAAGGAAGACAAACTCTTACAGCCTTCACAGTCCAACACTCTCCTTCCCTTCCTAGGGCCAGGCCTAGGTCATCCAGTGCAAGGAAGCTTCAGGAAGTTGATGCAAAGTTAGAAGCCTATATCCTTCAGGGTATGGCCTCAGGGAGGGTTTGGTTGCAAGCATCTTAGAGTTTTTCCAATCCTCAGGTCAGCCAGACATCCCTGGCCTGTTGGGTGGACTCTTCTGGAGCTTCCCCCTGGACCATCCCATTCAGTCTCATGCCGGTGGGGCCCAACCCCCAACAGCCAGCCCAGTTTCATTTCGAGAAATGAGAGAAACTATCATTGCATAAATAGCTGTTAAACAGGACGGTTTCTACTGGGGTTGGTTTTCCTGGTTTCAGAACACTCACTTTTTTTCCCTTCTGGTGTTTCTTAGTTTACTCTTAACAGGTAATAAGTACTTCATGTGTTTCAAAAACATAGACGTGTGTGTATAAATATATATGTGTCCATTTATATTAATGTGTATATAAACATAAGCAAATTACCCTTCGTATGGATGTATTGATTTACATCCCCACCAACAAGGTGTGAGAATGCCTGCTTTTATAAAGTCTCACCAATAATGTGTGTAATCAACAGACCAATAAAACAAAGAGTCCTAAAATGCATTCAAGAATAGAAGACGTGGGATGCCTGGGTGGCTCAGTGGTGGAGCACCTGCCTTCAGCGTGATCCTGGAGTCCCAGGATCGAGCCCCACGTCACTAGGATGGCCATCATTAAAAAGAAAAGAAAAAAAAAAGACAGACAATAACAAGTGTTGGTGAGTACTCACAGAAACTGGAACACTCTCCTACACTACTGCTAGGGTGAATGTAAAATGGAGCATCTACTGTGGAAAACAGTCTGGCACTTCCTCACAAAGTTACACGTAGGGTGACCCTATGACTTAGCAATTCCATTTCTAGGTATATACCCAAGAAAAATGAAAACTATGTGTCCATACAAAAACTTGCTTACAAATGTTTATAACAGCACTGTTCATAATAGCCAAAAAGTGGAAATAATCCCAAACTCCATCAACTGATGAATGGATAAATATAGTATGCTATGTCCTGACAGTGGGTAATTATTCAGCAGTCAAAACAACATGCTAGGGCAGCCTGGGTGGCTCAGCGGTTTAGCGCCCCCTTCAGCACCGGGGGTGATCCTGGAGACCCGGGATCGAGTCCCACATAGGGCTCCGGCATGAGGCCTGCTTCTCCCTCTGCCTATGTCTGTGCCTCTCTCTCTCTCTGTGTCTCTCATGAATAAATAAAATCTTAAAAAAAAAAACAAAACATGCTAATGGATGTACCTTGAAAACATCATGCTAAGTGAAAGAAGCCAGTCACAACTGGCTGCATACTGTATGATTTAGTTTATGTGAAATCTCCAGAAGGGTCATGTTTTTAGAGAGACAGAAATTAGATTTAGTGGTTGCACTGAGAGGATTGGGGGCAAAGGGGGGAGGGTAATGACTGCTAACAGGGTGGGGAGTGAAAATGTTCCAAAATTAGTTTTCATGGTGGTTGCACATCCCTGTGCCTGTACTAAAAGATACTGAATTGTACATTTTCACCTTCCTACCTTATTAGAAGTGAAAACTTTTCTCTCTGTAGCATTCCAGCTGTTCTCTCTTTAAATCTCAGGTCGAATTCATAGGTGTTCAGGATGTTTTGAAAGTTATCTAGGTAAGTTTGTGGGGCCAGGGGAGTTGAGGACCCCTACTCTTCTGCCATCTTGCCTATATCCTGAATTATACATTTTCAGTAGGTGAATTGCCTAGTATGTGAGTTACATCTCAATGAAGCTATGGTAGAAAAAATGGACAGAACTTAGATACAATGTGAGAAGTTTGGATTAGTGTTTGAAGAAGGGCAGGAAGAAAGGGAGGAGAAATATTTTTAAAAAATATAAAATGTATATAAAATATACATTTATAAAATGTAATAATTCCCAAATGTGGAGCCAATGAAAAAAGATGTTCAAATGTTGAAGTTTTTTACAATGTAAGTGGTTCTTTTTGATAGAAACAATCTAGGGACTCCTGGGTGGCTCAGCAGTTGAGCGTCTGCCTTCGGCTCAAGGCGTGATCCTGGAGTCCTGGGATCAAGTCCCACATCGGGCTCCCTGCGTGGAGCCTGCTTCTCCCTCTGTCTGTGTCTCTGCCTCTCTCTCTCTGTCTCTCATGAATGTATACATAAAATCTTTAAAAATAATAATAATAATTTCTGTGTGTATCCGTCCTGAGTTTCTCTCTGCAAATGCTAATAAATATTTATGCTTAGTTTACTCACTTTTATGTAAAAAATAGCTCAGTTCTGTGTCTTGCATTTTTTACTTAATGATATCTTGGAGATGTTTAGACTAGTAATACAGAGAGCTTCCTCATTTGTTTATACAGTTGGATAGTTTTCCATAGTTAATATTCATTGTTTGATATGAATGTTTCAAAACTTAACTAGTCTCCCACTGGGAAATTTGGGTTTCCAGTCCTTTCAAATGCTGTAATTAATAACCTCAGTCTTACATCATTGTCCACCCATAAAAGAAAGAACTAGGACTTCCAGGTCAAAAGTATATGCATTTGTAGGGTTAACAATTGCATTAATTTATATTTTCACTGGCGATGCATGTAAGTGACAGCTTCCTCACAGCCCCACAGAGGGTGTCATCAAACTTTTTGAATTATAGCAATCTGGCATTTAAAAAAATGCTATCACACTGTAGTTTTGATTTTTATTTCTCTTCTTACAGGTGACGCTGAACATGTATATAGTTAAGCTTCAGAAAGGAATTTATCAACTTTCTATCTAGATCAATTCCTGAAAAATAATCCTAATAGCCAAGAATTTCTTTTTTTTAATATTTTATTTATTTATTCACGAGAGACACACAGAGAGAGAGGCAGAGACATAGGCAGAGGGAGAAGCAGGCTCCATTCAGGGAGCCCATTGTGGGACTCGATCCCCAGACTGCGGGATCACGCCCTGAGGTGAAGGCAGACACCCAACCGCTGAGCCACCCAGGCATCCCCAAGAATTTCTTTTGAGTTGAGATGGTTTATTTTCTACATGCCAGCCATGAGTCTACCTTAGGGGATATTCCTTCTACCTGGAATGGTCTCCCATCCCGATGTCAAATCAGATTTTATCTCTCTAAACTCAAGTCAAATGTCAATCCCTCAGGGAAATTTATGAGCCACCTCATCATTAAGTGGCTACCCATTCTAATATGTCATTCTGTTTTCTTTTTGTCCATAGAACTCATGGCTATACACATTCTTCTGACTTATGTATTGATTGATCTGTATGCCCACCATGGTAGCCCCAGTATCTTTGCACACAGTAGGTATTTACTAACCATCTGTTGAATAGATAAATACCCAGCTTCCGAATGAGGGAGAAAGGGTTAAGTTTCTAAACAGAGTTTTCTGAAACTGGAGTGTGGGAAAGGAATTTGGCCTTGCCACTGGATTAAGAATGCCTACAGGCAGCCCCTAACCCCGAAATGTTATTCTGAAAGCGTTTTAGCTTCATGCTAACTTTGAGCCGCGGACGTGAGACCCACCCATGGTTAAGTTCAGGTTAGGTTTGGGACACTGGGATATTTTCTTTCATCCGTAATCACTGGATCAAGGCCTATAAATCAAATAGTTGAGACACAAAACACAAACAAGGTCGTAATTTGTTTCTTCCTGCCCTCTGTTTTTCTTGGCATGGAAAAACTCAAGCTTTTCCTGCCTGGGGATGGGTAATGACACTGGGGGGTGATTCATTAAAAGTGGCCTGAGTAACTGGCCTTTTATTTCTTCTCATTCTTTCCCTTTATTGTCCAACTCATGTAAGGAAACACATTGAATAAAATAATTCTCCTGCTGATAAAGAACTTTCCCTTGACTCTTTGTTCACTTGCAGTTACATGTTCCCAGAATCAAAATCTTGGCGCTAGGGAGGCCAAAGTAGTTAAGGGTGGATGCGATGTATACTTCTGATAGAGAAGGAAGGCCAAGAGTCCTGACTTATGGAAGCCACTTTTTTTGCCTCCTCTTCTTAACAATGTTGCCTATTTTAATAGGAAATTGTCCCAGTCTCCAAGGAATCTGGCAAGCATTAGATGTGGGTGTGGGTAAGTCTGAGAACCTTAGTTCCCCAACTCTAAATTGGGTGTCACAATTATCAGTACTTTCCTCTCAAATGAGTGCCATCAATGTCAATCACTCCTAAGGCCAGAGAGAGAAGAGGAACTGGTAACAACAAAAAATATTCAATTTAATAGTACACATAGATCATAATATTAAGAGAAATTGCAGAGTGCACTATTTTCATCTTTTATATTACACTTTTCTATTTTTTTTCTAATTTTTTTTTATTAGAGACAGAGAGAGAGAGAAACAGGCAGAGGAAGAAGCAGGCTCCATGCAGGGAGCCCGACATGGGACTCGATCCTGGGTCTCCAGGATCAGGCCCTGGGCAGAAAGCGGCGTTATAACCGCTGAGCCACCTGGGGCTGCCCGTACACATTTCTATTTTATTTGAAATATCTTTATATATTTTTTAAAAACTAAAGAATACTCCTAAAATATATATATAGAAAAAAAAAAGAAAGAAAAGCTGGACAATAGACCATAATAGACCAAAATGCTGACAACAGCTATCTCGGGGTTGAGGGCTTGGAGTGGATTTTCATTTTCATCTTTATCCCTGTCTGCATCTTTTTAGTTCTTTTCACATATTGTGTATTACTTTTGTGATTAAGAAGAAATAGTAACAAATTATTGTTCTATTTAAGTTGGTCTGTGTGCCCCAACCTCCTGCATCTCTTTGTGGAAGTGGAACAATTCATTTTCCAAGAGGTGGGCAGAGAAGGACACAAGTGGGACTATGATCAGGGTCAGGGTCAGACTGTGGAAAAATACCAGTGATGCCTCACCCTCCGCATGGTTCTGCTGAAGGCCACTATTAAATCACTATTAAGTCATCCCTCCTTTGGTTTTTTTCCCCCCTCCACATGAAATAACCTCAGTTCCTCTCACCTGATGTTGTAAATCTGTTGTAAATCGCAGAGCCTGCTCCTAGAGCTCCATGGTCTCTGTCCATTCCCAAGGCAACCAGCTCCTCCGCGGGGACCTATGTCGTCAGGGTGAGAAGTGAGATGAATCTATGGGTCCCTGATGTTCTAAACTGGTGGCTGTTGCTGACTTTTGAGAAGGGGCCTCAAGGGACAGCAGGCCTCCTCCCCACTCAGGCCCCGGGTCCATTAGGGGTCTAGGTAGTCAGAAAGTGGATTATCTTCTAATATGGCTACACATCGGGTTGGAGAGTGTGGCTCAGGACGTGAGCCCAATAGGCTCCCTTGTTTCCTAATTAAGCAGACTTTCCTACTAATCCCAGGCAGCAGTGGACTAGGCTGCCGTCCCTGTGTGGAGTGAGACCAGAACCTGTGCTCCTTCCCAGCCTCGTGGCCTGGTCCTGAGAGCCCGGGAGGAGGCACTGGCAACTCATGCCCAGTTTCTCCTAATGTTCTTCCTTCCCTACGTGTAGAAGGCGAAAGGGGAAAAGAGGAGCCTAGAGCATTAGTGTTGATAACCCTCTACAGGAAGGAAATATCTAGAGAGGGAAGGAAGTATTTTCCTCTACAGAAGTCCTTAGTGTTTCTTGGATTATAGAATACTTTGAGGATATGAAGCAAGCTGTAAACCACCACCTCAGAAAAGTGCACATACGTGCTGGACTTTGATATTAGTAGCTTGTATATGCCTTCTTTGCTTTTCTTCTAGAACCCTGCTTTTTGTCTAAGGAACGGTTCCTATCCTACTCTATGCGAGGCTATACTGTCCATCAGTAGGCTCCACCTCCCCTTGCTTTCAGGTGAGGCATGTGATCCAGTCCATCCAACCAGAGAAGCTCATTGCCCCTGGCCCTGTTGTTTCAGGAATGGGCACTTGATTTAAAACAACCAAACAGGGAAAGAGAACTAAGAAAGGGTAGGGGGGAAGACCCATTCTTTTTTTTTTTTTTTTTTTTTAAGATTTTATTTATTTATTTATTCATGAGAGACATAGGCAGAGGGAGGAGTAACCTCCCTGTGGGGAGCCTGATGCAAGACTCTATCCCAGGACCCAGGGATCGGGACCTGAGCCAAAGGCAGACGGTCAACCACTGAGCCATCCAGGTGCACCAATACCCCTTCTTTATCCGAAGAATACTAAACTGAAGAAAAGTAAAGCTTGAGGCTGTCCACGGCTATTTTGTCTGACTAATGGAGTCTCAAGAATAGAGCCCAACAAAATGGAAAGGTGCCCTCAGGATATCATTAAACCCTTGAAGCCAGTCGTAAATGAAACCTAAACATAAACGAGCCACATAATTTCCTTTTTTTTTTTCTCCTCAAGCTAGTGTGTGAGGTAAGTTTCTGTTCTTGCAACACATGTGCCCACATAGAACTTGGCCTCCTCTTTCCAGAGGTGGTCAGACTCTAAAGCCCAAACCTCCATGGGACGTTAAGAGTCCTTTCTGTTAGTGGTGCCCCTTATACATTTGAAAATTGATGAAGTATTCTAAAAGATTCAGATACAGCTGATAACTGAATTTGTGGCAGCAATATTTGCTTCTTCATGCTGGCACCATTTCTGCTTAGCAGCAACTTGAGAACCATACTGGGAGCACAACCTGGAGGGCCCATAGCTTGAGAGATGACAAGTAGCATGGGTGTGTTAGAATGTAGGAAATGCGAGGAGAAAGCGACTAATCCTCTTTTTCTTTTCTTTATTATTTTTTTCTTTTCTTTATTATTTTTAAAGATTTTATTTATTTATTTGACACAGACAGAGAGAGCACAAGCAGGGGGAGTGGCAGCAGAGGGAGAGCGAGAAGCAGGCTTCCGGCTGAGCAGGGAACCTGATGCAGGGCTGGGTCCCAGGACTCTGGGATCACGACCTGAGGCGAATGCAGCCATGTAACCCATTCAGTCACCCAGACGCCCCCTTTTTCTTTTTCCATATAATCCAAGAGAGTTGCAGGTGGAAAGGAGAGAGAGAGACAAACCTACCCAAACCAGATGGGGGCAAGGCACTAGGAATTTGATACAGGGTGGTGTAGAAAAAGCTCTGAGATGTAAGAGCTAACATTTTATTAAGCATTTACTCTAGGCTAGATGTTACACTGAACATTTTCCATGCATTATAACCATTCTGGGTGGTGGGCTATCATTATTCCCATTTTGCAGATGGAAACACTGAGACTGAGAGGGAGTAGGCATTCACAAGAGCGTCCCACAGCTCTACAGCCAGTGGAGCCAGCTCCCATGTCAGGGCAGTCTGAATCCTACACTTCCTAACCACCACACCCCTCCTCTTTAGCTAAGATCCTGGGTTATAATCGAGGTTCTGGCACTTGCTGTTTGAGTGACCTTGAGTAAATCAGCCTGAGTCTGTTGTCTCTCCTGAAAAATTCAGATACTATATTACATAAACTTAATCTCTTTCAACTCCAAAATTCCAAAAAAAATTTCAAAAATTTTCAAGAACATAAAAGAAATTCCCAGCTCCCCAAACTAAGATTTGTATGGCTGGCCTGCGCTTTTCCCCTCAAGACCATATAGATTGGTTTTCCCATGGATTTAGGATCAAAGGGCTCCTTCGGGTTATGTATTCCTTTGAAATGAATTCAAAGGCATGCATTTTCAAAGTGCAGGGGGAACTGGAAAGCCTTCATCCTTGCTGAGTGAATCAGCATCCTGGGAGCACAGGTGACAAGTCCTGACCCATCCCTTCACTGTCAGATAAGCTCAAGGGATCACAGCTCTGAACTTGACCCCACTTTTCCTTCTTCCTGCCCCTTTTGTGGGTTTTCTGATAAGGTGCCCTAAGTCAGCTGTAGCACTGTTGTCTCTCTCTGCAAACATAGTCCCCCAGGGCGTGCACTCTGCCTGTGAGCTCCCCAGCTGCTTCCAGCTCTCCCTCTGCCCACAGCCCTTTAATTGCTGCATTCCAACAAATTAGCCATGTGACAGAAGATTATTTTTAACTTCAATAGAGCAGCTCCCTCTCTTTTAATATATCATGCTTGGCCCACATTCCCTCGGTGAAAAGGGCACCATCGGCTACTTCTGAGAACTTTTAATTACTCCAATTGTTTGCAAACCTCTTAGAAGCTTGGAAAAAAATACATTTCTTTCGCCTTTCCCAGGTTTCCCATTTCGTATTTAATGGGAGCTGAGGCTGAGTCCAACCTGGGGACTTAGCAGCTTCAACAGGTCTCCCCAAATCCCCTCCAGCCTCCTCCCACCCGTTCTCCACAGGACGTTTTTTAAAGTGCAAATCCACTGGGAGGATGAAGGGAGAGCAAGTTCTAGAATGACAGGGACTCCCACCCCAATGCCACACAGAGCCCCAAGGCGGCAGGAATGGAGGTGGGGCTGGTGACCCCAGGAAGACTCAGGGCTCAGCACCTCCTAGGTTTTGGGATCCTGTTGATTGGGCCTGATTCTGAGTCTGAGCCTTCCAATTTTGAGTAAACCACACAGAACAGTAAGCATCCCATCAACCATCACCTGGACCAAAGGTCCTTCTCCAATTTTTCTGAATGTCCTAAGCTCCAGGTATTTCTCTAATCTCAGGAGGCCAAGTGGGCTGTGTGGCCAAAAATGATTGGGATTATTATCACCCACCTCCACCCAGAAAGGTAGAGAAAGAGTTGCATTTGAGTCCCCTCAAAATTGAGAAATATGCAACTTCTTATATCTGAGTTTTGCAAAATAGTTCAAAGAAGTTATATCAGTATGGAATCATTCCAGCCACTTGCTATGCTATATGTATTTTGACACAGTGAATTATAAAAAGATAAGGGTGTGTGTGTGTGTGTGTGTGTGTGTGTGTGTGTGTATGAGAGAAAGAGAGAGAATGGGTGTAGTTGTGGGTTGGTAAAAGGAAAGAAAAAATGTTCCAGGCAGTGGGAACAGCATATATGCAAGCTGTTGGGTGGGAAAGGTCAGTGTGTTTGGGGAATTTAAAAAAGGGCAGTGTGACTGGAATCTACAGAGAGTAACACATTATGCTCCCAGAGCCCAGTTCTCTCAAGTTTTCAAAATTGAGGTATATTTTACATAAAATAAAATGCTAACATTTTTGTGTATAGGCCAGTGAGCTTTGATAACTGCAAACACTAACTGATACCCAAATCAAGATTCAAACTTTTCCATATCTTCAGAAAGTTCCCTAGTGCGCCTTATCCAGTCAATGTCCCCAACCTCAAGCAGCTGCTATTCTGATTTCTATCACCATAGATTCGACTTGTTTGTCCTTGACTTATCATTACAGTAATAGGATCATACAATTTGTACTTTTTTGTGTGCACTTCTTTCTATAATACATCATCTGTATTGTTCCAACAGTTCCAATCTGTATGGTGTTTTTCTGTTGGATTTGCAGGAATTTGTGAGTTGGAGTCCCGCGCTGGGTGTAGAGTTTACCTTAAAAAAACAGTCTTAAAAAAAAAAAAGAATAAAATCCCTTCTTTCATGGAGCTTCCAGTTTAGTGGCAGGGGTGGGAGAAAAACTAAACAACTGAAAAATGTATTTGTATAGTGTGCTATCACTAATGTAAAACAGAAGAATAAAAGGGGGAGAAGAAAGCATAAATGTATTATTTTATTTTTTTAAGATTTTATTTTTGGGGACCTGGGTGGCTCAGTCGGTTAAGCATCTGCCTTCGGCTCAAGTCATGATCCCAGAGTCCTGGGATAGAGCCCTGCGTTGGGCTCCATGCTCAGCGGAGGGTCTGCTTCTCTCTCTTTCTCTGACTGCCACTCCGTCTACCTGGGCACTCGTGCTCTCTCTCTCTTTCTCTGTCTCTAGCAAACAAAATATTTTGAAAAAAAAATAGATTTTATTTTTAAGTCATCTCTACACCCAATGTGGGGCTTGAACTCAAGACCCCAAGATCAAGAGCCACATGATCCACTGACTGAGCCAGCCTTGTGCCCCATAAATATGTTCTTTTAAAGCTGCATCAAATCCCTCTCTCAGAGAAGATACACCAGAAACTGGTAGCACTGAGGAAGGGAGCAGGGCAGCTGGGGAGGATGCAGGCAAAAGAACACATCACCTTCTGCTCTGGGTATCTTCCTAATTTATAAATGATTGAATGTGTTATCTAATCCAGAATTAACGGATATAATTACAATAGCTTCATGAAGTTGGAAGAAATATTTGGCAAAATTGCCAAGCACCTGGGTCCTGAAGTTGTGGGAAATGCTTCAGGGCATTTTAATCAGTGCAGGAGGAAAGGGCTGGCTCCCAGCTGTCACTCACTGCAGTCCTGAACCTAGTCGTAGCATCGCTTCAGTAAGATAAAAGAGGCACTGAGAGGACAGAAGGAAACAAAATCAGTCTTGAGTCACATATGTTTCTTGGGTATTTATAAAAAGCTTAGGCAGCTCCTTCCTAAATTTGAATTAATGTCGAAAGGGAATCATTTCAGGAAGTATGAGTTCCTCTCTTCAAACTTTTTGGGACCATCCCACTCTGGGATGAATAGCACAGAGCCAAGTTCATTCATAGGGAACATCTGCGAAGGGGTGGGGGGGGGGAGCACAATAAAGAGACCATCTGACACTGAACGTGGACACCTATTATATTTTTTTTTTCTAGCTTCCCTCGGGATGTTCAATTGTTTGGTGATATGGGAAGGAAGGTCTATATAATGTTTATGGTTGTTATTGGGGTTTGTTCATATAATATGTGAAAATGCCAATTTGGGAGAGAAGCTTGACTAAAATCTGCATTCTTTGTGAATGTTTGTGTTCCAGAAGCTTCGCAGAGTTGTTGGAAAGTGGCTTTGTGATTTCTTTGTGGCCTCTAGTCAACCAAAATGATAAAAAAAGGGGCACCCTGCTGGCTTAGTCATTGGAGCTTATGACTCTTGATCTCGGGGTTGTTGGTTAAAGCCCCACTATGGATGTAGAGATGATCTAAATATAAAATCTTTAGGGACTCCTGTGGCTCAGTGGTTGAGCACCTGCCTTTCGCTCAGGGTGTGATCCTGGAGTCCTGGGATTGAGTCTCACATAAGGCTCCCCTCAGGGAGCCTGCTTCTCCCTCTGCCTATGTCTCTGCCTCTCTCTGTGTGTCTCTCATGAATAAATAAATAAAATCTTTTAAAAATAAAATAAAATAAAATAAAATCTTTCAAAACAACAAACAGGGGGGATCCCTGGGTGGCTCAGTGGTTTAGTGTCTGCCTTTGGCACAGGGCATGATCCTGGGGTCCCGGGGTCGAGTCCCACGTCGGGCTTCCTGCATGGAGCCTGCTTCTCCCTCTGCCTATGTCTCTGTCTCTCTCTCTCTCTCTGTGTCTTTCATGAATAAATAAATAAAATATTTAAAAAACAAACAAACAAACAGGGGCATCTGGGTGGCTCAGTCGATTAAGCGATTAAGCGTCTGACCCTTGGTTTCAGCTCAGGTCATGGTGGTGAGTTTGAGCCCTGCCTCATCTACTTGAGATTCTCTCCCTCTCCCCCTGTTCCTCCCCCACTCGTGCATGTACTCTCTTTCGCTGTCTCTCAAAGAAATAAAGTCTTTAAAAAAACAAACAAAAACCAAAAATGATTTTAAAAAGCTTAACTTTGAATATTAAGTCTATATTTATCTTAACTCAATAAATTCTTTCAAAATCATACCATTATTTTTCTTATTTTTAAAAATATTTTATTTATTTATTAATGAGAGACACAGAGAGAGAGAGAGGCAGAGATGCAGGCTGAAGGAGAAGCAGGCTCCATGCAGGAAGCCGGACGCGGGACTCAATCCCGGGACTCCAGGATCACGCCCTGGGCAGAAGGCAGTTCTAAACTGCTGAGCCACCCGGGCTGCCCATTCTTTCCTATATTTTTATTGATTTTTAATTGCTAGTTAGTATAGGAATACACTCTTCTTTTTTAAAAAATCAGAGTGTTGCAGATAAACTTTTGGTTCTCTTTCATCATTTTCCATGATGTTAATTTAATTGGCCCTGAGTGTGGCTGGCAAATAAAAACTTTATCACACTGATTGTAACACACAGCAAAGTGTGAGAATTACTTGTCTAACTGATATAGGACCCTGATGTTTTTGGAAACTTAACACTAGAAATGATGGGAAATGCATATTTTTAAAAATACAATAAATGGGTTTCCTTCTTTAAGTGAAGGGTGAGATTTGCCTTTCAAGACAGACTGCATTTCAGCAAAAATGTTTCAGTGAACTTTTGGATTGTGCAACTAAAAAGCCACTATGCAATCCTAGAATGAAGACTGGAGACAATGAAACCCTAAACTTACCATATAAAAGTTGTCATTGTCATGGGCATGTTGCATCTCTGTAGAGTATTAAGATGTAGCTGGAAGCTGGAGATTGAGGAAGAACTGACTGAAGACGTTTCTTGGCTAGAGAAGGAGAGAGCTGTAAGAGTCAGGTTGAGACTTTCGAGGACTATGTTTTCCAACATGGTAGCCACCAACCACATATGGTTATTTAATTTTAAATTTAAGTGGATTTAAATGAAATAAAATTAAAAGTTCAGTTCCTCAGTCATGGTAAGCCACATTTCAAGTGCTCAGTCGCCCCATGTAACTAGTGGCTACCATAGTGGGTTCAAATATAGAACACTTCCCTCATTAAAGAAAGCTCTATGGGACAGTGCTACTCTAAAAATCATTTTACATGGTCTTACCTCGTAGCTAGTTTTAAATTTTTATTCGTGAAATGTGATAATTTGCTTTACCACCAAGCCTTCAACAAAGTTTTAAAATAAAAGTGACAGCTAACATTCATTGAATACCTATGTATTGGTCAGCTGTCTTGGTTGCAGAGAACAAGTTTCACTCTTGTTAACTTAAGCACAAAGAGATTTATTGAAGGATATGGCTAGGGGTGCCTGGGTGGCTCTGTGGGTTAAGAGTCTGCCTTCAGCTCAGGGCATGATCCCAGCACTGCCTCAGGCTCCCGGCTCAGCATGGAGTCTGCTTCTTCCTCTCTCTCTCTGCCCCTCCCATTGCTCATGCTATCTCTCTCTGTGTGTCAAATGAATAAATAAAATCTTTTTTTTTTTAAATTGAAGGGTATGGCCAGCTCACAGAAACATTAAGAAAGTTAACAATACACTGTAGGCTAAACATCCAGGAATGACTTCCAAAATTATACTGCAGAACTGGGTTGACAAGCAAGCCGCAGCCTCTGCCACCATCCAGAAGATTCAGAATTGCTAAGCTGCCACCAACAGCTGCTGGCTCTAGTTTCATGTTGCCTTTGCCATGACCAGCACCAGCAAAATGGATGCTTCACACCTGCCTCTCCATCCACAGAATTCACAGTTCTAAAGTCTCACACATAACGGCATCTAAATCACAAACAGAATCAGAGCTGCAAGAGTGTTTGAGAAATGTAATAAGTGTTAGCTTTCTATTCCCTGCAGTTCAGAAAGCAAGGAAGAAAGGGGTTGGAATGGGTTTTGAGAGAACCAGTCTGAAGTATCTGTCATGACTTGCCATGTGCCACATCCGGTAAACATGCCTGATCTCATTTCATTCTTACAAGAATTCGGTGAGGAAGGCCCTATAATTAGCCCCATTTGACAGATGAGGACATTACAGTAAATGGTGGGACTCATGGTATGAACTTAGTTGTGCTTTTGGAAGTTAAAGGAGCCTTCTGTCCATTCTTGGAAAGAACTAAAGGGGAGCAGGGAAAGGACAGGTGCCTGCCTGAAGAAGCTAGAATGGAAGACGACAGACAACCCACGAGATTAAAGCAGCAGCAGTCTCAAGGTGACAAAGGACAGCCAGAATGAATTTGAGAACTCCGGAGTGGTGCCAGATTCATGCCAGATTCCAGAGTGCCTACTCTCTCCACAAAGTCCATGCTGCCCCCAATGGAAAGAACCAGAACTTACACATACATGACTAAGACTAAGAACACTTCCCTGGTTGCGTTTCAACGGTCCCAACTGCACCTATGACACACAACAGAATGCAAAAGTAAAGAACTCAACAGGGAAGGCTTCCAGAAGGAGGTGAGTTTTCAGTAGGTTTTGGAGGAGAGAAGTGTTAGCTTGCCTACTGCAGTCAGAAGGCAGAGAGTTTCAGATGAAAGAACTCATATGTGTCATGCCAAGATTCAGGGCTTAAACAGGACAGTCACTGTAGCATATCAAAGCAATGTCCTTGACTGACAAGGAAGGAGGTGGGTCAGTGTTTAGTAGAAAAGAAATAATCTGATTGGGAAGGGAGTTGATTGCAGGATAAAATCATGTGAAACCCATCCCATGATTACAATTACATTGAAATATTAATAAAGTGTATTTTGAAATTCAATTTGGAGCAAATTGATGAAAATCTCAGGGAGTGGAACCCAGAAATTTTCTAACGAACACCCAAGTTGATTTGTCTTGATTTGCCTGTCACAAGGGCTCCTCCTCGTCCCAGTTCCCCTTCCCTGAGAAAAAGCCCAAGCCCCTGGTGCATGGGATCTGGGGCCCCTTTACCACATCATTCTTTCCTGGAGACATTCTAGCAGGATCACAAGATAACCATGTCAGGGCGAAGAATAAATCTCAAGGAAATGGGGTCGCTTGGTGCTGGGAGCTTCAGAATAATTTGAGAAAGCAGCATTGACATCTCAGAAATGTGGTAATATGTGTGATTCTTACTTTGCTTAAGCTTTATCAGACAATATTATTTTCTTTAAAGATTTTATTTATTCACTTGACAGAGAGAAAGAGATAAAGAACACAAGCAGGTGGAGGCAGGCAGAGGGAGAGGGAGAAGCAGACTCCCCACCAAGCAGAGAGTCCAATGTGGGGCTCTATCCCAGGACCCTGAGATCATAACGTGAGCCTAAGGCAGACACCTAACTGACTGAGCCACCTGGACGCCCCCAAACAATATTATTAACTAACATTCTAACAAATCTTTCCACCTGCTAGGTCCTAGGCTAAGCCATTTAATAATGCTTTTTATTATTTATCTCTCACAACAATTACTTATATTAGAGGCTATTACCATTCCCATTTTACGATAAGGAAACTGGCTTAAGAGGTCCCAGCTAAGGACTGGACTCTGCAGCCCATAGATTTAGCCATCCTGCTATGCTGCCTTGATTTCTTCTCTCCTATTTTTTTCCCACAGGTTATGTTTGATTACTCATTGGCTCTTCACTCCTCTAACTTGAAGTTTCTTAAATGTGGTGATCAATTCTAATTCATTTTTTGACTCTCTCATTCCCATTACGTGACAAAGAGTAGCAGCATAGTGAGTGCTAAATACATGTGAGCTGGACAGAGCTTCATAACAGAACAGCCACTCACTTTATATACTTATCCACAATTACTCTTGCAGATATTCACAGCTTCTGGATCACAAGTTGATGATATGAGTCCTCTCATTTCATATAGTGTTAGCGTCTTGGAGCCAGATAGTTACAGCCACTTATTAGTGGTGTAACTTTAGGCAAATGCTAAAAGAAAAAAGCTTTATAATTTATAAAGGGTTATCTGTAAAAGGAGCATAGCTCTTAGGTTGTGAAGAAATAACGGAAAGATTTATGATTCAGATGCTTAAAAATATGTATGTGTGACAGCACCTGGGTGTCTCAGTTGGTTGAGCATCTGACTCTTCATTTCAGCTCAGGTCACGATCTCAGGGTCTTGGGATCGAGCCCTGTGTGGGGCTCGGTGCTCAGCGTGGAGTCTGCTTGTCCCTCTCCCTCTGCTCCTCCTCCTGCTCTCTCTCTCAATAAATAAATTTAACAATTATATATTGTTTGTGTGTGTAAAGGCACATGAAAAGATGTTCAATATCACTAATCATCAGGGAAATGCAAATTAAAACCATAATAAGAAATCACCAGGAATCCCTAGCGGGCTCAGCAGTTTAGCACCTGCCTTTGGCCCAGGGGGTGATCCTGGAGACTGGGGATCGAGTCCCACATCGGACTCCCTGCATGGAGCCTGCTTCTCCCTCTGCCTCTCTGTGTGTGTGTCTCTTGTGAATAAAT
Source organism: Canis lupus dingo (assembly GCF_003254725.2). Taxonomy (NCBI): domain Eukaryota; kingdom Metazoa; phylum Chordata; class Mammalia; order Carnivora; family Canidae; genus Canis; species Canis lupus. Next base: position 80,257,107 of record NC_064247.1, read on the forward strand.
ACATAAAATCTTTAAAAAAAAGAAATATTAAATGTTAGCCAAGGTTTAGAAAAAAAAGGAGCCCTTATGCACTGTTGGTGGGAATGTATTAGTGCAGCCACTGTGGAAAACAGTATGGGGCTTCCTCAAAATAAAAATAGAACTACAGTACAATCTAGCAATCACATTTCTAGTTATTTATCCAAAGAAAATAAAAATAGTAATTTGAAAAGGCATATGCACTCTTATATTCATTGCAGCATTGTATACAATAGCCAAGATTTGGAAGCAACTTAAATGTCCATTGATAGATGACTGGATAGGTAAGATGCGCTACACACATACAATAGAATATTACTCGGCCACAAAAAGAATGAAATCTTGCCATTTGGGACAACACTTGTGGATCTGGAGAGTATTATGCCAAGCAAAGTTAGAGAAAGACAAATATTACATGATTTCACTTATATGTGGAGTCCAGAAGTCAAAACAAATGAACAGACTAAACAAATCAGAAACAGATTCCTATATACAAGAACAAACTGATTGTTGCCCCAGGGGTAAGGGCGTGAGAATGAATGAAATAGATGAAGGAGATTAAGAAGCACAAACTTCCAGGGGTGCTTGGGTAGGCTCCGGCAGTTAAGTCCCCCACTCCTTTTTTTTTTTTTTTAAGATTTTATTTATTCATGAGAGACACACAGAGGGGGCAGAGACACAGGCAGAGGGAGAAGCAAGCTCCCTGCAGGGAGCCCAATGCGGGACTCCATCCTGGACCTCAGGATCATAGCCTGAGCCAAAGGCAGACGCTCAACCACTGAGCCATCCAGGTGTCCCAAGTCCCCCACTCTGGATATCAGTTTAGGTCTCACAGTCTTGAGTTCAAGCCCTGTTTTGAACTTAAAAAAAAAAAAAAAAAGAAAAGAAAGAAAAAAAAAAGGAAGAAGAATAAGTACAAACTTACAGTCATAAAATAAATAAGACATGGGGATATAATGTACAGCATAGTGAATATAGTCATAGCATTGTAACAACTTTATATGCTGACAGATGGTAACTAGATTTATTGTGGTGATCATTTTGTAATGTGTATAAATATGGGATCACTATGGTATATACTTGAAACTAATATGATAGTGCATTTCAATTATTCTTTAATAAAAAATATGTACTTGATAAAAGTGGTAGATGGGTGGGCTCTCAGAGGAGCCCAGGGTCTTGCCAGCGTAGCCAGCAGCCTGCTGACTCTCTTGGTCTCCTCCTTTTGAGAAAGATGGAGCAGCAAACAGGGACTTGCTGGGGTTAAATGTTAACTTGTGTTTATTCCTCTACAACTGTCTGCTGTTTAATTTGGCCAACCCAGTGAAGATTCCTCAGTAAGCCTGTGTGTAATTTCTAAACACCAGGCCTATGACCTTTATACACATGCTAAACATTTATAGAGCGGGAGACTTCTCCTTTTTCTCCATCAGTGAATTGAATAAATACCAACATCCTCCCCACTACCCCCTAAAAAAGTATTCTTTGATCTACTCTAAAGATAAACTGGTAATATTTCATCCTGATCAGCTAAGGGTCGTAAAACAGATTCTTTGATAAGCCAATTAATTTCAGAGGGCACTGGGGCTTGTTTCTTCCTCATACTGATTTATATTCGCAAAGCCATTGAATGTTAGAGCTGAAGAGAGCCCTTTTAAGATTATCTCATCAAACCTTCTGATCTTAATGGATGAGAAAACTGCACCCTCCAGAGGAAAGTTTACACAAATGTTGATAAAGAACCATCTAGACAATGTTTTGTCACAGCAATTCTTACAGCGTTTTAAGCTTTCTGTGGTTATTGCCTCTTGTTCTCTTTTTAATCTGGTGATTCAAATACAGTATTTGGGCTTGGAATTGAAAATCCTAATCCTCAATTTTGTGCTGACGTCAGAGATATTTGAGAATCACTGCTGCCCCCTGCTGAAAATTTAAAATCTCACAGGTTTTCAAGGTTACATTGGATTTTTTAAGTCAAAAAAATTATAAAAAGTAATACTTCCTTAAGTTAGTAAGTTTAAATACCATAAAAGGATATGAAGAAAAAATAAAACTTGCCCTCCTTCCCAGTGATAACTGTCATTAACAATTTTATTAACATTCTTCCATATTTTTTTTACTTCTATATTTGTATATATTTACAAATATGTATATGTATTTATATATATAAATACTTTTTAAAGATTCGTTAATTTCTTTACTTGAGACAGAGAGAGTGTGCGTGTGTGCAGGTGTAGGAGGGGTGGGGCAAAGAGAGAGGGAGAGAGAATCTTAAGGAGGCTCCATGCCTCCCCCCCCACGCCTGTGCAGGGCTCCATCACATGACCCTGAAATCACGACCTAAGCTGAAATTGAGTCCTATGATTAATGGACTGCACCACCCATGTCCCAATTTGTTTAAGAAATAGGAAAATGCTATATGCCGTGTTTTGTAGCTTAGTTTTCTCTTCTTTTCTTTATTTTGAATAGTAATATATTCAAAAGCTTCCTAAATTTTTTTAGAAATATGTCTTGAACATTTTTTTAAAAAAGTAATCTGTGTGCCCAACCTGGGGCTTGAACTCTACCAGGAGATCAAGAGTTGAATGCTCTTACAGCTGAGCCAGCCAGGTGCCCCCAGGCGCCCCCAGGTGCTTCTGTATGAAACATCTTTTCAAAGCAGTATAGTAACAACCTCATTCTTTCTGATGGGAATATAATACTTCATTGCTTGGGTGTAATAAATTATTTCTTCAGTCCTTTTTTGATAGATTAAAATGTATGTCTCTCTAAGAGCAGGGAATTTACTGTTTTGTTGTTGTTACTGCTGTCCCAATAAAATTTGTTTCTGGGACGCCTGGGTCGCTCAGGGGTTTAGAGCCTGCCTTTGGCCCAGGGTGTGATCCTGGAGTCCTGGGATCAAGTCTCACATCAGGCTCCCTCCATGGAGCCTGCTCCTCCCTCTGCCTGTGTCTCTGCCTCTCTCTCTCTCTCTCTCTGTTTCTCATGAATAAATAAATAAATAAATCTTTAAAAAATTTTTGCATCATAAATGAATGAACATTTTCCTAGTTTTAAGTATTTCTCTGTTTTAAAATGCTGCCCTGAATATCCTTGTGCCTGTATTTTGGGGCATTGGATAAAGTCTAAGAGGAAGTGCAGGTTCAAGGACATGTGAATTTTAAGTTTTGACGAATCCTGCCAAATGAGGATTTTTGATAAAACATGGATCCAGATGTTTAGTAATTCTATCATTTCCATATCTGGCTGGGCATCAAAACCAGAAGCTCCCAGAGAATTAATGAAAAATGGCCCTTTTCTCTGTTCTAACTTAGTTCTAATTGAGGGGGGGCAGGCAGGAATATTCAAAGCCCCACTCCCCACTATGATTCCCACGCACACTCAGAACTGGCAGTAGCCGCATAATCTACCCATGCCTTGCTCCACTGCAGCAGATAGGAATGTGCTCCTAATCCCAATCTTCATGTGGTAACTCACTTGCTATTCACCTGATGCTTATCGAGTGCCTACTGTGTGCAAGACTGTATGGTCTCTCAACCACAGGCAGGGTTGTGCAGGGGGTGTGGTAGGGATTTCACCACTGCCATGGGTGGTGGTGCTGGGGGCGAATGGGCGGGTTTGTTGTTGTACGTGCTGGCCGGTGGCTGGGGTTTGGAGAGGGAGCACTGTGTGGGTGAAACTCGGGAATCCTGCAGTACTACAGTAGCAGGAATTTTAAAAAGGCCCAGCCCTGCCCTCATTGACATATGTGTGTGTGTGTGTGTGTGTGTGTGTGTGTGTGTGTGTGTGTCTAACAAACATGGAGCAGAACTTCTAGGTCTTCTTAGGCAGATGCTCCCGGGGGTCACCACAAGCCGAGGTGTGGGGTGTGGCACAGTCCTTTCCCTGTGGGCCCTTCTAAGCCAGATAAAATATCATGCAGAGGCAATGCACGTGGGAAATGCGCCATGGACAGCCAACAGATGGCAGTCATAAAAAAAGATGACAGATTCCACCGTCATTCACGACCCACCCAAATGTCACGTCCGCTGGGCTCTTTCCCTGGCAGTTCCTGCCCTGAGCAGGTGTTGTTTTCATATACTCTGTGGCAGTTAAAATATAACAACAGAAGAAAAAAATACAAAAAACAAAAAACCAAACTACATCTACTGCTCCCCGAGGCTTCCTGGAGCAGAACTTCTAAGCACCTTATGGCAGGAGTCCACTTGATTCTCCCAACAGTGGAGGGAACTCAGAGAAGTTAAATAACCAGATAAAGGCCACACAACTTGTTAAGTAGATTGATCTTCATGTTCTTTTTGCTTGCATATCTCATCAAATAATTTTGAAAAATTGTGTATCCTTAAAAACACACACACACATCTATGGTCCCTTAATTTTTAACAGAGGCACTACAGAGAACAGGAAAAGATCTTTATAATAAATGGTGCAGGGCTTCTGGGTAGCCCAGTGAGTTAAGTGTGTGCCTCCGGCTCAGCTCACGATCCCAGCATCCTGGATCAAGTCCTGCACCTGGCTCCCTGCTCAGCAGAGACTCCGCTTCTCCCTCGCCCTCTACCCCTCTCCCTGCTTACTCTCTCTCTCATGCTTTCTCTCTCAAATAAATAAATGAAATATTTTTAAAAAATAAAATAAATGGTACTCAAATAACTAGACACCCATATGGGGAAATAATGAAATTGGTCTCTACTTTATGCCATACATAACATCACAACCAGCTGGATAAAACACAAATGTGAAAGGCAAAAATCTACAGCTTTTTGGAATATATGAAAATATCTTCTTGACTTCTGAATAGGAAAGGATTTATTAAAGAAGCCACTAACAGCCCTCAAGACAAAGGAAAAGAATGATAGATAATGATTCAGTGACACTAAAGTTACACATTGTAACATTACTTAGAGAGATTCACAGATAAACTACAGAGTAAGAGAAGATAATTGCAGAAAATATAACTATATGCTCATCAACTTGTTGCAATACTAGGCTAAGGCAGCAGTATACAATGGTGCAACTACTTTGAAAAACAGTTTTTAGGGCAGCCCCGGTGGCGCAGCGGTTTGGCGCCACCTGCAGCCTGGGGTGTGATCCTGGATACCCGGTATCGAGTCCCACATCGGGCTCCCTCCATGGACCCTGCTTCTCCCTCTGTCTGTGTCTCTGCCCCTCTCTCTCTGTCTGTGAGTAAATAAATAAAATCTTTAAAAAAACAACAACAGTTTTTATAAATGTTATACAGTTGCCCCTTAAGCACCACTGGTGCTTTGAACATGCAGGTCCACTTACACACAGATAAACACTTAATATTTTTCCTTATAATTTTCTCTCATGGATTTCTTTTTTCTTATCTTTTTAAAAATTTACTTATTCATGAGAGACACAGAGAGAGAGAGGCAGAGATACAGGCAGACAGAGGAGAAGCAGGCTCCATGCAGGGAGCCTGATGTGGGACTTGATCCCGGGACCCCAGGATCACGCCCTGGGCCAAAGGCAGACGCTCAACCGCTGAGCCACCCAGGTGTCCCTCTTACTGTTTTCTTAATATCATTTTTGTTTCTCTAGTTCATTTTATTGTAAGAACACAGAATGTAATATGCATAACATACAAAATATGTGTTGCTCAACTGCTTATTTTATATCAGTAAAGCTTCTGGTCAACAGCAGGCTTTTAGTAGTGAAGTTTTGGGAGAGTCAAAAGTTATATGCGGATTTTCAATTGCATGGGGGTCAGCTTCTCTAGCTTCTGCATTGTTGAAAGGTCTAATGTAGTTTGCAATTAAAAAGACAAGAAACCACTGCCTAAGAATGTATATCTCCTTTCATATTTTTTGAGGTCCTTCCATATTTTAAAATTCACATCTAAGTTTCCATCTTATTTACTTTTTTTTTTACCTGAACAATAATGCTCATTGCAGCCTTATTTGTAACTGCCCTAAATAGGAAACAACTCAAATATCTATGGAGAATGAATAAATGCTTTGTAGATTTTCTTTTTTTTTTTTAAGATTTTATTTATTTACTCATGAGAGACACAGAGAGAGAGGCAGAGACACAGGCAGAGAGAGAAGCAGGCTCCATGCAGGGAGCCCAACGTGGGCCTCGATCCTGGGTCTCCAGGATCACACCCTGGGCCAGAGGCAGAGGCTCAACCACTGAGCCACCCAGGTGTCCAAATAATATGTAGATTTTCATATAATGGAACACTACTCAGCAATGAAAAGGAATGACATGAGTGAATCTCAAAAACAGTGTTATGCAAATGCAGCTAGACACAAAAGTACCTACTATATGATTCAGTCTTTATGAAAATCAGAAACAGACAAAACCAAGATCCTTAAAATCCAAACAGCAGTTGGTAGATGGGGAGTGTCTTGAAAAGGGCATGAGGGAACATTCTGGGATGATTCAGCATGCATTTAACTAGATGCAAGAGACATACTTTCTGGCACATTACAGATCTTAACATTCAAAAATAAAACTATGATATCATCACCATAAATACACCCAATGAAATATAAGTACCATAATTATTTGACATCCACCATCATTTATTCAAAAATTTTAAAAAATATGGACAGGCCCTTCTTGAACAGCCAAACATTTTAATAAAATTTTTTTTAATTTTTTATTATTTATTTATGATAGTCATACAGAGAGAGAGAGAGAGAGAGAGAGAGAGGCAGAGACACAGGCAGAGGGAGAAGCAGGCTCCATGCACCGGGAGCCCGACGTGGGAATCGATCCCGGGTCTCCAGGATCGCACCCTGGGCCAAAGGCAGGCGCCAAACCGCTGCGCCACCCAGGGATCCCAAGTGGCTGACTTTTAATATCAGTTCAGGTCTTGATCTCAGGGCTGTGAGTTCAAGTCCTGCATTAGGCATTAGACATGGAGCCTACTTTAAAAAAAAAAATCTCTCAATGAATTAATAAGGGAGTAGTTAATGGTACCTTAATTAGTTTTTTTTTTAAGACTTTATTTGAGGGAGAGTGAAAAAAAAAAAAAGAACATGAGCAGGGAGGGAGAAGCAGAGGGGGAGAGAGAAGCAGACTCCCTGCTGAGCAGGAAGCCCCAGTGTGGGGCTCAGTCCCAGGACTTCGGGATCATGACCTGAGCCAAAGGCAGACGCTTAATGCTTAAGCGTTTGAGCCACCCAGGCACCTCTTAACTAATCTTAACTATGCTTGTATTTGTATCCAAATTTGGTTTTTAACCTCATAATATACACCAGAGTGAGATGCTGGATGGTGTGCCTTATCTTCTGCAAGGTGGGAAGGGAAACTGACAGGATATCTGACATTGGTGTATACAGTTTTAAGAAAGGCAACACATCAGTTTTTAAGAAAGACAACACATAAACGTTGATCCCCCTTGAAAAGCCTTCATGCTTAGGGATGTGTGTAATTCTAGTTTGAAGGCCACCAGTTTAGAATGTGTGGAGATGGAATTCTGACCCAGATATGTCTGACTCCCAGCCTAGATTCTTTCAACTGCTCCATACAATCCTAATTTATTCCTTATCACTTTGGCCTAAATAAAACCATTTTGGGAAGATTTATTTGCCGGGTGAGGGTTGGGGGCAGCTTATAGAAGTAATATATTACCATTGCTCAAAATTAAAATACAGTGTCATTTTTACACGTTGGTCTTATATCTAGACCTTCAGGGCAAGACTAGTGTTTTATCTATAGTTGTGGCCTTAGAACCAACTGAGCTTCAACTCACAAAGCCTCAGTGAATGTAGAGCAAATGCCCATGGAGAACAAGACCATATGTGCATCTTTGACTGGCATAATAAATAAGGTCCCAAGGGTGGGAGAGGTGATGCCAATGGTTGGCTCAGCTTTGTAGTTTAAGGCTTCCATTATTTCATCAGTCCTTTCATTCTCTGCTACAGACAACTGATGCTTTCTCAAACTAACATCCAATGCTTGATGCACTTGGCTTCAAGACAGTGCCCTCACTTAGCCTTCCAACTAGGTTGGCCCCTGCTCTCTCCCCAAAGCCCTCCTTTATCAGATTTCTGTAACTCTCACTGCTGACCACAAGAGAACGTTCATCTGTGAGATTGGGGAGAACCAACTGTGTGTGTTCTTTTTTAAAAAATTTTATTTAAATTCAATTTGCCAACATATAGTATGACACCCTGTGCTCATCTCATCATGTGCCCTCCATAATGCCCGTCACCCAATCCCCCCACCTCCTATGTGTGTTCTTAACACAGACATTCCATGTGCAGAGTCAAAAAGCCTGAAGAAGGGACGCCTGGGTGGCTCAGCAGTTGAGCCTCTGGCCCAGGGCATGATCCTGGAGTCCCAGGATCGAGTCGCACGTTGGGCTCCCTGCATGGAGCCTGCTTCTCCCTCTGCCTGTGTCTCTGCCTCTCTGTGTGTGTGTCTCTCGTGAGCAAATAAATAAAATCTTAAAAAAAAGAAAAGAAAAGAAAAGAAAGGAAAAGAAAGAAAAGAAAAGAAAAGAAAAAGAAAAGAAAGAAAAGAAAAGAAAAGAAAAGAAAAGAAAAGAAAAGAAAAGAAAAGAAAAGAAAAGAAAAGAAAAGAAAAGAAAAAGCATGAAGAACCTTCTCTCCATGCTGGGCTTCATGCCCTGTTGCTGTTCTCCAGCTTGCAGATGCTGGAACAGTGCTTCCCACACTTCTAGCACTTGCATGTCACCTTAATGACTTTTTGGTATATCCACAGGCCACCTGCGTTTACATCATGCTTTTCTTTATATGACTCATTATTCTTTACCTAAAAACTTGCTTACGTTTTGTCCTGAGCAATAATATTCAAGTAACAACAGGCTTGATGAGTGATGTGTGCATGTGTATTTCAAAAGCATGTTTTTAAAAGTTCATAGTTATTAATATTTTCAAAACGTTAGTTGGTTTTCCCCTCCTGTGTGTTTCTCCTTTACTTTTACATGAAATGCTTTACTTCTGACACTTGTGGTCACCAAATGTGTGGGGTTTTTTTCCCCACACCAAGCAATTCTTTATGACACCAGCTGGATGTTCTACAATTTAACCCCATTACACACAACTTCTGCCCAACATGGCTACAAATCAGAGGTTGCCATGACCCCCCCCCCCCCCCGTTTCCATCAATTTGCTTAGAGTGGCTCACAGAACTCAGGAAGACACTTAACCTATGTTTACCAGTGTATTAAAGGATATAACTAAGAATAGACATGAACATCCAGCTGAAGACACACATAGGGCAAGGTCTGGGAGGGTCCCCAGCACAGGAGCTTCTGTCTTGGTGGAGTTGAAGTACATCACTCTCTAATTGCATGGATGTGTTCACTAACCTAGAAGCTCTCTGAACCCCATACTATTAGGATTTTGTGGAGGCTTAATCATGTAGGCATGAAAGATCATTAACTCCATTTTTAGACTTTCTCCCTTCTCAAGAGAATGAGGGAGGAGTGGAAAAGTCCAAGTTTCTAATCATGGCTGGGTCTTTCTGGTGACTACCTCCCATCTAGGAGTCACCTGGGAACCCACCCAGAGTTATCTTTTTAGAACAAGAGATACTCCTAGTGCTCTTATCGCTTAAGAAATTGCCAGAATTTTAAAAGCTCTGTGCCAGGGACAGGGGGCAGAGACCAATATATACATTTTCTATTACCTCACAGTGTACTACCCCCAAAATTTCACATATAGTATAAGATTAAAAATGTCCTGTTCCAGATAGGAACTTGTCAGGCTTATCCTATTTTATCTTGAGCATGAAGTAATCTTTGGGTACATAATTATTTATTTGTTCATTTTTTATGGGAGGTGCATAATTTTTATCACAGAATAAAATTCCTTACTATGAACACGTCATGACTTATTTAATAATCTTTCTAGTTCTAATATACACTATAGGGATCCCTGGGTGGCGCAGCGGTTTGGCGTCTGCCTTTGGCCCAGGGCGCGATCCTGGAGACCCCGGATCGAATCCCACGTCAGGCTCCCGGTGCATGGAGCCTGCTTCTCCCTCTGCCTGTGTCTCTGCCTCTCTCTCTCTCTCTCTGTGTGACTATCATAAATAAATAAAAAATTAAAAAAAAATAATATACACTATAAGTAATGCTTTGATGAAAATTCTTGCATTTAAATCTTGGTGCTCATTTATAATTATTTTCATATAATAATTTTCTAAACAATGGAAGTTGTATGGCTCTTGCTATTTTTGTTTTGTTTTGTTTTCTTGAATTGCTCCCAGGAAAGGTTTCATAGATTTACACTTGCACCAGCACTGGCTGAAATGCTTGTTTCACAGCTCCCTCCCTGACATTGAGTATTATCATTTTTTTCTAGCCTTGCTAATTTAATTAACATGTATCAGGCATTGTTTACAGACTTATCTCATTTCATCTTCACTACAACCCTATGAAGTATCCATTTGGTAGTCTGTACTCTTTAGCAGGTGGAGGAAACAAGACTCCTAGAGGTTAAGTTCTTACCCAAGCCAGTAAATTATTAATTAGACCAGGAAAAGTCTGTTAATCATTAACTTGCTGACTGTGGCTTTTCACCTATACCACTCTGCCTCCTGCTGGTGTCCAGAGGGAGGGCAGGAAGCACTGAAGTTCCTCAATAGCAGAATCCTAAATCAGAGTTGGGGTATTTGTGGTCAGTAAAGAAGAGAGTGATGTTGGGACAACCATATGATGGTGGGACTTTGAAAAATGAGGAGAAAATTCAACAAGCTTTACACTTAATATTTATGCATTTTATGTAAAGTTACACCTTAATTTTTAAAAAAAAAAGGAAAAATGAGGAAGAAACTTTTCAGACAGATACTAGATGAGTTAATAAAAACAGCTTATACTTACTGAGCCCATACAACAAGCCAAGCTCACCATGAAGAACATTAGAAATAGTAACTCACTTAATGTTCATACAATCCCCATGAGGCCCCTCTGTTATTTGTGATTGACAGATAAGGTGGTTCAGTAATTTCTACTTATTTATTTCCTTATTTGAGAGAGAGAGAGAGAGAGAGAGAGCAAGCACTGGAGTGGGGGAAGAGCAGAGGGAGAGGGACAAGCAGACTTCACAGTGAGCTTGGAGCCGCATGCGGGTCTTGGTGCCAGCCACCCTCAAATCATGCATGACCTGAGCCAAAGTCAAGAGTCAGATGCTCAACTGACAACCACCCAGGCGCCCTGATGGTTGAGTAATTTTAGTTCAAGCTTACATGGCTAACAAGTGGAGGAGTCAGAATGTGAGGCAGGTAATTTGGCTCCTGGTTTAGGCAGGCAGGCTGGGATGGCAAAGCAGCCAAAATCACCAAAGATCTGTCAAACTGAGAGGCCTCCTTCTATTCTGAAATGTCCACAACATAGAGATTTTGAAAGACCAGGATATTATACAGATCAGGTCTATGTCGAATTCAAGGGTCTAGCTTATGATTTCACAACCTCAGAGATGCTGCCACTTGCCCTCCTGAGTTGTTCTGGAGTAGTCTCATACTGAGTCTTTGCTGGTTCTAATCCAATGGGGGAGGAAGAAGACCCTTCTAAGTTCAACCAGGTAGTTCTTGGGCCTCGCAGAGAGGGGGCACACCACTCACCACAATGGAGATTCTTTTTTTTGGTCCAGGTACTGGGTGGTGAATTCCAAAAGCATCAAAGACACCTGTAAGTGACTCACATCCTGTGTCCCCACTTCCTTTCTACACTGACTCCAGGTCCACTCAGCCCTCTGAATGTTTATTCTCCCGCCTGCAAAAGATATGGACAATGATGTGCTCAATGAAAGAATGGGGAATGGATTTTCCAAGGTCTATGTGGCAAACCATCACAGAAATGCAAAAAGAAGGAAGGAAGGAAGGAAGGAAGGAAGGAAGGAAGGTAGGAAGGACAAGAAAAAAGTAAGGTTCAGGAATTTGTCCAGCAAGGTGAGGGCTGAAAGTAGATTTCGAACTGAAGTTGGACAAGAAGAGAACCTGGAAAAGGAGCAAGGGACCATGATTTTTTTTTTTTTTTTGAAGTCCTGTCCAGGCTCATCTACAAAGACAGAAAGGGAGAAAAGAACTCAGGAAAAGGATCCTGTGCGGTCATAAAATTATGTAGTCAGTTGTTCTGCAACCAGAAAATCATGACACGAATACATAAGAAATAGGAAGCAGCCTCAAGAATGTTCCTATTCAAAAAAAAAAAAAAAAAGAATGTTCCTAATTCAGTAAATATAGTTTGCCGGTGGTATGGTTTTTCGATGTGTATCAAAAGCCTTGCTCATGTCCCTGGTCAACTCCGTCAAGAAATATGCCAGGCCCTGGGCTAGGTTCCAGGATGTAGGGTGGACAAGCAGACAAAGGAGCTAACTCTAGATAATGTGTTTCAGGAACGTGGAAATAGGAGATGCTAAGGAGAGAGCAACAGGGGCATTTAACCCAACCCAGAAAGTCAAGAAAGATTGAAATCCTCTTAAATGAGGCTTGGGACTTGGGCTAGAATGGACAAGATGGAGGCTCCAGGCCAATCGAGTAGCAGGTGAGAAGGAAATAACAGAAGTTGTGCATCTACGCACAAGTGAGCACAAAATTTCGGTGGCAAATAGGCAACCTCTTCAGGCTTTAAAATCATGTCGCGCATCTTGTTTAAAAGCAAAAGGGAACAGCCAAAGAGTAACAAGTGAAATATTTGGTGTGTGTTCTACTGCGTATCCATTGACTCACTAATTCCACTTTAAGGAAATGACCCTAAGGAAAGAATTGTATATCTGTGCAACTATAATGTTAAAAGTATGTTTCTAATATTGAGATTGTTTAAAATTAGAAAAATTTGAAATAACCTAAACATCTTATAGTAGGGGCTTAAATGAAAGCTTTGGTTCACCCATGTATTAGAATACTATGTAGTTGCTAAAGATACTATGGAAAAAAATATTTAGTGGGATGGAAAGATGTTCATTATATGTTAAATGAAAGAGGATAATATAAAACATATATAGTATAACACCGTTTTTACACAGTTAGGTATGGGAAAGACATTGGAAGCCTATAAAGCTGCGCGTCAATTTCTTCTTTCCTGTGACATTATGGGTGATTTAAATGTTAGTCCTTTTTTGCTTATTTTTTTTTTCTAACGTGGTATTTTTGTAACTTAAAAAAATTGTATGTCTTATATGTCTAGAGGTCTCTGGGATGCCGGTCATAATCTATTTCTTTTTATTTTATTTTATTTACCTATTCATGAGAGACACAGAGAGAGAGGCAGAGACACAGGCAAGGGGAGAAGCAGGCTGCTGCAGGGAGCCCCATGCGGGACTCGATCCCTGACCAGGATCATGCCCTGGGCCAAAGATAGACGCTCAACCGCTGAGCCACCCAGGCGTCCCGTGCTTCATAACCCACTTCTTGACCTCGATTGAGTTTACACTGGCCTTTGCTTTACATCATTTGTTAAAAAATAATAAAATAAAATAATAAAATAAAATAAAATAATAAAATAAATAAAATATTGTTTAAAAATGTAAATGCTTCATAACCTTTCTTCTATAAAATGTGTGTTATAGTTCACGATTTTGTATTTAACAAGCTGCACGTTTTAATTGCACGTAGTCAATTATCTTGCACGTAGTCCCAATAGCTCACAGCTGTCCCGTAATTTCGGAGCCAGGGTGACATGCGGCCGCCAACCCGGCGGCTGCACCCGCCTGGACGGCTTGGACTTCAAGCCCCAGCAAGCATTGCGGCCTGCACCCTGGGAACTACGGGGTCCGAGACGGGGTGAGGGACGCACGGTCTTTTCCCTCCCAGAAGCCCGCGGGCGGCGAGGAGCACCGTCCGTGTAATGGCCGCGGGAACCGGGACGGCAAGCCCCGTTTCCGGCCCGGGCGTCGTACGTGACCCGGAGGCGTCACAGTCGAAGAAGCGGCCCGGCCGGGAAGGCGGGGAGGGCGCGCGGCGATCGGACGCGATGGCGGGAGGAGGCGGGAGCAGCGACGGCAGCGGGCGGGCGGCAGGCCGGCGGGCGTCCCGCAGCGGCGGGCGGGCTCGGCGGGGGCGCCAGGAGCCGGGGCTGGGGGGCGCCACGGAGCGGGGCGCGGGGGAGGCGCGGCTGGAGGAGGCGGTCAACCGCTGGGTGCTCAAGTTCTACTTCCACGAGGCGCTGCGGGCCTTTCGGGGTAGCCGGTACGGGGACTTCAGGCAGATCCGGGACATCATGCAGGGTGAGGGCCGGACCTGGGGACGGAGGCTGGCCGGGGAAGGGGCGCTGTGGGGCTCGGGGTCGGCGCTGGGGTCGCCGAGCCAACGCTGTCTTCTCCCCAGCTTTGCTCGTCAGGCCCTTGGGGAAGGAGCACACCGTGTCCCGGCTGCTGCGGGTTATGCAGTGTCTGTCGCGCATCGAAGAAGGAGAGAATTTAGGTACGGCGATTTTTTCTGTTCTTCTCTGGCTTTTTTTAGGGTTACATTGTTGTTTTCCAACTTACGGCCAGAACTGACGGATGCGGGGTTACGGTGCACTAGTTATGTTCCCATCACAGTGGTCTTTTTCTCAGTCTAGTTTTCTCCAGTTAAGGTTCTCGTAGCTGCTTTTCTATGTTTTATTTCCTCCCACCTGTTTCTTGCTTGCCCCAACTTTGCTGCGATCTAGTGAGTTATGTTAAGGCCAAATTTTCCCCCACAGTAGAAGTTGTTTTTTTGGTTTTGTTTTGTTTTTAAATTGAACTTAAAACCTGTTTAGCAAAAATGGTCTCCAGTTTCTGATCGTTTGTATCTGAGAAGGATGTGCGTATCCTGAAATTTGAGATGCAAATGCATGTGTAAAAAAAAAAAATTTTTTTTTTTACCTGTTTTGGAAATTACTAAACAATAGTCACTGCAAATTCATTAGTTTGAATTTGAACTCTTAACGTCTTTATAAGTTTGTAGCCAGCATGTTAGCAAATTAAATGCAAATCTTACTATATTTACAGGTGTCTTTTCGGATAAACACGTATTTTTGGACATGACGTTTCTGCTCCTTATAAAATAGCTTACAGTGAAAACTGTGCTCTTTGTCCTAGACTGTTCTTTTGATATGGAGGCTGAGCTCACACCGCTGGAATCAGCTATCAATGTGCTGGAGATGATTAAAACGGAATTTACACTGACAGAGGCAGTGGTCGAATCCAGTAGAAAACTGGTCAAGGAGGCTGTAAGGCTCTATTTTTACTTCTTTTTTCTTTTGACAAAAATCAGATGTCTTTGAGGATACGGTACTTATCTTTTCTGTGTGGGGATGGCAAGAGCAAGTGAGCACACTCAAACATAGACACACACACAGATGTTAAATCTCTTCAACTGACCCCTTCCCAGGCCAGGCTTGGAAAGTGTTAATGGCAGGTACCCTGCTTTTGTGATTTTGGTTGTCTTCCTTGTGGCCTTGGCAAGAGAGGCCACAATACACAGGAAATGGGTTGGCACTGAAGACTGATATTTTGGAGGTTATTACACTATTCAAGGGCATTGTTAAAGGGCTAGAAGCAAGTGGCCTAGGTTTTGGTCATCCTTGTTTATAGTAAGCCAAAGAGGATGCTTGGGGTCTTGGGAAATGTGGGGTAGACTTCGAGGAGGAACATTCCCTTTGAATAATCAGCCAGTTAGAAAGACAGTAATGGTAGAAGGCTGGAACAGCCAGTGTTCTTGACAAGGAAAAAGCTACTGGAGCGTCTAGGAATTTGGACTGTGTGTAGCTCACGTAGCTTCACATAGAAGCACTTATTTTTATTTAAAACATGACTGGCAGTGGGAACCAGTCAGAAAAAGCTTTTTCTTCTTCAATAACCAAGGGTGTGGAAGCAGATGTAGAGTTGGGGACTGAAGATGAGCAGCTCAGCCTTGCCTTGGTGGTGGAAAGTAAGGAAACTGGTAAGAAAAGAGCACCTCCTAAAAAGATGGGATCTGACGTGGTGTTGGGAAGATGAAACTTTGCTTAGCAAGGAAGACTTTTTTTTCCCTTAGCTATGTGCTGGGTACTTGGGTACCCTGTTAGAAGAAAAACAGCCAGTATGTGTGAGGTGCAGATATTAATTCAGTTAAGGACCTTGGGCAGGAACTACTTTTGGTCTTGGAAAGAATGCTCAGATAATCCAAATTCCAAAGAGGAATAATTCCAAGAATAGATTTTTAGTATAGGTAGGTCAGGTTTGTGTTGGAGGGAAAATGCCAGGAAAGACATACTAGCAAAGGAGGAGAAATCTGTACCTACTTTCAGAATAGCTAAGGATCTTTTGAGTGGGGAGAAATGGTATCATGGGGCGCTTGGCTGGCTCAGTTGGTAGAGCATGTGAGTCTTGATCTCTGTGTTGTGAGTTTGAGCCCCTCGTTGGGTTTAGAGATTACATAAAAATAAAATCTTGAAAAAAATTGGGCAGGGAAGAAGTGGTACCATTTCAAAGTAATTCATGTAATTCCTGTTAAGTAGGTAGCTGATTCAGAAGTGCAACTCCTTCAGAACACAAGAGCAATAGATTTGTCTCTGTCCCCTTTTCTGGAAGAGTCTTTGTGGGATTTCATCTGTATATTTGTTATTTTATTATTAAGTTTATAGATCTCATTTGGGGTCCTTTCCTTATGAAAAATTTGTTAGCAAAGTCTGAATTCTCTAAATTCTCTTAAAATCGTCAACTGTTCTCTTATGTTGACCCCCTTCTGCTTTTCCATTTTACAACACGTACCAGATTTCTTGTTATATACTTACTCTATTACTGTTACTGCTGGGTACCAAAGTACCCCCAAATCTAGCGGCTTAAACCAGTATATACCATCTCTTATTTGTCAGGAATCTGATAGTGTTTCAGCTGATGATTCTGGCTGGAGGTCTCTCATGAGAATGTAGTCAAGTTGTCTGCTAGGGTTGCAATCATCTCAAGACTCAACTAGGGCTGAAGGATCTGTTCCCATGCTCACTCATGTAGTTGTTAGCAGGACATACTTCCTTGCAGGCTGTTGGTTGGAGTCTTCAGCTCCTTGCCTCTCCACAGAGGTGCTTACAACATGATAGCTTGCTTCCCCTAGAGTAAATGATCCAGAAGACCAAAAGCCCAAGACAGAAGCTCCAGTCTTTTATAACCTAATTTCAGAAGTGTCATTACTCCTGCCACATGCTGTTGGTCACACAGACCAGACCAACTATGGATTAGTGCATGGAATGTGACTATGTAGTGGGGTGGGGATCTTTGGGGACCATCTAGAGGCTGGCTACAATTACCTTAAACTCTTAGTTATTAAATGATACTGTATTACTTGTTTCTTCCAATTTTTTTTTTTTTTTTCATTTAGAGTCATAGAAACTGTTAATGGTCATCTCTGGGAAAATACCATGAGATATTTTAAGCTTTGTACAGTGTGTTACAACAGTTCATTTAAAAGTCTGTTAAGCTTTTGTTAAAGTTTATCAAGTAAGTTGTTAAGTTAGAACTTTTGATCTTATGGTGTAGGGATTTCTGCAAGTCTTTGGGACTCCTTCAGGAATCAAAACTATTTTCATAACAGTGCCAAAACATTAGTTGATTTTCAGTGCATTGACTTGGAACTAATGGTGCAAAAGTAACGATGGGTAGAATTGTTGGTGCCTTAACATGACCAAGGAAGTGGAAACGTGTTCTTGCTAGTCATTGTAGTCTTCATTGCCACAGACTTGCAGTTAAAAAATTAATAAAAGCCAGTTTCAATTAAGAATGTCTTTGATAAAGCAGTAAAATTAATTTTATTAAATCTAGACCTTTGAGCAAACATCTTTTCAGTATTGTGAGAGAAAGTAGGAGGTTTGCCTGAAGCATTTCTGCCACATAACAAACATGATGGTTGTCTTCAGGAAGTCACTTGTTTGATGGTTTGAGTTGCATGCTGATCTAGTTGCTTTTTTTTTTTTTTTTTTTCCTAGTTGCTTTTTTAATGGAACACCTTTTTTTTACTTGAACTGACAAATCTTGTTATTTAGGCATGGGCATTTGGCAGTCATTTTCTTGCAGAAGAGCAATGGGAACTTGTCACTTCAAATAAAACAATTGGTAGTATTTGTTGCCAATGATAAAACTCAAGCTTTCAAGTGAAAATTCAAATTCTGGCAAACTTGAATTGTGCTTGACAGCTTCCCAATACTTAGAATTTTTTGATAAGATTGATGGTGGTTATTAACAATTGTGATTTAAAAAATATTTTTTAATGAATGTGCCAATATTTGGAAGATCTACGTAACTCAGTAAATAAATATTTTCTAAATGGCCAATGCACTATATTACAAAATCATTCATGGGTAAAAGATCCGTTTACAATGCAAGTTTTTTTTTTTTTTAAGATTTTATTTATTTATTCATGAGAGACTCAAGAGACACAGGCAGAGACACAGGCAGAGAGAGAAGCAGGCTCCATTCAGGGAGCCTGATGTGGGACTTGATCCCAGGACTCCAGGATCACACCCTGAGCCAAAGGCAGATGCTTAACCCCTGAGCCACCCAGGCATCCCTAGACTAAAAGATTTTAATGTAACTGATGATGGAAAGTTTCCTTGCCCAAGTTCGGTGTAGAGTCAAAGGAACATCCACAATTTTCTGAAAGGTTTATCAAAATACTCTTCCTTTTTCCAACTTCATATCTGTGTGAGGCTGGATTTTTTAATATACTTTAACCATAACAACACATCACATCAATATGAATGGGGAAGCAGATATGAGAATCCAACTTTGTTCTATTAGGCCAAATATTAAGGAGATTTGCAAAAACGTAAAATAAGACCAGCCTTCTCATTAAACTTTTGTCTTAGAAAATATAGTAATTTTTCATAAAAATGTTTTTTACATTAACCTCCAATGAGTTTGTTATTTTTTAATGAATTAATAAATATTTTAAAGTTTTCTGTTTTAATTTTTTTTTTTAAGATTTTATTTATTCATGAGAGACAAAGAGAGAGAGGCAGAGACATAAGCAGAGGGAGAAGCAGGCTCCCTGCGGGGGACTCAATCCCAGGTCTCCAGGATCACACCCTGGGCTGAAGGCGGTGCTAAACCGCTGAGCCGCTTGGGCTACCCTCAGTTTTAAATTTCTAATATGGTGATATAATGCACATAAACAAAAGTTATTTGGGGTCCTCATTAACATTTAGAAGTATGAAGGAATCCTGAGACTAAAAACTTTTGAGAACTTACTCTGTAAGCTGTTGATGATATTGAGGCTAAATTGGTTTTCTCTTTATAACTGAAAAATTCCTCAGGTTCCTTAGAGAACAGTAACATGTGTGGCATATTATCAGAAAGGCATTTATTTGTTACTTATTGCTGTTCATCATTCTCTCCTGCACCCTTGGTAACAGCACCTCTTTTCTTTTGGGACTTTATTCTATTTAGGGGGCCTGGGTACATAAAACAGTCTCTAAGTACCTTAATTCTTAAAATAAAAAGCTTTGTCAGAGTTTTTTTTAGCATTTCTGCTTCCCATAACAGCCTGATGTCTTTCTGAGTTTGCTTCTTTAGCCTTTCCTTCTGTGAGTTTTGGTTTTCTATGTGCTTTCTGCTGTTCCCCCCCCCCCAACAGACCTATTTCACCTCTATTGAAAATCAATGCTTGGAATTTCCTTTTTGTTTAATTTAGCCAGAGACCACTGCTATTGCTTACACCTTAAGAATCTTAACAGATGTATAAGAGAAGAAATTATACTTCTTTCTTAAAACTCTCAAATGAAAAAAAAAAAAGGGATTTCTGGGTGGCGCACCGGTTTAGTGCCTGCCTTTGGCCCAGGGCACGATCCTGGAGACCCGGGATTGAATCCCACGTCGGGCTCCCTGTGCATGGAGCCTGCTTTTCCCTCTGCCTATGTCTCTGCCTCTCTCTCTCTCTGTGTGACTATCATAAATAAAGAAAAAAAAAAAAAGAAAAAAAGAAAAAAAAAAAAGCAATAGTTCATCTCTTGGGAAAAAAAAAAAAGCTTTCCAGGAAATTAAAAATAGTTTTAAAAGATAAGCTCAGCACAAATGTTGGAGGCAGACTTTTAATTTAGAATTTGAAAGCATTCACATTTCCTTATTTCACAAATGAAATATAGTAGGACCTGGTTCTAATTCTGGAAAAGACAGAGTGAACATACTCTCTTCTGTCCTTCTTAATCAAATATAAATCCTAGACAGAACGTGTGGAGCAGCTGTGTGAGGATTCATAAATGTAAATGGTAGTAAGCAGATGGGGAAGAAGACCAGAATTTGAAGATCCACCAAACTGGTGATGATTAATATACCATTTTTTTCTTCTTTGGTGTCATCCAGCCTGGACTTGAAGGTTCCTCCGAAACCTAGAAATGCACTCCAGGTGGGAACAGAAAGAACTCCAAGAAAGGCTTTCTCTGGCCTGAGGAGCAAGAAAGGGATCTAAGAGGGAGGTGGGAGAAATCCCAGGATTTCTTTCCTTCCTTCTTTCCTCTCCTGGCACCAGGCAATACTCCAGTTGTAGCAACAATGGCCCAATGGCACTAGAACTAAAGAGAATCCAGGGGGCCTGGGGGGCTCATTCAGCTAAGTGTCTGCCTTCAGCTTAAGTCATGATCCCAGGGTCCTGGGATTGAGCCCTCCATCAGGCTCCCTGCTCAGCTAGAAGCCTGTTTCTCCATTTCCCTCTACTGATCCCCCTGCTAGTATTCTCTCTCTCTCTCTCTCTGTCAAATAAATAAATAAAATCTAAAAAAAAAAAAAAAAAAAAAAAAAGAGAACCCATTCTCTTTAGCAATGGAGCTGTGACCCTCCCAGAACTTAGAGCAAAAGTTTTATTTTTGTTTTTACTGTAAATCGTGCCACTTAGTCCTGGATGCATATGCAGTATGAGGCACAGTGGGGAAACTAAACCCCAGGAATGCAAGGCTGGTTTGAAATTTGAAAAAGAATCCTTCCCTCTATTAGTTTAAAGAAGAATAAAACGTATTATCCATCAATTAATGCGGGAAAGGCATTTAACAGAATTCTACATTAGTTCATGATAAACACTCAGCAAATTATGAATAGAACTTTCTCAATCTGATAAAAGACATCTACAGAAAACCTACAGCTAACATACTTGATAGTGGAGGATAGAATGTTTTGTACTGAAGATCCAAAACAAGGCAAGGAGGTCCATTCTCACCACTTCCATTCCATGTCATACTAGAAGACTTGGCCAGTATAGGAAATCAAGAAGAAGAAAAGGCAAGAGGCTAGAAAGGAAGGGGAAAAAAATGTCCCTATTTGTAGATGATATGACTGTCTATATGGAAAATCCCATACAGTGTACTAAAAAATCTATAAGTAATTTTAGTAAGATTGGAGAATACAAAGTCAACACACAAAGTTATTGATATTTCCAATATATAGTAGCAGTGAATGACTTGAAATGAAATTACCAAAATAGTGCCACTTACAATAGCTTCAAAAAAGAAGAAAAAAATACTTAAGTATAAGTTTAGCAAAACATGTGCAGTGTCTGTATGTGGAAAAACAAAATGCTGATGAAAGAAAGTAAGACCTAATAAAAGGAAAGGCGCACCATGTTTGTGGACTAGAAGACAATATAGTTAAAAGGTCAGTTCTCTCCTTCTGATCTGTAGATTTAATATAATTCCAATCACAATCTCAACAGGATTTCTTTTCTTTTCAAAAAAATTTTTTATTGAAGTTTTGCCAGCATATAGTATGACACCCAGTGCTCATCCCATCAAGTACCCTCCTCAGTGCCTGTCACCCAGGTACCCCATACCCCCACCTGCCTCCCCTTCCACTACCCCTTGTTCGTTTCCCAGAGTTAGGAGTCTCTCGTGTTTTGTCACCCTAATTTTTCCCACTCATTTTCCCTCCTTTCCCCTATAATCCCTTTCACTATTTCTTACATTCCCCGTATGAGTGAAACCATATAATGATTTTCCTTCTCCAATCAACAGGATTTTTCTGAAGACATAGACTGATTCTAAAATACATATGGTTGGGCAGCCTGGGTGGCTCAGCAGTTTAGCACCACCTTCAGCCCAGGGCGTGATCCTGGGGACCCGGCATTGAGTCCCACGTCAGGCTCCCTGCATGGAGCCTGCTTCTCCCTCTGCCTGTGCCTCTGCCTCTCTGTGTGTCTGTCATGAATAAATAAAATCTTTTTAAATAAATAAAATAAAATAAAATACAAATGGTGAAACAAAGGAATAAAAATAACCCAAACAATTTTGTAAAACAAGAACAAAGTTGAAGGGCTCCCTACCCAATTTTAAGAATTACTCTAAAGATACTCATGACCAGGGGATCCCTGGGTGGCTCAGCGGTTTAGCGCCTGCCTTTGGCCCAGGGCGCGATTCTGGAGTCCCAGGATCGAGTCCCACATCACGCTCCCAGTATGGAGCCTGCTTCTCCCTCCTCCTGTGTCTCTGCCTGCCTCTCTCTATGTCTATCATAAATAAATAAATAAATCTTTATATAAAAAAAAAGATACTCATGACCATATATAAAGATTAATGAAACATGGGATCCCTGGGTGGCGCAGTGGTTTGGCGCCTGCCTTTGGCCCAGGGCGCGATCCTGGAGACCTGGGATTGAGTCCCACGTCGGGCTCCCGGTGCATGGGGCCTGCTTCTCCCTCTGCCTGTGTCTCTGCCTCTCTCTCTCTCTCTCTCTCTATGTGTGTGACTATCATAAATAAATAAAAATTAAAAAAAAAAAGATTAATGAAACAGAAGACAAGAGTATAGAAATAGGCCTACACAAATTTGGACATTAATTTTTGACAAAAATGTGAATGCAATGCAATGGAAAAGGTATTCAATAGAAAAAGAATAGTCTTCAATAAATGGTATGGAAACAATTGGATGTCCATACACAAAAAATGAACCTTGACCTCACAAAAACTCACAAAACTTAAAGTGGATTATTAATCTAAATATGAAATGTAAAGCTGTAAAACTTAGAGAAGAAGGTGAAAGAAAAACTTTATGTCCTGGACTTAGGCAAAAAGTTCTTAGTTATGACACTAAAAACATCCATAAGAGGAAATTTTGTTACATGGAAATATGGGTAAATTGGACTTACTCAAAATTTAAAACTTTTGTTCAGAAAGACACTGTTAAGAGAATAAAGACAAGGTATAGACTAGGAGGAAATATTTGCACATATCTGACAAAGGACTTGTGTCCAAAATACATAAAGAACTCAAAAAAAAAAAAAACAAAAACAGTGCTATTTTAAAAATGGGCAAAAGCCCCACCAATGAGAATATACAAATGGCACATAAACACATGACAAGATGTTCAACATAATTTAGTCTATTAAGAAATACCTATTAAAATCACAATGAGGGGGATCCCTGGGTGGCGCAGCGGTTTGGCGCCTGCCTTTGGCCCAGGGCGTGATCCTGGAGACCCGGGATCGAATCCCACGTCGGGCTCCCGGTGCATGGAGCCTGCTTCTCCCTCTGCCTGTGTCTCTGCCTCTCTCTCTCTCTGTATCTGTCATAAATTAAAAAAAAAAAAAAAAAAAAAAAATCACAATGAGGGATCCCTGGGTGGCGCAGCGGTTAAGCGCCTGCCTTTGGCCCGGGGCGCGATCCTGGAGACCCAGGATCGAATCCCACATCGGGCTCTCGGTGCATAGAGCCTGCTTCTCCCTCTGCCTATGTCTCTCCCTCTCTCTTTCTCTCTGTGACTATCATAAATAAATAATAAATAAATAAATAAATAAATAAATAAATAAATAAGATCACAATGAGGGGATCCCTGGGTGGCTCAGCGGTTCAGCGCCTGCCTTTGGCCCAGGGCGTGATCCTGGAGTCCCGGGATCGAGTCCTGTATCGGGCTCCCTGCATGGAGCCTGCTTCCCCCTCTGCCTGTGTCTCTGCCTCTCTCTCTCTCTCTCTCTCTCTCTCTCTCTCATGAATAAATAAAATCTTTTAAAAAAATCAATAAATAAAATTTTTTAAAAAATAAAAAAATAAAATCACAATGAATACTAGGACCTACTATTAGAGTGGCTAAACTTTTAAAAATACACTAATGAGTGCTAATGATGTGGAGCAACTGGAACTCATACATTGCCAGTGGGAGTGCAAAATGGTATAGCCACTCAGGAAAACAGTTTAGCCATTTCCTATATAAAGTTAAATAGACATTTTCCATATGACCCAGCAATCCCACTTGTGGGTCTTTACCTTAGAGAAATATTCTGTTTACCCCCAAACCTGTACGTGAACAATTAAACATCTCTTCCTAATCAAAAATTGCAGACAGCCCAAATGTCCTTCAGCAGGTGAATGGGTAAAAGTAGTACAGTAGCACCCCACCCACCCATAGTTTTACTCTGGTTTCAGTTACCCACAGTCAACTGTGGTCGGGAAGCAGATGATCCTCCTGGCATACTGTCAGTAGACAGGTCAGTAGTAGCCTAGGGCTACTAGGCTAGTACTAGACCTACTACTAGTAGGTCAGTAGAGCCTACTATGCTGTTCGCCTCACTTCACCTCATCACAGACATCTTACCATCTCACATCACAAGAAGAGTGAGTGAATACAGAACAGTTAAATACATTCATATAACTTTTATTACAGTATGTTAACATTAGTTCTAGTTTGTTGTTAATCTACTGTGCCTAATTTATAAATTAAACTTTATCATAGGTGGGTATGTATAGGAAAGGGGGGAGGACTACTATACGTTCATATAATGGCATACTGCTCAGCCATAAGAAAGAACTGCAGATAAGGCAACAACATAGATGGATCTCAAAGGCATTTATACAGAGGGAAAGAAGCATCTCAGGGTTACATCCTCTAAAAAATAAGTGCCGCATGCTGTAGGATTCCATTTATATGACATTGTTGAAGAGATGGCACAGTGCAAAGATCATTGGTTGCCAAGGGTTGGGGATGGGGGAGAGGTGACTACAGAAGGGTAACACAAGGGAGGTTTTTGGATCTATGGTGTTTGTGTCCTCATTGTGCTGGTTACATGTGCTGGAGTCAGTACATGTATTAACACTACACCTCCCCCAAAAAGCCCATTTTACTCTATACATGTTTAATAAAATTTAAAAACATAATAGGACCTAAATGATTTTATACAAAGTAAAACCTTTGAATTCTTCAAGAAAGTAAGTATAGTCTGTACAGTTATTCTGCTGAAAATGATGTAAAAGTGAATGTGGTCGTCTGACTAAAATGAAAAGACCTATTTTGTACCTTCCCTGGGCAGCAAGAATTTACGGTTGTGCCTGCTATTGAAGAGCATTTGACACCAGTTTCTTTTGCATGTTGAAGACAAAGTCACCAGAGATTAATACTGAATCCCTTTGCTATCCTCCTTCTCTTGGTCTCTATTTCTTCAGTTCTTCCCTCAAATGAAGACTGAAAATAGCTATAGACCAGTTTTCCTTCCCTTTTATGTGTATGATGTTTCTTTTACCTCTCTTTGAGATGGGATTTAGGGTAGCCATTTTATCCTGTTAGATAACTCCAAGTGCTCCAAAGTTTTCCCTGGCTTTTCTAATTTTTTAAAAAATGACAACTATATTTTTAAAATATCCCTTAAAATTATTGATCCCTGTTATTTTGTCTCTCTCTCTATTTTTTTTTCTTGAAGTGTTTCTTTACTAAAGGACTCTTTTTCTCTGTGGCTTAGGAAGACTTATTCATCCTAACTGGAATTTTGCCCTGGTGTGCTACCTATGGATGCCCTGTATTTGTTTACCTCAGTAATTCTCTGCACACTTGAATTGGAGTTGCCAGCTGGGGTTTAGGATAGTGAGAGACTGTGTTGGTTGTCCTACAGAAATGGCCTCAGGCCTTTCCTGAATGGAACTCACAGAACTCAGTGGTCAGCAGATGGCTTCTCCCCCTCCCCCAGTGTATCCTCCCCGCTCTGTCCCACCATTATATCAAAGCTTTTGCATCCAAAAAGAACAGATTCAGTTGTTCTGAGGACCTGGGATGACTCCTGTCCATTTTGCCTTTCCTTAGGAGGCCCTATTCAAATTGGGTAAATGGTCTGTAATCCGGAGGATCAGATTTTGTTTGATCAGCTATTTTTTAAAAAATCCAGCGTAATGTTGAAAATCTACTACTCTACTCAATGAAAGAAGAGTGCTTACTGTTGTTCATGATGCCTGAGCAGTGATTGTTAGTTTTTAAGTACAGGAATTTGACAGAATGTGAAAAAGTTCTTGGGTATATAAGACTCACTTTTACTTTTTAGTAGTTTATTTTAGTATCTGATACTCTGATTATACCTGTCATTATTACAACAGTTTTAAAAAAAAAAAGTTTTTTTTCCCCCCTTTTGTAGGCTGTCATTATTTGTATCAAAAACAAAGAATTTGAAAAGGCTTCAAAAATTTTGAAAAAACATATGTCCAAGGACCCCACAACTCAGGTAAATTTGATGCATTTTTACTCCCATGATATAAATCCATCTCATTGTTTGTTGTGGGGGGACAGGGAAATGGTTCTTTGTCAGGAATGTTATCTAAATAATCGGCACCTTTAGCATGTTGTCTTTTATATCTGGGATTGCTTACTGTGAGATTGGCTTTCCAAAATTTGTTTTTCATTATATAAATTGGTGTAAATTATTTTCTTGCCCATTTCTGTCAGGTTTGTGACAGAACATTATTTAAGTGATCAGCACCAAGTATTAGACTATCAAGTTCTGGAACACTTCTAACCGTATTTATGTAAATGCTGATCCTGCAGACTTGAGAATATGCCTTGGTGAGGGCTTAATTCCTCTATTTTCTGGTGTCAAAAGCTCTGTTAGTGCCCTGCTCTTTTTTTTTTTTCCTTTATAAATGTAAATTTTAGTTTTTTGAAAAGGTAATAATATGTACGAAATAAAATTCAGAAGGTACAACAAAAGAGCTTAGCTCATCTCTAAACTCAGCCCTCATTCCTCTCTTCATAGACGACCAGTGTTTTTTTTCTTTTATCCTTTAGAGATGCTCTGTGCATATGCAAGCAAACAAATGTGTGTGTGTATGTGTGTGTGTGTGTGTGTATAGAGACACACGTATATCCATTCTTCCAGCTCTTCCATATGCACATGTGAGCATATTCTACACAGTAATTTGAACATTTCTTAAATTGCTTTCTTAACATATCTTAAAGATTTTTCTATATTACCACATAAGGAGATTCTTCATCCTTTTTTTCTTAAGTTTAAACATTTTTATGTAAACGTCGAAGGGTACTTTAGATCCTAAGTTCTCATCTTTTTTTAACAGCTATGTAGTACCCACTGCAGCTAATCCATAATTATTGACCTGTTCTTTGTTAGGCTCCCCTTCCTATATATGTACCAGTGATTGCCTTTAATAGATTATGAAAGTTCTGATAGTGTCTCAACTCCCCATCATTGAATTTTTACTGGAGTTCTCCTTTCTTATGTTGCAAATATCGGTCCATTGTATAGAAGCTGAGAAATGATCTCCTGAACATTATCCGTGAGAAGAACTTGGCCCACCCTGTTATCCAGAACTTTTCCTACGAGACCTTCCAACAGAAGATGCTGCGTTTCCTGGAGAGTCACCTGGATGATGCAGAGCCCTACCTCCTCACGGTGGGCCTTGGCCTTCTCTTCCCATAACCATGATGTGGCCTTGAGGATGTGCAGGCAATTAGAAGAGGACAGCTCATTTTAGAAGTGGAAAGAGCTAAAAGACTTTGAATTATATGTACTATGTTTCTTAATTAAATGCCTTAAATATACGGAAGCAGAGATCCTGACAGAGGCAAATGGAACATACCTGGTTCCCCTTCCCATTTATACCTCCTACATGTGCTTAATCTGTATGGCTAAAATAAGGGAACACTTACAATTAATGGTGATTCCCAAAGGAGCTGAAATTTGAGGTCAGTTTGGGAGGAAGAATAGTTTGGCAGACAGGGTATGATGGGGTTGTTAACAGGAAAAAGGAATAACTGGAGGAAAAAAATGTGACTAGAAGTATAATAAGGCACAAGAAGCCAAATGAAGATATTCTTTAATTGGATCAAAGTGATAAACAAAGAATGGCAGTACTGAGGCTCAGGACAGCATATGGAAGAATTAGAACCTGGTCTTCTAGAGGTTGGGCTGTGGTATTGGAAAATTGAATGAGGTTTGTTGTTTGTGTTTTTATTTTTATTCATCAACATTTAGAGAATGGCTGACTGGCTCAGTCGGTGGAGCATGCAACTCTTGATCTTGGGGTTGGGAGTTCGAGCTCCACATTAGGTGTAGAGATGACTTAAAAATAAAATCCTAAAAAAAAAAAAGAAAAAAATATCTTCGCTCATAACAGCAGATCTGCCAGGCCCAGATTAGGATAGTGTCAATGACCTTAGCAGTCATTTGTCAGATGTCAAATTATCTGCAAAGCAGATAGTTTGGGATATTCAGGAAGCAAATATCAGGATGGAGCAAGTATCAGGATACTTGAGCCTGGCCTACCATCCTTTCTTTTCTTTTTTTTAAGATTTTATTTATTTATTCATAGAGACACAAAGAGAGAGAGAGAGAGGCAGAGACACAGGCAGAGGGAGAAGCAGGCTCCGTGCAGAGAGCCTGACGTGGGACTCGATCCAGGGTCTCCAGGATCACACCCTGGGCTGCAGGTGGCGCTAAACCGCTGCGCCACCGGGGCTGCCCCCATCCTTTCTTTTGTATTTCAGATAAGTGGAAAATAACCTGCTACTCTTTCTGTGGGGGGAGAGAATTCTCAGTTCTAAAGACATCACTTGTTACAGATACACATATCTTTTTTTTTTAATATTTTATTTATTTATTCATGAGAGACACAGAGACAGAGGCAGAGACATAGGCAGAGGGAGAAGCAGGCTCCATGCAAGGAGCCTGATGTGGAACTTGATCCCGGATTCCGGGATCAGGACCTGAGCCAAAGGCAGACGCCCAACCTCTAAGCCATCCAGGCATCCCCAGATACACATACCTGAAACAGAATGATACTGGACTGATTAGAGATGTATAACATTTCAGTCAGAGGGAGACAGATGAGCAGTTGGAGTTAAAGCAAGATTGGCCCACTCAGAGCTTTATGTGGTATTAGTAAGGATTTTCAGAGTTAATAGGCAAAAGGTGGTTATGGAAATACAGTTACAAAAAATTTCAGACACAAACTGAGACATAATAGAAACATTTGTTATCCTCAGTTTGAAAAAAAAGTCTGACTTTACTCATGACCCCAGAGGTATATTTGGCATTCAGAAACTAGATTAGGAATGTGATCGGAAGAATAGAAAAGGAAGTACAAAGTACAATCATGTACTTATTTGTTGTCAAAAGATTAAAGAATTCTTGCAGTGTCAAGATGGTTAGCACTGCTTGAATTCTCCTTTAGTATAAAAAACTGAGCCATGTTTTGAGGAGAGAAAAAGCAAGACATTTGAGATCATTCTTGTGAGTTCTCTTCCTTTCTCTGTCCTCCTCTACTTCATGCCTAGATTGGATTTGTAAGTGAACATGTTTGCATGTTGAGTATGTATGTTCTTGGTGAAAGAAGAGAATGAAATTCTGTGGCTTCCTCTTCCTGATGACATCCTTCTTTTCCCAGATGGCCAGAAAGGCTTTGAAATCCGAGACTGCTGCCTCAAGTACAGTGAAGGAAGATAAACAGCCAGCACCAGAGCCTGTGCAAAAGCCACTCAAAGAACCTGTAAGGTGAGAGGGGTGCCCTTTTGCGATCTTTGGTGAAACACAAGGGTAGCTCTGTTGGAAGCGGTCTCCTTAGAGCAGAATGTGTTGGTTCCTCCTGGTACTGAAATGTTACTGGGTTACTTGTCCAGGTACTTTGGGAGTTACAGAGCATGCCCCAGGAAAATGAGAATCTTGATGACAGGATGTCATATCCCTGATAGAAGTTCCTGACTGTCTATTCCTCAAAGGTTCTTTGCTTCTCTGTTCTCCTATCCTTGTCTTGCCCATATCTGTGCAGTACTTCTTTGTGGGTATACGTGATCTCTTAATGCAGTGTTTAGACTTGTGAATCAAACTCCCAAGACAAGTTGTTAAAGCAGGGATCACAAGTTTAGATGCCATTGGGGGCCCAGTAGGAAATGTACAGGCATGAGTATAGAATAATACAATTCAGAGCATGTGAACGTGAACCAGAGAGGGCATGCTTTTCAGCCTCATGTGATTATTGCTATGTGGGAATGTCCAAGGATGCCCAAACTTTGGTTCAAACTTTTGTGTGAGACATCTGTGTTTTGTTTTTTTTTTTTTAAGCTTTCTCAGTTTTTGAATGTTGGCAATTAGTCCAATTGAAAACAAAACATAGGTTAGGCAACAAGACCTTTCTGCCAGCTGAGTTTGGCTTGTAGGCTGCCAGTTTGCCCTCTCCTAATAGTTTTTGTTTAAACTATACTAATTATTCCAAATGATAGATTAACTTACTTTTTATGAAAAGGCAGTTTCTCACTGTTTCAAGACTGTGTGGCACACTTCTAACTTGGAGAATTCTCAAAAGTCTCCTAAGTGTATTATAGGAGAAAGGAAGCAGAATGGGAACCAGTCTTTTCCTTCTCTCACATGAGTGTTGGACTAGACAGCAAGGTGAGATTGCTGGATTGTCAGTTGCTCAGACAGACTCGTAGCTATTAGGCACTACACAGAGTTCTTACTTAGTGGAAAAGATTGCTTTAGTTCATGCGGACACAAGGAGTTTAGCCCACCCGCTAACAAAGTCTCTTGGAGGGAAAGTGTCATTGGCCCCGAGTCCTTTAAGGTTCTCTCACTTGGGGATCCCTGGGTGGCGCAGCGGTTTGGCGCCTGCCTTTGGCCCAGGGCGCGATCCTGGAGACCCGGGATCGAATCCCACATCGGGCTCCTGGTGCATGGAGCCCGCTTCTCCCTCTGCCTGTGTCACTGCCTCTCTCTCTCTCTCTGTAACTATCATAAATAAATAAAAATTTAAAAAAATTAAAAAAAAAAAAAAAGGTTCTCTCACTTGGAGTTTAAACTCCAGAGTTCAACTTATATATCATTTTTAAAGCCTCTATTTATGCTTATAAAGGGAAGCTTTATAAAGTTCTGAGCAATTTTTTTAAAGTTTTTTTCTTTTTAAGATCTTATATATTTATTTGAGAGAGAGGGGAGCATGAGCAGGGAGAGGGGCAGACGTGGGGCTCGATCCCAGAACCCTGAGATCGTGACCCAAGGTAAAGTCAGATGCTCCACTGACTGAGCCACCCAGGTGTCCCTCTTTTATTTATTTATTTTTTAAGATTTATTTATTTATTTATGATAGAAGTAGAGAGAGAGAGAGAGAGAGAGAGGCAGAGACACAGGCAGAGGGAGAAGCAGGCTCCATGCCAGGAGCCCAACGCGGGACTCGATCCCGGGACTCCAGGATCACGCCCTGGGCCAAAGGCAGGCGCTAAACCGCTGAGCCACCCAGGGATCCCCCCCTTTTATTTTTTAAAATGAAGAGTCCTCCACTTGAAGAGTCCTCTGTCTCCTTTGAAGCTTTACACTTTGGAGAAGTGGTATTTGGATGAGCATCTATAATGGTGAGACTGATCTTTGTATATTTGCTTTGTGTGTAGGCAGTTACGGAGTACTCCAACCACCATTGGAATTATGACCTTGAAAGCAGCTTTCAAGACTCTGTCCAGTGCACAAGATTCTGAGGCAGCCTTCTCAAAACTGGACCAGAAAGATCTGGTACTTCCTAATCAAGTGTCCATGCCATCACCAGCCCTCAAAAACAAGAGACCAAGAAAAGATGAAAATGAAAGTTCAGCCCCTGCTGAGGGTGAGGGTGGCTCTGAACTGCAGCCCAAGAACAAGCGCATGACAATAAGCAGATTGGTTTTGGAGGAGGACAGCCAGAGTACTGAGCCAAGTGCAAGTCTTGACTCCTCCCAGGAGGTCGTCCCAGCATCACCATCCAAGCCCACCGTTCTCAACCAACCCCTCCCTGGGGAGAAGAATCCCAAGTATGAAGACCTTTGTAGCAGTTTTGGGGCTGGTTGGTGGTCCTGGTTGGGCTTGGTATTGCTTCCGTGAATGAAGTAACTTTCAGCTCAGTTATTCACCACCAAGGCTTTCTTAGACTTCTAGAATGTGACTTGGGAGTGGGGAGTGACGACATAGCCATTCCTGCCAATTCTGAAGCCCCAACTGTGGGCTTCCAGGCATTGCACTAGGCGTGAGTGAGGATGGAAGGGTTTCAGAGCCTCCTACTCATCGCTGCTTTCATTTTTAGCAAACTTCTGAGTGCCCTGACTACTAAATATCAGTCTTCTCTGTTAAAAGCAATTTGTTTGAATTGGGCCACTTTAGACTTTGATCCTTAAAAAAGATTTATGAATATTTATAGTTTTGCACCTTCTTTGAGCAATTAAGACTTGGCAAATTCAGTAAATATCTACTAATCTCTCACATTCTGCTAGGTTCTGTGGGGCAGCAGTTAAACTGCTTTTATTTTGCTCCCCATCATGACTCCTAACCTGGCTTTCAAGCTTTGCTACCCTTTGTGCCCTCTTATGGATCCTTCCTCCAAGCAAACTGGTTTGCTTGTTCTCTGGAACCCACTCTGTTTCTACTACTGTACTCTTCTTGCTTCCTCTTATTCCCCACAGTTGGACTATCATTCCTCCATCATTGCTTGTGAGAATCCCATCCATCCTTCAAAGGGAAGAGATGCTGATATTGATTAAGTACTTTCTATGGGCCAAGCACTTTTCACATATTATTTTACTGAATCACTAGAATCCTCATTCTGTGACTGGTATATTAACCCCATTTTTATAGATGAGGAAGGTTTAGAGAAGTTATTGACTTGCCTGAAGTCACAAAGCTTAAAAGTGGCAAAGTTGGGCTTTGGGACTTTTTTTTTTTTTTTAAAGTAGGCTCCACACTGGGTGGAACCTGAATGTGGGGCCTGAATTCAAGATCCTGAGACTCACTCAACCGACTGAGCCACCGGGCTTTGGGATTTTTAATCCTGTTTGGTCTTGACTCAAAAGTCCGTAGCCTATACACCACATACACCAAGGTGCCTCTTAAAATTCTGCCTCCATGAATCTCCCGTGGTCACCCTGCTGGTCACCTCATTGGTCTCCCAAGGCCATTGCCATTTCTACCACTGCTCTTTTGTAGTTATTTGGTGACCTATGCTCTGACATGCATGTGCTAGGTGCCCAGAGAAGCTGTGACATCTAAATGATAATAATGCTCAGGCACAAATCTGCACTGTTTATACCACTACCTGCATCTGAAGTGAGTGAGTCATTGGCCGGGCAAGCAAATGGAGCTCAACACATTTTATGCTCATTTGATAGACGATCTCCTTTATTCCTTGCAACAGTCCTATAAAGTGCCGATATTATTCCCACGAACAGATGAGGAAACTAGAGAGAGTGCATGGTTATGGTGGTTTTATAAATGGAGGGATTCATGAAGGTTTAGACCTATCCACCTCTCTTGTGTGTCAAGGGCATGAAGTATGATGGGTACTCTAAAGCAGAGGTTGGCAAACCACAGCCTCTGGGCCAAATCCACCTGGTACCTGTTTTTGTAAATAAAGTTTTATTGGAACTCAGCCACAAACATCATGTATGTATTGTCTGTGGCTACTTTTGATGCTACACTGAGTTGAGTAATTGGAACATAGCCAGTAAGGCCTGCAAATCTGAAGATACTATCTGGCCCTTTACAGGAAAAGCCTGGCTGTAAAGGAATTGCATTTACCCTGGGAGCTCCAGGGAAGAAGAATTGAGCCTGCTCAGCAAAGTTGTGGGTGGAGTAAGTCTTCCAGTGGAGCAAATGTTGAGCTGACCTTGAAGGATGAGTAGGAGGTCATCAAGCATATTGGGGGGCGGGGGCCTAGGCCACAGGAACCTCTTATATAAAGTCATAGGAAAGCCTAGTGTGCTCCAGAAAATGTCATGTACCCTGTATGGCAGGAGAGTGTAATGCACAGAGAGGATGAAGAGGGAGAAATGTCTGGATGGGTAGATGGGCCAGGTCTTGAGTTCCTATATCAGGCAGAGGTTCTTAAGCTGGGCTTGGTATCACAGTTACCTGTGGAATGTTTAATAAAATACATAATTCCAGGTCCCTGAGTACTGATTTAGAAGGGCTAGGGGATGGGTCTGTAATCTGCTTTTCTAACCGTGCTCCAAAATAATTCTAATACAGCTAATCTGAGGGCCTGATGAGTTACCATCGATGGCTTTTGAAAAAGCACGGAGGCAAAGGAGACAAGAGCAGTGGCTGGAGACTGCTACCAGTTAGGTAGTCAGGACCTAGGGGAAGCTGGGCTGGTGGAATCAAAAGCAGGACTAGGGTATATCACTAGGAGGGCAGAGTCACAACAGCTAAGTTTTTGTATATGTCTGTGGCACTTGGCACAGGACAAGTGCTTATTAGATATTTACTAACAAAATAATCTTTGGCTCTTGCAACTTAAAGGGTCATATCCAATCTATAAAAGGCCAGCAAAGGGTTAACATTTTAGGTTTTCTGGACAACTTGTGTCTCTGTTGCTTATTTTGTGTGTGTGTGTGTGTGTGTGTGTGTGTGTGTGTGTGTTTTAAAACCCTTTGAAAATGTAAAAACCATTCTTAGTTCAAAGATTGTACAAAAACCAGCAGCCACAGGCTGTAGCTTACCGACCCACTGAGACCAGACAGCCCTCCTCTAGCCCATTCATTGCTCATCAGTTTCTAACTTTACCAAAAGGCCGTAAGGACCAGGAAGTGACCTGACTTCCCCAGGACCGCAGAACCAGCAGTGAGATGAGGACCCAGATCTCCGTCTCTTCCACAGCAGAAGTTAGGTCGTATCAGACATTTGCTCAAAATAAATGCTGAGTTCAAAGGAGGAACAGGAGGTTTTCAGAGTGATCCGTGCAGATCGTCTGCAGGAAGAATGAGCAGATATGCTGACAGACCCAGAGTTAAAATCAGTGTTAACCCAGCATGGGGATAAGCAGGTAGAAAACTTAAACTATAATCCTAATTTATAAATAGTAGTTAACATAACTAGTTAGTATCCTGAAAAGGAAAAACCTCATGTAATGTTTCCACTTGTCTCAAGTAAATTGTTCTCAGAAATAACATTTTGGGGGATATGATCCAATTTAAACATAAAGGAAACTAGATGGTTCGCCATGTGTCTCAGCCATGTTAAGTAATTTCACAGAAAACTCGTGGAACTCAAGGAATTTTTTTCAAGTCTATACTTTGTAAGTAAGCTTTCATTACTCATTTGAAAAACACCTAGCCAGCCAGAAATTTAAAAATAAATTTCTGTGTATAGTAGGGGAAGGAGACTGAGGTTTGTCTACTCTTAGTTAAGTTTCACAGGTCATTTGATCTATACAAATTCTTTAAAATTTAATTCAGATACTTTCCATGTTGTTTTGTAACAGATGTTACAGTTCTGAGGTGAGGTCTGTGTGGTGTTCTGTTCCCAGGGCAGTTGTAATATTAATCAGACACAGTTAAAGGTGATCAGAGAAGACTGACTGCAGTTTTAATTTATTCAATAATTCAGGTTTGGGTTTCCTTTTTAGTTTTGGGACTTCTTTTGGTCACACTGAAGTGCTTAACATTTCATGTTCACAGGAAGGATTCTTACTTGCTTACTACTCTGATCTTCAATGATATAATTTATTTGCAGCTTTTTTGATAATCCTGTTCTTACTTTAGCACATATTTCTCCAACTCCTGTTAGGATATGTGTTCCTGTGCTAGTTGTTTGGGGTAGAGAGATAAAGATACAGCCCTTGCCTGCAAGGTGCTTATGATTAGGGGGTATGTTATAAAATGGCTGTTTAATAAAGTGGAAGCACGCCCACAAAGGCAGAGGAGTGGGGGCTTTTTGTGTGTGTTGGGGGCCAGGACTTAGGGCAGGCTTCATTAAGAATTAGGCCTCAAAAAAATGGGTAGAATTTTACTTGAGAGGAAAGGGAATCCCAAGCAGAAGGAACTGTAGTGAGGAAACTACAGAGCTTACAGAAGGAAAAGAGGAACAGAAGGCGTGGCTCTGCTGTTTGTGCCAATGTGGTTTTTGGGGCACAGTTGGACAGAGAAGGCTTTGGTAGCAAGAAACTGACTGGAGCCAGACTGGATAATCTTGATTGACCCATACAGGCTTCAGTTGAGGCAGTGAGAAGTGATCATGGAACAGAGAGGGGATGAGGTATTTTAGACTGATATTCAGGTGGTTTGGGAAGTGGCTAGGGACAGAGACTCCAGTCAAGAAACTAGTGTAATACTGGTGCCAGGTACTGCTTGGACAAGAGGAATGGCGAAGGATGAGAGTGCAGTCCAGAGATAGGACTGGGCATGTCTTTGAAGGGCTAGGTGCAGTTTTCTCATCCCAGGTTAGAAGAATACTGAGACCTTCAAAATTAGAGTCAAAACCAAATAAACAAAAACAGGAAAATGAACAGATTTTGAGGGGGATAGTGATGTATTCACTGCTCAGTTTGAGGGATGAGCCTGCAGCCTGTAGGACGATAACCTGGAGATGTCTGGCCAGGTCAGGATTTGGGAGTGGTGTGTAAGTGAATCTCAACTGTGGTCACAGCAGAACAGGGAGGAGTACAGGCCGTGAGAGAGCCAAGGACAGAATATGGGATGACCCCAATGAATTTGTTTTACATCTTGTCCTCTTGTTGATCTCCCCTCAGAGTACCCAAAGGCAAGTGGAACAGCTCTAATGGGGCTGAAGAAAAAGAGACATGGGTGGAAGAGGATGAACTGTTTCAAGTTCGGGGTAAGCTAAGACATTCTCCTTGGTCCTTGACACTAGCTGAATTAACAGATGTGTGTTATTATCACATTAATGTTCCAGAAACTGCTTGTCTCCGATCTAGTAAAAGTCCACTAAGTTCCTTATTGTGATTCATGAGGACTCAGTTTTACACCCTTTCCTATTAAACAATGGAGACTGTCAAAGCAGCACTTTATACTTAAAGAGAATTCCTAAAAAAAAAAAAAAAGAAAGAAAAACCATGGTTTTGTTTTAATAAATCCTGTATTGTAACTGATGTTCTTCCTAAAGTCTTTAGTTAGAAAAGGTAGATGTGGTCATTCCCTGCACTTCTTGTTTAAGTAAAAAATCTCTTACCAGTTTCAATATATAATTTTTTCTAAAATAAGAAACTTTACTTTTTCCATAATTAATACTAAAGTTCATAGCATTTGCAGTAGAATCTCTCCCACCACATACTTTGCATTCTAATGGAAATATCTAAGTGCTAAAACATAATCTTGGAGATTCTGAAGACTCTGGTGACACAGCAACAACTTTTTTTTTTTTTTAAGATTTTATTTATTTATTCTTAGAGAGAGAGAGAGAGGCAGAGACAGGCAGAGGGAGAAGCAGGCTCCATGCAGGGAGCCCAACATAGGACTCAATCCCGGGTCCCCAGGATCAGGCCCTGGGCTGAAGGCGGCGCTAAACCACTGAGCCACCCAGGCTGCCCGACACAGCAACAACTTTAAACCTCTGCCAGTCCGAAAGGGTTTTCCATAAAAAGTACCTTCATTGGCACAAACGTAGTTGGCAAGATCAGGATCACTCAGGAAATTGGGGAAGTAACAGAAAAACCAATAAAATGGCAAAGACTATTTAAAAAATCAATAGGATAAAAAAAGTGCTAGAAAACATCCACATACAGTGCAGTCCAAATTTGTCAGCTTTAAAATCTGCTTCCACTATCGTATGAAATACTTCATAATTTAAAAGTGAGTAATCTCCTGTAAGTGTCCCTCTTCCTAAGCCACCTTCATTGTTTAGGAAGCACTGCTAGGACAGTAGCATCTGCTGAAGCAGACACTCGACCAAGTTTTATGTTTATGCAACTTGGCCTTTTCTTGCAGCTTTTTAACAGCTCTCGTTGACTTCCGGTTGCATGTCTTTTATACTAGTATACCTTCCTCTGGCCCTTAAAAAAATGTTGGTGCATTTTTTTGAGGCCTCATGTCTTACCATATAGTGAGAGGTTGGAACTTGAACAGATCTATGGTCTCTGAGGAGGGAGCAACAATTACTATCCTCTTCTTTTGTTTAAGGAATTGAACCACATTTTACTTACATAAAATGGTCAGAGATTTGAAAATTCTGGTATAAAACAGTACAATTATTTCAAAGCAGTAGTTAGCAAGGGATTATAAAGCAAAAAATTATGCACATAGGAGTATATAATACAGTTAACCCTCAACAATACAGATTTGAACTACACAGGTCCATTTACATGCGTTTTTAAAAAATAAATACGGTAAATACTAAATATATTCTTAGAATTTACTTTTTTGTGATTTTCTTAACTTTTTCTCTAGCTCACTTTATTATAATATAGTATATAATACATTTAACATGCAAAATATGTGTTGACTATATGTTATTGGTAGTGTTTCTGGTGAACAGTAGGCTATTAAGTTTTTGGGCACTCAGCATGGATTTTTGACTACACGGTGGGGGTTGGTGCCCCTAAACCCTGCATTCTTTAAGAAGCACCTGTAGATGACATGGTTGGAAGAGGATGAACTGTTTCAAGTTCAGGGGTAAGCTAGGACATTCTCCTTGGTCCTTGACACTAGCTGAATTATAGATGCATGTTACTATCACATTAATGTTCCAGAAACTTGTAGGGTTTTAAAAGCCACAGTCCCTCAGTAATTTTAGAAAATCATGTAGGTTTTATTAAAGAGCCTGAAATCCATCACTAACCAATATTTATTGAATGTCTATTTATTAAACATTTGCTTTGGTTCAGATTGTCATTAGCTGAAATGATTGATATCTTGCCAACAAGGACAAAAACAAATTACCCTTTAATGATATCTTTTCTTCTCTCAATGTTTGGAAATTTCAGTCAAGTTTTCCCTTTAGGATCATTTGATGTCTCTTTCTTGTGATTTGTGCAGAGAAAGGTTAACTCTGAAATGAGTCTACTTTTAATGTTTTCCAGCAGCACCAGATGAAGAGAGCACAACCAGTATAACAAAAAAGCAGGTAATTTAAAATTACTTTTTCTGACCTTTTCTGGTTATGTGGGTAGAACAGAGATAAAATAAGTATGCACATCTCGTAGCATAGGTTACCCATGCACCTGTAAAAAGGTCTTTTGCAATTTTCACATAATCCAAACTAAGTTAAAGTAGTAGTTATTTTCTGGAAGAAAATTCTAGGACAGAAATCTGACAACATTTTCCTGACCGTGAACAGCATACATTTGAAGTTTTGAATGCGAAGTGATTATTAGTTGAGGATGAAAGGCAGGACATTGAAAATTATTAAATGTCTAAATCTACAATGTTAACTTATCTCTGTCTTGTTTTAAAAATATACACCCTTCTTTTGGGTTCAGATTAATTGTCCTAGGATTCTTGAGCTTACCTCTTCACTGTATGAAAATATGAATAAGTTGGAGAGACAGGTTATGATGAATATTTTGGTCTTCTTTTGCAGAAGTGGACTGTAGAAGAAAGCGAGTGGGTCAAGGCTGGAGTGCAGAAATACGGGGAAGGAAACTGGGCTGCCATTTCCAAAAATTACCCATTTGTTAACCGAACAGCTGTGATGATTAAGGATCGCTGGCGGACCATGAAAAAACTCGGCATGAACTGAAACAGGCTTTCATTTCCACAGAATTCACAGGAGCATGGTTCCTAATAATAGCCCTTGATAGTCTGTTGTTTCTTTCAGAAGCTGGGCTGGGCTGAGAATTTTGGGCATCCTCCTCCAACATGGGGGAGGTCCCAGTTCTACTTCATCGCTGTTGAAGATCATGGAGCTGAGAAACAAAGCCAAGTCCACCCCATGTCCTTGGCAGAGATGACAGGCACATAGCTTGTACAGTGCCAGAATATCATTAGTATTTCCCTTCTTTAGTGGTTTGCTTGAATTTAAATCCCTGGTAATCAGTAGAACCTTCTCCTAGGAAATGGTGGAGTCTGTTAGGAGCCACTTACAATTCTGACCTATTAAAACCAGCAACATGAGCATTATTTGGAGTGAACTTGTTCCAGATAAAGCTTCAGCCTTCTGATGCAAATGCAAAGGAACTTCATCTGTCATGAATCCAGGCTGATGAGAGACCAGTCCTGGTGGAATCAGAGTCTCTTTTAAAAACTGTTTAGCCAGTTGTAACATCAATATCTACACCTGACAGCCTTGGCATTTGCTCTTAATATTTGCTGGGCTACGTAGGCAGGTTTAACCTCCACCTCTCCTGTGGTTGAACCAGTGTGTTTTTTTGTAAAACAGTGATTGTAGATAAGCTTAGCCCTTTCCCCTACCTCCTCTGCCCAGTTCCTTTCCTTATGCCGAACTTTTAAAGCTTAAAAAAATCCTGACTGAATATAAATGCTTAATTCCATTCTTTGTGAAAGGGTTGCTTCCGCCTGATTCCCTAATTGTGCCATGTTAGTGTCTTGCTCTAAAACTCAACATTCCCTTCTCCTTTTGTACTGTGTTGTGCTTGCTGTCTCTCTCAGACATCCTTAAAGACTTGTCTTTTTGGCACAAAACACACACACACACACATACACAAAACAAAACAAAAAATTTCAGTAAGGTGTTTTCTGTAATCTTTTTTTAAAATATGAGAACTAATTATTGTCCATAACTTGTAGCATTCTTCATTAAAGTCTTGCTTCTCTCAAATGTTAAGTAGCTATTTAATTCCAGCACAGCATGTATGAGGTAGCAAAATGTTGAACAAGCTTTGCTGAACCATGTTTACTATGTTACAAGAAGCTGATGTCAGACTGTATTGGATTTGTCCTTCCCTTCATATAACATTTTTGGGACAAAATTCCCCCTCTCTCACTTTTGAGTGAGTGAAAGGCAAAGTGTAAAGAAATGCTACAGTTTTAAAATTCATCCTGTAGCTACAAGTTAGAAACTTTGTACAGCTTTATTATCTATTTACATGTTTTGGGATTTGGTACTACTGTTTTTCCACCAGTTAACCCCAAATGAAGTTACAGTGAAAAAGTGAGACCCAGATCTCTCTTGATCTGATTGCAACTTGTTGTGGTCTTCCTCTAAATGGGGTTAGGATCCAGAAGCTTTTATCTCCTCCACTCTCATATTACTAGACCATGCTCTCTAAGTAGAAGAGTGATGTTACATTTAGGGAAGTGATACATTTAGGGAAGCAGGATATCTATCCTTCCCAGTGTTTCTCAAATTGAGAAATGTGTAAGTCCATTAATACTTGTTAACATAACTTCAGGGATATTTTTATTATAGTATTCCTGAAATGTGTGCCAACATAAAACTATGCCTACAGCTTTTATAGAACTATAAAATGTACTGTGAACTGATGATTGTTTTGCTGAATCTAAGTCACTGCTCATGACATGGGTAATGTTAAGACTGTAGCAGTGATAGGATGTGGATGGGGGTGCGGGGGGTGCCTATGCATTGAGAAGTGATCCTAGTCTCTCCCACCCTCACCTTAGCAAGACTGTTGTAGAGCCACTGTGCCTGCAGAGTACTATGATGTCACATGGCCTTCGCTAGAACTGAACACAATTATAAAGTCGTCTTTGCGTAGTAGCTTGTAACAGTTAAGGTATAACCACTCGGGAATCAATGCA
The DNA here is from genome assembly GCF_003254725.2 of Canis lupus dingo. Lineage (NCBI taxonomy): Eukaryota > Metazoa > Chordata > Mammalia > Carnivora > Canidae > Canis > Canis lupus. The sequence goes on from NC_064247.1 coordinate 80,298,646, forward strand.
ATGAATTCTGACTTGGTTAAGAGGTGCTAATGCTGTTTTTGTTTTTTTAAGATTATGGCTGAAATAAAAACATTTAGGCATTGTCAGCGCTCAGAGGTGGACAGAAACACTGTCCTGGTAGGGTAGAATGTGAGATTCACTGGGGGCCCTAGCTGCACCAGCTATGCCTCTGGGACAGTGAGCTAGCCATCGGAATCTCTGGATGTTCATTTCCTTAGCTCTAAGGCAGTAGATGATGGTACCTCCCTCCCAGTGCTGTTGTGAGAACACATAGGAAGCAAGTAAATCTCTTAGCTTAAAGCCAGCCATGAAGTCGGTGTTCAATGAGCCTTTTTGCTGCTGTGAGTGAAGAAGTCATAAATAAAAGGGGAAGGATTGAGGGTTTGAACAATATAGTCTTTAAGTGTGTTTTTAGAGGAAAAGTAGAATGAGGATTATCAGTGGAGGAGTTTGACCGCTGCCTCTTGCTCATTTTATTTGTCCATTAAAATTTTTGCACACACTTCTGTGCTGTGCTTTTTGCTAAGATCTAGCACTGTGCAGAAAAAATTTTGTTGAAATAGTTTTGTCCCACATGTCTTATCAGAGCAATAGGTATCATCTAGCAACTTGATGTGAGTAGGGGAAACAAATCTCCAGGCAAACGTCCGAATATTCAGATGGTTGTAAATAAACTTACCCAATGTTTATTCCCAAGAAGGAAGAACTGACACAGGAATGACAGAAGTGCCTCTTCTGAAGTAGATCCTCTCTAGCACCCATGAGGTACGTTTGGGAAGCCACTGAGTTTTTGAGGTAAAAACGAAAGCTCTTCCTGTGAGCCAAGCATGAGAATATCCATGTGTGGCCCTGAAATTGGCCGAAGTGTGACTTATACGTTAATAATTACCCTAGCAATTGTCCAGACTACTTGGTTTCACTAGACTGCAAACAGTTCACCTGCAGAGGAGTCTCCAGAAAACAGCATGTTCCCCTTGCTTTTTGGAGCTGGACTGGTAGTTTTGAACCTAGTGACTTCTGCTAGGAGCCAGAAGACAGAACCCCTCAGTGGCTCTGGGGACCAGCTGCTTTTTGATGGAGCGGATAGATCTGACTTTGCCATCATGATCCCTCCAGGAGGCACAGAATGCTTCTGGCAATTTGCCCGCCAGACTGGCTATTTCTATTTCAGTTATGAGGTGAGTACATGGGCTCCTCTGGCCATACTGGGGGCTTGTTTTTTTGCTTGTTTCCTTTTGTAAAAGTGGGTCAGGTTTTATTCAAATACAAGATTCTGGTTGTCTTATGCTGTGATGCCCTACCTCATAATGAAATGGACCTGCATTCAGATGGAAACTTTTTGGATGAATAATCACTAGAACATATGGCTTGACTTCTGGGGCAATGAAGGTGTGCTCAAAGCCATGGGACAAACAGACTGCCTCTTCCTGGAAAGGTGATCATATATTAACTCAGATTTGGAGATGAGAGGGGAGAGAATCTATTTTTTTTTTAAATACTGAAACAATGTGGATATGGTACAAAGTCAAATGAAAACTTAACATGGCCTTTGGCAACAGACCCTGAGATTTCAGTGTATGGGATTGGGGAAGCAACATTTACCCTTCTGCTTTACTAAAGAATCACTGGCTCAGGGTTTCTCTTTTTCTTCAGAAATGTAAATGTTTTCAAGTTGCCTGTTTCCAGGCCAAGTACATTTATCCATCTGTTTGTCTTTCGCCACAGTGCCCAAGGATGGTGGACTCAGCAGTAGAGTCAGCAGTTGTTCATTTCCTTTGTTATCTTAGAAAACTTTTAGCTTTCTAAAGTTTGTTTACATAGTAATAGACTATATTGATCTTGTTCCACTCCACTGTAAGTCAAAGCGTATTGTAAGTTAGCTTATTAGAGAAATTTCTTATTTCTGAATTTATAAGAACAGTAGCTACTCGTCAGCTCACTGTAGCCTGGGCTTATCAAGACCCAGCTTGGGGACAAGTGCCTACTGAATGCCTGATTTATTTGCTGTCAAGTAGCAAGTAAGCCCAGGTCTGGGACTCCACCAAGACGTCAAAACCAAGCAGGTGCAATCAAGAATTCTATAGCCAAAGACATACATATCGATCCATACACACAAGATGTACATTCTGAGACAGGTCTTAACAGGAGTGTTCCTGGCATTTTGGGCAGTTTGTCTTGCAGTACTGTTTTTAACATAGAATGTTCAGGATTGCTATCTCCCCTCCACCCAGCACCTCTGTTGTCTCAATCCAAATTCCCAGAGAGAACTGGGCGGTACCATCTCTGATGGAGAAGCACTGTGCTGATGATCAAGAATGTCAGTCTTACCAGTTAGCTTCCTGGTGATGCAACAGGGGCTTTTCTCCCCCTTTAATGTGTCTTGGCAGGTGCAGCGGACAGTGGGAATGTCACATGACCGGCATGTTGCTGCCACTGCACATACGCCACAGGGTTTCCTCATAGACTCCTCTCAGAATGTTCGGGGCCAGATTAACTTCTCTACCAAAGAGACAGGTCTGTTTTCATTACCACAGCTACTGTAATAGTCATTAAGTTTCTTTGAAACTGGGTCAAGAATGAGGAAAGTACTGAAATTACTGAAGTACCTGAGATGTAAAAGCTCTGGCTTTTTCACACAGGGATGATCAAATGGTAGGGGGACTAAACAGCCTTGAACACCAAAAACCAGCCTTCAACATTTCCTGGAGATTGCTGGTGGCAGAGGACATTAAGCAGCAGGCAGTCTACTGGCAGATTGGGGCAGGGTCTCCAGGGTCCAGAAGCTCAATTTTTATCTTATTGTCTCCAAGTGATCAGGTTATGAGAAAGTCACCAAAACAGACCCACTTATAATATAGAATTCCAATTGACAAATGTATTCACAGGATAGCATTTCTAGTTATCAGAATACTTGAGCCAGTTACTAAACAGCAGACTCAGAATGAAAGGAAATGCATAGCCATGAAAATACCTACACCTCTACAACAAAGCACTTCTCCAGTCACAGGAAATTTCTATAGCCAGATGGAGTCTGTCCCCACCTTGGACAGCATGGGTCAGTTTTGTTTGGTCCGACGCCCCGTTCCCCCAAGACAGAGCACAAGCTAGGGGAGGGGCTGAAGGAAAGGGAGAAGCAGACTCTCCACTGAGCAGGGAGCCCGCAGCGCAGCGGGACTCCAGGATCATGCCCCAAGCCGAAGGCAAATCCTTAACCAGTTGAGCCACCCAGATGTCCCCAGCACGGGGTAGTTTTAATTGCCCTCTCTACCAACCAGGAACCAGGTGTACCGAAAAAAAACAATGTTTCTCAACCAGGGCATAAAACAATCCTTCATTGTGTAGCACAGAATATTCAGCACTCTAGGATACTTAGCATCTTTGGCCCCTTCATGCCAGTAGTGCCTTCCAATCATTTCGACAATCAAATATGGGGCCAAACCTTTCTAATCCCACTCTGCCCCACTCCCACACACACACAGGTAGCAACCCCAGTTAAGAGCCAGCACTCGTACATATCCTAAACCATCAGTTCCTGTACCAACCACCTTGTAGAAATTACTCCGGCAGGATAGCTTTTCACATCATTTTTTTCTCATTTCAAATTCAAGATGGCATCCCCCAGCTCTAATGACGTACAAGAAGCAGGCAAACACCATGCTCTTAATTTCAACTCATTTCGCTAAGCAGAAGAGCTTCAATAAGAGATGTGAGAAACATAAGTTGAAAAACCTGGAGAAAACATCGTTTCTAACCTAGTATAGAACTAACTTGCTTAAATTTATTTACAAACTTACTAATTTATAGAACTAAGTTACTACTATTTAGCAAAACAATATTGTAACATACTTAGTAAAATAAGTTTCATGGAAGATCATTTAAGGTCTTCCACATCAAAAACTGGATCTTTGTATTTCCTAAGTAAAAAGAAGGTACAACAGTAGTACCTTTAATACGGGTAAACAAGTATCTCCAGGGAAATCTAGAGGGTGGTAGATCAACAAAGGCTGGAGATTTAGTAATGATCTAGGGATTCCTACAGGTTTTTATCAGCTTTGTCTAAAAAATCAGCAAAATCACTTTGGTTCTGTGCAAGTGTACCTCAATTTTGGAGTCTTCTATGAGGGGCCTGAAATGGACCACAAACAGAAGAATGAAAGAAAGCGACTGAATGATACTCTGGATGCAATTGAGGTAACTATTTTATGGGAGAAACATCTGTGGAAACACCCTTGGAAATCCGTAATATCTGAGTGAAGGCTCATTTGGGGAGAAACCAAATAGGCATGGGGATCTAAAGCCTTTTGGAACTTGGAGCTCTTCAAATTCCTCACTTGTTTTATAACAGACGTTGGCAAACTATGGCACACAAACCACATCTGGCACACTGCCTGATTAACATAGAATTCACCATTTTAAAATGTGCAATTCTGTGGTTTTTAGTATATTCCCAAGGTCTTGCAACTATTGCTAGCATCTAATTCTAGAATAGTTTCATTACCCCCAAAGAACTCCATACCCATTAGTCATTCTTCCTTCCCCCACCCCCCTAGTCCTGAGCAATCCTTCACTAATTAACTTTGTTTCTATAAATTTGCCTATTCTGTACATTGTACAAGTGAAATCATACAATGTGGCCTTTGTTTCTGGCTCCTTCCACTTGGTCTTGTCAAGGTTGATCCATATTGTAGCATCTATTAGTATTTCATTTTCTTTTATGGATAATATTCTCTTCTAGGACTATACCACATTTTGCTTATCCATTCATGAGCTGGTAGACATTTGGGTTGTCCACTTTTTGGCTATTATGAATAACACATACCCATGAAGTTTTTGTGTGAACATGTAGACCAAGAAGTGGTATAATCTGGTGGGTCATAGTATCTCTGTTTTAACTGTAACTGCTGTTTCCCAGTGGCTAAACCCATTTTATACTCCCACCGGCATTTTTTTTTTTTTTTTTAAGATTTATTTATTTATGATAGACACACACACACAGAGAGGCAGAGACACAGGCAGAGGGAGAAGCAGGCTCCATGCCGGGAGCCTGATGCGGGACTCCATCCCGGGACCCCAGGATTGCGCCCTAGGCCAAAGGCAGGCGCCAAACTGCTGAGTCACCCAGGGATCCCCCCACCAGCAGTATCTGATGGTTTCAATTTCTCTACATTTTCGCCAACATGTCACCACTGTCTCTTTTATTACAGCCATCCTACTGGCTGTGGAGTTGTACTTTGCGGTTTTGAATGGTCTCCCTAATGGCTAAGGACATTGAGCGTTTTTTTTTTTGTTTGTTTTGTTTTTTTTGCGTCTTATGTTTTTTGACCATTCGTAGATCTTTGGAGAACTCTTCAAAACCTTTACTCATTTTTAAATTGGGTTGTCTTTTTATTGAGTTGTAAGTTTTTTATATATTCTGGATATGTCTCTTATCAGGTAACTGATTTACAGACATTTTCTCCATTCTGTGGAATATCTTTTCACTTTCTCAAGAGTATTTTTCAATGCACAAAAGCCCATTGTTTGTTTCTGTAAGTGAAGTTTCACTGAAACACAGCTCTGCTCATTTGACAGTTACACATGACTGCTTTTGTGCTAACAGTAGCAGAGTTTGGTAGTTGCAACAGAGACTCCTTGCCTGCAAAGCCTAATATATTGACTATCTGGTCCTTTAATAAGAAGCTTGCAGGCCCTCATCTTCTACCATACACAAAGAACATAAGACATCACTGGAATGGCAACGATGTACGGAGTACGTGTCTAAATCTAGAAATACTCTGGTAAGAGCTTTCTGGTTTCAGCACTGAAATTTTTCATTATAAAATCATGTCTTTTTAAACTAAAGTCAAGACCTTTTTTCATATACAGCAAAACCAGCTTTACTAACAACTACAATAACCAACTTATTACATATCATAAAATTATGAGTAAGATACTCAACTATCAGATAACTTATATTAGTGCTTGTGAGCACCCAGGTGAGACTAGTTGGGAGACGAGGAGGTGTTTTTTTTTTTTTTTTTTTTTCATTTTCTGGAGCAACCCAGGTGGCTCAGCCGGTTGGTTTAGCACCGCCTTCAGCCCAGGGCCTGATCCTGGAGACCTGGGATCGAGTCCCATGTCAGGCTCCCTGCATGGAGTCTGCTTCTCCCTCTGCCTGTGTCTCTACCTCTCTCTATCCCTGTGTCTCTCATGAATAAATAAATAATCTTTAAAAAAAATTTTCATGGGGATCCCTGGGTGGCTCGGTGGTTCAGCACCTGCCTTTGGCCCAGGGCATGATCCTGGAGTCCCAGGATCGAGTCCCGTGTCAGGCTTCCTGCATGGAGCCTGCTTCTCCCTCTCCCTCTGCCTGTGTCTCTGCCTCTCTCTCTCTCTCTATCATGAATGAATAAATAAAATCTTTTTAAAAAAATTTCATTTTCTGGGCAGCCCAGGTGGCTCAGCGGTTTAGCGCCGTCTCCAGCACAGGGTCTGATCCTGGAGGCCCAGGATCAAGTCCCACGTCAGGCTCCCTGCATGGAGCCTGCTTCTCCCTCTGCCTCTCTGTCTCTAATAAATAAATAAAATATTTTTTAAAAATCTCATTTTCTGTACCACAGGAGAGTACATGGAAGGTGCAGAACAATATCTTTCACATGTGGCGATACTACAACTTTGCGCGCATGAGGAAAATGGCTGACTTTTTCCTTCTCCAATCAAACTATAACTATGTGAACTGGTGGTCAACAGCTCAGAGCCTTGTTATTGTTCTTTCTGGAATCCTGCAGCTGTATTTCTTAAAGCGTCTCTTCAATGTCCCAAAGACTACAGACACAAAAAAGCCAAGATGCTAAGCCACAATGACTACAGCACCCTAGCTCTTTTCTTCTGGGGCAGAAGCTTTGTCAAAGCTTCAGTCAAATGAGCTTTATAAAGTTATTGGAAAAAAAATCAATTTATCTTGTTAGAACATCTTAGTCTATTACTTTCCTTTCCTCTCCAATTTGCCTCAAAATGGCAATAAAATAATAAATGTAGGGGATCCCTGGGCGGCGCAGCGGTTTGGCGCCTGCCTTTGGCCCAGGGCGCGATCCTGGAGACCCGGGATCGAATCCCACGTCGGGCTCCTGGTGCATGGAGCCTGCTTCTCCCTCTGCCTGTGTCTCTGCCTCTCTCTCTCTCTCTCTCTCTGTGACTATCATAAATAAATAAAGAAAAAAAATATTTAAAATAATAAATGTGCAACTTTTGATATTAGCTATTACTAAGTGTGTACTAAATGCTACCATCAAAATACTATTCTTCACGCAGCAGTCCCTTAACCTTTACTAAGTCTATCTAGAGGGTTAACACAGAACCTTGGGAGGGAGAAGAGTTGAAAAAAAAAATGGGACAAAAACATAAATCTCAGTTTACATGTTGCATACAAAAACATGGGTGTTTTTTTTTTTTTGTATTTGAAAATTTTATTTTTAGAGATGTCACCTTTGGAATTTAAGCAGGAAAAAAAGCAATGTATTTAAAGAAATGTTTTAAATACAGGCAGTTTCTTAAAACTTGGTAGAATTTTTCAATTTTTAAAAAACATTTTAATAATTTCAAAAATAATTTTGGCAGGCATGGGCAAGGATAGAGAAGCTGAATTATTTCAGTGTCTGATTAGCACTTTCTGTCTAGTCCAGTCAGGTAAATAAAGGTTTGTAAGGGAAATCACATTTTAAGAAATCACGGTGATGAAAATAACATTAGCCTGGGACCATAAACATCTAAGAAAAAGAATAAGAACCAAGATATATAATCAAACTATACTCACGAGATCCTATCCTTAGTAACAGAAATACCCAGTATATGCAATATAAAAATAATTCTTTCCATTTAATATGTAACATGAGCCAGGCACCGGGCTAAGTGCTTTACAAACATGATTTGTAATTCTAAAAACCATTCTTAGGTAGATGGTTAAAGCTGTTTTTTGAAAGAAAAAAAATAAGCTTATCAAGGTTTAATGATGCCTCCAAAGTCATACAGCTGGTAGGTGTCAGAACTGGGGTTTGAATCCAAGGTTTTCTTGCACACCACACAGCATCTACTATATAGAAAATTAGCAGAAAAAATTAAATTACTTTATCCAAATTTCATTTGTAAAATCTCACATGTGACCTACCATTCTAATATGGCAGTATCTAACTTTCATGGTATTAAAAAATAATGAAAATCTATTGTGGTCTTAGGAGTTTGGAAAATAGTGTTATCACAGATAACAATAAGCTGGCTATTCTTGTCCTCAGTTCGAATGACTTAGAACCTGTTACTCAAAACAAGCAGCCCTCCGATTCAAATATAAAACACAGTATTCTTTTTAGTCACAAAGATCTGAAACACTATTTTTGAGCCATTTCCGCATAAGAATCCAACCTGCATCGTCCGTAATAGTGAGAATATTAAACTAAGAAGTCCCTGAAGAAGTCACAGTGTTGACAAAATTCAACATGATGATGGAGCCTACACAGACACAGGAAACAAAGCTAGGCCCTTCCACACAGCCATAAGTCCTTGCGATGATTTCGTTTTAAGTCAATGTCTCTTCATGCCGCACATATTCCCCAATGTCTGCTTGATGAAATACCACAATCGCCATGGGGTCTACTTTCCTGCAGTCTTGTGTAGACTTTGCTGCCACCCCAAAACCCTGGGATTCAAAAGAAGAGACACTGATTCACTCGAGTCATTCAAAAGGCACGCATTGAGGGATAGAAATAATCAAGAAATGATCAAAAATATATAGAAATTCGAAAGGTGCTGAGAATTTAGTCTCTGAAGCGCACAGATTGAATATACATCCTTCTTGATTAAAAAGATGCTCGGTTTTTATAACAGCTACCATCTCTACTCACCAAAGGGACGTCTGCCATGGAGTACACCACCACTCCCTGGTACTGGCAAGTATTTTCAGTGATTCGACCCAGTCCCGATTTCAACACATGGTTCCCATACAGGAAAGACTGCTCTGCTCCAGGCTTTATCCACACTTTATACTAACAAAACAAAACAAAACAAAACAAAACAAATTAAATCCAAGAGACCTTAAAAAGCTAACTGTTGTATCCCTGCAGATAAGCCAGCTGCTGAATTTGGGACTGATTTCTTGAAAGCATCTTAGGAGAAGAAAGAGGGATGGTCGGGTCATCTCAAATGGTTCACTCCCTCATCAGACCTGCCAGGCGGTTCTTCAACTCTACGACTCACGGATTAGTTACGAGCTCTTTTTCCGGATCCCACCAGGCTCTCGCCAAAGACACGGATCTGCTTTTCTTGAGAGCCGTCTGCCCCGGCGTTCCTCCTCCGCGGGCCGCAACTGCAGCGAGGCGGCCTCACGGCGTCCCAGCCGCACGCAGCAAGCCCTGCAACCCCTTCACTTGCCGACACCGACCCGCGCACCGTCGGCGCCCGCGGCGGAAAGCTGCCCGAGGACCTGCCTTCCGACGAGGCCCCCAGGGCGGACTCCTTCCTCCCCAGGGCCGACGCGGTGCCACCCCACACACCTTGGCATAGGGTGCGAGGTAATCCAGGGCTGTGATGTGCAACCGGAATCTGTGACTCTTGGTGAATTTCCCGAAGCAGGTCCCCAGCGACACCAGCTTGTCCCCGGAGATGTTGGCGGCCAACTTCAGGATCTTCTCACTGAAGGGGTGAGGGGGAAGGAGGCGTCGACGAGGGCGGCGGGGGGCGCGTCCTCCCGGCCCGCTGCGCCCGGCGGCGCCGCCTCACCTCACGTAGTACACCCGGTCGTTGTGCAGCCTGAAACAGTAGGTGCCGTCCGGCCTGTCCACCAGCAGCTGGAGGTTCTCGCCGATGCTGAAGGCAAACGGGGCCCTGCGGTCAGCGCCCCGCTCCCCCACGCCCTTCCCGGCCACGCACGCATTCCCCTTCCCCTCCGCGCGCTCTTACTATTTCGCCATCTTCTCAAACATCACGCGGGTCTCCTCTTCAGTCAGAGGCCGCATGTTGCCGCCGGGTCGCAGCGCCGGATCCGCGGGCCCCGGGGCCGGAAGCGGAAGTCGGCCGCCGGCCCCCCTGGCGGCCCGGCCGTGGCTCCCCGCGCCGCGCCCCCCGCCCGCCGGCCCGCCGGGGAGGAGAGCCGGGCGGACGCGGCCCCCGGGCGGCTTCCGGCCCCAGGCTCCGAGCCAGCGCCCCCGCTGGGCCGGAGGGGAAGTGACGCTGCTGCCGGAAGATGGCGGCGCCGGCCACGGTCGCTTCGCCCGCCACGGCCTCGGCCGCCGCAGCGGCTCTCGGGGAGGTGGAGGATGAGGGGCTCCTGGCGTCGCTGTTCCGGGACCGCTTCCCCGAGGCCCAGTGGCGGGAGCGCCCCGACGTGGGCCGCTACCTCCGGGAGTTGAGCGGCTCGGGGCTGGAGCGGCTGAGGCGCGAGCCCGAGCGCCTGGCGGAGGAGCGAGCGCAGCTGCTGCAGCAGACGCGCGACCTGGCCTTCGCCAACTACAAGACCTTCATCCGCGGCGCCGAGTGCACCGAGCGCATCCACCGCCTCTTCGGCGACGTGGAGTCGTCCCTCGGCCGCCTGCTCGGCCGCCTGCCCAGCTTCCAGCAGAGCTGCAGGTGCGGCGGGCCCGGCCCTCGGGGCTTGTAGCCACTGGAGTAGCCGACGCTCCCCTAGCGCTTCCCCTGGGTCGGGCTCTCCTCCGAGCGTTTAAAAAATTCCTTTAAACCGCGCGCCTGCTTTCGAGGTAGGTGCTGTTATGCCCATTTCGTGTATGAGGACGTTGGGACAGCCGAGGGATCGTCTAGGGGCACGGCTGGTAAGCTTCCAAGTCGGGGGCAGCCCCGGTGGCGCAGCGGTTTGGCGCCGCCTGCAGCCTGGGGTGCGATCCTGGAGACCCGGGATCGAGTCCCACATCGGGCTTCCTGCAGGGAGCCTGCTTCTCCCTCTGCCTGTGACCCTCGTACGAGAGAAGCCGCGCAAAGCACCTCCACTGGGCCGGACGTAGCTGACCTTGCACGTCCCTGCCGTAGTCCACACGCAGGCCGGCCCAGAGCTTCACGGATGGAAGGCTGACCACAAAGTCTTTCCACTTGGAGCAGTAGCAATTATCAAAAAGTCTCTCCTTTTACTTATTTATTTAGATTTTATTTATTTATTCATGAGACACACACACACACACACACAGGCAGAGACAGGAGGAGGGAGAAGCAGGCTCCACGCAGGGAGCCCGACGTGGGACCCGATCCCTGGTCTCCAGGATCACACCCTGGGCTGAAGGCGGGCGCTAAACCGCTGAGCCACCCAGGGATCCCCGAAGTCTCTCCTTTTAAAGCCACATTCTGCCTCTCTAGATCCTTAGCCTGTTATCATTAATTCTGCTTTTCAGCCTTTAAGGATAAAAGTTCAAGTTTTGAGTCCTTGGATATTTCCTCCAGAATAGGTGGGGGGGCCTCATAAAGCAGGTCTCTGCAATTACGGAGAAGTGAAGACTGGAAATAAAAGTTGAACAGCAGCCTAAGAGACTGAGGGAACTTGAGGGTAAGGTTGTAGCTTCTGAGCTGGTTAGTGATCACAAAAAAAGTAGCTAAGATTAACATTTACTGTGCGTCAGGTTCTGTGTTAAAGCGGAAGTCGGCTGCCGGCCTCCCTAGCGGCCTTGCGGTGGCTCCCCAGGCCCGCGCCCGCGCCCCCAGCCCGGCGGCTGATGCTATATACATCATCTTATTTAATCCTCCCATCCTTATGAGGTGGGTGCTAGTACTATTTGACCAATGAGGAAAAAGTTCAGAGAGCCTGAGTACCTTGCCACTGCCAGTTAAGTGGCAGATCTGGGTTCACATATTTTTATTGTTAGTTGTGTGATCTGGGACAAGCTGCCTAGCCTCTCTGGGATTAAAATTGCCTCAAGGGTAATAAATAGTACTTACATCACAGGTTTGGTGTGAAGATTAAATCATAGTTCACCGTAAATGCTTGGTAATTGTAGCTAAGTTTTGGATGTAGAGCAGTGAGCGACCAATATTCTCTTGTTTACTAGAAACTTTGTGAAAGAGGCTGAGGAGATCAGCTCCAACCGCCGGATGAACACCCTGACTCTAAACCGGCACACAGAAATCCTGGAAATCCTGGAGATTCCTCAGCTAATGGATACCTGTGTCCGGAACAGCTATTATGAAGAGGCCCTGGAGCTCGCGGCCTATGTACGCCGACTGGAAAGGAAGTACTCCTCCATCCCTGTCATCCAGGTAGCCAGACTGCCCCCAGAGGACTGGAACTCATGTTCTTATAATCAGTAATTCTGTGGTCATCACTGAACCTTCAGGCGGAAAATTTAGGGAAACTTTGCATGTTTCATATTGGTTTCTGCCAGCCAGGCAGGCTTGAACATGATTCATTCATGCAAGTGATAAGTAGTAATCACCTGCCAGACACTGACCTAGGTGCTGGGGAGACAATGAGACAAAAGCAGACAAGGCCCCAGCTTTCATGAATGTAAACTGACATTTGATAAATAAATAATATGATCCTTTCAGATAATGGTAAGTGTCTAAAGAAAATAAACTAGGGAATGGGTAGAAGACTAGGGTGAGGTACCCCAGGTAGAGCGGTCAGGAAAGGTTCTGCTGGAGAGATGAGACCCAGATGAGAGGGAGCTGCCCATACGAAGATGTGGGGAAAAAGCAAACCAGAAAGTGAAAGGAACAAGTATAGCAGACTGAGGAGGGAACAAGTTGGGAGTGTTTAAGGAATACAAAGATAGAAAGAAAAGAAAGGAAAGAAAAATAAAGACAGGCAGTGCGACTGGATTGCAGTGAGCAAGAGGACAGTATTGGGGAGCAGGTGAGGGAGGAGAACCAAACGGCCTGTAGGCCACAGTGAATAATTCCAGCTGGCCACAGCAGATGAGATCTTTGTTGGTTAGCCTGTAACATCAGCTATGTCTTCATGTATCCAGAAAGCAGTGGGCATGCTGATCACTATTCAGGGTAGTAGTGGACTGGGGTCTCGGAAGTGTCTTTCCCAGTGTGGTGTGACTGAGCCCCTATATTGTCAGGGCATTGTGAACGAAGTGCGCCAGTCCATGCAGCTGATGCTGAGCCAGCTGATCCAGCAACTAAGGACCAACATCCAGCTCCCTGCCTGCCTCCGTGTCATTGGCTTCCTGCGGTGCATGGATATCTTCACAGAGGCTGAGTTGAGGGTGAAGTTTCTTCAGGCCCGAGATGCTTGGCTCCGTTCCATCCTGACTGCCATCCCCAATGATGATCCCTATTTCCACATCACAAAAACCATTGAGGCCTGCCGTGTCCATCTGTTCGATATCATCACTCAGTACCGTGCCATATTCTCAGACGAGGACCCATTGTTGCCCCCTGTCTCAAGCGAGCACACTGTGGATGAGAGTGCCATCTTCTATGGCTGGGTGCTACAGAGAGTGTCACAATTCCTGCAGGTGCTGGAGACCGACCTTCACAGGGGGATAGGTGGTCGTCTAGACTCTCTGCTGGGTCAGTGCATGTACTTTGGGCTGTCCTTCAGCCGGGTGGGGGTTGATTTCCGGGGCCAGTTGGCTCCTGTTTTCCAGCGGGTAGCCATCAGCACTTTTCAGAAGGCAATTCAGGAGGCAGTGGAGAAGTTCCAGGATGAAATGAATTCCTACACCCTCATCTCCGCTCCCGCCATCCTGGGCAGCAGTAACCTGCCTGCTGCCGTGCCAGTCACTCAGCCGGGGACCCTGCAGCCACCCATGGTGCTCTTAGACTTCCCACCCCTTGCCTGCTTCCTCAACAATATTCTGGTTGCCTTCAATGATCTGCGCCTCTGCTGCCCTGTGGCCCTGGCACAGGATGTGACGAGGGTCCTGGAGGATGCCCTTGCCAAGGTGAGCACATACTGCTGGCTCTCTGTTGGGGCTTTCTTTGGTAACAGGTGGCCAGACTTTAGCAAAAAATAAGCCAGTCCATGTGATAGGTGGTTGCAGACTGAGGCTTAGTGGGGTTTTGGAGATTTTTCTGATTGAGAAGCTCTGGTTAGTCCCCCATCATGGGACCTAGAACAATTCATGAAGTGGCTCACCTGTAATAATGATTCAGTAGTGTATTAGTTTTCTACTGCTACATAACAAACTCCCACAAACATAGCAGCCTAAAACAACATACACATACATTTATCATCTTCTAGTTTCTTTGGATTGGGAGTCCTGGTTCCTCTGCTTACGATCTCACAAGGTTACAGTCAAAGTGTTGGCCAGGCTGCAGTCTCATCTGAAGCTTGGGGTCCCCTTTCAAGCTCATTCACGTTGGCAAGTTTCTGTTCTTTGCTGTTGTAGGTTTAAGGCCCTCAGGTCTTAGAAGTCACCTCACGCCAATGGAGAACGCCAGTGGCGTTCTTAAACGCCAATGGAGAACAGTTCTCCTGTGTGAGTCTCTTCTTTTAGGGAAGTCCTTAACCCTTTTTTTAAGAAGCTCATCTGATTAAGTTGGGTCCAAGGATATCCCTTGATTAATTCAAAGTCAACTGATTAGGGGCTTTAATTACATCTGCAAAATCCTTCACCTTTGGATTTTATATGAGTTAGAAACAAGCTACACATTCTGCCTCTAATCAAGGGAAGGGATTACACAAAGGAGTGGATGCAAGGGGATGGGAGTCATAAGAACCATCTTAGGATTCTACAGACCTAAGAAATACAACTAATGATATCGTGCACATTTTTACATATTTAAACCTTTAGATATTGGGATGCTTCTTACAACTTATGGTATCTTATAATTGCCGTCAGCCAGGTGGCAGTTGTGACGTGGTTATATAAAATCTTTCTGGGCCCAGATCTCTTTCTCTTGAGCTTGGTCGCTCTCATATCTCAAGAGTGTACTTTTTGCTTTAATAAACTTTCCCACTTGTGTTACTCAAAAAAAAAAAAACCAAAAACCAAAAATCTGTTAATAGCCTCCTGTAAGAGGAAGAAAGCATGAGCATTGAAACTTTGTAGTCATTGAAATTCAGGGATTGGTAATTTATATTATATATATATATATATATATATAATAACTTATATAGAATTTACTCCACGCCAGGTTGTGTTCATCATACTTTATACCTATTAAGACTTGATCCTCGCAACCCTAAGATTAGATCCTGTTGCAGGCCCCACTCTATAGATAAGGAAACTGAGGAACAGAGGGCATGAAGTGTTTAATCACTTGCAAGTCACAGAACCAAGTGGCACAGCCAGGACTTGAACCAGGAAGTGTAGCATACCCCCTGAGAGGGTCTGTGTTCTTAACTCTGTCACTAGGATATCCATCTATAATGTCAGTTAGATTGCTCTGTAATTTGTATGTCCCCCATCATGGGAACTTCTTTTCTGTGTTCTTTTATAATTTTCTAACAGTCTAGCTTCCTGGAACCTCAGAGGCCTTACTCAGGAGAAACCTTTTATAGTTTTGCTTCATTTTTCTGGATCCAGTATAGTTCTGGTCCAGATCATGTAGGAATCAAGAAACTCTTGCTGCTCTTGCACAGGAACTGATAAGTGCGCCAGTAATGGAACAAGTTGGGTTTGGGTCAGAAACACACCAGACAAGTGACAGAGTTGTGGGGAGCGGCCACAGTTCTAAATCTAAACAAGACAGTAATGCAGGGTACTGTTTGGTGTGACTTTCCTCATGGTGCCTCCATCTTCTAGGTAACCAAAGTGATCCTGGCCTTTCACCGGGCAGAAGAGGCTGCTTTCAGCACCGGGGAGCAGGAGCTCTTTGTCCAGTTCTGCACTGTCTTCCTGGAAGACCTTGTTCCTTATTTAAATCGCTGTCTCCAAGTCCTTTTTCCACCAGCTCAAATAGCACAGACCTTAGGTAAGAGAAAGGAGGGGAAAGAGCTTTTAAAACTACTTTTATTGATATAATTCACATACTAAATAATTCACCCAATTTGTTTTTTTTTTTTTTTAAGATTTTATTTATTTATTCATGAGAATACACAGGAGAGAGAGAGAGAGGCAGAGACACAGGCAGAGGGAGAAGCAGGCCCCATGCAGGGAGCCTGACGTGGGACTCGATCCCGGGTCTCCAGGATCACGCCCTGAGATGTAGATGGCGCTAAACCGCTGAGCCTCCGGGGCTGCCCAATTCATCCAATTTGTAAAATTGTTTTTTAGAAATTATAGAGCGATATACAGCATTACCACCATCCAATTTTAGAACATTTCCATCACCCCAGAAAGCTCCCTCCCGCCCCGTGTAGTCACTCTCCAAGGCCCACTCTTAGCCCCTGGGGACCACTAATGTGCTTTCTGTTACAACAGATTTGCCTTTTCTGGACATTTCGTATCGATGAAATAATACAACACGGTGTGTATCTGGCTAAGTGGAGGAAGCACAAAAGAACCACATGTTGTATGATTCTATTTATATGAAATGTCCAGAGAAGGTGTTTTAAAAAGCTTTTTCCCAGTCTGCCTTCCCTTCCCTGTGCCACCTCTCCAAGCCAGGGCGGGGGTACAGAGCTCCCAGCAGGGCAGTCACTGGGTCACACACACAGTCATACAGGCTCAGGGAGGCCACCCTCCACTGTGCTGTTCCGGATTACCTTCAGTCTCGCGTGTTTACTGTATGGAATATATTGAAATTGTGTCCATCACATTTTTCCCTGGGACACATCGGCATTTAAATTTACTGAAACGTTATTCTGTTTCACTTTCTCTGCCCCCCGGGTTAGGCGTTCCACCCGCTCAGCTCTCCAAGTACGGAAACCTTGGACACGTGAACCTCGCCGCAGTCCAGGAGCCTCTGGCCTTCCTCCTGCCGAAGAGAGAGCTGGTCCTCTGTCTGGAGGACAAGGAGCTGGTGCCGGCGCCCCCCGCCGAGTCGGGCCTGGGCCCGGAGGCCACGGCCGCAGGGTGCGGTCACCCTGACGGTGCGCAGGAGCCCGCGGGCTCGGCGGAGGCGCCTGACGGGGACACCTCACCCGCGCCCCAGCCCCCCGCGGCGTCCGCGGGGAGGTGAGGCGGGACTCGCGGGGCACGGGACAGCCCCGAGGGGAGGCTGACAACGAATGAGAGGGGGAACCTCTGGGTCCCGCCTACACGTGGCTGATTATACAGTAAGAAACCGAATTCTGCTCAGCGGTTTAGCGCTGCCTTCGGCCCAGGGTGTGATCCTGGAGACCCAGGATCGAGTCCCACGTCGGGCTCCCTGCATGGAGCCTGCTTCTCCCTCTGCTTGTGTCTCTGCCTCTCTCCATCTGTCGTGAATAAATAAATAAAATCTTAAAAAAAAAAAAAACGGAATTCGCAATGAGGCTGTGACGTCACGGAGGCGGGCTGCGCTCGGCGTCCCGGAAGGCGCGCGCGATCTGCGCGTCCCGGCGTCCCCCGCGGCGGGAGCGCCGGCCTACGGGGGCCGGGGAGGGCCGCGGCGGCGGCCGGGCGTCTGCGATGGGGCCCGGGCTGCTGCTGGGGCTGCTGCGGGCGCGGGCCCCGCCGTGGGCCTGGGGAGCGGCGCGCGGCGGCGGCCGGGCCTGCAGCTCCGCGCCCGCCCGGGACGGCCTCGAGGGTCCGGCGCGCCAGCGGTCGTACTGGCGCTACGTGCGCCGCCTGGTGCGGGGCGCGCCCGAGCCGCCGTACCCACACGTGTGCCAGGTCGGGGACCCGGCGCTGCGGACCGTGGCGGCCCCGGTGGAGCCGGCGCAGCTGGCGGGCCCCCAACTGCAGCGGCTGGTGCAGAGGCTGGTCCAGGTGATGCGGCGCCGGCACTGCGTGGGCCTGAGCGCCCCCCAGCTCGGGGTGCCGCTGCAGGTGCTGGCCTTCGAGTTCCCCGAGGCGCTCTTCCGCGCCTGCGCGCCGCGCCTCCGCGAGACCCGCCAGATGGAGCCCTTCCCCCTGCGCGTGGTGGTGAACCCCAGCCTGCGGGTGCTGGACAGCCGCCGGGTCACCTTCCCTGAGGGCTGCGAGAGCGTCGCCGGCTTCCTGGCCTGCGTACCCCGCTTCCAGGCCGTGCAGATCTCAGGTGCCGGGGAAGAGGGGGGTAGTGGCGGTGGCCTTGGGGTGGCTGGGCAAACGCGTGCACCTCTACCCCAGCCCACGGAGGCGGCGACCTCGGGTCTCGGGCAAGTTTTCGGAAAGCTCCGGTTAAGGTGCAGACCTGTGGAAGTGCAGGCTCCTGGAGTGGATGTGACTCACGACTGACCTATGGGGATGGAGGCTGGGGACAGCAGAGCCAGCTCGTCTGTGGCGTGTAGCTTGGGCTGGGAACGTGGGCTAGTTTCGATGTTACCTGCCACCAGGTCCCCTGCCCTGTGCCCTCTCACTTGCTGTCTCACGCACATTTACTGTTTAACCATTTGGATCCCTCTTGGTGGAAGGGCGGAAGTGGGGCCCAGCCTTGCCTGGCCCAGGGTGATAAGCCATTCCTGGTTTGTCACACCACAGGATGTTTTGTGGAATGGGATTTGTTGCCGGAGTTGAGAGGATTGTTCCTCTTGAGTAAGCCGCTTGGTCCAGGTCAGAAAGTAAACGGTATCCCTTTATCTTCCACTGTACCAAGTTGAAATACTTTGAGAAACTGAAGTAAATCAGCAGGACTTCAGAAATGGGAGGACTGTTGAGAAATGAAGCACCTTAGGAAGACCCTTTCTCACCTCAGACCCATTAGTAAGTCCTGCAACCTGTCAGCATTAGAACCGCATGGAGTGCTTGGTAGTGGGCAGACTTGAGGCATCTTTTCTGGGAAGGACAGGGGCTGCTGTCTACGTTCCTTTCTGATGTTGCCTCTTGTGAACAGGAACAGCCAGAGGCAGGGAAAAGGTAAGGAAATTAAAAATGACCCAGTTAAGCATATCCTTACCCAGGCTGTAACTTACTTTGCAGGGCTGGACCCCAAAGGGGAGCAGGTGGTGTGGCAGGCGAGCGGATGGGCAGCCCGTATCATCCAGCACGAGATGGACCACTTGCAGGGCTGCCTGTTCATTGACAAAATGGACAGCAAGACATTTACAAACATCCACTGGATGGAGGTGAATGATTAAAATTTTCCTGCTGCATCTGAAGATTCTGGAAACCAAAACATAAACACTTGGGCTTTGAGCTGGGCATGGCTTGCCTGATATCAACTTATATTGGCTTGGCTCTGACAGAAAACAATACATTGCCACACCAAGCTGGAGGAATAGATCAAAAATGTTTGCCTTGAAATCAGCCACGGACAAAATAATGCTTTCAACTTGAGAAGAAAATGAACCCCCCCAAAGAGCAGACATTTCCCAATGATTTTGTATGGTAATAAGTGGGGCAGATAAATAACCACTCTTAGTAGACATGATTTCATAGCCTGTATAATCTACCCCAAAGCCAAGATTTGTAATGACATAGTCCAAAAATAGCTGACTTTTGTTTAAAAATGCAACTTAAGACTATGGTTGACCATCTTCACTGAGTTTTTATTTTTACAAAGGGCTTGTGTGTCTTACCTGCAGAGTCCTTTGCTTTGGACAATAGTTTGCTTGTGTAAGTGAAACAGAAGAGAATGGCCACAGTTCATAGAAGTGTTTAATAATAATATTAACGCAAATGAGTACCCACACATTTTACAGGCTCACAGTTTTGGTCTCCACCTTCTGCCTTTAACAGATTTGGAGACGATTTTCCTGCAGAGATCTCTTGGGCAGCTGCTATTTGATTTGGCTCATTCTTTTGGCAGAGGTCATGGATCAGGGCTAGGGGAGGGATGAGAGTTGAGGAACAGTGAACCTCTTCCTATCACAATTAGAAACAAAGCAAAACTTGTGCTTCCTGGTCACTACACTTATTTTGGAAAAATAAATTAGCAGCATGCTGACCAATGATTAGCCTTAAGATACTGTCAGAGCGGGCAGCCCCGGGTGGCTCAGCGGTTTAGCGCTGCCTTTAGCCCAGGGTCTGATCCTGGAGACCCGGGATCGAGTCCCACATCAGGTGCCCTGTATGGAGCCTGCCTCTCTCTCTGCCTGTGTCTCTGCCTCTCTCTGTCTCTCATGAATAAATAAATAAAATCTTTAAAAAAAAAAAAAAAAGATACTGTCAGAGCTTTGCAAGAGGTGAGGAAATTTGTCTAGATACTGGTCTTGCCTCATTTTTCTGTTGTTTTGCAACACAGGTATTCTTACCAAAGTCCTCCAAGTTCTAGTAGCCATGTAGAAAGTTCAGTAAGTTGTTTAGGAAAATACTTGTTTTAAACAGTGGTTAACTAAACAAACCCAGTATGGCTTTCTCTAAATAGGACACATCTGGAGGCCTATGAGGTCAAGTAAAAGGGAACTGGCTCTCTTTGCATTAAACTTTGGAAAGGAACAGGAGCCAGCACTGCTCCAAGGTGAGGTTGGATACTCGGCCACTGGGAAAGGTCTGTAGAAAACTCATTTAGACTAAAAAAGCATCGATCCTTATGAAAATTAGAATTCCAGGACCTTGGACAATGTTCAGAAGCTCCTGCAGGGTGGCATCAGAATATTCTGATGCTTCCTCAGAGTGCTCTGAGGTTAACTGTCCTTACTGATGCCTTTGTAAAGTATATCAGTAACATTTGCCTGCAGCTTCCTGACCTGGGGCCCAAGGGTATGTGGTTGTTCAGGGTAGACCTTGGAGAAAGCCTGAAACTCTATTGCTGACAATGTGAGGTTTACTAGTGTAACCAAATCCATCTAGGAGGAAGGATTTGTCCAACTAAATACTACATGTATAGCTCAAGGCAACAAATCTGCGTTTCTAATAAAACCTTGCCCACCCCAGGGAGATGTATCAGCCACAATAACCACACCGCACAAGTCAGCATCTTGAGCTAAGGAGAGTTTAGAAGTCAACTACCAAAGTGAAAGCCAAGGGAGACAGAAGGCTTAGGACATAATTCCCAAGTAGGGAAGAGTGAATTTCAGGGTTAGCACTTAGGGCAGGAAATTCCTCTGCACCTACGAGCCATGTTTAACACAGATGGTGAGGGCACACATCAGTCTGAGGTTACTTCAGCCTCACGTGTGAAGAGGACATTCATCGCCCTGCCTCCTGTCACTGGTGGTGGAGAGAGGAATGGAGAGGCATGACATCGGTAACAGCCGTGACCAGAGCCATGAAGACGAACCACAGCAGCTCCAGTTTCTGTTAACTCCTGTGACTTGTCAAGGTGTCTAAGCAGTAGAAAGGAAGATTTTAAAAATAAAGCAAGCGACGACCTGATTCAAGTAAAGGTGACTGGAGGTAGAATAAGAAAGCACAAGTGACTAAAATGAAATAGTACGAGTGGGACAGTGTCCTATGCCAACTTCTAATCCGGTGTTTAAATAGTAATTAGTGGCTGAGAGCACCTAACTAAAGCGAGAGCCATGGGACGCCTGCGTGCCCAAGATGCTAGCCACAGTTGCTACGCAGGTGTCACCTGGAGGCCAGGCTTGCCGAGGCACCTGGTACTGAGGCAGGGCTAATGCCTCCACCCTGGAGAGGAGCACTTGGGCCCGACCCTTCAAAGAACCCAGCAAAAGTTGCCTGAATTCAGCACCCATTCCTAACCAAATCAGAAACACCACAGTGCAAAGCTACCAAGATCTAAGAGTTGGCCACATCATCAGTTCTGGACAATTTGGGTTTTAATAAAACATAGAGCAATAATATTGGCTTTTGGAAGGGGAGGGGAGCTGTACCAACCGGATGCCAGGCCTTTTGTGTATTCATATGCAAGCAGTCAAGGATCAAGTCTGCTACTCAAACAGCATTTCTAGGGCTGCCAACTCTAGAGCCTTGGAAGGGTCTCAAGGAGTCAAAAATTCTAATGGCCATAGGGGCTAGGCAGGCAACCCGAAAGAGGGAAGCTGACCACGTGGGGATGCGTGAGCCGGAGAGCCTGTTCTGCTTCTGAGCAGGGAAGCCCCTGCTAGGCTGTGGCTGACTGGATGCCTCACGGGGACACAGGCCCAGCACCACCTAATCTCCCAGAAGCCAGATAATTTTTACATCAATTCTTGACTTTTCAGTGTTGCCAACAGACCAAACCAAACAGCTACAGGCCACATCCGGCCCACAGGCCCAGTCGGCAGGAAGAACTGTCCAGGTGCCACATTTACAAGGCTTGGGGGGAGGGGTAGTCGGGGTCTGCCAACCTGACTGGAGGTCAGGCCTGGGAACTGCAGTAGGTGGCAATACCCTCCTCCTCTGATGGAGGGTGCAGAGAGAGAACCAGGGGGTCTTTCTAATGGAAGCAAGTATGGCCTTCAGGGAGCCCCAGAGAATAACCAAAGATGAGATCACTCAAGTGGCTCAAGAGGGAAAAGGATTTATTAGCCCATTTCCAGGGCAGAGAGCCAGGAGCAGTGGCGGGGTTCGGTGTTCTCACATTCAGAGGGAAGAAAAGGCAGCAGTGAAACCCACCTGACTGCCTTCACTCATTCTGATCTCCACAGCTCTGTGCTCACAAAACCCATCTTTCCTCTCGCAGGGAGGACACAGAGCCCAGGATGCTGACCTGGGAGGTTGGGAATAGCTTGGTTTTACTCTTGGCCTTTACAGGCAGGGCTTGGGCTGGCGACCCAGGGCGTCAGTCATAGTGTTCACAAAGAGTAAAACCCGGGTTAGAAGGAACAGGTGGATGGGCCTGGCAAGCCGTTCTGAAGGTCGGCAACAACCCCACAGTGCGGGCTGCTCCTACTCCTTGATGCTTCTGGGAGATTTTAATTTTATTTATAAACAAGACAAAAATCCAAGCAGCATTAATTTAGGGGAACAAAGAAAGGTTTAAAAAACAAAACAAAAAACAGGGGCAGGACAAGGAGTTGGTGAGCATCCAGAAGAGGAGGAGGAGGAGGAGGAAGTAGGAAGAACCAGTATTCCACCCAGTGCCGAATGTGCTTCTGTGTCTTTGTGGCCAGGGAGGCCCTTCTTTTATGCTCCCCGGCTGGCGGCCAGACAGCAGAGGGGACGCTGTAGTGACGTTAAGATGAGCCCCAGTGCCCTGTCTGGCCACTGACCTGGGGAGTGCCGTGGATTTATTACCCCAATCTACCTCCCACCTTCACCATCACCAAGTGAAGAAATTTTTAACTCTCCTGTCCAAAGTCCTCTGAGAATTTCTTCACTTTCAAGAGGTCATCTGCATTCACGGTGGGCCGAGTGGTGGCCAGAGACCGGAGCATGTCCGACTGCAAAGACAAGGGCACGAGCTGAGGAGCAGCCAGGGCTCTAGGCAGGGCTCTAGGCCTCCTTGTGTCGCAGTCCCATGTGGTGTTGCAGGAAGAGGCCTGCATTCGTGGTCATTCCCAGCCCCAAATGCAAAGCTCCTCTGATTGCCTGGCTCCTGCCTGAATGTCTCCCGTGACAGGACCGCTCTTCCCTCCTAAGGCAGCTCATGTCGTCTGAACAGGCCTACTTCTCATCTGAAAGAATCCAAGCTCCCCTCATCTCTTAACTGCTGGGAGAAGCTCATTCTGATTGCACACCCGCCACATCGGCAGACACCTGCCACACACGGCAGGCAAGACCCTCAGCAAAACCAGGATGAGGAGGGGCAAGACCAGTCCCATTAGGCTCCCTATGCAACGGCATTGAAACAAACTGCCAACAGATGCTCGCTGCCTCCATGGCCACTCACAAGCCAAACCCATGGAATGATGTAGTCGCACCAGCTGGCCTTTACTCTCGCTGAAGAAAATAAATGCTCGTGCTGCGGCCTTCATCCTGGGCCCCCACTGAGTCTAATGGCAGGAGTCCCAGCTATCCAGAGCCCCAAAGGCCATTCCCTGTTTCAGAGGAGCCACAACAGCCCAGGACGAAGAAGGGGAGAAGCCTATTTTTATTTTTAGACCCAAGACCCCAGTTTTTCTGGGTTCTGTGCAGTCCTTCTCCCAACCAGCCACTTACCATGCAAACCACAGGCTCTAGGAGTTTGTCACCGGGGACATCCATCCAAGTCATCTCCATGGCCCCCGGGTCCCCTGGTGAGCATGGGGTCAGGAGGTCATCGATCATAACGCTAGGGTTGGTGCGGGAAGGGCCACAGACCTGAAATCAACCAGGAATCTGACTGGAGGGGTTGCACCTCAGTGCTTGGGGAAGGGACAGGATCCTCAGACTTCTGAGTCCTGAAGAGAAGGTCGTGGTAGGGTATGAATGCATGCCTGGCTTTCTAGGTCATCACTCTGAGAAGAGAATGAATCCTGCAGAACTCTCGGGCCGGTAGTCAAAGCAGCTCAAAGCGGGATTTCAGAGGTTTGTGATTAGCATGCTATTCTAGGCACTGTTCTCTAGAATCTCAATTTGTGGCCCAAAATGTCGATAGCTTCCCCTTCCTCATTAACTCCATCCAATCTCACCACAAATGCAGTGACGCCAAAAATGTTTTTCTAACCACAGTCTGCTTTACTGGTAACATCCTCCCAAATATCCCAAAGCTAATTCCCTCACTTCCTTCAACTCTTGACTCAAACATCCCCTGCGGTGGCTTATCCCTTAAGATACAACCTGCCTTGGGACGCCTGGGTGGCTTAGTGGGTTAAGCACCCGACTCTTGATTTCAGCTAAGGTCATGATCTCAGGGCCGTGAGATCAAGCCCCGTGTTAGGCTCCACAACAGGCATGGAGCCTGCGTGGGTTCTCTCCCTCTGCCTCTGCCCCTCCCTGCTGCCCCCCATTCCAGTTCTCAACTTTCTCTCTTAAAGGTAGGGGTGGGGCAGAAGGTAGAAAGGATATGAGATTAAGGGCAGCCTGGGTGGTTCAGCGGTTTGGCGCTGCCTTCCGCCCGGGGTGTGATCCTGGAGACCCGGGATCGAATCCTGCGTTGGGCTCCCTGAGTGGAGCCTGCTCCTCCCTCTGCCTGTGTCTCTGCCTCTCTCTCTGTTTCTCATGAATAAATATTTTTTTTAAAAAAAAGAATATGAGGGATCCCTGGGTGGCGCAGCGGTTTGGCGCCTGCCTTTGGCCCAGGGCGCGATCCTGGAGACCCGGGATCGAATCCCACATCGGGCTCCCGGTGCATGGAGCGTGCTTCTCCCTCTGCCTGTGTCTCTGCCTCTCTCTCTCTCTCTGTGACTATCATGAATAAATAAATAAAATCTTTAAAAAAAAAAAAAAAAAAAGAATATGAGATTAAAAAAAAAAATACAACTTTCCCCAGTGCACCTGGTGGCTCAGCCAAGTTGGACGGTTAAGCATCCAACTCTTGATCTGGGCTCAGGTCATGATCTCAGGGTCGTGAGATGAAGCCTTATGTCATGCTCAGTGGGTTGTCTCCCTGGAATTCTCATTCTCTTAAATCTTTTTTTTTTTTTTCTTTAAAGAATACAACCTGCCCACCCAACTCCAAACTTCAGAGACACCAGACTCCATCCCCTGCTGTCATCCCCCTCATTGCTCTCTCAGAAATGAGTATCTTAAAAAAAAAAGAAAGAAAGAAAGAAATGAGTATCTTTTCAACTAGAGATGAGGCTCCTAGAGGTCAGGGACTTTTGTCTGCTGTGGTCACAAATGTCTCTCCGGGTCCTAGAACAGCACAAGGCACATAATAGGACCCTCTGCAGACATTCGACAGAGATACGAGGTGTGAGAGGAGTTCCACCTTAGAGAGGGTGATTCTATACCCACCACTCTTCAGACACTGAGTGGGGTCCCCACATGACAGCACAGCGCTGACTGTGAAGGTGGCAGGGGTGAGTGGCACAGTGCCATGTCCTCTGGCTTCACACAATCCAAGATGGACATATTTGAGCAAAAGAACTACAAGGAAGGAGAGAGCAGGTGCAAACCAGAGGGCTCCCTTGTACTTATCCTTGGTTCTCCAGGAGACCAAACATGTCACCTGAGCAGCCAAGGAACTGGCAAAGAAAGCTGATCTCCCCATTCCTGTGACACTTTTTAAGCAACTCCTTGCTGGCCCACTCACCAGGTGTGGAGCCCAACGTGGGACCTGAACTCACAACCCTGAGATCAAGACCCATGCTGAGATCAAGAGTTGAATGCTGGGCAGCCCGGGTGGCTCAGCGCTTTAGCGCCGCCTTCAGCCCAGGGCGTGGTCCTGGAGACCCGGGATCAAGTCCCATGTCGGGCTCCCTGCGTGGGGCCTGCTTCTCCCTCTGCCTGTGTCTCTGCCTCTCTATCTCTCTCTCTGTCTCTCATGAATAAATAAGTAAAATCTTAAAAAAAAAAAAAGTTGAATGCTTAACCAACTGAGCCCCCGGGTGCCTCCGCACTCACCTTTTTGAAGTGTGTTGCTGACTGAACTTTTCTGACAGGCTGCATGAGGGAGTCCCGCACAATGATGCTGATGTCGGCACCTGAGTAGCCTTCCGTCTTCCGGGCCAGCTCATGGATGTTGGCATCTGTGAGATTGTGGGGAGTGCTCCCCAGATGCAACCGGAACATCTGGGCACGGGCAGCCTCCTCGGGCAGTGGGATGTAAATCCTCTTTTCAAACCTAGAGAGCCAAGCACATGGCGGGACTTGAAAAGAGACGGTATAAGTCTTCATGGAGAGGGGCTCTGGGGCCCTCCAGAAGCTGCCTCACTCAGGGCTCTGCTCACCATGCAGATATGAAGAAGCCTCCAGGGAAACGGAGTCAGGCTGCACCACTGCCAGCAGCAGGTTGACTATGGCTGGAGAAAGACCTCAGCCCCTGGCTCCTACTGGGGAAGACTCACCTCCTTCTAATGGCTGAATCCAACACCCATGGGATGTTTGTGGCACCAAGAACCAGAGTCCCATCGTTGTTATTCCCCACCCCTGTGGAGAAAGGGAAACAGACGCTGACTCAGAACACCTGCCAGGATTAGGGAGCAGCTGTAGGAAGCACCTCAGGGGCTTTGTGTGTTCTGCTCTGGGGCCATCGCTGTGCCACCAGCAACAACCAGCTTTGCTGGGCCAAGAGCCTTCTCTGAAGCCCTGGCCGCCTCGGGAAGGGCAGGGGCTGGGGGGCAAAGGCCTGTGGAGAGGGAGCCGAGAACTGCTTCTCTGACCTCTTCCCTCCGCCCCACGGCCCATCCCCTCCAGCTGCAGCTACATAATGGAGCCCGGCTGGCTCTGGGAGGACCGCGAGCCGGGAGGGCAGCCAGCACCGGCACGCACCCTGCATCTGAACCAAGAACTCCGTTTTGATCCTTCGGGCGGCCTCACTCTCATTTTCATTGCGGGACCCGCAGAGGGAATCCACCTCATCGATGAAGATGATGGAGGGCTTGTGCTGCCTGGCCAGCTCAAACAGGTTCTTGACTAGCCTGTGAAGGTGACAAGGGGGGCCGGGATCAGGACACCCACACCCACACCCACCCCAGCCAGGGGCCCAGTCACTGCTTCTCCTGCCCTTCCCACAGACAGGTCAAGACTCTAGTCATGCCTGGATTTCCAAGGAAGCGGGCATCACAAATCCGCCGGCAGCACTGTGCCACGAGAAGCAGCCCACCTTGGCGGCAGCCCCACTCATAAGCTCTGGATTTAGGACAAGTCACATCCCCCTTTACTCAGCCTCAATGTCATCCTCTGCAAAATGGGAGTCGGTGTGGAAAATAACTAAACCACACGAAGTCCCCAATAGAGGACACCTGCCTGATACCCAAAGATCGTGACTGCCTTTCCCTTTCCTGTACGAAGACGTCTCTCCCACATTCCCATTCAGTCTCAGCAGTCTTTGTCGGGACAGCGTCCCACCCGGGGAAGCTGGCATCATTCCCCTCTGCTGGCCGCTTCCCCCGACACCCAGCAGCAGTTCCTCTGGGCGGTGGCTCAAGGGCAGGGAAGCAAGGTGTGGCAGCTGACTTACTTCTCACTCTCCCCCAACCACTTAGACATCAGGTCCGAGGAGGACACAGAGAAGAAGGTGGAGTTGTTGGCCTCCGTGGCCACTGCTTTGGCCAGGTAGGATTTCCCTGTGCCAGGGGGTCCGAAGAGCAGTATCCCTCGCCAAGGCGTACGCTTGCCTACAACAAAGAATAATCGGAGGTGAGCTTCCTCCTAACTGGGGAAAGGGAAGAGAAAAAAGCCAAAGGCACTTATTTACTATAAGTACGACCAGAAGAGAAAGGTTCTACAAGACAACCGATCCTGGCAGCAAAAATAAAGGGAACTGAATTACCCACTGAGAACCGGCTCCTAGCCCTGGGCTCAAGACCCCCAAGACCCTGCAAAGTGACGCCAGCTGGCACTGACCCTACTCACCCACTGGGACAGTCAAGTCAAAGTTCTAGTCGCAGAGGTGTCTGACACCAGAGAGAAGCACAGAGCAGATGACTGTGATGATCGGCCCTGAGGCCTCTCCTGCCCGAGTGCCCACTGAGGGCAAAGAGCTGAGTGGCCACCTGTTCCGGGTCACCTTCAGAGGGGGAGCCCTGAGCTGGCTTCCTCGGAAGCCTGCTGTTTTCACATCTGGGCTGAAAGCAGCTCAACCCTTACCTGTGAACAAGTGTGGGAATTTAATTGGCAAAATGACAGCTTCTTTGAGGGCTTCCTTGGCCCCCTCCAGCCCAGCCACATCATTCCACCGAATGTTGGGCTTCTCTATCACAACAGCACCTGCAAGAGGCAAGTAGAGCCTTTGACCTGGAGCCCAACTGATAGGTCTGAGCTGACCCTCCGGGGGGCCCTCACCACATCTCTCCCTCCCATTGCCGCGGGGCCTCGGGCCGCTTACCCATCAGTTGTTCTTGCAATTTCTTTTTCTCTGGGTTGTCCCCTTCACTGTCACTATCACTGCTGGGAAAGGAGACAGAAGATGACATGCTAAAGCAAGAGGCAGCTGACAAGGAGGTTCTGAGAGCACAACACTCACGTCCACATCCTCCAGGAAACACCTGCATCACCCACCCTTGTTTCTTCATTAAGGTTGTAAGAATAGGGGTGCCTGAGGGGCTCAGTCGGTTGAGCGTCAGCCTTTGGCTCGGGTCATGATCCCAGGGTCCTGAGATCAAGCCCTGCATCAGGCTCCCTGCTCAGCGGGGAGTCTGCTTCTCCCTCTTCCTCTGCCTCTCCCCCCTGCTTGTGCTCTCTGTGTCAAATAAATAAAATCTTAAAAAAAAAAAAAAAGGTAAAAGGTAGTAAGAATGGAGATGTGTGCCCTCTCTAGAAGGCTAATGGGGGACATGTACTTTGGCTGGACTTCAGGAACAGCTGGGCAAGCAACCGGAGCTGTCACTGGCCTCTCACACAGACTCACAACCAGATATCAAGTGGCTGTGATTCAGAGAAGAGGTGAAGTATAAGACTAAAGAGGGGCACCAAGGAAGGGAACATAGTCACTGGTCTCCCCCCAGGGCCAACCTCTAATGGGACAAGCGATTTGCCATCCTTAAAACTCTTCTGGCCCTCTCAGAGATGTTAACCTCCTGCCTATTCCTTGTCCCTTCCCAGGGTATGTCTCCCTCTCTGGGGAGCCCTGTCAACCCGGGAGCAGAGCCTCCCACCACTGGTGGGGTGGCACACACCCGCCTCTCCTGCTCCATCCACGACCCTCCTGCCTGGGACCCTCCCCTTCGCCTCCAGGACACCGTTGGCTCCCTGGCATCTGTGTGGTAGGCAAACCACAAATGTGAGGAGAGAGGCTGCAGAGCAAACACTGCCTTTGGAGTCGGAAACAGAAGCCCTGGGTGTGGGACCAGACTCCATCAAGTGCAGCTCTGTGACCTGGGCCATCTCTGAACTTGAGTCTGTTGCCTCATCTGTCACATGAAGACAGTAACTCTGATCACAGCAGCAGCTGACACATACTGCCTCGTTACTGCACGCCACACTTTACCCTCAGGGCTTTACCCGCACCATCTCTTGCTCCTTAGAGCAACGCTGGGTGGGAAGGCGCGTTATCTTTCTTCTACAGATGAGGGGCCTGGACGCACAGGGGGTCATGGCACTTGTCCATGGTCACATGGCTAGGAAGTGGCAGCACTAGGATATACCCTCAGAGCCCGACTGTGGAATCCAAGGCTTGCAACCTCCCTGCTGGCTCACATTTCACTCACAGCTCTCCTGTGTGGATCCAACAAGATCCCATCCAAGGAAATAGTGTGCACAGTGCCCGACAGAGGCAGCTGGGGCATCATCCCCGGTACGAGTGTTATTCTCCCAAAGGAAGGCCGCATTAGCACCAAGAATGGCAGCGACTCCTACA
Organism: Canis lupus dingo; assembly: GCF_003254725.2. Classification (NCBI taxonomy): domain Eukaryota; kingdom Metazoa; phylum Chordata; class Mammalia; order Carnivora; family Canidae; genus Canis; species Canis lupus. The sequence continues at coordinate 80,328,721 of NC_064247.1, forward strand.
AAGGACACATGCTCGTGGGGTCTCTGGTCCCAGCCGGGCCCTCCACTCCTCCATACTCACCCCTTGCTCTCACTCTGATTTTCTTTCACTGGCTTCTTGCCATGCTTCTCTTTGTTTCGTAAATAATCCTTCAGCTTCTCGGCCCGATCTAGGTACTGCATGCACTTGGCTCGAATGCTCTCCTTGGCCTTGTCGCTGTGTGCCTCATCTGCAAAAGGGGAATTGGAGAGAGTGTACCTACCCTGCCCTGGCAGGGGCTCTACGGCCACGGAGGGCCCTGCGTGTGACTCACATTTGATAGCGTGTAGGAAATACTCCACGGCATGCTGGTAGAGCCGGAGTGCCTCCTCGTAATTCTTGGCTTTATCCTCTTCTGTGGCTTTTGTCACCAGATCAATGGCTTTCTGGAAAGGCAGAGCAAATACCTCAGTGCTTCCCAAGAGACCCAAAAAGCCCTTGGGGTCCCAGGGCAGCAGGAACCCTGCAGATCTGTTAGTCGCCCACCATTATGTCGGTCTGTTTTCCAACGTCAACTACAAAGGCCTTGAAATGGAGCTTTAAAAGACAGCAGCCCTCTTCACAATACACTCATCCGGTTAAAAGCAAGCTCCTTCTCAGTTTCGCTCTGGATCTCAGCACGTGGAAACCTGACCAAATATCTCAGATTAAGGCTCAAGGGGAGAATCCACTTTCTGTTCCTTGCCTCAAGGGAAAGAAAAGTGGCCGTGGGGCCACTGCCTGGAAAAGGGGAAACACCAGAACCAACTGATTGTTGTGCTGCTCGGCATAAAGGCCAGAGAAGAGCCAGCCCTTCTAAGAGACTGACCAAAGGGATCTCGACCTCCTACTGGCCCAACCTGCTTCTCTGTGGTGAAAAGAGAAGATGGTTTTCCTAAACTTGCTACTTAAGGAAGGGATGCTTAGACACATGGGTCAGTATACCAGTAGCTCTAGTAAGAAAAGCGCTTGCTGGCAAGCCTGGCCAGTCAGCTAAGTGTCCAACTCTTGGTCTCGGCTCAGGTCATGGGTCAGGAGATCAAGCCCCACATCAGGCTCCAGGCTCAGTGTGGAGTCTGCTTGAAGATCCTCTCCCTCTGTCCCTCCCCCCACTGGCACATATGCGCTCTCTGGAAGGGAGGGAGGGAGGGAGGGAGGGAGGGAGGGAGGGAGGGAGGGAGGGAGGAAAGGGTTTGCTTACTCCAGAGACATATATGTGCTAATTGAAGAGAGTAATCCTATGGAATCTTCCAAGAACTGGGTGAGCATATCTTTGTGAATCTCACAAATCCTATAGGTCTGTGCTCTAGACTGAACTCAAAAGCATGCTGGATCTTTCAGGCAGCTGCCCCACACCTACATACCCAGTTTTAGAAACCATTGCTTCACCAACCCAGGAAGCATTACCAAAATTATCCTCCTCAAGCTGATCAGCACTAGACACCAGGCCGGCAGATCCCAATGTATACACACAGTTCCGTCCACAGCAAACAATAAACCTTCTGACGAGCTCTTGGCAGGGCTCAGGCATCTGTGCAGCCCTTCCTCATCTGACAGCAAGAGGTCTCAGAAGGACAGCTAGCTCTACGAAACTAACAGGAGTAGGTTAGGCCAGGCTGATGATAAATGAACTCACCAGGTTGATGAGGGTAGGAAAGGTGAAAAAGTGTTGGCTACTATTTTCAAGCGCAGCTACCTCTGTTACCTACAAATACAGGATGGCCAGGAGCCCAGAAACTTCAATGATTAGCTCAAACAAGCTTCTCTGGTCTACTCTCCCTCAATAATGTCTCTTCAGATAAGACAATGAAACCAATTCTCCTGTCCCTTGTGGCTTCTCTCCTCCAGAACAAACATGCCCGGTTCCTTGGACTTTTTCACTCTATATGCCTTCCTGCTAGGGTCTGTCCTTTTGAAAGCAGGGCTCAGACAATACTCAAGGTACACTCTGCCCCCCTCCCTTCCAGATACTTTATTAATTAATGCACCTAAGAGCACATTAGATCTTTTTGGCAAGTGCATACAATGTTTCACCGGCAAGAGGCCTGAGCTGCAAGTTGAAGAATTATGTGTAACACAAGGGTGAGGTGATGAATAAAACTGCCAGCCTGCAGCATCTCTAGTAACACATATGGCAGGGATGAGCATGAAGGACAAGGGTAAGGAAGATGTGCTAACAGAAGAGCTGGCAAACGGTAAAGGACCAGATGGTAAATAGGTTAGACTTTCCTGGCCATACAATCTCTGTAGCAACTCCTCAACTACGCCTCTGTAGCACAAAAGCAGCCATAGAAAGTAAATGAAGGAGCAGGAATGTGTTCCAATAAAACTTTATTTATAGATGCTGAAATTTGAAATTCATGATTTTCACGTGTCATGAAATATCTTTTCCCAGCCTTTTAAAAACATGAAAACCTACCACATTATGTTAAGTGAGAGGAGCCAGTCACAAAGGACCACATATTGTATGATTCCACTTATTTAAAATGCCCAGAATAGGGGCCCCTGGGTGGCACAGTCAGTTGAGCATTGGCCTCTTGGTTTCTGCTCGTTTGGTGTGCTTGGGGTCATGGGATCGAGCCTGGAGTGGGCTCTGTGCTTAGCGAGGAGTCTGCTTGAGGTTCTCTTTCCCTCTGTCTCTCCCCGCTCTAAAATAAAAAAATAAATATTTATTTTTTAAATAAATCTTTTAACAAATAAATGAATAAGCCAACGAATGAGTGAATGAATAAAATGCCCATAATAGGCAAATCCATAGGGACAGAAACTAGAGGAATAGAAGATTATTTATTTTACAGAGAGAGAGAGATGTGAGTGGGACGGGCAGAGGGAGAAGGAGAGAATCTCCACACAGACTCGCTGCTGAGCGTGGAGCAGTGCGGGGCCGGATCTCACAACCCTGAGATCATGACTTGCGGCAAAATCAAGAGTCGGAGGCTTCACTGACTAAGCGTCACAGGGATCCCTTAACGAAGCTTTTACTAGCAACGTGAAGACATTCCTAGCTCACAGGGAAAACTGGGCAGGTGGGTCTGCGGGCCGAGTCAAGGAAGGCCCGGAAGAGGGGAGCACTCGCGGCGGAGGCCCGCCGGGGGGCCCGGTTCGCTCCGGCCTCCGTCCCACTTCTTCCTCCCCCTCAGGCGTCCGAAGGCCGCGGGTCGCTCTGGGCCCGGCCAAATGCCCGCTCCTCCGCGAAGCCTCGCCCGCCTCCTTCGCAGGCTGTACGCTGGGCACCGTGTTAAGAACGCTTTACCGGAGCACTCAGCCCAGGGCCCCCGTCACAGCAACCCGGTGCCCGACAGGTGCCCGACAGGTGCCCGACAGGTGCCGCCCCACTCCGCTGACAGGACAGCTGCCGTGCCGAGATCCCGAGGCTGGCCCAAGGTCACGGGCGAGGGCGAGGGCGAGGGCGAGCGAGGGGCAGAGGGAGCCCGAAGCCCAGGTCTGCGGCCGCACCTCGGGACGCGTCGGTCGTGCTCGCAGGGGGCGCCACCCCAGCGCCGGGCGAGAGCCGGGGGATGCAGGAGGGGTCGCCGGCCGCACGGAGGAACGCGAGGCCGCGGGAGGCGGCCCGACTGCGCGGCCGAGGGTCCCGGGCGGCGCCCGCCCGCCCCAGGACGCTGATCCCCGCCGCGGCACCCGGCGGCCTCCGGGCTGGGCCGGCCCCGCCGCGCGGAGGGCACTGGGCGGGACTCCCGGCGGGGGCAGCCCGCGGCCCGGGCGCGTGGGAGCGGGAGGCGGCGGCGGGGCGGGGGCGAGGCCGCGGGCTCGGGGCTCCGAGCAGGCCGCCCGCCCGCCCGCCCGCCCCGCCGCCCCGCAGGCCGCGCCGCGCCTCCTCCGGCTTCCGGAGACCCAGCCGGGCCGACCCGAGGTACCTGGAGGGTTGACGTTGTCATTTCATCTCCTGGGTCGGCCCCACACCCCGCGGCGCTGCTTGCGGCCTCGGTCCGGCCCCGGGGAGCCGAGCGGCTGGGTCGGGGGCGCGGAGCCCGGCGGTGGGCGCTGGGCGCGGGCAGGGCGTCCGCTCGCAGCCGGAGCCGAGTCGCAGGGCGAGCGAGGAGAGCGGCCCAGAGCGGTCGGGCCTGAGCCGCGCGGCTGCCCCCCGGCGGCCACGGCTGGCACTGCAGGCTCCGCCCCCCGCGGCGGCGGGGCGGGGCGGGGCCTGAAGGGGCGGGGCCTGCGGGGCGGGGGCGGGGCGAGGCCAGGGGCCGGGAGGCTAGAAACCCCAAGCCCGAGACCCCGTTTCTAGTAAAATACCGCCTGTAGGACAGTTTTTCTTGCACAGTAAACCTAACTTCCTAGAACTTTGGGTTTCTGACCCCTAATAGGGTTAAACTAATAATTAGTGTCTACTTTGTCAGGCTTTTCAGGGGAATAAATGAGCTAGCTGGTTAACGTCAACAGCGTATCCCACACTGGGGACTCAGTCTCCGGTAATTTATTTTTTTGAGAGACAGAGAGCACGAGCTGGGAGAGGGGCCGACGGAGAGAGGGAATCTCAAGCTGACCCTGAGCAGCGCAGAGCCAGAAGTGGGGCTGATCTCAGGACACAGAGATCATGACCCGAGCAGTAATCAAGAGTCAGATACTTAACTGGCTGAACCACCCAGGCACCTCCTCTGTTAACTATTATTATGACGCTAGTGGTTCTGTCTAAAGTTAGCTCTTGTTTTTTAATATTGATCCTTCTACTTTTCTCTTTAAGAAAGTGGTTTTCTTTCTTTTCTTTTTTTTTAATTTTTTAATTTTTTTTTAAGTAGCCTCTCCACCCAACATGGGGCTTGAACTTACAGCCCCAAGATCAAGAGTTCTTTTTCTTTTTTTAAGACTTTATTTATTAGGGCAGCCTGGGTGGTTCAGCGGTTTGGCACCGCCTTCTGACCCAGGATCTTGGGTCTCCAGGATCCAGTCCCACGTCAGGCTCCTTGCAGGGAACCTGCTTCTCCCTCTGCCTGTGTCTCTGCCTCTCTCTCTCTCTCTCTCTGTCTTTTTTTTTTTTTTTTTTAAGGATTTTATTTATTTGACACAGAGAAAGAGCACAAGCAGGGGGACAGGCAGAGGTAGAGGGAGAAGCCAACTTCCAACTGAGCAGGAAGCCCAATGTGGGATTTGATCCCAGAACCCTGGGATCACAAGCCGAGCCAAAGACAGATGCCCAACCGACTGAGCCAAAAGTCATGTTCTACCCACTGAGATAGCCAGGTGCCCCAGGGAAGTGGTTTCCTTATACTTCCAGGGCTGGGGCTGGGGGCTTCAGCCTAGTGAACTTCAGTATAGTGCATCTGTGCTAGTTTCTGGGGATGATGCAATGATCAAAACAGCTCTAGGGCAGCCTACAGTTTGAGAAGAAAAATGATGTTCGGGCAACCCTGGTGGCTCAGTGGTTTAGCGCCACCTTCAGCCCAGGGTGTGATCCTGGAGTCCCGCGTCGCGCTCCCTGAATGGAGCCTGCTTCTTCCTCTGCCTGTGTCTCTGCCTCTCTCTGTGTGTGTCTCTCATGAATAAATAAATAAAATCTTTAAAAAAATGATGTTCATCAGGAAAGATGATATAATAAGCGTGTGGAAGCCTATGTGTGAAAATCCATGTACTATGTGAGGGTCTAACAGTCAACATGCCCAAGATAGGTGGTCAGCAAAGGCTCCCACTCAAGAAGAGGTTTGAGGGATGAGGCAGGATTAAGAACACTCCAGGTTGATGAAACAGTCTGTATAAAGGTCTTGCGGCCCTATGGAGACCATTAGTGGAATTTAAGAAACCGGAATAAGGCTCAGATAGGCAGAGGCAGACACTGACAGAGCTGTGTGGGGTGGGGAGGCTTGTATTTGCTGTTTTGCACTTGGCATAGGCACTGTCCTACATCAAGAGGGCAGGGCTGAGTCTTTTCCAAGGCTTGATAGGGACTCACTCAATATATGCTAGAAGTATTAATAATGAGTTCATTAAGAAGTAGTAAGTGAGCAAATTAAAGACAGGGACCCTACTGGTGGATGAGAGTGAGGCGGAGTTAAGAGCACTAAATCCACACACTGAATGGGCTGTATGAATTGGGAGACAGAATTAAAGTGGAAGGCCGTGTGTTTAGTCAGCTAGGGCTGCCATCACAGGATACCACAGACTGGGGGGCTTACACAAGAGAAATTATCTCCATAGTTCTGGAGGCTCCAAGTCCAAGATCAAGTTGTTAGCAGGGTTAGGGCCTCTTTCATTGGCTTTCGGATGGCTGTATTTTGCTGTGTCCTCACAGGGTCTTTCCTGTATGCACATGCAGTGTCCAAGCTTATCTCTTGGATAAGAGATAAGTGTCCATCCCTTATCTCTGTCCAAGTTCCTTTTTTTATTTTAAGACTTTATTTGATAGAGAAAGCACATGCATGCATGAGCACAAGCAGAGGGAGTGGCAGAAGGAGAGGGAGAAGCAGGCTCCTCTTTGAGCAGGGAGATGAGGGGCTAGATCCCAGGACCCTGGGATCATGACTTGAGTCAAAGGCAGATGCTTAACCGAGTGAGCCACTCAGGCACCCTTAAGTTTCCTTTTTTTTTTTTTTTTTTTTTATGGACACCAGCCAGATTGGATGAGGTCCCACTCTAACGGCCTCATTTTAACCAAATTGCCTCTTTTTTTTTTTTTTTTTAAAGGTCTTGGGATCCCTGGGTGGCACAGCAGGTTGGCGCCTGCCTTTGGCCCAGGGCGCGATCCTGGAGACCCGACGTGGGATCGAGTCCCACGTCGGGCTCTTGGTGCATGGAGCCTGCTTCTCCTTCTGCCTGTGTCTCTCTCTCTTTCTCTCTCTGTGACTATCATAAATAAAAAAATTAAAAAAAAAATAAAGGTCTTATTTATTTATGAGAGACAAGCACCAGAGACACAGGCAAAGGGAGAAGCAGGCTCCATGCAGAGAGCCTGACACAGGACTCGATCCCGGGTCTCCAGGATCAGGCCCTGGGCTGAAGGCGGCACTAAACCGCTGAGCCAACCGGGCTGCCCCCAGTTGCATCTTGTGTTTGCCTATCTCCAAATGTAGTCACCTTCTGAGATGTGGGGGGTTGGGCTTAGCCTATAAATTTGGTGGGGCACAACTTAGCACATAGCCAGGGCTGGGCTTGAGATCCACTGGCTGTGTTCACCTTCTCTTTGTTCTGCTTATTCAGCTTTCTTACGACTCTTGCTTAGCTTCTTTCAGGAGCCTGCAGTACAGAGACACTGACCCTACTGACAAAGCACAGCTTCCCAGGGGACGCTCCCCCTCCTGGAGGGAAGCTCAGTGGTGAGCAGCTGCTTCTGATGGCAGGAAATGGGGACCCCCTCCCCATCTCATTTGGTCACCCATTATTGACTTTCTCTTTGGAGGGTAGCTTGAAAACAAACTCTGAGAACCCCTCAGTTCTACAGTGGTGTTGCCATTGCTGGGGATGGAGGAGTCAGTGGAGGAGGGAGAGGGGAAATAAAGGCACTAAATATCATTTTTGTACTGGTACATACAGCATGTTTAGGCTTCATAAATTTGAATCAGATTGAGAACTTCATATTCTAACTTTCTTACTAGGGCAGAAATCAGATTCTCAGCTCCCACACTTCAGGTAGAAAGTCATTGACTTGCAAATACACAGTTCCATTTGTTCTTTCTGGCATAGCACTTTCACAGATTGGATTGGGCTGATGCTAACAGGGTGGCACTTGTAAACCTGAGCTTGGACAAATGAGTCAACTCTGTTTAGCCAATACAATCTAGTAAAATCAGACTTCACAAACACCAGCATTCTAGGGCTCATGCCAAGGAGTGGGTTTTTTTGTTTGTTTGTTTGTTTTGTTTTGTTTTTAGATTTTACTTATTTTGAGATGGAGAGAACACAAATCAGGGGCAGAGGGAGAAGTAGAACCATTGCTGAGCAGGGAGCCCAGTGCAGGGCTTGATCCCAGGACCCTGGGATCACAACCCAAGCCAAAGGCTGATGCCTAACTGACTGAGCCACCCAGGTACCAAGAGTGGGTTCTTCCTTTTTTTTTTTAAGATTTTATTTTTTTATTCATGAGAGACAGAGAGAGAGAGAGAGAGGCAGAGACACAGGCAGAGGGAGAAGCAGGCTCCGTGCAGGGAGCCCGATGCAGGACTCGATCCCTGGTCTCCAGGATCAGGCCCTGGGCCAAAGGCGGTGCTAAACCGCTGAGCCACCTGGGCTGCCCCAAGGAGTGGGTTCTTAACAATTTTGTTAAGGAATCCTTGTCAGGAGGGTGGGGGCCAAGACTAGGAATAAAAACCAAGTTCAAGTGAGTAACAGTTTGGAGAGGTAGGGCCAGGGCAAAATCTCGTGCACATTGAGTGACTGATGCCCAAATAAATGGAGAGCTGATGATTCCTCTTATGACTCCTAAGAAACCATCTCCACTCCTCTGTGTGACTCAGAGTATAATAAAGCTCAGTTTGATCCAATGATTAAGTTCCTATCAGTGAAAGTCAGTGGTGGAACTAGAAACAAAACTAGGTTTTTAAGAGTTTGGATTGCCCTAAATCTGCTGCACCAGAAGAGACTGATGAGACATGACAACCAACTGGCACTTGTGGTACTGGATAGGATCCTGCGCCAGAAAGGAAAAGGAGACGCTGCTGGGACAACTGGCACCAGGTAAATGTGGTCTGTGGTTTGGGTGGTGGTGGTGGTGGAGATAGTGGTGTGCCGGTGTTGACTACCTGGTGGGAAGGGTGGAACGGTGGCAATGCAGGAGAGTCTTGTTGTGTTTGGGAGGTACACACTGAGGATTTAAGTGAGATAGATAGAGCATAATGTCAGAGGAAGGCAAGAGAGGATACCAGAACAAATGTAAAATGCTAACAACTGGGAAATCAGAGTGAAGAGGGTGTAGGAGATCCTTGTACTGCTCTTGAAATTTTCCTGTAGGTTTGAAAACATTTTAACATAAAAAGAAAAGAAAAAATACAAGTCTAAAAGCATTTTTTTATTTACAGTATAAAGGTTACAAAGGTATATGTATTTATATATATAATACCCTTAAGTTACAAATTGTCATTGTAATGTACAATGCTATATGTTGATGTGCAACTCAAGGGGAAGTGTTGTCTATGCATTTATATTTATAGAGTACACATAAAGCTTTTTTTTTTAATTATTAAGAACACAAATACTGCCCTGTTTTATGCCATAAGTTTTGATTTGGTAGTCTGGTGATACCAGAGGATTTGATAACTAAATTTAAACAACACTTAAAAAGAAGTCTTGTTTAAATAACAAGGTTCTAAAAAGAAGAAAAACCAGAATGTCACATACTTTTAATTCTTTTGTAGAAGTATTATTCTAGCTTTCTAAAACCTAATACTTGTTGTGTGGAACAAAATACATACAAGGGAGTATAATCAGAATTTGCACAGATTAGCCAATATAGGCCTTCATAGGTAGTGGTTTGCCACATTATCTTCTAGAAGACCTTGGGTCTGGTACCAAAAGGGAAACAAATTCTTTGGGCACCAAGGTCTTACCATGCTGAACACATCCAACAGACTGTAAACATAATACTGGAGTCTTAAGCTGGGAAAAAAATACAAAAGTAAAATTGATTCTTGTAATAAGGATAGACTTGCCACAGGTGTGAAGAATATCATGGAGACTGATGATTGTGCCAAACCCAAAACTTAGTTGAAATTACTTCCTCTTCCCCATATTCTAGTAATTCACAAAACAGAAGTGGAACATGGGACAGACACCCTCTAGAACAGGACTAAGACAGGAGAAAAGCACTTCTGCCGACCTAGGAGGAGCAGACACTTACACGACAATACTTATGTGCTGGTTCCAATAACATAATCATTAGCACCTGATTGTCAAAGGGTAGGTGTAAAGGCCAACACATCATAGGCATGACCTAATTTGTGCTGCACTACTCCAGGACGCTTGAAAACAAAGGGGAGTGAGCCCATGAGACTCTGTTCCCTGTGCGATTCCAATCACAGGTGACTGAGGTACTTTCTGGGTATGACGAAGGAAGCTGCCTTAAAAGCTGACCCTGGTCAAAAATGGAAGAAGGTATGGTGGATGGAAGGGGACTGTCACTGTATGAAAATTATGGAAAAATTCAATTAGCCTCTCTTGTTTCCTTTAGGTGTCCTTTTTATTGAGTTTGAGTGTCAATGTGTTCTAGAATAAGTGAAATTTTGCTAGGTTTAAAATATCTGCATTTTGACACATCATTACAAATATTCCTTTTACCATGTATAAGGACTTTTCAGCCAATGAGGTGTAAAGGATTAAGTGTGGAAGTGCATGGATCAGCACAACTTGTAAATATACACTCAGCTTTGCTATTTATAGTTAAAAGGAGCAGTTTTTTTTTTTTTTTTGAGCAGTTTTTAAAAAAGATTTTCCTGTTGATCTATTTTGGGAACAGAGCTTAAGTTTTGTTATTGGTGTGATTTATTCCTAGGGATATTCTACATGTTTCCTTCCAAACTAAAGTCTAATTATTTTTTCTTTAAGATTTTTATTTTTAGGTAATCTGTAGACCCAATGTGAGGCTCAAACTCACAACCCTGAGACTGAGTCACCTGCTCCGCCAACTGAGCCAGTCAGGCACCCCACTAAAGTCTAATTTTGCATTAAGAAAATTAAGCATAATAAAAAGAATGACCTACTTAAATGTACTTGGAGTTCTTTCACATTAGCATGAACCAAAGACTGAGCATCATTTTAAACATTTTCCAGTTAGCCACAGGAGAACTACAGATGTATTTTGGTAAAGGTATTAAGTGCTTAATTATTTAACGGCTGCTTGATTGATATATGGCATGGTGTAACTGAGAAATAATGGATTATGTGCTACTTGAGGGCAGGAACTTTCTTCTGGACCCTTGGGAGTGCCTAATAAATGCTTATTAGATGAAACAATACTTGAATTAGTATGTCATTCATTAGCCTTGCAGTTTCAGAATTCCTCCAGGCCCCCAAAGAACCTTTTTCTGTATTCCTGAGAGACTTCTCTATCACTTTGGAAGAGGTGATAGAGCACTCAAGTTCCAAGGGTATAAAATGTGACTAGGATAAAGAGGGACTCAGAAACTAAAATAAAGCGTGTCAACAGCATGGAGGTAGGATAACAAGAGGACTGAGTAAAGGTACTAGAAATCTACCAGAGTAGCTAATCTAACAATACAATAAAGTATCATTTCTCTATTAATAGCTTTTTGGTTTCAACCAATCTATTTTGGAGCAATTCAAGGATTACAGTTCAGATGGTAGATTTTTGTTGAATATAATCAAACCTTCATTAGAGAACAAGGAGTCATTTGCAAATGGCATTATTTATGAATCACATCAAATGCAGAATCACTTTTAAAACTTAAATGTGCTTTGGTTCAGTCACCTGAAGTGGGAAGAAGAAGAGGTGGCAGGAGATTAAGCTCAAGTTTATCAGTTTTGAAACAAAAGAAGAAATCTTATAAAAGTATTTTGTTAATACATAACAACTGTTCTTTCAGTTGGTAGTTTAGCTAGTATCAAAAAAAGACAACAGATGTACAGGTGTGCTCTATGAACCTATTTTTGGTACTTTATTTTAACTAAAAATTCTATGCTTTGATAGAATTTGCCAGATTTTTCTTTAAAGAGAAATGGTTTCAAATCTGCCACTAAGTAGTCTATTTCTAGCATAAATTTCACTTATCATTACATGATAGGAGTAGCTATGTTGCTCAAAAACACATAATCCTGATATATAACATAATTATTTTATAACTGTCTGTTATCACACATTTATTGTCTATATACCCAGCACAGGGAAGGAGACAGTTTTAAAAAAGGCGGCAGGGGAGAGACTGCTACTGTCAATCTTTGAAGACGCTATGTAGAAAGTCAAAAGAATTCTAGATTACCAAGCAATCTTGAGAAACAGAACAGTAGCAAATGGCAGATTCCTCTGCTTTCATCTTCAAGAGGGAAAAAAAAGCCACAATAACAAATTTAACTGAAAGAGATTTTCAAACTCAAGACAGAATATAATATAATACTACCTGGTACATTATAGACCTGATGGAGATATACATACAAAAAGAATGAATATGATTATGGTCAAATTCAACTTAAAGTTTAAGCAAAGTCCCAAATTTAAAGAAGTCTCTTTTCCTTATTTGATCTGACCAGAGCAATCTGCTTTGAGACCAAAGAGATCTGGCATTTTACTTCTTCATTAGCAATCGAAAAAAGATGACCTTTGGCTTTCTAACCAGCCATTCATTCATGGTGTCAATGGTGGATGGCAGTGACAATGAAATGTATGCTGGATATTTGGATAATTTCAATATTATGTACAATCAATAGCTTATAACCAGTGAAAATAATAAGAACAAAGTTCAGCGTAAATGTCCAAGATAAGACACAAAAAAGCAGAGAAAGTGCTTAAGTCTACAGGTCTTCCCTGAAAGCTTCAAAAATGTTTAACTTTTAAGTAGGTAGGGCTTTTAATAGAATTTGCATAGCAGCTTACAATATAATTTGCATTTAAAAATATGGAGATTCTTCTATGTTTTTGAAAACATACAAATATATCCACATGCATATAAATTAAACAAGAAGACCTGGAGGTTCTCACAAAATTAAAAAAAAAATCCATCACAACCTTTTCTCAAAAGTGGTCACACTTCTGTCCATCAAAATCATTTACAATGAAAACTTTTTCTGGGAGAAACATAATCTTGTCCAGATTCCACACAGCTAAATTTAAAAAAAAGAATAAATTTTGGTTTATTAGCTAAGTGCATTTAATCAGCTGAAAAAAGCTTTGTTGCCATTCTACTTAGGAAGATAAATTAGGAAAATAATCAGAGACAACTTTAATCATTTGTTGGTTAGATTTTTCCACTTATAAAAATATAAAAAATAAATAATTCAACCTCTCCTGCCATCTAATAATGTTCCACAATAAAGTTGTGAGGGTACAGCTGATAAAAGCAGGCACTATCAGACTTTACCTAGCCTAAAAAGTGCTAAAACATGGCTTTAAAATAGATGAATGACATTTAATGTAATATTTTTGATTGCTTGTGCATGTTCCAATATTTAACCTGAAACTGTCTACTAGATAGGTGAGTTTACAGTTATAACTATCTAATAAATACTGTATAAACATACATTAAAGTATTTCTTCATATAAGATCTTAGAAACTAATTTTCAGATAAGGTTTGTTTGATAACTTCAGGAAAGGGCTTACCTTTTTCAGAAAAGAAATAACTGAGCCTTTTCTTTCTTTCTTTTTTTGGAGAGCAAAATGAGAAATTTAGGGAGTGAGGAAGAATTTTCACATGCCAATTGGCTACTGGTAGACACATCTGTGTGGAATATGGAGAAGATGTCTAAGCCCCAGGTCTGGGGTTAGTTGAGAGCACAGGAAGCGGGTCCATTGGGATGAGGTGGACACTACTCTGCAGTTTCCATTCTACACATGGAAGCCCACAACATTCCCAACAATATTCCCAATTCAAAATGAAAAAGAAATGACAAGTTAAGCTGTTCTATAAAATATGTGAAATACCAAAAATGCCCATTTTTAGTTACCATTTGAAAATATTTTGCCATATTTTGGCATCTTAATACAAAATACCTATTTATCTAGGCTGTCCCATTCATAAAAAGCACTTCATTTGTGGTTTGAAAATTCCACAAACACACTTAACTGAAGAACAACCTGGTCATCCATGATGATGATTGGAAAGCTGCTGATGTTAAAAAAGCAGCTTAAGGGCTCTTGCTGTCAGGGGTGCTAGTGGTCAAAGGAAACCTCCCACATATTTTTATTTCACATTAAGACTCCAAAGATTAAAAAACAAAACAAAACAAAAAAAACCCTATGGACCTTGGTGTTATATGTGACAGTTCAAGCTTGAACAAAATGAGTCAAAATGGCTCACACGCCTTACCTTCTCCTGCTCACATCTTCATCACATCTTTTTTAGAGACCTTTTTCATAGAATTTATGAGCACCAGGGCTTAGAAGTTCCCCCTGAAAATATTCTCAGTGGCTTAGCCTTTCACACCACCACCAACAACAAAAAACCCCAAACAAATGGCTTTGCTGCAGTCTGTGGCTGCATGTGCAACTTTTCAGGTTAATAATGCTTTCATGGCAAAGAGTGTCTAAGCTCCCTTATCTGAGGGTATTATGTGTTGAAATTCTGCTTCCAGAAATCATAGCTGGACCTTCAAGATTCTATTTTTTTGTTCCCTTGCAAATTTACTTCACATGGAACCAAACATAGGTTTATAAATCCCTAAAAGATAAAGTTCTTGAAAGACATACTCTAGATTTCAATTTCCAGTTTTAGGTGGATCAAATAACATTTCTAGAACTGTAGCTGGGGGAAGAACAGTTCTCTCTCCCTGGCCTCTACATGTGGTTAATCTCATGTACAAGGAGGACTGACCGACAGGCAGAGGGGAGACAATGGGGTTACATTGTCTAATTCACTAACTCTCTCCTCATGAATCTGCTCTTTAAGATGTTCCACCTAGGTCAGTCTGGACTCACACCAAATAGCTCATGTTTTGCATTTATGGTTGTGGGTTTTTCCTATTTGGAGTGCTACCCTCTCCTCCACTCTCCAGAATGCTCACATCTTCTTTATGGCACTCCTGGTAAATCTCGTGAGAACTGTTCCTAGACTTTCCTTCAGAGAACATCCAAGTCAATATAACCTTTTCTTTCAGATCTGGGGGCTGTGGTAATCTTGACATCTTATACAGCTATTATACTATTTTAAATGTTTTCAGATATATACCTCCCTCATTATCAGGAAAAACAAGCTGAGCGTGATTCTTTAATACTACAAAATCAGCAATCTTACTGGTACTAAGTCCTAATGATGACATCTGGCAATGCTTAGCAAAACCCAGGAAACTGTTCCATGGTCTCGTCACCCTGCCCACTGCAGAATGCATTACTATGCCAACATCACTGAGTTAGCAGCTGCCTGTCCATGCCACTCTGCTGCCACAAAGGGAGAGGACCAGGGCCAGGATCCTGCATGGGCTCACAAAGCCCAAAACAGCTCAATATGATGTTTGTGCTGAAGAGCTGGCTTTACAGGCAGAGCCTACTCTTTAAGCTAGTGGGCTCTCCAGGATTTATCTTCCTCAATGAGATCTGCCCACTAGAAAAGACACTACTAAGGAAATTCATCTCAAAGTCTATTCTTCAAAACTAAGATGGATGATCTCCCTGGAATGGCAGTGATATCCAGTTATTCAAATAGTGACTAATAAAGCTCCACTAACCCTAACCAAAGGCACATTTGGTAAGCAATAAAAAATGGCTTAGGCTAAAATGAGGATTTTCTTTTAAAAGAAATCTTATCATCCCCTGGCTCCTACCAAAGATAAATCAGAAAAATCTAAAGCAAGCAAACCTCTTCTTTCAGATCAGTGGTTTCCAACTTGGTCACCACTAGAAAGGGAGTGGAAGGCAACACTAATAAAATTTCACAAATTTTAAGTCCTAATGTTAGCACTGATGAGTGACAAAGCTTGTGGTGTGTTGGAAAGGTGATGATGACCAGGGTGAGATGCATGAGAGCCAAGACAGATGGGAGAATGCTTTGGTGTGCAATTCGAGGACTTCGAAAGGTGGAAGGATTAAGTGACAGTAGCCTTTGACAGAATGTACAGCCTATTTGGAATGGCCAAGAAGCACAGGCGGCTGTCAACTAGCATGTGGGAAGAGATGGTTGAACTAAGCCAGACACCAAGGCTAAGCTTGAAACAAATCCTGCAAGAAGAAACAAAAACAACTCATGGATATTTGATTATGTCCCCCAAAAAACCCCACAACGAACCATCCTTCTTCACAGGGGAAATAAACCTAGTGACTTAGAAACCACATTGGGAAACGAGGCAATAAATCAACAGCTTCAGTTTGGAGCTTATTAGAGTCCTAGAATTTCTGGCAAAGGTAGCTTGTGAAAGGCAGGCTCTTCTTTAAACACGGTTACTGTTCAGCAGTGATCTGCAGGTTCTTGTCAAGGCACTGTGCTGGAGGAGAGAGCAAAGAGCTTGCTTTTTGTGCTTTTTGTGTTTTTTTTTTTTTTTTTTTTTTTGAGGTGGAAATACTTCTTGTGACATTCAAGACTCTTTTCTGATTTTTTGCTGCTCATACGAGCAGTCCCATGCGAGTGACTTTGGCTGACAAGAATGTGTGCAACACAAATACGATGGGCTTCGGACAAGAGTGCAGGTCCATGGTCTGTGGAGAAAGCACATGAATTATCACTACCACACACAGAAGCTTTCATAAACAGAAACAAAATAAACACATTTGGATGAGATATTCTACATTTTTAAAAGATTTTATTTATTTATTCATGAGACACACACACACACAGAGATAGGCAGAGACATAGGCAGAGGGAGAAGCAGGCTCCACACAGGGAGTCTGACGTGGGACTCGATCCCAGAACCCCAGGATCAGGCCCTGGGCCGAAGGCGGCACCAAACCGCTGAGCCACCTAGGCTGCCCCAATCAATAAAATCTTTAAAAGAAAAAAAAAAGGAATGATTTCCTAGCGTGGGTAAAAGAAAAACACACGTGTACACACAAACCCGAAACCAGAATCCAATACATCTTGAAATCTGAAGAACAATCTCCTGACTCCAGATGGACTATCAATCCATAATTTTCTATATAGAAGGTAAGAAACAATGAGAAAGAAAGATAATACCTATTAAACATACTTTTCAGAAACACCCTTACCAGTTCTCCCTCAGGACCACCAAAATCCAGGTACAGATTTCTGATGCCATCATCAGCAGACATTTTCAGCCTTTCAAAGGGGTAGCGGTACAATATGCTGCTGGAACCTCCATTTTCCTTGGAGATGGTGAACCCATTTTCATAGTGGACAGTCAATCTTACCTCTTGGCCATTTAGTGTGCAGCCTGTTGAAGACAAGGAAAATCCATCATTGATAAAGTTACTACTTTAGTTATCAAGTGGAAAAGGATGCTTCTGACTTAAAGGAAAAAGAATCTTTACTTGAGAATATGTGATACCTACCTGATTTAGAACTCCTTAAAGTAAGTTTTGTTTTGGTTGCTTGGATCAACATCTTGATTGAGGCGAGAAAAAAAGTATCTTTTTCTATGACACCTGATCTGATTCAGTTTGATTCAGTGAGTATCTATTAAACATTGGGCCTGGCAGTAGACCGTGTGTGCAGAAGTAACAGGCACGGTCCCTGCTCTCAAGGACTTCATAAATGAATAGGCATAAACATGAAATTCCTAACTGTATTAGGTAGAATGTATAGAACATGACTAAAACACTAGAACGAATAAGGCCAAAATCAAGGAAAAGTTTCCTGGAGGAGTTGGGACTTCAGACAAGCCCTAAAGAATAGGTCAGACTGGATAGGCAATACAGAAAGGTTTTCAGTGAGCAAGAAGAAAAAAAAACAAACGAGAAAAGGCAGAGATGCCTTTTAGGGGTAGTAACATGGTTTGGTTGGTATTGGTGAAGAGGATGAAGATAATGTTCATTATTGAAGGTAGTGGCTATAGTTAGCCAATGTCAGTCCTGTCAAAGATAAAATTCAAAGGATTGATCTGAATTGATAGGGGAAAAAAAACTTTAATCAAGACGACACATGCCTTCTGTCAAGATTGGTGAAGTTTCTGTTTCAATAACATGTGAGCAGTTTTGTTAGTATCGGAGCTACAAGTATAAGGTCCTCTGAGACCTGGAAATTAACTCAGCCCTTGGAAAGATGAACTTCAATAAAGGATCAGAGTCACACTATGCTCGGTCACAAAAAGTAGCTTCCAAATAAGTGAGTCCTCCTACCCAGACCAATCAGGGTATTCTTTTACTCCACTTGCAAAAACATTCAATTAGTTAAGACAGATCTGTGTTTAAAAATAAGGAATAAGAAAGAAGAACAGACAAATATTGGCAGTGTCCCTTCTCAGCACAACTTAAAGAAGAGGATTTTGGACAAAAGACTTCGAATATTAGTTATCCTCAGGAAAAAAAACCTCAGGGGCGAAACATGGATAAAACTACTTGTAGAAAGTAATTCAATGCAATGATCTCCGAATAAATAGCTAAGGGTTTGGAGGAAGAACAGATTCTAATCAAAGCAACCAGGATACAGTTTTCATGAGAATTTTATTCTATCAACATCCCTGAAGCCTTGGCATAGTCTAGGATAGTGAAATCTGATTAGAAGAGAGGGGTCAGTTCTAGTCCAGAAAAGAAAAGCTCAAAGAACAAGGATCTGTTCTTGACGCACTGGCTAGAGAAGGCGCCACGCAGGTGGGTGAGTATTTCTGCCTCCAGGTGTGTCGCTAGTGGGGCCAGATCAGGTGACTGCAACTAGCAAAGCCAAGTCATTAACAGCATAAAAAGAAGTTTCCTAAAGGTTCTGTTTAGGATTGTTTCCCCCCATGAGGGAAGGAAAGGAAAGCAAATGTAGTGTCTGCATGTTCTTTTTTTTTTTTTTTTTTTTTAAATTTTATTTATTTATGATTGTCACAGAGAGAGAGAGAGAGAGGGGCAGAGACACAGGCAGAGGGAGAAGCAGGCTCCATGCACCGGGAGCCCGATGTGGGATTCGATCCTGGGTCTCCAGGATCGCGCCCTAGGCCAAAGGCAGGCGCCAAACCGCTGCGCCACCTAGGGATCCCCGTCTGCATGTTACTTAAGAAAAAACTGGGGCACCTGGGTGGCTCAGTTGGTTAAGTGTCTGCTTTCAGCCCAGGTCATGATCCCAGGGTCCTGAGATCAAGCCCCACAGACTCGATCTCAAATTTTGAAAAAGAAAAACAGAATATTGTTTATGATCATTTCAAATTTGAAAGGAAGGACGTTACACCGAATATGTTTGGGTTTAGAAGTGAGTTTGTTTTAATTTAAAATTATAATTAATACCAGATAATTTTGAAAATATAAATTGGTCATAACAATACTGTGCCTAATAGTTCTTAGTTTAGTGGTTTCTCCCTAAATGGTAGGTAAACATAGTGAAGCAATGGTGATTAAGTACCTGGCACCTCTCATCCTCAGATGGTGTCAGGAGTAGTGCACTAAAGAGCAAAAAGCCTCTGACTGATTTAACAAATATGTGAGTGTGTGTGTGAGTGCCTGGAGGGCAGGCAGCTGTGATAAGTGGCCCTACTCTGATGGGACAGGATCTAGGACTTAGTGAAGCTTTGAGCTGTTCCCAGTGGCTTATTACAACCATCCTGATTCAACTAAAATCCTTTTATGGGCTGTAAATCCACTATGCAACTCAATTTATAGGTAAGTCAGTAAAAAAGGTAATGTGCTGATTTTGCTTAACAGAGCTGTTGTCAGAAATATAAAAAGACACAACAGCAGCATTCAAGAACAATCACAGAACATCAAATACTAAAGTTTAAGAAACAGAAAAAATACCACAGTTTTTGAGGTAATCAAGGGAGGAAGAGAAACATCTAGTGCCCAGCAATGGGGGCTTTGTGTTCCTTTTGGAGGGTACAATGTGGGTTTATGGTGTTAAGAGCTCAAGTTAGGGGAAGCGACTTCATAAGCCTAGACCCAGAATAATTAGAAAACTACATGAAGACTTAACAGTCTAGTAAAGTTGTGAATTATGTGTTAGTTTGCTGGTTTGTTTGTCCATTAAATCATTTATTGCTATTTTTTAAATTCTTTGCTTTCATAGGGCAGTAAGGATGACAGATTGGTCATCACAAACTACACTGGAGAAATCATTGTGGGTTTTTTTTTTTTTTTTTAAGATTTATTTATTTTAGAGAAAGAGTCGGTGGAGGGACATAGGGAAAGGAAGACAAAGAATGTCAAGCAGACTCCCTGTTGAGCTCAGAGCCCAAATTGGGGCTCAGTCTCAACATCCTGGGATCATGACTTGAGCTGAAACCAAGAGTCAGATGCTCAACCAAGTGAGCCACGCCAGCACCCCAAGAAGTCATTGTTTAGAGCACTTATTATGTGCCAGATACATAGCTACATGTTATATTATGTGTTAGGTGCTGTGAGATACAGAGCTAAATAACAGATACATCTTATTCAGACTAGTGAGAGAGAAAGAAAAGGAAATATGAATACGGAAGAATGAACTAAGTCCTATACTAGGGAGATGGACAAGACACTGGGAAGATAGAGGAAGGGGGTAGACTAACTGGGAAACTGAAAAAACGCTTAATTGGAGGCACTAATTTGCTGGGGCTTAAGTAACAATGACAAGCATAACAGTGGACACTTTGTTGAGTGAATACTATACACCAGAATTAGTTAATTGTGACATTTTAACTCCTCTAAAAATCTCAAACTTTCAGGGTTTTTTTTTTTTTTTAAGATTTTATTTTATTTATTCACGAGAGACACACAGAGACGGAAAGAGAGGCAAAGACACAGGCAGAGGGAGAAGCAGGCTCCATGCAGGGAGCCTGACATGGGACTCGATCCCAGGACCCCGGGATCACACCCTGAGCTGAAGGCAGATGCTCAACCATTGAGCCACCCAGGCATCCCAAACTTTCAGGGTTTTTGGAAAATTTTATTACCAAGTAATACGTTCAACAGATTCAAATTTAGAAAATTTGGAATTTTGGAAACTGAAAATTTCAGTTTCAAATTTTTGAAAATTTTATTACCAAGTAATACGTTCAACAGATACTCTCATCAATTCTCTACGTTCATCTCAACCCTGAGACCTACTTCATCACCCACCCACAACCTGGAATAGGGGTCAGGGACAAGGTAGTGATCAGGGATGGGGTGAGAGATGGTATGGGGAAGGCTATGCGCACACTAACCACCTAAAACAAGGAATCTCCAGTTTACCACATGTACTCTCATCCATGCTCAATCATTCTGAACCAAGTTCTCTGAGGAGAATCTCTCTGTATCATTAATAACGCCCATTAGAAAATTCTCTGACTTCACATTTAAGGTTCGATCATTACACTCAATTTTTTTTTTTAAGAGAGAAAGAATGGGTCCATGCAGGGGGGAGGGGCAGAAGGAGGAGGAGAGAGAGAATCTTTTTTTCTTTTTTTTTGCAGAGAGATAGAGAATCTTAAGCAGACTCTGCACCCAGCATGGAACCCATCACGGAGCTCAATCTCACAACCCTGATATCATGACCTGAGCTGAAATCAAGAGTGAGCTGCAGGGACACCTGGGTGGCTCAGCGGTTGAGTATCTGCCTTCAGCCCAGGGTATGATTCTGGAGTCTCAGGATCGAGTCCCTCAGTGGGCTCCCTGCATGGAGCCTGCTTCTCCCTCTGCCTGTGTCTCTGCCTCTCTCTCTCTCTCTCTCTCTCTCTGTGTCTCTCATGAATAAGTAAATAAAATCTTAAAAAAAAAAAAAAAAGAGTCAGCTGCTCAGGGTGCCTGGGTGGCTTAGTTAAGTGTCTGCCTTTGGCTCAGGTCATGATTCCAGGGTCCTAGGATTGAGCCCTATGTTGGACTCCCTGATCAAAGGCATGTTTGCTTCTCCCCCTCCTCTGCCATTCCTAACTTGTGCGCTCTTTCTCTCTCAAATGATTAAAACCTTAAAAATAAAAGTCAGGCAAGCAACCAACTGAGCCACCCAGGAGCCCTTCAACATTTCCCTTTAAACTAGATCTCTCCCATTAACATTTTAAATGTTCAAACCTCTCATTATTAGAAGAAATGCCATTACTCAACCCCTCACCTTTCTTCTCTCTTTTAAAAGATTTTATTTTTGGGATCCCTGGGTGGCGCAGCGGTTTAGCACCTGCCCTTGGCCCAAGGCGCGATCCTGGAGACCCGGGATTGAATCCCACATCGGGCTCCCTGCATAGAGCCTGCTTCTCCCTCTGCCTGTGTCTCTGCCTCTCTCTCTCTCTCTCTCTGTGTGTGACTATCATGAATAAATAAATAAAATCTTAAAAAATATTTTATTTTTAAGTACTCTCTATATGCAGTGTGGGTTCAGACTTACAACCCCAAGATCAGGAGTCCCATGCTCTATCAACTGAGCCTGTCAGGAGCCTCTCTCTTTCTTTTTAAAGGAGCTGTTTTTTGGGATGCCTGGGTGGCTCAGCGGTTGAAAGTCTGCCTTCAGTTCAGGACGTGATCCAGGAGTCCCCAGGCTTGAGTCCCACATGGGGCTCCCCGTGGGGAGCCTACTTCTCCCTCTGCCTCTCTCTGTTTTTCATGAATAAGTAAATAAGATCTTAACAAAAAAAAAGGAGCTGTTTTTTTAATTTTATTTTATTTATTTATTCATGAGAGACAGAGAGAGAGAGACACAGGCAGAGGGAGAAGCAGGCTCCATGCAGGAGCCTGACGTGGGACTCAATCCCTGGTCTCCAGGATCACACCCTGGGCTGAAGGCAGCATTAAACTGCTGAGCCACCCGGGCTGCCCAAAAGGAGCTGTTTTTAATGAGTTTATCCATGTTTCACTTCCCATTCAATCCTCAGCCCTCTTGCAGTCTGCCACTGCCCTCATGAAGCATCTTTCCCCCAAGGACACCAATAATCATCTCCATGTTGCTGAATCCAACCAGTTCTTGTCTTGATATTTTTAAGTACTCACTGTCAGATGTATACCCAGTTTCTATTTCTCCATTCTTCTTTTACAGTCAAACCCCAATTTTAATCAGGTTTCTACTCTTTCCTCATGTGTTTCAAAGAAGGGTGATTTCAAATTCAAGGGTAGATAGATCGCCCCTGAGCCAATCAGAGCTTGGCTTTCCCCTGGTGACTATTGTTGGTTCAAAGTAGAGACATGAGCCAAACTGGCTCAATCGGATTAAAAAGAAATACAACTGGGAAGGGAAAACCACCTCTCACCTTTTATTCTTGCTCTTTCTTTTATGTAGATACTATACTTCTTTAATGTTTAATCTAGTTTTAAAGGGGATTTTCTGTTAAATTAAGCCTAAACGATCCTCACTGATACATTTAACCCTGCTGGCCATTTCTTTCCTTCATCCTATGGTTTCCCTGATGCTTATGGTCCCCACCCACCTAGTTTTCCTTCTAGCACTCTGGCTACTACCTCACAATCTGCTAAGTGGGAGAGATGCTGGCTTTTTCAAACTATGGGATATTGCTGAGTACAATGACATACATTAAAGATAACTTTCTAAGCAGTTTTCCAATAGTAAAAAATTTAATAAGGCAAAGAGGAGAAAAGGTTCATTAATAAATTTATTGTGTTACATCAAGATGAATACTGGTAAATACATCCTATGGTTTCTACTTTGTCTTTTTATTTTATTTCATTTTTTAATTTTTAATTTTTTTTACTGTGTGTCTTTTTAAATGAAAGACTACTGGAGATTGCCAGTGTATCATGAAGGACAAAGACCCTAATGTCAAATCCTGTTTCTGCTGCTCTGGGGTCAGTTACTTGGTATGAGGCCCTGGAAGGTTCCAGTATTTCCAGCAAAACTCTTCCTTCAGTAGCTGCAGGACTGTGCCACCTTGGGCTCTTCTAAGTCTTCCAGAAAAAAAACAGAAGGGAATGGGCTTTGTAAGTTCAATATGGCCTGATTGCCCAGGACTCTCTCAGAGAAAGGCTGGAGCAAAATTCTCTGTTACTGCACATGAAAAATGCCAGTCTATCAAGTAGAATCAATGGGCTGATCACGCCCAGGGTTACAAAGAATATGGCACTATGTTCCTTTGTTTTACCTATTTGATCAAAGGCATGAAGTAGGTCTTATTTATTTTTTTCTCTTATTACATACAAAGCACAGCACTTCGTAAGTAATAAAATACTCAATAAGTATTTGTTGATTTAATGAATCGAGAGAAACTGATACTGTATATATCCTCCAAGAGTTTAATCTGGACATAAGAATGAGTCACTTAGAGGGGGAAAATCAGGGGCTGAAGGCACTGATTTTGGATTCAGAAAAGATCCAATTCAAGCCTTCACCACATTAACCCCAGTTCTTTCATCTTAAAAATGGAGGTAATAAAACTTGCATTAGAAATGTGTGTGTTGGGCAGCCTGGTGGCTCGGCAGTTTAGTGCTGCCGTCAGCTCAGGGTGTGAGCCTGGAGACCTGGGATCGAGTCTCACGTTGGCTCCCTTGCATGGAGCCTGCTTCTCCCTCTGCCTATGTCTCCGCCTCTCTCTCTGTGTCTCTCATGATTAAATAAATAAAATCTAAAAAAAAAAAAAAAAAAAAAAAGAAGTGTGTGTGTGTTAGGGTCAGAGGAAACAGGAATTCCACTTATGACTTATAACAACTCTGAGAAGTACTTATTCTTTCTGCTTCTGTCCTTCTTACTTAAAAGGCAGGGCTTATGCCTACCGTAACTTTTTCTTTTTTTTTTTTTTTTTAAGATTTTATTTACTTATTCATGAGAGACACACAGAGACAGGCAGAGACATAGGCAGAAGGAGAAGCAGGCTCCCCAGGGGGAGCCCAATGTGGGACTTGATCCCCGGACCAGGATCATGCCCTGAACCAAAGGCAGATGCTCAACTACAGAGCCACCCAGGTGTTCCTACTGTACCTATTTTAGTATAGCCAGTTAAAGTACAAAGTATACACTCAATCCATATTTGGCCAGTAGATGAATAAAAATTCAAGACAATTTTACAAAATTGACAACACTGTAAAAGCAAACTCTCTCATCATATACGCTAATACTAAAAATACTTTAAATGCTCATTTTTTTCTCCTCTTGCGGATCTTCTACATATTTACTAATGCAACTCTTCCTGTATCTACTACTACTTCTTAGTCTTTATGACACCAAAATTACAGAAATGCAGAGTATCTTCATAAAGTTCTTGTTTGATTTAAAAATTGTAATAGTTAAAAAAAATTGTAATAGTTTGAGTAATTGGTATAATAAAATTAGCCTTTAAAAGCATACTTAGGGGGCAGCCGCAGTGGCTCAGCAGTTTAGCGCCACCTTCAGCCCGGGGCCTGATCCTGGAGACCCAGGATCATGCATGGAGCCTGCTTCTCCCTCTGCCCGTGTCTCTGCCTTTCTCTCTCTCTGTGTGTGTGTGTCTCTCATGAATAAATAAATAAAATCTTTCAAAAAAAAATTCTGAATTTTTTTTAAAAATTAAAATAAATAAATAAATAAATAATAAAAGCATACTTAGGGACGCCTAGGTGGCTCAGCGGTGGAGCGTCTGCCTTTGGCTCAGGGTGTGATCCTGGGGTCTTGGGATTGAGTCTTGCATAAGGCTCCCTGTGAGGAGCCTGATTCTCCCTCTGCCTATGTCTCTGCTTCTGTCTGTCTCTCATGAATAAATAAATAAAATGTCTAAAAAATAATTAAGTAAAAGCATACTTAAAGTTCAAACAATTATATACATATATGTATTTTCATATTTTGAATTCCTGTGACAAATGGAAAATGGTTGTATATACCTGAGGGAATTAAATGCATTCTCTGCCTAGTGATCTTGAGGTTCATATTTGCCAAAAGGAAAAAGTCCTTGTGTATCAGAAGGATCATTGATCAATTCTACTGTAATCTTTTTTTTTTTTTAAAGATTTATTTAGGGATCCCTGGGTGGCGCAGCGGTTTAGCGCCTGCCTTTGGCCCAGGGCACGATCCTGAAGACCCGGGATCAAATCCCACGTCGGGCTCCCGGTGCATGGAGCCTGCTTCTCCCTCTGCCTGTGTCTCTGCCTCTCTCTCTCTGTGTGTGTGACTATCATAAATAAATAAAAAAATTAAAAAAAACTTTAAAAATTAAAAAAAAAAATAAAGATTTATTTATTTATTCATGAGACACAGACTGAGAGAGAGAGGCAGAGACACAGGCAGAGGGAGAAGCAGGCTCCCCACAGGGAGCCCAATGCAGAACTTGATCCCGGATCCTAGGATCACAACCTGAGCCAAAGGCAGGCACCCAACCATTGAGCCACCTAGGTGTCCCAATTCTACCGTAATCTAATAAAGGTTTAGATCTAAATGAACATTATGAAGTTCATATACTACATTCACTAGCAAAATCCTATAGGTAGTCACTGAAATTTTCCTAAATGAGTAAACTGTACAAAAAAAGAAACAAATGAGTAAACCATAATTAAAACACACAAGAGACAGAGAAACAGGGCTTAACTGATTTTTTCTTGTCAACTTCCTGACATTCTTTAGGCCATGGATATCTGAACATGTAGTATAATGTGCAATAGTTATAGTTTAAATAAACCTCTCTGAATTTCCCAACAATTTAACACAAAGCAGTAACATGCATCTGAAGGATAACTTGCTTATTGAATGTGTGTATGCATGCAAATGTGGATATGCACAGTAAGCATACACATATTAAGACATGATAGATTAGGTGCATGCATGCACATACATACAAACACATTTTAAAGGAATTCTGGTTCTCGTCACAGCAGTTTACCTTTGGCCAGTTTAATACATGTGGCACAGTTCTTTTTTTTTTTTTTTCCTTTTTTTTTTAAAAGATTTTATTTATTTATTCATGAGAGACACACAGAGAGAGAAAGAGAGAGAGGCAGAGACACAGGCAGAGGGAGAAGCAGGCTCCACACAGCAGGGAGCCTGATGTGGGACTCGATCCCAGGACTCCAGGATCACGCCTGGGCTGAAGGCAGGCACTAAACCTCTGAGCCACCCAGAGATCTCCATGTGGCGCAGTTCTAAATACAAAGTAAGTGATTAGTAAGTACACCAGTTGACCTAAATTGCGGAAATGCAAGTATTACCAAGGCAATATTAAGACAGTGTACATGTATTTGTAAATGAGAATAAAGAAGTTTGGAGCACCTGGGTGGCTTAGTCAGTTAAATATCTGCTATCAGATCAGGTCATGATCCCAGGTCCTGGGATCAAGCCCATGTTGGAGTCCCTGCTCAGCAGGTTGCCTGCTTCTCCCTCTCCTTCTACTCACTACCCCCTGCTCATTCTCTCACTCTCAAATAAACAAATAAATAAATAAATAAATAAAGTCTTAAAAAAATTAAAAAGTTCATACCTGCCATAAAATGTGTTTCTTTTGTGTTTTATTTTTTTTCTTTTGTCTGTTTTAAAGTATAAGGACCCAACCAATACTTATTCTCTTTTTCCTCAGGCCATCTGTATTGAAACAACTTGAGCCAGGGACTGGACAGATTTTTGTTTCTTGCCAGAAGTTTAGCTGCCAGACACCAAAGAAACATGAAACTAAAAAACATTAAAAATCCAAGTTTCATTCTTTGTTTTGGGAAACATATCTCTGGATTTTTTTTAAAGACTTTATTTATTTATTTGGGAGACAGAACAAGCTGGGAGAGGGGCAGAGGGCAAGAGAGAAGCAGACTCCCCACTGAGCAGGGAGCCCCACGTGGGGCCGATCCTAGGATCCTGAGATCATGACCTGACCCAAAGGCAGATGCCCAACAGACTAAGCCACTCAGGTGCCCCTCTCTCTGGATTCTTAAAGAAGATATGGTGATCCCAGATGCCTATAAAGGGCTGAGTGTTTTGGACTCCCCAAAGGAACACAGACCATTTTAGACCTTCACATTGAGGACACAACCCAGAAAGCACATTCTATGGCCAAGACAAAAACCAGAGCCCTAAAATGTGGTGACCAACCACTCCATAGAGAAAATGGGCAAGAGACACACAAGTGAGAAAGACAGTGTGGTTATGGTGGCTTTGGTCAAAATCCAAGGTGGGGTCTTACTAGCCATTAGTGTCACTGCTTGAATCATCATTGTGGTTGTAAGGAAAATATCAAGCAAGTACTGAAGAGTTGAAGAATTATGTCATTTTGACAACATTTAAAAAATTATCCTTCTGCCAGTGTTAGAAGATGACCCATAGAAATGCTGTCTATGCAGTTCTAAAGCCATAGAGATCCCTCACTTTCCAAAAGCAATGGAAAGAAAGATAAATTACAAAACATTCTTCCCTTGAAAGAATTTTCTTGAAAATTGAATTTCCCTTGAAAATTTTCTCTTTTTATAAAATTCTATGAAATTGTGTTTTTATTTTTTATTTTTATTTTTTTATGATAGTCACAGAGAGAGAGAGAGAGAGAGAGAGAGGGAGAGACACAGACAGAGGGAGAAGCAGGCTCCATGCACTGGGAACCTGACGTGGGATTCGATCCCGGGTCTCCAGGATCGCGCCCTGGGCCAAAGGCAGGCGCTAAACCGCTGCGCCACCCAGGGATCCTGAAATTGTGTTTTTTAAAACAGGAGAAAATTAAGTAAACTAACTTGGAACCAAGATAATCAAATTAATTCAAACTAGAAACTCTGCATCTCCATGTTGACTATTTTTTGTTCTTGCTAAAATGGAAAGCAGGTACGCCCAGGTGACTCAGCGGTTTATTTTTTTTAAAGATTTTATTTATTTATTAGCGAGAGACACACAGAGAGAGACAGAGGCAGAGACACAGCCAGATGGAGAAGGAGAAGCGGGCTCCACGCAGGGAGCCCGATGTGGGACTCGACCCAGTGACTCAGGATCACGCCCTGGGCCAAAGGCAGACGCCCAACTACTGAACTACCCAGGCATCCCGACTCGGTGGTTTAGCGCCTGCCTTTGGCCCAGGGATGATCCTGGGGACCGGGGATCAAGTCCCAGGTCAGGTTCCCTCCATGGAGCCTGCTTCTCCCTCTGCCTGTGTCTCTGCTCCTCTCTCTATCTCTCATGAATGAATGAATGAATGAATGAATGAATGAATGAATGAATAAATAAATAAATAAATAAATAAATAAATAAATAAATAAGTATTTTGTTTAATGGAAAGCAATCCGGAAATATCTATACATACATACAGGTACATACACACAAATACATACAAAGGAAACCACATAGACTAGCCACAAGAGGGCGCTGCAACAATGAAAAGACAACCAGGCTTCTTTCCTTTAGATGCTTATTTCAGTGAGTACTGGGCACACATTTTCAAACTTCTGAAGACAAACTCCTACTCAAAATTCCTTATTTTTCTATAGCCAGAAGCCTTGCCAGACGCCCATATTTTAAGGGTGTCAATCCATATCTTAGTCTCCAAATCTTCTGAACTGGAGGGTTAGTGCATCTAGTACTTAAGTAAATGAGACCTTACATTATCACATACAGATTAAAACGATGAATAGCACAACTGCCATGTTGTACACACGGTGTTATGAAGGAGCCATATACAAGGCTTAGGAAAACTTTACTACTGAAACATAAAAAAACAGGTTTCTTCCCACCATGATATAATTTTAAGCTGCCATATTTTAGAATATTTTTGAGTCTGGCCCATATGATAAATGTTTTTATGGGTTTTTTAAAAAGATTTATTTACTTATTTATTTGAGAGAGAGAGTGAGCACAAGCAAGAGGGGCAGAGGGAGAGGTTGAGAGATAATCCCAAACAGGCTCCATACCCAGCGTGGAGTCCAACGCAGGGCTCAATGTCACAACCCTAAGATCATGACCTGAACCGAAATCAAGAATTGGAGGCTCAATCAACTAAGCCACCCAGGCACACTTGGTTTTTACTTTAAAACAAAGTATAGGGATCCCTGGGTGGCGCAGCGGTTTAGCGCCTGCCTTTGGCCCAGGGCGCGATCCTGGAGACCCAGGATCGAATCCCACGTTGGGCTCCCGGTGCGTGGAGCCTGCTTCTCCCTCTGCCTATGTCTCTGCCTCTCTCTCTCTCTCTCTATGTGACTATCATAAGTAAATAAAAATTAAAAAAAATAAAGCTGTTTAAAATAAAATAAAATAAAAGTATAACAAAAAATAAAAATAAATAAAAAATAAAAGTATAATAATTCCATTTAATTACTATTAGAAATCGTATGTGAGGATCTATACCTAGAGAGACTTCCTTAATTAGTTCAGCAGCAGCATGGCAACCCTGAACAAGTATCCTGGTCCAGGTTGATAGATCCCGATGTGTCTCCACCCTGAAGAGATGCATCTCAATGCCCTGCCGAGAGCCTGTCCTGGTAGCAAATGTAAGGTCAGATCCAAGTGAGGGTGATCGACATCCAGAGCCAGAATGAACCAACCTAGGACCACAAACAAGCAAAGATCAAAAGTAATTAATGTACTAGTAGAGGAAAGTGTCATTAATTTATACCGATCAATAAGCTGAAAGTTATAAAAACTACCTGCAGTTTTTGGAAAAGTACATTTCAAAACAATATTATAGTCTTTTTAAAAAATTTTTATTTATTTATGATAGTCACACACGGAGAGAGAGAGAGAGAGGCAGAGACATAAGCAGATGGAGAAGCAGGCTCCACGCACCGGGAGCCCGACGTGGGATTCGATCCTGGGTCTCCAGGATTGCGCCCTGGGCCAAAGGCAGGCACCAAACCACTGCGCCAACCAGGGATCCCAATATTATAGTCTTTGAAGTAGATACCATTCTGTTTTCCCATAAAGTGACCCCTCATGCCACAGGCAGAACACTGGGCTGGATGAGCTAAGGCCCAATTTTCCACTGACTTTTTTATGCTCTGAAAAGGCTATGCATATCAAAAAGAGGTTCAACCTGGATTAGGAAGTGGTAAGCCCTCACACACGAACAGCCTCCCCTGTTATCAACATCATTCAGTACATGGTACTTCTTTTTTCTACCAAGAATGAACCTACACTGACACATCATAAGCACTCAAAGTCCATAGTTTACTTTAGGGGTCACTCTTGGTGGTGTACCTTCTAGAGGTTTGGACAAAGGTGTAATGACATATATCCATCATTATAATATACAGAGTATTTTCAATGCCCTAAAAACTCTCTTTGCTCTGCTTATTCATTTCCTCTCTCCTCCTGGCAACCACTTATCTGTATACCTTTTACTTCCTTTTCTTAACTTATTATATTAGCAAGGATTATATTAGCAAGGACATCCTTGCCTTGGGATGGATGGGAAAGCTTTGTGTTTCTCACTATTAAGCATGATGTTAGGGGCACTAAGGTGGCTCAGTGGTTGAACATCTGCTTTTGGCTCGGGTCATGATGCAGGGGTTGCGATTGAGTCCTGAATTGGGGTCCTCACGGGGAACCTGCTCCTCTCTCTGCCAAGGTCTCTGCCTTTCTCTGTATGTCTCTCGTATAAATAAATAAATAAAATCTTAAAAAAAAAAGTCATGATGTTAGCAATAGATTTTTTTTGTAGATAAGCCTTTTTCTTTTTTCTTTTTTTTTTTTTCTTTTTATTTATTTATGATAGTCACACACAGAGAGAGAGAGAGGCAGAGACATAGGCAGAGGAAAAGCAGGCTTCATACACTGGGAGCCTGACGTGGGATTCGATCCCGGGTCTCCAGGATCGCGCCCTGGGCCAAAGGCAGGCGCTAAACTGCTGTGCCACCCAGGGGTCCCCTTTTTCTTTTTTTTAAAGATTTTATTTATTTATTCATGAGAGACACAGAGAGAGAGAGAGGCAGAGATACAGATAGAGGGAGAAGCAGGCTCCTCACAGGAAGCCTGATAGGGAACTCAATCCCGGGACTAGGATTATGCCCTGGGCCAAAGGGAGACACTCAACCACTGAGCCACCCAGGTGTCCCTGTAGATAGTCTTTATCAAGTAGAGAATGTTCCCCTCTATTCCTAGTTTACTTTTTTATCATGAATGGGTGTTAGATTTTGTCAAATGCCTTTTCTGTATCTCTTGATACATTCATTCATATGACTTTTCTTGTTTAGCTTGTTGATATGATGGATTACATTAATTGATTGTCTTTGCCTTTCTCTCTGTGCATTTCTCATGAATAAATAAATAAAATCTTTAAAAACTAAAATAAAATAAATTAAAAATCCCTTTAACTAACAGTGAAAAACTTCCCACAAAGAAAATCTCAAGCCCAGATGGCTTTGTTGGTGAGTTCTACCAAATATTAAAAAAAAAAAAAAAAAAAGCTAAATCTTCATAAAGTCTTCAAAAAAGCAGAAAAAGTGGGAACATCTTCAAACTCATTTTATGAGGCCAGTAATATCCCAATACCAAAACCAAAGACATCTCACAAAAATACAGACCAATATCAGTTATGAATTTAAGACACAAAACTCCTCATCAAAATACTAGCAAACTGAATCTAGTATGACCAAAGAAGATTTATCCTAAAAGTGCAAGATTGAACATCCCAAAATCAATATGGTAATACATCATATAAACAGGTAAAGGACAAACTCACATGATCATAATATTAGACGTGGAAAAAGCATTCAACAAATCCCATACCCTTTCATGAGGAAAACACTCCACATATCTTCAACCTGATAATAGGCATCTATGAAAAACCCATAGCTAACACCATACTTAATGAAAAAGACAAGGATGTCTGTTTATGCCACTTATATTCAACATCATAGTGGATATTTTAGCCAGAGCAATTAGGCCAGAAAATGAAATAAAAGGCACCCAGAAAAGAACGTAGTACAACTACCTCTTATTTGAAGATGACATGATCTTGTACATAGAAAGTCCTAAGGAATCCACTAAAAACCAATTAGATTAAAAAACGAGTTGAGCAAGAAAGCAGATCAAGATATAAAAATCAATGTATTGAGGGGATCCCTGGGTGGCTCAGCAGTTTAGCGCCTGCTTTCGGCCCAGGGCATGATCTTGGAGTC
The DNA here is from genome assembly GCF_003254725.2 of Canis lupus dingo. Classification (NCBI taxonomy): domain Eukaryota; kingdom Metazoa; phylum Chordata; class Mammalia; order Carnivora; family Canidae; genus Canis; species Canis lupus. The sequence continues at coordinate 80,361,276 of NC_064247.1, forward strand.
CCGGGATCGAGTCCCTCATGGGCTCCCTTCATGGAACCTGCTTCTCCCTCTGCCTGTGTCTCTGCCTCTATCTCATTCTTTGTATCTCTCGTGAATAAATAAAATCTTTAAAAAAAATCAATGTATTGGGCACCTAGGTAGCTCAGCTGGTTAAGTGTCCGACTCTAGATTTCAGCTCAGGTCATGATCTCAGGGTTGTGAGATGGAGCTCTGCTTTGGGCTCCATGCTGGGCATGAAGTCTGTTTAAGATTCTCTCTCATCCTCTTCCTCTGCTCCTCTGCCCCACTCTCTATCTCTCTCTCTAAAAACAAAACAAAACAAACAAACAAAAAAACCCTCAAGGTTTTGTATTGCATACAATTGTATACAATTGATTGTATACAGTAGGAGTGAGCAATCTAAAAAGGAAATTAAGAAAAAAATCCATTTATGATAGATCAAAGTAAAAAAATACTTTGGAATACATTTAGCAAAAGAAGTATAAAACTTATACTGAGGAAACTACAAAACATTGCTGAAATAAATTAAAGGCCCAAATAAGTAGAAAGATTTCTGTATCATTGACTGGAAGACAATATTTTTTAAGATGGCGATATTCCCTAAATTGATCTACAGACTCAAGGCAATCTCTACCAAATGTCATCCGTCTTTTTTTTTTTGGATTTTTATTTATTTATTCATGAGAGAGAGAGAGAGAGAGAGAGAGAGAATGAGATAGGCAGAGACACAGGCAGAGGGAGAAGCAGGCTCTACGCAGGGAGCCTGATGTGGGACTCGATCCCGGGACCCCAGGATCACGTCCTGGGCTGAAGGCAGGCGCTAAACCTCTGAGCCACCCAGGGATCCCTTTCTTTCTTTCTTTTTTTTTTTTCTAGAAATTGACAAGCTGATCCTAAATCCATATGAAAATGCAAGGGAATCACAATCACCCAAATAATTTTGAAAAGAAAAAAACTGGAGGATTCATACTTCTGATTTCAAAACTTACCACAAAGGTATAAAATTGAGAGTCCAGAAAAAAACCCTTCATTATGACCAAATGATTTTTGCCAAGACAGTTCAATGGAGAAAGAACAGTCTTTTTAAAAAATGGTACTGTGATAACTGGATATTCCCAAAGGAGTGATGTTTGATCACTAATTCATACTACACAAAAATTGACTTCATAGGGATAAAAGAGTAAATGTGAGACTCAAAGTATAAAACTTTTAGAAGAGCACAGAGGAGTAAATTTCTGTGACCTTAGATTAGGGAAAGCCTTCTTAGATATGACACAAAAATGCAAGAGAAAATTGATAAACTGGACTTCATCAAAATTAAAAAAATTTGTGCTTCAAATGACACTGCCAACAAGTAAGTGAAAAGACAACCCACAAAACAGGAAAAATATTTGCAAATCATTTAAAGTTTTTTTTTTAATTTTTTTTATTTATTTATGATAGTCACAGAGAGAGAGAGAGAGAGGCAGAGACATAGGCAGAGGGAGAAGCAGGCTCCATGCACCGGGAGCCTGATGTGGGATTCAATCCCAGGTCTCCAGGATCGCGCCCTGGGCCAAAGGCACGCGCCAAACCGCTGCACCACCCAGGGATCCCCGCAAATCATTTATTTCATAAGGCATTTATCTACAAAATATATAAACTCTTACAACTCAATAATAAAAAGGCAACCCAATTAGAAGATCAAGGATGTGAATAGATATTTCTCCAAAGAAAATATACAAATGGCCAATAAGCACATGAAATGATGTTCAACATCATTAGCTATTAGGGAAACACAACTTAAAACGAGACTTAAGAAAATGAAAAACTCATACACTGCTGGTGAGAATTTCAAATGATGGAATGACTATACTAACCAGCCTGGTACCTTCTCAAAAAAAGGTTAAACATAGAGCTCCAGATGACCCAGCAATCCTATTCCTAGATATATACGCCCTAAAACAAACATATGTTCACACAAAAACTTGTACGTGAATATTATAGAGCAGTGTTATTCATAAGAGTCAAAAAGTGAAAATAAGTCAAATGGCCATCAAATGATAAATGTGGTATATCCATACAATGGAATATTATTCAGCCATCAAAAGAAATGAAGTTGAGACACATGCTACAACATGGATCAACCTTGAAAACATGATGCTGGGGCAGCCCGGGTGGCTCAGCGGTTTAGCACTACGCTTAGCCCAGGGCCTGATCCTGGAGACGTGGGTCTTGATCCCAGGTCGGGCTCTCTGCATGGAGCCTGCTTCTCCCTCTACCTGTGTCTCTTCCTCTCTCTCTTGCTCTCTCTCTCTCACGAATGAATAAATAAAATCTTTAAAAAAAAAAAAGAAAACATGATGCTATGGGAAAAGAAACCAGACATTAAAGGCTCCATATGATTCCATTTATATGAAATGTTCAGAATAGGGACACCTGGGTTACTCAGTGGTTGAGCATCTGCCTTTGGCTCAGGTCATGACCCTGGGTTCCTGGGATTGAGTCCGGCATTGGGCTCCCTACAGGGAGCCTGCTTTTCCCTCTGTCTATGTCTCTGCCTCTGTGTCTCTCATGAATATACAAATAAGATCTAAAAAAAAAAAAGAAAGAAGAAAGAAAGAAGAAAGAAGAAAGAAAGAAAGAAAGAAAGAAAGAAAGAAAGAAAGAAAGAAAGAAAGAAAGAAAGAAAAAGAAAAGTCCAGAACAGGCAAAACTATAGAGACAGATTTAGATTCCTGGTTCCTGAGGGCTGGAAGACTGCTGATAGGTAAGGAATTCCATTTTAGGTTGATGAAAGTGTCCTAATATTGATTGTGGTGATGGTCACACAACTCTGTGAACACACTAAAAACCATTAAATGCTACACTTTAAGTGGGTGAATTGTATGGTATACGAGTTACCTCAGTACAGCTGCTAAAAAAAAAAAGAGGAAGGAGCACCTGGATGGCTCAGTCAGTTGAGCATCTGACTCTTAATTTTGGCTCAGGTTATGATCTCAGGATAATGGTATTGAGCCCTGTGTTGGGCTCCAGGCTCAACCAAGAGTCTGTTTATCAGGGATCCCTGGGTGGCTCAGCGGTTTAGCACCTGCCTTCCGCCCAGGGCGTGATCCTGGAGACCCGGGATCAAGTCCTGCGTCGGGCTCCCTGCATGGAGCCTGCCTCTCCCTCTGCCTGTGTCTCTGCCTCTCTCTCTCCTCTCTGTGTCTCTCATGAATGAATAAATAAAATCTTAAAAAAAAAATTTAAAAAAAGAGTCTGCTTATCATTCTCTCCCTTTGACCTACTCCCTTTAAAACAAACAACAAATAAATATTTTTTAAAAATGCAGGAGATAAGAGAATTCATCTATATCTTTTTTTAAAAAGACTCTATTTATTCATGACAGCCCTTTACTATTTATTTATTCATGAAGCCCTTTTGCTCAAATTACCATTAGAGGAGTAAAGGCTGGAACCAAAAAATTTTTAGAAAAATATTATTGATATACAGCCTACAATGAATGAAGCTACGAACAAGCCATTTTATTTATTTCTCTGAGGTACAATCCTCATCCAAGTTTTCAAAAATCCTGTATGAAAAACATTGAGAGTGCTTTCCTATAAATAAATAAATATAATGAAGTATAAATGAAGTAGCATGTACGTTTTGCTGTACTGATCCACTTAGAATTTCTTACATATAGAGAAAATATTTTTGGAAGAAGTTAATGAATTAAACTATATTAAATGGATGTCATGACACAAAATGTTGAAATTTAATGACCTTAAGAAAAATTGCTTTTCTCATCATTTTTCCACATGTATACTTCACTTATTTTTTTTTTAAATGTAGTTATTTTAGAGAGAGAGAGAAAGAGGAGGGGAAGGGCTGAGGGAGAGGGAGAGAGAATTGTCGTATCTTGTTGGATCCTCCTCTTTTTTAGCATGTAGTATTATTCTTGGTCTCTTGTTACAGTCTTTGTTGTAAAGTCTATTTTGCACAATGTAAGTATTGCTACCCTGGCTTTATTTTGACACCATTTGCATGACAAATGTTTCTCCATCCCCTCACTTTCAACCTGCAGATATCTTTAGGTCTAAAATGAATCTCTTGTAGGCAGCACATAGATGGGTCTTGTTTTCTTACTCATTCTGTGACCCTAGGTCTTTGGAACAGGGCATTTAGTCCTTTTATGTTCAAAGTTAGTTAGTTAGTTGAGAGAGGAAGAGCATGTGTGAGAGGCTGAGTGGAGGGTAGGGGCAGAGGGAGAGAAAAATCTCAAGCAGGCCCCACCCCCAGCCTGATACAGGGTGCAATCTCATGACCCTGAGATCACAACCCAAGCTGAAATCAAGAGCCAGATGTCCATCGGACTGAGCCACCCAGGAGCCCCTACATTCAAAGTAATCACTGATATATATGTGTTTATGGTTGTTACTTGTTTTGTGGTTGTTTTAGTAGTTTTTATCTACTCTCTTCTTTAGAGAGAGAAGCAGACTCCCCGCTGAACTCCACACGTAGCTTGATCTCAGGATACCAGGATCATGATCTGAGCTAAAGGCAGATGCTTAACTGAGTCACCCAAGTGCCCCTCTGTGCCTGTTTCTCTGTGATAGAAAAGTCAGCTATGTCTTTTGCTCTTGAAAGTGATAGGTGGGGCACACACATTTAAGAAGGTGCCAGTCCTCCTTCATAGGGGATGTGTAGCCACTGCAGATACCGGGGCCAGAAGGGGCCACTCCAAGCCTGCGCAGGCGTAGGATGCAGGTTTACCAAAGTGCGGGCAACCTCCCTGGGAGGTGACCAACAGCTGCCACCAGAACTGAGGCCCTGTAAAATGCACAGGTCAGGAGATGTGTTGTTGAGGTTTATGTAGGTGTTCTAGGGGAGGGGACCCACAAGGCTGGGACTGAGGCAAGGGTGACTGGAGAGAGTGGATCCTCCAAAGCACAGAGTGGAGGGGTGGCCTGGTGTAAACAAGTTAGGTCATGAGGGCTGGTGGCCCTGTGTTTCCGTTGAGGGGCATGGGAGGGAAATAGTGCCTGCAAGCTCCTTTGTTCCTGGTGGGGTCTTCCTGCAATCCCTGCTTCTCTGGGACCTGCTCTGAGATAAGTAAATAACTCTCCCTCCTGTAGGACCGAGGTGTTTTTCAAGCTGCTGCTTCTACACTGGATCTCCTTGGGCTGTTTCTTGTGCTGTCTCTTAAAGGGTGGGGACTCAGCTTCCTAACACCATTGAGGCTCTCCCAGAGCTGAGCCCACTGATTTTTTAAATTCCAGGCTTTACGTCCCACACTGGTCTTAAGAACTCATGAAATTTGGCCCCTCTTGTTTTCAAAGCCAAAAGCCAAATGTTGGGGGGGGGGTGTTTGTCTTCCCTCTGCAGGTTTCCTGATGTGATAGTCTGTTTCCTGCCCTGTGGCTCCCTCCCTCCTGCTGACTGTTGGGGGCCCTTTAGCACCCGCCCCTGTCTCTGCCCTTCCCACCCTCTTCAATGCAGCTTCTTCTCTCCCTTAAGTAGAGGAGTTTCTTCTACCAGCCTTTGGGTCTTTTTCTGGACTATTTATGCTGATGTGTTATCCAGTGGTGTGTATCTGTGGGATGAAGTGAGCTCAGGGTCCTCCTATTCTACATGTTCCCAGCCACTCTCCAGAAGGTGTTTTTTCAAGTAAAAAATGGTGGTCCAAGAGGCGCCTGGGTGGCTCAGTGGTTTACCGCCTGCCTTCGGCCCAAGGTGTGATCCCAGATTCCCCAGATCAAGTCCCGCATGGGGCTTCCTGCATGGAGCCTGCTTCTCTTCCCTCAGCCTGTGTCTCTGCCTCTCTCTCTCTCTGTGTCTCTCATGAATAAATAAGTAAAATCTTTAAGAAAAAAAAAAAAAAAAAAGAGTGGTCCATGAAAAAACACAGCTAGTTCAACTAGCAACTCAACCACACGTCTTTTTCTTTGAGACAACCATCATGCTTCAATACTCAGAAGTGCTGGAGTATTTCCCACCTCATCTTACAGAATTTTAAGAAGATGAATGTCACTCAAGGTTTAAGATTAAATAAAACTAATAATATTTCCTGCTCCAATAAAGACATTTTGAGGTTAACCTGGCATTCCGCTCTGCCCCTTCCTAAGTCCATACAGTTTCGTATGGAATCAACTACCTTGATTCATGCTAAGGCACCAGCAATTTTACCAACAAATGTCAATAGGGGAAAAAAACGCAAATAACATCTTAGTATTACTATGAAAATAGTTTCAAACTCACAGACCCCCTGAAGAGGAGATCCTCTCAGAGGTCCAAGAAAGTATGCTTTGAGAATTGCCTCCCTGGGCTGATTCCTATAGAACCAACCTGCCAATTAAACATGAGTTATCTCAGCAAGAGTTAAGTCTCAAAATTATCCCACATGTGACCCGAGTAAGACGGAGCATGGGCAAAGTGACAGGGTGGCTTCTACCATATTCAGTTTGATTGCTAATCCCACGTCAGCCATTAAAAAATATAGTCTAGGAGAGTTTTTCCTACAGGTTTTGATTATGAAATATTTGGCAGAGGAAGTCTAATTCAAACCAGCTGCTGGACTCTTGCTGAGCAGCAGTCGGTGAGAGCACACTGCCAAAAGGCCCCCTTTGGTGGGGAGGCCAGATGAGCTCATGCAAAGGCGTTTTAGCAGCTTCTGCCCCCTAAATCCCAAAAGCACACCACCACTCAATTTTCCAGATTGTAAAGTAGCCACACTTTCCTTGGATCTTTTTCTCTTTCAGTCAAAGAGCGTTTATAGGAAAAGACTACAAAATGTACATCCTACAAAATCCATAGCACCTTTACAACCGATGTGTTTTTCTACCTGTGTCATGTATCTGGCCTTCATCTCAAGAAGTATGTAAAATAAAAAATTTAAAAATTAAATAAAAAAATCTTCTCCATTTATCACTCTCACATTTTACTTATTCCTCACCAGCATGAAAATACCCACTATTAAGAGTATGTACACACACACACACACACACACACACACACACATCTTGGTTTCTAAGAATCTGTAAATGTGCAAGCCAGTAAATGATGTTAATTTATATTGCCCTAACAACATTCTTTGCTTTTTGAACTACAATCAACTCTTATTTTATCAAGGACTACCAACTTCTGTGGGTAACGAAGGTCCTTGATTTCTCTTCCTTCCCTATGTGTTTATACTATCGTTTTTTCTTTGGCTCATCCACTCATAAGAACATGTTCCAAAAAAAAAAAAAAAGAACATGTTCCAAAGTATCAGAAGTTGGATTAATGAAAGTGAATATTCAGCCCTTTCTCATTACTCATAAATCTCAAACCCTCTTTCACCCACACTAAAGAGCCATAAACATACCACTTTCTGGCCTTGCTTCTCTCTGTGGAATACCTCCCAGTCTGGTTTCATCCGTTGGTTTCTCTTGGTGGCCAAACTCTACCCACTCTGGGAGGCAGAGGATGATTAAGCCCCATTTGGTTCAATCTTGTAGTGACGTCAACCAATTCCACCTGGCTGACAAGGCCACATGGAAAAAATAAACCTCTCATCTGCCTGTCATCTTTGCTCTAATCCACTGGTGCTTCCAGAACAAGGAATAAAGAATCTCTGCTGTTACATTAATTAAACTTATTAAGAAACAACATGTTCAGGGAGCTACAGGCTCCACCCATTTAATTTATGGCCAAGTTCAATTTGCATGTCTAGGTTGATCCAAATAATACATTTGAATTCCTCACATTTAACAGGAAACTTTCACTATTTATAGAAACTATTGGGTAGAGCTAAGCAACTCTTTTAACAATGGCCAAATCAAACCAATTATACTTTTTTTTAAGATTTTATTTATCCATTCATGATAGACAGAGAGAGAGAGAGAGAGAGAGAGAGGCAGAGACACAGGCAGAGGGAGAAGCAGGCTCCATGCAGGGAGCCCAACATGGGACTCGATCCTGGGACTCCAGAATCACTCCCTGGGTCAAAGGCAGGTGCCAAACCACTGAGCCACCCAGGGATCCCCAATTATACTTTTTACATAGAATTCCTCTTTGACAGATTTTCACTTAATAAATAATAATTACAATTAAAGCAGCTAATACTTACTCGAGCACTTAAAATGTGTCAAGTACCATTGTAGCATTTTACAAGTATTAACTCATCTAATACTCACACCCTATCTCATTAAGATTCACTAAAGAAATTAAAATTGCACAGCACAGAAAGGTTAAGTAACATGCTGTCAATTACCTACGATCAGAGGCAAAATCGGGACTCAAATGCAATTTATTAAGGATTGGTCTTATTATCTTCTATTAAATCTTCAGGGTTTTTTGGTGGAACGGGTTGTTTTAATTATATCAGCTTTACTAAGATATAATTAATGATGTTAGTACACTCAGAATTGTGCAACAATCACCACATTCAATTTTAGAAAACTTTCATTACCCTAAAAAGAAATCCAATTTCCATTAGCCATTACTGTCTATTTTTCCCCATCCACCTCACCTACAACCCTGGCAATGACCAACTTACTTTCTGTTTCTATAGATTTGCCTATTCTGGACATTTCATATAAACTAAATCATATAATATGTGGTGTTTTGTGTTTGGCTATTTTCACTTAATATGTTTTCAAGGTTCATCCACATTGCAGAGTATACCAGAAAACATTCTTTATTGCTGAATAATATTTCATTTTATGGACATACCACTTTTATCAATTGATGGACACTTGTGTTGTTTCCATTGTTTGGGTATTATGAATAATGTTATTGGGAATATTTGTGTATAAGTTTTTTTTTTTTTTTAAGTAAGCTCCATGCCCAGTGTGGAGCCCAACCTGGGGCTTGGACTTAGGGCCCTGAGATCCAGGCCTGAGCTGAGATCAAGAGTCAGATGCTCAATCACTGAGCCACCCAGGCACCCCTCATGTAAAAGTTTTTGTGTGAACCAAAGTTTTCATTTCTTTTGGGTATACAACCTAGGAGAGGAATTGCTAGGTCATATGGTGACTCTTTGTGTAGACTTGAGGAAGTGCCACATTGTTTTTTCACATCAAACACACCATTTTACATTCCCATCAGCAGTATATGAGGGTTACATTTTCTCCACATCCTAGTCTACAATTGTTATTATCTGTCTTTTTAATTATAGCCATTGTTGTGGGTGGGAAGTGGTATCTCATTGTAGTTTCAATTTCCATTTCCTTCATGGCTAATTATGTTGAGTATCTTTTCATGTGTTTATTGGTCTTTTGTATATTTTCCTTAGACAAATGTTTTTTTAGATCCTTTCCTCATTTTTATTTATTTATTTTTAAAGATTTTATTTATTTATTCATGAGAGACACACAGAGAGAGAGAGGCAGAGACATAGGCAGAAGGAGAAGCAGCCTCGTGGGACCCGATCCCGGGACTCTGGGATCACACCCTGACCCGAAGGCAGATGCCCAACCATTGAGCCACCCAGGCGTACCTCTTTCCTCATTTTTTAAATGGGTAGTTAACCTTTTTATTATTGAGTTGTAAGGGTTTTTTGTATATTTTGTAGATACGAGTCCCAAATTAGATAAATGATTTGCAAATATTTTCTCTCATTCTGTGGGTTGTCTTTTCACTTTCTTTTTCTTTTTTCTTTTTTTTTTTTTTTAATTTTTATTTATTTATGATAGTCACAGAGAGAGAGAGAGAGACAGGCAGAGACACAGGCAGAGGGAGAAGCAGGCGCCATGCACCGGGAGCCCGACGTGGGATTCGATCCCGGGTCTCCAGGATCGCACCCTGGGCCAAAGGCAGGCGCTAAACCGCTGCGCCACCCAGGGATCCCCATCTTTTTTGTCTTTTTACTCTCTTGATGGTGACATTTGAAGCATAAAAGTTTTTAATTTTAATGAAGCCCAACTGATTTATTTTTTTCTCTTGTTGCTTGTGCTTTTGGTGTCCTATCCAAGAAGACTCTGCCCAAGCTAAGGTCATGAAGATATACTTCTGTATCTTCTTCTAAGAGTTTTATACTTTTAGCTCTTAAATCTTATTTATATCTTTTCCCTATTTGCAAATCAATGCCACACTGATAGTATACACAGAACCACCCCATTTCCTTCTTTAATACCAAAGTGCTTTGGTGATCGAGGCCCAGTCTAGTCAATGGCCAGAAATAATTTGTTTTATAGGCTTGTACTTTCTAGTATCAAAGGCTCATCTATAGGATGTCACAGATTTCTACTTCATCTTTCCAATGACACACAATTAAGAAAATGTCTAAGGATAAAGCTACCCTCCATGCATTCTATGATCATAACTGGAGTATAAGCTTCTTCCATAAAATTTAAACTTAAGAGGTATCCACAGTCATATTCATAAACTCTAAATCTTTGGGAAATATAAATTTAATAGTTGTAATTATAACTACTGAGATATGTCCACGTTTTCTTTTTTTTTTAAGATTTATTTATTTATTTTTATTTATGATAGACACAGAGAGAGAGAGAAAGAGGCAGAGACACAGGAGGAGGGAGAAGCAGGCTCCATGCCGGGAGCCCCACGTGGGACTTGATCCCGGGACTCCAGGATCGCGCCCTGGGCCAAAGGCAGGTGCCAAACCGCTGAGCCTCCCAGGGATCCCCTGTCCACATGTTTTCATAGGATTCCTGTCATGCTCCAAATGTAACTATGACTGAGAAACTATAATTTAAGTAATACATTGAACTCAACTAAGATTTACTGAAGGCCCACCATATATATGCAAAGCACTATGGGAGGGCTGAGATGACTAAATCAAGGTCCTGACCTCAAAGAGGTTATAATTTAGTGGGTATTAAAAAAAAATCCAGGAGGGAAACAAAACAAAACAAAACCAGAGAACTGATGGCTAAATTCAGTCTTTATGCAGAACTCTTACGTCCACAAAGAATTAATGAGGGTGCATCTCCCTAATTCTGAGGCTCAACAAATCCTTTATCTCTATTCTGTGATCTAGGTGCTCCAGCTCTAATTTACAGAGAAATTCCTAAAAGCTATGTGAGAATTATATATATATATATATATATATATATATATTTTTTTTTTTTTTTTTTATGATAGTCACACAGATAGAGAGAGAGGCAGAGACACAGGCAGAGGGAGAAGCAGGCTCCATGCACCGGGAGCCCGACGTGGGATTCGATCCCGGGTCTCCAGGATCGTGCCCTGGGCCAAAGGCAGGTGCCAAACCGCTGCGCCACCCAGGGATCCCAGAATTATATTTTTATAAGAAAAAAATGACATATGTAGGAGAACTTGGAAAGTTGAAGGAAATCCTATATAACATGAACGTCTTGCCGTAATTTAAAGAATACTCTTAAAAAAAATAAATAAAGAATACTCTTCCTCAAATGACTCTGTCTACTCAAAGCAGGAACCCCCATCACCACTCCCACCCCCCCACACTGTTCCCTGGAGGACATACCAGATGGTTTTATTATGTAGCTTTTTTTTGCTACCAAATATTTTTCTATGGAGCTCCTTTTTAATATATAGCTTTTGAATTATTTCAAAACCAGATTCTCTTTTAAGACCAAATAAAGTTGAATGTGAATGTGTTCTCTGGTTTCACTAGTTTCTAGTTACCCCTTAAGACATCTTGGCCCAAAAATCTACATATCTCTATTCTTTTCCCTTCCAACTCTCTGCATCTGGCATGATAGAAACATCCTGTTGCTTCAGGTCAAATCAATGTTTATTTGCTGGCGTCAAAATTATGTGTTCTTATACTAGAAAGAGAATTGAAGAATATTTTGGCTGACTTGTGTGGTTTATCCACAGTACCGCATTCTGGTTTAAGTGATTTCATCACTCAGTCAAAAGGCTACCCCAATTTCAGTGGTTTTCTAGTCACAGTCAATAAAGTAAAGGAAAAAAAAAATCCTACTATTTATCTTTATGACTAAGCAAGACTTGAAGGGAACAGTTAGGAAGTTGTTTCAACAACTTAAAAAATGCTAGTGGCAGAAAACACTTACTGAGCTAGGAGCTGCAAAATAATCAATAAGCTTGTAAAAGAAACGTTTTTGTCTTCAACTATATCAGCTACTTAAATGCTATTTTAGGTACCTAAGATAATAGAATTCACTTTCAAATTTTTTGGTAGATTTAGAGTAGGATAGCTATTTTATTTTTTTTGTCTTTAGACTTACCTCGTGGCAACAAGAGGGTAGCTATGACATGGTGATGCCCAGGCATCCCTTGTCCACGGCATACAGTCATAAAGCAGCAAATCCTTCTCAGTCACAGCCATGAGGACAGGTCTCCATTGTTGTCTTCCACCATCTAGTTTTGCCTGTTACAATGGTAAAATCCAGAAAGCAGAACTAATTATAATGATACGCAGTGTAAAAGTCCTTTCAGTGATGGTCTAACACAGTGGGTCTCCATTTTGTTCCTTGATCCTAACAGGCTTGAAGAACAGGAAACATCCCATCAGGTTCCATTCCACTGGCTAGGATTCTCCAATGGGAGGTGTGAGGTGGAGTGTGTAAGCTGGAAAAGCTTTCCCAGAGTGAGTGAGAGACAAAATCTAATGATAGGACTCTGTTTTTATAGAGTTCCCCATTACACTTTAGGATGTTTCTGTTTCTGTTTCAAATGTACCATTGCATTTACCTGCATAAAGTTCACTTACCTCTGTGAGGATTTAAAAGTTAGGAAAACAACCACTCTTTATCCATATTGTCAAGGATCCAAAGCCAGAAAGCAGAAGCGTATGCTGCCCCAGTATATCAAAACATTTCCCCCCATTGAAATAACAAACAGGGAATGCTTAACAATAGTGTTACTTTAACATGGATCCTAAAACAAAAAAAACATAGATGCTTCAGCTATCACTGATGGCTTCAAGGAGAAATCAAAATGATGAATCACTTACTCACAGAATTCTCTTAATACTACTTCTTACTTTCTTTTCCTTAATGACTTCTGAAGGTCATTTGGAAATGTCAGAGCACCCTAAGAATGTATCTATAATCTGAAAAGTGACCTGAGTGGTTTGGTTCTGTGTTATAATACCTACTGCCAGAACTTTCCCCTCGTAGTTAGAGCCACAAACTGATTCCACAAAATAGGGATGAATTCTAGCCAGTGAAGTGACTTATATTCTTGTATGTGCTGATGACCTAACTCTGAGAATGCAGCAAGACATGGCAGAAATAATTCAGCTTTTCTTATCAGTGAATCCAAGTTTTCTAAGATTCTATATTTAGTCTCTGGGTAACTCTATAATATCTGGAGGGAAAATTTCCAGATATTTTTTTAGATTCTTACATTTTTGTGTCACAGACAACCCAAAGGGATTTCTAAGTCTTTGTCTCTGAAATTGTTATAAATGATATTTCAATAGGGAAGATAAGGTAGTCTTCCCTTATTCATGGTTGCTTTTCATGGTTTGAGTAACCCACAGTCAACTACTGTCCTGAAGCAGATGATCTTCCTTCTGATGTGTGGTGAGAAAGTCAATCATAGCCTAACACTCCGACACAGTGCCTACGCCATTAACCTCACTTCATCTCACATCATCACAGAAATCACTAATATAGTACAATAAGATATTTGAGAAAGAGACCACATTCATATAACTTTTATTACAGTTATTGTTATAATTGTTCTATTTTATTATTAGCTATTGCTAATCTCTTACTTTGCCCAATTTATAAATTAAATTTTATTATATGTATGTATGAATAGGAAAAAATATAGTGTGTATATAACATTCAGTACTATCTGTGGTTTCAGGTATCCACTGGGGGTCTTGAAACGTATCCCCAGTGCATAAGGGGGACCACTATAATGCAAAATCTATCTTCCCAAGAGTTTAAAATGGCAATCTCAGTTTCTTTTCCTTAAAGATAGGGAGAGAGGGGGTAGCGGGAGGAGAGGGATAGAAGGAGTAGGAGAGAGAATCCTAAGCAGGCTCCATGCCCAGCACAGAGCCCAATGCAGGGCTCAATCTCACAACCCTGAGATCATACCTCAGCCAAAATCAAGAGCAAGGACGCTTAACTGACTGAGCCACCCAGGTGCCCTAGCAATCTGACTTTTAAAATTGATTATTTCCCAGGATGCCTGAGAGGTTCAGAGGTTAAGTGTCTGCCTTCAGCTCAGGGCATGATCCTGGAGTCCCAGGATCACGTCCCACATCGGGCTCCCTGCATGGAGCCTGCTTCTTCCTCTGTCTGTGTCTCTGCCTGTCTCTCTCTGTGTCTGTCATGAATAAATAAATAAAATATTTTTTAAAAAATTAATTTTCCCCTAAGTTATAAGAGAGATTTTGAAGGCTAGATCAGAGCATATACATTTGGAAAACCTAATTTTTTTAAAAGAGATTTTATTTATTTATTCATGAGAGACACACAGAGAGAGAGAGACAGGCAGAGACACAGGCAGAGGGAAAAGCAGGCTCCATGCAGGAAGCCCTATGTGGGATTCGATCCCAGGACTCCAGGATCACACCCTGAGCCAAAGGCAGACGTTTAACCGCTGAGCCACCCAGATGTCCTAGAAAACCTAAATTAAATGTATTTTAGAGACATTTAGAAAGATAAAGAAGATATTTTAGGCAATAGAGGAAAACTGGTAATACCAATAGAAATAATATCTAATTTCAAGATAGAGAACTTTTTGTTCAACTAACAATTTTTATTTTTTTTTATTTTATTTTTTTAAAGATTTTTTTTTTAATTTATTTATGACAGTCACACACAGAGAGAGAGAGAGGCAGAGACACAGGCAGAGGGAGAAGCAGGCTCCATGCACCGGGAGCCCGATGTGGGATTCGATCCCGGGTCTCCAGGATCGCGCCCTGGGCCAAAGGCAGGCGCCAAACCGCTGCACCACCCAGGGATCCCTCAACTAACAATTTTTAAAAAGTGTTTATTCTTTGGCCCTTTTGAGTCCCTAGTTTTTAGAGAACTTCTTTTCTCTCTTCTATGTACCATTGCAGTAAAGTGAAACGTCATTTTAAATCATTCTGTTTGTCTATTTGCCTCAAGTTATAAGGACACTGTTTGCTTTCAGTGTAGTCAAAATGCTGCCTGCTATATATAGCATGTGTTTTTGGTTGTGGTATCGGTACAAGCAGCCTTGGGGCTCCACTAGTAAGTATTTGGCCAGAGAAAAAAGGGATACTAATGTTAGGGTTCTGGTTTGCTTGTGTTTCAACACCCACACATGCACACACCTAGCTAAACAACAGCCTTCTCCAAATTTTATTTTTAATAGAGTTGAATAACACTAAAGATGAAAAATTAACAGTTACTATTCATTCCCTAAATCCTAAACCTATAAATCAATCTTTTTGACAAGTGATATACTTCTGTCCTTAATTGTGTTATTATGATAGAAAATAGAGAGCAAAAACTAAATAAACCACTCCACTAATGCTGATTTAATGTTTATGGTCCTAACTTGAGTATTTACACATTTTGAGAATTATTATTTTTTAAAAGATTTTATTAATTCATTCATGAGAGACACACAGAGAGAGAAGCAGAGACATAGGCAGAGGGAGAAGCAGGCTCCATGCAGGAAGCCCGATGTGGGACTCGATCCTCAGGACTCCAGCATCACGCCCTGAGATGGAAGGCAGACACTTAACCGCTGAGCCACCCAGGCATCCCTGAACTTGTATTCTTGAACAATATTTTATAATTAGTGATTTGTTTGTTTTTTGTATGAATATATACAGACATACACAAAAAAAATTACTGAGCATCTACTATATATATAGCATTAGGCTAACATCTCTGGGGGCAGTAAAGATTTGGGAAAAAATTGTTCCCATCTTCCAAGAGCTCAAAATTGATTGGAAGAAACACCACATAAATATGGTCCATAAAAGACATTGTGATGAATTGGTGGCCTTGTTTTCCTCCTTTCTACTTGTCTTTATGGAACACAAACCAAATTAATTTCTCTTTAAATGTCTAACAAGTTGGGATCCCTGGGTGGGTCAGCGGTTTAGCACCTGTCTTTGGCCCAGGGCGCGATCCTGAAGTCCCAGGATCGAGTCCCGCGTCAGGCTCCCTGCATGGAGCCTGCTTCTCCCTCTGCCTGTGTCTCTGCCTCTCTCTCTGTCTATTGTGAATAAATAAATAAAATTAAAAAAAAAAATAAAAGTCTAACAACTCTCTGGTGCCTGGGTGGTTCAGTGGTTGAATGTCTACTTTTGGCTTAGGTTGTGATCCCAGTGTGCTGGGATCAACTCCTGCATCAGGCTCCCCATGGGGAGCCTGCTTCTCCTTCTGCCTATGTCTCTGTTTCTCTATGTCTCTCATGAACGAATTAATAAAAATTTTTATCTCTATGTGTGTGTCTCTCATGAATAAATAAATAAAATAAATAAAATCTTATAAATAAGCAAATAAGTTCAACCTTGATGGAAGGTAATTTTTTTAAAAATTTTTATTTATTTATGATAGTCACAGAGAGAGAGAGAGAGAGAGAGGCAGAGACATAGGCAGAGGGAGAAGCAGGCTCCATGCACCGGGAGCCTGACGTGGGATTCGATCCCGGGTCTCCAGGATGGTGCCCTGGGCCGAAGGCAGGCGCTAAACTGCTGCGCCACACAGGGATCCCCGATGGAAGGTAATTTGGCAATATTTATCAAAATTACAAATGCATATCCCCTTTTGTGGTTCTTTCAAAATATGTCCACAAAGTCTTTACTACTCTTCTTTTAAGAGGTAGAGCCCTTAGGTGTAGAGTAAACTTAACTCAGGCTAATGAAAAGAATATAGCAGAACAGACTATGAAAGGGACTATGGCTTCTATTTTGCTCTTTCTCTCAGATCACTCACTCTGGGGAAAACCAGTAGCCATGTCTTAAGGACCCTCAGGCAGCCCTGTACCAAAGGCCTCCATGGCAAGAAACTAAGGCCTCCTGCCAACAGCCATGTGAATGGATCATGCTGGAAGTGGCCCTCCCAACCTCAGTCAAGCCCTCCCATGACTGCCCCCTGGCTGATAGCCTGACTGCTGCAACTTCATGAGGGATCCCAAGCCCGAACCATCCAGCTATACTGCTGCCATATTTCTTTCTTCAGAAACTATGTGAGGTAAATATTTGTTATTTTAAGGCCACTAAGTTTGGGAGTCATTTGTCATGTAGCAATAGATAACTAAAACACCCCCTTGAACTCAGCTCTTCTGGGGATTTATCTTATCCTTCAGGTATAGAAATATCCCTACTCTCTAAATTATCGATATCTAAATATAGTAACTGCTGCTTCAGAAGACATGAACACATATTTCTCCAAAGACATCCAGATCACCAATAGACACAAAAAAAGATGCTCAATATCACTCATCATCAGAAAAATGCAAACTGAAACTATAGTGAGATATCACCTCACACTTGTCAGAATAACTACAATCAGAAAATATAAGTAAGAAACAACAGTGTTTGCAAGGATATAGAAAGAAAAGAACCCTCTTACACTGTTGGTGAGGACGCAAACTGGTGCATTCACTGTGGAAAATAATATGGAGGCTCCTCAAAAAATTAAAAATAGAGCTGCCCTAAAATCCAGTAATCAAACTACTGGGTATTTACCAGAAGAATACAAAAATACTAATTTGAAGGGATATATGTATGCATCTCCATGCGTATAGCAGCATTATTTAGAAGGAGGAGGAGGAGGAGGAAAAGAAGGAGGAGAAGAAGGAAAAGGCAAACAAGGTGAAGAAGAAGAAAGAGAAGAAAGAGGAGAAGAAGATGATGACGAAGAAGAAGAGGAGGAGGAGGAAGAGATTTATATATACATACAAGGAAAAAAAGAGGCACTGTTGTACCAGGAGAAAAACTTTTTTTTGAGGATAAAAAGTACATCTTATTTTTTAAGATTTTATTTTAGTTCCAGTAAGTTAACATAGTGTTATATTAATTTCAGGTGTACAATATGATTCAACATTTCAATACATCACCTGGTACTCATTACGGTAAGTGTCCTCCTTAAATCTCCATCATGTATTCAACCAATCCCTCCACCCATCTCCCTCTGGTAATCTTCAGTTTGCTCTCTATGTCTGTTTCTTGATCTGTTTTTCATATTTTCCCTTTGTTTTGTTTCTTAAATTCTACATATAAGTGAAATCATATGGTATTTTTCTGACTGACTTATTTACTGTTTAGCCCCGTGTATGTCATTGCAAATG
Organism: Canis lupus dingo; assembly: GCF_003254725.2. Lineage (NCBI taxonomy): Eukaryota > Metazoa > Chordata > Mammalia > Carnivora > Canidae > Canis > Canis lupus. The sequence goes on from NC_064247.1 coordinate 80,379,426, forward strand.
TCAAGATTTCATTTTTTATGGCTGAATATTATGGCTGAATAATATTCTATTGTGTATATATACCGCATCTTCTTTATTCATCAGTCATTGGACACTTGGGCTATTTCCTTATCTTGGCTATTGTAAATAATGTTGCTATAAACATCGGGGTACATGTAACCTTTTGGATTAGTGTTCTTGTATTCTTGGGTAAATACCCAGTAGTGCAATTGCTGGATCATAAGGTAGTTCTATTTTTAACTATATGAAGAATCTACATACTATTTTCCATAGTGGCTGCACCAGTTTGCATTCCCACCAACAGTGCACAAGTGTTCCTGTATCTACACATCCTCACCAACACTTGTTGTTTCTTGTGTTTTTTTACTTTAGCCATTCTGACAGTATGAGATATTTCATTGTAGTTTTGATTTGCATTTCCCTGATGAAAAGTTATGCTGAGCATTTCTTCATGTGTCTGTTGGATTTTGGATGTATTCTTTGAAGAAATGTCTGTTCGTGTCTTCTGTCCATTTTTAAATTGGATTATTTTTTTTTGAAGTTCTTTATGTATTTTGGCCAACCCTTTATCGAATGTCATTTGCAGTATCTTCTCCCATTCAATAGGCTGCCTTTTAGTTTTGTTGACTGCTTCCTTCACTGTGCAGAAGTTTTTTATTCTGATGAAGTCCTAATAGTTTATGTTTGCTTTTATTTCCCTTGCCTTGGGAAAGACATATCTAGAAAGATGTTGCTATAGTCGATGTCAGAGAAGTTACTTCCTGTGCTCTCTTCTAGGACTTTTATGGTTTCAGGTATCACATTTAGGTATTTAATCAATTTTTAATTTATTTTTGTGTATTATGTAAAAAAGTGGTTCAGTTTCACTCTATTGCATGTAGCTGTCTAGTTTTCTCAGCACTGTTTGTTGTAGACACATTCTTTTTCCCACTGGATATTCTTTTCTCCTTTGTTGAAGACTGATTATGTATTGTGGGTTTACTTCTGGATTTTCTATTCTGTTTCAATAATCTATGTCTATTTTTGTGTCAGTACCATACTGTTTTGATTACTACAGCTTTGTAATATAACTTGAAGTCTAAAATTGTGAAGCCTCTAGCTTCATCTTTCTTTTTCAAGATTGTTTTGGCTATCTGGGGTCTTTTGCAGTTCTATACAAATTTAATATTCTTTGTTCTAGTGAAAAATGCTGTTGGTATTTTGATAGGGAGTGCTTAAACATGTAGATTGTTTTCGGTAGTGTAGATATTTTAAGAATATTTGTTCTCCCAATCCAGGAGCATGGTATGCCTTTCTATTTCTTTGTGTCATCTTCAATCTCTTTCATCAGTGTTTTATCATTTTCTGAGTATAGGTCTTTCACCTTTTTGGTTAGGTTTGTTCCTAGATATCTTATTATTTTGGGTGCAAGTGTAAATGAGATTTTTTTCTTAATTTCTCTTTCTGCTGCTTCATTTTTAGGGTATAGAAATGCAACAGATTTCTGCACACTGATTTTGTATCCTGCAGATTTTACTGAATTCATTTATCCATTCTAGCAGTTTTTTGATAGAGTCTTTTAGGTTTTGTTTTTTGTTTTTTTAAGATTTTTAATTTATTTATTCATGAGAGACAGAGAGAGAAAGAGAGGCAGAGACATGGGCAGAGGGAGAAGCAGGCTCTATGCGGGGAGCCCGAAGTGGGACTCTATCCTGGGACTCCAGGATCATGCTCTGGACTGTAGGCTGCGCTAAACCACTGAGCCACTCAGGCTGCCCTCTTTTAGGTTTTCTATATAGAGTATCCTGTCATCTGCAAATAGTGAGTTTTACTTCTTCCCTACCAATTCAGATCTCTTTTATTTCTTTTTGTTGTCTGATTGCTGTGGCTAGGACTTCTAGTACTATGTTAAATAAAAGTGATGAGAGTGGACATTCATTGAGTATGATGTTCGCTGTGGGTTTTTCATATACGGTCTTGATTATTTTGAGATATGTTCCCTCTAAACCTACTTTGTCAAGGGATTTTATCATGAATCAGTGTCATACTTTGTCAAATGCTTTCTTTTTTTTTTTTTTTTTTTGTCTTTTTTTTGTCAAATGCTTTCTTCTGCATCTATTGATGTGATTTTATGGTTCTTACCCTTTCTCTTATTGATGTGATGTATGACATTGATTGATTTGTGAATATCAAACCACCCTTGTAACCCAGGAATAAATCCCACTATATTGTGATGATATTTTTAAATGTATTGTTGAATTTGGTTTGGTAGTATTTTGCTGAGAATTTTTCATCTATGCTCATTAAGTATGTTGGGCCTAACATTCTCTTTTTTAGTGATATCTTTATCTGGTTTTGGTATCAGGGTAATGTTGGTCTTACAGGATAAATTTGGAAGTTTTCCTTCCTTTTCTATTTTTTGGAATAATTTAAGAAGAATCATTATTAATTTTCCAAGAAACAGACTCTTAACTATAGAGAACAAACTGATAGTTATCTGAAAGGAGGTGGATGGGGGGATGGTGATACAGGTGATGGGGTTTAAAGAGTAGACTTACCATGATGAGCACTGTGGAATGTGTAGAATTGCCGAATTACCTGAAACTAATTGTATATCTGAAACTAATATATACTGTATGTTAACTATACTGGAATTAAAATAAAAAACTTAAAACATTTAGAAACAATGATAAATTTAACTAACATACTAAAACTTTCAAAATCATAGGTACTTATACCATGATTCTCATTAGTTTCTTCTCTGCTTAATTATCCTTTTTTTTTTAATAAATTTTTATTTATTTATGATAGTCACACACAGAGAGAGAGAGAGAGGCAGAGACACAGGCAGAGGGAGAAGCAGGCTCCATGCACCGGGAGTCCGATGTGGGATTCGATCCCGGGTCTCCAAGATCGTGCCCTGGGCCAAAGGCAGGCGCCAAACTGCTGCGCCACCCAGGGATCCCTGCTTAATTATCCTAATTATGCGTCTTAGAAATTATCACAATGCTAATTCTGTGTTCTAACTTAGCATAATTATTATTTGAAACATTTATAAAATTTCAGAGCTCAAAAGAAAAAACAGATTAGTAGAGTCCAGTGTTGGTCTACACAATTTCCTGGTGAGTTACCAAACAAGATTGCTAGGCCCCACCACAGATTTATCAAATCAGAACTGTGTTGAGGTGGGACATGGGGGAGGGGAGGGTGGAGAGCAGACCTCACAAACTAGTTAAAACAAAATAAAAACAAGAGAACAATATATTCCTGTGCTGATACTGACATAATCCCAGCCCCTTTGGACACACATTAGGGAACCAGGATTCAAAGAGATGAAGGAACTTTTAAAAAGCTCTAAAAGCAGTGGAAACCAGAACTACTACTTAAAACACTCATTTTAGAACCCTTAGTCCAGTCTTCTTTTTTCAACTCCTGGTGCCCAAGCTGACCGTCAAGGACCCAAAAGAAAAAGGATGTACCATAACATCATGTATACTCAAAGTCTCCCTTTAGTCAAAATGGGATTCAAACTAATTTGGATTAAGTTCTTCCTTTCCTTTTACCCAATGTCCTTTTTTCATTTTTCAATTGTGGAAGACAACCATACATTTGGCTAATGGCTTGTAAAATATTTTGCGTATTTTATACTTTTCCCAGAACAAGGGAATAAGCTTTCTGTCCCTGAATCTCTGGCAATAGACTAGAACAGGGGTTGTGAAACTATGACCTATGGGCCAAATGCAGCCTTGTACCTGTTTTTATAAATAAAGTTTTATTGAAACACAGCCACACCTCTCCATTTTCATACTGTCTACCACTGTTTTCTTGTTCCAACTGCAGAGTCAAGTAGTTGTGACACTATCTGGCCCATGGCAGAAAAAGTTTGCTGATCCTATTCTAAAATCATGAAAATTATCCTCTGTCATTAAGGAAAGAGATGGTAATAAGAATCTCTTTTTAGTTATCTTGTGATGATGATTATCATGACAGTCAGTTCTTCTGATGGAGGTAATAATCAGCAACAAATAACTAAATGGTAGGGAGGAGAAACACAAGATCAACAAACAAAAGATCTGCAAGCTAGATATCCAGGACCTGACTGCATGATAAAGATTACAGGTATATGAAATGCGGGAACCACCTTGGCCCTGAATGGTGACCCAGTGAGACCCTGCCCTGCCTCTCAACCTACCTGTTCTGCCAGCCAGGCAATGTGCTTGACCTCCTTGCTGCCTCCTGCTGTACTGGTTGCACCAAGCATGGCATTGAGTTCAGCCAACACCTGTGGGAGGAGAGCCATTATGTTGGTGTGGATAGCTACGAACCAGGAGTGTGCTGTGGCTGTATCCTTGCAGCGCAGGATCAACGTGTTTCTGCTATCAGGAGAATGTAGTTCTATCAATCTGTGTGGAAAAAGAAAAAAAAAAAAAAAGCTAGATCAGAAGTTATCAAACCTGCCAGAGTGTAACATATGTAACTGGAAATCTATTTTAATTTTACATTCCAGAATAGAGATACTTTCTCTTAATTCCTTCGGGCCCAATTTCACAGAAAACCACATATGGAAAGATAATCATCAGAAAGACTAACTGCTGGGTCTGCTGTTTCAGTGTGTTAATGTAATGACCTAAAATGAAGGAACCTATTGTATGGGCTATGGTAAAACACCTTGCTTTGCTTTAATTTCCATGTCAAAGAAATGGAAAGCATGCTTGTTGAATGTCATATGCACACTGTAAAGAAGGAACTGATATATTTTTTTAAATACTTAGAAAATTCTGGTATAAGATATTGCTAGGTAAATAAATCTAACTGCCAAATAGTGAACTGAAATTTCCACTATGCGGAATAGAGAAAAGAGAAAATAACTGAAGAATAGGACTTTTTATGAAAATCTGAAACTTGCTTTTAGGGCCTGGGTAAAATTACATGGTTAAATCACCCACTGAGTCATAGGAGAAAAAGAGTTAAGAGATCTTTAACTCTAGGCCTGTTATTTGTTAATGCCCCACTGAGAACAATCCAAACTTCAAAAGTCACCTTTAGGAATTTGATAAATTTCTCTACAAATACATCGAACACATTTCTTAGAAAGCAATTTATTGGGTACTGTTTTCTGTTTTGGTCAAAATTTTTGCCAAGATGAGTTTAAAAAGTCAAATAAATAAATGAAATAGATGTATACACTTCTGTGTTCTAACAGTGAACATATCTATCTTTCAAAATGGACAAAAGATAAAGCTCTTAGGAGTGTTTTTCATGGTAGGCTAAAAACTGAAAAACTGCCACTGACTGGGTACAGATCTTTTTATTCTTTCATCTTTCTGAAGACAGTTTTTGCTGCCTTGAAGTACTGTCATGCGATCCTATACTACTTTAGAAGATAAGTAGCTTACTTGGATACTAGCATGCCTGCCTTGAAGCTTGTGCCCCTCTCTTTTGCCACATTTCTAAACCCTTTGTGATCACAAAGGGAATGTATTTCAATTTGCCATACTTAATATGGCAAATACACATTGTCATCTCAACTGTCATTAGACTATCCTTTCTTAAATAAGTATTTATTGAGAACCCACTATATGCCAGCTATTTTTTGAGACACTAACAATGGAGATACAGTGGTGAAAAAAGATAGAAAAAAAATAATCTCTGCCTTCATTGGATCTATTGATCTATAGATCCAATGATCCGTCTAATGAAGACGGCAAAAATTTAACAATTAATACAATTACAGATTACAATACATGCTCCTATAAAGGACTGTGATAACTACTATGAATTTCTTGTCTAAAAGAGGCAAGATGGTAGGGGCAAAAAGCAGGACTGCAATGGAGGCCTCTACACCTCCAAGGCACACTTACCCAGCTAGTGTCACACTCTGAAACAGGTTATAAACACATCTACCTCATACTTACCGACTCACCTACCTAGTCCCCTTCCTCTCACTGGAGTTAGTCACCTAGCTATCTGAAAGGCTAGCCACTAGTCTATCTATGCTTTATATGCCTTCAAAGTTCTAAGGCAATGGCCAAAAGGCCAAAAAATTCTAGAAAAGAGTCACAACATAAAATAAGATCTGGGAACAGTCAAAACTTGAGCCCATACTAGAAAGCTCATATTATTAAGAAAAAAAATCTTTAGATAGCAAGTCATAAGCTATTTGCTTTTGTTTTGTTTTTCTGTGCTGGGTGCAAAATCTGCTTAAGATTCTCTACCCCCACCCCGCCCCTCTCTCTCTTAAAAAAAAAAAAAAAAAACGGTAAAAACCACCTAAATATCCACCAATGGAATGGATTTTAAAATGTGGTATTATACAAAGAAGGGAATATTATGCAGCCTTAAAAAGGAAGAAAATTCTGGTACATGCTACAACATGGGTGACCTTGAGGACATTATGTTCAGTGAAATAAGCCAGTCACTAAAAGAGAAATATTGTATGAGTTCACATATATGAAGTATCTAGAGTAGTCAAACTCGTAGAAATAAAAATTAGAATGGTAGTTGCCAGGGGTTGGGAGGAGGGGAGAATAGGGAGTTGTTCTGAAATGGGTATGGAATTTTAGTTTTGCAAGACTAAAAATTTTTGGAGATTGTTGTACAAATATACTTACTACCACTTAATTATACACTTAAAAATGGTTGAGATGGTAAATTTTATGTTATGGGTATTTTACCACAATTAAAAACTGTAATATAAATTAATTAGAAATAACCTTGTGGTGGGATGCAAGATGGATTACAGTAGATAAAGATATGGCCTGGGGAGATTTAATTGGACCCAAAGAAGGATAAAACCAGAGAGTTCACCAGTAGGATAGACTTCTAGGCAGAAGGAATTCCTCCATCCTAAAAGCCCACCAAAAGTAGAAACAGGCAAAAAAACAAAAACAAAAACAAACAAACAAACAAAAAAAAGTAGAAACAGGAAGAGAAACAAATAGCTTATTCATATTAACCTTTATTTTTTTCCCTCAATGTTATTTTATCACATCTATTCTTTCTGATGTTATTTTTCACTATATTAATTTTTGTTGTCATGAACAAAAATTCTTAAGGTATTTATTGGCTACAAAACTGGTTATATTTTCTAGAAGAAAAATAGCTATACATTTGTTATGGGAAGATTTAAAGCAGTATATTACACTCAATAACACAATAAAATATTGCACTAAAAGGCAGAATCATTTCTAATTCTTTTGATGAGTTAATAATTGTAATATCCAGAAAAACTGCTCAAATTATTATTAAAGTAGTCAAACTTATTTTAAAGTTACTTAATGGGGATGCCTGGGTGGCTCAGTGATTGGGCATCTGCCTTTGACTCAGGGAGTGATCCTGGATTCCCAGGATTGAGTCCCACATCAGGCTCCTTGCATGGAGCCTGCTTCTCCTCCCTCTGCCTGGTTCTTTGCCTCTCTTTCTGTGTCTCTCATGAATAAATAAATAAAATCTTAAAAAAAAAAATAAAGTTACTCAATGACAAGTTATCTATAAAATTCAATGCTGGATTATTAGATAATGTGTGACTGCAAACTCAAAGCAAGTTGTTGTATATTTTCTCTATTGCTTATACTATTTTTTTAAAGATTTTATTTATTTATTTGAGAGGGGGAGAGAGAGAGAGCAGAGCCCAACTAGAGGCTCAATCACAGGACGCAGGGATCATGACCTGAGGCAAAGGCAGATGCTCTACTGACTGAGCCACCCAGGCGCCTTACTTATACTAATCTTAGGAAGAAAAAGCATTTCCAGTATTTCTAGAGCTCCCTATAAAACATAGCAACTGAGCACACACATTTAGTCAACTCCTTCCTAAAATCCCACTATAGGGCAGCCCCGGTGGCTTAGTGCTTTGGCACCGCCTTCAGCCCAGGGTGTGATCCTGGAGGCCCAGGATCAAGTCCCATGTCGGGCTCCCTGCATAGAGCCTGCTTCTCCCTCTGCCTGTGTCTCTGCTTCTCTCTCTTTCTGTGTCTCCCATGAATACATAAATAAAATCTTTAATAAAATAAAATAAAATCCCACTATAAACACTTAAAGGGGCTTTTTAAAAAAATATATTTTATTTATTTATTTGAGAGAGCAAGGGAGGGAGACAGCGAGAGAGAGAGAGAGAGAGAGAGAGAGACAGAGAGACAGAGAAAGAGAGCACAAGCAAGAGGAGGGACAGAGGGAGAAGGAGACTCCTTGATGAGCAGGGAGCCCAATATGGGACTCGGTCCAGAACTCTGAGACTATGACCTGAGCCGAAGGCAGATGTTTAACTGACTGAGCCACTCAGGCACCCCAAAAGCGATTTTTGTAAAATGTAATGGACTTTTTCTTTCAGCAGTATTAGGTTTATGTAAAACACTGAGTAAGAAGTACAGAGAACTCTGAAACACCACCCCTCCCTGCCTCTCCACAATATACCCTATTATTCACATCTTGCATTAGTGTGGTCCATTTGTTACAACTGATGAGCCAGCCAATAATGATACAATATTATTAACTAAAATCCCAGTTCACTCTTTGTATTGTATATTCCAAGTTTTGACAAAAGTATGCCATAGATCTACCATTACTGTATTCTACAGAGTAATAATTTCACTGCTCTAAAAATCCTTGTGCTCTACCTATTGGTCCTCCATCATTCAGGCCCTGGCCCTGACTTCTGGTAACCACTAATCATTTTACTGTCTCCATGGAATCATACAGTATGTCACTTTTTCAGACTGGCTGCTTTCACTTAGAAATATGCATTTAAGGTTTCTCCATGTCTTTCGTCCTTGAGAGCCCATTTCTTTTTATTGCTGATTAATATTTTATTGTCTGGATGTACCACACAATTTTTTTTATCCATTCACCTATTGAAAGACTTCTTGCCTGCTTTCAAGTTTAGGCAATTCTGAATGAAGCTTCTATAAACACTGGTGTGCAGGTCTTTGTGTGAACATTAAGTTTTCAACTTCTTTGGGTAAATAACGAGCACAAGTAGTAGGTCATATGTTAAGACTATGTTTAGCTTTGTAAGAAACTGCCAAACTGTTTTCCAAAGTTGCTGTACCATTCTTCATTCCCACCAACAATGAATAGGAGTTCCTATCGTTCTGCATTCCTCTCCAGCATTTGGTGCTGTTGGTGTTCTGGATTTTGGCCATTCTAATAAGTGTAGTGGTATCTCATTGTTTTAATTTGTAATTCCCTAATGACATGTGATGTTGAGCATCTTTCATATTATTATTTGCCATCTGTATTTCTTCTTTGCTAAGGTGTACAGATCTGTTGCCCATTTTTATGTTTTTTATTTTTTTCAGATTTTATTTATTTATTTATTTGGGGGAAGAGGATCAGCCGGGGGAGGGGGAACTACAACAAAATTATGGAAGCTGGCAAGCAGACAGAGGAGTTAAATGACTTAGCAGACCTAAGAAAAGTGAGGAGTGAAATCCCAGTCAATCCATGTTGCAGAATCCTGAATAGGATGGGGAATTAGAGCATGAGTTAACTCTGGGAGTGGGAGTAAAGCACATAGCTAAAATAGAGAAGCTGGCTGCAAGTCTGTTCCAGCATTCCCCACACCCAGCACTCAGTGACTGCTCCACCCTCAACCCAGCAAAAGATTCATATCCACCCTTATCCCACTAAACTGAAAAGAGCCAGTGATATCCTGAATTCAGTCCCCATATCAAGCTAGTTGTTTGGGGCTATTTATTTCCACTGGGTTGCTTTGGCCACTATAACCAGCTTAACATCCTTTAAACACATGCTAAAAAGTTCAGTCGCAAAACCATGATGAAAAATTTCTTTCACTCCTCCTACTGACCTACTTAGTACTAAAGATAGGAATCTGTTCATCCTTCTCTAGGCACAAAACGTTCCACCTTCTGAAAATGCCTTTACACTTCATACAGTTTCTGGGACAGTCTCTCAGACTCCTTTGACACAGTCTAAACTCTGAAAATCTTGATGTCAAAGATCCTAGTTATTAATAACCAGAAGAATGGAAAATAAATCTGTTATAAAATAAAACTAAACCTGATTAAATAGGATAAGACAACAGGACCTCTAGGCTAGAAAACGATGAAAATTGACAGTAAATTAGTTCACAAGGCAGGAGCACCAATTTTTCATGAAAGAGAAATTTAAGTTTCTTAAGAAAGGACTGTGAAATAGAATATTAATTTATAAGACACTGAAAAGAAACTCTAAAACAGGAGTGATGATTCTAGGATCCAGAAGACTTTGCCTTTGGAGAAGGAGCCCCACAACTGATAAAGGGGGCAAAGTATTTCAGAAAGTCTAGTGCTGTTCTAAAAGAAAAATTCAAATGAAAACTCTGCTAATAAAAATCTGAAGGCAGTCTGCCAGTAATTGTTTGGGCCCATGGGAGAGAGGAGGAGACAGCTACAATGTGAAGAGTTTTGGCCACTAGTCAAACCACTGAGGATTTCCTGAGAAATACAAGCACATTTTGATCAGATGAATCAAATTAATGTTTAGGTACACCGAAACAGGATTCTGTAAGTCTAGCCTGTTTCTCCTTTTAGTTGTCTTCGACATATCTTATATATTTAATAATAATCATATTGTTTTAATATTTCAGAAAGCCAAAATTTACCTTTTAAATGAGAAATAGCCAATATGAGGATGACCAAGACTTTGTGAACCAGCTCAAATTAACATTTATATTTCTGGAAAGCAGCACTTAAGAACACCTTGTCATTGCTAAACTCCACACTGCCCACAGTGCTATTTGTGAAGGAATGGGCGCATGTTCTTTCTCTGGACTTCATCATTACTTAATTAGCTTTCACTTCCCACAATGAACAGCTTAGAACTATGAGAATGCCTAGTGAAGTCTTGAAAACTCAAGTTGGAAGAAGAGAACAAACTTCCTCCTCCTCCTTACTTATTCTGATGGTCAGCACTTTTTTTCAGCTCTAGACACTGAAACTAGATCAAAGTAGTAAAACAGAAAAAAAGATGTTTCCCTCTCAGGTCAAGTAAATTTTTGGTTTAGAAAGTAAAACCCTGGGCAGCCTGGGTGGCTCAGCGGTTTGGCGTGGCCTTCAGCCCGGGGTCGTGATCCTGGGAACCGGGGATCGAGTCCCATATCGGGTTCCCAGCCTGGAGCCTGCTTCTCCCTCTGCCTGTGTCTCTGCTTCTCTCTCTCTGTGTCTCTCATGAATAAATAAATAAAATCTTTAAAAAAAAAAAAAGTGAAACCCTTATATCAAGATGAAAGATGATTCACAAAGAGATTCTACTACTTTCCACTGGAGTAGTTAATATTAAAAAGACACCACCAATGTTGGTGAGGATGTGGAACAACGCAATCTCTCATGCGCTGCTGGTGTATTTAACTTATTAATAACAGTATTCATTTAAATGGCACAATCACTTTGGAAAAAAGACTGGCATTTAGAAAACGAAACTTTTATTTAAGGGATTTATTTATTTATTTGAGAGAGCAGGATGGTGAGGAGTGGAAAGGGAAAGAAAGAATCTCCAACAGACTCCCACTGAGCAAGGAGCCCAACTCGGGGCTCAATCCTATGACCCTGAGATCATGACCTGGACTGAAATCAAGAGTTGGACGCTTAACCCACTGAGCCACATAAGCGCCCCAGAAAACTAAACTATTTTACCCAGCAATTCTACACCTAAGACTTTACCAAAGAAAAATGAAAATGTATGCCTACAAAGGGTTCTACAAAAATATTAATAGTAACTTTATTAACTCTAAACTAAAAATAGGGCAGCCCCGGAGGCGCAGCGGTTTAGTGCCGCCTGCAGCCCGCGTGGGTGATCCTAGAGACCCTGGATCAAGTCCCACATCAGGCTCTCTGCATGGAGCCTGCTTCTCCCTCTGCCTGTGTCTTTGCCTCTCATTCTCTCTCTGTGTCTCTATGAATAAATAAATAAAATCTTAAAAAAAAAAGATAAAAAACTAAAAATAGTTTCCATCAATGCAAAAACACATAACTGAATTGTGATATATTCATATAACACAGTATCATTCAGCAATAAAAGAGAAATAACTACTGATATATGCAGTAAGATAAATGAATCTCAGGCAGCCCCAGTGGCCTAGCGGTTTAGTGGCGCCTTCAGCCCGGGGTGTGATCCTGGAGACCTGGGATTAAGTCCCACGTGGGGCTCCCTGCATGGAGCCTGCTTCTCCCTCTGCCTGTGTCTCTCTGCCTCTCTCTCTCTGTGTGTCTCTCATGAATAAATAAATCTTAAAAAAAAAAAAAAGATAAATGAATCTCAAAAACCTTATGCTGAGTAAAAGAATTCTACCTCAAAATAGTATCTATGATTGCATTCATATGAAGTTTCAGAATAGTTAAAACTAATCTGTAGTAGAAAGTCAGAACAGTAATAGCCTTTGAAGGTGAGAGAGGGAATTGACTGAGAAGGGGCACAAGAAAACTTTCCAGGGTGATGGTAATGTTCTACATCTTTTTTTTTTTTTTTTTTTTTGTTCTACATCTTGATAGGCTTGTGTTACATAACTGTATGCATTTGTCAAAGTGTATGATTTGTGCATTTTATTATCTGTAAATATTTCCTCAAAAGAAAAAAAAAACTACAGTGAAACACCAAAATCTACTTATTTATATGCATGCTTAATCTACTTATTTATATGCATACTTATTTATATGCATGCTTATTTAAACGGAAATATATTAATGTCTGCAATTCACTCTGAAAAGTATCAAGAAAAATTAAAATGGAGTGACAGATAGACAAATGGGTCAACTTGTGCTAAAACAGGTATAGTAGGGACGCCTGGGTGGCTCAGTGGTTGAGTGTCTGCCTTTGGCTCAAGTAGTGATTCCAGGGTTCTGGGATCGAATTCCACATCAGGCTCCCTGCATGGAGCCTGCTCTTCCCTCTGCCTGGGTCTCTGCCTCTCTCTCTCGGTCTCTCATGAATAAATACATAAAATATTTTTAAAAATAAAAATTAAAATAAATTTTAAAAAAAGCAGGTATAGGGGATCCCTGGGTGGTTCAGCGGTTTGGCGCCTGCCTTTGGCCCAGGGCGTGGTCCTGGAGTCCCGGGATCGAGTCCCACGTCAGGCTCCCGGCATGGAGCCTGCTTCTCCCTCCTCCTGTATCTCTGCCTCTCTCTCTCTATGCCTATCATAATAAATAAATAAACCTTAAAAAAAAAAAAAAAAAGGCAGGTATAGGGGCAGCCCGGGTGGCTCAGTGGTTTAGTGCAGCCTTCAGCCCAGGGCCTGATCTTGGAGACCCGGGATCGAGTTCCACATCGGGCTCCCTGCATGGAGCCTGCTTCTCCCTCTGCCTGTGTCTCTGCCTCTCTCTCTCTCTGTCTCTCATGAATAAATAAATAAAATCTTAAAAAAAAAAAAAAGCAGGTATAGTAAAATGTTCACGGTTGACTCTAGGTGGTGAGAAAATGAATGTTGACTATAGAATTCTTTTGACCTTGCTTTACGTGGAAGATCTTTTACAATAAAACGTTAGGAAAAAAGTAAAGAATGTTGGGAAACCACATGCCCACCAACGGCTTAAAGAACAGAATAAGTATTTTCCACATTAGGGAACATTTAGGCCTATTTCTTGCTCTGAGTTTTACAAGAGACTATGTTGAAGATTAAAATTTCCAAATAGAAATATGGTCAGTTATATAAAGCTGCAACTTGATAAATGTTTTGCTCACAGATGTCCTAACAAAACTTATTTTTACTGTTCCTGCAATGGATTGGTTTTTTCCATGGCTTTAAATGTTGCAGCTGTGTTACTTGTCATGACATCTTCCTGAGACAGAGCTGAGATAAATTTAAGGATCAAAGAGCTCCAAGTGATTTTCTAGATATTATCTTATTTATCCTTGAAGTAGTTCTAAAAGACTCTAGTTGAGCAAACATTATTATGTCCATTTTACAAACAGAGAAAATAGGACAGAGAAATTAAGGGATTTATTTAAGGTCATAGGACACAAATGGCACATGAAATCATAGTATAGTGAAAGCTTACTATGCCAATTTTGCAATCATCCTCTTATTTAATCTGCATATAAGCTTTCATTTTGTACAGGAGGAAACCAAGGCTTACAGAAAAGAAATAGCTTGGCCAAAGTTTCAAAGCTCATCATCTAACTTCTATCTGACTAGCTAATGGGTTCTGAACATTTTTTTCTCCTAAGACATATAGATGTTCCCACTCCTATGGACATAACTGAAGTTCTGCATAATTTTGCCAGGCACTAATTCTACTGCTTTTCTTTTTCTCCAGAAAGCACACTGGAATGCAAGGAGGAGTGATAAAGAAATAACTTTGATTCTCTTACAATTTATATTTTACAAAAAGCAAATTATCTATAAATCTTAGCATTTCAAGTAAAATGAGAAACAAATTACTTTGTAGCATTAAGATTGAGAATCTACAATAGCCTGAATCTTCTAAGACCTTTCCTCATTTAGTATACCATGGTCCAGGAAACTGACCCTCTCTTATTTTTTTTCTAAAGATTTTATTTATTTATTTAAAGATTTTATTTAAAGATTTTATTTATTTATTCACAAGAGACACAGGGAAAGAGGCAGAGACACAGGCAGAGGGAGAAGCAGGCTCCATGCAGGGAGCCGAATGCGCGACTGATCCCGGGATTCCAGGATCACGCCCTGGGCTGAAGGCAGACGCTCAACCGCTGAGCCACTCACACGTCCCTGACCCTCTCTTATCGAAGAGCAAGATGTGATACAAATCTCGTAACCCAAACTTCTGTCTCCGATTGGTTCTGAAGATCTATTTCAAACCTGATCATGCACCAAATGTCTTTAGCATTTAGTATGTATCCTACAGAGAGTGCAACCCCGTGATCCTGGCCTTTAATAAAGGCCAAAGGTACTGAGCTCTAAAAGATGTCTAAGTAGAAGATAAAGTAGCACAATCTTCAATAATACAGCCAAGTCACATAACCTTCCTCCTCCCACAACCTCAGAGTTCTGCAAAAACTTTGTAACACTTTGCCTTTTTCTCTAATACCTCACCATATCAGCAGCGCTACAGGTGCTACAGACTGTGTCCTGCCCCATTGAATCCATATGTTAAAATCCTAACCCTCGATGTGATATTAGGACATGGAGCCTTTGGGAGGTGATTAGGTCATGAGGGCAGAAATAAGCGCTCTTATAAAAGAGACCCCAGGGACGCCTGGGTGGCTCAGCAGTTGGGCACCTGCCTTTGGCTCAGGTCGTGATCCCGGAATCCGGAATCGAGTTCCACATCGGGCTCCCTCCGAAGAGCCTGCTTCTCCCTCTACCTGTGTCTCTGCCTCTCTCTCAGTCTGTGTCTCTCGTGAATAAATCAATCAATCAATCAATCAATCAATCTTTAAAAAAAGAGAGAGAGAGAGAGAGAGACCCCAGAGAGCTCTCTAGACTCTTCCGCTATGTGAGGACACAGCAAGAAGATAGCCATCTATGAATCAGGAAGCCGGCCCTCACCAGACACGGATTCTGCTGGCACCTCATCTTGGACTTCTATCCTTCCTATTCTTGGACTGTGAAAAATCAATTTCTGTTGTTTATAAGCCACCCAGTCTATGATATTTTGTTACAGCAGTCACAACAGACTACGACAAGAGATACCTATTCTCATTCTCAGAAATGATTTATAATGAAGAGACTTAGCCTGAAAAAATTCCTCAGCCTGACAACCAGTTGACAAATTTAGTTGCTGTTTGTTCTTTATCACATTGTTTCTCTATTCTAGTTCCTTCTTTGTGGTCCTTATTTTTTTTTCCTAATTTTTTTAAGTTCATAATTAACCAAAAGCTCTCCAAAAATGCATTTCATTTGAAGAAAAAAAATAATTTTGATCTAAAAGTTAGAAGTGATTACTTTGCAAATTAAATTCTTACTTAATGAAAAAAAAGCAATTCTTTAAAGACCAAGCTGTGTTGTATTTAGATATAATTTAACATGCACACAATCTTTCATGAATAAATCTATATGTAACTTGAAACAATTTCCATAATGTCTTGAACTTGTAAAAGAAAGAAAACAAGATCAATACAAATATATCAGAACATAATTTTCAAAATGTGTAAACATAATTGGCAGTTAAGACTTCTTCAAGCTACGCTTTAAAAAATATTTTTTTGGGGGGGATCCCTGGGTGGCTCAGCAGTTTAGCACCTGCCTTTGGCCCAGGGCGTGATCCTGGAGTCCTGGGATCGAGTCCCGCATCAGACTTCCTGCATGGAGCCTGCTTCTCCCTCTGCCTGTATCTCTGTCTCTCTCACTCTCTCTGTGTCTCTCATGAATAAATAAAATAAAAATCTTAAAAAAAAAAACTTTTTAAAAAAATTTATTTATTTGAAAGAGAGCAAGCAAGAGAGAAAGCACAAACAAGGGGCAGGGGCAACGAGAGAGGGAAAAGCAGGCTCCCCGCTGAGTGGGGAGCCCAACCTGGAGCTCAACCCAGGCCCCAGGATCATGACCCAAGCCGAAGGGAGATGCTTAACTAATTGCAAGTCACTCTTTCTTAAGAACCTACAATGAACCTGGCTCTGTGCAAAGGGTTCCTATTATTGTCTCATTTAATCTGCACACTGAGTTAAGTATTATTATTCTTTTTTTAAAAAAAAAACAAATGAGGATATGGTGGTTTATGGAGGTGAAAGGATTTGCTCAGAGCCTTCCTTTCAGCAGGTCACCCTAATCATGATTGTCTGATTTCCACAAGAAGGTTTATCTGATTGCAGAGCTCAACTCTTTCCAGTATGCCACACACAATATATATTACAGAGCAGGACTTTTAATGTCCCCATGGTCTAAAATCCCCAATGTTGGGGCACCTGGGTGGCTCATTAAGCATCTGCCTTCAGCTTGGGTCATGACCCTGGGGTCCTGGGATTGGGTCCCTCATCAGGCTCCCGGCTTCCCCTGTTCATGCATTCTCTATCTTTCAAATAAATAAAAAATCTTCAAAAAAATGCCCAAGGTCACTGAGCTTCCTGCTGTCTTCTTGTATCCATCCCATCCTGATTGGGTATTTGGCTATACATTCAGATCAGAAGAGACCATAAAACTGAAAGTACATTATATAAAGTCTGGTGCTTAACTAGGTCTTTGGATAAGTTTCTCTGTCTCTTTTTTCCCCCTAATCTCTAACCGAACACTAGGTTTACCAGTATCACCTCACAGAATCACTGAAGACAAAGTCACAGAACCTGAATGGTTATAGAACTATGCAAGGGACACTAGAAATTATTCAAAATCAACTCTCTCTATTTACAAATAAGGACACTCAAGTCAAGAGATGTCAAGTTGCCAGGGTCACATTGCTAGCTGAGGCAGCCATATCTATAATCAGATCTCAGACTCTACATTATCCACAATATAAGGAGTTTCCATCTGAGGAGATATTTACAATTTAACAAGGTTTTTAAAATTATGAATTAAATTCAGAGTGAGAAAAGTACTAATACTCCAGAAAAGTGTGAAATTAAGAGAAGTCCCTCTACCCTTCTAATCTATTTGATTGATTGATTGATTGATTCATTCATTCATGAGTGAGTGAGTGAGTGACACAGGGAGAGAAAGAGAGAGGCAGAGACAGGCAGAGGGAGAAGCAGGCTTCATGCAGGGAGCCAGATGTGGGACTCGATCCCGGGTCTCCATGATCACGCCCTGAGCTGAAGGTGGAGCTAAACCGCTGAGCCACCTGGGCTGCCCTACCCTTCTAATCTTATTTTACTCCCTGGAGGAACCACCATGAAGTTTCCTGTGTGTTTGTCCCAAATTTTTCCATATATGTATATGTACATGTATGTGTAAAGTAATTTAAATATGGAACTCCAGGGTCACCTCAGTGGCTCAGTGGTTGAGCGTCTGCCTTTGACTCAGGTCATGATCCCAGGATCGAGTCCCGCATCGGGCTCCCCACAGAGAGCCTGCTTCTCCTTCTGCCTATGTCTCTGCCTCTTTCTCTATCTCTCTTATGAATAAAGAAATAAAATCTTTTTTAAAAAAAGATATATATGGAACCCCCAAAATTATTCTCTCATCTTAGGCTGATGTTTTCCTCTGCATAATGTTGTCAACAGTCATATTATTAATAATATGCATGAGTAATATTGCAACATGTCCCTAAGTTTGTAAAGCTGTGAGTACGATATTCTCCCTTTAGGTACAGCTCACCTGTTTTCCAGATCCGGCATGCTTAGGTTTCTAGCAGCAAAGCACATTTTGAGAGGGATGACCTTCCTGTCCTTGGTGCTGTTCTGGTGTTTTGGAGAACCAGAGTCCTCACTGCCACTAAAGCTTGGTGACTGCGGAGATGCACCTTCCCAAGGTAGATCTGATACTAATGATGGTTTCTTGATATATGGTGTTACTTCTCGGATGAACTTGACTACAAACAAAAATCAAAGAAGAAGGTTACTGTTTTTGCTTCCTATGAACAATGACAACTGAAATACACACATACATTTAATATCTGTTGGTCAGTAAAAAAAGACACTAAGTTAAAGAGCCAGCACACAGCATTTTAGGATTGGAGAATATCTTAAAGGCTATATAATCCAAACGAAATGCCACTACTATATTCTAAAAAGTTTAACTTCTGAGCTTTTGCATGTATTTTTCCTTCTGCTTAGGATTCCTCTTTCTCTGCCTGGTCAACTCTACTTCAGAGTTACCTCTTCAGCAACCTTTCCTGTCAACTCTCCCCAGGGTATTACCAACACACCTCTGTCACAACCTCTCAGCACCCTGGGTTGTATCCTTTGCTAATACTTCCATCCACCTGCTGGGTCTGAGTTCTTTGAGGGCAGGACTTATGATGGATTCAGTCTTAGTATCCAACACATAGTACAGTGTGTGCTCAATATATGTTTGAAAATGAGTTAAAGAAACAAATGGAGACGCCTGGGTGGCTCAGTTAGTTAAGTGTCTGCCTTTGGCTCAGGTTGTAATCTCAGGGTCCTGGGATTGAGCCCCACATGGAACCCTACACTGGGCTCCGTGTTCAGTGGGCGGTCTGCTTGTCCCAATCTCTCTCCCCCTGCTCATGTTCTCTCTGTCTCTCTCAAACAAATAAAAATCTTTAAAAAAGAAAAGTATTTTAAAATTTCCCAAGTTGCCAAAACAACAACAAACAAACAAATAAATAAATACTTGGATTATTTCCATAGTTGACCAGCCATGAATAAATCTCCTGGTGACAGATTCAGTACCTCCTGAGACAGTGTCACTTAATTTTAGACAACTCAACATTTAGAAATTCTTGAAACTTCCACAAACTGGTTTGCAGTCTACTGAAGCCATACAGAAAAAAACTTACATCTCTCACGTGAGAACAACTTAATTATCTAAAAACTGATTATTTCTCTCTTTCCCTAAGCTAAATATTTCTAGTTCAGTTCAATTCAATTCAACTCAATCAGTATTTTTAGCTACCTATCAACTGCCAGTAATTAGTCTATCCACTAAAAACAAATTAAGCATGGATCCCACCCTCAAAGAATGGCCAATCTATTAAGGGAGACAGCTATATTAACACATCATTATAGATTTGAAAACGAATACAAAAATAAAGTGTATTCAAGGTAAGGTATTTTGATTAATGGTAGCCCCAAATTAAAACATAGCTTTTACTAGATGGCAAACTTCTTTAAGTTCAATTTTAAGACTCATTAAATACTTCTTTGACCCTGGTCATGACTAGCAACTGCTGTCATTTGAGGCATGGTGTTCTCGTTTCAAAAACCAGACAAACTGAGGATTATTAAAATTTTAAATGTCATTAAAAATGTAAATGGTTGAATGCAGACATAGTCATCATTAACCCTGCTATCATGTTATATTAGATCAGTATTCTACTCCCCTCTCAAATTCTAATGGGGTAGGTCATTACAGTAGTATCATGGGAATTAAAAACTAGAAAGATATGATCATTGTCAAGGTTTATCAATATCATAATAGTCAGTATTAACATTCCACAGCACTGGAAGCTTTACAAGCCGGGGTGCCTGGCTGGCTCAATCAGTTAAATGGATGACTCTTGATTTCAGCTCAGGTAATAAATCTCAGGGTCATGGGATGGAGCCCCACATCAGGCTCCACATTCAGGGGGTTGTTTGCTGGAGATTCTCTCCCTTTGTTTCTGTCCCTCCCCCTATGCATGTGCTCTCTCTCTCTCTTAAATAAATAAAACTTTCTTTAAAAAAAGCTTTACAAGCCAATGAAACTTTACTAACAAATAGATTTCTAAATCTAAAAAATTATCAGATGTTTCTAAAAACACAGTTAAGTCTTTAAAATACTGTTTCTTTTTTGAATAACTAATACATGCATATAAGACAAAATTCAAAAAATAGAAAAGATCTTAAGATTTTTATTTACAGGATGCCTGGGTGGCTCAGTGGTTGAGCCTCTACCTTTGCTCAGGGCATGATCCCAGGGTCCTGGGATCGAGTCCCACATCACACTCCTCGCAGGGAGCCTGTTTCTGCCTCTGCCTATGTCTCTGTCTCTCTCTGTGTCTCTCATGAATAAATAAATAAAATCTTACCAAAAAAAAATATTTTTATTTACTTTTTTTTATAAAAGATTTTATAATAAAACATCTAGATTTCTAGCAGCCCAAAACTCATCCCTGGAGACAACCATTATATGGTCTTTCAGATATATCCTAGATATGCTAAACATATGTAAAAATAAACATACACATGTACATATATATGCATATATATATAGACATACACTTCACATAATGGTAGTATATAGTGCTTACTGTTTTGCATCTTGTTTTTACTTAATATTGATAATATTTTTTTTTAAAGATTTTTTTTAAAATTTTTTTATTTATTTATGATAGTCACAGAGAGAGAGAGAGAGAGGCAGAGACACAGGTAGAGGGAGAAGCAGGCTCCATGCACCAGGGAGCCCGACGTGGGATTCGATCCCGGGTCTCCAGGATCGCGCCCTGGGCCAAAGGCAGGCGCCAAACCGCTGCGCCACCCAGGGATCCCTTAATATTGATAATATAAGCCCAGCATTCTGTAGCTCATTCTACAGCATGATGTGGTGACATATAGTCCTTTGGACTCAGAAAGATTTGGTTCAAATACCAATTGTATTTTCTACTCAGTTACTTGACTGTTAAGAGGTTTTCATCTTTATAACCTACTAGTGTTTAGTAACACTAAACAAGTAAAAGCTTCAGGCATATACTAAAAATTCAAGGGATCCCTGGGTGGCGCAGCGGTTTGGCGCCTGCCTTTGGCCCAGGGCGTGATCCTGGAGACCCGGGATCAAATCCCACGTCGGGCTCCCGGTGCATGGAGCCTGCTTTTCCCTCTGCCTATGTCTCTGACTCTCTCTCTGTATGTGTGACTATCATAAATAAATATAAATTTTTTAAAAATTCAATAAATAGTACATGCCTTTCTTTTCTTTTTATTTAATTACTTAAGTAATCTCTATACCCGATGTGGGGCTCGAACTCATGACCCTGAAATCAAGAGTCACATGCTCTTCCGAATGACCCAGTCAGGAGTCCCATGTGCCTTTTTTTTTTCCTTCCCTAAATTAAATAGTTAGAATTTTTTTTAAATTTTTTTTTTTTAATTTAGTTTTTCATGAGACACACAGAGAGAGGCAGAAACAGGCAGAGGGAGAAGCTGGCTGCCTGCAGGGAGCCTGATGCAAGACTCGATCCCAGAACTCCAGGATCACAACCTGAGCCAAAGGCTGATGCTCAACCACTGAGCCACCCAGGTGTCCCAAACGTTAAAAATTTTTAACAGCAATCAGTAGAAAGGTGAAATTATTTCCTTATAAGTTATAAAACAAGATCTGTTGAAATTAAGCATAATCCTAGAAAATATAATAATGCTAATGCCAACTTTTAGATATAGTTTATGTGTTTGTGTATGTGTGTTTGCTTCCTATGCACAGTTGTGATACATGCATTTCTAGGTTGAGAAGGGAAAAGCTAGGGATGCCTGGGTGGCTCGGTGGTTGAGCATCTGCCTTTGGCTTAGGGCATGATCCCAGGGTCTTGGATCAAGTTCCACGTTGGGCTCCTTGCAGAAAGCCTGCTTCTCCTCTGTTTATGTCTCTGCCTCTCTCTCTCTGTGTCTTTCATGAATAAATAAATAAAATCTTAAAAAAAAAAAAGGTAAAAGCTAGCTGCCTCAAGTCACCAAGGAGATTTTTTTCATCCTAGAAAAATAAGCAAGGGTGCAGCCTATATATCCCTTGAGCGGCTGACTCAGGCATTTCAATTACATGCTTTAGTTTTGTGCTTTCAAGAGAGGATTAGATCACAAGAACTTTAGCAGAAATTCCTAAGTTTCTAGTCACAGCCAATGGCAGAGACTTGCTTTTTGAACATTTAAGGCAGTATACCAACTATTGGGCTACCAACCAGAGGAAATTAAAGGCATTCTAAAAGATTACTCTTGCATATTATAGTGGCAAAAAAGGACCCCTCATGGTCTACTTAGAAGTTCATTCAGTCACATAGTAGCATCACTAAACTGATAACTGCACATATATTTAAATAAAACAGACATATGTACACAGCCTATTTCATGGCCTCATGAAAGAGCAGTGGTTTCACTCAAGTTGATGACAACTGGCTCATATCCCAATCTAACTAGCCATCCATAATAGCTGAAGAACTGAATATACATCTGTTTCTAATTTACCTGAGATATGGGAGAGGTGGAAAGTTAACAGTGTTCTGTTTAAGTCCTATAATTAGACCTCTCCGGTTACCATAGTACTCTCACCTGGATCCCTGGCAGGAAAGGTAAAGACTCTATACCCCTATATGGCATTCAGGTTGACTTAGTACTCATAATATACTTCATAATTACTTAATTTTTCCTGATAGTTGTGTAAATCATCCTCAAAATGTTTAAACGCTGATGTTTGCAATGTTTTAGATGCTGAAGTCAATTTCCTTTCCCCTATGTACTGATCATGATCACTCTTACTGAAAATGAAAGAGGCTTCCCCTCACCCTAAGAGCATCACTATAACCCTTTCATCAGAGTGACGAAAACATATACATATACTATACACACACCTGGAAGGAGGTCTGGAAGGGTTTTCATCAAAATATCAATAGTCAATAGTGCTTATGTATAGGTGTAGGATTGTCTTCTTTTTTTTTTTTTTAAAGATTTTATTTATTTATTTATGATAGTCACACAGAGAGAGAGAGAGAGAGGCAGAGACACAGGCAGAGGGAGAAGCAGGCTCCATGCTGGGAGCCCGATGTGGGATTCGATCCCAGGTCTCCAGGATCGCGCCCCGGGCCAAAGGCAGGCGCCAAACCGCTGCGCCACCCAGGGATCCCTGTCTTCTTTTCTTTATATAGTTTTGTATATTTGAAATTCTTATGAGTCCATATAACTTATACCAAAAAAAAACCCTTTTTTAAAAAAGATTATTTATTTATTTATTTATTTATTTATTTATTTATGATAGACACAGGCAGAGAGAGAGAGAGAGGCAGAGACACAGGAGGAGGGAGAAGCAGGCTCCATGCCAGGAGCCCGAGGCGGGACTCGATCCCGGCACTCCAGGATCGTGCCCTGGGCCAACGGCAGACACCAAACCGCTGAGCCACCCAGGGATCCTCCCACAAAAAAACTCTTAAGAAACAAAATTTATTCTGAAACTTTGCTCAAACTTTAAACATGGAACACCTTAAAATGAAATCTTATTGAGCCTTCAAAAACTATAATGCACTGGATGGGATCCAATATCCAATTGATTCTTACTGAATTCCAACTCTAATGAACAGATTTACAGGGGGTCCATGTATTTTAATGAGGTACTCTGTGATCCTGGTTTGGGGCATTAGGCAGCATCTGATTTTGACCTGAATGTCATCCTATGTGGCTATGAAAAGATACTTCATAGTGCAGACACAACTTATAGTTGTCAACACAAGTATTCCAATAAATCAATCCCCTTCCCTTCCAAACATCAACCTTTCATATAATAAGTATTTTCCTCTTTATCTCTCCTCCCCCTTTTAAAAAGATTTCACTTATTTATTAATGAGAGACACACAGAGACCTAGGCAGAGGAAGAAGCAGGCTCCTTGCAGGGAACCTGATGCGGGACTCGATCCCCCAACCCAGGATCACACCCTGAGCCAAAGGCAGACACTCAACCCTCAACTGCTGAGCCACCCAGGCATCGCAGTTTTCCTCTTTATCTCTAACACTTATATTTTTCTTACCTAATCTGGTGACCTTTACTGTGAGTTTAAGTGAAACTAACGGATCAGGGCAGCCCCGGTGGCGCAGCGGTTTAGCGCCGCCTGCAGCCTGGGGTGTGATCATGGAGACCCGGGATCGAGTCCCGCGTCGGGCTCCCTGCATGGAGCCTGCTTCTCTCTCTGCCTGTGTCTCTGCCTCTCTTTCGCTCTCTCTGAATAAATAAATAAATAAATAAATCTTTAAAAAAAAAAAAGAAAAGAAAGAAACTAGTGGATCTGACAATGTGCCATTATCTTCCCCAGGTTTTGCAAACAAATTTGTCTCTGGGTTATCCTGAGGGTGGAAGAGCTGGCTTGTCTTTTCACTCACAAATGAGTTATGGTGACATCACTGTTAAAGTATTCTCCTAAAGTTTCTCCACAACCTCATCCTAAGCTCCTCCTCCAAATCAGGAATTTGATAGATGGCCACCAGAAACATTAAAAAGGAATACTTTACTTTCAGTAAAAAGTCTTTTACATTCTCAACTTGCAGGTGTCTTTCAGCTCAAGTATCCTGTCATTTGGGGTTTGAGTAGACTGCTCAGTCTAGGGATTGGCAATGTACACCCTGAATGTATTCAGAGTGATTATGGTTTTACTATACCTTTCCATTTTATCTTATTTTTAAGATTTAATTATTTATTTGAGAGAAAGAGAGTATGTGCAGGGGGGAGAAGCAGAGGAAGAGTCTTAAGCAAACTCCTCGTGGAGCGTGGAACCTGAGGCTGGGCTCCAGCTGGAGATTACAACCCCAGTGGAAACCAAATAGGGCACCCAATCAACTCTGCCACCCAGGCACCCCTATATTTTTCCATTAAAAATGATACTGCAATTCACTAATCTACGGAGTTCCTGGTATGTGCCAGGAACTGCTTTAGGAACTTAGAATAATAAGTCCATGAACCAGTGCCTGGGTGGCTAAGTCAGTTAAGCTACTGCCTGCGGCTTAGGTCATGGTCCCCAGTCCTGGGATGGAGCCCTGCGTAGGGAGATCCCTGCTCAGTGGGGAGTCTGCTTCTCCCTCTCCCTCTGCTACCACTCTCTTTCTGTCAAATAAATAAATAAAGTCTTTAAAAAAAAAAAAGCTTGTACGCAAATGTTCTTAGCAGCTTTATTTGTAAGTGGAAACAACCCAAATTTCCTTCAATGGGTGACTAAATAAATTGCAGTACAGCCACAGAATAGACTACTTGGTGATAAAAGTAATCAACTACTGATAACACTTAGCAACTTCGAGGAATCTCAAAGGCATCATACTGAGTAAAAGAAGCCAGTGGTGAAAGGTTACATACTCACATGATCCCATTATTGAAAAGACAAAAATATATGATTAAGAGCAGATCAGTGGTTGCCAGGGTTGGGAATAGGGAAGATGTGATTAATTCTTCGGAGCATGGAACTGTCCTGTATAAGGATTGTGGTGATGGTCACAATAATTTATACATGTGTTAAAACACATAGAACTGTACACCATCAGAGCGGGGGCAGGGGGTGGCAATGTTACTGCATGATAATTAAAAGATAAGAAAAAGTAAGTAAATTATATAATAGGTTATACAATGTTAAGTGTTATGAAAAAAAACAGTAAAAGAAGGCAGATCAGGAGTGCCACAAGGGGGAGGTCAATTTGCAATTTTATATAAGGAAGTTAGGGTAAGCCTCATTAAGACTTTTGAACAAAGACTTATATTAGGAGGTGGGGGAGTCAGTCATAAGGACATCTGGGAGTAGCATTCCAGACAAGGAGAAGAGTATTAAAGCAGTCAGGAAAGCCAATGTGCCTAGCACAGGGTAATCAAAAAGGAAAGAGTAGAAAATGGGGTCACAGAGACAATGGGGGTCGGGGGCAGATCATGTAGGTAGGGACTTTTAGGTCAAGGTAAGGACTTTTGGCTTTTATCTTGAAGTGGTAAGACAGAGAAGTTTTAAGCAGAGGAGCAACATGATCTAACTTGTATTTTAATCATTCTCACTACTATACCAAAAATAGAGTGAAAGAGAGCAAAGGTAAAAGTAGGAAGACCAATTATCAGAAGCCAAAGATTATGGTGGTGAGACCAGGGTGGCAGGAGCAAAGGTGGTGTGGTGAGAAGTGGTGAGATTCTCTACTAGAGACAGACCTACTCAGATATTCTGACAGATAGGATGGGGGCGGGGCAGGGCGGGGGGATGAAAAAAGGGAGAAATTGAGGATGATTTTGAGATTTTGGCCCTCAGCAACTGACATCAACAAGTTTAGGAAGACTCAGCGGTTAAGCATCTGCTTTCAGCTCAGGGCATGATCCCAGAGTCCCAGGATCGAATCCTACATCAGGCTCCCTGCATGGAGCCTGCTTCTCCCTCTGCCTGTGTCTCTGTGCCTCTCTGTGTCTCTCTCATGAATAAATAAATAAAATCTTTAAAAAAAAAAAAAAAAAAGGAAGAAAGAAAGAAAGATCAGTCATTTGAGACCTATATTAAACAACCAAATTGAGCTGGCAGCCAGA
Source organism: Canis lupus dingo (assembly GCF_003254725.2). NCBI lineage: Eukaryota > Metazoa > Chordata > Mammalia > Carnivora > Canidae > Canis > Canis lupus. The sequence goes on from NC_064247.1 coordinate 80,406,145, forward strand.
TACGTGAATCTGCAGTCTGGAAACAGGTTGAAACTGGAGCTGTAAATTTGGGAGCAATTGGCATGTGGCTGACATTTAAAGCCACGAGACTAGAAAAGATCACTGTATCAGTCAAGGTCCCAGGAGCAAATGAATGGCACAGGATTAATAAAGAGACAATTTATAAAGGTGTGGGCAAGATGTCAGGGAAAACAGAGTGTGATATCTATCCTGTTTACACACCTAGGCCTGAAGGGACCAGGAGAGGAAGTGGTTACCAGACCCAGGGCAGTCTTATAGGGGGCTGACTCAAGTGGAGCAGTGACCTTCCGTCAATTCAGCCAGTTTGGGAGCCAGGGGATAAATGCTCCAATTTCACTTTCCTCCTACTTTCCCTCCAGTGTCCTATTGGGATTCTACATTAGCCAAACTCAACAAAAGCCAAAGGGTAAAGAAGCTTGTTGATGTAGTTTGTGCAGGTCAGCCTCCGAGAAAGAAAGCAGGTACAAAAGGAGGAGTGCACCTAGAGGGGGCAAATGGAGACTTCCAGTATGATCACCAAGGGAGTGAATATAAATGAGGAAAAGGACATTGCACTATTCAAGGGTTAGGAAGAAGAGAATGAGCAGCAAAAGAGACAAGGAGACTCCCCAAGACATAAGTACTGCATAGAAATACTGGCTGAGGGCAGCCCCTCTGGCGCAGCGGTTTAGCCCCGCCTGCAGCCCAGGGTGTGATCCTGGAGACCCAGGATTGAGTCCCATGTCAGGCTCTCTGCATGGAGCTTGCTTCTCCCTCTGCCTGTGTCTCTGCCTCTCTCTCTCTCTCTCTGTCTGTCTCTATATGAATAAATAAATAAAAAATCTTAAAAAAAAAAAAAGAAATACTGGCTGAAAACAGTACCAAGTTTACCCAAACTGAAAAAGCCATGCTTTTCAAGAACCCAACTTGGTTCCTTCCTCTCTTTACCACATTTTTTTTGGGGGAAAAAAAAAGTTTATGCTTGCTGTTTCTATTTTCTCCTTTTGCTCCTTAACTTCTGAATAAAGCCGCATTCTAAGGAGTCACTAATGTTTTCTTACTCACCCAGTCCAAATTACTCAGTCCTTATTCTTGCCCATTCCAACATCTAACAATGTACTCCATCAACTGTTTTTTATTCCTCCTTTCTGTCCCTGAATTTTCTAGTCTTGTTTTTCCTCCTAGACCTGCAATGTAGCTGCTCCCCAAGACTCCAATTTTAGTACTTTCTTCTCACTTTATCCTCTTATCCCTAACAACTTACACTAGATTCCTAAATTTAACATAGATCTCCAGAACCAGTATCTGTTGTTGGTCTCAAATTCTTTTCACTTAGGTGCTGTCCCAACCCTTCAAAATCACCTATCCAACCATGAACTAATCTTCATTATCCTTAATCCTCTCCTGTGTTTTCATTGTTAGCTTTAGCATCAGCATCCTTCTAGCCAAATGGTATCCAAACCAGTAGTATAGAAAGTTTATTGTAAAGTCTAATAATCTGTATTTTATTTTGTTTTGTTTTTCATAAATGTATTTTATTTTGGATTAAAGACCTAAGTGTGAGACCTGAAACTATAAAACTCCTAGAAGAGAACATAAGCAGTCGCACCATTTTTCTAGCTATGTCTCCTAAGGCAAGGGAAACAAAAGCAAAAATAAACTATTGGGATTACACCAAAATAAAAAGGGTTTGCACAACAAAGGAAACAATCAACAAAATGAAAGGGCAACCTACTGAGTGGGAGAAGATATTTTCAATTGATATGGCCAACAGACATATGAAAAGATGCTCAACATTACTAGTCATCAGGAAAATGCAAATCAAAACCACAATGAGATAATACCTTACACCATCAGGATGGCTAGAATCAAAAAGACAAGAGATAACAAGTGTTGGTGAGGACTTGGAGATAAAGGAACCCTCATGCACCACTGGAGGTAATGTAAATTAGTACAGCTACTGTAGAAAATAATATGGAAGTTCCTCAAAAAATTAAAAATAGAAATACCATATGATTCAATAATTCTACTACTGAGCATTTACCCAAAGAAAACTAAAACACTAAAAACACTAATTTGAAAAGATATATGCAGTTCCATGTTTAGTGCAACATTACTTACAATAGCCAACGGAAGCAACCCAAATGTCAATTGATAAATGAATTGATAAAGAAAACGTGGTATATGTGCACAATGGAACATTATTCAGCCACAAAAAAAAAGGGGGATGAGATCTTGCTATTTGGAACAACCTAGATGGACTTAGAGGGTATTATGCTAAGTGAAATAAGTCAGACAGAGAAAGACAAATACCATATGATTTTACCTATATGTAGAATCTAAAACAACAAAACAAATGAATAAATAAACAAAAAGCAGAATCAGATCTATAAATACTGGGAAGAGACTGACGGTTGCCAGAGGGTAACGGAATGGAGTGATACCCAAAATGGGTGAAGGGGAGTGGCAGAAGCAGGCTTCTAGTTATATAATGAGTAAGTCATGGGAATAAAAGTTACAGCATAGAATATATACAGTCAGTGAGATGGTAAAACCACTGTATGATGCCATATGATAGCTACACTTGTGGTGACCATAGTATAATGTATAAACTTGTCAAATTACTGTTGTACACCTTAAACTAATGTTAACATTGTATGTCAACTATACTCAATAAAAAATAAATAAATAAAAATCTGTTTCAGTTAAGGTTTCCCAGGTCATTCTGATGCCCCATCAAGCTCTGGGAATCCCTTCTCTAACTTTTGCAGGCTCCTCTTCTCCCTAACCGTTACATCTATCAAGTCCCAAACTGTCTCATTCCGACTCTGAAATTTTTCTCTAATCTAGTCTCAATTCCCACTGCCGACGCGGTTCTGGATCACCCTTATTGTTGGATTGGCCTTAAAAAAAAATGTAAACAAAATAAAATAAAATAAATGTAGTAAAATAAACATAACATAAAGTTTACCAACATAAAGTTGGTTTTTTAACATGTACAGTTCAGTGGCATCAAGTACATTTTACACTGTTGTACAACCACCACCACCATCCATCTCCAAAATTTTTTCATCTTCCCAAACTGAAACTCTGTCCCCATTAAACAGTAATTCCCCATTCTCTTCTCTAAAACCACCCTTTTACCTTCTGCTGGCCTCATTCCCCTCAGGTAATCAAACTGGAAAATATTGAAAAGAAAATGAAGATAAATATAAAAATTTCTATTTCTACCACATTTCCTTCCAGACTTTTTATTCCTTAATACAGTAATATATTTTCCCATTTCATACGAACTCTTCATAAACATCATTTAAAAATAGCTATAGGGCAGCCCCGGTGGCGCAGCGGTTTAGCATCTCCTGCAGCCCAGGGCCTGATCCTGGAGACCCTGGATCGAGTCCCATGTCAGGCTCTCTGCATAGTGCCTGCTTCTCTCTCTGCCTGTGTCTGCACCTCTCTCTCTCTCTCTCTTTCTATGAATAAATAAAGTCTTAAAAAAAATAAATAAAAATAGCTATTATAAGAAAATAATATATAAATAGCTGTAGATCATTCCACTGTGTATTTACCATAATTTATTTGGCATTCCCTAATTACTGGGCACTTGTTTTACATAATGCTATATGGTGAACATATTTTTCAGGAGAGAAATTACTGGGTCAAAGGAGTATTTAAGGTTCATACTGCAAATTGCTCTCCAAAAGCCTTGTACCATTTTACACTCCCACCAGGAGTGTCTGAGCATATCTATATCAGTACACTGGTAAAAGTGCAGTAATTTTACTGAAAATAATCTTGGCTATTCTAAATTTTTAAGATTTTATTTATTCATAAAAGAGAAAGTGAGCATGTGAGTAGGGAGGAGGAGCAGAGGAAGAGGGAGAAGCAGGCTCCCAGCTGAGCAGGGAGCCCAATGCAGGGCTGGATTCCAGGACTCCAGGATCATGACCAGAGGTGAATGCAGACGCTCAACTGACTAAGCCACCCAACAGCCCCAGTCTTTGCTATTTTAATAGGTGAAAAATGGTATGTATATATGCCTACCGTATCTTGATCTCCTGCTTCAACAAATGCAGGATGTTAATATTTTCTTCTCTTTAAAAGCAGGAAATCCATGTCTCTTTAGATTTTCTTTGTCTGAAGACATGGGGGAGGTGATTTGTGAGGTTGTATCAGTGAGGAATTACCTGATGATCATCTGAACTTCAGATCTAATACAAATTTGAGTTATAAGTCTTCAGATTTGCTGTACCATCATTTCCAAAGTCATATTTATTTTCCCATTATTGCCTTATCATATAACCCTGTAAAGTTAGGGATCCCTGGGTGGCTCAGCAGTATGGCACCTGCCTTTGGCCCAGGGCGTGGTCCTGGAGTCCTGGGGTTGAGTCCCACATCCGGCTCCCTGCATGGAGCCTGCTTCTCCCTCTGCCTGTGTATCTGCCTCTCTCTCTCTCTCTCTCTCTCTCTCTCTCTGTGTGTGTTTCTCATGAATAAATAAAAATTTTAAAAATCTTAAAAAAAAAAAAACCTGTAAAGTTAGCTCATTTGTTCTTGCCAGTCATGAGGAGAAATTTCCCAAGAACCCAAGCATGTCATCAGCAGCAGTACATGTGCTTATAAGATGTGACTTTGATATTTTCTGGTTGAAAAAAATAACTGTAGTTTCTATTGGTTCTGAGATTTTCAATTCATTTCATTATCCATCCTTCCTTCTCCATTTCAGTCCAAGGCCTTTTCAACTCAATAAAAGTAGATCTATCTTTTTCAAGGATTTCAAATTACTATTGGAATGACAAGGAGAACTCAAGTTTCTCTTGGAACCTCTGAGCTACAATGGAATGAGTCCAAATAAGCCAGAAATAAGGTAACTCTGAAATTTGTGTCCAGCAGTTAAAATTTCAGGGTTTTAAAATTATGGCCTTTTATAATAAATTTATGCAAGCTGGCAGAAGAAGATATATTTTTTAGGCCTCAATCAAATTCAAACATGGATATCTATTATGTTTATACAAAAGTATTAGCTTTCACACTTTTATATATATAAACATAGAACAAAAAAATAGGTTGAATTAATTTGGGTCTTTGGACTGTTTACTGTATAATTTCTCCTCGGTAGTCTTCTTTAACTACTAATCTTATGATAAAACTAGTTGTGGGTCATTTATAAAGTAAATATTTTTAAGTGAATTTAAAAAGTGGTTTTCTTTGGAATGTTTCCTCAAATTGGAAAAGAATATGCAAGCTTTTCAACTTTTTATAAAAAAAAAAAAGTTTTACATATCTTAGGTTCGCATTTTTAAATGTTTTTGTAAGGAAGATAGCTACCAGCAAACTTCCTCGTGGAAAGTGCCATACAGTAAGTATGTATGTTTAAAATCCTTTATATAACTAATTCCAACCTGGGAGACACTGTATCTGAAAAATTACTTTCAATTACATATTCTTCTTTGCCTTTTGGTACTGAGATTTATGTTTACTTTCTATGTAATATCTCTTGATTTAAGTCATTTCTACTTTTAGTTCTTCTCCCTCCCCTGATTAAAAAAAAAAAAAAAAGTATTACTTTTTGTGAAACAACATTCCAATCTGTTTCAGACCCTTTTGCTTGCTTCAAAACATACAAAGCAGATAGGACTGCTGTCAACAGTAGAAAAGTCTTGACCACCTACAGGATTAGAAAAAATAGAAACATAGGACTTTATTTCATTTCATTTCCACTGAAACAGAGGCAATGAGAAAGGCAATTTGCATAAGAAGAAACAGGCTAGTTAGCAATAACTTATATTGCTCCTTAGTCTCCTGCTGAAATATTAAAGTGGAGACGAGGGGATTTTTTTTGGGAGAAAATGAACTCTACCATATTTTTAAAAAATACAAGATGACTCATACAGTTTAAAACTAAGGGTATTCGGAGTTCCTAAGTGCCAGAAGCAAGTTCTGTTTTATACTTAAAAAGTTATATATATATATATATATATATATATATATATATATATATATAAACTCCAGATCATACCCTGAGCTAAAGGCAGATGCTCAACCACTGAGCCATCAGGAGTCTCTAAAGTTAACTTCTAATCACATGCTGTCAGTTAATAAAAACAGATTAGAGGGGATCCCTAGGGGGTGCAGTGGTTTGGCAACTGCCTTTGGCCCAGGGCGGGATCCTGGAGACCCAGGATCGAGTCCCAAGCCGGCTCCCTGCGTGGAGCCTGTTTCTCCCTCTGCCTGTGTCTGCCTCTCTCTCTCTCTCTCTCTCTCTGTCTATCGTGAATAAATAAATAAAATCTTAAAAAAAAAAAAACAGATTAGAAAAGTATTTTCAGAAATAGATCCAATAGCAGAAACAAGACAACAATGGGGGTAAAGTCACATTCAATAAATGTTGAAAAAAATGGGAGTATCAGTATGGAATTGTCTTAGATCCATAGTTCACACCTTATCATGCAATTGCATTAACCTACAACTGATCCCCTTTGGAACATTTTTATAAAATCATTAAAGTAGAAAAGCAGAGCAACAAACTTTGAAGTCAAATACTCTCAGTTCAAATCTTGAGATTACATTTGCCTTTTGTGAGGTTAAAGCACATAATTAACCTCTGGGCCTCAGTTTGCTCACTTTTAAACATAAAATATGATGTCCTAAAAGGACATTGTAGGTATTAAGTGAGATAATGTATGAGAGGTACCTAGGCCAGGGCTTGAGCACTATAAATACTGAATATTAGTGTGCACGTTTGTGTGTACAATTAATATAATACACTTAGGAGAGAGTATAGTTTAGTGGACAGAATCTAAGATTTGAGTTTGAACTGATCACATTTGAATTTAAGTTCTGCCAATTACAAACTTTGTGATTTGGACAAATAATTTCACTTCTCAATTTCAATTTCTTTTTTTTTTTAAGATTTTATTTATTTATTCATGAGAGACACAGAGAGAGAGAGAGAGGCAGAGACACAGGCAGAGGGAGAAGCAGGCTCCATACAGGGAGCCTGATGTGGGACTTGATCCCAGGACTCCAGGATCACGCCCTGGGCCAAAGTCGGCGCTAAACCGCTGAGCCACCCAGGATGCCCTCAATTTCAATTTCTAATCCATAATATTCTAATATTAACCCTAACGTCAATTTTACTGAGGGGATTAAGTAAGATTAAGTAATAAAATAAAAGTAAACTGTTTGGAGAGCCTGGAAAATAGTAGGCATTGAACAAAAATGATCTATAAGTGGGATTACTATGCAACTTTAATGCTAATTCTTTAATGAATATCTGCAGATTCTGGGAAGCCTGGATGGCTCAGTGGTTGAGCACCTGTCTTTGGCCCAGGGCATGATTCCGGAGTCCCAGGATCAAGTCCCACATCAGGTTCCCTGCATGGAGCCTGCTTCTCCCTCTGCCTATGTCTCTGCTGCTCTCTCTCTGTCTCTCTAATGAATAAATAAAATCTTTTAAAAAAATGAATATCTGCAGATTGTAATGAAGATACCTCCAGAAAACAGCAAGTTAATTGTTCTTTGTCTCCCCTTTCACAAAAAGACCAATTTTGACAGCACATAGCCTTCCTCATTTATATTCCCATAACACATCACATTGCTATTATGGCACTTGTCATATGTCAGTTTGTTTTGCTCATCTTTTCCACCTGACCAAGGTACACAGAAGGTATTCAACTCAAGACACCATAAAAGTCAACCGTAATTACAATACATCCCTTTTACAGTGTTTATCTATTCCATGGTTCTTTTGTCTTTTCCTTCTAGTCACTCTTCAGAACCGTGTTGCATTTCCTCCAGAGTTATTTAAAGGCCCTGAACACATTCCTTTGGACATTCATGGGGCAAAATTCATGTACTTATCCTTTTTTATTTCCTATTTTTTAAAGATTTTATTTATTTATTCATGAGAGACAAAGAGAGAGAGAGAGAAGCAGAGACATAGGCAGAAGAAGAAGCAGGCTCCATGCAGGGAACCGGACATGGGACTTGATCCCCGGTCTCCAGTATCACAGCCCGGGCTGAAGGTGGCGCTAAACCGCTGAGCCACCTGGGCTGCCCTACTTTTCTTTTTCAAAAGATATTTATTTATTTATTTATTTATTTATCTATCTAACTATCTATCTATCTATCTATCTATCTATCTATCTATCTATCTATTTATTTATTTGAGACAGAGAGCCTGAGCAGTGGGAGGGCTGTGGGGGACGGGGTAAGCAAGCTCCTCTGCCAAGCAGGGAGCCCCACTTGGGGCTCAATCCCAGGACCCTGGAAGTTATCACATACATTCTGTATGTATGATCTTTGTTGAGGTTCTCCTCAGCTAAATTTGCTACTAGAACTAATAATCTGCCATTAGAACCAAATTCTCCTTAAACTCTTATCAACTTAAACACATGGCTTATGGGTGCACAATTAGCTCTTGCAGTGACATAAAAATTTAATCCTATTGTGAGAGGTCAATAATGGATTTAAAACATTCCTTTATAAGCAAAGAAAATCCTTGCTTCAATAAACTAAATTAGCTTTTATCTATTTCTAACATTAATGATTGGAAACAATTTTTTTTTTATTCTTAAAAACCACATTTCCCCCTTTTCATCAACAAAGAACTTCCCTTGGGACACCTGAGTGGCTCAGCGGTTGATTGTCTGCTTTTGGCTCAGGGCATGATCCCTGGATCCAGAATCCAGGATCAAGTCCCACATGGGGTTTCTTGTGGGGAGCCTGCTCTCCCTCTGCCTATGTCTCTGCCTCTCTCTCTCTCTCTCTCTCTCTCTCTCTCTCTCTGTGTCTCTCATGAATAAATAAATACATCTTAAAAAAAAAAAGAACTTCTCTTGTGTATAAAGTATGTAGGATATTTAAAACATCTGTTATAGATTTTTCTCCTCACATTGTTTAGTTGAGGAAGAAAAAGAAAACATGTACCCCTCCAAAGACCAATTAATAAAGTGATTTTTTAAAAAGATTTTATTTATTTATGTGTAAGAGACATGCAGAGAGAGAGGCAGAGACATAGGCAGAGGGAGAAGCAGGTCCATGCAGGGAGCCCAATGTGGGACTCAATCCCGGGACCTCAGGATCACCATCTGACCCGAAGGCAGACACTTAACTGCTGAGCCACGCAGGCATCCCAATAAAATGGAAATTATGAAAAAAAAAAAACAAAAAAAAACAACTGGATGTAACAAAAGCAAATAAAATGAAATAACTGAAAAATGTTAATAAAAATACTAATAAAGAAGGGTTTTCCTACTGGACCAAACCAAAAAAAAGAAAAAAATTCTAGCTGTTTAAGCTCAAGGAAATCCTTATCCGTACTTTTGTTGCTAAGTGGATGTGTCCTGGACACACCGGATGGTTTGTTTAGATCAGCACCTAAGTGATAACTATAGACGGAAACACAATATTAACCAAGCACAATAGCTGTGTTGGAGGGGTCAGCAAGCACTCCATCCTGCACATCCAGGCAGAGTTACCACTGGGGAAGAAGGATGCCATCCAAGTTTCCATATCTTTAAACACTTTGTAATTTTTTTTTTTATTGTACAAAAAGAACTGCTACAAAAAGAACTGCTATCTGTAACTGCCAAGCTTTTGTTGTCATTAGGGATTTTCTGAACAAACTGGCAGAATTAACTGAGTTCAGGAAGAGGAGAAAAGACAAAGATGTGTTCATGTTCTTTTCCTCCTCATTGTTTTTTTTAAAGATTTATTTATTTATTTATTTATGATAGACATAGAGAGAGAAAGAGAGGCAGAGACACAGGAGGAGGGAGAAGCAGGCTCCATGCCAGGAGCCTGACGCGAGACTCGATCCCAGGACCCCAGGATCGCGCCCTGGGCCAAAGGCAGGTGCCAAACCGCTGAGCCACCCAGGGATTCCCTCCTCCTCATTCTTATGTAACAAATAGCCAAGGAGTCCATTGTAGATGGAGAATTGTTAGACTTCATAGAAATCAGCTGGTGAATGTTGAGCTATTGTCCAATACATTGCTCAATCCACATCAAATAACTGTATTTTTTTTAAAAGATTTTATTTATTTATTCGTGATAGTCACAGAGAGAGAGAGAGAGAGAGAGAGGCAGAGACACAGGCAGAGGGAGAAGCAGGCTCCATGCACCGGGAGCCCGACGTGGGATTCGATCCCTCGTCTCCAGGATCACGCCCCGGGCCAAAGGCAGGCGCCAAACCGCTGCGCCACCCAGGGATCCCCCAAATAACTGTATTTACTGATAATTTTTTATTGTTGTAATTAAAAGGTAATGAAAACAAAAGCTGGAACATTTGAGCCTCAAAATAAATAATAGTGGCATGGAATTATAATCTATAAAATAAAAATACCCCTCAGTCCATATTGATATAAATAAATAATTGAATAAATAAATAAGTTGAATAAATAAATGGGGTAGTAGGGACAGCCTTTATCGAACAATTTCAATTAATAATAAGTGTCAAAGGAATGAAAGAAATCAAAAATCATCATTAGGCCACTACAGTAATAAGTGTTGCAGGCAAGACCCACGGATGAATTAGTGAAAAGTTTAAGAGTAAAGCTGAAGTCTTAAAGAGTAACAGGATATTTTCAGTCTCAATGAATCTACCCCAAGATATGTATTAATTACAAAAGGAAAACAATAATGTTATGTGGAGAAATCTGACAGTAGTCAAGATTTATAATACTACTATTGAGACATATTGATGTCATATACCCTATGCTCCCATATATACCAAAAAGAAAATATTACTTGTCTGCATTCTTGCTAACAACACATAAGCTCAGCCTATTCATGATAAAGCAGGAATCCAAATTGATGGACATTCTACAAAATGACTCAAATGATTAGAAACTGAATACCACATAGGGTTAGTTAACACATCCATTACGTCACATAATTAGAATATTTGTATGGTGAGAAAATCTAAGGTCTACTCTCTTAGCAACTTTCAAGTATGTAATACAGTATTGTTAACTATAGTTGTCATACTGAATAATGGAACCCCAAAATTTATTCATCCTATAATTGGAAGTATGTAGCCTTTGACCAACATCTTCCCATTCCCCCCACCTACTTTTACTTCATTGTTAAGAAGCCAGAGTAAATTTGAGGTGTGAGAATAATGACAAAACTGAAAAATACCATCATTCCAGAGGTATCTACATTTAATTCCAAAATTCCATTAAGGTAATATTGTAGAGTGGCTTTGGACATGTGAGGGTTTGCCCTTGCGATTGACAGCCAATCTGTGTTTATTATTAGCTTCTATAATCAGTAAGAGTGCTTATCTTGAGATTATATTTATCTTTATGCATGCTAAATCCTTCCCTCTCTCTCCTAGAGATTATTTCAGGAAAGGAGAAAGATTCATCAGTGTAGTAAGTACATGAATTACAGAAGTATGCTCAATATAGCCAAAATAAATCACCATATTTAGAGATTAATGACATAGCTATTAATTTAAAGTGTATTATGTTTGGCCCCCTACACACACCCAGACTCTCTCTCTTTCTCTTTCTCTCTCTCTCTCTCTCTCTCTCTCTCACACACACACACACACACACACACACTCATCCAGAGTGTCCTGGGAACAAATACTAATCTAAAAATAGATGGCTTACAAAATTTTAGGGCTAGAAGACACCTTAGTGTTAATTCAATCCAATCTGTTCATTTTTAAAGCTATGAAACAGAAACCCTAAGAAAAATGAGACTTAAAGAAAATAAGAAAACTTCCTCCAAGTCAGTCAATGAGGCAAAACCATGGCTAAAAATCCATGTCCTCTTCTCCAGAGTTCATCCTCAACTTTCAGTTTGGTTTTTTAAATAGTGTAAAATCATACCTGGCTGGCAGAAGGGTGTATTTTATTACTACTTTACCATTAACATATTTTTAAAACTCAGGCCACAGTCCTTTCACCTTGTTGTGACTCACCTTTTCTACATCAGACATAAGACTTAAAAAAAATAGAGACTGATATTTAACTTATTAACATACCTATTCTGAAAACAAATGGTGCTTTCTCAGCCATCAGAAGCACAGACGGGCTAGAAGAGTCAGAGCCACTGTCTCCTTCCTTGTCATGGCCATGGCAGCAATGGCATAGGGAGGGTAGTTAGAATAGTGCCGCAGTGGCCCTAGCCAAGCTAAAACTAAACAAAAAGCCTGAGATAAGAATACAATTTTGGGGGCAGCCCGGGTGGCTCAGGGGTTTAGCGCCACCTTCAGCCCAGGGCTTCATCCTGGAGACCTGGGATCGAGTTCCACGTCAGGCTCCTTTGCCTGTGTCTCTGCCTGCCTCTCTCTCTCTCTGTGTCTCTCATGAATAAATAAATAAAATATTTATTGAAAAAAAAGAATACAATTTTTCATTTGTATCTTTTTTTTTTTTAAGTAGACTCCATGCACAATGTGGGTCTTGATCTCACGATCCTGTGAACAAGAGTTGCATGTTCTATCTAAAGAGCCAGCCAGGTACCCCAAGAATACAATTTTTCAAAAGAAAGTTATTACTAAAAAAAATAAAAATTAAAAAAAAGAAAGTTATTACTTTTTGAAAAGATTGTGCTTCAATGTTCATTCCTTCAGAATTGGTGATGTTCACATAAGTGTCTTAATTACATTTCTTTAGATTGAAGTTTATATGTAAAGCCTGCCCTTAGAGGGTTATTGTGAAGATTAAATGAATTAAAGTATGGAAAAGGATTTTAGAAATTGTAGAAGCCATACCAGTTTGAGATATTACTGTTATTACCTAATGCAGACCTTGACAATCATTTTCACCAGGTTCAGAAATTAGCATGGTACATGGCAAAAAGCAGGTGCTCAAAGTGCTTATTAAATGAATTAGTGTACAAACCTGGCTAAGACCTCTTCCCAAGGACATTAACATATAGCATAATGGATTACATGTGGTGATAATTCAGAAATAAACCACTGTGCCTTTCTGAGTCTGACCCGTACACACCAGACAACTACTGTGAGGGTTAATGAGATAAAGCTCACAAAGGTGGCCAGTGCTCCCGGAAAAAAGGGTCCTCTCAGGACCACTGTTCTTAAATATATAAGCCTGTCACACAAAGGACATAGAGCAAAATAAAGCTGAAATTCAAGTGGTAATACTAGCCTCTTAACAGTGGAGAAAATTGTTGGCATTCTTTTTTTATATATATAAATTTTATTTATGTATTCATGAGAGACACAGAGAGGCAGAGACACAGGCAGAGGGAGAAACAGGCTCCATGCAGGGAGCCCGACATGGGACTCAATCCCAGGTCTCCAGGATCATGCCCTGGGCTGAAGGCGGCGCTAAACCGCTGAGCCACCGGGGCTGCCCTGTTGGCATTATTCTTAAACTTGGGATTATTCTGCTGAAATGTTCAGTGAGTGAATAAAATGTTTGATACCGTACATACCAACCTGTACAAATGCCTCAGTTTTCTAATTTTACAATAATGTTTTTAATTTTCTGTTGGTGGAAATCTCAAAAGTAGAAAAGTGTGAAAAGAATACTATCTCGGGGCAGCCCATGTGGCTCAGCGGTTTAGCGCCGCCTTCACCCCAGGGCCAGATCTTGGAGACCCAGGATCAACTCTCACGTCGGGCTCCCTGCATGGAGCCTGCTTCTCCCTCTGCCTGTGTCTCTGCCTCCCTGTGTGTCTGTCATGAATAAGTAAATAAAATCTTAAAAAAAAAATACTATCTCAGCAACAATGCAAAGAGGATGCCTGGAATGATTAGGAAAGCATACATATGAAACATAATGGGTTCTTTAATAGGAAATATCTCCTTTTTTTATGTGGGTTGAAAATAAGAACTATAAGAATACAAAAGTACTAATTCAAAGGGATACGTACACCCTGATGTCTATAGCAGAAATGTAGCCACATTATGGAAACAGCTCAAATGTACACTGATTGATGAAGAGATAAAGAAGACGTGGTGTGTGTGTGTGTATAGTATGTGTGTATATAAACATATATAGAGTATGTATACACATACACACAATAGAATATTACTCAGCCATAAAAAAAAAAAAATCTTGGGCAGCCCCGGTGGCCCAGCGGTTTACAGCTGCCTTCAGCCCAGGGCGTAATCCTGGAGACCCAGGATCGAGTCCCACATCGGGCTCCCTGCATGGAGCCTGCTTCTCCCTCTGCCTGTGTCTCTGCCTCTTTCTCTCTCTGTGTGACTCTCATCAGTAAATAAATAAAATCTTAAAAAAAAGAAGAAATAGATGTAAAGCTCTATGGTACTGGACATTTCCCCATTAAATATGCATTTCCAGATCAAACTTAAAATACTACAACATGGGACGCCTGGGTGGCTCAGAGGTTGAGCATCTGCCTTCAGCCCAGAGTGTGATCCTGGAGACCCAGGATCGAGTCCCACACTGGGCTCCCTGCATGGAGCCTGCCTCTTCCCCTGCCTGTGTCTCCGCCTCTCTCTCTCTCTCTGTGTCTCTCATGAATAAATAAAAAAATTATTTTAAAAAAATCTTTATAAAAAAATACCACAACATAAGCTGAATAGAACACATTCCATGTCAAGAAACTCAAAATATAAAGATACAAATATGTAGTCACCATCCTCACTACTCATTTCATGTTGCGTGTGCCAAAAAGTTATGTTTTATGTGTATAATTTCATATAATCTCATAACACCCTATGAGATAGGTACATTACTTCCATTCTACAAGTGGAAACCAAGGTCTTAGAGAAGGTAAAAAACAAAAAAACTTGCCAATTGCCATTAAATAGCAAAGATGGAAAGAAAAGATCAAGCACGTAACCAGTACTCCTATATCTTACCAATGAACAAATAATTAAGGACTATTATAGAAACATATATAAAATGTACAAAGTAAGAAAACATAACTTGAAAGAGTGCTTCACTTTGAAGGGAGAGGAGAGGATGGAGTCAGTCAGGAAAAGTTTCACATAGACTTCCATCTTTGAAAGATAAACTGCCTGAGGCAGTCTGGCTGGGGTTACAGCAAAGCGGCAAAGAGGAACATGAGACATTCAGAGAAACATAAGTAGGTAGGAAAGGATAGAGTGTAGGGTTCAAGGTGGAAAGCAGTAATCTGCTTTTGAAGGATGGGTGATATTCAGTTAAGAGTTATCAGGCACCATGAAAAGCAGTCTTGGCTGTTATGGATTATTCCTCCTTATTTTAAGATTTTTATTTATTTACTTGAGAGCTAGAGGGAGAGAGGCTAGAGAGAGAGGGAGAAGCCAACTCCTGCTGAATGGAGAGCCCCACATGGGGCTCAATCCCAGGATCCCAGGGACCTGAGCTGAAGGCAGATGCCGAACCCATTCGGCCACCCAGGCGCCCCATGGATTATTCCTCCTTAGAGAGCTACCAAGGTTTAAACGTACAAAAGGAAACAAGTGCCCTCAAAACTACAAAAAGATTTCCACCTCATATGAGTTTGAGATCACTACCAAAACACAGATTACAAACTTCCTAAGATAATGGGTAAATGTCTATTTTTTTTTATATTTTATTTAGGGATCCCTGGGTGGCTCAGCGGTTTAGCACCCGCCTTTGGCCTGGGGCGTGGTCCTGGAGTCCCGGGATCCAGTCCCACGTCGGGCTCCCTGCATGGAGCCTGCTTCTCCCTCTGCCTGTGTCTCATGAATACATAAATAAAATCTTTAAAAAAAAGTCCATTCCTGACCTGCCATTGCACACCGTACACGTGAACGCATAAAAAAGATTTTATTTATGTATTCATGAGAGACACAGAGAGAGGCAAAGACATAGCTATGCAGAGGGAGAAGCAAGCTCCCCACGGGAAACTCGATGCAGGACCCGATCCCAGGATGCTGAGATTACAACCTGAGCCAAAGGCAGACGCTCAACCAGTGAGCCACCCAGGTGCCCATAAATGTCTATTTTCAAAGAACTGAATTAAGGGAAACAACGTAGATCTCACTCACGCATCAAACACATCACATGAGTTGTGAGCAGGACACCATAAGATGTATACTACTGTGTTCCTACCTTCAAGTAATAACATAGAATCAGGTAAAGGAATCATCTCTATGCACTCCAAAGACAGCTAAGCAGGTTATTCCAAATTTGGCTTTAGCCTTCATCTACAAATCCAAATAAAACAAACCACCTCAACAGAAGCCACATGGGAAAACCTCTTCAATACACTTTAGCAGTATTAGTTTCATTTTTATTTCAAGCTTATATTGAAGGATAGTTAATGAATGATTAAATATCATTAGGATCTTTACACTTGAAATGGTTAAATAAGCCACCTTAAATATAAACACACAAAACTACTGGGCATGTACTTAAGAAAACAAAAGTTGTTTCCTTCCAAAGTATCCTGGAATTTTACCCAAAGCCTCAGTCCAATAAACATAAAATTTCTTTTTCTTTCCTTGCTTTAAAACAAATTTATCCCTATTTTTTTTTAAGTCACAAAAGGAATTGGGCACTCTGTAAACATTTTGATATCACAGAGGCACATAACATAGTAGATGAGATGGCTCTCTGAAGCCTCCCTAAATGATCACTGTGAGAACACAAAATGCCTACCACTATTATAATATATAATGGATGTATAAGATATGATAATAAATTCTCTTACCCTATAAAATGATCCTAAGTAAACTGTATAGCCAGAAAAAAACCTGGGGAAAGGGGAATCTTTAATTTATATACTCTCCTATTGACTGAATTCTTTTTTTTTTTTTTAATTTTTTATTTATTTATGACAGTCACACAGAGAGAGAGAGAGAGAGAGGCAGAGACACAGGCAGAGGGAGAAGCAGGCTCCATGCACCGGGAGCCCAACGTGGGATTCGATCCTGGGTCTCCAGGATCACGCCCTGGGCCAAAGGCAGGCGCTAAACCGCTGCGCCACCCAGGGTTCCCCTATTGACTGAATTCTTAAAAGTACTTGATTATTTTGTGATAAAGTTATTTTAAAAAATTAAATAATTAAAATGAAAATGTCAAATTTACCAAAAACTGAGGAAGTTAGAAGAACAGAGATTTCCAGATTTTTGCTGTGTACATAACTATCTTGCTAAACTTTTAATGTTTTGTCCCCTAAAGCTGTACATTTTCCTAGTTATATAGCTATCTCATGATCAACATTTGGGATGAATTCCAATCATAATTAGCACAGTAGTAAGACTGTAGGTTCGGGAGCCATATGGCCTGGGCTCGACTTACTTGCCATTCATACTTGGGCATATCTCAATGCTTCAAGTAACTTACCCTTAAAGTGAAGAAAACAATGGTCCCTAATCAATTAAAGGATGTAAAGCACTTAGAACAGTGTCCAGAACACTGTAAATGCTCAAAAAAATGTTAGCTATTATAATTACTACCCATTCTCTTCAAAGTAGTAGTATTAATTTGTTTTGTCAGATATTTCATATCCAGACAAATAAACTAAGGTTCAAAGGGAACGTCTCTAGTGCTAATATTTTACCCAAGCGAATGAGATCCCATGTAGCCAAGGAAAAAAAACAAACAGTAAGACCGGATCCAGGTACAGCACTATCCACCTAGTATAACCCTAATATAAATTATTTTTTCCCTTTATTTTTCACTTCACTAAGGTAAGATCTGACCTCAAAACATTGTCAGTTTGAACTCCCATTAAAATAGAACCTAGACTAGGTCACCTGGGTGGCTTAGTCCATTAAATGACCAATTCTTGATTTGACTCAGGTCATGATCTCATCAGGATCCTGGGATTGAGCCCTATAGTAGGCTGCCTGGGTGGGCTCCGCACTCAACAGGGGGTCTGCTTGAGGATTCTCTCTCCCTCTTCCCCTGCCAGTACCCCCACCCACACATACTCTCTCTCAAATAATCTTTAAAAAATAGAACCTAAACTGATTAGTTTCAGGTGACAAAATAACCTAAAATGTGGTATCCCATGGGCCAAAAGTAAGGAAAAATATAGGGCAACTGAGGGCAAAACAAACAAACCTAATCAGTAACTATGGCTATAGTGTGGAAGCTTATAAATTTATCAAATAGTTTCATCTCTTTAGGAATAAACTATTTTGTTCTATCAACATAGGTAGATGCATAGTTACTGTACTATGTAAAATTCCTTTCATATTCTGCAAGAATAAAATGTAGCAAATTCCTTTTTTTTTTTTTTCCAAATTCCTTATTTAAAAACGCATACAGAAGGTATTTTCCTGTAGGGAGATTGGAGATTAATTACCTACATCCTTCCCAAATAGTATATTGACTGGAGAGATGAGTAATGACTGTTAAACAAAAGTTTAGGGACGCCTGGGTGGCTCAGCGGTTTAGTGCCTGCTTTTGGCCCAGGACATGATCCTGGAGTCCGGGGATGGAGTCCCGCATTGGGCTCCCTGTGTGGAGCCTGCTTCTCCCTCTGCCTGTGTCTCTGCCTCTCTGTCACTCATGAATAAATAAATAAAAATCTTAAAAAAAAAAAAAAAAGAAAAAAAACCACAAAAGTTTAAAAGTAGGAGCTCAGAGTGGCTTCTCATATTCGTTAACACTTTGTCATATGCTTAACTGTGGATATAGGACCTGAATAGAAAGACAGGATTTCATAGATATATGATAGATTCTTTTTCACAACACATGGGTTGCATGTTAGTATTTTTTAGAAGCATTATTAGAGGGGGGATCCCTGGGTGGCACAGCGGTTTGGCGCCTGCCTTTGGCCCAGGGAGCGATCCTGGAGACCCGGGATCGAATCCCACATCAGGCTCCCGGTGCATGGAGCCTGCTTCTCCCTCTGCCTATGTCTCTGCCTCTCTCTCTCTCTCTGTGACTATCATAAATAAATATTAAAAAAAATTTTTTTAAAAAGAAGCATTATTAGAAACTTAAGTTTTATTTGAGGAAAAGTTACTTATCCCACTTTTCCTTTCTCAAACTCATCTAGTTACCAGAACCTTAAAATTGTGTTTGGGATCAACTAGGGGATATGTGTGAACTATGAAAGAAGTAGCTTGGAAATGCTAGATCCAGGGAAGAGGAAATGGGAAAGATAATATTATCCAAATAAAAGCCCACTGATTCAAAAGGATACATGCACCTCTACGTTTATAGTAGTATTATTTACAGTAGCCAAGTTATGGAAGCAGCCTAAGGGTCCATAGATTGATAGGTGGTAAGGATAAGATGTGGTATATTCATATAATGGAATATTACTCAGCCATAAAAAAGAACGAAATCTTGCCATTTGCAACAACAGGGATGGAATAGAGGATAAGGGTAAGCAAAATAAGTCAGAGAAAGACAAATACCATATGATTTCACTCATATGTAGAATTTAAGAAACAAGCAAAGGGGAAAAAAATAAGAGAGACAAACCAAGAAGTAGACTCTTTTTTTAAAAAAAATATTTTTATTTATTTTTCATGAGAGGCATAGAGAAAGGTAGAGACATAAGCAGAGGGAGAGGCAGGCTCCCTATGGGGAGCCCGAAGTGGGACTTGATCCCAGGACCCTGGGACCACCACCTGAGCCAAGGCAGACACTCAACCATGGAGCCACCACGGTGTCCCAAGAAGCAGACTCTTAATTATAGGGAATAAACTGATGGTTACCAGAGGGCAAGTGGGTAGGGGGATGGGTTAAGTCATGGGGATTAAGGAATGCACTTGTCATGAACACTGAGTGATGTATGGAAGTACTGAATCACTATATTGTACACTTGAAACTAATATAACATTTTATGTTAACTAACTGAAATTTGAATTAAATCTTAAAAAAAAAAAAAAAAAGAAAAAAAAGCCATGAGTCATACCCATCAAACCAGATGCCAAAACACACACCCAAGGATCAAATGGCAAGAGGGGAAAGGAAAGAAGATAAAATTGTAGGGCTTCCTCCCTGCCTTATGAGGAGTCATAAGAAGTATTTGTGAAATGTGAATTCCAGTAACAACCTCAACCCTGGGATGGAATTGAGGGCCTTTACAGAGAAATTACTTAATTATTTCTTTCTTCCCTTGAGAGTAAATAGGGTCATGCATATGCAGATTCTCCTTTTGCAGGTTCCTCTCTACATCGCCAATTTAAAGCATAACTCTAGGGAAACAAAAAACAAGATCATCAGTATATAAATACTATGACCATATGTGAACGACACAGCAGTAACATCACTGAATAATTTCCATTACTACTTCCATAACTGAATTCAGCCCAACAGTTAAGCTAACGATTTGAATTAAGCAGAAAGGTAACTTGATGCCAAGAAAGATGTGGTGAACTGGAGAGTGGAAAAATACTTGCTTAAGCCACAGACTGACTATTCAACTGAGATGGATTATTGAAGGGGCCTATGCTGTAGATTTCCTTATGCTGGTACATCAGCTGAAAATATCTGGCTTCAGTTTAAGGCGAGATATTCTTAAATGCGTTTTAAGTTTCCCAAAGCTTAAATCAGCAGTCCGTTCATTTAGTTTGTGGGCAATGCACTAACTTTAGATCCTTTCTTTCCACAGACCAAAATTAATCAATCATCTGTCCCTATAAAGAATTTGGGCTTCTGAAAGAATTTTAAATCTATGCTAGGAAAGGCCTGAGGTATTAGGTCTAAAAGGAATTGTGGCAAAGTCTGACTTCTTAAAAACTACTGTCTCAACATGTTTTTCTTTTGAAGAGCAATAAAACTCCATATATGGAATAAGACTTGATGGCATACAATCCAATGAGTCTGGTGCCCAGTGGGAAATTTCTGGTGCTCCTAGAGACCCTATGGAAGCAAACACAGCAGAGCAGCAGTACTATGCATCCACTTCTGCTTCCTCATAGTCTAAACAAAGGACAGTCCTCTTCAGTCTCTAGCTTACAAGACTATTCAGGAGAGGTGTTCAATAAATAACAGATTCCTACTGTAACAAAAAAGGGAAGGAGAGGATTTAAGGAAGCTTTTTTTTTTTTTTTTTTAAGATTTTATTTATGGGATCCCTGGGTGGCGCAGCGGTTTGGCGCCTGCCTTTGGCCCGGGCCCGGTCCTGGAGACCCGGGATCGAGTCCCATGTCGGGCTCCCTGCATGGAGCCTACTTCTCCCTCTGCCTGTGTCTGCCTCTCTCTCTCTCTGTGACTATCATGAATAAATAAATAAAATCTTAAAAAAAAAAAAAAGATTTTATTTATTTATTTATTCATGAGAAACACACACAGAGAGAGAAAGGCAGAGACACAGGCAGAGGGAGAAGCAGGCTTCATGCAGAGAGCCTGATGCGGAACTCGATCCTGGGTCTCCAGGATCACGCCCTGGGCGGAAGGCAGCCCTAAACCGCTGAGCCACCTGGGTTGCCCTAAGGAAGCTATTTTAAATGGAAAAGAAATGGCGGGCTGCCTGGGTGGCTCAGTGGTTGAGCATCTACCTTCAGTCCAGAGTGTGATCCTGCAGTCCTGGGATTGAGTCCTACATCCGGCTCCCTGAATGGAGCCTGCTTCTCCTTCTGCCTGTGTCTCTGCCTCTTTCTCTGTGTCTCTCATGAATAAACAAATATATTTTTTTAAAATCAAAAGGTTAACATTACTTTTTAAAATAAAATTATTTTTAAAAAGTGCATATAATTCATGACCTGCTTTTGGTATGAATAGTAAACATCATATTACCTTGTTATAAGCTCCTTAAAGATAGGAATTTTGGGGCAGCCCAGGTGGCTCAGCAGTTTAGTGCCACCTTCAGCCCAGGGCCTGATCCTGGAGTCCCAGGATCGAGTCCCGCGTCTGGCTCCCTGCATGGAGGCAGCTTCTCCCTCTTTCTGTGTCTCTGCCTCTCTCCCTCTCTCTGTGTGTTTCTCACGAATAAGTAAATACAATCTTTAAAAAAAAAAAAAGATAGGAATTTTGTTTGTTCAAAATAATGCTTACTGGGATGCCTGGGTGGCTCAGTGGTTGAGCATGTGCCTTTGGTTCAGGTTGTGATTCCAGGGTCCTGGGATAGAGGGAGCCTGCTTCTCCCTCGGCCTCTGTCTCTCTCTGTCTCTGTCTCTCATGAATAAATAAATAAATCTTTTAAAAAGAATAATGCTTACTAACTGGGGAGATGTGAGGAGTTACTCCTGCTTTCTTCTTTTTAAAAATATTTGAGAGAGAGAGAGTGCAGGCAAGCAGGGGGGAATCAAATGAGGGGGGGGATTCAAGCAGACCATATTCATGCTGAGTATGGAGCCTAATGCAGGGCTCAATTCCATGATCCAGAGAGATCATGACCTGAGACAAAATAAGAGTTCACCACTCAACCAACTGAGCCACCCAGGCACCCCACTGCTGGTTTCTTCATTAGCCTTGACTGAAAACTGGGAGGACAAGAACAGTGATAAAGGCTCCTAGCCAAAGAACAGGGAGACAGGGCCAGAGGCTGCATCCCCTTGATTATATAATATGTGGATGCAAAAAAAGTTTACCTGGTTAAATGTGATATGCTGGTGAGGGATCACAGAAAGGCTGGGAACAATACAATGTAGCTAAACATTAAAGAGACTCAGGTAATAGCTGAAATTATAGGAGCAGATGACCTAAACATTGGGTGTACAAAAAAGAGACGAATCAAGGTCTATCAGCTCCTGTTTCTCCATTGACCTGCTACTAAACTGGCTAGCACCAGTTTCTCCAGACAGGCAGAAAGGGATTCTGAAACAATTTTCCAACTAGATATGAAGTATACAAAGGATGTGAGATTAACTTTTTTTAAAAAGAAATTATTTATTTACTTATAGAGAGAATAGGCAGAGAGGGACAGAGAGAGAGAGAGAGAAGCAGGCTCCTCACTGAGCAAGGAGCCCAATGCGGGGCCCAATCCCCAGGACCCTGAGATCATGACCTGAGCCAGAGGCAGATGCTCAACCAACTGAGCCACCCAGGCACCCCAAGATTAACATTTTTTTAACATTATTATCTGCTAGGTACTTCATATAAAAAAAAAAAAAAAAAACTTTACATAACCTTCACAATCATTTGACTGAGAAAGAAACTGTGGATTAAAGTTATTTTCCTGACATCATACAGAACACTAGGCCTGCTTGGCTCCAAAGCCAATGTTCTACGATATAACAGGATCATCAACACAGATTCACTTGGATATATTCTGCTCAACAGCACTTTATTTTGCCTAGGAAGAGAGGCAGCCTGGCCTGTTCTCATCACCTTCCTGGATCATAATAGGCCACTCATTCTCTCCTCTTGCCTTGATTATAGCTCTCAGTCTGTGCCTACACTGGTTCATGAACAGCTCACTCCTGCTGAGGAGATGCTTCAGGGACAATGTCATGGAAAATATATGCATGAACTGCTGGCAAGTTAAAAAACATGTAAGAAATGGAATTCTGGGCAGCCTGGGTGGCTCAGCAGTTTAGCGCTGCCTTCAGCCCAGGGTGTGATCCTGGAGACCTGGGATGGAGTCCCACGTTGGGTTCCCTGCGTGGAGCCTGCTTCTCCCTCTGCCTGTGTCTCTGCCTCTCTCTCTCTCTCTCTCTCTGTGTCTCTCATGAATAAATAAATAAAATCTTAAAAAAAAAAAATGGTATTCTACCGGGGTCAAGACTTTAATTCTACCATTCTCACTAGTGGAAAGGATAAAGAAACAGTCCACAATAGTGGATATTTTAAAAATAATTTAAATCTTCACGATTTGTTATTTTGTAGCTGTAGCTTTACCTCTCTAATTATAATTTGCCCAAATATTAAAATTCATCTTCCTTCTCAGAAAAAAATGCAGCAGATTGTGGCAATTCACTCTCCACTCAGAAAACAGGGAGGACAAGTAAACTCGACTGAGATGAAATATTCTAGGAAAACAAGTAGCAAAATTGATCAATCTCACAAGAATAACTAAGAGTTGGTTGGGGCACCTAGGTGGCACAGTTGGTTAAGCATCTGATTCTTCCTTTGGTTTGGGATCAGGTCATGATCTCAGGGTGGTGAGATCCAGACTGGAGTGGGCTCTGTGCTCAGCACAAAGTTTGCTTGAATTTCTCTCTCCCTCTCCCTCTCCCCAACCTGAGCACGCATGCTCTAATAAATAAATCTATAAAGAGTTGATTGCTCACAGAAAAGGTTTTAACCAAAGGTAAGAAAAAAACTTCGAAACAATTTATACCAAATAAATTCCAAGTGCCTTAAGAACTTAAATGTGAAAAATAAAACTTAAAAAACATGAAAAAAAAAAAGAAAATGTTTTAATCAAACTCAAGATTATTATCTTCCAACTAAGAAATCCAAAATAAATGTTTAAACTTTTTCCTGAAAATCTGAGAAGAGTTTCTCAGGGGAGTTTTTTGGGAGGTGGAAGAGGATGCATTGTGTTGTTGTTGACAATAAACACAATCTAACAGGGTTAACATATCTTTCGGCTGAACTTTGTTCATAAACTGGTTAATACCCAATGATTTGCCAACAGTCCCCAATACCAACTTAAAAATACATTCCTTTCAGGACGTCTGGGTAGCTCAGCGGTTGAGCATCTGCCTTCGGCCCAGGGCATGATCCTGGAGTCCGGGGATCGAGTCCCACATCAAGTTCCCTGCATGGAGCTTGCTTCTCCCTCTGCCTATGTCTCTGTCTCTCTCTGTGTGCGTCTCTCATGAATAAATAAAATCTTCTAAAAAATAAAAATAAAAATACATTCCTTTCATAATAATTTTAGATTTCTTCAAATGGATAAAATGAATACCTTACCAAGCAGTATTAAAGGATTTTATCTCCATGCCTCCTTAATCCTTTCTATTTTGCAACATCCTCCCACTATCCATTCAGCAGATCAACATGGCAAAAATAAGTTAGCCTGCATTTTAAGTACAGACCTGCATCTGAGGGAATCTTACAAGTTATAAGACTGCAACTTTTGGTTCAGTGCACTCCCCCCCACCCCATTTATTAATGCGTGCCACTAATACCATTACAATGCTAATGCCATACAAGATACTGAAAAGGAGGCATCAAAATCCTTTAAATAATCACATAAGACTTCATTATCCCAAGTGGCAACTTCTAGGCCAGGATGCTTTTTTCCTTTGGCTTTCCTGAATATTCTGTGCCAAAACCAGACCTGTGGTGGCCCTGAAAGTGTGATGGGGAGTCATTATAATAAAACAGAGAGAGAAGATTCCATTTATCTGATATTTTAGTGAGACATCACTGAAGAGGGAACAGATATAAATGAATAGGTCAGCAGTGTTTAGTAAAGTGATAAAAGTTACACAGCAGTCTTCTGCCATTACCCTACAAAATGAAATAATGAGGATCTTTAGGGTAGAAGAGCCGTCAGTCAGGTGAGGACAAAGTAACAGCAAAGAAACATAGTCAATACAAAAAAAGTATTTTAAGATGGATCATGAGGCAACTCGGTGGCTCAGTCGGTTAAGCGTGGGACTCCTGGTTTCAGCTCGGGTCATGATCTTGGGGTCATGAGATAGAGACTCAGGTCAGACTCCTTGCTCAGTGGGGAGTCAGCTTCCCCTCTCTATCTCCCTCTGCCCTGACACCAGCTCCTTCTCTCTCTCTAAAATAAATAAATAAATAAATATTTTTTTAGAAAGATGGATTATAGGTCTAAACTTGAAATAACACCATAAAACTTGTAGAAAAAAATACAGAAGTAGGCAAAGAGGGGCACCTGGGAAGCTCAGTGGTTGAGCAGGTCTGCCTTTGGCTCGGGGTGTGATCCTGGTGTCCTGGGATCGAGCCCTGCATTGGGCTCCCCACAGGGAGCCTGCTTCTCCCTCTGCCTATATATCTCTGCCTCTTTCTGTGCGTGCCTCATGAATAAATAAATAAAATCTTAAAAAAAAAAGTAGGCAAAGATTTCTTGGACTGGACACACAACACTAACCATGAAGGAAAAAATTTCAGTTCAGCTAAATCCACCATTAAGGAAATGAGTAGACGAGCTACAGGTTAGGAAAAGTATTCACTACACATCTGACAACAGACTTGTATCCAGAACATACAGGGTTGTTCAACAATAAAAAGATAAGCAACCCAATAAAAAGAATAGGTAAACTTAAATGCTTTTTAAAATCTATGAATGGTCAATAAACACATGGAAAGGTACCTTTTCTTTATTCACCAGGAAAATGGAAATTAAAAACAACAAAATACCATTTCACAGGATCCCTGGGGTGGCTCAGTGGTTTAGTGCCTGCCTTCGGCCCAGGGCGTGATCCTGGAGTCCTGGGATCGAGTCCCACGTCAGGCTCCCTGCATGGAGCCTGCTTCTCTGCCTGTGTCACGTCAGGCTCCCTGCATGGAGCCTGCTTCTCTGCCTGTGTCTCTGCCTCTCTCCCTCTGTGTCTTTCATGAATAAATAAATAAAATCTTTAAAAGAAATACCACTTCACATCTACTACAAAGGCTAAAATAATAAGTAACACTTAATGTCAGCAAGGACAAGAACCAATTGGAACTCTCATATATCATGTCAGATGGTACATTTACTCTATAGGAGATTATTTCTTAGTTTCTTATAAAGTTGAACATGCATCTACCTATGAATCAGCAATTCTATATTTAAGTACATATCCGAGAGAAATGAAAACACATATATTTACATTCACTCACACGCACACAAAAATTGAACAAGAATTTTCATAGTAGTCATCCAGAAATCAAAATCAATTCAAATTATTAAAAGAAAATTATGGGGGTGCCTGGTTGGCTTAGGGAACAATGATCTTGATCTTGGAGTCAAGAGTTTGAGCCCCATATTGGGTGTAGACATTATGTAAATAAATAAGAAACTTAAAAAAATTATGGAATACTTATACAATGAAATATTAATCGACATTAGAAAAATAATGAACTCGGAGTACCTGGGTGGCTGGCTCAGTCAGTTAAGTGCTTGCCTTCAGCTCAGTTCATGATCCCAGGGTCCTGGGACTGAGCCCCACATCCAGCTCCCTGCTCAGTGGGGAGCTTACTTCTCCCTCTTTCTGCTCCCCCCCCCAACTTGTGCTATTTCAAATAAATAAAACCGGGATCCCTGGGTGGCGCAGCGGTTTAGCGCCTGCCTTTGGCCCGGGGTGTGATCCTGGAGACCCGGGATCGAATCCCACGTCGGGCTCCCGGTGCATGGAGCCTGCTTCTCCCTCTGCCTGTGTCTCTGCCTCTCTCTCTCTCTCACTGTGTGCCTATCATAAAAAATTAAAAAAAAAAAATAAAAAAAATAAATTTTCTTAAAAAAAAAAACAAATAAATAAAACCTTTAAATAAATAAGTAAAGGCTCAAGGTTAAGTTAAAAAAAAAAAAACAAAAAAACAAAAAAACAAAAAAAAAAAAACAGTGAACTCTGGGGCACCTGGCTGGCTCTGGCTCAGTCAGTAGAGCACATGACTCTTAATCTTCTTGGTGTGATAAGTTGGAGTCCCACATTGGGCTTAGAGTTTACTGGAAAAAAAAAAAAAAAAAAAAAAAAAGAACTGATAAAGGTAAAAACTATGAATCTCAAAAGCATTATGATAAGTGAATGAAGCCTTGTGCAAAACAGTACCTATTATGTGGCTCCATTCCTATATAAATTTCAAGAACAAAACTGATTTATGGTGAAAGAAATCAGAAAGTATTGCCTGGAGGTGGGAACGGGAAGAGAACTTGACTGGAAAGGACAATGAGGGAACCTTCTAGGAGTGATGGAAATGTTCAATAGCTTATATAGTGGCTACATGGGTATATACAATTGTCACAACTCATTGAACACCTAAGAACATATTATTGTATGTTAATTATACTTTATTTTTCAAAAACGTTAAAGAGTCAGTTAATCCAAGTGACAAGTAATTCAGCACAAAGAAAAATTGGACAGCTTTTTATTTCATCTGAATTTGAAAACCTGTGAAATATTTAAAATACACTAAAAAAATAAAGAGAACAACACAATGAACACTCATATAACTCAACTTTATCAATCTTCACATTCTGTCATATTTATTCAGCTTTATTTACTTCCTAACAAAAAGCCCCCATGAACCTCTCTTTCACTCCATTCATCCTCCTGGTGCCCTTGTAGTAATTGTACCCTAAATTGGTGTATAACAAATTCATTATTTTTCTTGTACATCAATTCCAAGGACCTAAAAAATAAACTGCATTGCAATAGCATTTTTAGGCCACGTGTATTTTATTTATGTATTTACTTATTTTTAAAGATTTTTTTTTAAAGATTTTATTTATCTATTCATAAGAGACAGAGAGAGATGCAGAGACTTAGGCAGAGGGAGAAGCAGGCTCCCTGTGTGGGAGCCTGATGTGAGACTCAGTCCCTGGACCCTGGGGATCATGACCTGAGCCAAAAGCAGATGCTCAACCACTGAGCTACCCAGGTGCCCTTATTTTTAGCGATCTATTTGAGAGAGGAGGTGACACGAGTGCATGCATGAGAGTGGGGGAGGGGAAGAGGGAGAGACTCTTCAAGCCAACTCCCTGCTTAGCGTGGAGTGGTCTGTGGGGCTTGATTTGAAGATCCATGAAATCATGACCTGAGCTGAAACCAAGGGTCAGTTGTTTAACTGGCTGAGCCACCCAGGGGCCCCTAGGTGTTGAAAAAAAAATTTTTTTTTATGATAGTCACAGAGAGAGAGAGGCAGAGACACAGGCAGAGGGAGAAGCAGGCTCCATGCACCGGGAGCCCGACGTGGGACTCGATCCACGGTCTCCAGGATCGCGCCCTGGGCCAAAGGCAGGCGCTAAACCACTCTGCCACCCAGGGATCCCCGCTAAGTGTTTTAAATAACCTTTTTAGGGGATCCCTGGGTGGCTCAGTGGTTTAGCCCCTGCCTTTGACTCAGGGCGCGATCCTGGATCCTGGTATCGAGTCCCACGTCACGCTCCTGGCATGGAACCTGCTTCTCCCTCCTCCTGTGCCCCTGCTCCCCCCCCCAATCTATCATAAATAAATAAATATTTAAATTAAAAAAAAATAAATAACCTTTTTATACTTGAGATTTGATGCTCTGTATATTTCATCCTTCTTTTACTTAGCAAACATAAATTATACCACTGATGTGACTGCTGTTTTGCTAGGTGCCAAGAACACAGTCTACAGAAGCAGAATGCCTGGCATAAAAATAATTTCATACCAGTGTGTTAAAGCTAACAGAGAATACATTAAACTTTTTGCAAAGGAAGTTGATTCCTGGGACTTCTGGGTGGCTCAGCGGTTAAGCGCCTGCCTTTGGCTCAGGGCATGATCTTGGAGTCCCAGGATCGAGTCCCGCATCAGGCTCCCGGCATGGAGCCTGCTTCTCCCTCTGCCTATGTCTCTACCTCTCTGTCTCTCTGTATCTTTCATGAATAAATAAATAACATTAAAAAAAAAAAAAGAAGAAGTTGATTTCTTATCTTGTCAAAATATTCCAAACATCTAAATCATTATGAGTAAATTTCCTTGACAACAATGGCCAACGCAAATACAATATTTACGCAAATAATTTCCCCCTTTCTCTTAATTTTTCAGACTAAAAAGGGTAAAGAGAAAGGATTCACTTGGCATCTAAGTCCTAGAATTTGGCCTTTCTTTGCAATATTCATTAAGAGAGTCTTGCCTCATTCACTAAAGAACAATGACAAAACCTCAAGTTACACAATAACCAGTGGCAAAATTAACTGCAATCTAGATCACTCAATATTCCTTCTTCTTCCCTAAGTGATTCTTTTCTCTTAAAAAAGACAGCTTTATAAATGCTGTCTGTGTTGGTCTAAAGAAGATTAGTTACTAGTTATAATGAAAGATGGAAGAGCAAAAGCTGATTTATGTGCAAATCTACAACATACATTCTCTTATCTGGCACTTTTATGTATCTCCATCACAACAATAAAGTTCACAATAAGATATTACAAATCCTGAGGTTCCATCTGAATGATCAAAAAGAGATTAAATTACATTTAGAATATTTTTAGTGTTAAAAATATTTTGATTATATTTCACTTCTCTGACAATCCATGTATTTGTAATATAGTCAGTTTACAACTCTTCATTTTCTTTTTTTTTTAAGATTTTATTTATTTATTCATGACACACACACACACACACACACACACACACAGAGAGGCAGAGACACAGGCAGAGGGAGAAGCAGGCTCCATGCAGGGAGCCTGATGTGGGACTCGATCCAGGGTCTCCAGGATCAGGCCCTGGGCCGAACGCGGCGCTAAACCACTGAGCCACCAGGGCGGCCCTTCATTTTCTATCTTACATTTAGAGTGATAAAATATGAGAACTAGAAGGCATCCTATTTTTTTTTAATTTTTATTTATTTACGATAGTCACACAGAGAGAGAGAGAGAGAGAAGCAGAGACACAGGCAGAGGGAGAAGCAGGCTCCATGCACCGGGAGCCTGACGTGGGATTCGATCCCGGGTCTCCAGGATCGCACCCTGGGCCAAAGGCAGGCGCTAAACCGCTGCGCCACCCAGGGATCCCCGCATCCTATTTTTAATAGATAGAAATATAAGTCTTGTAATGCTGAAATTATTTTTTCCAAGGTCACACAGAGAGTTAATGGCCATCAGAAAGGCTTTGCTTTATTGTTCTCTCAAGTATCTTGTCTTCTAATGCTTAGGTTTGGAGCCAAAGCATTTTTGGTACCAGAAAACTCAGGGAGTTTCTGTAAATACCACATTCCAAGGATTGGATATGTTTTAAGGATTCCAAAGAGTTCTTTTGAGACCCAAGCACAAAAGAAATAAAAGAGAATATGAACAATAAAAAGAAAATAAAAATGGGAGGAAACTGGTTGGTGGTAGAGGAGTAAGAGCAGACCAGATCTTTCTCTCAACCACAAACTCCCTAGAGAGAATCAGAGGAAAAAACATGCAAGGAGAACATTTTTCTTGTCAAAATGTATATATGAAAATATATGTACAAATACATACAAATATATTTACAAATCTGCCAGACCTGGCTGCTAAAAACTAGCTTAGCAGCTTTTAAAATTCTTTTATTTCTTTATTTTCCAGTACCAATGCCATAAAGTAATCTTGTGAATACTGTCATTACTCTGTATCTTGAAATGAAATTAAGAAGTACAAAAAACTCTATTACACTGTAAGTGGACAAAGCAGATCAATATAAAAACATCTGTGGTGAGTCGTGATTTTCAGAAATTCATTTTAGCCCTTTTTTGTTATCTTTCTGCAAACTTTCTATCTGTCCAGAGCCAGCTTAAATTTTTCAATTACTTTTACTTTGTGTTCATTGAAAAACAAATTCAGTTTTATCCTAGGATGTAACTAATCTTTGAAGTGTGGCATCTGGTTGGCTCAGTCGGTGGAATATGTGATTCTTGATCTTGGGGTCGTGAGTTTGAGCCCCACGTTTGGCACAGAGCTTACTTTAAATTTAAAAAAATCTTTGAAAGTACTAATGCCAAGTATTTATCCTTAGTACTCTAAAATGTAGTATAGATTACTAGTGATTTTTTAAAATGTAGACAGCCCTTATCTCAATGAAAACAGCTAACAATTTAAATACCTTTCCTGGCCAACAATTACAGCAGAATAAGGAGGTAAACTCAAGATACTTAGTGTTCAGCGAAACCTTGTGTTTCATTTGAGCAAACATTTATTTGTAAAGGTGGATACAGTTTGGAGAATGCTACTTTGCTAAAATTGATGTTTTTCAAAAGTAAAATAACATAGTAATATACTAAAAATGGAAGAGCTACCAGAAAAAGTTTGGCTGAAATTATAAAAGAAAACTGACTTTTGCATTACAAAGCACTTAGCAGGCAATGAATACAATTGTTACAGGAATACCTAAGGTATCAGTTTGTTTTTGCTAATAACACATGAAAATTATTAAAAAGTCAGGGCTTCAGAATCCTGAAAATCAGCTATTTCATCAAGTGTGTTTGCTGGATTGAGCATCACTTGCTCGTTCCTGCCTTTGGACATGCCGTTTTTCAGTTGATTTTTCAGTACCTCCCACCCTCACTCCGTCTTTCACCTGACCCAAAACATATTCTTAACATCAGTTGCATCCTTATTCCAAGTTCTTTCTTTTTTAAGATTTTATTTATTTATTCATGAGAGACAGAGAGGCAGAGACACAGGCAGAGGGCGAAGCAAGTTCCCTGTGGGACTGGATCCCAGGACCTGGGATCATGCCCTGAGCCAAAGGTGGACACTCAACCACTGAGCCATCCAGGTGCCCCTGGCTTTTTTTTTTTTTTTTTTTTTTTTAAGATTTAATTTATTTATTTGAGAGAGAAAAAGAGAGTGAGAGGAAAAAGCAGACTCCCCACTGAGCAGGGAGCCCAATGTGGGACTCCATCCTGGAACGCCCAGATCACGCCCTGAGCCAAAGACAGATGCTCAACCACTGAGCCACCCAGGTGTCCCCTTATTCAAGTTCTTT
The DNA here is from genome assembly GCF_003254725.2 of Canis lupus dingo. Lineage (NCBI taxonomy): Eukaryota > Metazoa > Chordata > Mammalia > Carnivora > Canidae > Canis > Canis lupus. The sequence goes on from NC_064247.1 coordinate 80,438,492, forward strand.
CAGCATTTGTCTACCGCTTGTAATGTATGAAATAATGTAACTTAGGGGCGCCTGGGTGGCTCGGTCAGTTAAGCGTCTGCCTTAAGGTCGGGTCTTGATCCTAGGGTCCTGGGATTGAGCCTTGCACTGGTCTCCTTGCTCCATGGGGAATCTGCTTCTCCCTCTCCCTCTGCCTGATGCTCCCCTCTTGTACTGTCTCTCTGTCAAATGAATTAAAAAAAAAAAAAAGTAGGGCCTGAGAGGCTCATATTTTCTCTCCATCTATCCCGGAGTGCCTAGCAGGTTGTGGACATTCATATGAGCTGATTACTCTCATACAGCTATTTGTGCCAGCATGAAAAATCCTAGACACAGATGAGGAGACATTAACAAAAACCTCAGACAGATGCAACAACAGAATTCAGAGCACAGTTTCCCATACATTAAGCCAATCATAACAATAAATCCTGATGGTCTTTAGATTTGCTAGCTTCTTAACCTAAATAGATCCATCAAAGAAGGAGTCTATCATAATGATAAATAACCAAGAGGTGTGGAGTCTGATAAATCTGAATAATTACCTAGCCTCTATCACCCAAGTACTGTAACCATGGACAAATTATTTAATCTCTCCAGGTCTCAATTTCTTCACATTGATTATATCTGCCTCACAGGGATGTTAAAAGAATAAATTGTGATAATGCAAGTAAAGAACTTAGCAGAGTAAGCTCTCAATAACATCATTATTATTTCTATTGTTTCAAGATTTTTTTATTTTGTATTTTGATTTTTTAAAATTTACAATTTACCTATAAAATATTTTGGGGCATCTGGCTGGCTCAGTCAGTAGAGCATGTGACTTGATCTCAGAGATCATGAGTTCGAGCTCTACATTAGGCATACAGATTTTTTTTTTTTTTTTTTAAGTAAACTCTATAGCTTCAATGTCTGCATTGTAACAATGGAGGCAAGTCTGCCTAGAAACCACCCTGTTCAGCATTTCACAGTTAGATGAGGTTGCCAATTTTGATATACCAGGGATGGGCTCGTTCATGACCCAGGCCTAGATCACAGTCTCTATCATCTTGGAAATAGTGATGGTTTGAAGAGGTAGACAAAGCAGAGCTAATCAGAGTCCTTCCAAGAAATTGTTATATGGGTGCTAGAAGAAAAATGTTTCTTTTTTTAACTGGAGTTATTAAGTTATGGCAATATATTCCTAGAACTGCCAATGCCATTTTAGCTGACTATACAGAATTAGACTCTCCACAGCAGGAGATGTTGCAGCCAAGATAATTTGAGCCTTTGGATCTCTCTGGACCCAAACCTAGATCCACCCCCAGTCTTAAGAACTATATGAGGCGATACATTCCACTTCTGCTTAGTTTGGTTTGGGTTTCTGCAACCAAAATAATTCTTACTAAAAAAAATTGTACAGGGGCGCCTGGGTGGCTCAGTTGGTTAAGCATCTGATTTTGGCTCTGGTCAAGATCCCAGCATTGTGAACGCCAAGTCAGGCTCCCTGCTCAGTGGAGAACCAGCTTCTCCCTTTCCCTTTTCCTCTCCCCTCTGCTCGTTATATGTGCATGCTCTCAAATAAGTAAAATTGTTTTAAAAATTAAAAAAATCATACATGACTATTTTGATAGACAAAGATTTTTCTCTATCCCAATCTATCTCTAACTTCAAGGCCCGCCCCTAAGTTCTGTATATTTTTGTTGTTCTAGTTATAAAATAATCATAAAGCATATTTTTGAAGTTGCTTAAAATTCATACAAAAGTAATGTTCAGGGCAGCCCCGGTGGTGCAGCGGTTTAGCGCCGCCTGCAACCTCGGGGTATGATCCTAGAGACCAAGGATCGAGTCCCACGTCCGGCTCCCGGCATAGAGCCTGCTTCTCCCTCTGCCTCTCTCTCTGAATAAATAAATAAATAAAATATATTAAAAAAAAAAAAAGTAATGTTCAAAATGCCATTCAAATAAATGCTGGGAATAATTTATTATTCACTTTGGAGTGTCAAGAGTTTTTGAAAAGTTCCAACTAGCTCGCCTGTACCCAAGTCTATTCTTCCTACTTCCCTTTTATACCTGTCTATAAAGTTTCTAAATCTCTTAATACAGTAATTTCTCATTTAATCTTTAATACCATCTTCTGATGTTTCTAGAATGTCATAGTGGATGTCTGTTGTTTATGTCTGCCTAGAATTCATTCTTCCTTCTTTTGGTAATACCACCTTTATTGTCCTTTGAGAAATCCCTACTTCCCATTTGGAGCCCCTGCCCTATTCCCTGGCTCCAAGGGGAGTTCTGATCTGGGCCTGGCCAACCAAAACATCCCATACTCCTTGCCACATGATTGGAACATGGATGAGTGAGATCTATTACTTCTTGCAGAATGATTGGGAAAGAGAGATTACAAAGACATTAGTTTTCTTCAAATTAATTTATGAATTTAATACAACTTTAACCAAAATCACAAAGAATTTTTTAAATTATTAAATCATTCCAAAATTTATCTGGAGAACTATATTCTTATACTTATGTCACCCTGCAATTGTTATTGTTATTTTTCAAATTTTTCTTGACTGGTATAGCCCATTTGAATCATCAGATATTAAATGTTAAAGGTAGAGATGCCTGGGTGGCTCAGCAGTTGAGCATCTGCCTTTGGCTCAGGTCATGATCTCTGGGATCATGTTGTGCATCAGGCTCCCTGCAGGGAGCCTACTTCTCCCTCTGCCTTTGTCTCTGCCTCTCTGTCTCTCATGAATAAATAAATACAATCTTAAAAAAAAAAAAAAGTTAAAGGTACAGCACACAGTTCAGTATGTTACAAAACACTCAAATGGAAGGAATATAATAGAAAACCCAGAATCAGAGTGCAAATAAAAAAAGTAATTATATAAAAAAGTGCATTTCAAATCAATGAGGAAAAGACAGGTCATTCTTATGGTGGCAGATACATAGCATGTGTACCTCACCTGTGCAGGCACACTCATTGCAGACATCACTAATCAAGTAGAGCATGCTTTCCTTTTAGATCCAGATATGGCTTTGGAATCTTTCCCTACATGGCACTCCAGGCAGCCCCCAACAAACTATCAAGACAACACATGCAACAGCATTATTTGACAAAGAATGCTAAGACCGTTAACTATTTGGAAAAATAAAGTTAAATCTCTACTGCAGACGATATGTCAAAATAAATTCTACATAGATTAAGAGTTAAATACTTTTAAAATGAGGCTATAAAAAGACTAAAACAAAGCTTTTGCAAAAGATATTCTCAGAGAGAAACAGAAGCTCTGAGATGGGACGTCGTGAGAGGGAGTGAGGCAACAGTGGTCCTCAGCACTACCTTGGTTCCTCACATCACTGAGGCCTGGCTCCTTAGCTTTTCTTGGAATCCTGAGACTTGTCTGTATCTTTACAATACTGCCACCATTTTATCTGAGCTAGCTTAAATTGGCTTCTGTGCTTTAAAACTAAAAGCACATAAATAAGGCACATATACTTTCATTTTTTTAACACACTTTCTTTTTTTTTTTTTTTAAGATTTTATTTATTTTTGAGAGACACAGAGAGAGAGAGAGGCAGAGACATAGGCAGAGGGAGAAGCAGGCTCCTTCCAGGGAGCCTGATGCAGAACTCGATCCCAGGATCATGCACTGAGGCAGATGCTCAACCACTGAACCACCCAGGCGTCTCAATATACTTTCATTTTTTAAAAAGAAGCTTTTGTTGGGCACCTGGGTGGCTCAGTCAGTTAAATATCTGCCTTCGGAAGGGAGAAGAAATGTGTGGGAAATATCAGAAAGGGAGACAGAACGTAAAGACTGCTAACTCTGGGAAACGAACTAGGGGTGGTAGAAGGGGAGGAGGGCGGGGGGTGGAAGTGAATGGGTGACGGGCACTGGGTATTCTGTATGTTAGTAAATTGAACACCAATAAAAAAAATAAAATAAAATAAACATAAAAAAAAAAAAATATCTGCCTTCGGCTCAGGTCATGATCTCAGGGTCCTAAAATTGAGGCCCCTCTTCTCTGCTCAGCAGGGATCCTACTTCTCCCTCTGCTCTTCCCCTGCCCACTTGTGCTCTCTCTCAAATAAGTAAATAAAAACTTTAAAATATTTTTTTTGTTGATCAACTCACTTTACTAATAAGTCTATGATTTTTCTGAGTCTCTTTCAAAATCCAAGCTTCCCACTTCCCTAGTATGAAGTGTAACATGTTATATACATAACAGATTATTCTTAACTGGTTATATGTCAGAGAATTCTAGTAATGTCTTAGGAGCCAAGTCACAGAAACAAACCAAGTTTGATTTATATAACTCTTTTATTTTTTCCAAAAGGAAAATCTTTTTTTTTTTTTTTAAGATTTTATTTATTTGTTTGACAGAGCGAATGAGAGAGCACAAGCAGGGGGAGCAGCAGGGATTGACCCTGGGATCATAACATGAGCCTAAGGCAGACGCTTCACCGACTGAGCCACCAGGCACCCCTCCAAAAGGCAAAATCTACTAAACACCATAATCACTGGCACTTTGTTCATATACAAAACTATTTCATGAGTTGTTTTTTTTTTTAAGATTTTTATTATTTATTCATGAGAGACATACAGAGAGAGGCAGAGACATAGGCAGAGGCACAGAGCCGGATCCAGGACTCAATCCCAAGACTCTAGGATCAGGACGTGAGCCGAAGGCAGACTCTCAATCACTGAACCACCCAGGCATCCCTTGAATTGTGTTTTTTAAACTTAAATCAAACACAAATTGTCTGCAAGAATCAATGTATTTTCCTTGCAATTGCACTCATATAAAGTAACTAAATAAAAATAAAAATAACCAAATCAACTGTATTTCTCCAGACACAAAACATTAAACACACTAGAACATGCAGTCATTTCTCCAAAGCCAAAGCTCCTTTCTGTAATCCAGGGAAAAACCTTTTAAAGGAAGAATATGCTCTTATGCTATGTGACTAGATGTAATGTTTATAAACTAAAATTTTGGGATGTCTGGATGGCTCAGCGGTTGAGCGTCTGCCTTATGCTCAGAGCGTGATCCCGGAGTCCCGGGATCGAGTCCCACATCGGGCTTCCTACATGGAGCCTGCTTCTCCTCTCCCTCTGCCTATGTCTTTGCCTCTCTCTCTCTCTCTCTCTCTCTCTCTCTCTCTGTGTGTCTCTCATGAATAAATAAATAAAATCTTTATAAATAAATAAATAAATAAACTAAAATTTTTCTTCTCAGTCCCCAGAGCTAGCAGAGTTGTATCACCCAAGTGCTTTATAACAAAGCTGAATAGTATAAGCTTAATTTCCTCCCAAGTATTGCACATTTTCCCACTGGTAACAACTATTCTCCTATTATCCCTGGATAGAAACCTCATTGGATGTAATAGATTACATCCAATCTGCCCCCAAGGCCTGTCATTTCCTCTTTTAAAACAGTGGCTCTTAGTTTTCCATTTTTCCACCCAATGTCTCTAAGGGATCACATGCCTGTGCCCGCAACAGAGGCTCACTGCCCAGAGGTTCTTTACAAGTGTTGAATCTTCGGGTGCTCAAGCAGTCAGAAGGAGGCTATCAAGGTTGAAAAAGGTCCTCAGTGGATTCTGCTGACTCCTGGCAAAAATCACCTGCTTTACTATGTTTTTTGAATGGCGTCTTCTGTTCTACTCCCAGTGCTACCACCAACGCCACCTTCAATGTTTATCACCTCTGTATGGGCTGCTTTCATTACAACAGCTGTAGTTTTTTCTACCTTTGGTCTTTCCTCTTCACATTGTATCCAGTGCATCCACTGCTGCCAATCCAAAATTCTGTTCCCATCATGTCACTTCCTGGCTCAAAAACAGATTGCATCAGTTCCCCACCCCTTCTATCTCTTCAACCTCTTCCCTTGTCTGTTGGCCTTTTCTCCTTGCTTTACAAATATGCCCCAATTCTTCCTCTCTTAAGACAAAATAAAAAACAGCCAACTACAAAAGTAAAACCTTCCCTTGACACTTCATTTAACTGTAGTTACCATCAATGCTTCTTCTTTTTCTGAGAAACTTTTAGAGACTTTTTTTCTTTTAAATTCATGACAGACACACAGAGAGGCAGAGACATAGGCAGAAGAAGCAGGCTCCCTACAGGGAGCCTAATGCAGGACTCAATTCCAGGACCCCCGGATCACAACCTGAGCCAAAGGTGGATGCTCAACCACCGAGCCATCCAGCCATCCTATCTAAGAAACTTTTAAAAAGCATGGTCTACTCACTGCCTCTTGATCCTGTCACTCTGCTAAAATTGCTCTTATGAGAACTCTAATGATCTGGTTCTCTATCGAGTTCAATGGACTTTTTAGTTCTTGACTTTCTTGGCTTCTGTAGTATCTGAAGATGCTGATTACATTCTCCTTTTTAGAATTCTTGCCTTGCTGACTTCCACTGCAACATTTTTTCTAGGCTCTCTCCCTACCTCTTGGACCATTTCTTTCCATATTCCTCTTCCTGCACTCCTGTTTCAAATGTATGGGCTCAGGACACCTGGGTGGCTCAGCGGTTGAGTGTCCGCCTTTGGCTCAGGGTGTGATCCCTGAGTCCTGGGATCGAGTCCCGCATCGGACTTCCTGTATGGATCCTGCTTCTCTCTCCTGCCTGTGTCTCTGCTTCTCTCTCTGTGTCTCTCATGAATAAATAAAATCTTTAAAAAAAAAATATATGGGTTCTGCAGGATTCCATCCTGGTTCTACTTCTCTTTTTAATTTGCACTCTCCCTTGATGATTACATCTACACTCGTGGCATCAATGACCACCTCTACCCTGATAGCTCATAAATCTTTGTTCTCACATTTCTCTTGATTATGGACCACACTTCAGACCAGCTATTGGACCTTTGCACCAGGATGTCACACAGGTAATTCTTATTCAACATGCCCCAAACCAAACTTCTTATCCTCACCCAAAACACAGTACTTCCCCTGTTACTCTTGGCTTCATAGTTATCTGGTTTCCCAGGCCAGAAATCTAAAAGTTATCCTCTACTTTTCTCTTTCCCTCAACCCCCAAACTGATCATTTAGACCTGATGTTTCTATCTTCTTAATATTTCTTAGCTTCACATTGTCCCATCCAGTCTCACTATCTTTATGGTGTTGCAACAGTGTCCTGCTTGCCCTTACGTCATGTCTTGAACTCCTACAATCCATCTGCCCTTCTGAACTTCCTAAGACATCACTCCCTCTTTTAAAACACTCATTTAAAGCACTTAAATTAGCCTGGGTGGCTCCCATGACTAAAACTTTTGACAGCACACACCCATCAGGCAAAATGTGAATCCTACAGTCTCAATCTGTGAATATTCATTAATGCATATATATTATTAAATATCAAAAAAATATAGGGATCAAGAGAATGGCATAAAGATTAAATTAACACAATAACATATTCCTCATGAAATCATACTATCCTTACCTACTATATGGCTCAAACTACAATATACTCTTAGGGCCAAATTCATTAATAATAATAATGTGCTAATCCACATTTCAAATAGTGTTCTTGGTAATTTCACTTTTTAGGCTGACTTTTTGACAGAGAAGATTACCTTAAAATGTGACAAACTGCTCCTACTAGAAGAAATGTCAGCTTTACCTTTTTGTTATTGTTTGTAATAATTACCTTCAATTCATGGTTTCTTTGTGCAAATCTTTAAGCCAACTTGTTTATTTTGTGAAGACTAATTTAGTTAAAATCACACAATATAATGTATATCCACTCAACCAGGCTCAAGTAAACTACAGTAAGTCACAATATGATAATAGCAGTAAGACTGAAAGAACCAGTGTCACCCATATATTAACTATTAATAAAGCTCAAGTTCTTTTTTCAGGTTGAAAAGTAAAAATAGACCCCACTTAAAGATGACTGCTTGCACTGCCTACAAGGCCCTTGATGATCTCTGGCCTCTGCCCACCTTCCCAGCATACTTTTGGGTACACATTTCCTATAACTTACCATGATTAACTTCTCTCAACACACCAACTACTTGTCACTTTCTTACCTTGATGTACTATCTCCTTTGCACTTCTATCACTGTTTCAAGTGCACCATGTTCTCACCTCTTTTAAAGCATTTATCACAACCTATTATAACTGTTTCCTTACTAGCCTAAAGGGCAAGGATTACTCCCAATTTTTAATTCCCGGCATCTACTACAACACCTTGTTTGCAATAGGTACTTAATAAATGTTGACTGACAGAATGAAAAAGGTCCAAATTCCTCTGGCTGGCTTTCAAGGCCTTGCATAATCTGGCTCTAATTTATCTACCCAACCTTATTTTCTTCCAAGTCCATTCCTATTCTCCTCACTTCCTATCATATGTCATGCTCATTTTGGCCTTAGTACAGGTTACCCCCTCAACTTGGAAGGTCTTCCATCTACTGAGAAGCAACCTGTCTCTCAAGCCTCAGATCTAATAATCCTTTTCCCATGATGTCACACTCTACCCTTTCCCGCCACAACTGATCATTCCCTTCACAGAACTCTTGAAGAGAGTACTACACATTTGATCACTTACTCTCCATGTGGTAGTTTTCTCTCCCCAATTTTAGTTTAAGTTCTTTGAGGCCAAAGACTCAACTTCAACTTATCTTGCACGCTGATCTTTCACAACTCAATGCAACATGATGATACACAGGAGAGGCTGAGACCTGAGTAACTGATTGTAGGTAGCATAGTATAAGAGAGAAAGCAATGATCTGGGTTTTAGTCCAAATTCCACCACTAATTAGCTAGTTGACCTCAAACATGCCACTTAACCCTCTCTGGTCATTAATTCCTCATTTGGAAGATAAGACTTTACAACTTTAAAAATTCCAGGTAAGGCTTTTCCTTATGCCCAAAGAACATTAACATTTTCCTCTAAAAATCAAGAGAAATTCTGAGACCTTTAGTAACTCACCTAACTTTAATGAGCTATAGTGTAATCGTTGTAAAACAAAGATAAACAGCCCATCATCTCCAAGGACTGTGGAAAGGTCAAACAAGAATATACAGATAAAAATGCAGAGATAATTTTAAAATGCTGAAAAAAAAGTAATGCTATTTAGTGGAAAATGCAAGTAAGCGGCATCATACGCTGTCAGTTAGTTAGGATAGAATGTAAATCTAGCCAGGAACAACGGCGGAACACTTCCACAGCCACAGGATGCACTTCATTCCTTATGTACAAAAGACACACATTTGATCACCAAATAAAGTTACCTTTATCCCGGAAGAATTACACAGCAGGTAAGATATTGAAGTTACTGAGTTATCAGTTAAGATCCAAAGTAAAACCTGGTATTGTTTTTTTTTTAATTTTTATTTATTTATGATAGTCACACAGAGAGAGCGAGAGAGAGGCAGAGACATAGGCAGAGGGAGAAGCAGGCTCCATGCACCGGGAGCCCGACGTGGGATTTGATCCGGGGTCTCGAGGATCACGCCCTGGGCCAAAGGCAGGCGCTAAAATGCTGCGCCACCCAGGGATCCCTGGTATTGGTTTTTAAAAATGTTCTTAGAATTTTCATAACCACTCTATATTAGAATCAATAAGCTTCTCATATTTTGATAATAATTTGGAGAACATATTTTAGCATGAGGAGACTCTATGAGAAATAATCTGGTTACAAAGACAAAATTAGCTTATCATATAAACACATCTTATCATTCAAGTGAAACATGACGAGGCTAGTTAAACAAAAAGAAAGGAACAGAGAAACACAAACTTCCTGATAATTTAGATGTTCTTCAAAAGATAAATTAATGAATATACATGCAAAGTCTCAAAGAAAATGTAAAATGTTTTCCTTGCCCAACAAACAAGGAAGAAAGTGGCAATGTAGGAATTCAGACTAGCTTCTTTAAATTAGCAGCCTAATAATGTCAAAAATATGTTACATGTCCCCTAACATGCACAAAAGAACCATATTATATATAACACTCAAAATCTCAAGCCATTCTGGATACAAAAATCATTTTCCATTTTCAAGTTAAAATTTCATGCCAATCCACTTCTCTATACACTTAACCATCTTCTTTTCAGGAGATTTGATAACAAAACTTCTGGAACTATATTTAGGCAATAAAATACAATTTTCATATAATATTCCAATAAGAACTGCTTTAAAAAATCTTTTCTCAAATATCAAACCTTAAGCTGGATACTTTATACTGTTTTCCCTAATCTCTTCTGGAACATTTTTTGATGTACAGCCTAATTTGTGTTCATTTAGTTAATTTCACAGCCCTAAAAATATAAATTCTAGAAGGTTTCTAATTAGACTATTTTTAGCACTCATGATTCAGTAAATTTAATACACAATACTTGATAGGTGAGTAATCATCCCTTTATGCTTACAATCTGAGTATCTCTACATAGCATATCTTAATATCAATGCTAACAACAGTCACTAGCCCAAACTATAAGCACATAGTGAATACCAAGTTTTAAGGTCTGAGTGGTAAAACCACTTCTCAGCCTTCTGACTAAAATCAAGGGTAAGGTTTTGAGTGGTAAATGTGAAGAGGAAAAATGAGAGGGATGGGAAACTAAACGCAAATTTAACAATATAAAAGTTGGCCTATACAGGAGATTACAGAAAAACATGAGAACGGGATTAGAAAAAGGTGTTTGCAACCAGGAAATGCAAATTCATTTTTAATCTGTTCACCTAAAGCAATCCTCATTCTTATCACATATTTCTTTTCAAGCAAAATGCATCTTGGCTTTTAACAACTTGTTATCCTATTCTGAGTGCTTGTGTAATCTCGCAGCATAACCTTCATGACCCACCCTGTCTTACCTTCCTCATTCAGACCTTGGTTTTTGTTACTGTCCTTTACTGTAGTATTCCCAGTCCCTAAGATAGCACCCAGGTCACAAACCGTCAAATGAGTAACAACCTTTGAGGGAGATATCATTACCATCCTGGTTTTTCAGATGAGGAAACTAAAGCTTAGCCAGGTTGAGTAACTTGCCTAGGGGTTACAAACCACTAGCCAGAAACAGACCCACGTCTGTCTGACCACAAAGTCCTCATTTGTACTTACCCTCACTGGGCAAAATAACTTCCTACTGTCTCTCATTTGTGTGTATTTACTGGTGGCAGCTGTGTCTTAGGGGAAGCTTCAACTTCTCCTTCAACCTTTTCCCAGGCATCCTCAACCTCTGACCCCACCAACGCGGGGCAGGGAACCAAGATCTCTATAGATCTCTCCTTCCTTTGTGCCGTGTCCTCTCCAGAGTTCTATTATAAAATCACTTTTAGCCCTTTGTTATAGTTATTTCTCATCTCTCTCTTATCTCAACTCCAAACTTCCTGAAGGCAGGAACCAGGTATCTTCAAGTGCCTCTAGCACATGGTAGAGTTGAGTAAACATTTGCTGTATGAACGAATAATCCCAACAAATTCATGAGATAAAAAGAAACCCTTTAGCTCAGTTCCCTAACCACAAGCAACCAGAGACTACTGCTTTCTTTTGCTTGGGGGTGGCCAGGGCATGCCTGAAATTCCCTGCCCACATCACAAAAGAGCATCACTGTGCTACTAGGGCAGCTTTTCAAGTTCTGAGACATCTAATGGAGGTTCCAAAACTTTAAGGGCTAAGCATAAAATCTATCTTTTAGCAGTGGTCTACCTGGATGGAACACCAGCTCTTGATTTTAAAATAACGTTTGACTAGTTCAACTAAGTCACTGTTATCACATATTCTAAGTTATTTTATTTTATTTTTATCTCTTTGGCTTGAAAGTGTCATTTCGGGCAGCCCAGGTGGCTCAGCAGTTTAGCGCCACCTTTAGCCCAGGGCCTGATCCTGGAGACCCGGAATCGAGTCCCATGTCGGGCCCCCTGCATGGAGCCTGCTTCTTCCTCTGCCTGTGTATCTGCCTGCCTCTCTCCCTCTCTCCCATGAATAAATAAATAAAATATATTTTTTTAAAAAGTGTAATTTCATATTTCCCCACACATTTAAGGGCAAAAACTGCTTGTCATTTACAAAAATAGGAAAATAAAATAGAACCTGTGTGTTAGGTAAAAAGGCACTCAATAAATATGTTATTATGCTGCTATTTGCAAAGCCTCCTCCTAAAAGCCCAAGTGGCCTATTTTAGACTAATGAATACTGGGAAACATTTACCAGATGATCTTCATTTAATTGGTATGAATACCAGGTTCAAAATATAGCTAAACAAGAAACTGGGTTGTTAAAAAATATAGCATGCAAAGAGCTGAAATGTCTGCCCATTACCGCCTAGTACTACATAAATAGTACTACTTCAATATTCTGGTTCTAAGAATTTATAACCAAATGCTTAGCTAGACCAACTTCAAGGTGCACATTTAAGGTTACAATTTTTTTTTTAAGATCTATTTACTTATTTATGAGAGACACGGAGGGAGAGGCAGAGACACTGACAGAGGGAGAAGCAGGCTCCAGGCAAGGAGCCCGATGTGGGACTCGATCCCAGGACCCCAGGATCATGCCCTGAGCCAAAGGCAGACACTCAACAGCTGAGCCACCCAGGTGTCCCTGGTTACAATTTTTTTATATACTCACTGCCTATGCCACAGTCTATAATTTTGCTCCATTTATTAACACTAATTTCGGAGCAGTGTCTGGCCCCACCCATGAGATATAAATAAGACTTATAAATAGGATTATCATAGAGATGGGACACTGGAATTTCACACTCAGAGCACATGCAAACAAACTAACATTTTTCCAAATATTTACAACCCGATTTGGAAAAAAAGTGAAAAATCACTCTGCCAAGCTGGACTTCTGACCTCTCAGTTTCATGACTGGTCTCTGCCTACCCTTCTTCCCCACCCATTCCCTTCTGCTCTTCCTCTGCCAGGAATACCCTCCTGACTCATCTCTGTCTATGTCCATTACTTCCTTAGAGACCTGGCTCAGGATTCAGCTCCTTGAAAAAGGCCTCCCTGACTAATCCCGATTGCCACTACTTCCTAACTTTGCATTCCCTTGGCATTTATATATAGTTTGCATTACATAATCACTTAACTTAAAGTCGTTTTGCATTTTTCCATCACGTCCCCAACTAGAGACCAAAAAGAGAACCATTATGCTTTACATCCTCTTCTATACATCCAGTAATAAATGCCTGCTCCTCGAATGACTGAATCACCAGTGAGAGAAAGGCAACTGCTCACAAATCTCTGAAGTAAGCAACTGGCTTTTCCGATCACACTTAAAACACTCGGTCACCTCCAACAAGCGCGAGCACTTTCACGGAAATGAGATTTACTCTTGCCTTCCATAAATTCATCACAACAGATCCAGGTTACGGATCACGTACGTACTTAAAGTAAAAAATAATAGTGGCTGTTCAAACATATCTTGAGATGTACCATTTCAGGCTTCATTTAAAGCCTTGCAGCAGCAAGTCTCTGGAGGGTAGGAAGCTGGCACTAGTCTCTTGCAAAAGGGGCAAAAACTCTTGCTGGCAGTAAATGTTCAAACACGTGAGCCTCGACTGTTAAACAAGGCTCATTAGCCACCGAAACTTGCTGTTTCAGCTCTCTGCTTCGACCAAGTGCTATGATCTCTTTTGGTTACTGTCGAGCGGGGCCAATGATGGGTTAAATCCCTATAAATTAACCAGCAGTTTGATTTGCCCAAGCTCACCCCTGGCGTCGGTGGGGGTGGGTTGTTTTTTTTTTTTTTGTTTTTTTTTTTAAACAGACCCCGTCGCGGGGGAGAGCCAGCTGTGAGCAGAAGGCGCCACCCCGGCACCTCTCGGGAGGCACACGGAGCCCTCCGCGGCCCCGGCGAGCCCCCTCCGAGCCCCCTCCGGGCCCCCTCCGGTCCTTAGTGTCAGCTTATCCTGCAGAGGCGGGGCTTCAAGCGCCGGGGCTTTGTACTAAATCTCAACCGAGTCCCGCCTGGGGACTGCAAGCCAACTTTTCCTTGCAAGGAGCATCAGCTTTTCCACACGCAAAGCCCCAGGAAGCGGGGTCCGGGGGGAGCCGGGGAACGGCGCGGGGAAGCGGAGGACGCGGAGGGGGAGGGAACGGGCTCCCCGCGAAGGGGCCGGAGGGCAGGGACCGAGTGCGCGCCGCCCGCCCCGCCCCGCCCCGCGCCGCCCGCCGCCCGCCGCCCGCCCCGCGCCGCCCGCCGGCCCCGCTCACCCTCCAGCAGCACCTCCTTGCCCGCGCGCTTCAGCGCCTGCACGGCCTGGTCGTGGGTGGCCTGGCGCAGGTCGGTGCCGTTCACCGACAGGATGGCGTCGCCCAGCCGCAGCGCCCGGCTCTGGTCGGCCGCCAGCCCCGGGAAGATCTTGGAGATGAGGATCGGCATCCGGTTCTCGCGGCCGCCCTTGATGCTGATGCCCAGGCCGCCCGCCTCCTGCTTCACTACCCGCACCCGGCGCACGGGCGGCGACGCGCCCGCCTCGCCCGCCGGGCCCCGCGGAGGCGCGGGCGGGCTCGGGGGCCCCAGGCCGCGGCTGGGGCTCCCGGGCAGCGAGTCGCCGGCGCCGCCGCCGTTCGGGAGGCCGTTGAAGGCGGCCGCCGCCGGCCCCAGGGCCGCCTCGGGCTCGGCCGCCGCAGCGTCGCCCGTGAGGCTGAGGCTCTCCCCGCTGAGCTCGGCCACCACCCGGACCCAGCGCTCCCGCAGGAGCAGCTCCACCAGCCCCGCTTTGGTGGCCCGCGTCCACACCGCCATGGCCGGCCCCGCTCCCGCCGCCGCGGCCGCCGCAGATACCCTCATTCCAGTCGGGCAGCCTCGGCGCTTCCCCCTTCCCGCCCGAGGGGGCGGGGCCGGCCGCTCCCCCCGCGGCGTTTCATTATTCATGAGGCGCCACGCCCACCGGCCGGGGCGGGGCCGGCGGGCGGGGCCGGCGGGCGGGGCCGGCGGGCGGGGCCGGCGGGCGGGGCGGCTTCCGGGAGGCGGACTCGGGCGCTGACGCGGTGCCTGAAGCTCGCTGGACCGACGCGCGGGGCTCCGGCCGCTCTTCTCCCCGCGTTCGCCTCCGGAGGCCACCCCCGAAAGCCCTGCCTGACCTCAGCCGCGCAGCTCACGGGAGCAGCCGCCACAGGGAGAGTAGAATCAGCTTCAGAAGCGCTTTGCTGGGCCGCCCGGGCGGCTCACTGGTTGAGCATCTCTCCATCTGTCCTCATACCTGGTCCTGGAATCGGGTCTCGCTTCGGGTTCCCCGCGGGGAGCCTGCTTCTCCCTCGGCCTGTGTGTTTGTCTCTCTCTGTGTCTTAGGAGTAAATACATAAAATTTTTAAAAAGAGGAAAAAAAAAAAAGAGCACTTTGCAAGCCTGCAAGACTTGGTTGCACGTTTACTCTTGCCTCGGTTGGTTCATGATGTATTTACTGAGCGCTCAGCCCCGAGCTCCTTTTGATGTCTGGAGATGAGCTGCATAAAACATACCACAGTTAAGAGCTGGCGGTCTAGTGGGGGAGGAGAAAGGAGAACCAACCAACCCCGGGTGATACGATGTGGTTAAGTGACATGTAGAAAACACCCTGAGAGCCAGTAAAAGAAACATCTGGTTGGGCCTGGGGTCAGCTTCACAGAGGTGACACTGGAAGCTGAGTAGGTGGAGCAGAGAGAATTGCATAAGCAAAGGTCCAGAGACATGAATACAGCATTTGTTACTCTGCTTTGTAATCACCTGTTTACTTCCCGGGAGTGAGAGAGGGGACCATTTCTTCTTCAGCCCTGCAGCCACAATAGGGAGGCCTCAAAGATATTTACAGAACGATGGTTACCTAGGAGGATGCAAGAATTCAATGTGAGCAGAGCACAGGGTCTGTGGAGGTGGAAAGAAAGGAGTGTGAAAACCCTCATATAATCAAATATGGAAGAGTTTGGACTTGGATTTGATTTTTTTTTTTTTATGATAGTCACAGAGAGAGAGAGAGAGAGGCAGAGACACAGGCAGAGGGAGGAGCAGGCTCCATGCACTGGGAGCCTGACGTGGGATTCGATCCCGGGTCTCCAGGATCGCGCCCTGGGCCAAAGGCAGGCGCCAAACCGCTGCGCCACCCAGGGATCCCTGGACTTGGATTTGTAGATCTTTCTCATCCTGGAGGTCATGGCCTGCTGTTGGGGCAAATGCTGAGGGGTATCCCCAGAAATCATATGCACACCACAGAACCTGTGGTGGCTTCTATCCAAAGGCATGAGTGTTGCAATCCACCCACTTCCAGCTTCATGGGCTGGGAGAGCTGAGGAAACTGAGGCCCAGACTACCAAAGAGTCTATCCTAAAGTCCACAATGAGGAAGGAAAAAAACTCAGGTCTTCCAGCCTCCTGGTCTAGGGCTTTACTATACACTCCAGACCTCAAAAATGAGGATCCGGGGTGCCTGGGTGGCTCAGTGGTTGAGCATCTGCCTTTGGCTCGGGTCATGATCCCAGAATCCTGGGATCGAGTCCCACATTAGGCTCCCCTCAGGGAGCCTGCTTCTCTCTCGGCCTATCTCTCTCTCTCTGCCTCTCTATCTCTCATGAATAAATAAAACCTTAAAAAAAAAAAAAAACATGCCATCTAATTTTCCTTTGGCAGTAAGAGTGAAATCCCCATGTTTTCACTTGTGGGGAGCGGGGCTGCAAGCAGAGGGAATGTGCACCAGTTCCCATAAAAGGGTCTGTATACCTGCTTGCTCATGAAGTACATGTTGAAGCTTGTGAGCCATGTCCATGCACTTCTCTGTGAATGCACATTCATGTGTGGGCAGGAACATTCAAAGAGCCTCCTATACTAGGAGTTAAAACAATAAAAATGGAGACTGGAAAGTACCCAGAGCCCAAATGAAGAAACAATTGAAAATGAGAAAAGTTCTTACCAAAAAAATCATTACAGCAGAATCTTCTTTGCAATTAGTGGAGCAGGATTTTCCAAGCTGCAAATGTCAGCAGAAGCTCAACCCTCCTATCCTCTCCTAAATCAATTGCAATGGGGCCAGTTCCCTGTTCCAGCAGGTCCCAATGTGCCCAAGTGCATTTGCAGTCACAGACATTTCTGGCTTTGCTCCAGCTGAGCCGTGAGCCCCCAGAGGCCTGAGGTATGTGAAATTTCTGCTTATTAAAGAATACTTGGCAGCTGATTCCTTGGAGTATAAGCATTATTTTGAACACTTTTACGTCCACGATCATCCAGAGGTTGGGCACTCGACAACACCTTTGTTAGCAAAAGGGAAGTGCTGGAAATTCTTCCCAAAAGTATCAAGACCTTTTGGTCAACAGAGTTGGAGGAAGTCATAGATCTTCCAACTAAATAGTAGGGGCACTTATATAAGATAGTAAGTTTAAAAAAAAATAAGATAGTAAGTTATGTGATAAAATATTTAATTCTAGGAGGAGAGAAGGTAATGGAGATTGCTATTTGGGTTACTTGGGAGTTTTTACTTAAAAAATTATTTTAAAATATATCCCTGAAAAATTCCCAATTTATTGAGCTGTTTTGGTCCTCCATCAGAATTTAATTTTCAATGTCCTCTCCCATCACTGTGTTCAGATTAACCATGTTCCTCTAGTTGGTGTTCCCCGATGAGGCCATCCAAACACCTCCTGCTCCTCTCAACTACTTTCCCACATGGCAAGATCTCATCCTCGGTTTCCCTGTCTACCCAATATGCTGGGATTTTTCCTTTGAACAACTTTATTCTTTGCCTGCCTGTTTTGCCTAAGTAGGTTATAAAATACAGGAGGGCAAGGACCACCCATTGACTCCTTTTCAATCCCCACTATTCCAAAAATATTGCCTTGCTGAGAAGGAACTCATTAAACATGTGATTAATTGAAATTCAGTGCCTCCTGTGCTGTAGTCATTTCACATAATCCCTCTGAAGGTTACTGGTTCCTTGCAGAGTGAAAATTACCATCTAGGAAATCTCAAGTAGTCAGTGGAAATCTATGTACTGTGGATAATGAAATCTGAAATAAAAAGCGTACACATCTGTTACCATGGTTTCTTAGGGACAGAGAGACTAGCCTAGATAATTCTCTAAACAGGCATGTTATTTTATCTACCTCCAAAAAAGAAAATGGCTGAGATAATTCCTAATAACCTTTCATTCCTCTCACCTTTCAGTATGTATTCTCTGCTCAAGCTATTTTCTTTTTTTTTTTTAAAGGATTATCTCTCTGATTGCCTTTTTTTTAAAAATTTTTTATTTATTTATGATAGTCAGAGAGAGAGAGAGAGAGAGAGAGAGAGAGGCAGAGACACAGGCAGAGGGAGAAGCAGGCTCCATGCACCGGGAGCCCGACGTGGGATTCGATCCGGGGTCTCCAGGATCGCGCCCTGGGCCAAAGGCAGGCGCCAAACCGCTGCGCCACCCAGGGATCCCTCAAGCTATTTTCTTATTGTTTCTCAGAACAGGGAAGGGATCACGGCTACTTTATTTTTTATTTTATTTATTTTTTATTTTTTATTTTTTTTAAAGATGTATTTATTTTTTTTTTAAAGATTGATTTATTCATTTGAGGGAGAGAGAGTCTGCAAATGTGGGTGAGAGGGAGAGACAGAGATTCTAGAGCAGACTCCTGGCTGAGCTCAGATCCTTGGTGGAGGAATTGATCTCAGCACCATGAGATCATGACCTGAGCAGAAACCAAGAGTTGGGACAACCAACCAATTGAGCCACCTTGGTGTCCCAATTTTTTTTTTCTTTTTTTTTTTTTTTTTCCAATTTTTTTACTCCTTTAAAATTAGGGGGTTGGATTAGCTCTCTCAGTTCCATAGTTTCCTACAATTTGATGACTTAGGCTCTGATTCTATGTTCTCTCAAAACCCAATGGTCACTTTCCCCCCTTCTCCCTCATAGTAGATGTATAATATAGCCTGGTAATTAAGAGCACAGGATTTGAATTGTAGTCTGGTTACTTACTATATACTGTATGACAATGGGCGAGGGGCTGAGGTCGGGGCCTCAATGTCTTATTCAGAAAAATTCAGATCTACCTCTAAGGGTGGTTGTGAGTACTGACCAGGATGCCATATGTGCAATGTTCAGCAACACTGTACCTGCCACCCTGAAAGAGTTCCATTACAAGTACCTGCTGCCGTTATTATTACGTGTTGACCTTCAGCAGCAGCAACAGAAAAACCTTTGGTACAGATTCTCAAGCTTAGAGTCTATGCTTTATCTAGGAATGAGTCTCTCATTAATACTGCTCCGTTCCAGGCTTAAAAGGCAAATGGCCAAATTAATTTCGGTGACGAACAGATCTTGTATAAAGCTACGTTTTGGCTGAAAGGGAGTACATATTGCCAAGAGTCCATCAAAGGAAAGAATTAGTGGATCTGGGGTTCGTTCCAAGGTTTGAGTGTTGTGTAATTTCATAAGGAAGGAGGGCCCCGGGCAAAATTGCAGCCCTTAGCAAGCCTGAAGGTCACCACCACAAAGGCGGCCTGATGCCAGAGGAACAAAAAATGAGAGCTGCTCAATTACCACTAAAGAGACCAAAGGAAGAGTGAAGCTTGTAAGATAACCAATCCGACATCCAACTTTGAATATTTATCCATGCATGACTCTTCCCCAGATAGAAGACAGTGAGATCAATTGTCCCTTTCAAAGGGCAGTACTCCTTTGCCTTCCAGGAGAAATATCCTAAACCGTATTTTTCTTTCCAGCGCAAACATGAAGTCCAAGAGGGAAAGGTGAATACATCCTTTAGCTGATGCAAGCACATTTTAAAATTCATCCCGCCAAGATAAATCACTATTTATTTGAAACCCACAAAAATGGATTAACTATCTCATGCGTTACGACTATGAAAACCCACATCTGCTAACCACATTCTTAATGAGAAGCAGCTGGCGACAGTTTTGTAGCTCTGTGACTTTCTTTTTAGGAAAATATTAGCAAGGACATACTAAGCAGAAGGTTAGTTTCACTGAATCCACTTAGTTATGGAAAATCACCAGTGTTTTTTATTGACAGTCATGGAAATCACACAATTTGCTATGAAATTCAGATAAGGTCCCCAAATAAAAATCCTCTTTCCCTCATTATCAGTTCCAACAGAATTTTCAGTGCCTCACCATAGGACTTGGGAGTCTCGTAGTTAGCTTCATCTCTCTTCTTTCATGGGCCATTGAACCCCAAATCATGTTTATTTATTTGACAGAGAGAGAGAGAGAGAGCAAGAGAGTGCAAGAGCAAACACAAGCGGGGGAGTGGCAGAGGGAGAAACAGACTCCCTGCTGAGCAGGGAGCCCCAGGTGGGGCTTGATCCCAGAACCTTGGGATCATGACCTGAGCCGAAGGCAGATGCTTAACCGACTCAACCACCCAGGTGCCCCTCAAACCATGTTTATTGATGCACGTGGTGTTTTTAGGCCTTCTCCCCATAGCTTTAACTCCCTCCTGAGTCACTTAATGCAATAGGCCATTGGAGGGATCACAGACCCCTCTGAGAATCGGTTGCATGCTGTGGACACGTCTCAGACGAATGCTCACTTAGGCAACGTACAGTATTCCAGTTTAGGGGCTCGCAAAGCCCCTAAAGCCCTTCCATGGACTCTTACGGCTGAATTGTGTCCCCTCAAAACGTATAGGTTGAAATCTAACCCACAGTGCCTCAGAATGTGAGTGTATTTGGAGATAGGGTTTTTTTTGTGATTGTTTTAGAGGGAGAGTATATGGGGGGCGGGTATTCAGAGGGAGAGGGAGAGACTGAATCTTAAACAACCTGTGGAAGAGTCTTTATAGATGTAATTAAGGGACACCTGGGTGGCTCAGTTGGTTAAGCGTTGGACCCTTGGTTTTGGTTCAGGTCATGATCTCAGGGTTATGAGATCGAGCCCCACATGGGGTTCTGACTCAGTGCAGCATCTGCTTGAGATTCTTTCCTCCTCCCTCTCCCTCTGCTCTTCCTTCCGCTCCCTTGTGCATGCACACTCTAAAATAAATAAAATCTTTTTAAAAATTAAGATAAAGAAGTAATTAAGTTAAAATGAGGTCATTAGGGTAGGCTCTATTCCAATATAACTTGCCCTTATCAGAGGAGGATGATAAAACACAAATACACACACATAGGGAAGTCCAAGTGAAGACACCGGAAAAAGATGGTTATCTAGAAGCCAAGAGGAGAGGCCTTAGAAGAAACCAATGCTGTTAATAAGTTTTTTATTTTTTTAATTTTTTTACTTTTGAAATTATTTTTATTTTTTTATTTTTCATTGGTGTTTAATAACTTTTTAAAAATATTTTATTTATTTATTCATGAGAGACAAACAAAAGAGAGGCAGAGACATGCAGAGGGAGAAGAAGCAAGCTCCCTGTGGAAAGCCTGATACAGGACTCAATCCCAGGACCCCGGGATCATGACCTGAGCTGAAGGCAGATGCTCAACCACTGAGCCACCCAGGTGCCCCCGTCCCTTGATGTCAGACTTCTAGCCTCCAGAACTGTGAGAAAATAACCGTTATTTAAGCCCCCCTGGACTGTGATACTGTTATGGCAAACTTAACGGTCACATATAGACCCCACATTAAAAACCTACACAACAGCCTTGTTTGTTGTTGTTTTGCCTCCCTGCTAGTCTCCTCTGCCCCTTACACATACCAGTGGGCATTTTAACTGTATCGCTCCTTCCAATCTGAGTAGATAACTGTTTTCCAATGAATACAATTTTTTTTTTTAAGGTTTGACTTATTTATTCATGAGAGACACACAGAGAGAGAGAGAGGTAGAGACATTGGCAGAGGGAGAAGCAGGCTCCCCAGAGAGCCTGATGCGGGACTCTATCCCAGGGCCCCAGGATCACAACCTGAGCTGAGGGGGGACACTCAACCACTGAGCCACCCAGGTGCCTCATGAATGAAAATTCCTAACCACAGACCTCAAGGTCCATGCCTACCTGGTCTTATTTGTCACTACCTGTCGGCTTAAAGTTTCCTTACCCAAGTTTACTTATCTTTTCCACACTATTTTTTAAAGATTTTATTTACTTATTCATGAGAGACACACAGAGAGAGGCAGAGACATAGGCAGAGGGAGAAGCAGGCTCCCTGAGGAGTCTGATGTAGGACTTGATCCTGGGACTCCAGGGTCACGCCTTGAGCCGAAGGCAATAGCTTAACCACTGAGCCACTCGTTGGTCCCTTTTCCACACTTTTCCGAACTGATTAGCTTTCCTCTGTAGAAACTGCTTTACTCTTACCTTTTCTGGGAACCTCACAGGTTTTTAGTTACCACAAGTGAGGGCAGCTGTCATTCTGCAGCGGCAAGTTTTCCTAAATGAGACATGCATGCATGCCCTTAGTCCTTTGGTAGGTAGTCTTTGCCTGCCATTTCGGCCTTATTTTCCTCCATTCCCAATATACACTGTTTCAATCAAGTGCAACTCCCGGCAATCCCTGGGACAGGCTATGCTCTCCATGCTTCCGGCCTTTGTACTGAGAATGATCTCGGGGTGCCTCTTCTTCTCCTTTTCCCCTGGATCATCACCACCCAATTGCAACTGCTAACTCTGCTGGTTAGATGCCCCTTGTCTGTGCTCATCTCTAATGCAGCATCATTGATTTACTTTTTTCCCCAACTAGGCTGTGAGGTTCTTGAGAGCGGAGATCATCTTTCACCTGTTGTTGGCGCACAGCATCTAGCAGACAGTAAATACATGTTGAGTATTAAGTCCTATAACTTCCTGAAGACAAAGGACTGACACAAACCTAAGCCTTACTATCTATATCTTTGTTATCCATATATGAAAGTCACTAGCCACATGCAGCTATTTAAATTAAAATCAAATACAATTTAAAATTCCGCTTCCTTTGTTGCACCAGCTATATTTTAAGGTTCAACAGCCACATGTGGCTAGTAACCATCTTACTGTACAGCACAGATACAGAACACTTCCACCACCACAGATAGTTTATTGGACAGTGCTAATCTGTATCTTAAAATACCTTAGACTGTGAAAGAAGAAAACAACACATTAGGGAAAAAGGAAGAGGTTATGAATATTCAATTTACAATTAGCTCAGCAACCAAAACACATTAAAAAATGAACAATATCTTTAGTAAACAGACAAATGCAAAATGAGATATTATTTTTCACCCATTAGATGGGTTACAACTAATGTCTATCACTACACTGGCAAGAGTATAAGGAAATGAGTACTTTCAAACACTGTGGTTAGAAATATAGCCACTCCACAAAAAGCAAGTGAAAAGTGAAAGAAAATGCACACTGTATGAGATCAGGAGTTCTACTTCCCAAACTCTACTCCCCTTAGAGCGCTACCCCACGATGTACTAGACTGTTCATTAAAACACTGATTTACACACAAGACTGTCCAAAGAAGGCAGTATTATAGCTAAATCAAGTGTTCATCCAAAGCAAGAAATGCTTAAACACCTTTGCTGCAGCCTGTGAGATGGAAAATCTTTGGTGTATCATGCCTGCTAGTCAGATTTACAACTGGGTCCCTATGACCAAGAGACACTAAGGGAAACAACTCTAAGAATGCCACCTTTGGGCGGCCCGGGTGGCTCAACGGTTTAGCTCCGCCTTAGGCCCAGGGCCTGATCCTGGAGACCCGGGATCGAGCCCCACATTGGGCTCCCTGCATGGAGCCTGCTTCTCCCTCTGCGTGTCTCTCTGCCTCTCTGTCTCTCATAAATAAACAAACAAACAAGTAAATAAATAAAATCTTAAAAAAAAAAAGAATGACACCTTGGCCTCTCAGGACCTGTTGTGTGACCATAGGAAGAATAACATCCCCTCTTGGTCTCCATTTCCACAAGTATAAAATGAGGCCAGAAGCACACGGTTTCTTTCATAAATCTGTTTCCTCCACTCCAACCCTAACAACAGTCGGAACAGCTCCACCTTTACCTGTATCATATATTATGGTTCAAAATAATGTTCCATTTGAAGAAAGTTTTGATGCTTAAAAAAAAAAAAGCCTAAAAACCCACCAAGTGGGCTCGTAGGTGGCTCAGTTGGTTAAGTGTGTGCTTTTGGTGGATGCTTTTGGTCACGATCTCAGGGTCCTGGGATCAAGCCCCGCTTTAGACTCCTTGCTCAGTTGAGAGTCTGTTTCTCCCTCTCCCCATTGCTTGTGCTCATGCTCTCTTGTTCTCTCAAATAAATTAAAAAAAAAAAAAAAAAAACTTAAAAAAAACTCCCAAACACCAGGTTAGGTCTCTTGCTTCCAATATTCCAAGATTTTAGTTTCTCTCTAATTTGTTGTAATCTCCAGGGTAGAGAGTACATTATCCATTCAGAGATCAGATTATCAACTATTATATGAGAAAAGTGAAATTTTTTTTAAAGATTTTATTTATTTATTCATGATAGACAGAGAGAGAGAGGCAGAGACACAAGCAGAGGGAGAAGCAGGCTCCATGCCGGGAGCCCGACGCAGGACTCGATCCTGGGACTCCAGGATCAGGCCCTGGCCAAAGGCAGGCGCCAAACCGCTGAGCCACCCAGGGATCCCCGAAAAGTGAATTTTTAAAGCACTTGAGTCAAGTTAGCAAAAAAGCCCTTTCCTAGGTAGTCTCAGATCAAAATTTTTCTGTAGAATCCGAGTAGGAGGGCAGCCCGGGTGGCTCAGCGGTTTAGCGCCGCCTTCAGCCCAGGGCCTGATCCCGGAGTCCCAGGATCGAGTACCACGTCGGGCTCCCTGCATGGAACCTGCCTTTGTGCTTTGTGTGTGTCTCATGAATAAATAAAAAAAAATATAAAAAAAAAAATCCAAGTAGGAACCATGGAGACTGCAAAATGCCCAGAATAGAAACAGACTGCTTTTAAGTTACACAGATCCCTGAAAGTACAATCACCCTGGAACACATGCACTGAAGTGTTTCTCTTATTTTATACTGTTTTGCCTTCCCTTCCCCCAATTTCTCTAACTCGCCCCAATCAGTTTCTGCTTCATTTGTATTCAAAGTTCCTTTCTACTTAGGAAGAATTTCAAGGCCCAAAGATCTTACTTCCCATACCATTTATGGAAATCCAAATCACTGGCTGGAAATGTTGCAAAGGAATGCTTTTCTACTTTGATAACTTACTTCTTCACTCATGACCTGTGAGCCTTTTCTGTCAGAATTATACCCTCCGTAATCCACAAGGTTTCAGAGTATGTTTAAGGTTAAGTAAATCAAGTCTTAAAACTAGACTCCAGTTAATAAAGATTCTGAATTTATAGTTCTACAGACAGTGAAAAAGCAAGTGAGTTAATATTTAAGACACCCTAGCCTCCCTCTGGTCATATTCAATGAAGATCAGTGACCTGAACTTTGGTTTCAACCACATTACCTAAAACATTTCTTAGCAAGGGCAAGATCGTATAGTCCACTGTAAGGTTGTAATAGTCCAGACTAATGTAGACCGGGAGAATATGCCTCACTAATTGATTCAAGTAAGAAGAGAGGAAAATTATTTTGCCCATGGAACACCTGGGTAGCTCAGTGGTTGAGCGTCTGCCTTCGGCTCAGGGCGTGATCCTGGGGCCCCGGGATCGAGTCCCACGTCGGGCTCCCTGTGTGGAGCCTGCTTCTCCCTCTGCCTGTGTCTCTGCCTCTGTTTGTCTCTCATGAATGAATCAAATCTTAAAAACAAACAAAAAAACCAGAGGGCCCAAAAAGTTGCAGTTATTGGTTTAAAGTACTTCTATTATGGGACTGTCCATGTCTCTGTGGATTCCCTGTATATATGCTATTAAAGGTGATTTTCTCTTGTTAAAAAATAACTCCTATCACTGTAGAAGAAACTAAAGAGGCAAAGGAGAGAAGCGGAATCCATTATAAACCTTGTTTTATCTGTTCCTGCTTAGCAAACCTGAAACAGGCTGTCCTTTCTGTTATAGTTTTGGTCTTTCTCTATTACCTCTGTTAATTCTCTTCCCATGTATCTACTTTAAATTCTCACTTATTTACCCTTTCCAGACTGGAGGATGGGGTTCATCTTAGCAAAAAAATTTTTTTTGCTAGCATTTTACTCATGTCACCAGAACCCATATCCTTCTCTGCTTATACCATGGCCCTTCATCCCCCAAACAAACAAAACCACACATACTGGGTTTCCACAAGCATGCAACATAATACATTCATTGAGATGGGAAAGAAATTGATCTGCTCGGTTCAGGTTCACTAGAGGTTCTTCATCTTCTAATTTAAAAGATTACATTAAAACTAGTCAGTTGATAACACCCATGGGAATAATGTATATGGTAGGCTTTCTGGTTCTGACCTCTACTCCTATTTTTTATTTTTTTAAAATATTTTTTAAATTTATTATTATTTTTTAAAAAGATTTTATTTATTTATGAGAGACAGAGAGATACAGGCAGAGGGAGAAGCAGGCTCCATGCAGAGCCTGATGTGGGACTCAATCCTGGGACCCCAGGATCACACCCTGGGCCAAAGGCAGGCACTAAACCGCTGAGCCACCCAGGGATCCCAGATTTTATTTATTTTTTCATGAGAGAGACAGAGAGAGAGGCAGAGACACAGGCAGAGGGAGAAGCAGGCCCATGCAGGGAACCCAACGTGGGACTCGATCCCGGGTCTCCAGGATCAGGCCCTGGGCAGAAGGTGGCACTAAACCGCTGAGCCACCCGGGCTGCCTATTTTTTATTTAAAATTTTTTTTTTATTTATCCATGAGAGACACAGAGAGAGAGAGAGAGACAGAGAGAAACAGAGACACACAGGCAGAGGGAGCAGCAGACTCCATGCAGGGAGCCCAATGTGGGACTCGATCCTGGGACTCCAGGATCATGCCTTGAGCCAAAGGCAGGGGCTAAACTACTGAGCCATCCAGGCGTCGCATCTACTACTATTGACAAAATCCCTGCCCAGTGTTTTTTTCATCTTTGAAATGGGCACGTATATATGTGTATATGCTATTTATACATTAATGTAATATATAACATATTAAATATATATATTATATATGTTACTATATTTATTTATCAGGTGAAAGGTGATTAATGAGATTGATCACTCAAAGCTGGATTTTTTTTCCCTTTAAATAAAATAAATAGTCTGACTGCCAGAGGCGAAAGGCATCAATTTTTGAGATGGAGCATTGCAGTTAAAATTCTTCTCTGAAACACAGGCTGATTACCACTATTGGTCGTTAAGCTATCTTGAGTAAACAAGCCTAGTTCCGCTGACCTCTAGGGCAATGTAGGGCAGATCCCCCCCAGCCTCTGCATTGGCTGCAGGCAGGAGGCTGGCAGACAGTGAAGGTCACCAGCCCTCTGAAGCCTCAGGCATGTGTTAGGGAAGAGAAGGTAAGTACCATCTTTTTTTCCCTGAGATTGTGGTCTAAAGAGCAGGACCCTGAAAAAGTTGGATGAATGTGTAGCTGCTCAGAACATTATCCCAACTACAAATATCTTGGAGTTTCCATTCACTGGAGTCAATGAAGGGAAATTACTGTTCATTATTCTGGAAAACATTCATAATGACTCGTCCTAAAGAATAACTTTGTTTTATTATCATGATTTGTGAAAACAAACAGGGTAGACAGTTCAAGGAAGGACACAGACAGTGCCCTATTTTAGGTCCCAAATTTCTTCTTTTTGATGGGTGGTGGAAGTTGAGCGATGATGTCATCCAGGGGCCGTTCTACTGCTACCAGGGTTCTTTCATCCAAAAGATCCATGAAGAGCAAAGGCTGTGGAGAGATGATAATGACTCTACCAGGAGTTAGGCTCCAGGGCCAGTCCTAAACAGACTAACTAGAGCTAAACAGTCAGCACAGTTCAAGGCTGGAGGAATCAAAATTTCTGAGGACCCTTCCTGTCCTAGGACTCAAAATGGTTCATCAGGTTGGAATTTTTTTTGAAAACTATTTTATCTATCTAATCAATCAATCTATCTAATCTATCTATCTTAATCTTAATCTTAGGGCAACTGGATGGCTGAGTCAGTTGAGTGTCTGACTCTTTTATCTCAGGGTTGTGAGTTCAGTCTCCATGTTGTGCTTCATGCTGGGCATGGAGCCTACCTAAAAAATTTTAAAAATAATCTCTACACCTAATGTGGGGCTCAAACTCACAACCTTGAAATCAATAGTAATATATGCTCTACTGACTGAGCCAACCAGGTCCCCCAAGGTTAGGAACCTTTTATTTTAAGTTTATTTTTTTAGTAATCACTGTGCCCAATGTGGGGCATGATCCTGAGATCAAGAGTCGCATGTTCTTCTGACTGAACCAGACAGGCACCTCAAGGTTGGGAACTTCTGAGTTCACAAATAAAAGATTTCAACAAGATTTTTCATGTTTTTCTATTCAGAACATTTATTCTCTAACTTCTTAGGGATCAACGTTAACTTCTGGAGCCTGAATTCTTGGCAAACAGCAAGTCACAAATGCATTAAGAAACTAATCATACTTAAATAATTTACAGATGTCCCTCTTTAAAAAATATTCTTGCAAACCCCTGAGGAAATGTTCCAGGACACCCAAGGAACTCTAATCTGAGAAGCATGAGTGCGGAACTTCGAAATTGGCACAAAACAGCTACAGTATCATAAGCTTAATGAATATTTGTTTCATATATAGTGGAAAGGCTTAGCCCAGAATGGGAAGTCACAATAAATCCAATGACTTCCACTTGTTGAAATTTATCTGGTGGAAAATTCTCCATTTAGAAGTCACATTTAAAGCCAGCTTTAACACAAAGACACCACCTGAGCGCCACCATGATTTCTCACTAGGTATGTATTTCATTCTGGTTAAGTATTATGTGCATACCTCTCATATGTTGAGGTGTGAATAATGAAATGCAAACATAAGGGACAAACATCCTCAGAAAGGTACTTGACTTTACAAACCAGGCTCTCTGCACATAAAAGGTGCTCTTGTCTGCCTACTGTGGAGATTACATTTTGATAATATCACAAGGAACCAACCATCTAGAATATAATGCAAGATGTTTTACCTTATATATCTTAGAAATTTTAAAGGCATGGGCGGTACGCCTCCTGATAACATCTGATTCGTTCGTGGGAGGAAGTGGATTGTAGAATAAGGTTTTGTCATTTGGAAGAGGCTAAAAAGACAAAGGCATACTGTTTAAATCATTATTTTTATTAGGCTTCTCCAGAACAAAGGACTATAGTGATTTTTCAGGCAAACACTACCCTTGAACATCATATGAGACATTTACTACCTCCTTGACTCCCATTACTTCAGGAAAAGCTGTAGTCACATTTCCAGCTGTACTGCAAGAGGGTGGGAGCATGAAGCAAAGAGCATGGTACTCTCTAGTCCAGCAAGACCAAAGGGACCAGCCAGAGCTTCTGGCCAGTCTTGTAACACTTTGTGAGATGGAACAAATTGGCACGTGCAGAAGCTTAGCGCACGCAGGCTCTGCTTTCTAGACTCTTCTCCCAACCAGATCACCAGACAGGCAAAGTGATTAAAGTTCTCCCCAGGCCAAAACCGAAATACAAACCACCCCCACTGATGTCACTGACACTTTGAGAGATGGCCTCTGGCCAAACAAGTGATATTTCATCTCTGACTTCCTTGGGAAATAGCTCTGCCCAGCATGAGGAACTGATGGACTTATCACCCATGCTTGACAAAAAATATGGACCTGCCTGGGCTGAGTTACAATGAGGAAAGTGAGTGGGAGGGGCCCTTCCTGTATCACTCATTCTGCAGAAGGCACTTGTCAGCCAGCTTCGTTTCCCACGCCCAGAGGACAGAGGGTCTGGGAGATGTGTTGCAGTGACACATCATGCACACCTCCTTTAAGGCCATCTGCTACTTTCCTCTCAGTTCCTTCCCACCCCCACCTGCACAGATATACCAAAATACAGTGTGTTGGTTGTAATCTAAGCCCAGGGTACATTATAGGCAAGGCCACAGCTATTACTGCTCCTAGGAAACAAAGTAGCGGTCCAGAGAAGGCATGTAAATTGGGGTGAATCAAAACAGCAGCTAGCAGAGGCTGGAATCTGGAAATGAAAAAAATGTTCACAACCCCTCTAAAATCACAGCCATGAAGAATGAAATTTTCCTGGCTGGACTTTTTTCAAGACATTACGACCAATTCTTCAAGCTTATAGATACTATTCCAGCATTTTCAGGCAAGGGGCAAAAGTGGTCAAAACCTCAGCCTGTGTCTCCTTTAATAAAATTGTGTTATTTAGCCACCCCAGGGTGCAGAGATAGAAGTAATTCAGCCAAATCAACAGTCTTCCCCATGAGAGTTACCTTCTGAATACTCATCTAATCACTTTCGTACTTAGGTTTATATGTTTACAGGAAAAGCAGAGAATGCTTAAGTCAGCAAAAAACAGTACACAAATGCCTGCCCCTACCCTGGGAGCCTCATGGGGCCTGGGAGTGAAAATGAGGAAATCTGCAAAACAAAAGTTCCTCTCTCCAAAGAATAGGTCAGGAAATTTTATTCTGATTCTCCTTTCTCTTGGTTTTAGAACTTGAAAATTCCTAAGTACAGAAAAGTCAGTGTCAGCACAAGTGGTAGCAGTGAGGAACTTACCAATGACTTGTCAATGATGCAGAACATGTAGGCATCATGGAGAAGGATGTGCATTGGTCTCTTGGGATGAAAACTGATATGTGTGATGGGAGTGTCCCTTTGGAGCCAAAGGTAATGAAACCCCTGCTTCTGGATGGTCCGGCTCCACTCTGTATACTGTTTGTCTGGGATACTGTACTCAAATACCTAAAGAAGGATAGGATACACAAGAAATGCAGGCTGACACCCAGAAAAACTAGAAGGTATCCCTGATTCCTAACCAGAAAGTATCTATACAAACCCTAACTGCATCATATTCAGCCTTATGCCTACTGGTTTTTTTTTTTTAAGACTTTATTTATTTATTCATGAGAGACACAGAGAGAGAGAGGCAGAGACATAGGCAGAGGAAGAAGCAGGCTCCATGCAGGGAGCCCAATGTGGGACTTGATCCCGGGTCTCCAGGGTCATGCCCTAGGCTGAAGGTAGGCATTAAACCACTGAGCCACCCAGGGATCCCCTTTCTGTTTTTAAAGTAAAAAAAAAAAAAAAAAAAAAAAAAGTTAATTAATTAATTAATTACAGGACACTAAACAATTAAACCAGAAAGGTTTACAGTGAAATTCACCCTGTCATCTTGACACCTCTCCTTCCCAAAACAAGAGGAGCCTATTTACATCTTTTCAGATCTTTTATGCATACAATACATGCTATTCTGCATGTTGTATTTTTTATTTAGCATTATATCATGGAGACTGAGCCATGTCAGTATCAATAACTACAGCTATATATCCATCACTCTTGCTCCTCTCACACATAATGTATTCACATTTTTTTAAAAATTTTTTTTAAAGATTTTATTTATTTATTCATAGACACACACAGAGAGAGGCAGAAACACAGGCAGAGGGAGAAGCAGGCTCCATGCAGGGAGCCGGACGTGGGACTTGATCCCAGATCTCCAGGATCACACCCCAGGCTGCAGGCAGCGCCACCGGGGCTGCCCCATGTATTCATATTTTGAAAAAAAATATTTTCTATTTATTTATTCATGAAAGACACAGAGAAAGAGAGGCAGAGACATAGGCAGAGAGACAAGCAGGGTCCACGCAGGGAACCCGATGAGGGACTCGATCCCGGGACCCCAGGATCACACCCTGGGCTGAAGGCACACGCTCAACAGCTGAGCCACCTAGGGATCCCAATGTATTCACTTTTTGGACGTATCATGATTTACTTATCTAATTTGTTTAATGGACATTTACACTATTTCCAATCTTTTACTGTTACAAAGCTGCACTGATTATCTGTCTTTTTTGTACTACTGAAGGCATAGATCTATAGGAATAACTTTTTCTTTCTTCTTAAAAATTGACTGATTGGTGGGATCCCTGGGTGGCGCAGCGGTTTGGCGCCTGCCTTTGGCCCAGGGCGCGATCCTGGAGATCCGGGATCGAATCCCACATCGGGCTCCCTGCACGGAGCCTGCTTCTCCCTCTGCCTATGTCTCTGCCTCTCTCTCTCTCACTGTGTGCCTATCATAAATAAATAAAAATTAAAAAAAAAAAAATTGACTGATTGGGATCCGGGATCGAATCCCACATCAGGCTCCCAGTGCATGGAGCCTGCTTCTCCCTCTGCCTATGTCTCTGCCTCTCTCTCTCTCTCTGTGTGACTATCATAAAAAAAAAAAAAGATTGAGAGAGAGAGAGAAAGAGAGTGCAAGTGCGCCCGCGCGCCCAAGCATGTGAGTGCACAAGGAAGAAAGAACCCTAAGAAGACTCCACGCTGAGTATGGAGTCTGAGGCAGGGCTCTATCTCACAACCTTGAGATCGAGACTTGAGCCAAAACCAAGAGTCAGATGTTTAACTAACTGCACCACCAGGCATCCCAGGAAGAACTCTTAAAATTGGAACTTCTGATTCAAAGATTATGTGTATTTAATTTTTAAAAATGCATCTCAAAGTGTCCTCTAAAGGGGCCATACTAATATATACAGTGTATGAAGTGGTATTTCCTGTATCCTCACAGCATTGTGCATTATCAACTGTACTGATTTTTGTTAACCTAACAAGTACAAAAAAATTTCCTACTAGATTTAAAGCACCTAAGGGACCAACTGCCAGAAAAAGGCATCAGGTGGACATTATGTGTGATAAAGACAAGCATGTGGGGGATCCCTGGGTGGCTCAGCAGTTTAGCCCCTGCCTTTGGCCCAGGGTGTGATCCTGGAGTCCGAGTCCCAGGATCGAGTCCCGCGTCGGGCTCTCTCTCTCTCATAAATAAATAAATAAAATAAATAAATAAATAAATAAATCTATCTTTAAAAAAAAAAAAAAGACAAGGATGTGGCTTCACTAATCTTTCGGTTACTGAACAAGGTCACAAACTCACGAAACTGAAATGAAAGGTTTCATTTTGTGGATTGAACACACACACACACACACACACACGTGAGTGTAAAAACTATTAAAGTAGCAAGCATCAGTTGCCCAGCAATCTACTTATATGTGCTACTCAGACCATACTTTATTTTTCCAACAGCTCAATGAGAGAGGTATTATGCCCATTTTACAGATCAGGATCATCGTCAAGTACTGATCATTTCACAATGTATTCCATTTCACAATAGCTATAACTCAGTTATTTTAAAGATTTTCTTACAATTTGGTATAGAAAAAAGCAGTAGGCTATGCACTCATTTTGGCTACTCTTTGCAATGGCCTAATTTCTGTATCTGCCAAAGTGAAGGCAAATTTCATGATTTTTTTAGTCACTCCCAACTTCAAGGTCTTATTCCATCCCATATCCAGTCTAACACCTGGGTCCATATCATCTCTAGTCTAAAATAACGAGGGGCACTGAGATGGCTCAGTTAGTTAAACGTCTGCCTTTGGCTCAGATCTCTAGGTCCTGGGATCGAGCTCTGCATTGGGCTCCCTGCTTAGCAGGGGAGTCTGCCTCTCCCTCCCCCTCCACCACTTATGTTCTCTCTTGCTAGCTCTGCTCTCTCTCAGAAAGAAGTAAAACAATCTTAAAAAAAAAAAAAAAAAAAAATTAAAATAACCAATAAAATGAGTACTTCAAAATCCTTCCTTTTACTCTATAATCTCAGAGCTTCATCATTCCATTGTGCCCATCAAGCCAAAGGATATTACTGGCCTATAAATACCCAAGCTAGATACATGGAAGCTTTACTTTGCAGAAGAGAAAACTACCTGTGTATCTTCCACTACATTCAAACAAAGGCTCCTCCAAAATTGTCATTAGCTTTTTAGTTACTATCCAACAGAAAGGAATTAGAAAACATTGGAATCTCTTACCTGCTGGTCAGAATGAGCGATGACAAGGTTGTTGGTATTGGGGGCGATGGCCAGAGCAGTCACAGGGAAATTATAGGAAGGTACTGTGCAGTGAAGCTGGAACAAATAACAGATACAAAAGACAATTCTACATACCTTCCCTCAGGGAAGGCTGGATGCTCTAGGTCTGTGGTTTTAAATAATGTTCCTTAGAACTCAAAAAAAAGTTCTATGGAAGCTCCCCAAAACATCAGGCAGTATCTCCAAATAAACCTAAATTTCATTAAAACAAGCAAACACAAAACCACATGTAACTGCTTACAAAACTGACTGCATTTGCAGAAAACTTCAGAGTAAAGCTTTTGCTACCATCCCTCTATCTGTATGAATTGCTCATAAATATGTCATTGAACAAGGAATCTATAGCTCTACACTAGATAAAAAAGAAACTAATGCCTAGACATGGACATGTATATACAGTTGCAAGACATGTGCACTCTTAAATGCCAGGCAAAGTTCAAAGAGCAGTACGTGCTCCTGCCACAAGGTCATCAAGATTAAGTAATGCAGTTAGCAGGCAAACTCATTCAATGGTACAGTTTGGTATTGTTCTATAAACATTTGATGCTTAATGCCAGTTTGGGGTACTTATATAATTTTTATGAAGATGAAAACTTCTACGGGGTTATTTTAATTCAAGTGTGGACAAGATCATTACTAATTAGTGAAAGTATTTTCCTGCTATTCCTCTAATTTCTATTTAATTAAAAAATATCTTGAGGGTACTTGATAGGATGAGCACTGGATGTTAGACTGTATGTTGGCAAATTGAATTTAAATTAAAAAAAAGGAAAAAAAATACCTTGAGATTACAAGGCAATCTATTAATAGGAAATTGTTACTACCTGCAAGTATTCATCTGGGTAAATTCGAATTCTCCTCTTCATAATATAGAAATAATCTGGATGTGAATTCATTATCCATAAATCCTTAATTTCAAACTTCTGTACAAGAGTACTTTCACCGTTCCCACTAACTGATTTTAATATTGCAGATTAGTTTTTGAGCTCCAAACAAATAAAACAGGAAAAATTCTTAGCTTAAAAAAAAAAAGCCTAGTAATTTTCTAGGGCATACCAATCTGCCTTGAGTCTTGTAACTGCAGAGCTAACATCCTTCTGTTTCCTGCTCCTTAAACCGTGCTCACCTTCAGATTTTTTATGTTGTACACATGGACTCCAGCACTGGTACCTGATGCAGCCAGCCAATTCCCATCTGGACTTACTGCCAAAAGACACATGGACTCCACTGTCCCTGTGCAGACAGAGTAACAGTTAAGTCTTCTGAATTCACTGTTCATAGCCAGCTTTGGCCTGAAGATAACAAAAGCCAGTATGTTTTTTTTTTTTTTTTTTAAGATTTCTTTCTTCCTAAAACACTATTTATTTATTTATTTATATTTATGGGGGGGGGGGGGGGCGCGAAGATGATAACAAAAGCCAGTAAGTTTTTTTTAAGATTTCTTTCTTTCTAAAAGATTTATTTGTTTGTTTGTTTGTTTGTTTGTTGGGGGGGGGGGCGCACAGAGACACAGGCAGAGGGAGAAGCAGGCTCCATGCAGGGAGCCCGATGTGGGACTCGATCCTGGGTCTCTGGGATCATGCCCTGGGCTGAAGGAGGCACTAAACCGCTGAGCCACCTGGGCTGCCTTCCCTTTTCCCTTTTCCCTTCCCTTTCCTTCCTTCTTTCAAGATTTTATTTATTTATTCATGAAAGACACAGAAAGAAGGCAGAGGCAGAGGGAGAAGCAGGCACCTCACAGGGAGCCTGATGTGGGACTCGATCCCGGAACTCTGGGATCATGCCCTGAGCCAAAGGCTCAACCGCTGAGCCACCCAGGCGTCCTGAAAAAGCTTTATAATAAGAAATAAAACAGGTGCTGAAGGATGGGTGAGTGGGCAGCAAAGGATAGAGAACAAAGTGAACTAAGTGAAAAGGACTGGAATAGCGGCTTGGTGGCTCTGAAGAAACCAGCTTGACCGTAAGAGGATAAGAGATAAAACAGAAGGAACAAATAATGTGATATCTATAACACAGAGCCTAATTTTAAGGGGTGCTAAATGCAAAACAGAGTCTACATTTTTTAATAACAACATGTACTCAATACACATTGCCGCTTATTTTATCTGACTCTTAACCTGTGGGTTTCTTTTCCTGTATGCTTCTGGAGCAGCTTATGAACAGTGATAGAGTTTAAGTTAAAAGAGTTGATTTTCCAGGCTGATGGAGTCTAAGCAAGTTCTCAACCATAAACTGAGCAATAGTTATCTATACAGTTTCTCAGTCATGCATACTCATGCTCTCAAGAACATGAGAAATTCAATCGTGAACTTTATATGACAGGAAATAAAACTGCATGTTTAAGTTCATCTTTATTAAAAAAAAACAAGTTGGGGGATGCCTGGGTGGCTCAGTCGATTAAGTGTCTGACTTTGGTTCAGGTCAAAGTCTCTGGATCCTGGGATCCAGCTACATCAGGCTCCGCCTCTGGCAGGGAGTCCGTTTGTCCCTCTCCCTCTCTTTCTTAAATAAATAAGATCTTAAAACAAAAAGCCACAAAAATAAAGCAAAACAACCACCAGGGGTATCTGGGGGGTGCAGTTGGTTAAGCCTCTGACTCTTGGACTTATGCCATGATCTAAGGATCAAGAGATTGAACTCCACACATCATTGGGCTCTGTGCTTAGCACAGTGGGCTTAAGATTCTCTCTCCCTCTCCCTCTGCCCCTCCTGATCATGCTCTCTCTTCTCCCTCAAATAAATTATAAAATAGGGACACCTGGGTGGCTCAGTGGTTGAGCATCTGCCTTTGGCTCAGGGCATGATCCCTGGGCCTGGGATCAAGTCCCACATCAGATTCCTTGCAGGGAGCCTGCTTCTTCCTGTACCTATGTCTTTGCCTTTCTGTCTCTCATGAATAAATAAAATCTTTAAAAAAATAATAAACCTTTATTAAAAAAATAAAATAAAAACAAAAAAAGTCTAAAAAATACCTCTGTACAAACATGTCAGAAATACACAAAAATATTAATGGCAGTTGTTTCTGGATGTCAGGATTACAGAGGATTTTAACTTTCTTCTTGCTCTGCTAACAAAACTCTAGGAAGGGTGATGAAACTTCTGGCCCCAAATAAGGAATCAAAAACCCAGTGAGAAAAGAGTAGGTGTAAGGAACATTTCAGATCTCGTCAAGCGTTTTCACGTGCCAGATATCTCCTCCTACTTTAAATTGCAAACATGTGAGTATTTGCAGGGCTGAGAAGAGCATTAGGGAATCCCAACAATGAGTGATGTTTAAAAAGGGGGGAGAAAAAGATACACAGAGACTGACAACTCTCTCCTTTGTCCAGTTACCAAGTTCCCACCTGACTGAGGCTGAAAAGTATGCAGGTGCTTGAAGCTTCCTTCCAACAGGCGAATAATATGTAGAGACCCTTGATTTGATGCCACAAAGAGCTTAGCTGAATCTTCAGAAAACAAAATCTGAAGGGCAGAGCGAAGGAATGCTGGCATTTTGGAAACCTTGGGGTGAACCAGTAGGAAAAAACCAGTAAGACAGAGAAGACAGACCTAGAATCCATCAAAAATAATCACAGCCAGGCTTAAATGACATTAATGCTTCCCGTACCTAAGAAAGCCAACTGAGCAAGAACCTGGAACACTGACATGCCTATTGTAACCTATCCATCCCCCACTTTCATCTCTTCAAAAGCCTAACCTTTAGTGTCACTTTCTGGCATTTCCCTACTCCTCCAAAAATAAAATTGATTCAAAATGGAAGTAAGACAGTTTTATAACAGCTGCCTCCAAATAGCTTTTTACTGAGCAAAGATTCATATCCAGTACATTCCACTTCACATAAAAATCACTTATGAAATTTCTTATTGTTTAACCAGACATTGTGTTATTACTTACCCTTTGGAGGCTTATGTTGTCATGTTCATAATTCAACCGATAAAGAAAAAAACGAGAAGTTGTAGAATAGGCTATCCAACTTCCACACGGGGAGATACAGCTGCAAATAATGTTTTCTGGACCCTGGCAATGTTTGGAATCAAGATGAATAACCAGAAAAACTTCACATGATAAGGTTCCTGTGACATGAATCCTCAAGCTATTGCTACTCCGGATATACGCACAAACACCTACACATAATCCTGACACTGATATGCTATGATTATTTCAGAGGTACAGCACCTAAATGGTGTGGCTTGATTTCCAAAACCAAGAACAGAGGTCTATGAATACTAAGAACTGATCTCTGCCCATCATGTACTTTAAAGATAGCTTCATACTAAACTCTAACTTTAGAAACCGGAGAAGAAAGGCATTTGATGCAGTAAAGCTTTGGAGGCCAGGTGGCTTAGAAAACTGATTTTCTGGGTTTTGTTTATGATACCTGCCTCAAAGCTCCCCATGAAATAATAAATAAAAAAATCTGCAAAATAAAGAAGTTTAATGTAACATTTATATAATTAAAAAACACAAAATATCTAAATGTATGTACTAATACACACATCTGTGTCACATAAAAAAGATCTGGAAGGACATATAGTGAATCAATACTGTTATTATATAATAATAATTATTCTGGGAGAGTGGACTAGAATTAAAGAGGTAGTCAAGGCTATAAACTACAAATACTGTTTGAATTCTTTCCAGTAAGAATGTATTCACAAATATTTATGAAATTAAAATAAAGACATTTAGGGGTGCCTAGCTGGCTCAATCGGAAGAGAATGTGACTCTCGATCTCAGGGTTGTGAGGTCAAGCCCCACGATGGGTGTTGAGATTACTAAAAAAAAAAGTAAAAACTTAAAAAAAAAAAAAGACATTTAAAAGGAACTTACAAAACATTTTGAATATTGTATTCTCATCACTGTGGAAAGAAATGACATACACATGCACATATGGGTAGAAATCTTTTCTGGAAGGATGTACAAGAAACTATTGGCAGTGATTATCTCTGAAGAGTGGGACTGGGATTTGGGGTAAGAAGGAGGCTTTCTTTTAAAGATTTTATTTATTTATTCATGAGAGACACAGAGAAAGAGAGGCAGAGACACAGGCAGAGACAGAAGCAGTCCCCATGCAGGGAGCCTGATGTGGGACTCGATCCTGGGTCTCCAGGATCACACCCTGGGCTGAAGGCAGGTGCTCAACTGCTGAGCCACCCCCAGGTGTCCCAAGAAGGAGGCTTTTTCATTGTACTCTTGTACCATTTTATTATTTTAATTTTTATTTTTTTTAGAGAGAGCATGTGTGAGGGGGGCGGAGGAAGAGTGAGAATCTTAAGCAGACTCCTCACTCAGCGTGGACCCTGATGTAGGGCCCCATCTCACAACTAAGATCTCTGAGTCAAAATCAACCGATTGAGCTGCCTGTACCATTTTAATTTTTTAAAAATATGCAAATTATTTATATAATAATACCAAAAGAAAGAAAAACAATTTCCTTTATTCATTCATCCAATAAATTCTGAATGCCTAACTTACCTAGTTCTGTTGACATAGTACTTCATTCAAATCATTTAAGAGTTTACAGTTTGTGGTACCAACTAAATAACCCTCAAAATTCAGAATAAGAAAAATGTTCTGGATTTCAGAGCCTGAACACACCATTAAACTTCCTTACCTTTGTCTTGAGGTGCAGCAAATGATCTGCATTTTTAGAAAGTGGAAGGGTATCCCCATTCTTTCCTGGAACAAGAAATTTCCCTGAGGTTTTCCTTCTCAAAGAAAGATCATTTGTACTTTTTTTTTTTTTTAACTAAAAAGTCACTCCTGAGTAGAATGGAATCGCTAACCACTAGGAAATCAGAAAAATGTCTGACTTAGTAAACCCACAGTTTTCTGGGCTTATAGGAGGCAGAAAGCACTGAGTACTTTCTTAGCTTCTATTTGGGTGCCTTGGATGTGGCCTATGGTAGGTATATCATTAATTCTCTGAAGCTACAACCCACAGCCAGGCATGCAGGTAGGTGGAAGTGGGGTTTGTGTGGCTTTGACTACAACTTCATTTGCTCATTTTGGAATCTAAAGCAAAAACCTCTCACCTACTATAAAACAACAGAGCCCAAACACTTCCAGAACAGGTCATACACAAGGCCACTAAGGCTATCACCCTAGTAAGATCAACGTGACCTTCTTTTTCACTGTAGGACTGTCACTCCCCAACATTAACCCTTATCATATTCAGCAGCTTGTTTTGATCCCAGTCAAGATGGGGCAAACTGATTCTATAACCTTTACCTCCACTATGCCTTACAGTGTACCTTATAGAATCATCAACTTTTAACATAGAATCATTATCCTGCTAATGATTCTAACACTGAAGAACTCTTTTGCTCTGCCCATAAGCTGCCAAAGACACAGAAAAATCTACTTCCATTTTTCCACAAGCAAAATTTCAACTGCAATTCTAATTTTCTACTTCTCTCTCCAGTTTTCTTATTGGAAAAGTAAACTCTCATTGTACCTGTTGCAACTGTAGATCCCAGTCGCCAAAGTTCCAAGTGATGAGTAAACTGGAAAAGGAGAAGCTGCCTCTTTTTTGAACAGGAAATGAGACGTCGCTGTACCAAAAATTTAAAAGTGATAAATAAGCCAAGGTATTCTATTGCCTCAGTACTAGATACAGTAGCAATACCCTAGCACATTTTTACTGTTGAAATCCATGTACTTGTTAAAAATTTTCTAAGTACTACCATATGCCAG
This sequence comes from Canis lupus dingo, assembly GCF_003254725.2. Classification (NCBI taxonomy): domain Eukaryota; kingdom Metazoa; phylum Chordata; class Mammalia; order Carnivora; family Canidae; genus Canis; species Canis lupus. The sequence continues at coordinate 80,479,035 of NC_064247.1, forward strand.
CACTATCCTGGGACTAAGAACCTAACGGTAAATAAAAACATAGCTATTGGCGTCAAGCTTGTAGTCTAAAAGGGCTGACAAATAATTAATCAGGCACTGCACTAAGTGTGTCAAGAATTTTAACAGAGCTAGGGATGCCTGGGTGGCTCAGCGGTTGAGCGTTTGCCCTTGGCTCAGGGCATGATCCCAGATTCCCGCGATCGAGTCCCGCATTGGGCTCCTTGCATGAAGCCTGCTTCTCCTCCCTCTGCCTGTGTCTCTACCTCTCTCTCTCATGAATAAATAAACTCTTAAAAAATATACATATATTAAAATATACATATATAATAAAGAATTTTAACAGAGCTGAGCACAGTATGTAATGAAAAGAAGTAGAAAAGATATCTAATCTAGGCTCCTGGGGATAAAGACAGGAGCCCAGATGAGGCTTATTAGTGAAGACTAATCAAGCAAAAAAAGGTAAGGCAGGATGCTCCAGGCAAAGTGATAGGCATGTAAAACAGCTCAAAGTCCAGAGAGCCTCAGAGGGAATAAAGTCTTTCAGCACACTAATCTGAGAAGATGCTGAAGGACCATGGCCAGACCAAGGCAGATTTCATAAGCCATGGTAAGGAATTAGGTTTATTCCTGAAGGCAACAGGGACCACCAACGGCTTTTAAGCATGGAATGATGAGCTATTTGAGAGGATCAATAATAGGCCAGAATTGACACAAATGTAAATAAAAGGAGACCATTTAACAAGGGAGTCCAGATGAGAAAAGACACTGATTCAAACTAGGATAATGGCAATGTAGACAAAGAGAAATGACTAGATTCACAAAACAATGAAGAGGTAGACTCAGTAACATTTGCTGGTTGAGTGGAATGTAGAAGCAAGTAGTAGGGAGAAGAGTTTCTAGCTTGGGAAAGAAAATGTCCTTTTACCTAGGAAGGAACACTGGAAGTCTTGATTTTCCTGCTCTCACCCAGAATAACAAGAGTCCAGTCTTAAAAACAAATAAACTCCCCATAAACCACAACTATCTGGAAAAGGGAATGATGACCCCAGAAAGTGAAGTAGGAGTGCTATAAATCTCTTGGTTCCTGTAAATGTCTTTGTGAGAGGCTTACCTCAAAAATAGAGGGAAAAACAAAGAAGGTAAGTAATGACACAAGTCCTACAGATTTGCCCAGGAAGTGTGAGCTGTACTCAGGCTAATGGGAGAGATGGAGAGTGGGGGCTAGGGAGTGATACTTACATGAGGAAAAGTGATTTTTCGGAGAGCAGCATCATAATTCTTAACCTCCACCTTCTCCATGAGAGGACGAATGACTAAGTGTGTGTCTGTGCCTAGGGCAGGAAGAGCAGAGCGGGGGTAGGGAGAAGGCATCAGAATTAGAAAAAGTCCTGCATGGCCTGGGTAAAGCAGCAGCCTGGCAGAGAGTGCAACCTACCTCCAGATATCAATGCTGTCGGGCTGTGGGCCACGGCTCGAACGTCATGTGTATGATGCTGGAATGGCTTTGTCCGCACCCACTGCTTCTCACTGCTGTTGGAAGTCACAGAGACCAGCTGAAAATGGAATACTGTCCCCTCGGCTGTGCCCACCACGAAACTGTCTTCTTGCTGAGAAATTAAATCATTAGGGAGGTACATTTAAGCAAAACAGGGCCCAGTTTGAAAAATATTCCCTGAGGTTTTCTGTCTGCACAGCCTAGGGGAAAACCTACACCCAGAATTGGAAGGTAGGTTATGGGGTCTTTTTCCTCCAGAAAGTGACAATTCCATCAGAAGAGCAAGCTTACACATAGGTGATATGCTCCCTACTGACAAAATTAACAGTATGTACCTCAAGCTGTTATAGTGCTTTCAAATACACAAACTAGTTGCTACTAGAAAAGCAACAAAAGGGACGCCTAGGTGGCTCAGCGGTTTAGTGTTTGCCTTTGGCCCAGGGCATGATCCTGGAGACTTGGGATCGAGTCCCACATCGGGCTCCCTGGATAGAGCCTGCTTCTCTCTCTGCCTGTTGTCTCTGCCTCTCTCTCTGTGTCTCTCATAAATGGATGAACAAAATCTTAAAAAAAAAAAAAAAAAAAAAAATATATATATATATATATATATATACACACACACACACACACACACACTCAGAAGATTTGTGAACAGGGACTCATATATATGTACATCGATGTCATAGCAGCATTATTCACAAAAGCCAAAAAGATGAAAACCCAAACGTCCATCGAGATGAATAAACATAATGCAATATGCATGTGTATGTATATATGTATGTACGTGTGTGTATATATACATATATGATAAAATACTATTCAGCTTTAAAAAGGGACAAAATTCTAATAGTCTAATATGGATGAACTTCTTTAAAATAAGATTTTATTGATTTATTCATGACAGACACAGTGAGGGGGGGGGGCAGAGACACAGGCAGAGGGAGAAGCAGGCTCCATGCAGGGAGCCCAACATGGGACTTGATCCCGGGTCCCCAGGATCACACCCCGGGCCGAAGACGGCACTAAACCGCAGGGCCACCAGGGTGACCCAAGATGAACTTCGAAAACATTATGGTAAGTAATAACTCAGAAAAGGACAAATATTATATGATTCCACTTATATGGGGTACCTAGAACAGCAAATTGATAAGGACAGAGAAAAGAATAAAGATTATTAGGGGCTGGGAGAAATAAGGTATTATTGTATAACCAATAGTTTTTTTTCTTTTTAAGGATTTTATTTATTTATTCATGAGAGAAGCAGAGAGGCAGAGGCATCAGCAGAGGGAGAAGCAGGCTCCACATAGGAGCCTGATGTGGGACTTGATCCTGGAACTCCAGGATCATGTCCTGAGCCGAAGGCAGATGCTCAACCACTGAGCCACCCAGGTGTCCCTAACCAGTAATTTCTGTGTGATGAAAAAGTTCTGAAGATGGAAAGAGGTGATGGTTGCACAACACCACAAATGTACTTAATGCCACTGAAATGTACTTAAAAATGGTTAAAGTGGGGGTGACTGGGTGGCTCAGTTGGTTGAGTGCCCATCTCTTGATTTTCTGCTCAGGTCCTCATCTCAGGGTCGTGGGATCGAGTTCCATGAGGGCTCTGTGCTCAGCTGCGTATCTGCTTCCTCCTTCTCTCTCCCTCTGCCCCTCCCCCTGCTCACACACGCATGCTCTCCCTCTCTCAAAAACCAATTTTTTTTTAAGATTTTATTTATTCATGATATATATATATATATATATATATATATATATATATATACACACATATATATATATAGAGAGAGAGAGAGGCAGAGATACAGGCAGAGGGAGAAGCAGGCTCCATGCAGGGAGCCCGACGTGGGACTCTACCCCGGGTCTCCAGGATCAGGCCCTGGGCTGAAGGCGGCGCTAAACCACTGAGCCACCCGGGATGCCCTCAATCAATCTTCAAACAAAAATGATTAGGGGCACCTGGATGGCTCAGTGCTTGAGTGTCTGCCTTTAGCTCAGGTCGTGATCCCAGGATCCTGGGATAGAGTCCCACACTGGATTCCCCACAGGGAGCCTCCTTCCTCTCTCTCATGAATAATTAAAAAAAAAAAAAAATCTTAAAAAAAAAAAAAAAAAAGTAAAGTCGGGATGCCTGGGTGGCTCATTTGGTTAAGTCTCTGACTCCTGATCCTCAGCTCAGGTCTTAATCTCAGGGTCATGAATTTAAAAAAAAAAAAAAAAAAGCCCAACACATAACACATATACAAAAACACACAAAAACCCCAGTAAACTACTGGGAAAAATCAGAAAATTGTAGTCAAAAGAGTAAAGTTTAGAAAACCCTGAAATTCCTGGGGCACCTGGAGAGAAGCGGCCTCGTCAGTGTCACACAAAGACCAGGTTCCCTGGTCCTCAGTATAAGGCTCTCTCTTACCAGTATGTTGAGCACTGTGACTTCTGTTAGTTTTATTTATTTTTTTAATATTTATTTATTTTTTCTGTTAGTTTTAAAAGGTCTTAGTGTGTCTGGGGTGCCTCAGTGGCTCATTCAGTTTAGTGTCCGATCTCAGGATCCTTGGATAGAGCCCCATATTGAGCTCTGTACTCAGTGGGGAGTCTTCCTGAGGATTCTCTCTCCCTATGTCCCTCCCCCCAGCTCTCACTCTTTCCTTCTCTAAAATAAATCATCTTTTAAATAAAGCAAGTAAATGGTCTTGGTGTATCCATGATTTTATTTTATTATTTTTTTAATCTGTAATTAAAAAAAAATCCTTTATAAAAAAATTTCCTTTATATTCTCAAAAATCTTAACCAGCTTTTAAAAATACATATAACTTGGGATCCCTGGGTGGCTCAGCGGTTTGGCGCCTGCCTTTGGCCCCAGGGTGTCATCCTGGAGTCCCGGGATCAAGTCCCACGTCACGCTCCTGGCATGGAGCCTGCTTCTCCTTCTTCCTGTGCCTCTGCTCCCCCACGCCCCCCTCTCATTAATTAATTAATTAATTAACTAAAAAATAAAAATACATATAACTTTGGGCTGGAGGAAAAAAAGAAGATATGATGGATGTTTGATAAGATAGTGAGAAAAGCCAGGAACCTGGATCAGCAGGTAAACAAACAGAATGAAGATTAGGTCAGCCAGTTAAGAGAAATGAAATGTCTAAACATGTATAAACATGGAACTGCCACCAACTACACATTTACTATTCTAAAAACTATATAGGAGTAACTTGCAAAAAAAACCAAACCAAAACAAAACAAAACAAAACAAAAAAGGAGTAACTTGCAAAATTAAGTATCACTTGACCTACCTATCAAGGTGAAACTGTGAATGACTTTGAAATGTATATAAAAAGTACTGGTATCCTTATCTAGTGAGCCCTGAGACTGTCTCAGAGCTATTTTACAACTTTGTAAAAACTGTAATAATGAGAGTAATGCAAAATAATCTTGCCTGGTGGAATGTAGCTATTAATTGCCCTGTGGACACTGAGTCTTGCAAGAATTTTAAGTAAATTCATTTCAGCATTCCTGATGACCTTATGGGACTGTTTGTTAAATTGTCCTTTGAACTGCTTATAATATCTTACTGGTTTCCTCATTAGTTAATGAATTACAGAAAATCTGTGACATTTCCACTTCATGTTTTTTTTTTTTTAATATTTTATGTATTTATCATGAGAGACACAGAGAGGCAGAGACATAGGCAGCGGAAGAAGCAGGCTCCATGCAGGGAGCCCAATGTGGGACTTGATCCCGGAACTCCAGGACCACACCTTGAGCCAAAGGCAGACGCTCAACCGGTAAGCCACCCAGGGGATCCCCCACTTCATGTTCGTATGAATGATTTTTTATCTTTTTTCCCCCTAATCATTTAATAGCTCTTCACACAGGTAAGGAAACTGGAACTTCAAAAGCCTTTGCTCTGGGCACACCATACCACCTCAACCTTATGCCAGTTCTCTTTGAGGTAACTTGTAGGCACATGATGGTGAGAAGGAAGGAAAGCTTATCTGAAGGTCAGCATATAAGGTAGCCCAGACCAGCCTCTCACTTCCTGTAAGATTACTATTTGAAAACCATTATCCTGGGCAGCCCAGGTGGCTCAGAGTATGATCCTGGAAACCCCTGATCGAGTCCCACGTCAGGCTCCCTGCATGAAGCCTGCTTCTCCCTCCGCCTATGTCTCTGCTTCTCTCTGTGTGTCTCTCATGAATAAATAAATAAAATATTAAAAAAAAAAGAAAAGAAAACCATTATCCCAAGCAAAAGTGGAGATACTGAGCAACTTAGGAGCTCACAGACTGTTCCCCATCTCCAACTAAACAGTTCATCTACCCAAAAAAAAAAAAAAAAAAAAAAAAAAAAAAGGTGGGGCAGTTTGCACAAAATCCCACCTACAGAGAGGGATAAAGAAGGCAACACTAACTTACTCCATATCATCTTTCCTGGAGGTAGATCATAGAAGAAATGAAAGAAAAGGGCTCTCTTAGGGCACAGATGGAACAAAGCAAGGGGAAAGCTGACCTGGAAAGGGAGAGGGGAAAGTGTCCTAATTTAATCACAGAGTGACTGTTTCACACAGAAAAACAATCTAAAGACTGACCTCTAAATGAAAGCAAATGTTCCCTATGACTCCCTGCAGGTATCAGTACTCACCTACTTGATAAGGGTGCAAGACATCTAAAACGATCAAAGGACTGAGTATTTGCCACTATTCACTCTTCAGTCAATGAAAATCCATTAAAAAGATAGCTAAAAATAATCAGCTCTTCTGGCAAAAGAGTGTAGTGGAGAAAACCCTTCAAATTAGGATCAATTTCAAGAGATATGAAAATAATGCCAATACCACACTCACTCTGTGCCAGATACTGCACTTAGCACCTTTCATGCACTACCTATTTAATCCTCCCCAAACTCTATGAAGTATTACTAGTACACTGTTTTCACAGAAGAAACTGAGGTTTAGAAAGAAATAGCCTGCCCAAGGAAGGTAGTAGCTATTAAGTGCTGCAGCTGAGATTCAAACCCAAATCTGCCCTAGTGTAGTGTGTGTGATAAGCATTCTGAGGGTTGCAATTTGTACAAATACATTTTTCCCCTTAAAAATAACAAGTACACAATTCACTGACTCTCAGGCATACATTTGCCCACATTTAAACATCTCTGAAACCAAGATATCTTCTAGCTGTCAACCTGCACATGTATGACATCTTCAGGTAAAGAGCAAACATCAAAGTTGCAGAATGGGGGTACCTGGCTGGCTCAGTCAGTAGATGCAACTCTTGATCTCAGGGTTTTGAGTTCAAGCCCCACGTTGGGTGTGGAGCCTACTTAAAAACAATGAAACAACAAAGCCCAAATAAATACAACTTGCAGAATGGTTGTCAAAAACCTGGAAAAAAATCTTGAGACTACAGAGGAGCAACTACTACTAATACTATGGAGGCTGGGAGGCAAGTGTGGGAAATATGGACTCCGAGGACCAAGTTAAAAGGTAAGTTACAGTCCATCCGTGCATGTGAAGATGTTTTAGGAATACCTTACTCACTTATTTCACTAATACTTTCCTTGTTACATATGCACAAAAGTGACAGAACAAAAATTAATGTTTAAGAGTCTCTAATAAGTAAAAGTCTCCCTAATAAGCAAAATGTAAATTTTGGGCCACTGGGGCTGCCCGAAATTTATTTACTTAAGACAGAGTGAGGGCAGCCAGGGTGACTCAGCGATTTAGCGCCACCTTCAGCCCGGGGCATGGTCCTGGGGATTGAGTCCCATGTTGGGCTCCCTGCATGGAGCCTGCTTCTCCCTCTGCTTGTGTCTCTGCCTCTCTCTCTGTGCCTTTCATGAATATATAAAATATTTTTTTTTTAAATTACTAAAAATAGGGATGCCTGGGTGGCTCAGCAGTTAAGCATCTGCCCTCAGCCCGGGGTGTGATCCTGGAGACCTGGGATCGAGTCCCACATCAGGTTTCCCGCATGGAGGCTGCTTCTCCCTTTGCCTGTGTCTCTGCCTTTCTCTGTGTGCGTCTCTCATGAATAAATAAATAAAATCTTAAAAAAAATTACTAAAAATAAGTTTCTTTTAAAAAGTTGAAACAGGGATCTCTGGGTGGCGCAGCGGTTTGGCGCCTGCCTTTGGCCCAGGGCGCGATCCTGGAGACCCGGGATCGAATCCCACGTCGGGCTCCCGGTGCATGGAGCCTGCTTCTCCCTCTGCCTGTGTCTCTGCCTCTCTGTCTCTCTCTGTGTGACTATCATGAATAAATAAAAAGCTGAAACAATGTATCAATTTATAATAGTTTGTATTATACAACTATTATAAAAAAAAGCACTGCCATAGTTTAATTGGCAGGGTTTCTTCTTTTCCATGATAACAAAATTACGGCATGTCTCACAATCATATGTATCTAAGATTCAATGCAATGCATTAATTATGGGCACATGGTAGAAAATCAGACAATATAGAATAGTACACAGTACAAATTAAGCCTGCCTCCTGCCTGCCCACTCCAACTTTCCTAAAACTTACCATTAATGTTTTTAATCTTTTCAGATATTATGAATATATATGTAAACAAAACTATAAATACAGATACTATTAAAAATTTTAAGTAATATAAAACCTGCCTCACCTTTTCAAAACTCTTTTATTTTAAATATTTTATTTATTTATTAGAGACACAGAGAGAAAGAGAAGCAGAGACACAAGGCAGAGGGAGAAGCAGGCTCCATTCATTGAGCCTGACGAGGGATTGGATCCCTGGTCTCCAGGATCACACCCTGGGCTGAAGGCAGCGCTAAACCACTGAACCACCCGGGCGGGCTGCCCTCAAAACTCTATTTTAAAAGGAAAATTTCTTGAGGTGCCTAGGTGGCTAAGTTGGTTAAGCGTCTGACTTTGGTTCAGGTTATGATCTTGGGGTCTTGGGATTGGCCCAAGTCGGGCTCCTCACTCAGCAGAGAGTCTGCTTCTTCTTCCTCTCTCTCTCCCCTTCTGTCCCTCCCCAACTCATGCTCTGGTAACTAAATAACATCTTAAAAAAAAAAAAAAAAAAAAAAGACGGGGGACGCCTGGGTGGTTCAGCAGTTGAGCGTCTGCTTTGGCTCAGGGTGTGATCCCAGAGTCCTGGGATCAAGTCTCATATCGGACTCCCTGCATGGAGCCTGCTTCTCCCCCTGCCTGTGTCTCTGCCTCTCTCTGTGTCTCTCATGAATAAATAAATAAAATCTTTAAAAAAAAAAAAAAAGAAAAGGAAATTTCTCCCACTCATTTCAAGTTATTCTTCTTACAGTTACACATAACATCTAAATGTTTCACAGGGCTTTAATAACCATCAAATTGTTCTCATAGGAAACCTGTTCAGTGGAACAGAAAACTTACAGGCAAGAAAATCAGGCATGAGTGATCTCTACACTAGAAATTGCATGTCCACACTTAAGATAGCAAACAAGTCTCAAACTAAGAAACACAAAGAATAAAGGATCTAGTCAGCAAATCTCAAAGTCACTTCCTATGCTCCAATGCTAAAATACCCAAAGGATTCTTTTTTTAAAAAAAAAGATTGTAGGGATCCCTGGGTGGCGCAGCGGTTTAGCGCCTGCCTTTGGCCCAGGGCGCAATCCTGGAGACCCGGGATCGAATCCCATATCGGGCTCCCGGTGCATGGAGCCTGCTTCTCCCTCTGCCTAGGTCTCTGCCTCTCTCTCTCTGTGTGACTATCATAAAAAAAAAAAAAAAAAAAAAATTGTATTTACCTATTTATGAGATACAGAAAGAGTGAGAAAGAGAGAGAGGGAGGCAGAGACCTAGGCAGAGGGAGAAGCAGACTCCCCACAAGGAGCCTGATGTGGGTCTCAATCCTGGACCCCAGAATAATGCCCTGAGCCAAAGGCAGACATTCAATTGCTGAACCACCCAGGTGGCCCCCCTCTTTTTTTAAAAATGTTATTTAGTTATCAGAGCATGAGTTGGGGAGGGACAGAGGGAGAGAGAGGAAGAAGCAGACTCTCTGCTGAGTGAGGAGCCTGACTTGGGCCAATCCCAAGACCCCAAGATCAAAACCTGAACCAAAGTCATCTGCTGAGCTACTCAGGTGTACCAAAATACCCAAAGGTTTCTTTTCTAACTTTCTTATTTAATATATTTTATTTATGAAATAGAGAGAGAGAGAGAGAGAGAGAGGAGAGAGAGGGGCAGAGACGCAGGCAGAGGGAGAAGCAGGCTCCACGCAGGGAGCTCGACATGGGACTCGATCCTGGGGCTCCAGGATCAGGCCCTGGGCTGAAGGCAGGTGCTAAACTGCTAAGCCACCCGGGCTGCCCCTACCTAAAGGTTTCTAATGAAGAATTCATTTTGCCAGGGATGCCTGGTAATCTTAAAAATCTTAAAAAAAATAAAAAAATAAAAAATCATTTTACCAAAAGGGAAGAGGCACACTTGTTCAACACAAGTCTGCTTAAATCGTACTCAAATAGAAGAAATTTAGTATTTTTAAAATCACTATAAAGTTATTTCCTAATTTCCCAACATAGGAAGCAGAAGAGTTATAAAAAGAAGAAAATAGCACTTCCCAAGATTCTTTTAGAATGGGGCGCCTGGGTGGCTGCCTTTGGCTCAGGGCACGATCCTGGGTTCAGGGATGGAGTCCTGCATTGGGCTCCCTGTGGGGAGCCTGCCTCTCTGTTTCTCATGAATAAATAAAGAAAATATATTTTTTTAAGATTTTATTTATTTATTCATGAGAGACACAGAGAGAGAGAGAGAGAGAGAGGCAGAGACACAGACAGAGGGAGAAGTAGGCTCCATGCAGGGAGCCCGATTGGGACTCAATCCCGGGTCTCCAGGGTCACACCCCGGGCCAAAGGCGGCGCTAAACCACTGAGCCACCCAGGCTGCCCTCATTTACTAAATAAAGAAAATCTTAAAAATAAAATAGATTCTTCTAGTGTACTTGTGGCCTATCTAAATCAGACTAGATTAACTGGCGGTGGTGAGTGTCTGAAGAAAATCTCTATATTCTCTAACTAGTTGTTAGGAGAGTAAGAGGGTTCAAAGAAACTATGTGTGTTTCAAATGCACTTTCCTAAACTCATCTTCCTCCATAAAATACTGAGTATGAAGGAACATTGTTTATGCCCCATCATTGACCCGGCCTTCTGTATTCATCCCCCAGGTTGTTTGTATAAGACTGCTCAAAATAGAGACCATACTCACATCAGATACAGCAATGGACTGCACATCAGCATTTGCGATGAGGTGGTTCTTCACAAGTGTCCCAGTAGCTGAGTCCCAGAACTGCACCTTCCCAGCAGAGTCCACACTTATGACAGTGCCATCAGACAAGAAGGCCACTCCCCATATGATACACTTCCGCTTAGACACACCCATATATTGCCTATCCACCAGCATTTTCTGAACAGTGCTCCCTGAAAAATAAGAAAAGCCCAAATTTGAATGGTACTTACTTCTTTTGTCTTCAAAACGCACCTGTTAGCTGCCTGAGCACAGATCACAAACAGCCAGTAAATATTAGTTATGGTGGACTCAGTCTCAAAACACAAAAATGGTTACCTGTAGACTTTGGGAGGGAAAGGGGAAGGACGGTTAGAGACAGAAATTTGGGGGGGGGGGGGGTGGAGGAGAGGAGGTGAAATGGAAAGGAGGCATTTGAGACTTTACTTAAAACCGCCTAAAAGCAATGTTCATGACACTTGGCTCTTTTCTAAAATACCAAGAAATGGAGAGAGGACAACAAATGACAAAATTTTGGGAATTAAAAAGCAAACATAAAGTAGTAACTGACAGAGCAGAGCCCTGAAATTAAGACCCAAGTCAACGGGGGGGCGGGGGGGGGGGAGCCAGGAAGCCACTTGATTTATACCATGAAATCCTCAGAAGATTCAGCAACTGTGGTGACCCCAAAAACTCTGGAAACAGAAGTGAAAATGGAACTAAAAAGAGAAATTGGTTCAAAGTTTTAGAAACTTATAGATCCTCCAGATAACTATTCCCTAACTAAAAAGCCAGGCAACTCCCTAAACTTCACTTCAAACAAGAATGGAGAGTCATTCTCTAATATCAGGCACAACTAAGGGTGGGATTACTATATGGAAAAAAGATAAAGCGAAAATTTATTAACTGAATGTTGAGAACACCCATTTTCTTCCCAGAATACCAATAACCAGACTATCACAGGCAAGAAAATAAAAAACATTTCTGGGAAATATGACCAGCCTAAGAAAAAAGATATAAAAAGCCAATGTCTTTGGAGGTTCCCCAAACTAAGACTCCAGCCAGATCATTCTTCAGTGAAGCTCATGAGCAATAAGCTCCACACATGTGGTCAGGAAAGGAATTACCAGACAAAAGCCTGAGCTTTTGTGAGCAAAGCCTGAATGTAAAAGGCAAAGCCTGAATGTGAAAGGCAGAAGCCAGAGAAACTATCAGAAAAATATACCAGGAAAAAAACAGAGCAAGGGTGAAGAATATTTGACAAATACTATCTCGAATAACCTTAGAAAGAGAAGTCAGTATATAATGAAACAAAAAAATGCTATAAAAAAGAACACTCAGGAAACAAACAAAAAAACCTTTGGAAATGGCAGAAATGAAAAACTCAGTAACAGGATTTAAAGATAAAGACAAGGGGTACCTAGCTGTCTCAGTTGGTGGAGCATGTGATTCTTGATCTTGGGTCTGTGAGCTCGAGTCCCACACTTGGGGGTACCAAATACTTAAAATAAAATCTAAATAAATAAATAAAAATAAACTTCCAGGAAGCAGAAAAAGTCAAAGAGATGAAAAATAAGAGAGGGGGAAAGAGATAAAAAAAATTAAAGAGCCAACAACAAAATAGTAAAATTTCAGAAAGAAAATGAAGAGAAACTTATTTACAAAATAATTTTTTTGTTTGTTAACCAAATAATTATAAGAATTTTCCCCATAACTGAGAACACTTGGATGATGTAGTCAGTTAAACGTCTTTGACTCTTGGTTTTGGCTCAGGTCTTGGGATTGAGCCCTGCATCAGGAGTCTGCTTGGAACTGACTCTTTCTCCCTCTCCCTCGCCCCTCCCCACTGTGCTCTCTACAGAAGAAAGAAAAAAAAGAAAAAAGAAAAGAAAAGAAAGAAAAGAAAAAAGAAAGAAAAAGAAAGAAAGAAAGAAAGAAAGAAAGAAAGAAAGAAAGAAAGAAAGAAATCTTAAGAAAAAAAAATGTCCCTCAAAACTGAAAAATGGTTTTTGATTAAAATAATCTACCAAGTATCTAATATGACTGATGTTAATGGATCCACACATCAAGAAACCTAATTGTTACATTTCAGAACAGTAAGAATAAAGGAAAGATCCTAACAGCTCCTTGGAAAAACAGACCAAAAAAACCTATACAAAAGATCTTCTCCCAGCATGGCATCAGAGTCTATAGTAATATTCAAAGCTGGAAGACAATGGAGCCAATTCCCTTCAAAATTCTAAGGAAAAATAATTTCTGAGCTAGCTCATGAACCTTCTAATGATCCACCAAACAAAAGGATAAATCAGGAAGTGAATGGTAACTGGGGATTCCACCTGAGAGAGGAGTAAAGGAGATCCATGGAATGACTGAGAAATCAAGGTTCAAAACCTACAGAGAGGTACAACAGGCCCAAAAATTGGTATACTAGATTGGAGGTCAGAAGGCTCTGGGGGGAGAATCTTTCAAGAAGATAAAGGTGGTAGAAAGAAAATCAAATCTGAACCTAATTTATACAACTGGAAGAATTTGAGGATATATCAGTGAGACAAAACATAACACATATGTGTATGTATACATGTACATAGGTGGAGGTAAACATCAAAAGAATTAGCTAAGAGTTATAGATGGCTGCCTCTGAGGAGTGAGAAGGGAGAGAGGGGCAATCTGCTTCTTTGTAACAAGCCTCAAGGAGTTCTTTGACTATGCATGTGTAACAGATAAGAAAAAATTTAAGCATGGAAGAAAGGAAAAACTAGACAAAGGGCACCTGGGTGGCTCAGTGGTTGAGCATCTGCCTTTGGTTCAGGCTGTGATCTCACGGTCCTGGGATCGAGTCCTACATCAGGCTCCCCATTGGGAGCCTGCTTCTCCCTCTGCCTATGTCTCTTTCTCTGTGTCTCTCATGAATAAATAAACAAAATCTTAAAAAAAAGAAAAGAAAAACGAGACAAACCTGACCTGTTTTACTTCCCATCTTAGATGGGAGTATAGAGGGGCCCACCTAACAAGTCGAAGTCAGTCTCATCACTGAAGGATTCCATAAGCCAATTCTGTATGCCAAGAATAGAGAAAAGGAGATGGTTCTCTACCTTTCTGATCTCATACCTCACCAATTATGCTACCAAGACCTTATGCTTCTCAAAGAGAGACATCTACTTTTACCAAGGTCCGGTATATATTAAATAGTTATTCTAACTGGTCATTTGTTGTAAATATTATATTGCTCGAGGGTGAACTTTTTTTCTTTTTTTAAATTTTATTTAAGGGTGAACTTTCATATGAATTCTTACTAGATAAAACATATGCATCTCACTGAAGACCCAGGATTCCCCCAAAAGCAGCAGAAGCAATCCAATAAAGGAGTGAAATTTGTGGCAAGCATCTCAGAAGGTTACTGAGAGATTAGGCCCTAAACTCATTGAAAGAACAAAGGCTCAAGCTTTTGGAAACCACCATTGTGAATCTGACAAACAAGACACACATCCCAAATGAACTTAGAAAACAGTCACCTGATTTGACATCAAACACACTAATGTAGTCTATGGAGCCAGCTGCAATGTGGGTGCCAGAGGGATGCCAGCTGAGACTCAGGATGCGACCTTGGGAGTTGTACAACAAAAAAGAAAGGGAGATACACATAATTATACAGTAAAGGGTAACTGAGTTCTCCTTTGATAATTATCTACAGGTCTAGTGTTTTGCAATCTTAACTATCATCTACTACACTCTGGTGAAGAACTGTTTTATAACAGATGAGGAACTCCTCTGTCCTGGAATCCATAATCAAGTATTTAATATTATTTTAATAACGTAGAAATAGTAAGAGTGTAAAGAAAAATACAGCTTTTTGAGGGTGATGTTAGTAACCTAACAAAATTTAAATGTGCATATTTGGCTCAGCAATTCCACTGGGAATTAATCAAGGAGAAATACATGTAGGAGTATTCAAAAATATATATACTGGAATATTCATTGCTACCCTGATTATAGTAGTAAAAAAATTTTTTTTAAATATCAACAGGGACACCTGGGTGGCTCAGCAGTTAAGTGTCTGCGTTCAGCCCAGGCGTGATCCTGGAGACCCCAGGATCGAGTCCCACGTCAGGCTCCCTGCATGGAGCTTGCTTCTCCCTCTGCTTCTGCCTGTGTCTGCCTCTCTCTCTCTGTCTCTCATGAATGAACGAATAAATAAATAAAATCATAAATAAATAAATATCCATCAATAGGAGGAGTTTGGTTAAATAAATTACAGAACACCATAAAATGGAATGCCATGCAAACAGCCATGATTGACATGGAAGATTAGTTGTAATATACCAAGTGAGAAAATAAGCACAAGCACTCCTGTGTATTTGTCTATATGAATATGCAAAAAGTCTAGAAGATTACTTCTAAAATGTTGTCCACAGAGCGGAATGAGATAATCTTCTCTTTCACATTTGGCTAAACACACAAGTTTTGACTAAGCATTTTATCATTTTTGTAATTAAAAAGGAACACCCAAGGGGCATGTGGGTGGGTCTGTTTGTTGAGTGTCAGACTTTTGATTTTGGCTCAGGTAATAATCTGGGGGTCATGAGATCCAGTCCCATGTCAGGCTCCATGCTTGGTGGGGAGTCCACTTGAGATTCTCTCTCCTTCTTCCCTTCGCTCTACTTGAGCTCTCATAAACAAATAAATAAAACACCTAAGCCTAGGTGGCTCAGTTGGTGGAATATGAGACTCTTGATCTTGGTGCTGTAGGTGTAAGCCCTGTGATAGGTGGTGGAGATTACATAAAAATAAAATCTTTACAAATGAATGAATGAATGAATGAATTACTGAGAAAATAAATAAAAGAATATACAAAAGATATTCAAAACAAAAGGAATCTGACTAGCAGATAATTAATATTACTAATGGACACAGAATACATGGGACAGGTACTGTTTTCTAGAAGGGTCAGCAAGCTATGGCCCAAAGGGCCAAATCAGGCCCACCAATTTTTTTTTTTATAAATAAAATTTTACCAAAGCACAGTCATACCCATTTGTTTATTATCTATGGCTACTTACTTTTATTGGACAAGAGAGTTGACAGAAAGCATGGCCTGCAAAAATTACAATATTTCCTACCTGCTATCTTTACAGAAAAGGTCTGCTAACCCCTGCTCTAGATATCAGTGTCAACTGGTCCAAGTGGAACATGGGAAATTGTTTTAAAATTCTAGTTTTAAGACTTTACGCACCGTGTTAAAACTTCAAAAAGAATATAACAAAGTGACTTATACAGAAACACTTGCTTTCCTGCATATTTCTAGTTTTTCTAATTCGAAAGCAATCACAACTATATGCTACAGGATAGACAAAGCCTGAGTGAAGGATGGCTTCAAGCACATACCCTACACTCATAAAATTGGCATGCAAAGGGCAGCCAGGGTGGCTCAGTGTTTTAGCACCGCCTTCAGCCCGGGGCGTGATCCTGGAGACCAGGGATCCCGCGTCAGGCTGGAGCCTGCTTCTCCCTCTGCCTGTGTCTCTGCCTCTCTCTCTGTGTGTCTCTCATGAATAAATAAAATCTTAAAAAAAAAATTGGCATGCAGATAAAACATTACCTGGAACCATGGGAAAACAACCTAACCCCAGTGGCACACAAAATTACTTGTAGTTAAGGTTACTCATGGCCCCACCAAAAAATGATCCTTACTTTTCTGTCGATCAAAATTTCTTTCAAACTGAATTTTGTCTGGAGTGATTTGAAATAGCTTCACAGATCCATCTTCACAGCCGACCTATTAGAGAAAAAGTAAATAGAGAAGACAAGCATTTTGTAGAACTAAATATATGCTTTTACAAATACAAATATTTCTTTTGTAAAGCTGTCACTTGCTGTGAGAGAAAAACAGTATGTGAGAGAAGAAAAAGCTTACTGGTATCAAGGAATTGACAGTATATTTTTGGCAGGCTTCATGTCCTAGTCAGAAAACAGGCTAATTAGTGGCCCAATTCCTGTACAGGACATGGAATAGAAGTAGGATTTTACAGCACCTATCTGCTAGAGACCCATGGCCTAAATAAAATACCCATTAACTATACAAGATACTGTATAAATTAGTGCAAATCAAACAAGAATCATAGACTTTTCCGAAAAAATGCAGTATCTGGAAATATCCATTTTAAGGATAACAGTGTGTGTGTGTGTGTGGAGGTTGGCCCGGGGGGTAGGTTGTCTTCTTAGTCCGCACAGAATTTTTGAGAAACACTGTAGTAGAGCATAGTTGCATAAGTTAACTTGTGGAAGAACCTCCTAGAACTTTTAACGAACATTAGTGTGTTGTGAATCTTCAGGAGGATTTCACGTTAACATGCCATATTCTGAAATGATATTTACCATAAAACATAAAGCACAATACAACAAAAAAGTCTCTACATCTTCCAATTCCAAAGTACAGTTTGAGAAATACTGAACCAAACTAACCCTCTCATTTCATAAATGAATAAAAGGTTCAAAGTAGCAGCAGAAAGGATGCAAAAGTACAAGTGGTTTTTATTTTTATTTCTATTTTTATTTATTTTTTAAAGATTTTATTTCTTTATTCATGAGAGACACAGCGAGAAAGAGGCAGAGACACAGGCAGAGAGAGACGCAGGCTCCATGCAGGGAGCCTGATGTGGGACAAGTGATCCCAGGACAAGTGATTTTTAATCCCCAATATCAACTCCAATCTTTTATTGGGGTTGCTGGAATTAACCTCAGATCGGAGTTGCTACATGTCATAATAAAATTTAACTTTACCCTCCTGTGAACACAGAAGAAGTGAGTGAGCACAAGAGAAATCTTGTTTTAAATTATTAGCAGTTGGGGTGCCTGGCTGGCTCAGTTGGTAGTGTGTGACTCTTGATCTCGGGCTCATGAGTTTGAGCTCCACGTTGGGTATGGAGATTACTTAAAAATAAAGTCTTCAAATTACCAATAGTTGCTTACTAACCAAAAGCTGAGAGCCGTGAGGACTGACAGCCATGCTCCAAATGGGTCCTCCAAAGGCGTCCATGGTGTACTTGATGTTTAATGCCTGCAGATCATACTCGATAATCTCTCCATTGAGTCCAGCACTAAAGAGTCGCTGTCCTTTTGCCCAACACAGAGCTTCCGTAGCCCGAGATTCATGACCTGGAAAAAACTACAGAAATACCATAACTCGTCAACCCACCATGAATTTACCAGCTAGCAGCACTGTGTGGTCACAGAAAACATGGTAAAAATTAAAACACTTCCCTAGAAATAACTGTGTAGGATTTTATTTTACCAGAAGATGTTTATTAATATTTTCATTTTCTAGATTAAAATTTTAGTTATCTATACAGTTGTTTTTTCCCTAGGACTTGTTCAGCAAAACCTTTTCACTAGAAAGTCTATACCTAATTGTATTTGATATATCCAAATTAAAAAAAAAAAGTAAATAAGGGCACCTGGGTGGCTCAGTGGGTGAGCGTCTGCCTTTGGCTCAGATCGGAGTTCCGGGGTCCTGGGATTGAGTCCCACATCAGGCTCCTCGCAGGGAGCCTGCTTCTCCCTCTACTTATGTCTCTGCCTCTTTCTCTGTGTCTCTCACGAAGAAATAAAATTAAAAACTTAAAAATAAATAAATCTATCTTAATTGGGTGATAGTTTCAAAGGTTTATGCATGTCAAAGTTATCAATGTATATACTTTAAGTACATGCTGTTTATAGTGTCAATTTTACCTATAAAAAGTTTATTTTGGAGGGGAATCCCTGGGTGGCTCAGCAGTTTAGTGCCTGCCTTCAGCCTAGGGCGTGATCCTTGGGAGTCCTGGGATCGCATCCCACATCAGGCTCCCTGCATGGAGCCTGCTTCTCCCCCCCCCCCCATAAATAAATAAATAAATAAATAAATAAATAAATAAATAAATCTTTTTTTAAAAAGGTTTTTTTTTTCTAAATAAAAGAAATGGAGGCACTTGGCTGGCTCATTCAGAAGACCATGTGACTCTTGATCTCTGAGCTGTAAGTCTGAGCCCCACAGTGTAGAGATTATAAATCAAAATAAATAAACATATAAAAACTTTTACAAATAAAATAAACGATGTAGTTCAGTGTTTCATTCAAGTCTCGGATTTTTTTTTAAAGATTTTCTTTGAGAGAGAAAGAGAACATGAGAGATTATACACAAGCGGGGGGGGGAGGGGCAGAGGGAGAGGGAAAAGCAGACTCCTTGCTGAGTGGGGAGCCTGATGTGGGACTCCATCCTAGGAGCCCAGGATCATGACCCAAGCAGAAGGCAGACATTCAATCAACTGAGCCACCCAGGCACCCAAGTCTCAGATTTCTTTCATTTTTTTTTTTTAAGTCTCAGATTTCTAAGTGTTTTCTTAACACTTAAAAAGTTTTCATATATATCAATGCATTTTATTCTTAAACCTTCTCAGCATGAAAGGGACTGAGTAGCTACAATTTTTCCTCTCTGAACTTGAAATGACATAAGTACTTGTGGGTTAAGCAGCTTGCTCAAAGTGCCAAAGGCAAATGTGAAGAGAATATTTTAATTCTTATTCTTAGTCCCTACTCTTTTCACTCTAACGGACAAAATTTTTTCTTGCTCTGACAATGATTAACAATATTAGGGGAGGGACTATGGAGGAAAAAAAGACTAGACTGAACCAATTATTGTTGATAAAAGAAGAGATAAGGGATGCCTGGGTGACTCAGTGGTTGAGTGTCTGCCTTTGGCTCAGGTCCTGATCCCGGAGACAGTCCCAAATCAGGCTCTTCACAGGGAGCCTATTTCTCCTACTGCCTATGTCTTTGTCTACTCCCACTGCCTGTGTCTTTGTCTCTGTGTCTCTCATGAACAGATAAATAATCCAATCTTTAAAAAATGAAAAAGAGAAAAGGAGAAACGAGAACAGAAAATAAGGGATACTCAGTAAAAGAATGGCTGAAATATTCATGAATCCTATCTTAACTCAGGAGAGGCTATGTAGTAGGCTCTTGCTAAATGCTGGGAACACAGTTATCAACATCACTGACGGGCAGCCCCAGTAGCTCAGCGGTTTGGCGCCGCCTTCAGCTCAGGGCATGATCCTGGAGACCCAGGATCGAATCCCACATCGGGCTCCCTGCATGGGGCCTGCTTCTCCCTCTGCCTGTGTCTCTGCCTCTCTCTCTCTTTCTCTTTGTCTCTCATGAATAAATAAAATACTAAAAACAACAACAACAAAACAACAAAAAACATCATCACTGACATGGCCCCTTCCTAAAATTTGAAGTTCAGTAGGGAAGAAAAACATTAAACAAATATACAAATTATTATATAATTACAACTGTCATAAAAAACAAGAAATATCACAGAATGTAATAAACATGTGCCACAGCACATTTTTCATAGTACAAAATGTGACATATTTGTGGTAATGAGCAATTTTTTTTAACTCTTTTAGTTCTTCAGGGGTCAACTAAGTCATCCCTTTCCCCAATTCCTAAACCCACATCATCAGAGTAAGGCAACTCTTTACTAAGATTCTATGTCTGTGCTTAGCTTTATCATAAAATTTACCTGTTTGGAAATTGTATAGTCATATTTCCCCCACTGGACGTTGAGCTCCTTCAAGGCTGGGCTTCTGACACTTGTTATAATGCCTTATACTTGCCACTCGTTTAGAAATAATCGCAAGGTGCCTAAATTTCAAATTCTAGGCTGCTAAACACTGAATTCATTCATTTAACCATCTATCCATCCACAGGCATCCATTCAGTGTCTAGGACCCATAACACAATAAGTGTGAATTATTTTGTTGCACCTTGAATCAGTAATCAGTGCCTTTGAAAAATATGCTGCTGCAATTGCCCTCTGTATACACCCAAATAGTATTTTCCTTTTTTACTTTCAAATACAGGCATTTAAGTCTACATTCTCTCAGATAGATGAACTTAGAAATCCATCTTCCTACCATCATGTCACCAGAAAGTTGGATTTTTTTTTTTAAGATTTCATTTATTTATTCATAAGAGACATAGGCAGAGGGAGAAGCATGTTCCCCTGCGGGGGACCCTAACACGGGACCCTGATCCCAGGACTCCAGGATCTTGACCTGAGCTAAAGGCAGAGGCTTAACCACTGAGCCACTCAGGCATTCTACCAGAAAGTTTGCTATTAAGATGTTTTGGTTTTTTTCTAAGCTGAAAATGAAATGGGTATGGACAATCCCAGCAGGAAACGCCACCTTACAAAGTTGCAGTGGTGCAAAAACTGATATAAAGTAATGATCTTGACAGTTTCCCTTTTTGTTGTGACCAAAAGATCCAGCAACCTTCAGTTGTCAAATGGCAGTGAGCCACCACAACTCGTAGTTAGTATCTTTATGACACTACACAGATCAAAACTTTGAGCCCAGGGACCCCCGAGTGGCTCAGGTTAGCGCCTGCCTTCCACCCAGGGCGTGATCCTGGGGCCCCGGGATGGAGTCCCACACAGGGCTCCCTGCAGGGAGCCTGCTTCTCCCTCTGCCTGTGTCTCTGCCTCTGTGTGTTTGTCATGAATAAATAAAATCTTAAGACAAAAACAAAACAAAACTCTGAGCCCAGACAAGAAACTGCGTATTTGCTATACAAGTTAAATAGTTCTAAACAACTCCAGAGTCACTTTTCTTTTGATCTCTTGGAATACAAGATGCAGAATTGAACTTAAGAAAATTAACTCAGCAACACCAAATCAGGCTTCCAAATGACTTACTTTCTCCTGAAAGTAGTTTGCTGACAAGTTATAAATTTCCACAGTGCCATCTGTTCGAGAAACAGCCAATCTGTTTGACTGGTTATTGTAAGCCACGCAGCGGATCCCTGATGGAACATAATTAAAGAAACGTACTCGATGGACCTTAAATTCACCCATTCCTGGGAGGGGGGGGGGAAAAAGAGCCATTATTGTTAAACGTTAACAACAGTATGTCACATGTATTGTTTCTTCTTGTCAACAGCAGTATGTCACGTGTACTACCTATCATCACTGTCCTGGATGGAAGAGTCCAACTGTGTCTCACGGAGGTTCCCTTCTAAATATCTAGTTAATGATGCTTTCACACCCCAAGCAAGGAGCTATGAAACCATCTCCAGAAGCTCGGGATGCTTCAGCTAAAAATGAGAACATCAACATACATGAAGAGCATGCCCCAGACTCCTAACAATCCTGCCAATTACCTGAAGAAAGTACTCTGGGAAAGAGAGGTAAGAGTGAACGTAACCTCATTCTGTAATCCGGTGTGTGCACCGAAGGGAAGGAAGCACATCGTGCAAACCAGCTGCATTCGAGGCAGAAACTAAGGTACCCCTTTCTATTTTCTGTGCGAGGTTTCTGGCGGGGGTGGGGGGCGGGAGTTGTGAAGAGGAGGCTAACCCCCCCTCCCAACACTCAAGAAGCAAGAAATACTGGCAACCTAAATCAGCCTCTCAGAGTCAGGTGCGCAGAACTCCTGCCATTAAAATCATCTGGATAAAAGGCTTTGAAAAACGCAGGATTCTGGGTCCTACTCCACAGCTCCAGAATTCCAGTCTCTCGGTTGTGGAGAGAAGGGGGGGAGGGGGAGACTAGGAGTCTGCATTTTCGCGAACACCTCTCCCTAACTTCACAGCACGCTAAGTTCGCAAATTACAGACCCTCTGAGGTAGCGCCAGGGAGGCTGACCGGGCAGGCAGAACCAAGCGCTCCTCAAGGGAAGGAAGCGACGGGACTCAGCCGGGCGCCTGTCACCGTCGCCTCCCCACGCCACAAGCCTACACCTTCCGCGAGGAGAGCGGCCGGCTCCGGCTCGCCCGTCACGCGTCGTCCCTCAGGGTTTGGAACCTGCGGGCAGGGCAGGCGCGCCCGGCCCGGCCCGGCCCGGCTGAGGGGGCGTCGGAAGCGCGCGCTGCCACTCCGCCGGGCATCTACGGAGTAGCCGCCCCCCCCCCCCCCCCCGGCCTCGGCCCAAGAACCGCGAGCTCCACCGGCGTCACCGGGGCAGGCAGCACCCCGCCGAAGTCCTCTCGCACCCCTTCCCCAACTCACCGACGGACGGGGGCTCGCCTCTCTCTGCCGCGGCCCCACGTGCGCGCGCGCTCGCGTGCTCTGCCCCGGAAGTGCTCGCGGCGCAAGGCCGGAAGTGCGCAGGCAGTGCTCGCGGCGGCGGCGACGGCGGCGGGAGGTTCGGTTGTCGCCCGTTGGCCGCGCGGCGCCGCGCTCGGCGGCCGCCATTGCAGGTCAGGCCGCGGGCGGGGGGCGCGGGAGGCCGCGGGGAGCGAGGGCTGAGCCGGGGCCGGGGGCGAGGGGGCGAGGGAGTGGGCAGCTAGGGAGCTGGGGCCGGGTGGGGCGTTCGGCTCGAGGAGAAGAATGGCGAGCCGAGGGGCGGGGAGCGGCGGGCGGGGGAGGGGGAGGGGCGGCCGGGAAGGGGGAGGGGAGAGAGGAGAACCACGCAGAGGTGGGGGCGAGCCCCTGGGGCCCCCGGGGCGGGGGGGCCAGGAATTGTGGGGGAAGGGAGCGGTGTATAGACGGAAGGCGGAGGGAAGGAAGGGAGCGAGCGGGGCGGAGCGAGAGAAGGGCGGAAAGGGTGGCCGAGCGCGGGCGGAGGACGGAGAAGGGGGCGGCGCGGGCCGGAACCTCGAGGTACGTGCGGAAAGGGGCTCTTCCCCGGGTCGGGAGGGAGTCCAGCACGCGAGGCTTGCGGGAGCGGGGTAGACCTGGAACCCAGGAAGTAGCGGGAACATCAGAAGGGGGACTGGGTGGGAGGCGGGTGGGGGATAGGGCTCTGAGGTTTGTTCGAAGGGACGTTTCAAGTCGCGGGGGGAAGCCGCTGGGAGAGACAATCGGGAGGGTGGTTAGGAGGACGAGCGATCCAGGTTCTTTTGTGGGTGGAGTGAGAGACTAAAGAGCGGGGTGGGGTTCTGGAGGGGCGAAGTACTTGAGGTTGAAGAGGGAGGGAGCAGGGAACGATTTGGAGAATGAGGGTGGTAGAAGAACAACGTTTAAACAGTGATCTTTGGGAGGAGGGTGGACGGTTTGGAAGATTACTCCAGCGAGAGGTGTGGAGGAATGCAGTTTAAAGGATAGTTTCCTTGGGAGGGAGCAGAAAGGGTTAAATAGGTTGGTAGGAAGTCCCAGCGAAATTCTGGGGGTGATTCGGAGGGGGTGGGGAAGAGAGGGGAAGCGGATTGAGAAGTCCCAGAAAGTGGGCGGGACTAGACATAGGAAGTGTTTGTAGCTCCAACTGGAGGGATGGGAGGGGGCCGGGGCAGAGGGTGAAGATGGGGGCCGGTGGGAGGAGAATACAGGGTAGTGTGAGACCTCCAGCAGGGCTAGAGAGGCGGGGCTTTGGGGAAGATAGGGGGTCACAGCTGTAAGATGGGGAAGAGAGTTGAGATGAGGCTGCAGAGTAGCAGAAGATGGAGAAAACTGGAGTAACTCAGATCGACTGAAGCCATCTTTTCCACCCATTGTCTGCAAATACCAGTAATTGATTCCCCCCCATCATGGGAATCCTAAAATGTGATGGGAAAGTACCACGTGTATGCATAGTATCCACACATGTTTTTGAACACACTCTTCACTAATGAAAAGTTTGGAAGCATTCATTTCCACCTACCCTCCATAGCCCCTTTTGGGAGGGAAGCAAGGTTCTCCTTTAGAAACCATTTTAGTGCTTAATGACATAAGCCTGTCAGGAGATAAGATTTTCCCTTTGAAACTTAAGATCATCCCCTTCAGTCACAAACCACAATAACACTGCTAATAAAAATAATCTGTGTTCATTTGTATATGAAAACTTCCTGAATTGTTCATTTGGTGGAAAGGCACATAGAGAAGTAGTGGTCTTTAGAGAAAAGAGGGAAAAAAAAAAAAAAACCTTTCAGAGCTTAATTCTTGAAGCAGTTCGGTGAACCTTGACTGTCCTGTTTGAATCGTTCTCCCATTATGTAAGCTGAGTTTTACTCTGATAACCTCCTGCTTTTGTAGGATGTTTTAGTCCACTATAAACGTTAATAATATAGCATTAAGTCATTCTGTTGGACATATAGTAAGAAAATGTCAAGTTCCCCAGAGATAATACATAGTTTGACCCTAAAAGCTTACCATATTTTAGGCACTGTGCTGAGGACTTTACATTCATAACCTCATTAAATTTTCACAACCATTTGAGATAGGTTCATTCTTACGCTCAGTTTATTGGTGGAGAAACAAACCTAAAAGGTTAGATTATTCCCGTGTCACACATAGGATAAGTGACAGAAATCCAGGTCTGATTACTTTGAGTACTCGTTGCATTCCAAAACAACAGTCTCTGGGAATGAATAAAAGTTCAGTAAATGCTAAGTGTTGGTCTGGCAATTTGAAAACATTTTGTGTCCTGTATTTAATTTTTTTAAATAAAAAATTGAATTTTTTATATTAAGAACTGTAAAATTAAAGCCTTTATTCTCTATCTTAAAATAGAAGATGAAAGGTTGTAATGAAAATTTATAAAATACTAGTGAGCTTTAGTAAAATTTAATTATTTGTCATTACTATTAAGTTCCCTTGTTCAGAGAAAAGCTGTATGTTCTGTTTATTTGGATCCATGCTATACTTTCTTCCACATTCTATTTTGGGGACAGTTAACCATTATTGAAGATCATTGCTCATTCATTCTGTTTTCTGTAAGACATTAGTAGTCTTAAACATTTAACAGTTTGTAAAGTAAATTATAAGACTTCAATTTTGTTCAAGATTAAAACAGTGACAAAAGAATGTCCTCTTTTCTTGGCTCATTTTGTCTTATACTAGTATTGAATTCTGGAGGTGACATTGAGTAGATCTCTAGGGATTTCAAGAAATCTAAATCTCACTAATTGAATATGATAAAAAGGTTTGTTTTTGACTGGCTACCCCAGAGATGTAATAGGTACTTTGACTGTAGTTGTGTAGGTTACTCACTTGCCATTTTGTAGAAATGAGAAAGGCCAATATTTGTAAAGCAGTCAGAAGTTATGCATAGGTACTGTATGCCAGGAGCTGTGGGAGAGGACTGCTGGAGAGGCCATATAGTGAAGGGATTAAGGGGTCACATCTCACCTCTACCACTTACGAGCTGTGCCCAGTTACTTTTGAGTTTCTTTTAAGCATGTTTCCTCATTTGTAAAATGGGAATAAGAGTGCTTACATCGTTAACGTGGTTCTCACGATGAAATGAGAAAATCCAATAAGTGTCCACAAAAGTTTAGCTATGGGAGAAATGAAGCTTTTTGTATTATAATGCTTTGCCTGGATTTTTCTTCTTAAGTTGTATTTGCACTCTGATTTTCAGGTGTTTGATAATGACTTTAATTGTAACTACATTCAAAATAGGGATAGAAGTCAAACCACAGTTAAATAAGGTATTTATGAAGTGCCCAGACTGATACTGTTCCAGTTAACTCTTCTGAATTTTGTGTAGGGCTCCACTGTGGCTCTGGATTGGTATTAAGAATACTGGTTTCTTTGCTGCGCTATAGTTTGTTCAGGGGTCTTGAAGTTACCTGGACCACTGTCCTGAGAAGTATTAGTGTGACTTTACCTAGGATCTCCAGACTGGATCCATGTCTTAAGACAGGATGACCTGGGGCAAACCATTTCTAGACATTTTGAAGCCCCAGAAAAAGGCTCTAAAAAAGAAAAAGAAAGAAAGAAAATATCCAGTGTTAATTAGAATGTATAAAGTGCTTTAAAAAAGTGTTTCCTTTAGAAAGTTAAAGTTACTAAGTTAGGAATACAAAACTATATTGTTAAGTGATGTGAAAGCCCAGAAAAATTAAGCAGAAAAAAATTTCCCCATTTTTGAGCTATGGGGGTGGAGGGGTTGAAATTCGGGAGAAAGAGGTTTGGTTTTTCCCCCCACTTTGCCATTGTTCCAGGTCCATACTCCAGTGTGGCCTATGAGACTCCACTGTGAAGTACAGTCAATTAAATGTTTTTCAAAAAGTAATATCACAGAAATTTTTCCTTGGCTCTACAGTTACACACATTATCAATTTAGAATTATTATTCTTAACTAGAGATAAATAAGATGGTCTTCACCCAATCTGGGATTAAACTCAAGACTCAGAGAGAGATGCCAGGCAGGCTCTTCCATGGACTCCTTTTAGAGTGTATTTTTCAGGCTGTGTCTTCAAATGTTTTTAATCTGCAATTTCTACATAAGCAATATCTTAGAACAAACGTAGAAATTGTTCTACTTCATTGTTGGAATTAGCTGAGACTGAAGACTTAGAAAATTTGTTGTACAGAAAGTATTTATCATAATGTTACATTTGTTATAGTTGATAGGACATGATTTGTATTGTACTGCCTCACTGCTTCATTTTCCTACTACCTGCCTACTGTCAAGGGTATAGGGACAGGTTGGGCTGCATGTTGTCAGATCCTTTTTAGTCAACTCCACATTAAGTGTGATACACAGTCCCTGTTGGCTCCATCAGGTGTGTCCTCAATGATGTGCCCAGGTATACCTGCCTACTCTAGCCCTGAGAACAGTTGTCTAGAATAGTAATCTCAAGGAGTAAGAAAAGGAATAATTAAATTCAGGTGATTGCCTATTTTAAGGCATTAAAATAGAAATTTAAAGATTTGAGAGCGAGCACACATGAGTTGGGGGTGGGGGGAGAGGAAGAGAATCTCAGATACCGTGCTGAACATGGAGCCTCATGTGGGGCTTAATCTCACAACCCTGAGATCACGACCTGAGTTGGACACTTAACTGACTATGCCACCCAAACGCCCCTAAAGTAGAATTTTAAAATTTGCTTAAGGAATGCCTTCTGCACTTCTTACTAATTTAGTAAATACACTCCTATGTAGGTAAACATAGCCAGGCCAATCTACAGGTTCCTGTGGACTAGACTCTTGGTGTGAATTAAGTGGGTGTGAACTTCATTTGTGTTCACATCTGCAGCATCCCAGTAGGACTTGCACAAGCTTTTACCAGTCGACTAGGTATAGCAGCAGAATGGTGAAGCTGTAGGCCACAGAATTTTTATTTTCAGGAGTATTGGTAGGTGTTTGCCAGTATTGAGAGGTAAACTAAGGCAGGGCCTACTGTATAAGTTGGTAAAGCTGTGTACTCACAAGCGCTGGGGATTAGTATGCAGGTATAGCTTTTCTGACCCAGCTATCAGGCATGTTTTCCTTTTACCCACTTGGGCCACTGTTACAAATTCCTTTTCTACCAGGAGGCTGTTCAGGAAATGTGGAATGCACTGAAAATACTACTGCATCTCCCTTAAATGGTCCATAGGTATTCATCTCAAACATGTTTCCAAAGGCCTTAAAGATTGATTTCCTTCCCTGCCATGGCCTTCCTAGAACTCGAGTATCTCTGTGAACACTTAATCGCTTCTCAGAAACCACCTATATATTCCTATAATTACATCTATCAAGGAACATAGAGTGTATTATCAGTCATCAAAAGCTTAGTTATAAGAACACTTTAATCTGTATGCATTTATTAACCTTTAGAAACTCTTTGACTTCTAGTTATTGAGTCTTTTTTGATTCATGGCTAAAATATACCCACCATTCTCCAAATTATAGTCAAAATTATAGTGTGGAAATACTGATGTATATTTTCCATTCTCTAAAAGAAATAGCTGTCTTTAAAGCATTTTTGCATATATGTGGTCTTCACAGTAGTTTAATGAGTCAGATAATTGAGGTACTAGCCCCATGGTCATTAAGTGACTTGTGTATGATGACATGGTGAAGAGTTCTGCACTTGCAGGCTGGAACCTGACTTTAAGTCTTCTGATTTTAAATTGTAATCCTTTCTACTTCAAGAAACCTTAGAAGAATTTTAACAGTGCTTTTGGTTTAGTTGGTTCCTAAGCCTTGTGTATTTGTTCTCAAGCAGCACCAGTTGTGGTGCTGCTGCAGATGGTCTGACTTACAGATGCTTTCTTGATTGCCCTTCTGACCAGCTCTTCCATGTATGCTGTGCCACCTGATGCTTTGATGCCTTTCATTCTCACTAGTACTTGGTTTTCTCCTTTGGAAGTGCATTGATTAGGAGTGTAGATAAAGACAAGTGACCTAGGTTCTTAGGCGTGTACAGCATCTGATTCATAGTTTAAAAAAAAAAAAGTTAGCTATTGTTTATAGTTGAATTTGAAGACCGGTGAATTGACTGACCTTATGTTCCTAGAGTATATTTAATGCTCAAAAACAGAGCTGTCCTGTAAGGTTCTTGGCAATGTACTTTCCCCTGGAGATCCAAAGTGAAGGTTAACACCAATGAAAAACCCTGTTTAATGTTTGAATCCAATGTTTGCTAAGCTTGAGCACAATTGTATCTATTAACATACAGTACTACAGTTGATAAACACTGGACTAATAACTTTCCCCTAAGTTCCATTGATTCATTGGAAGGACTTATACAGAATGTGTAGTTTTGATCCCCCACCCCCTCAGTTCCCCATGAATCTATCTTTCCGAGAAAGACTAATGAAGCCAGTTGTTTCAGGCAAAAAATATTTTAATCCATTCTTCTAGAGTACCCCAAACTTGCCACCAGGTGGTACTGTTGCATAAAATGAAAGTTGATTGTCAGGGTCTTAACAAGTAGATGGTAAAGCACGTATTGAAAGTCACGTTAAAAATCCGCTTACCATTCATTCACTAAAGTTACCTGAAGGTCTTTTTTGTTTCTTGGCTTTTGTTAGAGGCGGTCCTTTGAATCTTGAAATACAACCAAAGTGTTAGACATGAGGTTTATATTTTATAACATCACCAAAGGGAAAAGTAAAATCTAAGTTAATTTTGTTTTTTTAGAAATATGCAGGATAGAAAAAAGAACATTCTTGAGAAAGGCAGGTTAGCATAGTGGTCAGCAGTGTGGGCGCTATTATATGTTTTGGGTTCAAATTCTGGCTCTTTGACTAGTAAGTACATGACCTTGAGCATAATTATAACACCTGTTAACTTTCTATATTACTGTTAAATCTTGGTGATCTTAAGCAACGTACATACAGTGTCAGTTCAAAAATATTTGCAGCTTATACCATTGTTAGGGAAACGAAAATCTGTCTTAAGGCACTTAGAAAAATGCCTCACACATAGTACATGGTAAATGTTAGCTGGTGTTACTATTATCCTAAATTTTTTTTTCCTCTACAGCTTGCTTTCAGTTGCTTTTTAAAGACGGAAGGCTCATGGTGCAAATTGTTATTTCCAGGTGAGTACATTTTGACACTTTTGTTTAGTTTGAATTAGTAGGGTTATATAGGTTTGACATTTTCCTGGAAGCATCAGGGTCCTCAGGTGCGTCTTGCACATATCCTTGCATTTCATCTGTAGTTCAGTGCCTAGCACTGCCTAATTTCCCAAAAACTTGTGTGCTCAACAAAGAGTTCCTTTGGGCCTTGAATGGTGGTGTAGGACACTATTCAGCCTTCACCCCTCAAAAATATTGTAACCGCCAGCCCTTTGCTTGCAGTGCTGGGGCTGGAGGCCTGGCAGAATGGGTGCTGATGGAGCTACAGGGGGAGATCGAGGCTCGCTACAGCACTGGATTAGCTGGAAACCTCCTGGGAGACCTACATTACACCACTGAGGTGAGGGGACCTTTCTTTCCCTGCCTAATGCCTCAGGAAAGCAAGCTACACCAAGGTGGTGCTCCCAGGACCCAGAGTGAGGACTGCCCTCAGGTTTGTTATGCGAGGTCTAGCTAATCTAAGCTATCTGCTTGTGCTCCCCCAACCCCTGCAGCAGCAGGGAAGTTTAATTTTGGGGAATCTGGAAAAGTCAACAGTCCCCAAAAGTGGAAATTCTCTTGGGGCTAGAAAGAGTAAAAAGGGCACGAGGGTGGTTGTCTGGTGTGGCTCTTCAACAGCAGTAGAGCCGTACCAGGGAGTGGAGGTGCCAGCATTGCTTGCCAAGAGCATCTCTAGAAGGCCCCTGCATGTTACTACCTTGCCCTGAACCTCAGGCATTTCATTCTTATTCTGCCAAAGGGAATCCCTGTGCTGATCGTGGGACATCATATCCTGTATGGAAAAATCATCCATCTGGAGAAACCTTTTGCTGTCCTTGTCAAACACACTCCTGGGGAGCAGGACTGTGATGAGCTTGGCTGCAAGACTGGCACTCAGTACCTGGTGACAGCACTCATCAAAAACAAGATCCTTTTCAAAACTCGCCCCAAGCCCATTATCACCAACGTCCCCAAGAAAGTATGAAAGAACCCCGGATTTTCCCTAGAGAGCGGCCAACTCCTTGGACTCGTGCTCAGTTGCCACCTCGAGGACGGCTCGACGGTTCCCTGGGACCACAGGGGGGTCCTGTTTTGAACACAGGCCACCCACTGGGCATGAATTCTGATCCCTTTCTTATGGCAACTGGTTCTCTTGGTGGAAATCTGGCCCCATTTCCAAGGAACCCATCGCCTTTTCCATCTTCATCAGGCTCATTGGCTTCAAATCCAGCACCTTTCCCTGCTGGTGCTCGTGACCCAGGCATGGCTTCTTTTCCGAGAGGGATGAATCCCACTGGCGCTGGTGCAGTTTCTTTCCCAAGGCCTGGTGGCCTCTTGGGCCCAGGCCCGGGCCCAGGCCCAGGCCCATCTCTGAACCCTAGGGCAGGGGCTCTTCCAGGCCCAGGGCCTCTGACTAACCCCAGGTTAGGGGGTCTCCCAGGGCCAGGTCCTATGTCGAACCCAAGGGCAGGTGGTCTCCTAGGAACAGGTCCTGACCCCAGAAGTGGTGGCCCTATGGGCCCTGGTTCTGGGCCCAACATGAGAACAGGTGTCCTCTTGACTTCTGGTAACGGTCCTCCTAATCCTAGGCCGGTTGGCTTGGGACCAGGACCAAGTTCTAACCTGAGATCAGGCTTCGTTGGTACAAACCCTGCTCCGAGGTCGGGTATGTTTCCAGGCCCAGGCCCGGGTCTTGGGCCCAACCCCAGGGCAGGTGGCCTGGGCCCAGGCCTTGGGCCCAACCCCAGGGCAGGTGGCCTGGGCCCAGGTCCTAATGTGGATACCAGAGCGGGTGGCCTTCTGGGCACAGGATCTGGTCTTAACTTAAGAATGGCAGGACCTCAAGGCCTAGATCTTGCCCCTATTTTAAGAGCAGCAGGTCTTTTAGGAGCAAATTCAGCTGCTTTCTCACAGGCTTCTGGAAACATGGGCACAAGCCCATCCTCTATGGCAAGAGTACCTGGCCCCATAGGCCCAAACTCGGGTCCTGGCTCTCGGGGAATTGGCCTTCCAGGGCCAAATCCATCTCCCATGTCCAGGGCTCCCGGCCCCATAGGTCCCAATTCAGCTCATTTTTCAAGGCCAGCTGGGCCCATGGGGGTAAATGCTAATCCCTTTCCACGGGGGACAGGTTCAGGAGGGCTCAATCCTGCTGCCTTCTCTCAGTCTTCTGGCACATTGGCTTCAAATCCAGCTACCTTCCAGAGGTCTGCTGGCCTCCAGGGCTCAAGTCCAGCAATTTTCCCAAGAACTTCTGGGCCACTAGGCCCCAACCCAGCTAACTTCCCAAGGGCCAGTGGCTTGCAGGGTCCAAGCCCTGCTGCCTTCCCAAGGTCTACTGGCCCATTAGGCCCTGGTCAGGTTACTTTCCCTAGGTCAGCTCCTGGGCCCCTGGGCTCTTCTCCAGCAGGCCCTGTGGGTATCAACCCAGCTCCTTTTGCAAGGCCAAGTGGGACCCTGGGTCTAAACCCAGCTTCCTTTCCAAGGATGAATGGCCCTGTAAGCAAGACTTTGGTCCCATTTCCTAGAGTGGGGAGCCTCCCTGGCACAAACCCAGCTGCTTTCCCCAGACCAGGGGGCCCAATGGCTACAATGTACCCAAATGGAATGTTACCCCCTTAAACACCTTTTTCTTTCCAGGACCATTTTGGTTTTCAAGTACCGTGGTTCTGGGCGGGGCTGTGTTTTAAGTAAAAGGGTAGATGTGGAGCTACAGTCCGAAGTACCTAGCTGGGGCTCAAGTTCAGATGAGCCATCTTTTTCCTCTGCTTCTTTCTTGACTGAAGGTGAAATGTTATTTGTGGGAGACGGACTACAGCAGGTGGGAATGATCCTGACTTTGAGATAAAGGATCACCGGTCCTCCAGAAGCCTGCTGTGCTTTTGTCCCACAGCTTTCTGCCCCTTGTTTCTTACTAGTTTCTTGAATTGTTCGTGTGGACTTTTCCTCAGGGATACATTGGCCTGCAGGTCCCAATTCATATGTAGTCCCCTGCTCACCACTGGAGAATCAGCTCACTGCTCTCTAGAAATGTGCTGGTGAACGGACCATGCTTCAGCAGCTCTGACCTGGGCAGCTTGGACCTGGTCATCCTCTACTGCCATACCTTTCCCTGGGGGCTTGAACACAGAACAGGGAGGTGGGCAACCACTTCAGAGACCCACCAGATACACGTTCTGCTTGACTGACTGGGCCTGCAGCTTCCTTCTCCTGGGACTTAGAGGAGGCCAGAATCAAGGCTCCACTGCTCATCTAACTCCCTCTCCACTAGTACTCCCGATCAGAGAACCTCAAAATTTAAACTGACGTGGATGGGAATATGGGAATATTGGGGTGGGGGTGGGGGGATTAAGGGGAGAAATCACTGTGCTTCGTTCAGCCTGACGTGAAAGGATGGTTGGTGTTTTTCCTGCATTGTATCTTTTCTTACCGTTTCTTTAATAAATGGGATGAGAGGGCTGCCGATGTCACTCCATTTTATTCTCTCTTCCCACAGGAAAGGAATTTTACCCACTGCTTTTCGTTGTTTCATTATCTGCCAGGTAAAATGCTGTCACTCGAGGAAGCAAGTGTTGACTTTTAGCTGAGCTAGGACTCCTTCATTTGCCAGTGATTTCACCAGAGACCTTGCCCATCTTCAACAATAAAAGTTAAGCCACCAGAGGTGTGCACATCAACAAGGTGGGCCTGCTGTATTCCCTAGGTCCAGAGGCAGCTGTGACCACTTACCCTGTTGGACTTCCACTACCAACTATTTTTTTAAAGATTTTTTTTTAATTCATGAGACACACAGAGGGGCATAGGTAGAGGGAGAGGCAGGCTCCCTGCAGAGAGCCTGATATGGGGCTCAATCCCAGGACCCCAGGATCATGACCTGAGCCAAAGGCAGATGCTCAATCACTGAGCCACCCAGGCATCCCATTGCCAGCTATCATGACAAAATTGTTTCTAGCCCAAGGACCTCTCTTGAAACTAGAATAAACCCAGCTTAAGTACAAGGAGGAAGCATTTTAAGAGATAACCAGCATTATGTGAGAATCTTTATTTTGACAAATAAGTGCAGTATAAAATATTCAGCCTGAAAAGTAAAAAAAAAAAAAAAAAAAAAAAAGTAAAAATAAATATGTTTACAAATTATTGTAGAAAGAATACAAAAGGGTTAAAATTCTCAATGAGGAAAAACCAAAATGTGTCCAGTTGTATAAAGGCTCTTCCCGTATAAGAAATGGGGATAAAGCTGAAGACCCAGTTTGGTTTCGCTGCTGAAAAATGTACAAAATAACTTAGAAAAACCAGTCGAGGTCAAACGTTGTGAGCCTACTACTTGTACCTGCCTACATTTGATGTCAGCAAAGTTGATAACCACAGTGCAAGGCAGAGCGGGCAGTAGGACAACCAGGAGTTCTCCATCCAGGTATCTATTCTATGTTAACGTTCAAGTAAAAGCTGAAGAAAAGCCCTTAGTGAAGTCTGAGCTCTGCATTTGGCTGACCGGTTTTCCTCTATTGTGGTGCTCAAAATACTTTATTTGGCCAGCAAAAACACGGAAGAGCCTGGAACAGCTGCCTTTAACAAATGCCTGCTGCCTCTTCCCAACCTTCATGGGTTGGGCCCAGCACCAACCAGCGGTCTTATCAGAAGCTTGAGGTCTGTGTGATGCAGCAGTGTTGGCTGCGCCTGGAAAACCCTCGTGTTCATGGGAGATGGGAGAAAGCACCAGGGTTTGCCAGTCTGGCTCAGAGCACACTTTGTTCCTTGGCAGGAAGCACCTGGGCACACTAGAGGCTTGCCCCCTCAACCACGGTCTCCCTTAGTGCTGGTTCTGAGGGGTTAGCAGGCCCTGCTGAGAATGGGCATTTGGAGAGAGAACAGGCACACGTGCAAGTAAGCAACCCCCAAATCAAAGGCTTAGTCAAGATCCCAGGGTTCAAACCCATGAGCTGAGAATAGTCTCGATTGTAAATCTCTAGAAAAATGCCTTTTCCTCACCGCCCCCCCCAAAGCAGAAGAAAAATCAAAGCTTCAAGGGGCATTAGTGAGAAAGGAAGAACCTTAGGATTTAGGAACCAGTTCCATCTCTGAGTTTGTTTTCTGCAAAGTAGCAAGCAGGTGCGATAATGACTATCCATAACTTGGCTGTAAGAATTCCCTGGAGAAGCTGCTGAGAATGGGTGGTCTCAAAGCTGACCAGATTGGATGTGAGGCTTCACGTAGGGAACCTTGAAAAACTTTTCATTGGCGATGATTGTCAAGAACTGTAGCCTGCAAGTCCTGCACCCTTAGCCAGCTGCTAAGGAATCTGTCCGAGCAGTTCCAAGATTGTGGTTAATTTGGTCAGAGGCTCCTAATCATTGTCCCCTCACCTGATGAGGGCAGGGTTGCCTACTGCAGAGGGGCCTAGGAGAGCCCAGGCTCTGCCTCAGTTGCACCTTGCAAAACTTACCTAATGAGAAAGAGTGGAAGAGGTGACTGCATCACCTCGAAGAAGAGGAGGAGGCGGTCTTAGATTCAGAGCAGTGTGAGAGAGGAATTCAGGGGTATACATGGTGAAGTACCTGAGCCCTCACTTCCTTTCTGTGTGTGTTGGGGTTTAATCTTCCTGGTAGATGACCGAAACATTTCCTCTCCCCAGCAGAGATCACAGACAGGCGCATCTAGATGTTGGACAGTTTCCAGGTGAGATACATTCGGCCCAAGGCTTCCAGATAGCCCATGGCCTTTAGCACCACCACCCATCTTTGCTCCTGCTGGCAAACTAATTTTTTAACATATATATATATATACACATACACTTAAAAGCAGTTCAGTGCTAACTCCCTGCTAGTTTGGCTCATCCTTGGGATGTTGAGATGTGGAATGGAGTATGTCACATAAAAAAGCACCATTCCTGGACCCTGTTTTCTGATGCCCAAAGATCAGGCTTCTGGGCCTTTGTATCTCAGGCACAATCTTATTGCATTGATAGCTAGATTTGGGGGTGGGGGTGGGGGACACATTACTAACTGGTCCAGATCTCTCGGAAGTTCTCCCACCATCTCTGATTGTGTTCAGATGGTCTAAGAGAACCCCTCCCCACAGGCTGTCACTTACCTATCAGAAGTTGCCACTGATTGGAACTTACTGGTTTAGCACACTTCTGGGTTCCCTTTGGATCCTGGGGGAGGAAGTGGAATCTTTCCCAGAGGCCACCATGCATGCAGAGGCAAGCAGATGGGCGGCATGAAAACAAGTCTCTGCCCCGAGCTGGAATTGGTGTTGCCTCTGATAGCAGAACTGCCCTAGACCATATAAGTACAGTCACTGTTCTTTGCACTTCAGACTTGTCCTTTGGACCATTAAGAAACAAAAACAGGACTCCCTCCTCCCTCCCACCCCATCTTTTCTCT
The DNA here is from genome assembly GCF_003254725.2 of Canis lupus dingo. Classification (NCBI taxonomy): domain Eukaryota; kingdom Metazoa; phylum Chordata; class Mammalia; order Carnivora; family Canidae; genus Canis; species Canis lupus. The sequence goes on from NC_064247.1 coordinate 80,515,361, forward strand.
TCCATTCCCCTTCCCTCCCTTGCCCATTGCACTTTTCCCACTCTGCTTGGGGGCCATGTCACACCTCAGCAAAAGCTAAGCTATACTGCTCTGGCTTCTTCCCACATCGCCGGGCGATTATGGCCAGATACAACATGAGGAGGGCCACCCAGTAGCAGCCGTACAGGATGGCCCCAGACACCAGGAAGGCTAACTCTGTCTCACTGAACAGATCCTGGCAATAAGCTGTATAGGCCAGCCCCCCTAGAAGGACTGCCACCCAGATGGACACAGGGATGAGGCCAATGAAGTTCACCACGATGGTTTTTCGGCCAGAAGTGCCCCAGCCAGACTTATTGATGGTAGCGATGGCAAATATCTTGGCTGGCAGGAGACTGGACATATAGAGAAGGGAATAGAGGGACATGAAGATCATTTCTGCGTTGCCCCGAAGGAAGCAGGCATAGGTAGCCTTGATGATGCCCACCAGCTGCACCGTCAGCAGGAAGAGGAGAATATTCCAGATGCGGCCTCGGTAGAAAAGCTGTATGACCGTGGCAATGAGGAAGAAGGGGAAGAAACCTGTGACCACCGATTCGTAGGTCATCCAGAGGTGGTGCTTGTGGAACCACAGAGAGTTGTAGAGCCACTCTCGGAAGTAAGACTTGCTCCAGCGGGTCTGCTGGTTGAGCCACCGGAGATACTTGGTGGGAGTCTCTGTGAGGCACTTGGAGCGTGCTGTATACTTAGTCCGGTAGCCGAGGCTCAGGACTCGGTTGGTGAGGTGGCGGTCATCTCCAAAGCTGCACTTGCTGCCTAGGAACTTCTGATGGTACCAGTCCTCCAGGAATTGCTGGAGGAGGCTGTTGCGGTACATGCCCAGAGGCCCACTAATACACTGCACACAGCCAAAGTAGGACTGGCAGGCCCGCTCCACATTGAAGGCCATCCAGTACCGCACACTGCTCAGGAAGGAGATCCACGAGTCATACTTGTTGAGGATCTGCAAGGGAATCGGAGATGCTGGACCTCCTCACCTGAGGACTGGAGTCCCAGGAGTCATGCGAGGGCGTGAGGCCTCCTTACCCTGAGTTCTGTAGCCCATTGCTCAAATTCCTGTCAGTCCTAACCTGGCCAGAGCTGGAAAACCAGTCCCTCTCCCCAGCACCTCACTGTCGTCTGCACTGACTGTCCTAGGGAAGGTCTAGCAGCAAAAGCCACCTTCGAGCTCCACAAACAACCTGTGGTGGTGGTAGAGAGAGCTTAAGAAGGATGCACAGCATCACCCCAGCCATCTATCCTTACCCTTCTGCAGTTGGAACGCTTCTCAGGAAGACCTGATGTGTTAGCAGCGGTACCCACTGGAAGAAGATCTGGCCCCTTAATCTTGCCATATTGCTTCATTCTTACCATCCCGTGCAGCTTCCTTAAGAGCAAGTGTTTTTCAAGCATCCAGCTTTGGAGGTGCTTGCTGCACCACCACCCCAAAAAGAAGCACCCTCTGTGATCAGTAGTCTCAGAATACTGAGCCCCTCCCAGCAGCATGGGCCGTCTACTGTATACCTGTTTAGTGATTTTCTCTTTCCTCAGGTTGAAAAAGCCCAGAAAAGGGATTGGGTAGCAGGTGAGTACTTTGATACTAGTGAAAACTATCAAAGAAGAACCCCTCACCCCAGCGCGCGCACGCATGCACACACATACACCCCTCCAAAATACTAGTCAAGATGCTTATTTCCCAGGTATATCCATTGGATTAGGAGGCAGAAAGAGTCTAGGCCCCACCCCCGACCCACCCCCAGGAATCCCTGGTTATTTCTTACTTGGACATCTCCTCCAACTCCCCCTACTTGGGGGTCCTCCTCCAGGACTCGAAGCATCTCAATGGTGCAGGCTGGATCCAGCACAGTGTCAGAGTCACAAACCTGTAGAGGGAGTGCATGGTCAGCCTACTTTGACCTTGGGCCTTTGTACACCACACGCTGCTCACTGCTTCTGGGACACGACCACCTTTCATAGGATTCACTTCCAGACACTAGCAAAGAGGTCTGTGCTAAATAGAAAAGGTAAGGTAAATAACAAAAAGTAAGGAAAAGAGTTTAGAGACGAGGCTTAACAGCCACTGGGCTGAGAGCGAAACCTTGGAGATTCGGTGTCAGGCCTAGAAAGGGAGAAATGCTTAGCACCCAGCAAGTTCTTAGCCCCTGTAGAGCCAGGCTCCACAAAAATGGCCTCAACACGTTTCCCTGGAGTCCCTGGGGGGAAAGGTGGTACCCGCTGAAATCAGAGGTCAGGTACAGTGGCTAGACCCCGTGGCAGATGCTCCACAGGAGGCCAAGAACTGACTTGCCCGGGACTACTGCCTGAAGTGCTCTGCTAGATTAACGTGGGCTTCCCAGTTTCCGCCTCTGGTCTCTCGGACAACCTGGAGGATGAGTCTACCCCAGCACAGGCTACCTCCCCTCCCCCAGGTGACTCCCCCCTTCTGTGCTCCTTTAGCCAAGTCTCTAAGTAGGTCTAAGAGCTGCTCTCATCTGGATTCTACTCGGCAGCAGGAGCTGGCCTCTGGGACCTTAGACCAAGATTTTTTTTTTTTTTTTTTTTTTTCTTAGACCAAGATTTACTTGGATTTACTCTGGATGAGCACGGAGGCTGGCAATAGCCACCTCCAGCCAGAGCCTCGATCAAATCCTGCTCACTTGCCCGCCTTCCCTAGGGAGCTTCATGGTCTGATTCTAACAGGTGGCTCCATTATTGGTTGAACCTTAACTATGAACACTTACCCTGGTGGCTGACTGGTCTGGTTTCTAGAAAGTAACAGAGGTGATACAGAAAACCCAGATAACCACTGGCAGAACAACAGAGCAAAGAACAGTACCCGCAGATGAGCCTAAACCTTGCTCTGCAAAAGCCTAAAATCCTTTTACTAGAGTTGCTAATGCTTGCAGGTAGGGGGCTGCCCCCCCACACCTCAACCCTGCCAGATTTTCTCTCGCCATGCTGAGAGACCTGGTGGCCATAAACAAGCAGCAAAAGATTGAGGGGGATCCATCACACCTGTTCCCTCCTACCTGCCCACCAACACACCTTGGGAGAAGGGCCCTGGAGAGCCTCTTCAGCTTACGGGCCAGGCTGTCCGGTGCTGCCAGTCTCAGGGCTACTTCTGACCTGACCCTAACCCATTCTTCATGCCGCTTAGCTTCCTTCATTCCAGGAATGTCTTTCGAACACAGCAGGGGTAGGGAACTTAGAGCTCTGTGGCTGCCCGGGTTTCCCCACTGGCTGAAGCAGGGCCGTCTCCCTCAGAGGGAGCGACACACCCACCGCAGGGCAGTTGGAGACAGGCGGAAATCCACCAAACGTGACTGAAGCCCAGGCTGCCGCAGGCAGTGAGCCAGCCCGGAGCCGTAACAAGGAAGGCTGGCTCAGGTGTGTGAGCCTATTTGCTGATCCACCAGAAGGAAGACACAGGAAATGATCGGTAAAGGAAGATGTGTGGCAAGTTGTGGGGAATTCTGTGCTTTAAAGGAGAAGACAAAGTCCCTGTGGCTTGAGCATGTGCCAGGGGCTCAAGGGCTTTTCCCGTGCCTTCCAAGTGTCCAGGAAAGCTTTAGAGGTTTCTTGACCTTAGATGAGCTGTGGCATCAAATGCCTCAACATCCCTCCCTACAAGGCTGAGGAGGTCCTTGGGCCTAGGAAGGCAGAAAAAGGTCAACGTACCCTTTCGTTTGAGGATGCAACTCTCAAAAAAGCCAACTACAACGTCTGTGGCAAGCCACTTGGAGGTGGGCACAGAACATTTCAACATTGGCATCCCCCACGTGCTCTCAGCCAGACTGAGCTGGTACACAGGTGGGCTACGACAATAGCCGCTCTTCATGCAAGTGGTAGGTAAAACCCTCTGGCATGTGCAGAGAGAAATGGACGGTGTGGATGCGTGACCAGAGATCTGGGGTTCTGGGGATCCCTGGGTAGCCCAGCGGTTTAGCACCTGCCTTTGGCCCAGGGTGTGATCCTAGAGACCCGGGATCGAGTCCCACGTCGGGCTCCCTGCATGGGGCCTGCTTCTCTCTCTGCCTTTCTCTCTCTCTGTGTGTCTCATGAATAAATAATTTTTTTTTAAATCTAAAAAAAAAAATCTGGGGTTCTGTGTACAGTTTCTCCTTGGTACTGAAGTAAGTGAGCTTTTAATCAGTTATTTCTAGGTTTTGTTCTTTGAAAATTGGGAACTATGTTAACTGTGTCAACCTCATAAAATTTCCAGCCTGGTGTCAATGACCTTTTTGACTTAAAGCTGGGCAGACCTGTTCAGGGTCCTGGTCCTGCCAAGACTGCTGCAGAACTAAGCTGGGGGAGGAGTCACTGAGGTGTTTCTCTACCTCACAGACACAAATTTGACACTGGGTAGAGTAGAGCCCTCTGGCCCATAACTAAAACAATGGTTGGGTGCTTTGGAGCAGGATTTCTTTTGCTCTTCACCACACCTCCTCATGGAGAAGCTTATCCCCATGTTACCAATGGTGAGGCAGTACAGCACAGTGGGTCCGGGCAGGCCGCGGACAGACCGCCTAGGCTCACACCCTATCTCTGCACCTTACTGCTGTGTGACAGGAGGCCAGTTACTTTACCTCTCAGTGCTTCAGGTCACCTAGGAGGAAATAATAACAGGACTTATCCTCTAGGAATATTTTGAGGATTAAAAGAACTAATATGGGCGGTGCCTGGGGTGGCTCAGTCGGTTGAGTGTCTGCCTTTGGCTCAGGTCACGATCCCAGAGTCCTGGGATCGAGCCCCACATCAGGCTCCCGGCTCTGGGCAGCTCCCTCTCCCTGTGCCTGCCACTTCCCCTGCTTGTGCTCTCGCGCTCTGTCAAATAAATACATAAACTAATATGTATAAAACAACTACATTGGTGTGTGGTACGAATTAAATGCCACACACCTGTTAGCTCTCAGGAGTATTGGGATATCATACCAGGGACCTGCCCAAAGTCACAGAGCTAAGTCACAGAAGAGCCAGGATCCATCCCAGGTCTTTCTAACCCCGGGACTGCTGTTCAGAGCAGCAGTTGCCTTGCTGCCTTCTGAAGTTCAGAGAAAGATATACACAAGACTGGACCCCAAATTCCTGCATGGTATGTCCAGCTGGCGGGACACATCCACCCGTCTACGCGTCCCTGGTAAAGGCACCCTTACCTGGATGTAGTCCACTGAATCGCCAAGAGCCTTGAAAGCCGTGTACATGACCTCTCGCTTCCCTCCCCACTTCTGCATGATGCATGAAAAGGTGCTGGTTCGCACCACATCCCGCACACGGTCCATGCCCTCCTGCAGGCTGGCCTCCGTCTCACCCTCCCCCGCCTCATGGAAGTTGCTGCGCCACACAAAGAAGCCAGCTTGCTCAGTGCCACCTAGCACCTCGTGGAAGATGTCCAGCATGTAGGCATCCTCCTGGCGATTGCCATCCACCACCATGACCACCTTGAGGTCGGGGAAGGCGATGCGCTGGGCTGAGCGCAGGCACTTGCGCAGATAGTCAGGGTCCTCCTGGTATGCAGCGATGCAGAGGGCCACCGAGCGCCGCGATGGGGCCGGTAGTTTCAGTGGCCGGCCTGCCCGCCGCATCCGCCGGTGCTCCAGGAAGGCAAACAGGCTCTGGATGAGCAGGTGCAGGCCCAGGATGGCACCGTACAGGCCAAAGGACAGGTAGTGCTTTTCCGTGTGAATGAACTGGTAGCCTGTCACATAAGCTGCCAGGATGCCACCCAGCACTGCCAGGGCAAACAGGCTGGTGCCCACCACACGCAGGGCTGTCGTCAGCTGCACCGGCATCTGGTGGGGGGAGGAGGGAGGTGTGGAGTCAGGCAGGAGGCAGCATTTTCAGGCGGGGGTGGGGAGGTTGGGGAGGGGGCATGACCCACTGATAGAAACCGCTGCCAGTGACCAAGCGTGACAAGGACTGTTTGGAGACTCAGAAGCCAGACTGTTGGGGTTCAAATCCCAGCTCTGCCACCTACTATCTGTGTGACTATGTTCTGCCCCTTAGTTAATTCACGTGGGAAACGTGAACTGCAGCCCTAACCTTGTAGCATCTTTGAGGATTAAGTGGGTTACACAGGTCAAGCATTTTGAGTAGCATTTATTATCGTCAGACAAACCAAAGCCAGAAAGAGCTACGTGATCCCCACCTGGTGGATGGCGGTCCCAGATCTGCCTAAACCCAAAGCTCTTTTAGACAAGCTTCAGTAGGGGTGAGCCTGAGGCCCGAGGCAGCTCTGAGCACATGGAGGGGCAGGGGAGGGGAGAGAGGAGGAGGACCCGGGAGGCAGCCAGGGGCCAAGAGCGTCCCCTTGCCCTGTACCCGCTAGGGCGCTGCACAGAAGGAAGGGGAGTAAAGCACGGCCACCAATGAGGCCCACGAAGAAAGTGGGGGAATAAAAGATGAGAAACCGCAGGAAACGTAAGGAGATGGTGTGTGTGTGGGGGGTGTAATTTCTCTGTCTTGAAACAGCAAAAGCAGTAAGAGAAAGTTTCCCTGTGTTCTCGGCTTTCTCACCTTTTTCTCATTTCCTTGAGAGGCAGGAAAGAAAGGGAAAGCAACTGGGAAAAGCAGACAGGGAAAAAAAAGAGGAAATGACAGCCGGGGTGTGGACAGCTCTCCTGGAAAGCCAGCAGGCCGGGTGCTGGAGGAACTGCAGCCACCACTGCAGCAGCCCGGGAGGGGGGTGCCCGAGAAGCCCCATCCACTCGGTCCTAGTGCCCGCAGGGCACCTCGGTGCTTCGCCACCCCTGCCCCTCCTGGGAATGCTGCGTGCGGGTTTCATCTGCACTAAGTCAGGGCTCCCAGCACCGGCCCTGCTGGGAACATCTGTGTTTTAATGAAAAGAGCTTAGCACCAGAAGACCTGTGCTCCACGAGACACGGCTCTCCCACCTCGGCTGCCTGACCTTGCCCGAGTTGTTGGGGAGACTCGGTGTCCTCCTGGGGGTGGGGGGGTGATTCTAATGGTTTCTTGCTCCTAGGTCTCAGGCAAATAATTTCCCTGAAATTAGAAGCATTTCCTGCCCTGAAGGACCCCCAAGTAGGAAGGCTGATTCGGGAGGAGGGGAGGAGCTGATGAGGACAGCTCCCCGCTCCCCTCTGACCCAGGCCTTCTCCCCCACCTCCTCTCTTTGCCACCTGCCCCATCTGGAGAATCCCATTTCCAACCCCACCCACCCACCCTCTACAGACAACGGGGTCCGCTTCCCAGCTTGCTCCCACTCCAGGTCTTACTGGAAGCGGCCCCTAAGCCCCACTCCAACACAAATGCACCTTCTTGCCAGGGGAGCAGTGCCCGTCCCGCCCCCCCCCCCCCCCCCCCTGCCACAGAGCGGGTGAGGACCACGCAGTCACCGCCCAAGTCGGAGGGTCAGGCACCAGCCGGGTCCCCGGGTCCGGAGGGTGCTGCTGGCAGCCTCGCCTCCTCGGGAAGCTGGGCCTCCAGGCGCTCTGCCCCCTTCCTGGGAGCTTGCTTCCTCCGCAGGGCTCCCCGCCGTCCCTGGTAGCCCCCCCATGTGCCTGCGGCCCAGGGGCCCCGGGCCCTCACCCCCTCCGGGGGCGCCCCCGCCCCGCCCCCTCTAGACCTGTGCCGCGGGGGCTCCGCCGGCCTCCGCTGCCCACCTGCGCCCCGAGAGGCCCGGGCGGAGCCCGCCTCGGTGCAGCGCCGGAGGCGGTGCCCGCCAGGTCCTCGCAGCCCGGAAGGCACTCGCCAGGCTTCTCGCCCGCGCCCGCGCCTCGCCTCGCCTCCGGCAAAGGCGGCGCCGGCCACACCCACGTGCCGGTTTCCCACGACTCCGCGGGAAGGACCGGAACACGGCGGGGACCCGCCGGGCCGCGCGCGCTCGGCTCCCGGGCCCCGCTACCTTGGCACGGTGAGCGCGCAGACAAAGGCGCAGCCCGTGTCGCCGGCCCCTCCTCCCCGCCGCAGGACCCCCGCCGCGCACCCGCGTGGGACGCCCGACCCCGGCGCCCCCGCCCCGCCGGGCACGGACCCCGGGAGCCGCCGGGAGCCGCCGGGAGCCGCCGCGGCCCCGCAGAGGCGCCCTGCCCGCGAGCCGACGCCCCCTCTCCCCGCCGGCTCGGTCCCCGCAGGCCGGGGCGCCCCGGCTTCAAGGGCACTGGGCTGGGGCGCCCCCTAAGGCGCCTCCCTCGGGTGACGGGCGGGGCACCCCCAGCCGGGGACGCACGCCGCCAGCCCTCGCCCGAAACTTTGCGGGGCCGCCAGCGGGCAGCCTCTGCAGCTGACAGGTGTGCCCCGCTTGGAGCCCCGCACGCGGCGGGACGCAAACTTGCGCGCGGGGCGGGGGCTCCGGCCGCCCCCCCCCAGCCGGCCGCGCAGCGAGGCCGGGCCGCACACCCGCAGGGCCCGGCGCCCGCATCTGGGGCCGACAGGTGCGCGCCCCGGGCGGGGGAGGGGGTCGGCCCAGCCTGGCGCCCCGCACCGCCGGCCGCCCCCTAATCCGCTCACAAAACACGCCGCGAGGGAGGAAGGGAGGAGAGGCTGCGGGAAGAAAGGGAGGAGGGGTCAGCGGGGAGGGGGCTGCGGGCACGGCGGCCGGGAGCCGGGGACCCCGCAGCCCCCCGCAGCCCCCCGCCGCCCCCCGCCCGCCCGGCGCCGCGGCCGCGACGCGCGGCCCCCGGGAGCCCCGCAGCCCCGCAGCCCCGCAGCCCCCGCGCGGCGCGCCCCTGGCCGTGGCCGGCTGGCCGGGCCCGCGCTCACCGTGCCGCCGCCGCCGCGCTCCGGAGCTCAGCAGGCCCGCGGCCGCTCCATGCCCCTCCTCCCGCGCCGCCGCCGCCGCCGCGCCCCGCGCCCCGCGCCCCGCCGCGCCCCGACTGGCGAGCGCCCGCCCCGCCGACCGCCTTAAGTAGCGGGCGCGCCCCCGCCGGGGAGGCGCCCTCCTCCGGCCCCGGGGCCCGGAAAGTTGGGAAGAGCGGGAGGGCCCCCCGCCCCCGAGGGCCGCCAGGAGCACCCCGGCTGGCCGGTCGGAGGGAGCCGCACGCGGCGGGCGCTCGGCGGACGGGGCGGCCGCGTGCACGCGGCTCCGGGTGCGGGCCCTGCGCCGGCAGGTGGGGCTCGGCCGGCCGCCGCCGGGGGGACGTCGCGGTGCTCCCGCGGAACCCGAAGCGGCCCTAACTTTCGGGGTGACCCCGGGGCTTCCGGAGCGGTTGACTCGCCGTTCCGCAGCCCCCCCGCGCCCGGCTTTCAGACCCCGAAATCTACTCACTCTGCAAAACGGCCGCGGCGGTGGGAAGCTCCCCCAGACTGCGGCACGCGGAGGGCTGTTCGCTGTAGAGGGTGCTCCCTAAAACCGAGACAGCAGAACCTTCCTGCCGGCAAAAAAAAAAAAAAAAAAGCGCAGAAGAGTATAATTGTCAAATACAAAAAGACTGTTCAAAGAAGGTGTTAACAATTGTGACAGGCTTAGCTTTGGATTCCGCAGTGGGGCGCTGATGACTTTAAGGGTTTGCAAAAGCTCCAAATGGTTTTGCAGGAACCTTGGAAGTTCCGGTGTCTTAAAGCCAAAACCCATTCCTCCTCCCCTTTTTTTTTTGCACCTTTTTTTCCGACATCCATAACCTCCTTCTGAATTCCCAACTGACCTTATAGCCAGTGGTTTCCAGGTCCCTAAAAGCTGGTGCTGGACTTGGATGGGGTCCAAGGGAAAGGTGGGGAGTTGTAAGCAGAAGAAGTTAGAACCAGTTGAATTGGAACCCGATTTCTAAATCTGGGAAAACCTTGAAGAGATATAATTAAAGACTAGTAAAAAATGAATTTACATGTCCTCCGAACACACCTGAGGTAATTTCCATCACTTCTTCCCAAGCTGCAACAAATTTATAGGAACTCGAGTTGCCTCTCAGAAATCTTAGGGGCTCTGGGACTTGCCGGGCCAGGCTCAGTCACTCTAGGCCACAGAGTTCACTGCTGGGTCCCCCAGGCAAACAAAGACCCCGGGGAAAGACTCTACTCCACCCATTCCCACCTTGCATTACAGAAATCAAATCATTTCACACGTTGCCTTTAGAAAAATCATCACTGATATGCTACACGATTTAAGTATTCTTTTCTGTGTGTTTTTTAATGCATTTTTAAAAGATTTTGTTTATTTATTCAGGAGAGACACAGAAAGAGGAGCAGGCTCCACTCAGGGAGCCTGATGTGGGGACTCAATCCCAGGACCCCAGGATCACGCCCTGAGCTGAAGGCAGACGCTCAACCGCTGAGCCGCCCAACCGCTGAGCCGCCCAGGCGTCCTTTTTTGTGTGTGTGTTTTTAAAAACCAGCATTGGCTCTACAATGAGAATATGTTTTGAACTTGAGGCCCTAAGAAGAGCTAATAATGCACAGGTGGAGAGAGAAGTCTTTGGTTGAGAGGAATGCTTCGGAGTCAGTTCTGACACCAGCTGTGTGGCACTAACCTCATAGTCAGTCTTCCTCCCAGAAATGGGACTGAGTATTTGACAGGGTTGTTACAAGAATTGAAGAGACTGGCTGAGAGCAGGTGCTCAGTGAAAGTTAGCTCCAGTCATCCTCAACCAGAGCAGGGCATCTGTTTGCCAGTGTTCTGGATTCTACAAGCTCATTCCTCCAGGATGCGATGCTCGGTGACTGGAAATTCAAGATCAGTGTCAATGAAGAATGCCTTGTCTCAAAACCTTTATGGACTCCCTAGAGCCCTGGGCCATCTCTCCACATCTAGGGGCATCTTTACAGAGCCTGGAGTTGCCCGACACTGGAAGAGCTATCCGACCCTACCTCCTACCCGAATTTGCAATCTGCAACATTTTAGATCAGGGAAAACAAGCAGGGGCCAAATGGGGACAAAAATGAGTGAATCAGCCTGGTGGGAGTGAACGTCCCATTTGAAGATGTCCCTGGAAGAATGGCACAGGTGCTGTGTTGTCAAGATAAATCAGAAATCCAGATTTTTTAAAAAGATTTATTTATTTATTTATTTATTTATTTATTTATTTATTTATTTATTTGAGAGACAGTGCAAGTGCTCTGGGGCATGGGGAGGGGCAGAGGGAAGGGGAGAAAGCCGACTCCCCACTGAGCAGGGAGCTGGACAATGAGGAGTTTGGTCCCAGGACCCGGGGATCATGACCTAGAGCCAAAGTCAAGTCATATACTTAACCAACTGAGCTGCCCAGGTGCCCAAGAAATACAGATTTTTATATGAAATCTCCTAATTTTTAAGTATTGGCAACTAATTCAAATATTGAAAAAACAAAAAAAAGAACAGTCTACAGGCCAGGCAAAATGTGTCTGTGAGTCATACACAGCCAACCAGCCGCCTGTAAGTGACGTGTTTAGAAGCTGAAGGATGGAGCAGCCTGTTTGGAAAGATCCCGTGTGCCCTCGACACACCAGCAGCATGACTTCTCTGGGAGCAAGTTTTCCCGGGGCCGTTCTAGGATCGTCTCATGCCTAGTTAATTTCTAAGGCTTTGTCCCATGGGCTTATCGCCTACCTCACTCAGTTGGCTCCAGGGAGTTCTATAGGTGGTGGGCTAGTCAATTAAAAACTCCGAAATGAACAGCAAGCCTCGATGCAACGTCATGAGAACAGTAAATGCTCTGCCCATACCAACTGGGTTGGCCCCCTGACGGCTTCCCCCAGAAGCCAATTCTCTTTTTCTGATCTGCAGGGCCAGCGACCCTATGTTATCAGGCAGCAAGGAGAGTCCTTACCTTTGTAGGGAGCCCATGCCAGGGAGGATTTGCCCGTAATTAACATCCAGTTTGCGGTGCCCTATTTGCATTCATCTCTTCAAGGGGAGGAGGGAAGGGGAATCTTTAAGGGGCTGATACAATAAAGCTCACGCTTATCTCTGCTTACCACTGGGGATTTAAGAATAGGACTAATCCCATACCCACTTAAAAATGTGAATTCAGATGTTGCTGAATTGGCTCTTACATGGGTTCCGGAGGATAAGCCTCCCTATTCCTGCTCAGTAGTAGAAAATGCGTGCTGCGTTTCAACATTCATTTAACAGATGCTGAAGACCAGCTCTGAGAAGGGGATGATGCTTTGGCGCCAAGAAGTCTCAGGCTGGTCCCTGCCACCTGGACAGTTATCCATTTTGAAGACCGATACACTTGAAAAGTTGTCACCATTCAAGGCACTTTATAATTAGATGCTGAGGCGGAGGTGGCAGCCATCGGTTGCTGGGCATCATGGCTGCCCTCAGACCTCTGGTGAACCCCAAGATCGCTAAAAAGGGGACCAAGAAGTTCATCCGGCACAGTCAGACCGATATGTCAAAATTAAGCGCAACTGGCGGAAACCCAGAGGCATTGACAATAGGGTACGCAGAAGATTCAAGGGCCAGATCTTGATGCCCAACATTGGTTACGGGAGCAACAAGAAAACAAAGCACATGCTGCCCAGTGGCTTCCGGAAGTTCCTGGTCCACAACGTCAAGGAGCTTGAAGTGCTGCTGACGTGCAACAAATCTTATTGTGCAGAGATTGCTCACAATGTATCCTCCAAGAACCGCAAAGCCATTGTGGAAAGAGCAGCCCAGCTGGCCATCAGAGTCACTAATCCCAGTGCCAGGCTGCGTAGCGAAGAAAATGAATAGACAGCTTATGTGCGTGTCATATTTGTGTTAATAAAACCATAAAACTACAAAAACAATTAGATGCTGATGAGAGAATCCAACTAGAAGAGTTTGAGGATTTTAGGAAAGAGAGCTCTGTGAGCTGGAATGGGCTGAGCAGAATTTCATGGAGAACTTAGGCTAAGTAGAAAGACAAGAACATTCTAGGTGGGAAGAAGAGCTTAAGAACAAGAGCAGGTCAGGATGCCTGGGTGGCTCAGTCAGTTGAGCGCCCGACTCCTGGTTTCGGCTCAGGTCCTGATCTCCCCGGCATCGTGAGATCAAGCCCCACACAGAGAACCCAAAATTGGGCTCTGTGCTCAGAGAGGAGTTTGCTTGAGATTCTCTCTCTGCCCCTCCCCCAACTAACACACACACATACACTCTTTCTCTCAAATAAATCAATCAATCTTTAAAATGAAAAACAAAACAAAACAAAGAGTAGGTAGAGGAGTGGATGAGGTGTGTTTGAAGAATGACGAAGAGAGGCCTGGATGAAACTAGAAACTTACAGTGACGGGGTGGCTGGCTCTGTCGGTGGAGCATGTGACTCTTGATCTCTGCGCCGGGTGGGTGGACCCCCAAGTTGGGTGTAGGGATCACTTAAACAAACTAAAATCTTAAAAAATATTTACACTGCAGCACTTCCAACGGTACCTGCTATAAGGAGCACCTGACGAGGGACACCTGGGTGGCTCAGCTGTGAGCGTCTGCCTTTGGCTCAGGTCTTGATCCTGGGGGTCGTAGGATTGAATCCCACATGGGGGTCCCCCAGGAGCATCTGCTTCTCCGTCTATGCCTCTGCCTCTCATGAATAAGTAAAATCTTAAAAAAAAAAAAAAAAAGGAGTGCTTGATGAATTTTAGCAACTTAGGGAGAGGATGCTGAGGGCATTCTGGAAGCCTTGAATGACCGAATAAGGAGTTTGGATTTCATCTGGTAATGATGGGGAACGATTGAAGAAGTCCAAGCAAGGTGGGAATAAGTTACAAGTATTGTCTGGGGACAGCTGAGCTATGGTTTGGGTCGGCGGTGAGGGGTGGTCAGGCACGGGAACAGGTGTAGGGGCCTGTTAACAAGCCCATAACCAGAGCAAAGTGGTGCGGGGCATGGGGTGGGGGGGTCGTGCCCCCATGGTTGGCGCTGCCCTGGCCTCAGGAAGTGGAGCCGAAGGCAGGTGGTGTCACTCGCTTGGGCACAAGTGAGGGTCCAAGCGGAGGAACAATCAAGAGAAGGGCGTCTGCGGCCTGGAGGGTTGAGAGGGCCATTCTCCAACTTTGGAGGGTCTGGGGTCCCTGCAGCTGACGGTTCCACAAAGATTTCGCCTTCCTGTGATTTTCAGACCTGTGAAGCGCGCCCACACCATGCAGCAGGGGAGGCAGGCACTCCACCTCCCTGGGCTGGGGCTGGAAGCCCTGACCCCCTGCTGCCTGGCCTGGCCTCCCGGTGAGTGCGCCCCCCCCTGCAGGCGCCCCCCACGCCGACCTCCCGCTGCAGTGCTCCCCCGCAGCAGCAACAGCAAGGGGCCGGCAGCCAGGCCACCCCCAGGCTCCGTCCCAGCAACTTCCCTGGGCTGACCACAACCCAAAGCTCTTGAAGCTAATCAAGGTGAATTTAAACTGGCCTCCACCGAATAGCAGGTTATGTCCCCCAGCTGACTAAACGGGGCGTCCTCCTCAAGGCAGCTTCATCTGCAACCGGTTAATACATAATTCAAAGTGGAAACCGTGTGCCTTGGCTACAGCCTGGCGGCTACCAGCCGACAAAGTTACCTTTCATGGCTTGCCCCTCTTACGCCAAGTACTCTGTAATCAGTACCCTTCCTAGGTGCTATGTTTGAAGAAGCAGGTGTAAGGACTCTTCTGTCCTGCAGCTACAATGGGGGATTTTAACTCCAGCCTCTCTCTCTCTCTCTCTCTCTCTCTGTCTCTCTCTCCTGGGATGGGAAAATCGTTTTCATTTCAAATTAAGGGGCCTCTGCTCTGCTGGCGGCAAAGCAGTCAGCCCCGACCAAGGGGCCAGGTTCTTTTATGCTGGCTTGAAGGTCAGGATTAGGAGGGCACACCAGAACGATAACCGAATATCAAACCAGATCTGGAGATGCTTTCCTTGGAATCCTGAGCAGCAAAAGCTCTTCCCAGCCATTTTCCCTTTCTCTCCTCTTTTAGGTGAATGCAGAAAAAAAAAAAATATATAAAGGTGATTTTCAACCATAATCTCCTTCTTGTTAGGATATTGTACAGCTACTAGAAATTATGTTCATGAAAAGAACATAGGAATATACCCAAATGCTTATCGTGCAACGTTAAGTAAAAAAAGGCAGGATACAAAATTGTTTTGTATGAATGAATACATTTACATTCTTGTCTTCTTTTAAGTCCTATAAATTAAAAGGCAAGAGGGAAGTTCACCCAGATATTAGGATCAGGTTTGGGTAGTGGAACAATAGATTTTTCTCTCTTTGCTTTTTTCTCGGTAGTCTCCAAATTTTCTATTAATAAGTATAATAATTTGGTAACAAAAAGGTATTTTTAAATGATATAAATCCTGAATTTATAGAATTTCCTTCTAAGCTGGGGCTAGGTGGGGGTACAGTCTATATCATACATGAGTTCAGGTGAAAAGGGTTTGGAAACCCTTTACAAAGAAAGCAGTAAAGGGGCATCTGGCTGGCTCAGCCAGTAGCACATATTTATTTGAGAGCAATCGGGGAGCACAAGCCCATGAGCAGGGGGAAGGACTGAGGGAAGGGCAGAGGGAGAAGCAGACTCCCCGCTGAGCAGAGAGCCTGATGTGGGGCTCCATTCCAGGACCCTAGGATCATGATCTGGGCCGAAGGTGGACCTTAGCCAACTGAGCCACCCAGGCACCCCTCCCTAACTCTTGATCTTGGTGTTGTGAGTTCGAGCCCCACACTGGGTGTGAAAAAAAAAAAAGCACTCAAGTTGGGAGGGCCAGGATATAGATAGGATTAGTAGTAGTCAAAACTTGAGTAATTTGCTTTGTTTAAATCCTTCTCACTGATCCTTTGAGAGAATTTAGCAGAGAAGGAGGGAGTATGCATAGCTGTGCTACCTCATCCAGCACCTTTGAGTGAAAGAAGTCCTCCTCCTGGCAACATAGCCCTTGGCACATCCCAGCTGGTGTCAGCTCCCATACATGCCCTCATCCAGGACCATGGGGATCCTGGGTAAGGGAGGGAGGTGCACATATGAGCATTCTGAGAGAATGCTTTTACTGAAAAAAAAAAAAAAAAAAAAGTATATCCAAGAATGACAATGTCAGCACCATCGCATGGAGGCTGGAGGAAGCCCCAGGGAGGGGGTTCTCCTCTGGGTATTGTAAACTACCCCTCAAGCAAGTACCCACCTGCCTGTCTACACCCACATGTGCACATAATTCACTATACCCAAAGTGGACACATGCATTCTTGCTCATTGGACAAGCACACATCTGCTTTCCGGACTTTAGTAGAACACAATCCCAGTCTACCATCCTAGTGTCCCAGCTGCTGTATCAGCAGGAGGGGAACAGATAGCTTAAGGTAACCTTGTTCCAAATTCATTTGGCTCTTGTTACAATAACATCTACAACGTCAATGTATTTAAATGTGCTGGCACTTCTGCTTTATGTCCTCTTTCTTTTTTAAATTAATTTTATTTTTTTAATGTCCTCTTTCTTTTTAAAGACTTTATTTATTTATTCATGAGAGACACACACAGAGAGAGGCAGAGACACAGGCAGAGGGAGAAGCAGGCTCCATGCAGGGAGCCTGATGTGGGACTCGATCCCGGGACTCCAGGATCACGCCCTGGGCCAAAGGCAGCCGCTCAAGCACTGAACCACCCAGGTGTCCCCTCTTTCTTGATGAAATACATCATTAGTCACTGTCACAGAGGAAGCCCAAAGCTGGATCCTCCATAAAAGCAATTAGAGAAGAGCCAAGAGTGGGGGCAGTATGCATCAATTCCTTTGTGGGGAAGGACTTTCCCCCATGAAGTATGGCCTACTATCAGATTTTTTTTTTTTTTTTTTTTTTGCTAAGAACCCTCCCTAAACACACACACACACACACACACACACACACTCTTTTCTCACTGGGTAAACTAATGCAGTAGTGGTTTTGGCATCTGGCTGCTGCACATTAGACTTTTAAAACCTTGGAGCTTTTTAAAAAACACTAATGCCTGGACCCTATCCCAGATCAATTAAAATCACTGGGGGTGAGCCCTAGGCTTGATTTTTTTTTTTTAATTCCCTAGGTGATTCTATTATATATCCAAGGTTGAGAACAGATCCTAAGGATTCTCCTCAGCTGAGATTTGCAAGTGCATTTCTGGCACCAGGACAGCGGAGAGCCAGCCAATCCTGGAGATGAGCTCCAGGGTATAGAAGTGTCTTCCATTTTCCTCTGCCACACCTGTTTGAATGAACTGATCTTAAAAAATGAACAATGAGCTAATGAGCTAATAAGCCAGAAGTAAAAAAGGAAAAGGAGAAAGGGCACTGATTTGAACTGGAAATTAAGAGGGAGAGCCAGGGAGAAACACAGAGGAGAACAGGACCAGATGGGCAGGATCAGTCCCTACATCTCTGCAATATACCTGGAATTGGATTGACAGTTTTTTTGTTGGCAAAGGTACTGCCTGCCTTTTCTAGGAGAACTGGGGGTAGGGGAAACTAGCCAGCCCTTGTCAATGGAAGGACAGAGCTGCCAAAACCTGACTTGGATTAGCTTTCAGTTTATAAACAAAAGAACTTCTGCATTTTGGGGGCTTTTCCTACTCCAAGGGTAGGTTAGGGTAACAGGTCCAAGCTGCTCTCTTTTGGTGGTGCATGGAGTCCCCATGACCATCTCTCTCCCTTGGTCTTGGCGTTGGTCATGGAGAAATACCCATGTGGCTGATGCAAGAGCCTCCAACTCTGATGCTCAAAGTTTTGGGGGGAAGTTTGGGCTGGGGAGGGGAACTCACCCCACCCCACCCCCAGCTCTCTGAAGCATCAGTACTACCATTCTTTCAGTGAAGACAGCCTAATTTCAGGTTGGCCCGTCCCTAGGATTAATACGGTCACCATAGGATTTGAAGTTTTGAAAGTGGTGCGTGGTCTGATAAAGGTGTGTGTTATACGTTGGGGTGGGAGAGGACAGAGACATTTGTTCAAGTTCTAGAGACTCTGGAAGTGTGGAGCAGGTGGTTTTGTTCTCCGCAGCACCAGGCTACCTTGACGTGTGATGACCAGGACTGCACATCAGAAAAGCCCCACCCAGGCACCGTTCTGAGCAGGCTTCAGCTCCAAGGCAGACAGCGAAGATTAAATCTTACATCATTTAATAAACTACTTAAAGGCCCCGCCGCTTTTCCCGGTTCCCCAGCAGAGAGGGCGCTCCTGCAACTCGGCAGCTCCCTGCAAACTGCCCTCTGCTGACACCCACTGCTCTCACCCGCAGCTGCTCTGGGGTGGAGGATGGTGCTGGCTCACTGGCTAAGCCTCAGAACTAGTGAATAGAGGAACAAGTTTCTCTGCCCTTGAGCACTCACACCTCCTCTTCTTCTGTCTTTTTTCGTTTGCAAAACCTTTCATCTCTGGACCTTATTTTTCCCTTCTGCAAAAGAGGGCTGTTAATTCCAGTCTCGTTTTTCTCTCAAGGGATGGTATGGGATAGAGCTATCAATGACTAATAGCAAGAAATATAGGTGCAATAGATAACCGTTTAAAATGATCCATAGTAATCATTCTGAAAATGAAATCTGAGAACCAGAACCCTGCTTCCAGGAGATGAAAGGCTAAAAAAACCAAACCAAAACAACAGCCAATCTTCAAAGGGGACATTTCCTGGCTCTGATTGGATTGTACGGGAAGACTTTCTACATTTTCTGTGTTGCACACACTCACAACATGGCTCTCTGCCTCCTCTGCTCTCAGGAAGGCAGTCTTGGGTGTCATCCCCAGAGTGAAGAACAAGCCTTTAAATAAGCGATTTATGAAAGCTGTTAAGGTGTAAGAGCAGGAGGGCTGGCGAGTTTTAGCAGATCTCATCTCTAGCTGCTGGGCAGACAACGAGGTTAAACACAAGACATCAAACAAGTTCTGAGGCTGGGTTTTGGTGTCTGAGGACACTACTTGGAGTAGTAGTGTCCTGTAACTTGACATAGGTGGTCCCCTTAAAACAAGCAGGGACCACTTTCCTGGCCTCACTTATATTAAGAACACCCTTCCCCCACCTTCTCACTATTTGGAAATACACTATTAGGTAGCAAAGCAAAGCACAGTGGTTACAAGTCTAGTTTTGGGAGCCAGACTGCCTGGGTCCAAATACTGGTTTAGCTACTTATCACAGGTATGTAATCTGCAACAAATAATTAGCCTCTTGGGCACCTCACTTTTCTCATCTGTAAAACAGGGATAATAATAATACCTACCTCACAGGCCAAGTGGGAGGATGTACTGGATGTATAGACCTCAAACACACAGAAGAGTACAATAAGCTCTTTATAGTGTTAAGTATTATGTTCAATGATGTAGAGCTACAGCATCATTGACTCTGGGTGTTATAAGATGAACTTGATATTTTGAGGGGCCATCAGGCTCTATGTCCTGAGTCTGGTTTGGGAACCATGGTCCTTATCCTAGGGACACTCCAAACCTCTTGAGAGGGTATACCCTAATACCCAGGGCACAGTCTCAGAACTGAGAGTCTGATAAAAATTGTTTTTGTCTTTTAGTAGGTTGTACACCCAACCTCTAGAACGAGAGGCATGTGCTTTACTGGCTGAGCCAGCCAGGTGTCCCTGGTAAGAATCCTTTCTGGTAGACCTGCTCGGGCTCAGGATTTCTCTCCAGGATGAGTACTAATAAGCTGGTGAGTGTACTTCCAAAGTGTGTTATTGCACCCTCATTGGTGGTTTTGGTATATGGAGAACTCCAGCCCCTGGAGATTGCCCAGTCCTTGAATTATTTTGAGAGAAAGGTGTCAACATTTTGCTGGTGAAGGCTCAACCTCTATTTCATGGGTATTGAAGCAATGTCAACTGAGGGTACGGGAATGTAGATCAGCACACACTTTTTGGTGGACATTTTGATACTAACGCTTAAAAATGTTCATAGCTGGGTGGCTGGCTGGCTCAGTCAACAGAGCATGTGATTCTTGATCTTGGGGTTGTGAGTTCAAGTCCCACGTTAAGTTTAGGGATTACTTAAAAACAACATCTTAAAAAAAAGTAAAAATGTTCAAAACACCGTGATCCAATATTTAGACCTCTTGGGACCTATCCTATAGAAACACTTCAGTATGCATAGAGTTATGTTGAGAATCCCCAAAGAACCATTGGAAATTATAAACAACTCAATGGACCATCAAGAAACAAATACTTAAACCAGCTGTAGCTCACCTATACCACAGAAGACATGGCCCATCGCAAAGGAGAGGGAGCTGTGAGCACGAACAGGAGAGTGTCTCCGAGATATATAATTAAGAAAAAAATATGTGGGACACTATTTATGGTTCAATCCTATTTGGATTTTTGGAAGCAGTAATACATGTACGTATTCATTTGAGAAAAGTGTGAAGGTAAGAAAGATCTGAAGGGGCATACACAAAAATGCCAGTGATAATCCTGGGGTAGGAGTGGAGGTGAAATTGTGGATATTTTTCTTTTTTTGTTACATATGCATTAAATTTTGTAAGAGTTTATGTGACATATGTAGTCAGAACACACACACACACACACACACACACACACACACACACACAGAAGCAGCCAGGTAGCCTTACTTGAGGGCTCTATCACTGCTCAGCATCCTCAGAGGTGGCACAGGGCAAGCACAGGGGTCGTGGCAGGTGTCCCTCAGCATGTCAGCGGAAATCAAACTCTATCTTCATGGGACACACGTGCTGAGGCTCACCTGGATATATGAACCCCTGAGTTTTCTTCCCAAACTGTGCTCTATACTCATTTGGGGGGGGGGGCTGGCGGGAGAGAGGGTATATGGTATTTAACAGATGTTCAAGAGTCCGCCTGAGACCCAGGAGACTTGGGGCCACATCCCACCAAAGGAAGATAACAATAGCTCACCTCCCTGTACTACCAGGTTGTTGGGAGAATCAGACAAGGTTGTGGATGCAGAAATGACTTTCCAAACGAAAGGGAACACAGAGCAACTGATCTCCCTATTCTCTGCCCAGCAGGGATGACAGAGGTTCGTGGGCAGTGAGGACAGTCCCTGAGCCCTCCTGGCGGTACAGAGCTCCTGAGGCAGTAGGGAGAACTGATGAGAGGGACAAAGTGGATGACCCTTCAAGTAAGTAGGCACAGCCGCTTCCAGGGCTGACGGCGGGGGGTCTACACTCCCTCCTCTCTTGCCAGCAGGCAGCCGTGAGCCCTGCCAGCAGGGAAGAGTGCCACAGCAGGTTCCCTAGAAGACAGCTCCCCAGCCCCCAGCAGCATCTCAGTTCCAAGCTGAGTGGTGCATGCAAGGCAGACGTGCGCAGTGCAGTGAGCCGGCTGCATGTGACTGCAGAATGTCTGTGGCTGCAGAACTTGCTGGAGGACACAGCCAGACTCTCACAGGTCAGGCCTGGTCAGGGAAGAGCGGTCATGGCGCCCAGCCTACCTGGCACTCAGCTCCCCTCACCCACCCTCTCCCTGACCATGGACATTCTGGCTGAGAGTCTGGATTTCCGTGCAGAGAAACTACAGAAGCCAATCTGGTTTTGTACAGGTCAGATGAATCATCCTCCAACTTATTCCTCCCAACTGATCCGCTTTCAGATGTCTTAGCCATCCATCCACCACAGCAAAGCGCCCTGTGAATCACAGGCAGGTGGCAGGCAAGGCTCCATTTGCTCACCAGCTCACAGACAGGGGGTGAGGGTCGGGGGTTCATGAGGGCAGATCAACACATTTGTTTCCCAGAGAAGGGGTTGGGGAAGAGATGGGGCTTCTCCCTTCATCCTGACCAAGAGAAAGAAAACTGGGTACAGGGACGCCTGGGTGGCTCAGAGGTTGAGCATCTGCCTTTGGCTTGGGGTGTGATCCCGGAGTCCCGGAATCGAGGCCCACATCGGGCTCCCTGCATAGAGCCTGCTTCTCCCCCTGCCTGTGTCTCTGCCTCTCTGTGTCTCTCATGAATAAATAAATTTTTTTTTTTAAAAAGACTGTGTACAAAACTCCTTTGGGCTATATGCATTTCCCATTTTACAGCATTCATCCATTTGGTCTCAAAGTACTTTACAAAAATAAGCTGAGGGGGGCTTCAGGTAGAAAGAGGTGTATGGCTGCCTGCCTTGCTCGGAGAGGTCCCTGTTCCTCTCGCTCACTCTGCTGTAGCCACACCGGCCTTCTGGCCTGTCCTCAAACCTGCCAGACACGCTCTCAGCTCTGGGCCTATGCACCTGCCATTCCCTCTGTCCGGAATGCTCTTCCCTCAAATATCTTCATGGTCACTCCCTCATCTTCTTCTGACCTTTACTCAAATATCAACTTCTTGAGGCGGTGGGGGGGATTTCTCTAAGCAACTGATCTACGCCTACAGCTCCCATCCTCAGTAGCTCTGCATCCATTTTCCTGACTTAATTTTTCTCCATAGCATTTAACTTCACTTGACCTTCTGTCTACTTTACTGTTTATCTTATTTATTGCCCTTCTCCATCCCTTATAATGTAAGCCGCCCCTGAGGGTAGGGGTTCAGTCTGCTTTGCTCACTGCTGCATTCTCTGTGCCTGGTACAGCATCTGTACATTGTAGGTGCTCGATAAATGGCTGTCACTGATGCTGTGATTTGCTTTGCTAACCTCCAGCCCCCTGGCTCCTCGGCCTATATACCTATGGGTGAGCAGAACTACAGGAAAGGTAAAGGAATGGAGGAGAGAGGTGAAGAAAGGAAAGTATTGGGAAGTACGGACACATATGTGCGTGGAGAGATGGTAAGGAGCAAAGTGAAGGTCAGGAGATTTCTGATTAAGTAACAGAGGACTTGTAGAAGGAAGGAACAGAGGACTTGCCCAGGAAGAACCACAGGGCAGAGACTCTAAAGAATGTCCAGGATGTCACCTGAACAAAAACAGTTGATGCTCAGGCAGTAGACCTGGAGTTTGGCTGCAGCCAGGGTTTTGGGCCCCTGCATGTCTCTTGCTATAGGGCCTTCCTCTGTAGGTCAAGGAGCTGTAGACAGCTGGCCTGGAAACAGGAGGAAGAAACCAGGGAGGGAAAGAAGGGAGAGAAGGTGGGATAAGGCCAAGTAATGGACCATGTGGATGATCCAGGGGAGTCTGGGTGACAGACTGCTGGTCAATGAAAGGGACCAAAGGTGAGAGGCCACGGGAAGTTCAGTGACAGATAAGGGAGCAGACTGGAAGAGCAACAGAGAGACGGTGGCCTGGAGGAAGGGCAGAGATAGAAGCAAGGACATTGCTATTACAGATTACATGGAACCAGACACCCTCATGTGCCCTGGGGACAGAGGCATCACTATTGTTCCTGCCACCTGCCTGCCACGTGCCTCTTTCTTTTTTTTTTTTTTTTTAAGTTTTGTGTTTTTATTATCCTTAACTTCTTTAAGTTTACTTATTTTTTTAGTAATCTCTACAGTCAACATGGGGCTCAAACTCATTACCCTGAGATTAAGAGTCATTGCTCCTCTGACTGAGCCAGCCAGGTGCCCTTATCCTGAAGTTCTTAATTCTCATGTTTTTTCCCAAGGATGGATAGAAATTATTATACATATATGTGTATAAATGTATAAAAATATACAATAAAATATACTTATAAATATAAATTTGGAAACTTTTAATATTTTGGTCACATTTAGGAGGATTACATTATAGTGTCTTTCCCTTGAATTTGGTAATAAGGTCAGAAAAAGTTACTCTCTTAAATGGAATCCATCAGAATCAAGAAAGAACAGATGGTATTAGCCACTTGCCAAATAATTCAAATTAATTGGCAATTGGGCAGCCCCGGTGGCCCAGCGGTTGCACTGGCTCTTCCCCTCTCTCAAATAAATAAGTAAAATCTTTTTAAAAAGAGAGTGAGCACCAGCAAGGGGAAGGGGCAGAGGGAGAGGGAGAAGCAAACTCCCTGATGAGCAGGGTGCCCTACATGGAGCTTGATCTTAGGACCCTGGGATCATGACTTGAGCTGAAGGCCCAACTGACAGGGCCACCCAAGTACTCCAGAGAAAATAGGTTTTGAGACTAGAGTTTCTCAGTCTAATCAAGGTGATCCAGTAGGACATATCTTCAGAAGGGGATGTGTTTAATGCAAACGAAGTTGTAAGTTAACCCAATCATTTAATATATCCAATCTGACGATCTGAAGTATATTGTATGGAGTCTGGTTAAAGGAAGGCCAAGAAAAAAAAAAAAGGAAGGCCAAGAAACAAGAACTTTTAGGGCACATCCAGCTGATTCAAAGGAGATTCTTCTCTGATTTGAAAGCCCTGATCCTGATTTTCTAGACATTTTGATTTGGAGAATGGAAACAAATCTAGCTACCCTACCTAAATGATAATGTTTCTTAAAAACATCTAATTGCCTTTGTGCTAAATCTTTGCTTACTAAGCTAACTTGTGATCCATAGGTGTCTGTAAGAAGGCCACTTGGAAGGAATGCCCACCACAAAGGTTCTAAGCTAAGAACCACATCTGTAATCCGGCCAGAGACAAACATCCTGTTGTTAATTGGCAAATAGGCATGCTTGTACATAGCTCCTTTGGGTACCTGTGAGTTTTGGGAAATTGTGTTTTGTTGCCCTAGGCCTGGTTACCCCAGAGAGTGGAGACAGAATTCTGTACCTAACCCTGCAATGCTGAGGATTGGTCAAGCAGCTGTGTTAGCCTTGTAAAAGAGTTGACAACAGGGAAGGCTTGTCTGAGGCAGTCAGCCTATTTCTATTTTTTGACCTCTTTCTCTCTCTTTTAGAAGACTTTATTTATTTATTTATTTGAGAGAGAGAGAATGAGAGAGAGAGAGAGAGAGAGAGAGAGAGAACGAGGAGGAGGAGGGGCAGAGAGAGAAGACTGCCCACTGAGCATGGAGCCTGATACAGGGCTCCATCCCAGGACCCTGAGATCATGATCTGAGCCAAAGGCAGATGCTTAACCAACTGAGCCACTGAGGCACCCCTCTGTCCTCTCTTTTAGCTGCAATCAAAATTCAGAGGCCAAACTATAAAGAAAGAGGAGCCCATGGTGCTATATATGATAGGATTTCAATAAACTTAGCATCAGGTTACCATTATACTACACACTTTTCAGTGCTCATTCCATTAACCCATTGTCTACCATTCCTCCCTAAAGGAGCAGAGAACTCTCTCATCTGAGGTGTTTGTGGCTCTTCTGTCCTATAATCAGGGCGACTTAATGAAAATAGTAGCAGCAGAGGGAGCTAAGAAAATGACCCAGGAGGACAAACACAGGGCTTACCCTTCATCTCTGGAAGATTCAACCAGCTTGACTCTCTTTTCCAGAGATCAAATCCTCCTCAGTGCCACAGCTTTCCATCTCAATAGGAGAAGACCAGATTCAGAGCGTTATTCTTTCTAGCCAAAATGATTTTATTCCATTTTGCATGTTCTGGTAAGTTTGCTTCCCCTTCCTCCCTCCAGATGCATCTCCGTACTCTGATATGCCTCACGAGGGGCCAAGGATGACCAGCTCTGTCTGCTCATTAGCACAAGGAAGAATCATCTCACCATGGAAGGTATGTGCACATGTGCCACGCAGGAGGGTGGTCAACCTCTTCAGCTCAAGTCACAATAAAAGAACGGTCAATTAGTCAAATTCTACCAGCTGAGTTAAAAAATATACTCCCATCAAGTAGACTTCCTTCTCTAAATGCTACAGGACAGTGAAAAATGTGCAGATAAGTGAGATTTGTCATCTTTTTTCTTCTAATAACATAAGCTTCAGGCTGGACGCAGGATGGCTAAATAGATGCTTTAGAAAGGTCAGCCTGAAGACACAAGTGACCAGAGACCCAAAGCCATCCAGGGTCAGCCATATTGCCAGCACCAAAGAGGCGGTGGGACCACCTGCTGGAAGGTTTGGGCATCGCTCTGCCTGCTTGGTCCTCTGCCTGCTTGATCCTCTGCCTCCTTGATGGCCTTTGAACCAGGTCTATGGCAGGACCACAATCTTTTTCTCCAGCTTCTGTGGTGGGAAGAGGAAATTTCTCATAATCTCATCCAGTTCTTCAAGGGCCAGCTGGGCATGGAGCCTGGCCACGTCATCAGGCTCCAAATGCACCACGTGTTTCAGCAGGTGGTAGAGATCCTTGAGGACATCCCTCAGCACCTGTATGAGAGAGACACTGTCATGATTATGTGTCTGCTGTGCCAAAATTTCTCAGAAAAACCCATCCACCTTCTTCAGCCTGAAAAGTTCTGTGATGAAACTCACAGGCTCCCTGAAGAAGATTCTGAATGACTTTCTCAGATGGAAGGAGGGGTAGCTGTACTGAGATAGACTTCCTTTTGGGTTTCTCATGACCCTTGACACCAAACTATACCAGCCACGGGGTCTACTACTCCTTTATCCCCAGGCCAAAGTATAGATCCTAGGCCCCTTCCTTCAGTCCCAAAGCATGGCACAGACCTCAGGACCACAGAGAGATCCTAGTGCCAGATAGGGTTACTCCTAGAGCATAATTACCAGCATCTTCCTCTCCAGCTCCCACAGAACCCTCTGTGGACACCTGTCTGCTGAAATCTATCTTATTAGGAGACTCAGAAGGCTACCTATCTCTTCAGCAAGCATGCCTTTCCCTGCCACTGCTTTAAAAATTTTCCACCCCAGTTCCATCTCCATGCCCTTCCTTAAGTCACTATATATATATTTTTTCAATTGCAACGTCGCAACAGGAAACAAGGGAGGGCTCTGTAAGATAGAGCCGCACCCATCTTTCACGTCTGATGCTCTCATCTTAGGCTCTGGTATGGAACTGGGAGGGTGCCAAAGCACCTACTCCCAGGAGCTCCTAATTTCCTCCAAAATCCACCTGGCTCTGGAGTTACAACTTTTAGCAGGAAACAGGTTTCAAAAGAACAGGGAAACTCAGAGTAAGAGGCCTCAGGGATCAGCTGGCCAAACTGGAGACTGAAGACACCAGGTTGTAGGGGGTCACGTGACTTATCTGTGGCTTCTTGTGAAATTTCTTCTGGTCTAGGGCTCTTTGCCTCAAAAACTACTATTTTTGGATCAGGTACCATATTAGGTATTTTTCATATATTATCCAATTCTTATGCCAGTCATATAGTTATTAGCCCCATTTTAATGAGATGAGAACATAGACCAGAGGGTTATATAACATCCCAAGATTACACAGGGAAAAAATGGGGGAGCCAGATTTTAAACATCCAGAGCCAAAGTCCTTATTTATTTTTATTTATTTTTAAAAGATTTTATTTATTTATTTATTTATTTATTTATTTATTTATTTATTTATTCATTCATTCATTCATTCATTTATTTATTCATGAAAGACACAAAGAGAGAGAGGCAGAGACAGGCAGAGGGAGAAGCAGGCGCCATGCAGGGAGCCCAATGTGGGACACAATCCCAGAACTCCAGGATCACGCCCTGGGCCAAAGGCAGGCGCTAAACCGCTGAGCCACCCAGGGATCCCTTATTTATTTTTTTAAAGATCTTTTTTTTTTTTTTTTAAGACTTTATTTTATTTATTCATGAGAGATGAGAGACAGACACAGGCAGAGGCAGAGGGAGAAGCAGGCTCCAGGCAGGGAGCCCGACATGGGACTCGATCCCAGGACCCCAGCATCACGCCCCGGGCCGAAGGCAGGTGCTAAACTGCTGAGCCACCCAGGGATCCCCTATTTTTTTAAAGATCTTATTTATTTATTCATGAGACACACAGAGAGAGAGGCAGATACATAGACAGAGAGAGAAGTAGGCTCCACACAGGAGCCCGATGCGGGACTCGATCCTGGGACTCCAGGATCACGCCCTGGGCGGAAGGCAGGTGGTTCAACTGCTGAGCCATCCAGGCGTCTCTCTTATTTATTTTTATTGAAAAGGTAATACAGTACAAAAAAGTATATATTAAAAAAGAAGTCTCGGGGGTGCCTGGGTGCCTCAGTCGGTGAAGGGTCCAACTATTGATCTTAGCTCAGGTCCTGATTTCAGGGTCATGAGTTCAAGCCCCACACTGGACTCCACACTGGACGTAAAGCCTACTTAAAAAAAAAAGTCTCTCTTCTACTCCAGACTCTTAGTCTCCTTTCTCAGAGGATATCACACTTAATGGTGAGAAATGTTCTCTATGTTTGTAAGCATATACATGTATGTGCCTCTCCCCCCCTTTTTAAATCCACAGAATTATATTTTATGCTGTTATGTGCCATCATTCCAACTGACTTACTCTATTTTGAAGATCTTTTGTATAATTGGTACACACAGAAATACTTTTTTTTTAAATGTTTTATTTGTTTATTCATGACAGACACACACCGAGAGAGGCAGAGACACAGGCAGAGGAAGAAGCAGGCTCCCTGCAAGGAGCCCGATGTGGGATTCGATCCCAGAACTCTGGGATCACACCCTGAGCGTGAAGGCAGATGCTCAACCGCTGAGCCACCCAGGCATCCCCCAGAAATACTTTTTAAAAAAATTGGCTGCATAGGGCTAATGCCACACAATTTATTTATCTGCCAATGAAACTCATTTTAAAAAAATCTTTTGATATTGCATATACTGCTGCAATAAACACTCTACTCCCTAAGTCATTGCAGACACGAACAAGTGTATCTACAGGACAAATATCTAGAAATGGAATCGCTGGGTCAAAAGGTAATACACATACAAAATTTTGATAGATGTGGCCAGAGAGTTGCAATAATTTACAATTCTATGTGACACTATATTCTCATCACTGCTACATACGTACTGTAAATTGTTTATCTCTGCTTATCCACCAAGTGAAAAATAGCATAGGGCTGTTTTAAATTTGCATATTTCTAATAAATACATAAACTATATATTTTTCTCCTAAGTGTAACTGAAATTTACCATACTGATTTGTAAGAGCTCTTTGTATATAAAAAAAGGTCTATCATTTATAAGTTGCAAATATTGTTTGTCATAGTTGGCTTTGTGAAATTTTTTTCCAGTAGAGAAATCTGCATTTTTGATGTAGCTAAATTTATCAATTTTTCCTTTATGGTTTCTGGATTTTGTATTTTGCTTAGAAGAGGGCCTATAATATTAACCACTATCCTATGCTGTATTGTCTTTATTTATTAATAATGCCACCTGACATGCATCGAGTTGGGTTTATTTCACTACATGCAAGCATCTCTGACAATAATTGGTTTAAATGGTCTTTAAAATTTTTTCTCACCACTTTATTTTTTAAGGATTCATGCATTGATTGATTGACTTATAAATGTAGGCCTCATGGGGCTTGAAATCATGACCCTGAGAGTAAGAGTCACATGCTCTACTGACTGAACCAACCAGGCACTCCTCTCAGTACCTTGGAATGTCAAGCATTGGCTGTATCCTGAAGTTTATGCCAATGTGTAATTTCCAAAAATGGAGAAAGATCAGAAAAAATGGAATAGGAGCATGTAGACATTCATCCATTTTTTCACTTTTGTGGCTTTTCATAGAAACCATGTAATAAATATATATAGTAGCCTATGTGCTCTAAATATGGACGGTCTTTAAAATATATATATTAAAAAACTGGCTGCTGGGGCACCTGGGTAGTGGTTGAGCATCTGCCTTTGGCTTGGGTTATGATCCTGGGGTCCAGGGATCAGGTCCCACATTGGGCTTGAGAAGTAGGGAGCCTGCTTCTCCCTCCGCCTATGTCTCTGCTTCTCTCTCTGTGTCTCTTATGAATAAATAAATAAAATCTTTCAAAAAAGAAAACACCTGGTTGTCTCTAGGGAAGGTAACTGGAGAGGGATATGAGGGAATTATGTACTCTTGTACTTTTTAATATTGTATTTTATGAATATATTACCTACTACAGAATAAATGAGCTTTTTGCTTGACTGAATTAACTACTAGGCAAAGGTTTTCCATAACACCATTTAACAGGTGGAAGAGGTATAGAACCTGACTTTAAAGGTTTACTGTCTGATAGGGAAGATAAGTCATACACATAAATAAAGAATACAAAACAAAATACAATAAGTGTCCTAACAGAGCACAGAAAGAGTATAAAGAGAGGTTATAGGAAACAGAGGTCACATTTTAGGAAAAAGAAAGTGAATTGGAGATGGTGAACAGAAATGATAGGAAATGTACTGTAATGAGTACAGTCTGAACTATGTGGGTCTATTTATATGTGATATTTTTGATACAGTAACTGTAAATATATCTTCTCTTCATTATCATTTTCTTACTTTTTCTTTATTCTAATGTACTTTACTGTAAGGAGACAGTATATAATATATATGACATATAGAATATATATTAATAGACTGTTTACATTATCAGTAAGGCTTCTGGTCAACAGTCAGCTATCAGTAATTATGTCTCTGGGGAGTCAAAAGCTACATGAGGAGTTCTGACTGCACCAGGGTGGGGGTGGGGTGTGGGCATCCCTAACCGTTGCATCATTCAAGGGTCAATTGTACATGCTCTGGGCTTGAAGTCCCCTAAGTTTTCCACAAAAATATGCTAACTGTGTAGCATCACATATCTTGGACTTGCTAAAGAAGAGAGAAAGAACTTTTTCCATACATTGATATTCTTTTTTAAAATTATTTATTTATTTATTCATGAGGGACACACAAAGAGAGAGAGAGAGAGAGAAAGAGAGAGAGAGGCAGAGACACAGGCAGACGGAGAAGCAGGCTTCATGCCAGGAGCCTGACATGGGACTCGATCCCGGGTCTCTAGGATCACGCCCTGAGCTGAAGGCGGCGCTAAACCGCTGAGCCACCTGGGCTGCCCCATACATTGATATTCTTTAAGAGCATGGGTGATGGGGAGTAGAAAGAAGAATGTAGGGATCCCTGGGTGGCGCAGCGGTTTAGTGCCTGCCTTTGGCCCAGGGCGCGATCCTGGAGACCCGGGATCGAATCCCACGTCGGGCTCCCGGTGCATGGAGCCTGCTTCTCCCTCTGCCTATGTCTCTGCCTTTCTCTCTCTCTCTCTCTCTCTCTCTCTGTGACTATCATAAATAAATAAATTAAAAAAAAAAAAAAGAAAGAATGTAGGGGAGAAGGGGCATATAAAACAAGCTCCCAGGCCACTCGTTAGTCTCCCTCTTGTTCCCTGTGTACCAGGTGTGCTGGTGGGGTGGGCTTTCTTTCTTTCTTTGAGCAAAGCTCCTTCCCAGTGCAAGGCCTTTGCATATGCTGTTCCCTCATCCTGGAAGACTATTTTGCTTCCTCTTCACCCAGCAACGCCTACTCACCCACAGCCTAAAATACCCCTTCCTCAGGAATCTAACTCATCTAGGTAAGTCTTTTTACTCTGCCTGTAGTTCTGTTTGTAACTTATATCATAGTTGTAATTTAAATATTTATTGTGTAATTAAAATTATGTTTTCCTCACTGGATCACATATACTGTTGACACTGAAGCCGTATCTTGCCCTGTTCATTCTGGTGTTGTCCCAATGCCTCATATAGTGATTGGCACATGGCAGAGACCTAAAAAATTTATGAATGAAAGAAGGCATGTATGCATGTTACTGCTGGCCAGTTTGTCACTTGGTAAAAACTAAAAATTCTAAGAAATGCCAAACAACCAGGCTTGCTACAT
This sequence comes from Canis lupus dingo, assembly GCF_003254725.2. Lineage (NCBI taxonomy): Eukaryota > Metazoa > Chordata > Mammalia > Carnivora > Canidae > Canis > Canis lupus. The sequence goes on from NC_064247.1 coordinate 80,546,720, forward strand.
GGGTGTGTGACCTGTGTAGTTACAGTAGGTCCCCCAGTCAAGAAGGGCCGCATGCTAGGTTCAATGATCTGCTATTGTTGTCTTAAAATTCTTAATAATTTTATCTTTGGATGTGTATTTTGTAAATGAAGCACAGGGGAACACAATATGCCCAACACATTTGTCCACCATTCTTTGCAAGTGATTCCATGCTGCATGAGCACAGAATTCTGATGGGCCTACAACGTGTGGGGTTTCAGCAAGACAAAGCCAGTAAAAGGGCAGCATATTTGTTATATTCACAACTGAACAAATGGAAGCACTGACAGCCCAGAGAGGCCGTACTTTCCATTCCAACCAGAACTTGCTTCCAATGCAGAAAGAAGGCAATGGCTTTCTAAGAAACATGGATTAGTAAGGTACCCCATAATATCCTTTATGTTTAGCCAACCATTTATTCTGAAATTGATGATTTCATCAATAGGACAATATGCAGTTCTTGTTCCTTTCAGTCCTTTCTTATTCACCAGTAAACTGAAGGTAAAGACTATTAGCAGAATGTGCACATATTAAGAAGTGAAATAAAAGTAGTTGAGCTAGCTTTGTGCAGTTTCACTGTTCTGCTAAAAAGGAAATACATATGCATGTATAAACTACAGAATACAATTTGCATAATTTTGGTGATTCCACATATGAGTTAAATGCTTTTTTTCAAAGGTTCTATTTATTTATTTATTTGAGAGAGAGAAAGTGCATGCGCACACTGGAGCAGGGGTGGATGGGTGAGGGGGAAGGAACAGAGGGGGAGGGAGAGGAAGGGGGAAAGAATCCCAAGTAGATTCTGTGCTGAGTGTGGAGCCCAACGCAGGGCTCAATCTCATGACCCTGAGATCATGACCTGAGCCGAAACCAAGAGTCAGATGCTCAACCACCCAGGTGCCCCGTGAGTTAAATGATCTTATATCTGCATTTACAACTGTCTTTGCACAGTATAAAAATGAACTGTAAAATTCATGCTAATAATTTCACATTTAAAATTTTCTCTACTTAGAACAACATTAATAGCAAATAATAAACACACGACAAGTCGAGGGAGAGAAAAATTGTCAAAGAAAGGAAAAAAACTTTATATACCATTAACAGCATGTTTTCCTTATTTTTTTGAACCAGGGATCCCACATTTTCATTCTGCACTGGGCCCCACATACTATGCAGTTGACCCTGCAGGTAACTCTCAATGCTCCTTGTCCAGTGCCCCCACATAAAGTGCCTGAATACTCTGGGTAAACCTTATAGAGATGCTGTCCCATATATGGGGCAGCTATTTCCAGGTTTTCTCAGGGAGCTGCTGAGATGTAATAGGAGTGGGTCTCCTAGCACAAGCGCATCTGATGATGACTAGGCAGGGGAGGGGGGGCTGTCCCCACTGCCCTTTGGTAACCTCTCTCTCTTTCCTCAAGGCTAGCAGTGTAAAAAGGAGAGATGATTCCCGAAAGAGGATGACTCCCCAGAGCTACTGCCTCATGATTACTCACTCATCCAATAATCATTATTAAGGGCCTACTTCGTGCCCAGGCAGTGTGCTGGTGATAAAAGCATGAATAATGCACAAACCCTACCCTCTGGCAGCTACTGCCTAGCGGGGAGGCAGACACACACACTAGAGAGTATGATCTCCTCTCAAAGTGGTAAGCTCCACACTTCTGTGGAAGCAAAGGAAGGGATTTCTGCCTGTGAAGGTGGGTAGAGGGAGAAGATTTGCCTACCATATGATAGGGGCTTCACTCTGACTTTTATTTGTAAACAAAGGGTAGCACCATGGAATGGCTTGGGGAAGCTTTAGCAAGTACCCTCAGCCTCAAGCCACCTCCAATAAATGCAGATTCTAAGCAAACCTGGCCTGCTTATTATGTGAACATAGTTTAAAGACAAGTCTCCTGACACTCCTTCCAATGGCTTTCAGCCTGAAGTGTCTCTTACATAGAAATTCTAGGGTTCCCACTGTTTATTACAAGGTCATCTTTTTTCTTCTTCTTCTAGAGGAATCTTTCACCTACTCAGAAATATCTTTGAGAATTTTTGCTAGAGCCTCCTAACACTCAAAATAAGGTTAGCTTTTACTTGTTAAAAAGAGAGGTTCTAAGGCATTCTGTTCTGCTAAGGTACTCTGCTCCTTCCTGGTGTGGGTAGGAATTCTCCCTTTGGCACTGTGTGTCCTTAAAATAACAACAATGCTTGTGCAAACACCACTTCATGCTCGAGGGGCACTGAGTTCCTTGTTATCAGTTACCGGATCTCCTTTTTTGGGTAACTGAGTGTTAGGCAAAGGCTCCTTAATTAATGGGTATATCTTAGCAACCCACCTTGGAAAGGCTTCTTCCCAATCCCTGTAACACTGGGGATCCCACACATCACAGGACTTCCTCTGGACTCCCCAAGGATCAAAGCTTCCTGACAGCCGGGGATTGTCACCAAATCCCACGGATCACGGGTTGAAGACAAGGAGAGTTCAAAGGTAAAGTTACTCACAGGAGCCACTGTGGTGGGCAGGATATAGGCAATCCCACGGAGGAAACCTTTCATTAAGAGTTCAACAACACCTGCTCTTCATTCCCCACCCTCCGCATGGAGGCCCAACGACTCTAGGGAAATGCAAAGGGGACACAGGTGTGTGTGGTGGGTGCATCTTATCCAGAGGAGATCTGGCTTAGCTTTTTGTAGCTGGTGGTTGAAAGAAACATTTTCATCACCTGAGAAGCTCTTAGGCCAGGGGTATCTTAAAGCAGTACACAGATTCTTAGTCTGAAAACTCTTTGGAAAGGGGTGGGGTTCAGGTGTTGTCTTAAAAGAATTTAGAGCTTGCAGGCAACACACACATACAAAAACACATGCATGCACGCATGCACATGCACACACACACACGGTGGGTCCCAATTGGGTGAAGGCCCGCATGCAGGTGGTGAAAGAATTCACCCAAGGTAGAACAAAGGAGATAGAAGTTTATCGAATAAACTGCAAGGAAGAAATGGGCAGGACAGCAAAGCAGAGACTGCTGCTAGGAGGCAGTGGTAGGAGGCTGTAGTTGAGGAGAGAAGAGAGGAGGTACGGGAACATATGAAATTTTCCTTTTATGGTACCTACGCTGGGTTGTAGGTAGCCCACTGGCCACCTCGCGCTTATGGATATTTTGAAGTGGATTGTCTAATAGCCTGCTTGCATTCAACCCAGTGGTCACTGTGGGCCCTTTTACCTTAGGTATCCACTGCTCAAGTCTGTTGCCTACAAGTGGCCTCTACAACACACACACACACACACACACACACACACACACACAGGCTCTCTCTCTCTCTTCCTCTCCTCTCCTCCCCCTTCCTCTCCAGGCGCCAGTTCCTTTCCTTGAAGCACACAAGGCTGATGCTTCAGGAACACTGCCAGTCTTTAGGGTTAGAACCGGCTTAGAAAGGACACCTGGGTGGCTCAGTGGTTGAGTGTCTGCCTTCCACTCAGGTCTGGTCCTGAGGCCTGGGGATCAAGTCTTGCATTGGGCTCCCTGCAGGGAGCCTGTTTCTCCCTCTGCCTATGTCTCTGCCTCTCTCTCTTTGTCTCTCATGAATAAATAAAATCTTAAAAAAAAAAAAAAAAAAAAGAAAGAAACGGCTTAGAAAAAACCAGATGAGGAATGAAAGCTGGTGCAGCCACTCTGGAAAACAGTATGGAGGATCCTCAGAAAGTTGAAAATAGAGCTACCCTACCACCCCGTAATTGCACTACTAGGTATTTACCCCGAAGAGCCAACTGTAGTAATGTGAAGGGGCACCCACACCCTAATTTTCACAGCAGCAATGTCCACAATAACCAAACTACAGAAAGAGCCATCGGTCCACCAATAAATGAATGGATAAAGAAGATGTGGTATACATATACAGTGGAATACTAATCAGCCAAAAAAAAAAAAAAAAGAAATTTTGCCATTTGCAATGACGTGGATAGAACTAATGGAACTAGAGGGTATTGTGCTCAGGGAAATAGGTCAATGAGAGAAAGACAATTATATGATCTCACTCATATGTGGAATTTAAGAAACAAAACAGAATCATAGGGAAGAGAGAGAAAAAAGATGAAATCAGAGAGGGAGACAAACTATAAGAGACTCTTAATCATAGGAAACAAACAGGATTGCTGGTGCAGCCCGGGTGGCTCAGTGGTTTGGTGCTGCCTTCAGCCCAGGACCTGATCCTGGGGACCCAGGATCGAGTCCCACGTCAGGCTTCCTGCATGGAGCCTGCTTCTCCCTCTGCCAGTGTCTCTGCCTCTCTTTCTCTCTGTGTCTCTCATGAATAAATAAATGAAATCTTTAAAAAAAACAAAACAAAAAAACAGGATTGCTGGAGGGAAGGGGTAACTGGGTGATGGACATTAAGGACAGCACGTGATGTAATGAGCACTGGGTGTTATATAAGACGGATGAATCACTGACCTCTACCTCTGAAACTAATAATATGTTAATTAATTGAATTTAAATTTAAAAATAGGAGTACCCTTAAAAATGCCATTGGACTCTTGAGAGGGACTGAATTGATTCTATAGATGGCATTTGGTAGTATTGACATTTTAGCAATATTAATTTTTCCAGTCCACAAAGGTGGGATATCTTTCCACTTATTTCTGTCATCTTTGATTTCTTGCATTAGTATCTTACATTTTTCAGGGTAGAGATGTTTCATCTCCTTAGTTAACTTTATTCCTAAGTATTTTATCGTTTTTGATGCCATTCTAAATGGGATGAGTTTATTTTTCAGAAAATTCGTTGTTAGTATATAGAAACATTATTGATTTTGTATGTTAATTTTGTATCCTATAACTTTTTTCAAAGATTTTATTTATTTATTCATGAGAGACATACACACACACACACACACACACAGAGAGAGAGAGAGAGAGGCAGAGACACAGGCAGAGGGAGAAGCAGTCTCCCTGCAGGGAGCCCAGTGCGGAACTCGATCCTGGAACCCCGGGATCAGGCCCCGGGTCAAAGGCAGGCGCCAAACGGCTGAGCCACCCAGGCATCCCTGTATCCTGTAACTTTGATTATTGATTTAGATCCAACCAAAATTTGGCTGAGTCTTTAGGAATTTCTACATACAAAGCCATGTCATCTGAAAATAAAGACAATTTTTCTTTTTCCTTTCTAAGAAGAAAAGAGCACATGAGGCAGGGCATATTAATAAGGAAATGCTGTGAGCAAAAGACTGCCTTGGGCACACAGGTGCACTTTCAATGGAAAAGCAGGAAAACAGTGTTTGGTTCTTTCAATGAGCTTGACCTGGAACATCCTAGAAGCAGTTGTTTTATCTTTGAGTTGAGACCAAAAGAATAAATGGCAAATATCTTTCTTCTTTCTAATTCCTAAATGTATTTATTTGATTATAAAAGCAACATAACCACAGATTGTAAAAGCAATATAACCGAAACACAGAATACTGAAAGAGGAAAAAAAGTCTTTAGTTAAAAACTACCTGACACAAGCTCCATTAGTAAAGACATTTAGTAATTAGTAGATTCATTTAGTTTTCAAATATTTTTTTTAGTATTTTTAAAAGTTTCTTTTATTTATTTTTAAGTAGTCTCTACACACAATGTGGGGCTCAAACTCAAGACCCAAGATCAAGAGTTGCATACTCTTGGGACGCCTGGGTGGTGGTTAAGTGGTTGAGCGTCTGCCTTTGGCTCAGGGCTTGATCCTGGGGTCCTGGGACTGAGTCCCGCATCAGGCTCCCTGCAGGGAGCCTATTTCTCCCTTTTCCTATGTCTCTGAGTCTCTCTCTGTCTCTTATGAATAAATAAATAAAATCCTAAAAAAAAAAAAAAAAGAGTTGTGTGCTCTTATGCTTCCAACTGAGCCAGCCAGACAGCCCTATTTTAATATTTTAAAAATCATTTATCAAGGTGATTTTACAAGTAGAACTTAGGTGGATGAAACTACTATCCTTTTGTGATCATGTGGGATCAATAAGACACAACACAAATGGTCACAAGTAAGACATTTACAGAAATAACTATTGAAAGAGGCTATCTAGCAGAGGATTTTCCATCTATAATTTCTTCATATTTAAGGGAAAAATGGGTTGCTAAATATAAAAGGATAAGTTAAATGCTAGGATACCCTAGCTGTTCTCAGAAAAATCTTCCCATAGAACCAACACAAGGCAAAAAAAAGATGAGAAAGAAAGCTCAATTCTGTCCAATCCTATCACCGACCAGTTGTGACTTCTTTGTGGCTAATAAATAATTGGGCACAAGGACAGAAACAGGGAAGTTAGACATTGAGATAGAAGGTAGGGGCAGACAGGAGAATGGGGGTGGGGTGGGGTGGTGGAGACTGGAGTTAGTGGTGGAAACTGGCCTGGCAGGCAAAAAAGATTCTCTAGATTGGGGCCCAGAAGGAGCCCCCAGAATCTTACTGTTTCTGTTTACAACATGCTGGAATAGAGCATTTGGTGTAGTATGAATCTGTCAGGAGGCCACAGGCCATCTACTAAGGGTCCTCATTTTGACCACTGAGCCTCCATGTTAAGAACAGTGTATGACTTGGTGGCTGAGGGCAATGAGAGTGAATAGATGGGACTAAGTGTAGGGTCAAGGATCAACAGAGTACAATGCAGCCACCTTTTCCCAAACCCTGTGCAGGAGGCTCTGCTAAGCATTCTGGGTAAGGAGGACCTGTGCCCGTCCTTCAGGAGCTCACCTCCAGAGCAGGGAGACAGACACACAGAGCTGAATCTAATGGCCTGGTGGCAGGTGAATCGGGTGTGGCAAATAATGGTGTTCCCTATCCCTAGCCAGGGAATCTTGAGCAAATGACTTCAGCTCTCAGAACACCAGTGATCTCAGGGGCAGCCCCCGTGGTGCAGTGGTTTAGTGCTGCCTGCAGCCCAGGGCGTGATCCTAGAGACCCAGGATCGAGTCCCATGTCGGGCTCACTGCATGGAGCCTGCTTCTCCCTCTGCCTCTTTCTGTGTCTCTCATGAATAAATAAATAAAATATTTTTAAAAATTAAAAAAAAAAGAACACCAGTGATCTCATCTGTAAAACGGGGATAATACTGCCACCTTCTAAGGTTGTTGTAAGAATGAGAGTTAATGTCTATAAAGATCCAAGCACAAAGACTTGCATATGATGAGTGCTAGATAAGTGGGGGTTGGTTTGTCAGTCTCCCCCACTCCTACGGTAATCTCTGTGCCCTTCTTGTTACTCTTCTATCAGTGAGGCCTAGGACAGAGCCTGGCATGTGGTAGCTCTGGCGTGTAGTACATTTTTGACAAATAAATGAATGAATATATATAATAACAATAGCTAATCCTAACATAAAACCTGTTATGTGCCAGGTAGGTTCTAGGCATTTTATCTACAGTAACTCACTTAATCCTCACAACACCACAATGAGAGAGGTACCATTATTATTCCAGTTTGCCCTAGGCCACAGTGCTAGTAATAGGCAGAGCCAGGATTCAAATCCTGGCAGCCTCACCTGGAACCAATGTTCTTTATTAATACTACGCTATTTCTGCCTCTCGAAGTGGTTATTTTCCCTCTGCCAAAGTGGGAAGCATAAAGCACACTGCCTACCCTACAGGTTGATTGTGGGATCAAAACAGATAATGCATGGGAGAGTACTCTGCTATGATAATCCAGGGGATATATAACTCAAGGTATTGTTGCTATTATTACTCCAACATTGAAATAATTGGGTTTACCACCACGGGGCTAAGAAGATGAGGGGAAAGGCATGGCTCTGAAAATGAAAGAGAAAGAGGAGAGGCAAAAAAAAAAAAAAAAAAAAAGATAGGAAGACTATGAATAAACAGAGAGGAATTAGAAGAAAAGGTGTGAGGGGGTAAAGAGATTCGGTGCAGAATCAGGGCCAGAGCCGGTCCCTGGCAGCTGGGAACACTGTGCTATTCCACGGGGCTGGGGGCAGCAGAAGGAACTTGCTGGGCAAGCAGGCAGGAGCAGCCTCTCTAAGATAATGGGCAGGAAACAAATTGGAGGAGCAGAATGGAGGGAGACAGTTTGGGCCTCATTCAGGGAGCTGTGGCCTGAAGAAAAATAAATGCTTTGCTGATAAAACCCAAACCTTCACTTTGATGGGAGTATGAAATAGAAATTAGGCTGATTCAAATAGAAAGGCTGGGCGATGGGAGAGTCGGCAAAGAACGACAGGATTACTAATATCTAAGAGATTTCTATCTGTGCCTGACAGAGAATCTCAAACATGCTGAAGTCCAGGGTAGCATTATTATCAATCCTTTTCAAAACCCTTTTTGTTTCCAAAGTATTTTTTCTCTGCTAGACCTAGCGATACATGGCATTTTTACCCTTTCTGGATTGTGTCTGGCTGTTAAATAGGGAGGGTGTCTCGAGTGCAGAGCGGATGAGGGGAGTATCCCACGTGGTTTTCATGGAAGAACGGGGAGAAAAATTTTAACTGGTCAAGTGCCAGAAATGCTACAGGAACACAGACAGGTTGGCAGTTTAGGGACAAAGATCCAGACGGCCACTACGGCTGACCCCCGGCAGGGGGGACAGCTCAGGAGGCCTACGCAGCAAGCAGGTGACCGCACTTACCTACAGGACACCTAGGCGCGTGCTCCGGGCGAGCCGAGGCTGAGGCCTGCCCACCAAGGCCCACCAAGGCTCCACCGAGGCTCCGCGGGCCGAGAGCAGCGGGCGCCGCAGCCAGCTGGCCGCCGGGGGCCAGGAGCCGCACTGCTGTGGCGCTAGGAGCAACCGTGGCGCCGTCTTTCAGAGTCTTTAAATAGCAACCCGAGGAAGGCAGCAGCTTTCCTTCACCCCCACACGCACGGAAATAGAACAAAGAAGACAGGAAAAATGGCCGGAGTGTGTGCAAAGGCAGCGGGCTGCGGCTTGTGGGAGAGGAGAGGAGATCGGGAGCTTTGTCCTTAAAAGGTGATTCCAATCCCAGCTTTTAAACTGTACTCTGTGACCTCAGGTGGGGAAAGGGCTCCACTTTCCTGGCCTCGGAGGCTCCCCACGCAGACATCCTGCCGGAGGAGTCCAGGCCTATTCCCTCCTGGCGCCTCCTGGCGCCTCCTGGCCTAACGCCTCCCACGGGGGATTAGATGGTTCCTGCAAAAGGCTCACGACGTTTACTGTTTACTACGTTTCAGTCGCTGTGTTAATAAGCTCTTCGCACACATCATCTCATTTAATCCTATGAGGTAGGTGTTATTAGGCCCAGTTTACAAGTTACGGGGTAGCGGGACGGCGCCTGGTGGCTCAGTTGGTTGAGCATTCGGCTCTTGATTTCAGCTCGGGCCTTGATTTCAGCTCAGGTCCTGATCTCAGGGTCATGGGTTCAAACCCCACCCACACTGGGCGTGGCGCCTACTTACATACAAACAGGGACACCTGGGTGGCTCAGTGGTTGAGCATCTGCCTTTGGCTCAGGGTGTGATCCCGGGGTCCTAGGATCAAGTCCCACATCGGGCTCCCTGCAGGGAGCCTGCTACTCCCTCTGCCTAAGTCTCTGGCTCTCTCTGTAGTCTCTCATAAATAAATAAATAAAATCTTTAAAAACAAACAAACAAACCAAACCAATTAAGGAAAGGTGATTTAGAGTGGTTTCGGTGATTTGCTCAAGGACACAGCTAGAATTCAAACCTGCATCTGTGAAGTCTAGCTCTGAAAACCTTGCTTTTAAACATGTGCAATTACTAGGAAATCCAATATGCAAGAGGAAGCTGTGGAGAAAATGTGACCTTTTCCCCACACCATCAACACTGTTTATCTGGATGGAGTCGGACAGGGAGGAGGGGGAGCTATAACTGGGCTCCTGGCTGACCATAATGTTTGGGTTTCGTTTAGGGCACCTAAACGTTTGCTTTAGGGCATCCTGCACCACTCCAGGCTCACCCAGGTCACACAGCTTCAGGTCTAGCTTGAGTTGCCCAGATGGGAAGGTAAGCTCAGTCTCCTGAGGGCATCTGCTCAGTGGAATACTAGGCTCTGGGCAAGATGCTTCAGGAACAAAAAGGTCATACAATCAGACCAAAGGCCGGAGAAAACCAGTCACTGACACATCAGAGACCCTGGCAGGATTTACATTATGTATTAATATGTACGTGGCACGGACTAGACCAGAAAAAGGAACCCGGCCACCCACACCAAAGTATGGCTACAGAGCCCAGACTTTGAGCAACACCGTCATTCTAGGTAGTGGTTCTCCATCCTGCTGCATATTACAATCCCCTGGACAATGTGTAATAGGCCTGGGCCCCCACCTCACACCTAAGAATCAGAATCATAGGGGTTGGAACTCAGGGCTTTTTAAAAAAATGTTTTAATTTATTTTTACAGTTTTTATGCTCCCCAGGTGACTCTAATAAGCAGCCAGGATGCAGTAGTGTGGGAGGTTAGGAAAAAACACTGGGTAGGAGACTAAGAGTTATGCCACAGTTTTGAAAGTAATAACACTGCCTGGGAAAAATCTAAGTGCCAGGAACAGGGGTGACGTGATTTGGATATAACCTATTACACTTCTTGGAATTTTCTTAACTATCAACAATCGGGTTTTTATTTTCCAGAAAGGGGATGGGGTCAAAATAATCTTTTTTTTTAAGATTTTATTTTTAAAGTAATCCCTACAGAGCCGCCTGGATGGCTCAGTCAGTTAATCATCTGCCTTGGGCTCAGGCCATGATCTCAGGGTCCTGGGATTGAGTCCTGCGTTGGGCTCCCTGCTCCACGAGGAGTCTGCTTCTTCCACTCCCTCTGCCCCTCCTTCCTCTTGTGCTTGCTTTCTCTCTCTCTCTCTCTCTCTCTCTCACACACACACACACACACACACATACACTCTCAAATAAATAAATAAAACCTTAGAAAAAATAAGTCATCTCTACACCCAGCGTGGGGCTTGAACCTACAACCCCAAGATCAAGAGTCTTACACTCCACTGACTGAGCCAGCCAGGTGCCCATCAAAATAATTTTGATCCACAAATTGGCACCGCATCTTTTTTCCAAAATATTTAAAAAATTTGTTCTTAAAAGTATATATGAAGTGCGATTCTGAAGACAGAGAAAGTTAGAAGCTACCAACAGGTTTTCTTTAAGAAAACGAAAGGATAAAATAAATGCAGCTGCCTCCATTGCTGGGTTAGCTGGAATGATGGCAGAAACTTCTGGAATTAAAGGAAATACATGTGTTAAAATTTTGACATTGACAGATACACACACACACACACACACACTGCTGTATAGCGTATATCTATGGTGTGTGTGTGTGTGTGTGTGTGTGTGTGTGTGTGTAGAAAGAAGCCAAGTTCTGAAATGCAGAACGTTCTGGCTGCACATCAATATCCTATCCTGTCACTCTGCCTCAGGACCTTCTCCTTGCCTATCTGGGGACAGCATGTCTGCAACCCAGCTGCGAAGAAAACAGTAGGCGTTTCTCTGTAAATGGAGGCAAAATTCCCTCCTAGCAAGAACTTGTTTGTACAACTTCTATTCTTGGGGAAACCTGGACTTTGGAATTCTGGGATTTCCAGGTTAAGATCTAGGAATCTATTTATCATAAAGGCAGGTGGAAAGAGATGTAAGAGATGTGTTCCATGCCTCTTGAGGAAAATATTTCATGCACTCAACAAATATGCATCAAGCACTTATTTTGTGCAAAGCAATGTGTAAGATTTGGGAAGAGGAAAGTGAATGGAATGGGTAGTCAAATACAGAGACAGAGAGAATGGTGGTTGCCAAGGGCTGAGGGAGGAGAAATAGTTAGGGTTTAATGGGTGCAGTTTGTTTCGAAAGATGAAAAGAGTTCCAATGGATGGGTGGCAGTGCTGGTTGCACAACAGTGTGAATATATTTAAAGCTACTGAACTGTACACTTAAAAAGGGTTAAGATGGTCAATTCTGTCTTATGTATCTTTTACCACAATTAAAAAAAAAAAGGGGGGACTGGTGTGTTCAGGGGTTTGCAGTCCCCTATTGACATCAGACATGAACAAATCATTCCAATATCTACTCTAGTCCAGAGCTGATATGTAAAGTACTGCAGAGCCTAGAGAAGTGATTACTAACCTTTAAAAAATATTTATTTATTTACTTGAGAGAGAGAGAGTGTGTGTGGGAGTGGGGCAGAGGGACAGAGTCTTAAGCAGACTCCTTGCTGAGTGAAGAGCCTGCCCAGGCGCCATCTCACGACCCAAAACTAAGAGTCTGGCCATTTAACCAACTGTGCCACCCAGGTGCCCTGTGATTACTAATTTTACCTAAGCAATCAGGAAAGACTTTTCACAAAGTGTAAAATTTAAGTACAGTCCTAAAGGATGAATACAAGCTTATCAGATGGACAGGTGAGGGGAAAAGAAAGCATTCGAGGCATAAGAAATAGTAGAGACTGCTCAGCGGGGAGCCTGCTTCTCCCTCTCCCTTTGCCTTTTCCCCCTGCACGTGCTCTCTCAAATAAATAAATAAAATCTTTAATGATAATAAAAAAAGAAATAGTAGGGACTAAGATGTGGAGGCAAAAAGCAGTATGCAGATGATCTGGGGCTGGCATGAGGTTGTCAGGGCATCTAAGGAGAAGGATGGAAAGGGAAGAAATAGAAAAGTTGGGGGGGGAGGGTGCGGGGAGGATCCAGAGCATAAAGGGCCTTGTGTGTCACGTGAAGGAGCCTGGGCTTTATCTCACGGGCCAGGGTAAAAATGTGAGCTGAGGACTGGACTTCAGCAGCTCTGCATTTGAAAAGACCTCTCCAGCTGCAGTTTCCTTGCCATGCTGACTGACCACGTACCTGTCGACTCTAGAGAATTAGAGTGGAACAAAGTGCAGGGTTAAGGAAACAAAAGTCCTAAGAACAAGAGTTCGTCCCAATGTACCTGTAACAGTTCACCCTTTCCTGTATCATCTCAGGCCGGTTCTTATTAGTTCTGTCTCAACAGCCAAGGGGGCAGTAAGGCAGCCTGGGTCTGCACTCAGTTCTACTTCCTGCTGGTTTAACCTGTGCATTTATTTATTTATTTTTTAAGATTTTATTTATTTATTCATGAGAGACACACACAGAGAGAGGCAGACACAGGCAGAAGGAGAAGCAGGCTCCATGCAGGGAGCCCGATGTGGGACTCGATCCTGGGACCCTGGGATAACGCCCTGAGTCAAAGGCAGACGCTCAACCGCTGAGCCACCCAGGTGTCCCTGACCTGTGCATTTAAATGTAAAACATTTTGGACCTCAATTTTCTTAACTGTAAATAGAGTTAATAAGCTAAATATTTATTTCACAGGGTTGTTAGGAGGATTCCATGAGCTCGTAAATGTGAAAACCTTGGTGCTTTGCCTGGCATACAATAAGCCCTTGATAAATGTTATATTATTATTAAATACTAAACCTCCGAGAACATGCAATTTATTTAGAGCCAAGTTGCTATAAGAGCAAACAAACCGTGGGGTGATGAGTAATGAGCTGGGACAGACCCCAGAGCATCAATCTTGTCATTTTACGTCACCCCAAGGTACACTGAGTCAGGACTCTACCCTTTCAGAGGATGGAGCAGAGAAAAGTGGGCAACCCACTTCTGATCACAACCCGAGGCCCACGTGACTCTCAGAGGAAGAAACGATTCTGATCAGGCTGTGGGGCAGAAGGAAAGTCCCAGAAGCCTCACTTCCCAGCCCACTAGCCCTAAGCATGTTGGGTCTGCTCCCTGGTGATCTCAGTTCTGTGTATATCACGGGAAGTTGATGGATGGTGTAGTCTGTGCACTTGGCCTGAACTTTTGGCAAGAGGTAGTGGAACGTGAGGTAGAGTGCAAGGAAGCAAGGCTTGTTTCCTGTCTGCTCCCCGAAGAGTTCACTCAGGCGGGTCCTGGGAGGTCAGGGCACCTGGGGCCAAGGCCAGCCCCAAACACTCTCCTCTAGCTGTTCCATCCTTCTCCAGGGCAGACAGTAAACAAGCTGTCAGGAGGTAGTCTGGCCTGTTTTCTTTTTGGGTATCAGGTTTCCAGGATCTGAAGCAGCCTTCTGTTAGCCATGATGTGTGCAGAAAATGCCCACATGGCTTGGTCTCAGTCCTTCAGAGAACACTGAGTCCTGGAGCCATGCTGCCAGGGTTCATCTACTATTGCTCTGCCACTTACTAGTTGTTGGAGAAGTGACTTACCTTCTCTGGCTTAGTTTCTTCATGTGTAAAATGGGGATATTAATCATACCTCAATGGATAATGAAGATGAAGTGAATTAATTAATGTAAAGCACTTAGATATAAGTGCTATCATAGGGCAATTGCTCCAAGTATATATTTTCAATATATACTGAATTTTTCAGGATTGCAACTACCATATAAACTAAGAAAAGATAATATTTTCATTTGTTTAGAATTTTATACAGAGTAGTTTACTCTTTTGGACAATCAAGCTCCCCAATATACTTCTGAGCTGCTAATCTAAGATATCTGTATGATTTTCTATTTGTAGGTGTTACATTTGTGATGATTCTACATATAAGAACAAACAAATAGTTCATTATATCTTAGAGCTAGCTAGACATTTATGTATTAAAATTATGTTATTCTAGTATAAACGACTATCTTTTTATTTCTTCTTTACATTAAAGTTAGGACATTATAATGTTTTAAAAAATGTACACGTAGGTTAAGCTATACAGCTATACATTTCATTTCAGGAGAATAAAGGGGAAACACCGAAATACCTGTTATAATAATTTGTTATAATAAAAGTGTGTTGGAAAACAGGATCATAGAGGAAGAGAGGAAAAAATAAAACGACAAAATCAGAGAGGGAGACAAACCTTAAGAGTCTCTTAATCATAGGAAACAAACTGAAGGTCGCTGGAGGGGAGGGGGATGGTTGGGTGGGGGATCTGGGTGATGGGCATTAAAGAGGGCACGTGATGTAATGAGCACTGGGTGTTATATAAGAATGATACATCACTGACCTCTACCTCTGAAACCAAAAATATACTATATGTTAATTAATTGAATTTAAATACAATTTTTCTTAAAAAAATGTGTTATGTCTGATATAGAGAAAGGAAGCTGACGGTAGATATTTCCAAATCTGGTGCTTAACTTGTACTCCCTTTATGATGTCACCCAAGACATCGTGGAGAATAAGATGAACCTTGTTCCAGGTGAATGAGTGAATTAAGTAAAAGGAAGAAGAGGAGATGCTATTCTTTTATTAGCACTATGTAAGCTACTAGCAACAACTGGAAATGAGTACTAGTTCTTCCTGGCATTAGCTCTGGAAACTTATAACCACTGTCTCTTCATGGACTTTATTTCCTCATTCATAAAATAAGACAGTTGGATTATTTCCCAAAGTCTGTTCCACGGAACATTATTACTTGGCATGCTTATAATGAAGAAAGGGTTCCTCAATAAATTGAGTTGAGGAAACTGTTAGTTTTCTTTGCTGCAGGCCTTCTCAGACCCTTTAATAGGTTAATATGTACCTAATAGCCAAGAGGAAAATACATAGTCGTATGCAGCATTTTCCACACTTACTTGACCATGAAAATCTTATGTTAGAGGAACAACTCATAAGGTTAATAAGCCAAGGGAAATTTTTGTGAAATACAAGTTAAATAGTCTCAAAGGCCTCTTTCACCTTTAACATTCTAAAATTCTTCTTCTTCTTTTTTTTAAAGAGCTTCTGGAGAAGCTCTGTAAACTTTTTTTTTTTTTAAGATTTTTTAATTTATTCATGAGAGACACACAGAGAGAAGCAGAGACATAGGCAGAGGGAGAAGCAGGCTCCCTGTGGAGAGCCCGATTAGGGACTCATCCCAGGATCCGGGGATCACATCCTGAGCGGAAGGCAGATGCTCAACCACTGAGCCACTCAGGTGCCCCAACATTCTAAAATTCTGAGTTTGAATGATAATACTTTCTTCTTGGCCTTTTTAGATCAGATAAGAAGGGTAAGGAACTAGGCTATCCTACAGAAAATAAAATAGTGTAAGTCTGATACAGAAGAGGAAGAAAAACCAAGTTCTAACATATGTAGATCTATGTAAATGATTATGCAGAAAGGCAGGAAGGGAGCAGTCTTAAATGTCAGGGCTTCTAAACTGTCACTTACGTTATCACTAGAAAAGGTTGAACATTGATATTTTAACAGTCACAGTAAGGTACTGAGTTGTAATCTTTTCCAGCTTCATTTCTCAAATCCATCACTACTGTCATATAGATTTGGCCAAGTTACTGTTGAGAAAATTTATGGGACTATCCCCTGCTCCTAGGCACTGATCCCCACCTCTTCCCTCACCGATGAGTATAGGGAAGGCTAATGTGGTTTTACACAAATAGCATTTCCACATACCCTACCTGGCCCAGCCAAGTTGGTTGATTTGGGGGATGGGGTATCTGATCTTTGCTGAAACATTAAGTTTCTTCCCTGGAGCTTCTACATTTGGAGCCAGGAAGGGAATCTGAGTGTTGGATGTAAGAGCAACAACAGGCCACTGTCAGTGGTCATAAAGGAAAACTGGACTTCAGTGCAAAATAATAAAGGTGAAATACAGAAGAAGCAGAGACAAGAAATGGAGCATTTCAATTCCTGACTCTAGGAGTCACTGATAACCAGTTCCATACCAGCTTTCCCCACAATATGACTGTCCAGCCCTTCTTTGGATTTGGTAGGCTAAAAAGTTCTCTTTGCTTAGCTAGTTCAGTCTAGGTGTCTGTTGCTTAAAGCTGAAAAAGTTCTGTCTATAATCACATGTCTCCACCAAACCAGCTTTCTTTGTCCATAAAGAAGAATGGAGGCTGCCATCCGAAAGCTGATGGACTGAACATATGTGCACACTACTGTTCTTTCCTGGAACCCCACTAACATGATAGTGAAAGGATACAAAATGGCCTTAAATTATGAGAACAAAAAGCACTAACAAGGCAACAGCAACAAAAGTTTAGATGCTAGAAAGAGCTGGATGAATTCTAGGGTCACAATCCTGATTTGCCCAGGTTAATAAGTTTTACGATTGGTGCATGTATATAGTTAAGTGTCCTCATTCATCCTCAGAAGTATCTTAGTTTAGATGATAAACTGATTCACTAAATCCAGAAGTAAGCCTAGTGTACTACAGAAACTCAATAAAGTTCTGGAGTTGATGGGTCATAGCTCTTAAAATGGAGGTGAATAGAAGTCACCTTCTATTGGAAGTTTGAGTAATAATTAGGTGGCCTGATGCCTTCTACTCTATCCTCGGTGACTGCTCTTCCCCAACCACAGCAGAAGCTTGGAGTTTTACCCTTCAGAGGATCCAACCAGAGAGACTCTGGATAGATGGACATCAGGTGCTGATAAGGATGAGGATTAACAGAAGGATTAAGTGAAAGTCTACATACTAAATGGTGAGATTGCCATCCTCCTTCTTCCACTCATCTTCCAGAACCCTGGAAGCCAGGCTCACTTCCTCGGTAGGAGACCAGATGATTCTTCTCTGACCAGCCCCAAAGAAAAGACTTCAAAAGTGTCTTGGATTCTACCAATGAAAGGAAGCCTCTTGATGAAATGACTTGGCCAGATCATCTCCTTTTATAAAGTTCACCAGTCCATAAGTATTACCCATGCACACAGAGCATCATTAACTTTTAAGTGCTGTGTCCTTAAATTTGCAGTAAGCTTAGAAAGTAACTAGTCCAGATAAAGAGGAAGTGAGTGAAACGGTGTAGGAGATATCTCTCAGAAGATGAAACTGTTAGAGTATTTGATATGTGTGAACCTTTCAAGATATTTATGAACATTTAGCATGGGGGATAAATTGGTAATGGATTCACAGACAAATAACAGATGTAAACCTGAGACATTTATTAACTTCAGAGAAAGCCAAGCCAAAATTCATACAAGAAAGGAACTGTAATCAGTCTATTATATGGCTCAGCTGTGGATAACAGTTACAGTCATGATAATTTAAACACTAAATGCTGATAGAGCAAAAACTGTAATGTAACTATATAGAAAAAATGAGGAAGGAGAATGTATGTTTGTGGGGAGCATGTTAATAATAACTAATACATACTAAATAATAACTAATACACAGAATGTACTGAGTCTAAATGCTTTATATAACTAAGGTTGGGCAGCCTGGGTGGCTCAGTGGTTTAGCCCCGCCTTCAGCACGGGGTGTGATCCTGGAGATCCGGGATCAAGTCCTTCCATCAGGCTCCCTGCATGGGGCCTGCTTCTCCCTCTGTCTGTGTCTCTACCTCTCTCTGTCCCCCTCTGTGTCTCTCATGGATAAATAAATAAAATCTTAAAAAACAAACAAACAAACAAAGGTCATTTAATTTTAAAAACAACTCTATAAAGTGGTACTATTATTATCCCCATTTTACAGATGAGGAAATTGAGGCACACAGACGTCAGCTTACTTGTGCAGGATCTCACTGCCAGTAAAGGGTAAAGCTGGGATGTAGTCATAGACATTCCTGCTCTAGAGTCTACATTCTAAGTCTAAGTTACTATGATGCTGTGTACCATCTCACTGCAGGGCAGTGTTCTCCACCTTAGGAACATAATCACTGAGGCAGTCCCACTTTCACGTATCAGATCTAGCAGGAAGTCGATAAGTGTGTTGAAAAATCAAGAAACGGCAGTATACGTGTGCTATTTAGAAATATGGAAGTAAACATTTAAAGAAATGGATAATCAAATTGAAAATAGTTGCTGATGGGAAGTGAAAATGGAGGTAAAAAAGGAGGATGAGGCTATGGATCTTTTAATTAAGTTTTGTAGAAACAGTGAATAACAGTTTTGGATTTAAAAATCAAAATTAAAAAGCAAATACATTAATAATAAAAAGACAAGTAATCCAATTTAAAAAATGGGCAAAGATTCTGAATAGACATTTCTCCAAAGATATATAAATGGCTTAGAAGCTCATGAAACAATGCACAACATCTTGAGCCATCAGGGAAATGCAAATTTAAACTACACCACTTCACACCCACTATGATGGCGATAATCCTAAGTAAACCATAGACAATAACACATATTAATGAGAATGTGGGGCGTTTGGAACCCTCACACATTGCTGGTGAGAATGAGAAATGACATAGCTGGAAAACATCTGGCAGTTCCTCAAAAAGTTAAATGTAGAATCACTGTATGACCTAGCAATTCCACTCGTAGACATATACCCATGAGAATGAAAACATGTTTTGGGGCATCTGGGTGGCTCAGTGGTTGAGCATCTGCCTTCAGCTCAGATCGTGATACTGGGGTCCTAGGATTGAGTCCCACATCAGGCTCCCTGTGAGGAGCCTGTTTCTCCCTCTACCTATGTCTCTGCCTCTCTTTCTGTGTCTCTCATGAATAAATAAAATCTTTAAAAAAAAAAAAAAAGAAAACCTACGTTTGCACAATAAGGTGTACACAAATGTTCATGGCAGCTATGCCACTTACTGGAAATAACCCAAATGTCCATCAATTGATGAATGGATAAACAAATGTGGTATACTCACACAATGGAATATTATTCATCCATAAAAAGTTATGCAATCCCAATACAGGGCTACAATATGGATGAACTTTGAATGCATTATGATAAGTGAATGGAGTCAGACGCAAAAGGCCACATATTACGTGATCTCTTTTATATGAAATGCCTAGAAAAGGCAAATCCAAAAAAAAAAAAAAAAGAAAGAAAAGGCAAATCCATAGTAAGTGGATTTGTGGTGGCTAGAGTAGGGGAAGGTAGGGAATGGAGGGGAGTGACCAACTGATCCTAGCTATAGGGCTTCTTTTTGGAGGTAATGAAAATGCTCTGTAACAGTGGTGGTTGAGCAATTTTATGAATATACTAAAAACCCTAAATTGCTCACTTTAAAATACTTTATTTTTCATTTTTAAAGATTTTATTTATTTGAAAGAGAGACACAGCGCATGTGCACAATGCACACACACACACACACACACAAGCAGGGGGAAAAGCAGAGGGACAAGCAGATTCCCCACTGAGTGTGGAGCATGATGCAGGGCTTACTTAGTCCAAGAACCCTAAGATGATGACCTGAGCCAAAGTCAGACACTTAACCAACTGAGCTGCCCAGAAGCACCTTATTTATTTATTTTTAAGTAATCTCTATACCGTGTGGGGCTTGAACTCACGATGCTGAGATCAAGAGTTGCACGCTCTTCTGACTGAGTCAGTCAGGTGCCCCTGAATTGCACATTAAAAAGGGCAAATTTTGGGCAGCCCGAGTGGCTCAGCGGTTTAGTGCCGCCTTTGGCCCAGGGTGTGATCCTGGAGTCCTGGGATTGAGTCCCACGTTGGGCTCCCTACATGGAGCCTGCTTCTCCCTCTGCCTGTGTCTCTGCATCTCTCTCTCTCTCTCTGTGTGTTTCTCATGAATAAATAAATAAAATCTTTTTAAAAAGGGCAACTTTTATAGATATAAGTTATACCACAATTTAAGAAATTACATGAGGAAAAAAATACAAGACGAGGGGGAGTGGGGCTACTGTGCTATCAATGAACACAGCACACTTATTTACCTCCCTTTAGGTCAGCAGCAGCAGCCTGGCAGGAGTATCTTCATCTGCTTGGACCTGGCCTTGCCTTTCTTTCCTTCAACTTCCTTTAGGTTGGCTCTGACTCCAGCCTGGCATCACTCCTTTCCCAACACCTTCTAGCTCTGCTCTCTCAGCTGCTGGCTCAGATCCTGGGACAAATACAGCCCTGAAAAATGTCCCGGATACTATCCAGGGTTACCTAGTTGTAAACCCTCTTTAACTCAGTGGTTTAAGGGTATGACTTCTGAGTTGCTACCTCATGTACAAATCTTGTATTTGACAGATGATAGAGAGCCTTGGAAAAACAGGCATTCATTAATGACTAAACATTTGGTTGTTAACGTGTGGGAATGAACGTTTGAGAAGTTGTGCTTCTGGTCTGACTGGGTCTTAGGAAGGAAAAGACAGCAAATTATATTGGGCTTTAACAGAGTAAGGCGAGCTTCTAAATATATATAACAGGTGTAAAAAATCATCACAGTTTTTTTGGCAACCCCTTGCCACAGAGAAGAGATGAGAAGTTTGCTATTTACAGAAAAAATAGATGGCTGAACAGGAACTGGAACTTGGTACAAGTCTCCACTTGATTAACTAAAATGTTACTTTAAATATTCTCAGCATGGGAAAGAAGCTGGCGATTGCTTAATGGATATTTTCATCTGCTCCTGGTGTAATTATTTGCTTTAAAATAATCTTTATTTGTTCTTTCTTTCTATTTTACTTTATTTTTTAAAAAATATTTATTTATTTATTTGAAAAGAGAGAGAGAGCATGCACGCCAGAGAGGGGAGGGCCAGAGGGAGAGGGAGAGAACCTCAAGCCGACTCCCCACTGAACGCAGAGTCTAACATGGGGCTCCACCTCATGACCTTGAGATAGTGACCTGAGCCGAAATCAAGGGCTGGACACTCAAATGACTGAGCTACCCAGGCACTGCTATTTTTTTTTAGTAAACTCTACACGCAACATAGGACTCACACTCACATTCCATGCTCTACTGATTGAACCAGTCAGGTTCCCCATTTGCTCTTTCTTTAAAAAATAAGCAGTTCGATAAAGTTAAGGAACAGTAGAGCCAGGTAGAGCACAGGTTTTAGAGAGGCACAGCTTGGGTTTAAACCAGCTATGCCACTTACTAGCAGTGTGATCTTGAGCAGTTTGCTTAACCTCTGAGGGCCTTCTTTTAGTTATCTATAAAATGGGGACACCACCACCTAACCCTCAGCATTCCTGAGAGAATCAAGTGAGAAAATCCAGTTAATGCACCTAGCTCAGTGTCTGCTTTATGAAAGTAGATAGCGTTATTATGATTTGTGGTACTATATCCACTGCTTCATAGTGATAGGGAAGAAAGGGAGTAAATAATACTGTTGGATGTCAAATCATACCTGAACACAGGTAAGTCCTCTGGTTCACTAACTACAAAGTATCTAGGTTCTTCTACGTTTTCCAGTCCATTTGGTATTCATAAGGAAGAATGAGGTGGCATATGTAATCATGAGATCCTTGCATAGAGTCGGAAGGCTGGATTCCATGTAATAAAGTCTGTCTTCTAAAACCTGAGATGACTGATGGTGTGAGTCTGGCATGATAAAGTGTAAGGTTCTAAAAGTTCCAGCCATGAAATAAATTGCCTATTCATTCAGATTGAATATAAAATGATCTTTGGTGGGTTTAAAAAAAAATCATTCAAAACTCCAGTAAATCTAAGGATAAGATGGTAGAGGTGGTTGTAGTCATAACAATCCCACCAGTACTGATGATGAGAAATAATCATTATCACTGTCATCTTCTATATTTACAATACTTTACGGTTTAGAGAGTTTCACATGTTATCTCATCTAATTCTTGCTATATTCATGTCAGGTGGACAGGACTGATGTGCAAATGAGATTCAGAGAGGTTAAGAGATTTGCACCAAGACCAGAACTTGCACCAAGTCCAAGAGTCCAAAAAATTACTCTTTGTTGCCTCCTTATTCTCTCTACTCAAGTGTCAGAATTAAGTTCTTTCAAGGTAAGCAAGTCAGAAACACTGCTTCTCTTGTCTTTCTGAAGCTAGAGTATGTGGTATAGACACTTACAGGAGAGAGAAAGAAAGGAAGACTGTGAGAAAGAAGAGACACCCCACACAGATCAGGCTTCTCAGGATGCAGCAATAATGAACAGGTGGAGAAGCCTAAGCATAAGAGAGAGAGGACTATGGAATTTTAGGGGCCCATTATGGGTTGAGTTGTGTGTCCCCCCCTCTTGAAAGATACAGTGAGGTACTAACCCCCACGACCTCAAAAGGTGATTGTGATATGACTAGCTAAAGTCATACCAGAGTAAGGGGACCCCTACTCTAGCATGACTGGTGTCCTTATAAGAAGAAAGCCACATGGAGACAGAGACACACAGGGAGAACACATGTGATGACAAACTCAGAGTCTGGAGCTACGTGGCTGTAAGCCAATACACACCAAACACTGTCGGCTAAGCACAGGAAGATTGTGAGAGGCAAGGAAGTACTTTCCTACGGGTTTCAGAGGGTGCACGACCCTGTCAACATTTTTGAGTTTGGACTTCTAGCCTCCAGAACTAGGAGACAGTAAAGTTCTATTGTCAGTGGTACTTTGTTAGGCAGCCCCAGGAAACTACTATGGAGCCCAAGTGGATCCTTTCTTCTAAGACTGATACAGAGTGGCAGCATCGACACTGAGAGAAAAGCAGGAAGTGTTTGGGCAGAAGAGACCATTTATAAATCTAGGACTTATTTGAAAGTCCCTCTAAGCCTCTCTCTCTCTCGACACTGTGAACAGTCTCCAACAAATGCTGAATTCTTCTTAAATGTCTTTTATGAATAATATCAATAATGTACACACCCAGGCCCTGGCCAGTAGCAGATGATCAACAGAACTGCTGCCTTGGTCATCTGGTTGGAGCTTTACGCTCCCAGGAAGGGAAGAGCCTCTTTAATTTTGGTCCTGGAAGGGCTCTCTCTCCCAAGGACTTTCTCAAAGTTTATAGGGGAATAATTATTACCTGGAGCCTAGTCATGTTTATATAAATGTTCTTTTCATTTACTCCTCACACAGAGCCTTCAAGCTGTTAAAAAGAGCAATGTGTGAAACTGGCTCTGGGAAGGACACTGGGCCCATTTATTGTACTCATAACACAAAAACCACACTAAATGTTGTCAAAATAACTTTCGGGATAGAACAAAACCAATAAAAGGAAGGAAAGTTTCCATTCTGTGTGTCCATTTACTTATAACTTGCCATTTGTGCTGTGTCAGAGATTAAGTGTCATGCCCTCTGAGGATCCCAGTTCTCGGCCTGGGCAGAAAGGAAACAAAATGAACCTTAGACTCACACACTCAATCTTTTGGAAAGACCACAGATAATTGCTGTAACCAAAAAAGCCTAACATCATACACAAGCCATTTCTTTTTTTTTTTTTTTTTACAAATTTTTTTAATTTAATTTATTTATGATAGGCACACAGTGAGAGAGAGAGAGAGAGAGAGAGAGAGGCAGAGACACAGGCAGAGGGAGAAGCAGGCTCCATGCACCGGGAGCCCGACGTGGGATTCGATCCCGGGTCTCCAGGATCGCGCCCTGGGCCAAAGGCAGGCGCTAAACCGCTGCGCCACCCAGGGATCCCCATTTCTTTTTTTTAAGCCAGGATTTGCTTTCTCTCTGACAGAGAATGAGGAGAGTACCCTCCAGATACACAAATGTTAGTGAAACCACTATTCATAATGTTATCAGGAAGAGGCTTCTGTCATCAGAGTCCATCACTGGACTCAAAGAAGGAATTCAAAATCATTCCTGGAGGGAGCCCTTGCTGCTGTGGACTGTGGGCTGCCGGGGTTGGTGAAGGATCTCAAGATGGTTGGGCGAAAACTTGCTCTAAAAACCATTGACTGGGTAGCTTTTGGGGAGATCATACCCTGAAACCAGAAGGCCATTGCCAACTCCTTGAAATTCTGGAATGAGATGCTTACCTCCAGGCTGGCTACTCTTCCTGAGAAACCACTTGCTATTGACTGGGCTTACTATAAGGCCAATGTGGCAAAGGCTGGCTTGGTAGATGACTTTGAGAAGAAGTTTAATGCCCTGAAGGTTCCTGTATCAGAGGATAAATACACTGTCCAGGTGGATGCTGAGAAAAAGATGTGAAAAGCTGTGCTGAGTTTTTGTCTCTCTCAAAGGCCAGGATTGAAGAATATGAAAAAGAGCTGGAGAAGATGAAGAACATAATTCCATTTGATCAGATGACCATTGAGGACCTGAATGAAGTCTTCCCAGAAACCAAATTAGACAAGAAGAAGTATCCCTATTGGCCTCACAAGCCAATCGAAAATTTGAGTTGGGGAGAAAGCCCTGGCCCTCATATTATAAATGTTGGACATTAAAAAAAAAATTATTCCTGGAGGGAGGCCTGGGTTTGGCTCAGAATCTGACTCAGCCATCAGTTAATATTAATCCCAAACTCTTCCCCCTGAAGATGCTTCCAGGGTTTTGCTTATTTTTTTATTTTTTAAATATTTTATTTGTTTATTCATGAGAGAGAGAGAGAGAGGCAGAGACACGGGCAGAGAGGGAGAAGCAGGCTCCATGTGGGGAGGCCGATATGGGACTTGATCCTGGGACTCCAGGATCATGCCCTGGGTTGAAAGCAGACGCTTAACTGCTGAGCCACTCAGGCATCCCCAGGGTTTGCTTATTTTTGAAGACAGGACCTGGTGTTAAGACTTGTTGATCACCTCAAAGGAATGATTTCTAAAGCCTACTACTTCTTTCCTACTAGACAGAGTATAGTTTTTGTTTTTTTTTACCCCTAAAATTAGTGATTAGAAAGAAGAAAAGCTATGCTCAAGGAAGTACCTTTTAATATTAAAAAGCAAGGGAGAAAGTTTTAATATAAAATACTGGCACTTTTTAAAAAAAGACTTTCTTTTCCTTTTCTTTCTTTCTTTTTTTAAAGTAGGCTCCACATTGGCCCAGCATGGAGTCCAATGTGGGACTTAAACTCACAACCCTGAGATAAATACCTGAGCTGAGATCAAGAGTTAAAGGCTTAACTGACAGAGCCACCCAGATGCCCCTGAAAAATAAAAACAAAATTTTCAGAGGTGCCTGGTGGCTCTGTTGGTTAAGCCTCCAACTCTTGGTCTCTGCTCAGGTCATGATCACAGGGTTGTGGGATCAGAGCCCTGGGTCAGGCTCTGCACTCGGTGGAGAGTCTGCTTAGGATTCTCTTCCTCTCCCTCTGCCCCTCCTCTGCTTTCTCAGAAAGAGTCTATCTCTTAAATGAATGAATGAATGAATGAATGAATGATTTTATTTTTCAGTAATCTCTATTCTCACTGTGGGGCTTGAACTCACAACCCCCAGATCAAGAATCACACAAAATGCTGTCACATTTATTCACTGAAAACCCACGTACAAAGTTCTCAAGTACTTCACACTGCTTCTAAGAAGTCAGCTTTCTGTAAACTATGTAGAGGACTATAGTAGTAGTTATCCAAATCATTCTAGAACTACAGTCAGTCCCAAATCACTCACACCTTTTTTTAAGATCATCAACTTTTTTTTCCTATTATATAAACAGCCAATTCTCATTATTCATGATAGTTATGTTCTATAAAGTTGCTATGAACACTGAATTAGTGAATATTGAACCATGGCTCCTAGGGGAAATACAGGTTTAGGTTTCTGAGAGCCTCTGGTCACTCCAGATCACTTACTTTGTATTTTTTTTAAGATTTTATTTATTTATTCATGAGAGACAGAGAGAGAGAGAGACAGAGACAGAGACATAGGCAGAGGGAGAAGCAGGCTCCATGCAGGAAGCCCGATGTGGGACTCGATCCTGGACTCCAGGATCATATCCTGAGCTGAAGGCAGACACTTAACCACTGGGCCCCCCAGGTGTCCCAAGATCGCTTACTTTTAAAATCTTTTTTTTCCTCTCTCTTCTTCACATTCTATCATCTCTATTGTTCTATCTTCAAATTCTTTTAGTCTTTCCTTGGTCATCTCCATTCTGCTTTTAATCCCACTCAGTGATTAAAAATAATGTCAAGTATTGTAGTTTCAGTACTAAACATCCACTTGGCTTTATTTTTAAAATTATTTCTTTTTCTTTGCTGAGTTTTTTTTTTTTTTTAGTTTTTAAATTTTAGAATTAAAAATAAAATTTAAACTCAACATATCGTGTATTATTAGTTTCAGAGATAGAGTTCAGTGATTCATCAATCATATAATATTTACTGAAATTTTTAAGTTTTTATTAATTGTAGGTATACTTCTTCATTTTTTTATTTTATTTTTTTTTTATTTTATTTTATTTTTTTTTAAAGATTTTATTTATTTATTCATGATAGTCACAGAGGAGAGAGAGAGAGAGAGAGAGGCAGAGACACAGGCAGAGGGAGAAGCAGGCTCCATGCACCGGGAGCCCGACATGGGATTCGATCCCGGGTCTCCAGGATCGCGCCCTGGGCCAAAGGCAGGCGCTAAACCGCTGCGCCACCCAGGGATCCCTACTTCTTCATTTTTTTAAAAGACTTTATTTATTTATTCATGAGAGACACAGAGAGAGAGAGGCAGAGACATAGGCAGAGGGAGAAGCAGGCTCCATGCAGGGAGCCCCATGTGGGACTCCAGGATCACACCCTGCGCTAAAGGCAGGTGCTCAACCACTGAGCCACCCAAGCATCCCTCTCTTCTACTTCTATTATAATAGCTGCTTTAAAATCCCAACATCAGGATTGTCTTGGGGTTGGTCTCAGCTGATTTTCTTTTCTATTGAGAATATTTCCATTTTCCTGGTTTTTCATATATTGAGTTACTTTGGACTATATCCTGGATATTATGAATGTTAAATTATTAAGACCCGAGATTTTGTTCTTCTGCTTCTTCTTATTTTAAAGCAGGTACTTATCTTGCTTGGTTCAGGGGTCAGTTCTACATGTAGGCAGCCAGAAGTTGGGATGCCTTTCTCTGGATCTATCTACTCCAGGATTTCCCTTCTCTGTCCTGAAGCTGTGGTTTCCCCAGAGTCAGTGTTCTGGTTCCCCAGGTTAGAAAGACTTGTGATATTTCCACCAGTGCCCCTTTTGCATTGCATTCATTCCCAAATAGACTTGTCCTTAAGTTAAAAGCCAAAAAAATGGAAACTCACCCTGTACGGTGCCTCTCTTCTGACCACGGACTCCCCATAAGAATCTGCCTGCAGTTGAGCACTTTCCAGTGTCTCAAGGCAGCTGCTTACTATATTATGCCCAGAATTTATACCTGTTATCTGAAGGAGGGCTTGTCTGGTAGGCTATTACTCAGCCCTGACTGCCCCAATTATTGTCTTTGGAAGCATTTTATGAAAATCGATGTTCTAAACATTTATAATATTTAAAATAAACAAGTCACTTTGCAAAGACCTGGGAAGACCTGGAGAGTTAGGCACAGTTTTTTCATTCTGTTGTTCCATTTACCCCCTCCACGTTAGGGAAGGCTGTTCTTGGGCAGCCCAGGTGGCTCAGAGGTTTAGTGCTACCTTCGGCCCAGGGCCTGATCCTGGAGACCCGGGATTGAGTCCCATGTCGGGTTCCCGGCATGGAGCCTGCTTCTCCCTCTGCCTGTGTCTCTGCCTCTCTGTATGTGTGTGTGTCTTTCTTTCTTTTTTTCTTTTTTCTTTCTTTCTTTCTTTCTTTCTTTCTTTCTTTCTTTCTTTCTTTCTTTTTTTTTTTTTTTTGTGTGTGTGTCTTTCATGAATAAATAAATAAATAAAATCTTTGGGGAAAAAAAGGAAGGCTGTTCTTAACTCTGAGGCCAACACTAGAAGGCACAGGTCTAAACCTACCTCCTCCACTGGGTACACCTAGTAAATTTAATTTTCAGTAAAAGTAAGGTAGAATAGGTTAAAAGGGAGTTCCTTCAGCTTCTCCTGGGCTTCAGGCTATAATGGGAATAAATCAACAGTTAACCGGTCAAAACAAGGCTGAGCAGAGAAAACAAGTTTTTCAGTAAGAAAGTGAATGCATTATCTCCCTCCAGTACAGGTATTGTGTTGACTGCACAAGACTCTGGCTACTTGCAAATGAGTGGGGGTGGTGATGTCTTCCCTCTCTGATCTAAATCTATCTTCTGATCTTCTGAAGCCCCATCTCTTACTGGACTCTCTGCCTCCTTTCCAAGCTGCCAGAACCACAGAGGTCCTTGGCAGGCACATCTACCAGCAAGAGAAAATTCACTGAAACCTGGCATTATCTTTTGGCACTCTGTAACTTCAGAAATAGTGATTAGAAGGGAAACACACACACACACACACACACACACAACTTCATCAACAAAGTGGCATTTTCATTTCAGCTGTTCCTGGGGGCAAAACAGCAGAAAAGATAAATACTAGATTGAAAGCTTTGTGGTGATCTCCGTTTCTCATTAAAATGCCCCTGATTATAATCACACCTACGATTACAAGATTTAACGCACCTGGCCTTAAGGATGCACCAGGAAGAGGAATCATACATTCATCCCATCCCATTTCCTTTTCTTTATTCACTGAGTAAGCACAATTTATAAATTTCCGTGAGTGCAGGATAGAGCTGGTTTGGAGAACAGGAGAGGTTTTCCATTCACATGGCTTTTTGAAAGTGACAATAATCTTCCATGGCCACAAATTATTTTAGCACTGGTGAGACCAAGAGTGTTGCTTTCATTGGCTACACACAGATGTGAGAAATCTGGGTAGAGTTTCTATTTCTTCTCTCACTTTACTAACCAGGTATTTTGCTGTGCTTCTCACACACACAAAAACACACTCTCTCACACTCTCACTCCTCTGTAAGTGTGTGCACTTAGAAAGGGTTTCTGCCACTTTTTTTCAAAATTAATTTCTTTGTTAAAGATTCTACCTGGGATCCCTGGGTGGCGCAGTGGTTTGGCGCCTGCCTTTGGCCCAGGGCGTGATCCTGGAGACCCGGGATTGAATCCCACGTCAGGCTCCCGGTGCATGGAGCCTGCTTCTCCCTCTGCCTATGTCTCTGCCCCCCTCTCTCTCTCTCTCTCTCTGTATGACTATCATAAAAAAAAAAAAAAAAAAAAAGATTCTACCTATTTATTCATGAGAGACACACAGAGGCAGAGACATAGGCAGCGAGAGAAGCAGCCTCCATGCAGGGAGCCTGATGTGGGACTCGACCCCAGAGCCCAGGGATCATGCCCTGAGCCGAAGGCAGACACTCAACTGCTGGGCCACCCAGGTGTCCCAAAATCCATTTTTATTTATAGAAAATAAACACTTATTCCAGTTTCAACTGTTATACCTGAAGTTGCTAATAAAAAAATTAAAATAATCACTTAATTATCCTGTTTTGACTGACAATTGAAACTGGCTTAAAAAAAATTCAGTAGGGTGCCTGTGTAGCCCAGTTGGTTAAGTGTTCAACTCTTGATCTCAGCTCAGGTCTTGATCTCAAGGTTGTGAGTTCAAGCTCCTCATTGAACTTCCAGCATTAAAAAAAAACCTCTCATTTTAAAAGAAAAGAAAAGAAAAAAAAAAAAGGAAGAAAAAAAATATTCAGCACCATTTGCTTATAGGCCTTTCAGTATTTGTTCTTAAAGTTTCTGGAACTTTCCTATCTGTAAAGTACAGGAATTACCATGCTACAAGAGGAAGCCTCTCTGGGACAACCAATGAGAAGTTAAACACTTGTCATAAAAGGAATCAATGTATATTTAGCATGGTAACTTGGACTATACAACGATCCCCTCCCCTCCAGCTCAGGAGGGACATGCTTCTTTAAAAAAATAAAAATAAAAATTAAATTAAATTAAAAAAAGGAGGGACATGACTCTAATCACTGAGGTATGAAGAGTCAGATTGTTATTTGCTGTTAGAATTAACTAATCCCACGTCGGGCTCCCGGTGCATGGAGCCTGCTTCTCCCTCTGCCTGTGTCTCTGCCTCTCTCTCTCTCTCTCTCTCTGTGACTATCATAAATGAACAAAAATTTAAAAAAATAAAATAAAAAGAATTAGCTAATAATTAACAGTAAATCCCTGGCACCAATGCTACTGGTCTTTAATATCCTTGTGATTTTAGGAAAATCTGTAAATAGTTCGGATTTAATTCAATTTATTCAGAAATTAAACATGTTTAAAAGGTTCACTACTCTGGCAGAGTATCTGCTGGTTTAGTATCCTTATAAATATATATATATATATAATATGTGTAGATAAATCATAGTCTTAAAGTATACTTAGAAATACTGCATTATTCAAACCCAAACCTATTTTAACAAAATGTCTATAATTAAAAGCAGCTGATGAAACAAAATCCAAAGTTATGACAAGGGAGACTCACTCTCACTTCAAACTGTGCTACTTAGAGAACTTTAAACAACATGTACCCTTAAAGCCATTCAAGGACAGGTAAGGAGACACCCTCTCCTCATTCTTCACCATAGCATTCCTATCAAGGATGGGTCAGAAATCAATATTTCTAAATAATTCAGAAGAGTCCATAGAAGTATTAAAAAGACTTTTAAGAATATCTTCTGTCTATATCTGTGAGATGTAGTGCTCATCAGAGTTTCCAAATAGCACAAAATCAGAGGCAAGTCCATACACTCACTCAGAAGAATGGGAGGTGGACTGTTAGGTCATCCTTAGCCAGAGCTTCTGCGGGCTTTTAACTACATGCTGACTACCGATGTGAGTCAGGTGGACTTTTGTGAGGGAATAATGTTTGGTGGCCAGGACCTCTTTGGGGCATTTCTTCCTAAGTGGAATACACAACAGCTAAGGGAGTAGGGGAGGTAACAGAGGGAAACTACTCTTTCCAGCTCAGAAGGAACTGATGAAGCCCATATATGTATTCAAAAAGCTCATGGGATCCTCTAGCTATGGATAGTGGCTAATGTGGTCATCCAGAATCGGAATGTTTTCCTTTCTTTGTTTTTTTAAAGATTTTATTTATTTATTCATGAGAGACACAGAGAGAGAGGCAAAGACACAGGCAGAAGGAGAAGCAGGCTCCACGCAGGGAGCCTGACGTGGGACTCGGTCCCGGGTCTCCAGGACCATGCCCTGGGCTGAAGGCGGCGTTAAACCACTGAGCCACCCGGGCTGTCCAGAATGTTTCCCTATATAGCTTCAAAAACTCTGCAGAAAGATTCATGGAATCCAATGGCCCACAGATAAAATGAATAGTAATAGTTATAGAAGCAAGAGCTCTCAGTGTCTTCTAAATTTCTTTATCTGGTTGATGTAGTGTAAGAGGCTAATGGTAACTAAGTTCCGTCATTGTTGGGTATCCCTGCCCACGTGTCCCACAACCTCACTCTCAGAGCATTGTGTGTACAGACCAAAGACTAGGATGAGATCTCAGGAGAATACAAAGAAATTCATCAATTGTGTGAGGATGGCTTTCGCCTCCATTTTTGAGAAGCTTTTGGAGAAGGAGAGGATGGTAAGTCTTAGGAAAAATACCTCCATTTGACACAGAGACTTTTTATGGTAAGCTGACCAGATCAGTTCTGCTGGAACCTATTTAAAGCACCTCCTGAGCAATATCTCTGTAATCATGAGACAAAAGGTGGATCTTATGGTTCTGGATCTCCAGATGCTGCAAAAGTGCCTCCACAATGCTGGCCTGCTCAAAATACGGAACAGAAGGTAAAGCCCAAGAAATCAAGGGCTATCACTGAATAAAACATCAGGCTCAGACCTTCCCAAATCTTGTACCACTCACAGCTGGAAGTTGAAAACCCCTGTAAAAGCACATCTCAGGACTTCCAACCACACACACCGAGCCTTGGTAGAAGACGTGCAGTCGCTTATAGGTGAAAAATTTGCCTGAGAACTTCCATGAGTGAAAAGAAGAGAAAGCTGGGGAGGGGGAGATATGCAGATAGACTGCAAGCAGGGGCACAGCCAGTAGCGCCACCTGAACCCATTACTCCCTCATCCTGTGATCTTGGTGTACAATGGCCGCGTCTTACCCCATGCTGCCCGGCACAGCAGTGTGGAGCACCCAGTGCTGCAGTGCCCAGAGCAGGGCAGGACCAGCCATCAGCCAGGCACAGCCTATAGCCCATGAGGGCTGTGCTAGCCACAAGAAATAGGAGTGAGGAGCACCAGGATGTGCTGATTGCCACAGCTCACTTACAGGGTTTTATAGATTTACTTTAATAGTGTTATAACTCATATTTTATAAGTTTTTATTTATTTATTTATTCAGAGAGAGAGAGAGACTGAGAGGCAGAGACAGGTAGAGGGAGAAGCAGGCTCCATGCAGGGAGCCCGACGCGGGACTCGATCCCGGGTCTCCAGGATCAGACCCTGGGCTGCAGGCGGCGCTAAACCGCTGCGCCACTGGGGGTGCCCATAACTCATATTTTAAACTAAGATTTTAGGGATCCCTGGGTGGCGCAGCGGTTTGGCGCCTGCCTTTGGCCCAGGGCGCGATCCTGGAGACCCCGGATCGAATCCCACGTCAGGCACCCGGTGCATGGAGCCTGCTTCTCCCTCTGCCTGTGTCTCTGCCTCTCTCTCTCTATGTGACTATCATAAATAAATAAAAATTAAAAAAAAAAATAATAAACTAAGATTTTATTTTGAAATAGTTTTAGATTTACAGATAAGTTGCAAAGACAGCACAGAGAATTCCTGTATGCCCCTCATCTAGTTTCCCCTATTGTTAACAATTGTCATAACGATGGTTATTTGTCAAGAGTTTTGTAGATTTTTTTTCTTTTTTTAAGTAGTCTCTACACCCAGAATGGAGCCCAATGCAGGGTTGAACTAACAATCCTGAAATCAAGACCTTGAGATCAAGACCTGAGCTGATATCAAGAGTCAGACATTTAACCAACTGAGCCACCCAGGTACCCCAAGAGTTGTGTAGATCTTGAGGATGGATGAAAAACACTTTCTTGCAGAGCAGATTCTCATCAAGGGCAGTGTGTACCTGACAGCAATTTATTTAATTAATCTGCATTATTGAGTTGTGATCTGTGTGTCCCCACCACTAACTAGGTGATAACTAATGAGTCTATGCTTGTACAAAAATGGTGTCAGGAACTTGATATGACAAAATTCTATCATGAATAAAAGCCTGTAGGTCTGACAAAACAAACATTCTTCTAATAGCTTCACTGACACATAGTTAAATACTGATGTTCCATGAGCATTATGGATGCCAGGGAGTGAATTATTAATGTAAGCTCTCTCTATAAACTCAACTGGGAATGTGATTCCATTAAAATCAAGAGGAAAATTAATTTAGAGGTCACTCGTTCTTAGCACACATATGGATATATATACTTTCTTCTTGTATTAGCCATACACTGGGGAGAAATGCAGCCAGACTCACTTGGAAGAGGAAAAAAGTTTAATTTATGCATCAACTAAAATCTCATGGATTGAATTTACAGCTAGAAAGGAAACATGTTTCAGATGAGGTCCTTTAGTAATTCGGCATGAACAACGAAATGAGTCAAGAAGACAAGTCACTAAAGTTCAGGCTACCCTCTGAGGGTACCTGAAACTGGTACCTCTGAGAAGAATGCCAGGACTCAGAGTCTCAAACCTATAAACCTGTGCTCTGGTTTTCCTACAGCAGTTAGAGTGTAGTTTGCCTATTACAGAGGAAATAGGGACTCTTACTAAAGTTGCAAACAGTATTCTTGCAACAAAATAAAACCTCTGTGGATGGATTCATTTGCATGAGTCCATCCAGGGAAAAGATCTGAGGCTTCCTTGGTGAAAGGAAGACTGATAAACAGATAAAAACCAAAAAAGCAGGGAAGCTGCAAATGATCAGAAACAGACTTACCTCAGTAGCTTTCTGGCTGAGGCCCCGAAGCAGCAGCACAATCACATGGATGGCAGCTCTGCGCACTTGAACTTCAGAGTCTGTTTTAGCCACAGCAATCAGGCAAGCTGTTACCTAGGAGGGTAAGAGAAAAAGTCAATAAAAATCAGGGTTGCACAATTACTGAAAGCTTTTCAACTGTGTTCCACTTTCTACACGTTCATTGTGAACAATCGGGCTTAGAGAGGGGTGGATAGTTTCCTCATTCTCAATAAAAAGGGAGAGATCTAGCACTGGTGATCTTGATTTAGTTTGGCTTTTCTGGAAAAGGGCAAAATTGGGTTTAGAATTCAGGAGGAAGATTAGGGAGTCAGAAGGGATGTGTGTATATAATAAAAGGTATGGTCGAATTCAAATATTTCCTGAAAAATGGGTAGAAATGTTACTTTGGGGACACTAAATAGAAGGAAGGAAAGGAAAGATGGCCCAAAACATAAGTGGCTTCTAGGGAGTGAGGACCGTGGAGATTTAGCTGAGCAGGCCTTGAGCCCCACATGAACATCAACGAGCCACTGATGAAAGTTATAGCTCAGGGATAGAGAGATACATAAATAGACTGATCTTCAGCATGCCCAGATGTCCCAGTCCTGCAAATCTAACATACCCGACCATGTCAGTCACCGGGGCCAATTTCAGAGTCTCCCTGGGCTTTTTCATGTATGGAATAGGTCTTTCAGTGCTTATTTACTTTGAAAGACAGCTCTATGACAAAAAAGACTAGAAATTACTTGCACAGCATTGTGCCAGATATATAGCTAATAATTATGTATAAGAACGTTTCCATACCCTGTTACCACTCTGCCCCTGCCCTACTCCTGGTAAGTGCAAAAATATTTTAAAACCTCAGTAGAGAGATACCACAAAAAAGCAAAAAATCTCTCTGAGGCATTCATGCAAGATTTAAAAATTAAAAACAAAAAAATCTTGAACGTGTAACCAACGGCATCGACAACCTGAAGGTGTTATTCAACTGGTCTCTCACATACTTTGACATTTCATTTAGTGTGTGAGTGTATTTCTTGGCCAATCATGGAAAGATTTCGAACCATGATAAGAAAATAGCCAGATTGTGTGTTTGGAAACATGTATAAATACATATTATGTTTAAAGAATGGTTTTTAAAAAGGTTTAAAAAGGAATACAGGCACAAACGAGGAAATAGGCTTGTGCAGAAATTTTAACTATGCAGGTTGTATTTTTCACAGCTTTCAAACAGTTGGGCATAGTTCAAAGAGTCTAATTAATCAGTGATGGCAGAGAGATTAGAAGAAGTAGCTTGTTCTTAAATATAATTGCATCTGTGATGTACTGGCACTTAATCAAGTTGTACATCTATTAGACAATCTTGCATCTTGCAAGTGAAGGGAAATCCCAGAAACGCTCAACTCTTTGGGGGCTGTTTCTCAATAAAATCCAGCAAGCTGCTTCTCCTTTTTGACCTAGGACACCCTGACCCAAGGGCATTGGTGGCTTCTATGCCTCTGGCATTAACGGTAAAAGCAATTCAATCCTAGGAGGAATTCCTTGGGCGATCTCCAAACAGGTAACAATATAATAGCTACCTCCACTTGCAGGCTTAGTATTTACAAGGTAAGAGCTGAAATCAGAGAGACAAGTTAGAGCTAGGCCTGAGTCCCTCTTGACACATGAGGTTTAGCTTATTCAGTCTGGTAACTAAAGCACAAAAACCAGCCTGGGGTCACATAATGTGCAGATGTTCCCAAACCTTTTGCCTGCCTCTTCCCAGGTTTAGTTTGGGTCCTAGGTTTCCAGTTTGGTGGACCAAGGGCTTCCTGGCCTAGAACCATGCTGGTGTCCAGCTTTGCCACCTCTGATCTCCCACATTATGCTGAGCAGGCCATGCTTGGGCCTCAGCTCTCAGTGGGTCTGGCCCTGGCTGTGGGGCATCAATTCCACAATTGGGATAGACAGAAGAATCCTGGCTGGTAAAGGGTTTCCCCTGCAAGGCCAATGCTTGAATCGTTGTGCCACTTTGAAGGTACGATGGGGAGAGGAGCTGGTTATTACAAGCCTTGCCTCCTGCTTACTACAGGCTGTTAGTGACTTATGCACCAGACACGACTCAGCCCATCTGCAATCAGCCATCCGGGATAGTCAGGAAGAGGCCCGTAAACAGAAGAGTGTTCACGAGCCTTCCTCAACACCTCTGTCACAAGGCCCATCTCCTATGAAATGTATGATGGCCAATTTTGCAAAATGTTTTTAAAGTATGAGAATTTTACTATGTTCTTGCAGATATCATCTAGAGACAAGAAAGGCCTCTGTTCAGGCCAAGCTCCCATAACCAGCTTACAATGTTGGTCTCCTGCAGGCCACTGGGGCAGACCGCTCGTCAAACCCTCGAAGCAGGGAGGGAGGATACATGGCTGCTCTCTTCCATCTGCCCAATCCAAACAAGTTGTTCCCATAGTCTCTCTTACCTTCAACCCCAAGGAGACACTTAATGTTGCCTTCAACCTCTAAAAGGCTTGGCAAATAGATGATGTAAGGTCTTTACTAATTTATGAATTGGTGTAATATTTCCATTCTAAGTCCTCCCAGAGGGCGAAATCCATCCTATGTGATCTTCATGTTGCCTGCCTTCAGGGTCAGTGCACCTATTCTAATAAACAACACTGTGGAAGGCTTCCTCTTCCCTGGCTAAAATACTTATATCCACTTCTGAGAGACCTACAAAGAGGAGGATGATTATTCTGGAAGTACTAAAAATCAGCTTAAGCAATTTAACGTTTGGAACCAACAGAAATATGGATAAATGTCACTCTTTAAATAACCGGCACATATCAAGCAAGATCAGAACCATGTAAATAAAGATATTACAAAGGGCATGATTGCCACAAACCAACTTTGGGAAATTCTAGGAGAGAAAGTACCAGAGCTGAGGTATGTATCATGAAAGCATGACTTCAATTTCCTGACTGCATCTTCATCCCTTCTCCTAGAGCATTCTTTATTAACATTTCAGTTGGTCTGCTCACTTATCCTAAAAGAAATCATCTGTCCTTCTATTTTGTAAACTAAGAAACCTTAAGAACAAAAGCAGTATAGTCTCCAATTCATACATGCTCAGCTTGCTCACTTAACCTGCCAAGAAGGAGAACCATGGTGGCTACCTCAGCTTCCCCATGGTTTCCAGGACATGCACTGGAGTCCTCCTCTCAGGGGTCCCCTTATCCTCAAACTGCACTTAGGCAACTGCACCAATCATGGCAAGACTGGTAATTTAGTGGGGTTGGAGGTGATGGCTTTGCATCAGACCCTAAAGCTCAGGTTTATGGAATTCTGGGCACTACATTTAAAGTGGATTGCCCCATGGATTTCTCACCTTGGGCACATCTTACTTGATGAACTGAGGATGGGCCTCTCACCGTGGTTCCTTTAAATCATATTTACTTTCCACAGAACTTTCTGTGGCAGAGATAAAGAGATAAAGATGAAAATGCCAATCACGATTTCGTTTCAAGCAACAAAGCTCTTAACAAGAATAAGGGGGAATAGGGGAAAATAATATGCTCTTCAAACAGGTTAAATCTTGACATCAACAGAGAGGAAGAACCTGAATTTCCAGTACAGAGACTGAAGGGTTGATCCTATCCTTTATATTCTTCTCGACTGGCAAACTCCGTCACAATAGAGACAGTGCCCAAATATGGACCACCCAACAGGTAGGACAGCTTTCTTCAGAGGCCCAACAGCTACAGCAATGATCTCTCAGATCAGATCATGTTAGAAGAGACTATGGTGGCTAGTTTTTTCAATTCTATATCAAAACAAATTACATGGGACACCTGGGTAGTTCTGTCGATTAAGCATCTATTGATTTTGGCTCAGGTCATAATCTCAGGGTTGTGGGATTGAGCCCAGTGTAGGGTTCTGCACTCAGTGGGGAGTCTGCTTGGGACTCTCTCTCTTCCTCTCCCTACTCTGTGCATGCACTCTCTCTCTCAAAAAGAAAAAAAAAAGTTAGATAATTTCCTTCTTCTGCTTTGGCTTTCCAACTCACTCAAACTAAAAGCCAAAGCCCTTAAAAGGCCCCACTTAAATGGCCACCACCTCTCTGACACACTGGACTTGCTATTCAGTAGCATGTCAAGCATGCACCTGCCTCAGGGCCTCTGTACTTGTTGCTCCCTGCACCTAGAATGCTCTCTCCCCAGGTTATCTCTCTAGATCAGTCCCTTGCTTCCTTCTGGTCTTATCTCAAATGTCACTCCTCAGTGAAGCCTTTCCTGTTCATCCAAGTTCACCTACCAGAGCAAGCTCCCCTTGTGCCCCTTATCTTACTAGATTAATTTCCTTAGCTCTTAATCCATCTGACATAGGACATATTTGTTTACTTCCTTGTTGGTTATCCACCTCTCCTTTCTTGAATGGCAGCTGCATAAGGAAAGGAACTTTGCTGTGTTCACAGCTGGAGCCCTACCATCTAGCACATAGCTAGATGATAGGCCCATAACTGGCATAGAGTAAGTGCTCAATAAATATCCATCAAATGTATAAACAAAATAAATGAAGAACTACTTAAGAGCCATGCCCAATATCCCACTTTTTCCATGTGAATAGATAAGAGCAGTATGACTACAAGAGGGCTCAATGGCTGAAATACTAAGGCTGTCAGGTGTCCAACCATGTTCAAACTTGTAGTCCACCCAAGGCAGCTGGTTTGGCACTAATGACATGGCAAGCGTGGGATGCTACATAAGAAGGAACATCTAAAAAGAAAAGACAGAAATTATGTTGGATGGAAACACCTGGTTTTTCAAATCAGAGGGAATATATTGCTTTCTGAAGTTTCACTGCCAAAAGCAATGGAGCTGCATGACCCTTCCTGTCAGTAGCTTTACTTATATGGCAATACTGTTCTTTTTCAAGGCACAAAAGCAATTTTTTTTTTGGCACAAAAACAATCTTATAAATGAACTGAAAACATTTATTGGGAGACAACCTGGAGCATGGTTAAGAGCATGGGTGCTAGAACTACCCACCTACATTCAAATCCCAGCCCTCCACTTCCTACCTACATGACCTTGGCAACTTATTTAATTTCTCTGTGCCTTAGTTTCCTTTGTGAACTGGATCAGTTGACATATACAAGGTACTCTATTATGTGCTTGCTATTATTACTATTTTTAAAACATATAGGAACAAGTCTTCCCAAATAAGCCTTACTCTCCTCTTCATTCAATATCAGTGAACAAACAGAGAACCCACTATCTGCCAAAGCACTGTGATAGGTGCTAGAACGTATCCATAGGTAAATAAAGATTAGTTCTGCCCTCGTTGGGCTCACAGTTTATTAGTGATCACAAACACACCTGGGATTCATGTTTCAGGGAGTCTAGATCTTAAGAAGTGGGGCAGGGTCACTGGACAAGGGGCTGGCCAGGTAGGGCCCACAGACTAGCAGCTCCTCACATGGATTTTAATGTAGAAACAAAAGGAAGGGCTCTCTTTTTGTGTTAGCACCCATGGTAAGCAAACATCCTACTGCCTATTCACACTTCATTTCTGAAGGCTTAAATAAGCAATCCAAGATTCTTGCTGTGAGCCAGAAAGCTGTAAAGCTAAGACCCCCTCATGATGTAGCCCCTGCCCACCTCTCTTGCATCTGTTCTGCCACCAACTAACCTCCTGTCCCCATCCCTTCACTCCAGCCTTTTGGATCTTCCTACAGTTCTTCAAATATGCCAGGGTGTCCTACAGCACAGTGCCTTTGCACAAGCTATCCCCTCTGCTGAAATGCCTTCTTGGACTACCCAATTCTATTTGTTCTAAAGATTCAGGTCCAAGGGTCTCTTCCTCTAGCACATCTCTGTCAACACTCAAACCTGACTGAGGGGCTCCTAAAATGTGCTCCTACAGCACTACTGCAAAGGACAGTATTTGTAGCCATTAATGTCTGTGTCTTCCACCAGGTTACCCATGCCTAGAAGGCAAGGTGGTATTTTGGCAATATCCAGGAGGTCCATCTTCTCTCCAGGGAACTGAGAGATGGTGAGATGCTATGGTATCTGGAATGCATGGGGTCCTCTGATTTCTGATTTCACCAGGCCCCAAGAGATGTGGTCTCTATTAATACAAAAACCACAATGACAAGAGTAGTGCTTGGGTCTTGTGACCTTGGCCCCCTACAAAGGGCTTGGCACACTGCAGGTGTTCAGTAAATGTATGACTGGGAACATCTGAGGAACATGGGTTACCCCTGTTCTCTCATTTCCTTGCTGCCATCCTCATCACTGTCATCGCTGACCTTCAAATGACCAAAATGCTCCTTAAAGAAAACTTTTTTTTTTTTTTAAGATTTTATTTATTTATTCATGAGAGATACAGAGAGAGAGAGAGAGGCAGAGACATAGGTAGAGGGAGAAGCGGGCTCCATGCAGGGAGCCTGATGTGAGATTTGATCCCGGGACTCCAGGATCGTGCCCTGGGCTGAAGGCAGGCGCTAAACTGCTGAGCCACCCAGGGATCCCCCCCACTTTTTTTAAATTTATGAGAGACACAGAAAGAGAGGCAGTGACACAGGCAGAGGGAGGAGAAGCAGGCTTCTTGCAAGGAGCCCGATGTGGGACTCAATCCCAGGAATCTGGGATCATGCCCTGAGCCAAAGGCAGACGCTCAACTGCTGAGCTACCCAGGCGTCAAAGAAAAATCTTAATAAAAAAATCTTTACTCAAAAAAAAAAAAAAATCTTTACTCAAATGTCACCTTTGCAATGAGGTTTACCTTGAATACTTTATTTAACATTTGTAACCTCCACTCCACCTAACACTACAATGCTGGCCACCCTATCCTCCTCTACCTTTTCTTATTTTCCACATTTACATTATCTTTAGATCCTGGTGGCAATCCGGCAAGGTAGGTATTTTAATCTCCCCTCTTTTTTCTTAGTAATCTCTACCCTCCCCATCCCCGCAGGGCTTGAACTAAGGACCCTGAGATCAAGAGTCACAAGCTCTACTGCTGAGCCAACCAGACACCCCTTTAATCCCATTTTGTAAGTCAGAAACCGGAGTTCAGAGTCTAAATTGTGTGTTCAAGTGAACATAGGTAACTAGGTGGTGGAGATAGGTCCTCACTAATTCCCATCCCCCAGTGCATTGGGAAATTTCATTCTCTTTCCACAGGTAAGGTGAGTCTCCAGAGAGAGGACACTTCTTGGATGTTATAAACCCTGCTTTAGCTCAATTTTTCTAATCTATCAAGCCAAGAAATTTCTCTAATGCCCTGATAGGAAATCATACACCACCAGGATGCTACAGTTTCTTAAGAGAGAAAAAGGGAAAAAGAGTCTAGGGCTGTTTTTTGGTTCATAGAAGATCATGAGGTTCGGGTATTGTTTGGAGTCACTGGTTTTAGAAAATGTATGGAATCCTGTCAAACCTGAGGTGATTCACCTGGAGATCTGGGATGAGTTTTTATTCTATTACAGCTATGCTTTAAAAATGTTGTGATGCAAAAAAAAAAAAAAAAAAAAAATGTTGTGATGCTTGTACAACTCAGTGAATAAACTAAAAGCTGTTAAATTGTACCCTTTAAATAGGAGACTTGTATGGTATGTGACTTCCATCTCAATAAAGCTGTTATTAAAAATAATATTTAGGGGCACCTGGCTGGCTAAGTTGGTTAAGCATCTGACTCTTGATTTCAGCTCAGGTCATGATCTTAGGGTGGTGAGATGGAGTCCCGTGTCAGGCTCCTTGGTGGGCATGGAGCCTGCTTAAGATTCTCTCTCTTCTTCTCCTTCTGCCTGTCCTCCCACCCCTACACTTGCTCTACAAAGACAAAATACAACAATATTTTGGTTTGGTTCAGATCACAGGTTAGATTGAGTCATGTGAAGAGACCAAGTAAACAGAAAAGAATGTAGGAACCACTTCAATATTTGACCCAGAAAAGTTATCATAAGCTGAAATCTTTAGACAATATAATGAAATAGACCTGCAAATGCCTTCTCTTAAGTGTTATGAGTTCACATACTAAAGGACAAGGGATTTGCTAAGTGCTATCCAAGACCACCAAAGGTCAGGTACCTAACAGTTCACTTATATTAGAGCACTCTAAGGTTTGAAGTTGGTAATAATTATTATTTCTAAGTTATTTTAAAAAGATACATAAATTTAAAAAAAAGATACATAAATAGGTGATGGGGATTAAGGAGGATACTTGCTGTGATGAACACCAGGTATTGTGTCTGAGTGCTGAATCACTAAATTCTATACCTGAAACTAATATTACACTGTATGTTAACTAACTGGAATTGAAATAAAAACTTAAGGAAAAAAAAGATAAAAACAGTTGGCATTGGGGTGTGCCCCTCATGGAAGAGTTAAAGGAGAGGAAATGACTGGCGGATAAATTTCTTAAAAATCCAAAGTTGGAATTTAAGGACATGAGTAGCCTTTATTATCAATAAAACAAAGCCTATAAAGTTCAGGAATCAGGAAATGCCATAAATTCAAGTGTATGCATATATCCATGAGTATATTTCTCTGCTTATTCATAAGACACAATCATCAGACAGACATCAAAGAAAATTCCTTCTCTCTAGGAACTTTTTAATATTTGCTATTCAATATG
Source organism: Canis lupus dingo (assembly GCF_003254725.2). Lineage (NCBI taxonomy): Eukaryota > Metazoa > Chordata > Mammalia > Carnivora > Canidae > Canis > Canis lupus. The sequence goes on from NC_064247.1 coordinate 80,589,725, forward strand.
GTCAGCCTTAGCATACTGAATACTGTAAAGGAAACCAGAATTATTACAGTTTTGTAAGTTCTTGTCCTCTAAGAGAAATCTGATCTCTCACAAATAAAAGAATATATATATATACAAACTATGGTTTATTTATATATTTATAATTTGCAAGCCGTCTTCTTCCAAATAAAGATTTAGGACAGCCAAGTCATCAGTAATAAAGACTCCTGATCACATATTGACAAATCTTTTTCTCTCATGCTTGGGTGGCTCAGTCGGTTAAGTGGCTGCCTTTGGCTCAGGTCATGATCCTGGGGTACTCGGATTGAGCCCCACGTTAGGCTCCCTGCTCAGAGGAGAGTCTGCTTCTCCTTCTCTCTCTGCTCCTCCTCTCAAAAAATTAAAAAAATAAAAACTAGTCTTTTTCTGTCCAGCATAATCTTTAAATAGTAGAGTGCCTAGCACATAGTAGGTAATTAAGATATACGTTAATGTATTGATGACTAAAGAAACACAAGTGCAAAGATAAAATTCAAGAGGCTAAAGGGAGGTGTTCATAGAGGACAACAGCAAGATGCACATTTTATCAACTCAGAAACTGTAAAACCATGAGTGTCCAGTGGCTATCATTTTGGCTGCTTTACCTACTATGTATCAGGTACTGGGTGTAAAGTGGTGAACAAAACATGGCACTTAATTAGTCTTTTCAGGTAAATAGTTTCATCCCCCTGAATTACAGGGCACCTCTGATCAAAATGGGCCATTGAGAATATTTGCCTGAGATTTTCCTGTGAACAGAGATGAAACTCACAGATGGCCCACAGGCCCAGGGTAAGGTCCCTGCTCTTGCTCAAGGTGTCTTCAACTCTGTTAGCTATCTTGGAATCTTTATAATAAATCCTCTTTTAATGCATAAGGTAAATTAAGGTGACTTCCTATCACTTGCAATAAAAAAAGTTCTTATGAATATAACTTCCGGTATATATACAAGACTAGTGAGGCCAAGGGAGGTTCAATGATGTATCTGATCTGGAAAAAAATCACAGATCTGACTCCCAATCCCCAGCTATATCATAGTGCCAAGGAAAAACAAACTTTAGAAAGAAGAATCAACATGTAGTACCTCATGAATCACAGAGCCCAGCAGGAAGTCCAGCCTCTGGCATAGTTCTCCAAGGTTCGATAAGCTGCTGGCCCTGTGAGCACTATCTGGATCTCTTGCTCCCCTCAGGAAGGTGTGGATCAAAGGTTCTCTGTATTTTGAGACCATGTCCCCTGTGGGGAAAAAAAGAGATATAAATCTTTAAAAATAAAATTTCGGGTAGCCCCAGTGGTGCAGCGGTTTAGCGCCGCCTGCAGCCCAGGGTGTGATCCTGGAGACCTGGGATCGAGTCCCACGTCAGGCTCTCTGCATGGAGCCTGCTTCTCCCTCTGCCTGTGTCTCTGCCTCTCTCTTTCTGTCTCTATGAATAAATAAATAAAATCTTTAAAAAAATAAATAAAAAATAAAAATAAAATTTCAAGTTCTTAAAGAAGGGATAAGGATACTATCATGGTATATTGTATGGTGTTTTATACTTTTTTTTAAAAAAGATTTTATATTTATTTATTTATTCATGAGAGACAGACAGAAGCAGAGACACAGGCAGAGGGAGAAGCAGGCTTCATGCAGGGAGCCCAACATGGGACTGGATCCTGGGACTCCAGGATCAGGCCCTGGGCTGAAGGCAGCACTAAACTGCTGAGCCACCCAGGCTGCCTTGTTTTATACTTTTCAAAGTACTTGCATAACCATTAGAAGTCATGCTCTGTTAGAATATTCAATGTCATGTAGGAAGAAAACTAATAATTGCCCATTAGACTGAGTGACAATGAGGTCACTGTTGACCTTGATGAGAATGGTTTCGATGGCCTGGTAGGGGTAAGAGCACAACAGAAGTGGCTCTAAGAGAATGGAAGAATTGCAGACAGAAAGATTACTTAATGAGCTTTTCAGCAAAGCATATCAAGGAAATGGAGTGGTATCTGGTCAAGGAAGGAGGAGTCAAGAGAAGTTTTTATTTGAAGAAAGGAGAAATAGCACACCGAGACATTCAGAATTGTCATTTTATATACGGAAACAACTTCTTCCTCCGCAGGAATGCCAGGAGCTAAAGCTGTTTGGTCTTGATCTAGTTTCTGAGGTTTTAGTTCCAGAACCCAACTATAACACTCCACCTTTAGCCTTCTTGTAGTCCTAAAGCTACACAAGAGATCGTAACAAAATGGTTCTTGAAGCATTGCTTAAAGTCACCTATTCTTAATCATTAACATGACAAATCATAAAAAACACTACCAACTTGTCCTATCAGGCTCAGCTTTACAAAACCTTCAATTGGCCTTAATTAGTCCTCCTGGGAAGTCTCACAGTTCTTTGAACTTAAGTCACTTTGGCTTAAATCACAAGTGTCACTAATGCCTTGATTCCTACATGTTTACAGCCTCTCTCATTCATATTCATATATATTTAGACTATAAACTCCTTGAGGGTAGATCTTCGGTTCCATCAGTTCTTAGTAACCTTTGTATGTGCCAGGTACACAACAAATGCTACGGTTGAATGGAATTCATTAATTTATTCAACAAAACAAAATTATGTGCTAGTTATCATGCTAATGTTACCTAGGGATAAAAAACATAAACATAATCTTTACCCTCTAAGAAGCCCAAGTTTAGGAGGTGGGTACAAACAGGTAAGTACCAACAATTACAGTACTGTGTGGTAAATGCCCAAATGCCATCATAGAATCAAGCAGATGTTGCTTGGAGCACTTAGTTTCACAAATCTCAGTCACTTTGGAGCAGAGAGGAGGAGGCAGTTTGTTTTGTTTTCCCTCGATGTTAGGAACACAATGCATTTTCCATACAATATGAGATAAAGATGAAGGAGTAATTTTTCTATAATGCTCCCAGTTCCTAATATACTATGGGCAGTCAAAAGACTCACCCCCTGCCCGGTTAACATTAACACATATTGCAGAAACTAAGTAACTCAGCTGTAGCCTATTTTCAGAATAGAAAAGAGGAGCCTTTGTGCCTACTCTCAGACCTACTATTTGCATTTCTGAATATCAATCCTAAAGAGGTAGCCACATATATGGCACAAGGATATCTGCATGAAGCTTTTACTGTAGAACTGTAGTAGTGAAAAATTAGAAAAAATTAATTAATATGGAAGTGGTTACATAAACATATATATTATGGAATACCTTGCAGTCATTAAAAAGAACACGACGGAGGCATTCAAATTGGCAAAGAAGAAGTCAAACTCTCCCTCTTTGCCGATGACATGATACTCTACATAGAAAACCCAAAAGCCTCCACCCCAAGATTGCTAGAACTCATACAGCAGTTTGGTAGCATGGCAGGATACAAAATCAATGCCCAGAAATCAGTGGCATTTCTATACACTAACAATGAGACTGAAGAAAGAGAAATTAAGGAGTCAATCCCATTTACAATTGCACCCTAAAGCATAAGATACCTAGGAATAAACCTAACCAAAGAGGGAAAGGATCTATACCCTAAAAACTATAGAACACTTCTGAAAGAAATTGAGGAAGACACAAAGAGATGGAAAAATATTCCATGCTCATGGATTGGCAGAATTAATATTGTGAAAATGTCAATGTTACCCAGGGCAATTTACACGTTTAATGCAATCCTTATCAAAATACCATGGACTTTCTTCAGAGAGTTAGAACAAATTATTTTAAGATTTGTGTGGAATCAGAAAAGACCCCGAATAGCCAGGGGAATTTTAAAAAAGAAAACCATATCTGGGGGCATCACAATGCCAGATTTCAGGTTGTACTACAAAGCTGTGGTCATCAAGACAGTGTGGTACTGGCACAAAAACAGACACATAGATCAATGGAACAGAATAGAGAACCCAGAAGTGGACCCTGAACTTTATGGTCAACTAATATTCGATAAAGGAGGAAAGACTATCCATTGGAAGAAAGAGTCTCTTCAATAAATGGTGCTGGGAAAATTGGACATCCACATGCAGAAGAATGAAACTAGACCACTCTCTTTCACCATATACAAAGATAAACTCAAAATGGATGAAAGATCTAAATGTGAGACAAGAGTCCACCAAAATCCTAGAGGAGAACACAGACAACACCCTTTTTGAACTCAGCCACAGTAACTTCTTGCAAGATACATCCAGGAAGGCAAAAGAAACAAAAGCAAAAGTGAACTATTGGGACTTCATCAAGATAAGAAGCTTTTGCACAGCAAAGGATACAGTCAACAAAACTAAAAGACAACCTACAGAATGGGAGAAGATATTTGCAAATGACGTATCAGATAAAGGGCTAGTTTCCAAGATCTATAAAGAACTTATTGAACTCAACACCAAAGAAACAAACAATCCAATCATGAAATGGGCAAAAGACATGAAGAGAAATCTCACAGAGGAAGACATAGACATGGCCAACATGCACATGAGAAAATGCTCTGCATCACTTGCCATCAGGGAAATACAAATCAAAACCACAATGAGATACCACCTCACACCAGTGAGAATGGGGAAAATCAACAAGGCAGGAAACCACAAATGTTGGAGAGGATGCGGAGAAAAGGGAACCCTCTTACACTGTTGGTGGGAATGTGAACTGGTGCAGCCGCTCTGGAAAACTGTGTGGAGGTTCCTCAAAGAGTTAAAAATAGACCTGCCCTACGACCCAGCAATTGCACTGTTGGGGATTTACCCCAAAGATACAGATGCAGTGAAACGCCGGGACACCTGCACCCCGATGTTTCTAGCAGCAATGTCCACAATAGTCAAGCTGTGGAAGGAGCCTCGGTGTCCATCAAAAGATGAATGGATAAAGAAGATGTGGTTTATGTATACAATGGAATATTACTCAGCCATAGAGATGACAAATACCCACCATTTGTTTCAACATGGATGGAACTGGAGGGTATTACTATGCTGAGTGAAGTAAGTCAATCGGAGAAGGACAAACATTATATGTTCTCATTCATTTGGGGAATATAAATAATAGTGAAAGGGAATATAAGGGAAGGGAGAAGAAATGTGTGGGAAATATCAGAAAGGGAGACAGAACATAAAGACTCCTAACTCTGGGAAACAAACTAGGGGTGGTGGAAGGGGAGGAGGGTGGGGGGTGGGAGTGAATGGGTGACGGGCACTGAGGTGGGCACTTGACGGGACGAGCACTGGGTGTTATTCTGTATGTTGGTAAATTGAACACCAATAAAAAAATAAATTTAGGGGATCCCTGGGTGGCACAGCGGTTTGGCGCCTGCCTTTGGCCCAGGGCGCCATCCTGGAGATCCAGGATCGAATTCCACGTCGGGCTCCCGGTGCATGGAGCCTGCTTCTCTCTCTGCCTATGTCTCTGCCTCTCTCTCTCTCTTTCTCTCTCTGTGTGTGTGTGACTATCATAAATAAATAAAAATTAAAAAAAAAGAAAAAGAAAAAAGAAATTTATTAAAAAAAAAAGAACATGACAGAATTATATGCACTAATACAGAAAGGTCCCTTAAGATACTATTAAAGCAAAAGGAACTAATAGAACCAGTATCATTCCATTTGTGTATCTAAGATGCACACATGCAACTTCTCTCACTATTAATAAGCCAAATGTACAGATTTAAATATATATATGAAATATACAAATGTACAGAAAAATGATAGGATATAGTAGAAGAGAAGGTTTAAATAACTTGTTCACAGAGTAAATACACCCAAGGTCAAAGTTTGGTAGTTTGCACTTAACTCCTATGATATACTAATATTATATTTAAATTTCCAACTAAGAGGAAAACATACGTTTCTACTTTTGTTCTAGTACTTTTCCTTTCTGGAGTTAGGAGGGAACTTGTGTGTTCTATAGGATGAGAGTTAAGAGATGTGTGCTCTTGGGGCACCTGGGTGGCTCAGTCAGCTAGGCCTTTGACTCTTGACTTCAGCTCAAGTCATGACCTCAGGATCATGAGATCAAGCCCTGGGTCAGGCCCTGCACATAGTGGGAAGTCTACTTGAGATTCTCTCCCTCTCCCTGTACCCCTCCACCTGCTTGCACTCTCTCAAATAAATAATCTCCTGAGAGAGGAGAGAGAGAGAGAGAGAGAGGGAGACAGAGAGAGACAGAGAGAGAGAGAGAGAGATTTGTTCTAGTTTTGGCTCTATTACCAATTAGCAGTGTGACTTTGGGCAATCTGCTTCACCTCTCTGGACCAGCTAGAGATAAGACACTTAGACAAGACCAAGCTCTCTGGCCCCTTCCAGTTGTTAAGAATCTATGAGTTGGGGCAGCCTGGGTGGCTTGGCGGTTTAGCACCGCCTTCAGCCCAGAGCCTAATTCTGAGGACCCAGGATCGAGTCCTGCGTTGGGCTCCCTGAATGGATCCTGCTTCTCCCTCTGCCTGTGTCTCTGCCTCTCTCTCTCTCTCTCATGAATAAATAAATAAAATCTAAAAAAAAAAAAAAAAAAAAAAAAAAAGAATCTATGAGTTGATGAGTCACCTTGGGTTTAGTCACCAGGGGAATGAAATTCAGCAGACTAGCAAGGAAGAAGCACACATTTACTATCCCTGGAAGGAGGCTGTTGCCTTAAAAGAATGAAGTCTCCTTGTTGGGAAGGAAGGAACCATCTGGAAATCCCTAAGGAGGGGAAATTGCAGGTTGAAAAGATAAGAGCAGATGACAAACAAGTGAATGTTTACCAACATAGGGATTTAGAGGTAAAAATGAATGGTAAAGAAAAGGTGCTATGTGCTAGGCACTATCCTAGACCTGGGGATCCAATCATGAACTAGAAAGGACACAGTCACTCCCTTCATGGCATTTGAAACCTATTGGGGAAGAGGGCAATAACCAACCAAGTGACAATGGAGTGAGATATGCCCAACATGGTGACAGAGAAAGACATTTTTATGTGTAGTGTTTTGATTTGGTTCCTATTTCTTTTTTAAGAAGATTAATAAGATAATCTTTTAATAAGATTTTTTAATTTATTCATTTGACAGACAGCACAAGCAAGGGGAGCAGCAGGCAGAGGGAGAGGGAAAAGCAGACTTTCTGCTGAGCAGGGACCCCAATGCAGGACTCAATCCCAGGACCCCCAGATCATGACCTCAGCCAAAGGCAGATGCTTAACCAACTGAGCCACCCAGGCACCCCTGGTTCTTATTTCTATTAATAACAGCTCCAGTATTCTTACCCATCCAGACTCAAAAGCCTGGTGTCCTTTTTTGACTTTTCCCTGTTATCCTTCAGTCAATCAGTCAGCATTTATTAGTATTTAATCCTTGTTTACTTCCGTATAGGATTTGAGGCAACTTATAATAAATAACATTGAATTGTGCATCATTGAAATAAATATTTTCAAAAGTTCTATAGTAAGTGAGGGAGTGCAGATATCTGAAACTAAGGATGGTTACTGCAAATGAAACCAAAATTCAGCTTATCAATTCCTGGTAGCTAAGACAAAAATGGAAACAGAAAAAACATAATTCTCATTATCCAATTAAAAAAAAGGAACATCAATTTGTTGAGAAAAATTTTAGGAAGAACAGCAAGAGGAATCTCATTCATTCACCCAGCCAGTCTTACCCTGTTTTTTTTTTTTTTTTTTTTTTAATTTTTATTTATTTACGATAGTTACAGAGAGAGAGAGAGAGGCAGAGACACAGGCAGAGGGAGAAGCAGGCTCCATGCACCGGGAGCCCGATGTGGGATTCAATCCCGGGTCTCCAGGATCGCGCCCTGGGCCAAAGGCAGGCGCCAAACCGCTGCGCCACCCAGGGATCCCTTACCCTGTTTTTTTAAAGTGTTTTTCTTGTTTTGTTTTTAGTAAACTCTGCCCCCAATGTGGAGATAGAACTCATGACCCCAAGATCAAGGGTCACATGCCCTACTGACTGGGCCAGCGAGGCACCCAGTCAGCAAATCTTAATTGAGTATGTTCTCAGTCTGGAGATAACGAAACATGGGCAAGAAAATAAAGGTCCCATCTTCATGAAGCCTACTTCTAGTGAAGGAGAAAGACAATAGACAGTAAATAAATTTTCCTGCAGCATAAAGGGCTATGAGGAAAAATAAGGAAGGTGTGTGGGGATTAGGGGAGGAGATTGAGAGCCAGTTGAGGGCTCAGGGAAAGGCTCTCAGAGGGGAAAACCTGAAGGAACAAGTCATGAAGACCCTGGGGGACAGTGAAGAGTAAGTGGACAACAGAAGTTTGATATTCAGTGTAGATACCATAGAGTTGTTTCTTATCCTGACTCGCCATTAAAGGACATACCACTACATTAACAAAACCACAATTTAATGTTTCATGTATATAAATTCCTGCCCTACCTGAGCTTCATTACTACTTGGAAAATGAGCATCCATTTAACTGCATGCTCCACCAATCCCATCCCCAAAAGCACCTAAGAACCAAGAGGAGCCAGCCAGAAGGAAGGTTAGCATTTCAAGAGCCCTGCACTGTACCTAGTCAGTGGGCTCTGGGCCCACATGCTTCTATGTTGTCAGTTTGGGACTCGAAGAGCTAGAACACTGTATCCACTCTGCATTTCTCAAAGTGCCCTGGCATCATGTTCTTTCCAATCTGATCTCCCGTAGAGCTCACATATACAGCCTAGATTTGTCACACCCTTACTCAATCCTGGTCTTCATGGATTTACATCTCTGCTCCCATTTCCTTGGGGCTACTGCTTGCCTCTGACTAACCCTCCCTCCCTTTAACTCCTACCATGCCATGTGGCTAGTTTCTCAAGACTTTATTGGATCCTAGCCTCTAGGTTGGGGATCAGTCCTGACCAGATTTCTATGTAGAATAAAATGAATGCATGTAGTCAGAGAATATAGCTTCCATAGCTGCAATTTGACACAGGCAGAGAATTTCAAGATCCTACATAAAGGGTTCTTAATTTTAGCTTTAGCGATCCCTATATGTCACATTTTTTCACGCACATCTCATTGGCATTCTCTCATTCTTCCTTGCAAACAGCACTCTAATTTTGTTCATGTATCCACCAAGCCCCTGGCCCCAATCATCACCCATGTGATTAAGGCTAAGGTCTTCAGTGGTCTAAGTGAATCATGGTAAACACATCGGCTTGCCTTAATTGGTTTACATATGGGCATGTGATCTAGTCTGAACAATGAGGTGCAAGGCAAAATCTGCTGGAAGACATTTTACCTCTGCTATGATAAGGATATGATACCTTAGAGTTACTGCAGCCAACCTGAAACCATGAGGGACCAGAGGATGAAGTCAATAACTGAGGTTGGAAGAGCAGGAAAATGAATGTGATATGGGTCTTGAATGATATCATGAAGCCAAAACATTAACCAGTCCAGGACTTCTTGTTATGTGCAATGATTCATTCCTCACTGTTGAAGCCAGTTGAGTTGGGAGTTTCTGTTATCTGTAGCCAAAAGCATTCTAACATATAATATGAAAACTGGGATGTTCTTTAAAATTATAGAGCACTTTGGGGCACCTGGTTGGCTCAGTTGGAAGAGCATGCAACTCTTGATCTTGGGGTGGTGAGTTCAAGCCCCATGTTGGGTGCAGAGATTACTAAAAAAATTAAATAAACTTAAAAAAATTGTAGAGCATTTCTATGTCAGTTAGTTGTCTATTAATTTCAAAGCCAGAAAAGTTAGATTTGCCAAAACAAAGAAACTTAAGACAGTGGAAGCTTTTTTTGAAGGGCTGAAAATCAATTTTATAACAAAAGAAAAAAATTAAACCCAATCATTTTCTTTCTTCTAATTGCAATTTTAATTGGGACAAAAACATAGTATATATATATATATATATATATGACTTTCCCAAAGAGCTAAGTTATCCTTATACATCTGCCAACCTATTAAAAAAGAAAAACAAAAACAGGTGAGTAACTATTAACAGTACTGGTTCATGAGAAGAGGTTATATGCTGATTATATTTTGCAACTATTGATTAACTCATTTCATTATGAACTAAAACCTTAGGCTCTGAGATACCTGCTACTATTCTGTAGTTTCTGATTAAGCAACAAAACCTCAACTATCCCATCCAAGAGGGATTGGGTAGGGGTTTTATGTTTGTTTGTTTGTTTTGTGTGTGTGTGTGTGTTTTATTCTTTATCCAGATGAGATGTTCTTGTTGCTTCAACTGAAACTTGTTTGAACTAAAAGATTCCAAAATGCTAATTCACTTTTGTCTTTAAGATAGCATATACTTGCCCCCTGACAAGAGCAAACATTCATTACCATCCTATTAGGTCGTCCCCTTAAAATATGCATGTTATATGGCTTTTACAAAAAAATGGTATTGATTTCTGAATTTCCTCATCCCCATATTCAGAAAGTACTCACCATGGAGTACAATAATTAGACTAAGGATACCCATGAGGACTGAAGTTAGAGAGACCATCATCTTTTCCTCACCCATTTCTTAACGCTTCTGGGAAATGGACACAGTAAATCCAAGCTCACTTTTAGAAATTTATTCAAGTACATGCTAGTCAGAGAGGTTTATCTTGGTTCAGCTCTAATGACTTCAACTTTGTGCAATGATGATGACAACACCTGGCTATTTGCATCTCCATATTCTCAGGAAATCAGCAATAATCAACCTTACTGAGAAGCACACAGCTGTGTGTTCACAGAAGCAAACAAAGGATCTAGATTTGTTTGAACAAACCCGATAAAAATGAGTTGCTGTGGAAGGTGAAAAGTCAAGTGCATAGTGAAAGAGAGATGAAAATATTTTTAACCTGCCTATGACTTACTTGTATCAATTATCATCTATGTGAAAAGATTATTTTAATATATTAGGATTTGGAAGATTTTTATCAGGTTTTTCAATGGAATTTTCAAGTCCACACTTGTAGATTCATTTATCAGATCCCGTCTTCTTTCACAGAAGAGCTGAGTTGCAAAAAGAGATACTTAAATCATAGTGAAAGGACACTATTAAATTTGAATTAACACAATCTCTTCTAGAGCCAGGGACCTACTGATTTCAAGGGCTCAACCATTCCCCTAGTTAACTGAAATAGGTCCTAAAAGTGAAATTGATAAAAACCGAGAAAGAAAATGCCACCCTTGGCCAAATTCTTATACCGGCCTATTAAAACTCCATTATAAATGTCTGGGGACTCCTCCTCTATTCCTTCTTTCTTTCCTCCCTTCTATCATTTTCTTTTAATTAAAAAAACTTTTGGAGGCACAGAAATGAACATAGATAAAGCCATTCCTAAGTACTCTATTCTATCTACCAATAGGAAGGAAGTAAGAATTATTCCATCCTGCTGGTTAAGGTGTTGCTGAGTACAAGTTATATTTTTCAAAGATTGAATGATCACTTACAGCCAGCACTCCTCTGTAATCAGAAGTTTATATGCATTCTGAGTAATGTTTTAGTACAATGTTTCTCAAACACAAACATGGGCACTGAAATTGTACAGTGCGACCTGATTATAATGTGAATTCAGATGATTCATAATCATCATTAAAATGAAAATGCAACATTAAAAAATTTTTTTTCAAAGAATTCACAAACCTCTGAAATATATCAGAATTTAATCTCCAAGCTTCAGTTTGAGAAATGCCCTTCCAACTAAGCAACTTAATGAAAATATTTAATATGTACTAATATGGGCAAGGGATTCCATAGGACACTAGAGACGGAGATGGAGATTTTATTCGTATTTCCAGTAATTTTTTTTACTTTTTATTTTTTAATTAAAAAAAAATTTTTTTAAAGTAGGCTCCATGCCCAGCATTGAGCCCAACATGGGGCTTGAACTCATGACCCTGAGATTTTTTTTTTTTTTTTTATGATAGTCACAGAGAGAGAATGAGAAGCAGGCTCCATGCACTGGGAGCCCGATGTGGGACTCGATCCCGGGTCTCCAGGATCACGCCCTGGGCCAAGGGCAGGCACTAAACCGCTGCGCCACCCAGGGATCCCTGAGCTGAGATTAAAAGTCAGATGCTTAACTGCCTGAGCCACCCAGGTGTCCCCGATTTTGTTCTTAATTCTGGGAAGCTACAGGTACCAAGTGGCACAAGAGCAACAGGGCAGGTGAGATTTAGTTTCTTCAGGGAAGACTTCATAGAGGAGGTGGTGTCTAAATCGAATCTTGAAGGATGGTGAGGATTTTCATTGGCACAGCAGGAAGAGTATTCCTGGCAGATGGAACTATGTCTGCAGAGTCACGGAAGCAAGGTGGTGGTGGGGATAGAGAGAATAAAATGGATGGCATAATCAGAAAGTAGCAACTATACCAGGTAACTCTAACAAAGGGTGCACTAAAATGTAAAGATGATTAGAAATCCCCAAGGTCCAATCATGGAGGACATGAAAGTTAAAGATTTGAACAATGGTAAACTGATAATGCTTTTTTTTTTTTTAAGTGGGTTCCACACCCAACATGGGGCTTGAACTCACGACCCTGAGATCAACAGTTGCATGCACACCTGAAGGAGCCAGGCAGGCACCCCTGATAATGCTTTCTTTCTTTCCTTTTTTTTTTTTTTTTTTTTTTTTAACAGACTTTATCTTTTAGATCAGTTAGAGGTTCACAGCAAAATTAGGCAGGAAGCACAGAATTCTTGTATATTCCTTCCCCTCTCTTTCCCCAGACTCCCCCACTAGCAACATCCCGCACCAGAACCATACAATTGTTTCAAGTGATAGACCTGTATCAGCACATCATTATCAGCCAAAGCCCGTAATTTACATTAAGGTTCACTCTGCTGTTGTACACCGCATGGTTTGACAAACATATAAGGACACGTCTCCTGCATTATAGTATCATACAGAACAGTTTCACTGGCCCCAAATCCTCTGTGCCCTGCCTGTTCGTCTCTCACTCTGGGCTAACCCCTGGCAATCACTGATCTTAACGGTCTCCATAGTTTTGCATTTTCCAGAATGTCCTATGGTTCCAACAATATTATGGTTGGTAGACTTGGCTTCTTTCCTTTAATAATAGGCTTTTAGGGTTTCTCCATGTCTTTTCACGGCTTGACAGCTCATTTCTTTTACATGTTGAAAAAATTCCATTGCCTGCTACCATTGCCTGCTATACCACAATCTATTTATTCAATCACCTACCGAAGGACATCTTGGTTGCTTCCAAGTCTCGGCAATTATGAATTAACTGCTATTAACATACACAGGCAAGTTTTTGTGCAGTTATACATCTTCAACTCATTTGGTCAAATATTAAGGAGCATGATTGCTGGATTATATGGTAAGAATGTTTATTAGTTTTATATGAAACCGCCAAAATGGCTTTCAAGGTGGCTGAACTATTTTTGGATTATCAGTTCCCCATTGTTCAAATCCTTAACTCCATGCCCCCTATGATGGGACCCTGCCTATATTTGGTCATATTCACCTAGCAGCATGCCGTGTGTTACAGTCACCCAGTAGAGCTGATTCTAAAATATGGTATATACATTCAGTGGAATATTATTTGTCAGCAGAAGGGAATGAGGCACTGATACTTACTGCATCCTAGATGAACTCTGAAAATATTAAGTGAAAGAACACAGTCACACACACAAAAAAACACACATGTATGATTTCCTTTACGAAAATGGAAATGACCACAATCAGTAAATTCTTAGACACAGAAAGTACATTTATGGTTGCCTGACTGGTAATTGGTACAGAACTTCTTTTGGGGTAATGAAATGTCCTAAAATTGATTGTGGTGATGGTTCACAACCTTGTAAACACACACAAAAAATCTGAACTGTATACTGTAAATGGGTAAATTGTATGGTGTATGAATTATACCTCAATAAAGCTGCTTTATTTATTTAAAAAAGATTTTATTTATTTATTCATAAGAGACACGGAGAGAGAGAGACAGAGAGGCAGAGACATAGGCAGAGAGAGTGGCAGACTCCATGCAGGGAGCCCAACGTGAGACTCGATCCTAGGATGCCAGGATCATGCCCTGAGCTGAAAGTAGAGCCTAACTGCTGAGCCATCCAGGCATCCCAGAGCTGCTTTTTTTTAAAGAACAAATTTTGAAAGTACGAGGGGTAGGAGAACAAGAGAATCTATTTTACAATAAAACTGGAAAAATAAGTAACTTACACAAAAATCTTCATGTACTAGAAGAGAAGAGGTATATATAAGCAGAATCTGATGTAAAACACAATTCTGCCTTCTAAAAGCTCAGAGACCAAATGCTTGGGGTGAATTCCACAGACAAATCACAATGGCTGCTCCCCTCAAACAGGAGGCAGGAGATCCGGATTCTTTGATGATATGCCCACTAGAGGAACCAGATCCTGTCCTTGACCACCGGTCAAGCAGAACCCAGAGCTTTCTCTCTCTTTGTGAATGGCATTACTTTTGCCAGATCTTTGCTTCCTTGTTAGTGAAAGATGGTGACAATACAATTTCAGTCTTTGCTACTTCAGAGCTGGCATTTAAGGGGTGACATTTTTAAAAACCTAAATTAACTTTCACTGCATCAGGTTTTTGTTTCTTGCTTTAAAAAAAAAATACTTGGTGTAATTCTAAAGTCTCTTAAAAGAGAAAAGGCAAGCAAAATACTGAAGATTTAAACCGAGAGGTCCTTATATATAGTTAGCCATTTGGTCCAATATCCCAACTCTAGGTATGGCTGTGCCAAACCCATTTGACAAACATTAACCCAGGGATAAGATCTCCTGCAAATATTTAAACACATTTGTGCTCCAGACTTTCTATTTTGTCTAAATCAAATCTCTTCTGCTCTTTATTTCCCTCCCCTGTTAAAACCAGACACAAGTGGAGATAGGGAACTGTTCTTTCTTTGCATATCTTTCAATCTTAATCTTATCTTTGCAAGCTCCCAGATCTCAATTACAGTGTTTAAATCTCCTCTGTAATCCAACCAGTTCAAGTATGCTCTTCTACTCACCAAGATGGTACTTTCTGTACTTTGAGTTTTATACTAGACATATTGGGGAGGGAAAAAAAGGAAAGGTGCAAAACAGTTAAATGATAAATACATACTTAATTTCACTAGTTACTGAAAAAGGATACAGAGAAATTACTTTCCTTCCATCTTGAACTGCCATTTATTCTGGAACCCAAGTGATCCTTAGGGGAAACACCATAGATAGCCACGTGCCCTCACAGTAATATTGCTGCTGATCAGCCAATGAAGAAACAGCAGACAAAACATAAATCTAATTCTGTTCATGCACCCTATTATGTTGTTCTTAATATCTACTAATTTTTTCTGCATTTCAGAATCTAGAACTCTACTTTACTATGGAAAGAAATACAGAAGAACTACCAGTTTCTTTCTTTCTTCTTCTTTTTTTTTTTTTTTTTAAAGATTTTATTTATTTATTTATTCATGAGAGACACAGAGTGAGAGAGAGAGGCAGAGACACAGGCAGAGGGAGAAGCAGGCTCCACGCAGGGAGCCTGACGTGGGACCTGATCCCGGGACTCCAGGATCGCGCCCTGGGCAGAAGGCAGGCACTAAACCGCCAAGCCACCCAGGGATCCCTGAACTACCAGTTTCTTATAACACCTCATGCATACAAGTTATTGCTATGTGTGGACCAGAGTCAACAGAGATTATAATTTTTGTCAAGGTCAGAAGGAGATTCGATTAACATGGCAGATCCCGACGGGCAGGATTTCCTCTTCAAAAGCCATTTAGAGAATTAAATAATTTAAAGGTGATTAATTTTTTATGAAATTCATCATTAAAAAACTCATAGGTAAATTCTGATCTATTAACAACAATTGCTTTGAACAGGCTGATCTGAGGTCACATAGCTACTGTAGGACAGACAAATTTTCAAGATGAGGCTGTGGCCTCTAGGTAGAAGGTTTTTTCTACTGCCATCAGGACATTTACTTGGCTCTCCAGTAAGTTCAGCAGGAACTTCCGTTCTGAAACAAAGGACATAAATGTGGCCAACTGATTCCCCGCATCTGTGACATTTCAGTCCTTGCAATTTTCCTCTTTCCCTGTTTAACCTTATAAACTAGAAGCAGAAGGGAATCCAGGGACTTAGTTCTTAAAACAAGGCATATGCAAAAGGGTGTAATAAGAGTAAGTTCTTCTGGTCCATGGGCAAACACCAGAATTGTCACTTTATTGTCTTGTGTAAGGGCGGGAATCCTATTAATTCTAGCCTCCAGAGAAGAACCAAAAAATTCCCCTCCTCTTTACCACTTTCAAGGGGGAAAGAACTGAACACTTCCGATTTCCTAACAGTAGGAGATGACTGACAAATGGCTTTGTGAAAGCTGCTGAACCCCTAAACCTGATGCACATATTAGGGCACTGCAGAGTGCTGGAGCCAAAGCCACCGTCTAGTCTTGATAGGGCTTGCCAGGGAGGCAGGTCACAGTAGTCATTGGGCAAGAATGCTGGGTAGTCCCTTAATAGATTTCCCTCTACCAGTGTCTACATGTCAGGACCCACATTTCTCCCTAAGGCTAATTGTTGATCTGCTGCTTTTGGTTCTTCATTCATACTGTTACCTTTTTAAGGTAATGTAACCAAGATGTGACCCTGAGCTATGAGTAGGTTAGCAAAGATTTCCGGGGTTCTTTGCCCTCCCTTTCCTGGGTCTAGTTTCATTGTACCTCATCACAGAGCCCACATAAGCAGGGATAGTTTACATGTAAATTGTATGTACACAGACTTTGATAGGCTTAGATGTAACCAGAGGAAGCCCCCTGTGGGACAAGTTATTAAATTAAATTAAAACAAACCTGCCAGTGGGGCTGTTGTTGGTGCAAATGACCTCCCAGGTATGTTTTAAAGAGACAGAGAAACTTCCTGTCTCCAAACAGGTCTTCTTCTTCTTTTAAAAAAAATTTTATTTATTTATTCATGAAAGACACACAGAGAGGCAGAGACATAGGCAGAGGGAGAAGCAGGCTCCCCACAGGGAGCCCGATGCGGGATTCAATCCCGGGAGTCCAGGATGACTGACTACCTGAGCCAAAGACAGACACTCAACCACTGAGCCACCCAGGTGCTCCTCCAAACAGTTCTTCTGTTAGCAAACTGTACTGCCTCTGAGTCTACCTAATAATTAGAACTTTATTTCTTTGAACTATATGGCCTTCTTATTAAAAATGCAAAATAATCCCAAGAAAAGCAGCACAATAGGAGGCTGCTATCCATTCCTTAGCAAATATTAATATACCTGCCACCTCGTTTTTACAAGTTGGGAAGGAACAAGAAAGATCTGATGGTGAGATAATTTCTGAAATTTGATTACTTTCTAGGGATGGTCGAGCCTGAGTAGGGACCCGTAGAGAAGAGTTTTAAATGGGAGAGAAGAAGGGAAAAAGAATTAAGTGAAGGCAAAGGGAGGAGAAATAGAGATCCTACCTAACACTTCGACTTGCCCAAGGACGTTTTTTTCCCTTGTCTTCAAATGACAGAGTGATGTGCAAGTAAGAACCATAGATAATTATCTTTTGGACAAAGTAAAACAATGCACAGGAAATGCTTTGTACCAATGGATTTTTGGCAACTCGGTGAACTAAAGTAACACAGAAACAAAGAAAGTTTGAAATAGGGGATGCCAAGACTTCTATAGTTACGTATTAACCAGATTACTCATTCCATTTCATCAGCTCATTGAACTTCAAGATTGGTTTAATCAGTGTATAAGCTATCAGTTTACACAAAGTCATCCTGCCTGCACAATCTGCAATAACTGACTCTACCCATGTGTGTTACTGACAAGACAAATAGGGTAGTTCTCTTGAAAAGTATGCTTGAGACAGTAACAGACTTCAGAAATGTGGTGGAATTTTCTTGAAGAGCAAAATTAACAAAGTAAAGCACAGAAATGTGATCATGAGGAAGGAATAGTTCCAGGTTTATGGTAAATTATTCTAAAAGATGAAAGAAGAAAAAAACTTGATATTTTAAATGGAGACGCTCTTTACAATTCTGTGATGATGAAAGTATTAAGACCATTCCACTGACTTAATTAATTTAATTTGCTACATAAATGTTCAAACTCGTTAAAGCATGCCCAAGTGTTAGTTAGCCTCATAATATTGACAAACACAAATCAGGAAGCCTGTAGCCTGAGAATATAACTACATGTTTAAATTATTAAGAGAACATTCTTCAAGTGCTACGAAATCAGGTCAAACAAAAGGAAAATTAAGTTACAATTTCTTTCTAAAGGGAATATTATATTTCATTTAGATTGTTGGGCGTACTCTCTTGTAAGTCCATAAGTCAAAATGAATGCAAGAATCTATTTCAAGATTTGCAAAAAAATGAGAGAATCAGGTGCTTCTCTGTCCTGTATCCTTTCACATACATACTGAAGGATCCAAATTAATGCCTTAATTTGCTTTAAATAGGAATAGGGGAGTGAGATGAGAAGACAAAAGTATGAAGACACTGAAAATAAAAATAGCACAAGAAAATGCTGGAGCATTCAAGTTTAGTTCATATTGTTATCTTTGAAGAAAGGACCCTTGCCAATGGCATCTTGTACCTTCTGAGCCAATGATTCTCACAGTTGGTGATTTTCAGAAAAGAAATGCACTATCTACTTAAATATATTTAAAGAGAAGTAAATACAAAAGGTAATATTTCTGCTGTTTAAAGTAGAATACAAAGCTTGATCTGGGGAGGAAAAGGACCTAATGATCTGGAAAGGTGAGTCACTTCCAAAGAGACTCCACTGAAAAGCAAGTAGTGAAAGGCTGTCAAAGAAACAGATTTATGTACTGGAATAATGGTTACCTTAGAATAGAGGTCAGCAAACTTTTTCTGTAAAGAGTCAAAGAGTAAGACTTTGAAGGCCATACAATTTCTGTGTAACTACTCAACTTTGCTGTTGTGGTATAAAAGTAGCTACAGACTACTATTTATAAGCAAATAAGCATGACTAGTTCAAATAACTTTATTTAGGGACACTGAAATTTGCATTTCATATTCTTATTATATCACTAAGGATTATAATTTCTTTTGCTTCCTCCCATCAACCATTTAGATTTTATTATTATTTTTTAAGTAATCTTTACAGCCAATGTGGGGCTTGAACTTACAACCCCAAGATCAAGAGATGCATACTCTATTGACTGAGCCAGCCATGCATTCCTCCCATTTAAACACGTGAAAATCATTCTTGCTTATAAGCTGTGCAAAAATAGGCAACAGGCTGGATTTGGTCCAAAGGGTATAGTTTATTGACCCCCAAGTTTCCCAACATAAAAGTCCCATGATTTTTTTTGTTACAGAAATTAATTCCCTGTTCCTACTACAAATCATCAATGTATACTCTGCTTCTAAGAGTTCATGCCAATATCTGGCAGCTGGTTTCTAATTTCACAGTATAATTTGGCTTTTATAGTCCCCATATAAATTAAAATAAAAGTTTTGATTAAAGCTAACAACAATTTATTTATGACAGTGGTAAGGTCTTAGATCTAGCACTAACTACCAGCATGATGAGGGGAAGTCACTAACTCTACTGAATCTGTTACCTTTTCTATAAAAAGGCAATAATATTAAGAAGAATCACCTTGTTGGGCCACTTCAAGCATTATGTGAGAGCATGCACATAAAGTGATTAACAGAGAACCTGGCATGGAATAAGTCCTCAACTATAATTTGTATGCTGGAATAACATAGGATGACCATCTATTTTACTTGTCTGAAGGGCTCCTTTCTCAGGGTTGGCCTTGGGAAATGAAGGAATATGATGTACTCATTCAAAAATAACCAGAAGATAATAGCAACCAACATTTATTCACTCCTTACCATGAAAGACACTGGTTCTGAACACTTTACATATATGATCTTTCATTACTACCTTATCAGGTAGTTACTATAATTATCTCCATTATACAGATAAGTAACAGAGAGATAATGTAACTTGTGCACAAAAATTAAAATGTATTCCAAGGTTAAGTCTATATGTCAAAGTCTTTATTTATCTGCCCAATGGCTGCCACCATCAATGGTCCCACCTCTCTACTTGG
This sequence comes from Canis lupus dingo, assembly GCF_003254725.2. NCBI lineage: Eukaryota > Metazoa > Chordata > Mammalia > Carnivora > Canidae > Canis > Canis lupus. The sequence goes on from NC_064247.1 coordinate 80,609,725, forward strand.
TATCTGGTAATCTCACTACGGAATTAATACAGTAGTGAGTATATCTCTGTAATGACACTCAAATAATTGTAAGGAATAGCATATATATTATACCATTTGAGTCTCTCAACATTTTTAAAAAATATTTTATTTATTTATTCATGAGAGATACAGAGAGAGAGAGGCAGAGACACAGGCAGAGGGAGAAGCAGGCTCCATGCAGGGAGCCTGATGTGGGACTCAATCTCAGGACTCCAGGATTATGCTGTGGGCTGAAGGCAGGCACTAAACCGCTGAGCCACCCAGGGATCCCCTCTCTCAACATTTCTATGAGAAGAATGGCTGCTGGGTGGATTATAACTCCCATCTCCACTAAATGTTAAAAAAAAAATGAGTCTCATTTTTTCCTCTGAATTGCCTATAATATCTATGTTTTGGGGGCATCTCTGGGTAACTCAGTTGGTTAAGCCTCTGACTCTTGGTTTCAGCTCACTCATGATCACTAGGTCGTGAGATCGAGCCCCATATCAAGATCTATGCTTAGTGTGAAGTCTACTTGAGATTCTCTCCCTCCCCCTCTCCCTCTTCCCCTGCTCATGCTCTTTCTCTCTCAAATAAATAAAATCTTTTAAAAATCTACCTTTTCTTACCATTCTCACAGACATCTCTCTAATCAAAATGCTCGTCTCTTTGTGCCAAGGAATACCAACAACAGCCTCCGAGAGAGCTCTCTGGCTCCAGGCTCTTCTCTCTTCATCCATCTTTCATGCCCCTGCCAACCACACCTGCATGTCTCTCATGTTGTCTCTTTTCTTACAAATGTATAGTGATTACCAAATGCCCATCACATCAAGCCCAACTCCTCCCTATCTAGCCTGACTTCCCCAAGACACCAAACACGATTAACAGTAGGAAGACAGCTCTCCATTCATACCACATCCCTTCCACTTTTGTTCTGTTCTCATGCTTTCTTTCCTATCTGGGCATATCTTTTCTTCTCCTTTCTCATATGTAACCCATAGTTGGGTATCCACCATCAATTATCTTGCCCAGATTGACCCAACAATATTCTAAGCAGGTCTCCTTGCTTCTAGTCTTGTTCCACTCTTATCCTTCACAGAACAGCCAAAGTAATTTTGCTAAAATGTAATTATGACTAATTCTTCCCTCCTTAAAATCTTTCCATGGCTTCCACGTAAGATCAACATAAGTCCAAATCCCCTAACATAGCACAAGCAGGTCTTTATGATCTCAGCTTCTTGAACTAAGTCAGGCCATGGAACCTGGTCTAAGTTTGAAGATGAATGAGAATTAATTAATTTTATTTTTATTTATTTATCTTTAAAAAGCTTTTATTTATTTTTTAGAGAGAGAGAGAGAGAGAGAGAATGAATGAGAAGTGGAGGTGCAGAGGGAAAGAGAGAGAGAAGATCTCAAGCAAACTCCCTGCTGAGAATGGAGCCTGACACAGTGCTTGATCTTAAAACCCTGGGAAATCATGACCTGAGCCAAAAATCAAGAATTGGCTGCTCAACTGACTGAACCACCTAGGCACCCCTTATTTGTTTATCTATTTTTAAGTAAACTGTGTACCCAACATGGGGCTCAAATTTAAAACCCTAAGGTCAACAGTCACATATTCTACAAACTGAGCGAGCCAAGGACCCCTGATTTCTTTTCTTTTAATTTTATTTACTCCTAAAGTGGCAAGCATGCAGGGCACAGATATATGAGTAAGGTGAGGATTCAGGTCAGTGAATATAGACTCTCTCTGCCTCTCTTTGACCTCAGGGAATGTACTGAAATTCAGCATGTGTAGACTAGACTCACAGCAGCTTGCAGGTAAGGTTAAAGGAACTAAACAGAGATCTGAACTCATCACAGGCAAAAACAAAGTCTGCAGTTTGAGTCTAAGTTAACTGCCTGTAAAACAAAAATTTAACAGGGTTTGGTGGACTACGAAAGAACCCATAGCTGCCCCAACATAATACCCATAATGTCGGGCAGCCTGGGTGGCTCAGCGGTTTAGCGCCGCCTTCAGCCCAGGGCATGATCCTGGAGAATGGGTATCAGTCCCGCATAGGGCTCCCTGCATGGAGCCTGCTTCTCTCTCTGCCTGTGTCTCTGTCTCTGTCTCTCTCTCTGTGTATCTCATGAATGAATGAATGAATGAATGAATGAATGAATAAATAAATAAATATCTTTTAAAAAATACCCATAATGTCTAGGACATAATCCAAAATTAGCTGTTATACAAAAATATAACCCATTCTCAAGAATAAAGATAATCAACAGAAGACCATACTGAAATAATACAGATATTTTAATTATCAAAATAGATTTTAAAGTGGCTACTATAATTATGCCCAAGGAGGTAAAAGAAAACATAATAAATGAAAAGATAGGAATTCTCAATGGAGAAAAAGAAAGTATAAAAGGAACTAAATGCAGAATAAAAGAACCCAAATTTGAAGTTCTAGAAATTAAAAATACCTAAAACAAAAAATTCACTGGTTGGGCTAAATTCACAGGATATCAAAGAAAAGAATTCCTGAACCTGAAGATGGATCAATTGAAGGTAAGAGAAAAGATGCGGGGGGGCGGGGGGGGGGGGAGTAAGGAGCAGAGCCTGAGGACATTAGCAAAAAATTCTAGCATACATTGTAACTGCAGTTCTAGAACGAGGAATGAAAACTTAAAGAAGTAGTACAGTGAATAAGCCAAGAGTGGAGATTAAGAATGATAAAATATACTTGATCAATCCAAAAGAAATAAGAAAAAGAGGGAAAAGAGAGCAAAGAACAGATGAGACAGGGATCCCTGGGTGGCGCAGCGGTTTGGCGCCTGCCTTTGGCGCGATCCTGGAGACCCAGGATCGAATCCCACATCGGGCTCCCGGTGCATGGAGCCTGCTTCTCCCTCTGCCTGTGTCTCTGCCTCTCTCTCTCTCTGTAACTATCATAAATAAATAAAAAAAAAATTAAAAAAAAAAAAAGAACAGATGAGACAAATAGCAGGATGATAGATTTAAACTCAACCATATCAAAAATTATTTTAAATATAAACAATCTGAACAATTTAAAAGACTAAAATTAAAAGACTTCAAATGAGTAAAAAAAAAAAAAAAAAAAAAAAAAAGGCAAGATCCAAAAAACAAGCAAGCAAGTAAGATCCAACAATATGGTGTCTACAAAAACCCACTTCAAATATAAAGACATAAACTGGTTAAGAGATAAAGAATAGAAAAAGATAAAAAAAAAAAAAAAGAAAGTGAAATGGCTATATTAACATCACAGAAAGTAGACTTTGGAACAAGGAATACACTACAAGGAGAGAGGGGTTAATTCACGAAGAAGACAACAATTCTAACTGCATGCATGCATGCAGTAACAGAGGTTCAAAATGGATAAGGCAAAAATTAACAGAATTAGAAATAAGACATATCTACAATTAGAGTTGGAGATTTCAAATTCCTTTCTCAGTAGTTGATAGTACAGGTACACAGGAAATCAGTAAGGATACTGAAAATGTCAATAAAATATCAACCAACTTGATATAATTGATATTTATAGAATACACTTCCAAGTGCACATGGAACATTCACCTAGAGAGGCCATATCCTGGGCCATAAATAAGTCTCAATACACTTAAAATAACAAAAATAATATACAATATGTTCTTTGACTACAAAGAACTCAGAAAGCAATAATGGAAAGCTACTTGGAAAATCAGTAAATATCTGAAGGTTTTTTTTTTTTTTCTTTATTTGAGAGACAGAGAAAGGATAAGCGTCAACAGGGGAGGGGAGAGGCAGAGGGAAGGGGAATAAGCAGATTCCTCACTTAGCAGGGAGCCTGATGTGGGGCTCGATCCCAGGACCTTGAGCCAAAACCAAGAGTCAGATACTTAACTGACAGAGCCACCCAGGCGCCCAGTAAATGTCTGAAGTTTAAACAAACATCACACTTTTGAGTAATCCTTGGTAGAAAGAGAGATCACATGCAAAATTACAAAATATTTTGAAATGAATAAAAATGAAAACATCAAAATTTAAGGAATGCAGCTAAGTAGTTCTTATGGAATAACTTGTAGTTTTTAATACTTACTTTAGGAAAAAAAAAAAAGAAAGGTCCACAATCAGTGATCTAAATAAGCTTCTACCTTAAGAAACTAGAAAGGCAAACAAGTTAAACCAAAAGTTCATAGAAGGAAGGTGTTATAGGCAACCTCTAAAATGGTACCCTATACTACCCATCTCCTAATATTCCTGCCTTGTATAATTCCCTCCTCTTGAATTGGGGCTAAACCTAGTGACTTGCTTGTAACAGATTGTGACAAAAGTGATGGGATGGGATGTCAATTCTGAGATTAGGTTACAAAATGACTAACACTTCCATCTTGCTTACCCTCTGTTGCTCTCCTGCTTGCTCAATCTGGTGAAAGCTAACTGCCATGCTGTATGCAACCTCTTTAGAGGCCCATATGGCAAAGAACTGAGGGAGGTTGCAGGTCAACAGTAGGCAAAGAACTGAGGCCTTCATTCCAGTGACTCACCAATAACTGAATCCTACCAACCATGTGAGTGAACCTAAAAATGGCTCTGTCCTCAGTTTATTCTTTAGATGAGACCACAGCCCAGCCAACACCTTGACTGCAGCTTTGTGACAGTCTTTGAGATGGAGACACCCAGTTAAGCCATGGGTGGATTCCTATATTACAGAAACTGTGAGATAAATGATTGCATGTTTTTTAAAAAATATTTTATCTATTCATGAGAGACACAGAGAAAGAGAGGCAGAGACATAGGCAGAAGGGAGAAGCAGGCTCCCTGGGAGCCTGATATGGGACTCCATCCCAGGACCCCGGGATCACAACCCAAGCCAATGGCAGACACTCAATCACTGAGCCACCCAGGTACCCCAGTAAATGCTGTTTTAATCTGGTAAGTTTTGAGGTAATTTGTTTTATAGTAATAGATAACTAATATTGAAAGAAACATTAAAGATAGGACAGAAAACCAATAAAATAGACAACCAAAAAAACAATACAGAAAATTAATTAAAGGCTGGTTCTTTGTGAAAAAAAAAGTTAATAGAATCAATAAACCTCTAGCTAGATTGAGCAGCTATTAAGCAGCACTGTGTGTGTGGAAAAGAGGACAGGATCAAGGACAGAGCTCTAGGAGATTCTGACCTTTGGAGATCAGTAGTGGAGGATGAGCCAGCAAGAAAGACTGAAGAATAGCCATGAAGTAAGAGGAGAATCAGGCAACTCTACTGTCTGGGAGGCCTGGAGAAGAAGGTATTTCAGAAAGGAAGCAGTGGTCTAACACATCAAATGGTATTGGGTGGTTAAGTAATATAAGGATGAAGAAGAGGTCAATGGCTTTTTCAGTATTTTGGTTAACAAGAGAATGCTGAGGATGTAAAGCTCCACTGGAGTGACTTGAGAAGAAAATGGTGTAGGAGGAAGTATAGCAAGCAAATCCAGACAACTTTTTCTAAGAGTTTTACTGTGACAGAGACCAGAGAACAATAGTTAGGAGAAGTTCAGAGAAGTGTTTTATTTGTTTAAAAATATTTTAAGGGACACCTGGGTGGCTCGGTGGTTAAGCAGACGTCTGCCTTTGGCTTGGGTCGTGATCCTCAGGTCCCGGGATCAAGTCCCACATCGGGCTCCCAGCAGGGAGCCTGCTTCTCCCTCTGCCTATGTCTCTGCCTCTCTCTCTGTGTCTCTCATGAATAAATTAATAGAATCTTTAAAAAATATATATTTTAAGTAATGTTTATTTGTAAATGGGAATAATTCAATAGGAAGAAGAAACTGATGATGTAGACCTTCATCCTTGGGAAATTACTAGAAGTAATTTCACCAGTGAGCAGGGTCTGGGGGTAAGTGTGTCTTTGTTGATCCTCCAAGAGAAAAGCTTGTTCCCCGTGGTAACAGCAGCTTTCATTCTTATATGTGTAGCGAGTAGTATAAACCTGGTTCCCAGCTATATGCCAGAAGTCTGGTTTGGGTTCAGTTCTTGTTTTTCTGAGCAAGTTGAAATTCTACCCACTACTGTCTGGTGTTCCTATTGGTCTGAGGCTTCAGTTCCTGCAGAGTTACTACTTAGAGCTTGAGGTAATAAAAGGTACTAATTAGCACTGAGTGCTTACTATGTATACCTGGCACTTTACCCTTATTAATTCCTGTAAGCCTCACAAGAGCTCTATCAAGTAAGTTGTTATTATGATGATCATCTTACAGATGAGAAAACTGAGGCACAGAGATGGCTTGTTGGCTTGCTTATGGCCAGACACTCAAAACTCAGGGATTTGAATGCAGCTAGTCTTACTTCAGAACCCAAGGGTTTTGTAATAGTTTATAGAGAAGGAATACATGGGAGTAAGGGTTTAACTTACATCACATAATAATTTGGGCATGCTAATCTCAAAAAATTCTCCACTATAACATCAGAATGTTCACATTGTAGGCAGTGATTTAAGTTTTGCAAAATGTGATATATCACATTAAAAAAATAAAATGTCAATAAAAAAATACTGTCAATTTTTTAAAAAGATTTTATTTATTTATTCATGAGGGACACACAGAGAGAAGCAGAGACATAGGCAGAGGAAGAAGCAGGCTCCCTGTAGGGAGCTTGATGCAGAGACATAGGCAGAGGGAGAAGGACTCTGGGATCATGACTTGAGCAAAGGCAGATGCTCAACCACTGAGCCACCCAGGCACCCTATTGTCATAAATTTAATTTTTTGTTGGCATTAAAATTTTAAATTTATTTGTTTTTAAAGCTGTAAATGAGCTAGCTAATATAACCTAATTTTATGTTTTTGCATATTTACTTAATATTATAATAAATATTATTTTAACCCCAAAATTGATGTCTGCTTTTCAAAAGACACCACTAAGGAAAGACTGGAAGAAAATACTTGCAAAATACATGTATCTGACAAAGGGCTTATATCTTCTCCATATAAAGGACTCTTACAACTCAACAAAAAGAAATAATACAATTAAAAATGGAAAAAGATCTGGAGAGTTACTTCACAAAAGAGTTATAGGAGTAGAAAACAAGCGCATAAAAAGACACGTGCTCAACATAATTAGTCATCAAAGAAATTAAAAACCACAATGTGATACCACCACAGATCCACTAAAATGGCTAAAATTTTTTTAAAAAATTGATACAAAGTGTTGGCAATGATATGGAGCAACTGGAACTTTCATATATTGCTAGTCATAACATAAAATGGTATGACTACTTTGGAAAACAGTTTGGCAAGTTCCTTATACATAGACTGCATGATCCAGCAACTCCAATTCTTAAGTACTTAACCAAGAGAAAAAAATATACATACATTCACACAGAGCCTTGTACCAGAATGTTCATCAACAGAAGTGTGTAAACAAATTGCAGTATATTCATATAAAGTAATACCACTTAGCAATAAAGAGCAGTGAACTACTGACAGACACACCAACACAGATGAATCTCAAAAATACTATGCTGAGCAAAAGAAATCGGACACAAAAGGGTATACACAATGCATAATTCCATTTACATGAAACTCTAGAAAAGACAGATCTAATTAATCTATGGTAACAGAATTCATCAGTGGTTTCCTGGGTGGGGTTTGGAATGGGAGATAATTTGGGCAAAAAGGAACTTTTTGAGGTGATAAAAATGTTCTATACTTCAACTGTTGTGATGATTACATGGATTTATATCAAACCACGCTGAAATGCACACTGAAATGCACTGAAAAGTGTGCATTTCACCCTTTGAAGTTGATTTCAAAGAAAACAAATTACAGATTGATGGCATGTAATAATAGAGTAATAGTAAAAGTATTCAAATTTGTTTTTATAAAGGGGAAAAGCCCATATATGTTTACATACATCTGTAGGAGCATAAGGAAATGTATGACAATGTATATCAAATTATTACTATTGTTTACCTTGGGAGGTAAGAATAGTAAATGTCACTAATATTTGGAAGAGACTGATATTCCTTTATATATTTGTATTGTTAGGCTTGTAGTCATAAGCATGCACTACTTTTGGTAGTGTGGAGTTAGTATACAGATATGGCTGCCAACACACCATCCTTGAACATACTGCTATTTCTCTCATAAAAAATTAGAGGCTACTTCCCCTCCACCTGAACCTGGGCTGGATTTGTGACTTACTTTGAGAATGTGGCAGAAGTCAGACTAAGCCAGTTCTAGGTTTAGCTCTTTTTTTTAAAGATCTTGTTTATTTATTTGAGAACGAGAGTGAGAGAGCACAAGCAGGGTGAGCTGCAGGGGGAGAGCGAGAACCTCAGCGGGGAGCCTGATGGAGGGCTCGATCCCAGGACCTTTGGCTTAGTGGACTGAGCCACCCACGCACCCCTAGGTTCAGCTTTTAATAGGCATAGTAGCTTCTGCTTTTGTTCTCTGGGAAACCTTTCACCATGCTGAAAAGGAGTTTGACCTAGATTACCAAATGTTGAGTGTCCACATGCAGGGACAGTGAAAAAGTCATGTGGAAGAGCAGTAAACTGCCCCAGTCAGGATTCCAGCTAAGTTGCAACCTTTTGGGAGAGCCCAGGCTACACCACACACAGCAGAACCACCAGCCAAGCCAAGGCAACACCATGTGAAGCAGAGATAAGCTGTCCCTGCCACGGATATACGTATCACAGAGTTTTAGACAACTGAATAGTTGTTTCAAGCCATTAAAATCTAGGATTATCTATGACACAGAAGAAAACCAAAACATTTATTAGAAAAGAAAAGGCCAGGCAGCCCAGGTGGCTCAGCGGTTTAGTGCCAGCTTCAGCCCAGGGCCTGATCTTGGAGACTTGGGATCGAGTCCTGTGTCGGGCTCCTTGCATGGAGCCTGCTTCTCCCTCTGCCTGTGTCTCTGCCTCTCTCTCTCTTTCTCTCTGTGTATCTCTCATAAATAAATAAAATATTTGAAAAGGAAAAGCCCATAAAGTTAAATTTTTAATCAGTAAATTAAAAGTTAAAATATTTCTGGAAACTGCCTAACTAGAATGCTTCTTGAAGTGAATGATATAATGCTGCACCTTTAAACAAATTTTGTTGAGTAAGATACTTGTACGGCTGATTTGTCATTCCTTGACTAGTCTTGTAAATTACTTAATACCAAAATGTATTAATAACATCTTGCTGAAAACAAGACTTTTTGGGGATCACTGGGTGGCTCAGAGGTTTGGCGCCTGCCTTCAGCCCGGGGCGTGATCCTGGAGTCCTGGGATCGAGCCCCACATTGGGCTCTCTGCGTGGAGCCTGCTTTTCCCTCTGCCTGTGTCTCTGCCTCTCTCTGTGTGTCTCTTGTGAATAAATAAAATATTTTTTAAAAAACCACAAGACTTTTTTCCCATCGCAATGAAGACATACAAAATAACACACACAGAAAGAACTTTCTTAGTCTGTTCCCTTTGAAAAACACAATTTTCAAAAGATATTTTTCTCTGACAACAGACATAGCAGGGGGTCCAAAAAGCCCTATCTCACCCATGATTTTAGGAAGTAATCTGTCAGCATATAAACAATTTAAAATATAAACAGCTTTTGAGTCAATGATTCCACTTAGGCAAATATCAATCTTACAGGAATAAAGGCCCAGGACTTCAGTATGCACATATATATGGAATATGCATATATACATATTAATATATATTTCTCTTGGCACACATATATGAGAATTTATATTGCAGTGCTGTATGCCATAGGAAATACAAAACAGAAAAACTGATGGTCCAGCCACAGAGGAATGATTGAATAAACGGTGTAAACCAGGGACACCTGGGCCGCTCAGTGGTTGAGCATCTGCCTTTGGCTCAGGTTGTGATCGTGGGGTTCTGGGATGGAGTCCTGCATCTAGCTCCCTGCGAGGAGCCTGCTTCTCCCTCTGCCTATGTCTCTGGCTCTCTCTGTGTATCTCTCACAAATAAATAAATAAAATCTTTAAAAAATAATAAATAAATGATGTAAACTGTGGTACATCCATACTCTAGAATATTATAGCCATTTAAAAGCTCCTCCGCTCATCTTAATTCCCAGGCCAAGCCAACTAGAAATCAGGGTAGCCTACTAGACAAATCCAACTAGCCCATTTTCCTTTATCTTCTACAACTGGCCAGAAGAAGATGGTTGTCAAAGCAGAAGGTGACAGGTTTTCTAAAGTAGATTATGAACTTCATCCTGGAGCTGGATGGGATCATGCACCGGTTGCTCACCACTTGGATGAACTTTGAAGTGCCAAAGTGCTGAACTAAAACTTAAAAATTAAGCAGGTTATGGAAAAGTTGACAGAGCTTATTAAATAAGGGTGTTTTACGGGCTTTAAGAGTTAGAAATACACCTTCACACCCAGGACCCACCCTTTTCTTCGAATATAGAGTAATTTGAGAAAAGGTGCCTTTTAACCTAGATGTATAAGCTGCTTTGTCCCAGTATTCCTGGGTGACATTCTACTTGCCATAGCATACACCAATAGAGACATGTAATTTTGTTCTTTCCCCCCAATTCCTTATTCCAAATATTAATTCCTGATCTTTCCTACAGAGTTCATTGAAGGTAAAATGCTTCAGATGGAGCAATATGAATATGGCTTTCTATTTTTGCTCTCATTTTTGGAAGTTTCTGACCTAGAGTAAACTGGAACTTGTCTGAGCTTGCTGATTAGAAAACTAGCAAGTTTCGCCTCTAAAAATAATTGAGTACTCTTCTTTGTATATCATGATGACACTACCAGATCTGAGTTGCTCTCCTGGAGCAGCAGTGGGCTCAGACTGAGTCATGCACCTACCCTTCTATCTGCAGTCAATCCTTCCTACCCTCTCATCTTTCTCCTCACCCACCCACAGACCAACCATCTCTGACAGGTTCCTCCATTCATTCTGGAAGCAAAGATACACATTTTGGAAATGGCTGGTCAGGCTCAGAAGTCTGGTCTAAAGCCACAGAAAAAGTTTTCTCTGTGCGACCTTAGCAGTGTCATTTACAGCTGACAAGAGTACACATTTCTGGAGGACAAATGAGCACTCGATTTCAAGAGCCTTAAGTGCATGCATATATGTGGACCTTGTAATTTATCTGGTAGGAACCAATCCTAAGGAAAGAATTAATGATTTACCAAAAGAATTTATGTCACAGAATAAATTTTTTTTTTTGTCACAGAATAATTAATAGCACACCTCATAATCCTCATAAAGTTCCTCATCAAGTAAGGAACTGAATTGGAAACAACCTAATTAAACAATATCTTTCTAAAAGATAATTAAGTAAAATTATTATAAATTCAAGTTACTAATTATAATACAACCAATAAATCTTGTGTTTTCAAAAAATATTTAATGACATAGAAAAGTGCCTAGAAGTCATATTAAATGAAAGAAAACAGTATACATATGGTATAATTACAGTTATGAGGAAGAAAAAGCAACTAGAAGGGAACCTCAAAATGCAAACAAAGTGGTTATTTCTGAACAGTGAAACTATCAGTGATCACTTTCTTTTTTTTATACTTTTAAATATTTTTCTTTCTTTTTTTTTTTCTTTTAAATATTTTTCAATACACTTGTCTAGGGCAGCCCGGGTGGCTCGGCGGTTTAGCGCCGCCTTCAGCCCAGGGCGTGATCCTGGAGACCCAGGATTGGGTCCCATGTTGGGCTCCCTGCATGGAGCCTGCTTCTCTCTCGGCCTGTGTCTCTCTCTCTCTCTCTGTGGCTCATGAATGATTAAATAAATACTTAAAAAAAATACACTTGTCTAAAATGACTGTGTTACTGATACAATTAGGAGGAGAAAGGTCTATAGATAGATTTTAAAGTTATACCTCTCAAAAAAATTAACATGAGGAAGAAAAAGAGAAGGAAAATGAGAAAAAAAATTCAGTCTTGGCTTCAACCTTCAAATCTAGCCAGGTTAGTATTTCCAATTTACATTAATATAAATATTTGTTAAATTGTACTACATTCATGCTAATCTAGGCAGATTTGGCAAGAAGCATTTCATTTGATCCTCTGAATTTTGATGAAAATCTTTCCTCTTAGGATATGAAAACTCTAATCCCTGACTGTTGTTTATTGCTGCCGAAATCTGTAAATGCTCAACTCCCAGACTACCCAATTATTCACATGTCCAACCTACCTTTTTACCTTAATTCAGACCTATGCTGTGAGTTGAAAATCTCTGAAAACCATCAGACAAAGGCTATTTTTCAAAAACTGACCTGCTGTGCTGATAAGCATGAGGAATGGATGTAGCCCTGTAGCACACTGCCACATTTGACTGCAGGATCTCAAGAAGAGAAAGGACAAAGACCATCATTTCCCCTGTGCTCCCACAATACCCTTCACGTGCAGGTCACCTTACAGAGATGATGTGTGTCTGAGTCATTCTCTCCTTCCAAATGATAAGCTCCTTGCAGGAAGAGACTGTGGCTTTTCATGTTCCTATTTCCAGTCCCAGGTACAGAACATGCCATTCAGTAGCTAATCAAAAAATGTTTCTGAGGGGCACCTGGGCGGCTCTGTCAGTTAAGCAGCTGCCTTTGGCTCAGGTTCATGTAATGATCCCGGGGTCCTGGGATCGAGCCCCACATCGGGCTCCCTGCTCAGTGGGGGAGGCTTCTTCTCTCTCTCCCTCTGCCTCTTTCCCTGCTTGTGCTCTCTCTCACTCTCTATCTCAAATAAATACATAAAATTTTAAAAAAATGCTTCTGAACTGAACTACATGGATATCCCTACCCACCCAAGATTAAGGAAAAAAAAATTATACTCAAGATAAATACACACACACATATACAACTTTGAGCATTAGGAAGAGCTACCAAATAACCCAGGAATTTATATGATTTAGGAGTTGACAAAAGCAGGAAATTAAATTACAATTCAGAGAATGTTTGGATATTACTATAGGAAGAGGTAGAAATTCTTTTTCCATCAAGGACTTCTGATCCACCTTTGGATTCAAATAAGAGCCACATACCAATAAAAGGCAATTTCATCTATTTTTTATCTTTTTCCTTAGAATATGAAATAAATATTGGCAAAGTATATAATATCTTCCCTAAATATAAGGAGTAATTTAAAAATATACTTGAGTTCTTATTATGGTCCACAAAGGAAGGCAAGAAAGGGTAGGAGGCACATATAATCACCTCAAAGGTGGCCATAGACTTTAAGAAGGACAACTCCCAAATTCAGTAGACATCAGAAAAGATATCACTAAAAATTATGCTCATAAGACTGGTATAAAATAGAGAAGATTAACCATATCCAGAAGCTCTCACATCCAAAAGGTTGTATAAACGTATTACAGAAAGGAATAAATGACTTTTTCAAACTCTCCCAGTGAGGTGGCAATCTAAAATGTAACAGTCAGGAGATAGCCTAGAATTTAGTCAAGGCCACTAGGATGACTGCACAGGTTGAGTACTGTACAACTCCAGGGTATACCATTCATATAATAATGCCTTTTGGAATTTTTATGGCTGTGAACAACCTGTGTAATTGTATGTGGCTGTCATGGATTTAACTAACACATATGAGTAATATTATAAAGCAGAAATAGAATGATCCACATGAGCTCTACAGCAGGGTGTGTCAACAGGGGGCCTTAATGACATTCTAGGTCAGATCATTCCTCATTATAGGGGGCTGTCCTGTACACTGTTGGATATTTAGATGCATCCCTGGTTTATACCCATTAAGTGCCAGTAATATCCCTATGCCCCCAGTTGTAGTAATTAAAAATGTCTCCAGACATTTTCACATTGCCAATGTCTCCTAGGGGGGAAAATTTTTTTTCCCCTACTCCCATTTGAGAATCACTAATCTATAGAACAAAGAAGAATGGGGTAATGTTTGTTCAGCCCTGCTGAAGAGAAAGCAGATATTGCATCTGGCATATGTGAGAAAGCTGTGTAGTCTACATTAGATCCGGAATAATGCTCAAGGCAGTCTCAGAAGGAAATACCCTCACATGTGTATTTAATCCCCTTTGCTTTAATTCTACTTTTCAAGTAATGTCCTAATTACCAATTCATTATCGTGGGCACAGTAACTTAATGCTATATTTTTAAAAGAGGTTTTTAAAAAATGTAATGACATATAATGGTCCCCAGGTTATTGTCAACATTGACATTGGGCCATATACGAGGAAACATATGGAGAAACATTTGGAGTAATTGGTAATTTAGCAATGTGTTAAGATTAAATTTCTAAAAGTATAATAAAAAATCAAATAGTTCCTTAAATAAAAGAAACTAAACCAAAATTTTTTCCACAATATTTTCTACATTGAAAAGTAGAAATTAAAAAATATATATTAATATTTATATAATCTTAGTTTGAAAATCCTTTCTATATGAGAAACCATACAGAAATAGATATATTTGTATATATCAAAATTTAAAAAAACTTTTGCATGTTTAAAAAACAAAATATGAACAGAAACAGAAAATATGAACAAAACTAAAATGTAAATGACCCAAAGAAAATAGTCACAACATAAATTTTAGTGGTTCATGATTTTTAAATAGATAAAGCTTTTATAAATCAAATAACAAAATCTATACCCTGACAGAAAAATGGAGAAAGAACAGGAACAGACAATTCACACACAAACACACACACACTCTCACATACACACAACTTAGCCAACAAATATATGAAAAATGTTTAATCTTATCAACTGAATTAATGTAAATAAAAACAAGATAGTATTTCTTTATACATGTCTTTGATTAAAAAAAAAGGTAATATATAGCATATATTATATAAGTACCAATGAAGGTACAGACAAACATTCTCAAACACTGAAATACAGACTGGCACAATCTCAGGGGGATGGGCAAAATGGGGGAAGGAGAGTGGTAGGTACAGATTTCCAGTTATGGAATGAGTAAATCACAAGAACAAAAGGCACAGCATAAGGAATACAGTCGATGATATTGTAATAGTGTTATATGGTGACAGATGGTAGCTACACTTGTAGTGAGCACAGTATAATGTATAAACTTGTCAAATCACTAAGTTGTACACTGGAAACTAATGTAACATTGTATGTCAACTATACTCAAATTAAAATTTTAAACAAATAAACAAACAAATGGGCACAATCTCCCTGGAAGACAATCTGCACAAAGGTTTAGCTATAAGAATATTCATCTTTTTTTTTTTAAGATTTTATTTATTCACGAGAGACACACAGAGAGAGGCAGAGACACAGGCAGAGGAAGAAGCAGGCTCCCTGCAGGGAGCCCGATGAGGGACTCGATCCCGGATCCCGGGATCAAGCTCTGAGCCAAAGGCAGACGTTTAACTGCTGAGCCACCCAGGCGTCCCAAGAATATTCATCTTAATGTAATTCATAATAGCAAAAGCTTGGAACAACCTGTAAGTTGGTCAGCTGAAAAAATTATGGTACATTCAAATAATATATCATGCAATCATTAAAAATTATAGAGGATGTGGACAATGTCCATGTTAATGACAGGAAAAAGATGCTTAATGACATGGGAGAATGTTCAGGGCACAATGGTGTTTTGGGTAAGAGACTAGGTCTGGAGTCAGACTGTCTGGGTTCAAATTCTGTATCCACCATTAATTAGCTGTGTGACATTAGGCAAGATAGTAACCATCTCTGTTTCTTTTTCTTCTTTCTTTCTTTCTTTCTTTCTTTCTTTCTTTCTTTCTTTCTCTCTCTCTCTTTCTCTCTCTCTCTTTCTTTCTCTCTCTTTCTTTCTTTCTTTCTCTTTTTCTTTCTTTCTTTTCTCTCTTTCTTTCCTTTCTTTCTTTCTTTTCTTTCTTTCTTTCTTTCATTTATGAGAGACAGAGAGAGAGAGAGGCAGAGACACAGGCAGAGGGAGAAGCAGGCTCCATGCAGGGAGCCCAACGTGGGACTCAATCCCAGGACCCCAGGATCACGCCCTGAGCTGAAGGCAGATGCTCAACTGTCAAGCCACCCAAGCATCCCTCTGTACCTGTTTCTTAATGTGTAAAAAATAGAACCCCTATGAAATAACGGATCTAGGCTCCGGCTATCAGTGGTTACTTAAAACCACAAGCAGGGGGGCACCAGTGTGGCTCAGCTGGTTAAGCGTCTGCCTTAGGCTCAGGTCATGACCCTAGGGTCCTAGGATAGAGCCCTGCATCAGGTTCACTGCTTGGCAGCAAGCTGTTATTCTCTCTCTCTCTCTCTGCTGCTCCCCCTGCTTGTGCTCTGTCAAAAAAACCAAACAAAACAAAAACAAAAAACAACAAAAAACCCCCCACGAGCAGGAAGGTTGATGGGGAAGTTTATAACAGATGTACCTGACTGGAAACACCATTAATCAATCTCACCGTCAGTAAAATGAGATAACCAGACATTATGTGCCTCCTATTGTGATATAACAGGAAATAGAGTATATATCATGCCTATGAAGTATTCTTACCCCCAGATCTGACCTGAATTTACCTAAGTGTCTAGATCTATTAACATACCAGAAATGTGGAGATTTAATTTCATTAAAATGAAGTTCAAGAACAATCAAAAGAAACTAATGGTGATAACAAGCTAGAATAGGGCTTACCTCTAGGAAGGGATGAAAGGAAACTTTACAGGTTACTAGAAGTTTTGATGTGAGTATACTTTATATACTTTACTGTGTGTATATGATACCTCAGTTTTTAAAAATGGAAAGGAAAAAAACTCCTGATTTTCACCACTGTCTAGTGGCAGGAAGACAAGTAGGCAGAGTTAGGGAACTAGACATGATGCCAAGAGGAAGCAGCAGTGTCCTGCATCCGCTCCCACCTGTGGGCCTTGTTCTGTGGAACTCCCCAGCTGCCAAGAAAAGTTGGGGGTAGGGAGAGAGCAAGGTGTGGGCCAATGAAACTAGGGTACTTTCTAGTGAAGTCTTACAGAGTGGTTGTTCCCAAGGATTTCCATATCACTAATAAACTAAGAATACTGGCTATGTTGTAAAAACAGGCTTTAATTTCACTTTAAGGATTTCAACAAGTCACCTCATCTACGCACTTGAACAAGTTGGTAATGTGAATTAGACATTAGCAGTTAAAGCTAAGGCAATGTCTATGGTTGGATACTTGGAAAAGTAGGCTACAGAAACATGAGAACTTTGAGAATTGATGGAGTTTGCTTTGAAATGCCAAAGGTGGGATCCCTGGGTGGTGCAGAGGTTTGGCGCCTGCCTTTGGCCCAGGGCGTGATCCTGGAGACCCGGGATCGAATCCCACGTTGGGCTCCCGGCATGGAGCCTGCTTCTCCCTCTGCCTGTGTCTCTGCCTCTCTCTCTCTCTCTCTGTGACTATCATAAATAAATAAAAATTAAAAAAAAAAAATGAAATGCCAAAGGCTGTTTTGGAAATTGGGCTAATTATAGGAACATGTAAGAAGGAGTAAGGACTCCTTCCTACTCAACTTCCCACTTAGGACTCTCTCCCACTCAACCTGGTCCTTCATCTCCACCCCTAAGCCCTAGCCACGAGAGACTGAAAAATGTGTATTTTCGGTGTTCACTGTCCCAATGGTAGAGGTTTACCAGAAGTTATAATGATAGAGTCTATGTATGGCATACATTCCTTCTTGGCTTTGATAATCCTAATGATACAAGCAAATAGAAATCAGAAGTTGCACTTGACCCTGTGATACTTTAAGCTTAACATTCATACCTCCTGTGAGAGAATGATTTCTTCTAATGGTGTACTTGTCTGGTATGTTTTCAGACGCATATTTAGGACAAGGCAAATACAGAGAGTTAGTCTTTCTTTAAAGAGTAGAAAACATTAAAAAAAATCATTTTCATGATATTCTTATATCACTAACAAAAAGATTTAAGTGGTTGGACATCTAGGTCCTCTTTTTTAGTCACAAGGGACACCCAGAAATTAGGAAAATTCAGGGCTATATCTGAAGAAATAATGCATGGTTATGTAGAATCTTCGTAAATCTTTGAGTGTTGGTGAAAGAAGAATTCAGTGTGATTTCTCGAAGCAAGGGGCAAAAAGCTTGTTTGTTTTCCAAAATCTTCCCTATTGGGTAAAATTTACAAGCTCACAGACAAATTAGTCAAATTGAAGCTGAGATCACTTCTTTTTTTTTTAAGATTTCATTCATTTTTTTTTTTTTAAGATTTTATTTATTCATGAGAGACACAGGTAGAGAGAGAGGCAGAGACACAGGCAGAGGGAGAAGCAGGCTCCATGCAGGGAGCCCGATGTGGAACTTGATCCAGGGTCTCCAGGATCAGGCCCTGGGCTAAAGGCAGTGCTAAACCGCTGAGCCACCCAGGGATCCCAGAGATCACTTCTTTTTATGCCTTAGATCACATCCTAGTGGACACATGATGGAGTTGCTGAATGGATACTCTATAACACTGGTCCATACTCAGTGGAGTATGACAGCTTCAAGCTGTCTATATTCAATGTAGCAGTCCATGGCTAAGTTTATATAATGCAAGTTAAAGAAAGCCCTTCCAATTCCATGTTATATAGCTTGATATAAAAATACTTACTGGGATCCCTGGGTGGCGCAGCGGTTTGGCGCCTGCCTTTGGCCCAGGGCGCGATCCTGGAGACCCGGGATCGAATCCCATATCGGGCTCCCGGTGCATGGAGCCTGCTTCTCCCTCTGCCTATGTCTCTGCCTCTCTCTCTCTCTCTCTCTCTCTCTCTCTCTCTGTGTGACTATCATAAACTAAAAAAATAAAAAATAAAAAATAAATAAAAAATAAATAAATAAATAAATAAAAATACTTACTGACTTATGGAGAAATTTGTTAATTTATCTTAATTTAACCCCTATCTTTAGAGTGAACAACTGTTTTCTTTGTCCTTACTCCCCAGTGTCTCATCTTCTAGTCCCATAAGGGCACTCAATAAAGAATAAATAATAAAGTATTTCTTTTCTTTAAAAAGAGCATACTTTAAATAAAGTATTTCTTGTCTTTTGGGGCTTCTGGGTGGCTCAGTCATTTGGGCATCTGCCTTCAGCTCAGGTCATGACCTCAGGGTCCTGGGATCAAGTCCCATATCGGGCTCCATGCACAACAGGGAGTCTGCTTCTCTCGCTCTCTTTCTCTGTCCCCTCCTCCCTGCCCCATGTTTGTGCTCTCTCAAATAAATAAATAAAATCTTTAAAAAATTAAAAATAAGAAAGCAATCTTTCTTCTTAGCAACAATGAAAATGTATTGAGCTTATATTGTGTGCCAGACACTATTCTAAATGTTACCTTACTTAATCCTTATGCTAGCCCTACGAGGTAAGTGCTATTAATAGCTTCACTTTATATACTAGGACACTGAGGCACTAAGAGTTTAAGAAATGTTCCCATGGTCACACGGCCAATAAACGGCAGTTTGGGATTTCAATATAGGCACTGTGACTCAAGAGATCTTACTTACTACTCTCAGCCTATGTAGTCTGGAGCACCTTCCTTTGAGTTCATGGGCTCAATTCTTAGCACCACTTTACTTATCAGCTGAATGAGTCTTGGACAAACTACTGAAGGTCTCTGCACCACAATTTCCTCACCTATAAACTGGGTCTAACAATAGCCTCTCTAGATAGGATTTTTTTTGGAAAATAAGATGAGATTATATATGCGGACGACCTGGCACACAGTAGCCAAACAAGAGCTAGAGCTATTCCTTCCCTGTCTGACATTCCTCTTCTTTTTATGCTTGCTGCTGCTCAGCAAGTGTGAAACTTCTCATTCCAACTCCAATGAAAATCAGGTCCCAACATAGCTCAGGAGAGGAGTCCAAGCGGTGGTAGGAAAATAGGCAACATTGCTGCCAATCTCTTAGTGGGCGTGTGGACATTTGCTAAATCCTTGAACAGGAGGTAGTTCATCTCAGCCCTGAAACTGTCCTCAGTGTTGGCATAAGAAATCTCCAAGGTATGCAGACTTTGGTTCCAAAGTGCCTCCCACCTTTTTCCAGACGATGGAAAACTCACCTAATGCTCTGACAATTCGCATCAGGACTTCTCCAACTTTCATTCTGGTTTCCGGTGTGTGCTTGTCTTTATCACTGTCATACTGAGCCAATAGGCCAAGCAAGATTTTCTCAGGGTATGCATCTGAGAGTAGGGCAACCCCTAGGGTGAAAAATAAAAAGAAAGGATTCATTATGATTTGAAAATGTAAAGCAAATAAACCCAGACAGCCTGAGATGGGATGAACACTGAGACACTTAAATCCACCTCTGTGACTCTACCAGAAAGGCTGCCCTTTATATGGAATGATAACACAGTGAGTGCAAAGAACATGAGTCTGAAAGTTCAGTCTCCTGGATTCTTCTAGTCTCAGTCCTATATGATCTCTAAGATCACTTCCAGCCCTGACATTCTATGATTTATGGACTCTAGAGTCTTAAAGCAGAGGCTAGATGATTACACATTGTGGCAGAGATTCACACAGCAGCAGGAGAAGACAGGATTAAATACCCTCTGGGGAGCCCTCCAAGTCTGAGACTCTAAGGTTCTTTGACTAGTATCATTCCTGCCAACATATCAGCCCGAAACACAGCAGCGCTTCCTGTCTTTGCTGCAGTTCTCTGTTCCAACGTGAGTATTCTCTGTACGACTGGCAACGAGGAGAGTAATTTCCACAAGGAAATATCTTCAGAGCATTCTGGGCATGAGCAGTAGGAGACCTGTGCTTAGAAGCTGAGTTCCCTGATCAGAAACCGGGAAGGTCCTGCTCCTGAGTCCATATTTCAAGTACATTAGTAGTCCTCCCCAGCTTATCTGTAGGGAATTCGTTCCAAACCCCCCTGTGGGAGGCTGAAACTGCAGAGAGTTCCAAACACTCTATATTCTATGTTTCTACCTATACATACCTACCTATGATAAGGTTCAATTTATAAATTAGGCATAGTAAGAGATTAACAACAATAACTAATAATAAAATAGAACATAACATAGTTATAACAACATACTGTAATGTGTTATGTGAATGAGGTCTCTCTCCCTCTGTCTCAAAATACTTATTGTATTCTATACACCCTTCTTCTTGTGATTATATGAGATAACAAAATGCCTACATGATGAGCTGAACCACTAGATAACATAGTGGTTGTGACACAATGTTAGGTTACGACTGACATTCTGATGATTAGTCAGAAGGAGGATTATCTGCTTCCAGATCACAGGTGACCTCAGATAACTGAAACCGTGGAAAGCAAAACTGTGGATAAGTGGGGACTACAGTACTCGATGGTCCCTTCTGCCATCATGCCAGTACCTCCTAGATGTGTAATCATTATCTGAGCCCCACCCCGCAGGGAGCAAACTTCACAGGGGTGGAAAGAGGAGGGGAGATATGCTCTAAGATAGGATTAGAAATAAAGCCCCTGGTCTCAAAACTATATAAACAAGTTTTGAGTTCTGTTACTTGGGAGGAAAATGTCACACACTTCTAAAGAATATTAAGGAAGAAGAAAAGAAAAACAAAGGAAAGAAATACAGGTTTCAAAATACATTCAGGAGGAGAAAGCTTCTTTTTACCACCTCTACCTCAACTACGCTGGTCTCTCATTTGTGGCATGCTGCTTTTCTTTTTTTCCCCAATTGGTCTCTCTGCTTTTACCTGATAACCTCACTGCAGCTGGAACCATCTGGTTAAAACAAGTCAGGCCCCATCATTCTGCCCAAAGCCCTCAATGGTTTCCCCTTCTCCCCTGCTTATGAGCAACCTCAATCCCAACTACCTTTGCTTACTCTCTGACCTCCTCTTTTACCATATATTCTCCCTTGCTCACTGTCCTGCAACTCTGGCCTCCTCACTGTTATCCGAATAGACCAAGCTGCTTCAGGCCCATAGTCTTCCCCTGACATCCCCTTGCCTAGGCTGCTCCTCCTCCAGGTAAGGTACCCTTATGGCTTCCCCCCAAGCCCTATCATGTCTTTGCTCAAATATTACACTTACCACATACAAATGGCAGCCTCCTTCCCCTACTACTCTTTATCTCTCTCACCCTGCTTTATTTTTCTTCTTAGCACATGTTATATACAGTATTGGTTTATTTATTGACTGCTCCCCTCCTTAGAGTGTAAACGTTATAAAGTCAAGGATTTTTTTTGTTGCTCTCTGCTGTAGCCTCAATCCTAGAAGAGTGCCAGGACACAGCAAGTGCTCAGCAACTATTTGTTCAATGAATGAACTGATAAAAGAGTTCAAAGATACAGTCTTGATATAAATTTCAGGAATTAAGAAAAAGAAGATAGGGAAGGAGTAATAGAAATGCTTAAGAAAGGCAGCCCAGTGGCACAGCGGTTTAGTGCCGCCTGCAGCCCAGGGTGTGATCCTGGAGACCCTAGATCGAGTCCCACATCGGGCTCTCTGCATGGAGTCTGCTTCTCCCTCTGCCTGTGTCTCTGCCTCTCTCTTTCTCTCTCTCTCTCTATGAATAAATAAATAAAATCTTTTAAAAAAATGCTTAAGAAATCTTCATTTTTCATCTGAGTTTACCAATCTATTTATTTCTTTTCCAATCTCCCATTTAAATCTGATATTTATGCAAAATCTACATACTTTTTTCTTTTAAGACTTATTTATTTATTTGAGAGAGAGAAGCAGAGGGCAAGAAAAAATCCCGAAGCAGACACCGCACTGAGCACGGAGCCAGACACAGGGCTGGATCCCAAGACCCTGAGATCATGACTTGAGCTTATATCAAGAGTCGGCTGCTTAACTGACTGAGCCACCCAGGTGCCCCTATTTTCTATGTTATAGGTTGTGATATTCCATTCTTTTATAAATCAGATATACACAAAGGCAGTACACCTGCTGAAGGCTGCACCTGTCTGCCTCTATTTTTGCCTTCCCCACCCTTATCTTTTCATTGCTTCCAAAAAGTCTGGGAAGTCCCTGCATGTCATCCTAAACCACATCTTCATTTATGTGGCCTCCAATTTTCTACGAGCAGAAGCTCTGCTCTTAAGGAAGGTTCAGGCTGTGGCAGAACCTGAATCAGGCAGTTTCCCTGTTGGCACAATATGACACTGCATTTGTAGTTAGTTATCTTCTGCAAAATGATGGGGAAGTTTTTGGAGGTCCAAGGTGGAATTAAAGATATATTTTGGTTGCACAAAGCATCTACTCTGGTAACAAAACCTGGTGGTCCTTTGGAAACTATCCCTTTCCCAGCCTTAGTCTATGTGGTTTGAGTGGAGCTAACTACTCACTTTCTCCCCTTCCATATATAAACTCATATCCCAGGCTGGCCAGTTAGGACATTCCATCCCATGCCCACACAATGATGGGCTCAGGAATGGGCAATGAAACTCAATTCTGGAGCCCACATTGAAAGTACTGGGAAAGATAAGCTCTTTCTTCCTGTTGAAGTTATTAGCCTGGAGTTGCCTGTGGCCTCTATGTGGAGAAAGCCCACGCAAAAAAAGCCAACACAGAAGAGGGTCAAGCCAAGAGAGGGAAGGAAAAAAGGAAGAGAGCTGATGTCATGTTTTGAGACTCTGAATCCAAATGTACTTCCACCCACTAGACTCTCTGCATACGTAAATCAATAAATATCCTTTTATGTGTATGCCAGTTTGTTTGATTTTTTTTTCATTCAAAGGAATCCTAACACACCCTTCTTCAGATTAAAAAAAGATTGAAATTTTTATTTATTTACTTACGTACTTTTCCTAATAATGCCAAACTTTTAACTCCACTAGGGAGCTTTAAATTCTTCCACTCTTGCATTAAAAGGTTGCTTAATAGCAAAGCCCAGTTTCCTTGCTTCCCACAGTCCCACGTTAGCAATTGTTTATCTTCTTGCTGGCCTTTTCCACACTGCTGCCAAATGGCCCTCTGACTATTTGAGTTTTACCTTCTAGGATACAGCTGCCACCTAGGAGTTTATAAATCCCTAGGGCAGCTCCCTCCTTACTCTTACACTAAGCAGTGAAGAGAATCATAAATGATGGTCAAGACTGCTAAACAACTAAAGAGGTGAAATTTCATGTGGCTGTTTTTGTTTCTTACTTGAAAAGTTCTCTGAATTTTGACAACTGAGGAAGCGAGACCATAACCTTCACATGACCCCTTGCCCCTCACGCCTGATAATTCCTTTGTAATTGAAAAATGGGGTAATTTCTGGGTCAGCCCAGGCTTCAAGAAAACATGACACATCAATCCCTTTGGCAATAAGAACCAAATGACTGTGTGATAAATACCTGCTTCTGCTCTGATCGCAGGAAAATGACTACATATTTCAAGATGTGGTTTAATAGATAAGTTACATAGAAGGAAGGTAAAGGTGAACCTAAAATGACCAGGGTTCATGAAAACATTCTGATCTGTATTTTCAGGGAAAGCATAGGATATAGACAAATTAACTCAACTGAAAAAATATTGTTAAAAGCACATTATGCAATAAAACGGAGACAGTCAACTCTGTAAAATAACCATTTGTCTCTCCAAAAGACTTTCCCTGCAAAGCCAGAAATGTGTTCTAATCCCAACGGTGTTGACTTCACGATGATTCCTCAGCAAGGTATTCAGTGATTCTGCAGACCTCCAGCAGTAAAAGAAGCCTAGGTATAGTCTTACCTTACACAACACTCTTGCGTTGTAGGAAAGATAGTTTAACTTAAATGTCTTTGCTGACTGACTCTATCCCAAGAAACTGCTAAGCCAATCTCCACTTTAAAACTAACCTCAGCCTCATTCTCCTGGGCAGATAACAACCTACCTCCCAAAATACCCACAGCTACTTGGAAAACCACCTATTCCCTCAAACCTCTCAGGTATTTCTGCTGACAAAAAAACTGTAAAAAACACAACACCTCACATATTGTGTGACTCCATTTACATGAAATGCCCAGACAAGGCAAGGCAGAAGAGAGAAAGTAGATTTAGTGGTTACCTAGGGCTGTAGGAGACAGGGGGAATAGGGAGGGACTGCTAATGGATGCGGAATTTCTTACTGGAGCAATGAAAACTTTCTAAAATTGATTGTGGTAATGGGTATTCATTCTGTGAATATACTAAAACCACTGTATCATACACCTTAAATGAATGAATTGTATGGTATGTGAGTTATATCCCCAAAAGTTATTAAAAACACTGTAAAAGCCATTTCAGATCTACTCTTTTAGGTTTCTAGAATAGAAGAAAAAGGGAGAAGATAATATAGCACATCTTATATAAAGGGAAATCCAGTGCAAAGTATCAGCTTCCTTTTGTACTCAAATCTGTTTTGGTTGCCCCTGTAGGGTGAGGAGGGTGGACAGAGAGAAAAGGATTTCTCACCTGAATGGGGAAAAATGTCAAGTATTTCTTTTTTCACAGAATCTGTCTTACATGTGTAAGAAAATATACTATACGGGACAGGACGCCTGGGTGGCTCAGTGGTTGGGCGTCTGCCTTTGGCTCAGGGCATGATCCTGGAGACCAGGGATTGAGTCCCACGTCGGGCTCCTGCATGGAGCCTGCTTCTCCCTCTGCCTATGTCTCTGCCTCTCCTTCTCTGTCTCTCTCATGAATAAATAAATAAAATCTTTAAAAAATATATACTATGTCTAAAATTCTAAGTTCTGTGTTAAGCCAGAAACTCTAGGCATTTATCCTAGCAAATACACTAGCACAGTAGAAAATTACTTATGTACAAAATCATCACTGTAGTACTACTGGTAAAGAAAAGACTGGAAACAAACATTCATCAATAGAGGACTGATTAAGTTGTGGTCAGTCATATAACAGGATGCAGTATCCATTAAAAAAATAAAAAAGCTTTTTAAGAACTATTATGGAATAAATTCTAAGATCTACTGTTAGATAAAAAGCAAAATGCAGAACAAAGTGCAGTGTATATAGAATTCAACCATTTCTGTACAAAAGGGAAACACACTCATAAAATATTTCTGGAAGGGGGCATCTGGGTGGCTTACTCAGTTAAGTGTCTGCCTTCAGCTCATGTCATGATCCCAGGATTCCCTGCTCAAAGTCTAAAGTCGGCCTCCCCTTCTTCCTCTGCCTGCCACTCCTCCGGCTTGTTCTTGTTCACTCTATGTCAAATAAATTTTTTTTTTAATTTTTATTTATTTATGATAGTTACAGAGAGAGAGAGAGGCAGAGACACAGGCAGAGGGAGAAGCAGGCTCCATGCACCGGGAGCCCGATGTGGGATTCGATCCTGGGTCTCCAGGATCGCGCCCTGGGCCAAAGGCAGGCGCCAAACCGCTGCGCCACCCAGGGATCCCTGTCAAATAAATTAATACAATCTTTCTAAAAATTTTCTGGAAGGATACAAGAGAAACTCGTGATTTTGGTTGTTTCTGGGGAGGGAAATGGGAAAGATATGAGAGAAGAAGAGAGTTTTTATTCTGTATCTTTTTGTACCTTTTGAACTTTGAACCATGTAATGTGATATCTATCAAATATAAATTTAAGAAATATAAGTTAAAAAGGTCTGTGATAAGGGGCATGGTCTTTTAAACTAAAAAAGCCTCTTTTAGAGGCAAGAGTAAAAAGAATTTATAATCAACTGTTGTAGAATGACCACAAATGTTTGTCTTCTCTTCCTCCTGAAATCTTTCAAGATGTGTGGGTCTCCAGGATCATGCCCCGGGCTGTAGGCGGCGCCAAACCGCTGCGCCACTGGCGCTGCCCAATAAAATCTTTAAAAGGAAAAAAAAAAGACATTGCCCACTTCAGATTTTCCCACTGGTGCCCCAGAAAACCAACCATGGCATCTTCCATGAGGAGCTTGTTTTCTGACCATTAACAGATACAGTGAATCTTTTCAGAGGGTTTTCAACAGTTCCATGGAACACTTTTCCATGCAAGAATTCATGGACAAGAAGTTGCCAGGTATAAATAGCAAGGATTGCTGATAGACAATCAGAAATTAAGATTCTAAGCATGGGTGGAGGCGCAGATGACTTTAGATTTCAAGCAAGAATGCAATATTCCTCTGTTATCTTGTTAAATATATCACTGAAGTTCAGGGAGGGGAGAAAAGTTGTCTGGAAGAGGACATCCCCCTTTCATTGTTTTTAAACTTTTTGTAAGTTCCACTGTCAGGGATTCCAAATATACATCCCTCTGAATATGGGCATGATGCATTTAAAATATGGCTTATATGAAATCAAGATATTACAACCACAAAAATATATGACAGTAAAATT
Organism: Canis lupus dingo; assembly: GCF_003254725.2. Classification (NCBI taxonomy): domain Eukaryota; kingdom Metazoa; phylum Chordata; class Mammalia; order Carnivora; family Canidae; genus Canis; species Canis lupus. The sequence continues at coordinate 80,636,871 of NC_064247.1, forward strand.
AAATATTCAATGTAGCCCCTCCCCCAAAAAAAGGAAAAAAGGAAAAAGAGAGAAATATGTGTGAGCATTTTATTTATAAATAAGAAAGTAACCGCTAGAAGAAACTACTTAAAAAGGGGTAGGAAAGGAATGGTTATCTCTGGGGACTGGAACTGTGAAGGGGAAGAGGCAGGGCAGCGGATAAGCTTTTTGACTCATTACAAACTACGCTCAAAGTAATTAATAAAAGTAAGTTTGTTTTAAAAACTAGATAGAAGATAAAAGGCATGTTAAACCTATAGAGGAAATTCAGTGGAAGAACAATGATGGGTTAGAGAAGAGGTCAGGCATAGGAAAAATTTCCCTCTGATTACAAAAAGATCATCACTGATCTATGCCTGTCCTCTCTTGCAGCTCTATGACACAAAGATACAAACAGCAAAAACTTGACAAAAAGGGAAATATCCCTCCTTTAGCAGGGTGCTTCGGCTGTTACATCTGAGACCTCTCATTATGATGAAAGCCAACAATAATTTCAGCTCCAAGAATTCAGGAAGTTGCACAAACTGGGGAAGTTGGTTATTAAATCAAGGAAGTGTGAGGAATTCAACTGGATGGCTGGTCTGTCTTTGTAATTAGAGTAAATGACAGCGTCTAGATGCCAAATTATTGTTAAGTTTCTCTACAGCTCCAAAGCTATGCTAAGTGTGGGCAAGCCCCAACAAATTTATAAAGACTCTGTGTGAGTGAGTGTTAACCAGGCCTGAAGAAAAAACAGGGTTAGAATAATAAACTGGCACAGTTAACAGCTAAAGCTTTGTAAGAACCATACCTAGAGTCCATCTCTCTCTCTCTCTCTCTTTTTTTTTTTGAGTCCATCTCTTTAAGTCAGGACCCAAGTCATATATTCGAGGGGCACCTGGATGGTGTGGTCAGTTAAAGTGTCCGACTCTTGGTTTTGGCTCAGGTTCATGATCTCAGGGCTGTGGGATCGCACATCGGGCTCGGTGCAGAGTCTGCTTAAGACTCCTTCGCCCTCTCTCCTCTAATCCCCATGTTCCCTCTCTCTCTTGCAAATAAATAATCTTTAAAAAATAATAATAATATATCCAGACACTAAAACAAGGACAATCTATTTACTTAAATTGTTTTCTTCTTCCCGTTTTGGAGGGGAAATATGAAAAGGAATGAATAATCTACATTTGCTCCTAGTTAACTCCACTTGTTGGAAGTGCTTTGGATCACAAAATGTTATTACAATAAACAAAACCTAACAGCAAAGACAGTAACATTTAACATTTGCTGAATGTTTTCAACATGCCAGGGCATTCTGAGCTCTTTTACATGCATTCAGCCATTTAATGCTCCCAACAAACCTTTGAAGTTAGGTATTATTGTTAATATTCCTAATTTTACAAACGGAGAAGTTGAAAAACAGATGGGTGAAAAATATGATCCAAGATATCTGGCACACAGCAGAGCAGAATTGCAAACCTGCAATCGGCTACACTGTGGCCACCCGGGCAGCAATGCCAAGGACAAAGTAACTCTTCGAATAACAGTAGCTTTGCAGATCTTAACTCCAAAGATAGCAAACCTTAAATTTTCAAGTATATGTTCTCAGCCTCACTCCATAAACTTTACTTTTGATTGAACTCCAAGGTCAGAGGGAGGAGAGCTGCTCTGCACATCGCATCCCTAAGAGATAGGCCAGAATTCTTTACTGGGTCTAGCTGGGCTTTGTAGGGACCACTTCATTCCTACTCGATATCTTTATTTAGCATTTCACAAAAGGAGATGAGTGATGCTAATGAAATTCACAAATGAGTCTGCCTTGAGATGTTGCTGACATTAGTGGTAACAGAGGAGCCATACAGAAGGAAATTGAGAACTTGAATTTTCACGAGTTTCAGTGTTTAACAAATGATCCTCAAACACCTCCACTCTATTTGATACTGCAAGCCCCCTAAATCTCTGGTTCTACTACCCTCCCCAAATAAACAAAATCCAAAACAGCCCCCAAAAGCTTAGAATCCACCTTCTCAGGACTGCCTGTCTCAAATACCAGTGCGTGATAGAGACGAAGGGGCAAGGAAGAATGCTGAGGAAAATGGAGCCTCGAGACTGCCGCCACCATCACAGGTTCTGTTGTATGTGCAGAAATTCGAACAAGGCTGCCTGGATGCAGAAGTGAGGAAGGAAGAATGGGAAGACAGCATTTACCTCTGCTTTCAGGGTAATCGCTGCCCTACACATTCAAAGAAACCCACATTTCAGTTGTTCCAGGGTTAGAAATAAAGGAGCAGGATGTCATTCATTTAATTCTATTTATGTAGCTTTCCAAGAGTCAAAGAGGACATCAACATTCTCTTCATGATATCAAAACATTTACTGGTAAAAAGAAAAGAGGGACTTCTGATTTCCCATAAAATAGGGAGTGGTTCTCTTTTAGCTGAATCTTGGTAAGAAAATAAAACTCTTTACATCTCCTAAAGATCCCAAGATGGGTGGTCCTGGTAGGAGGAGTACTACCTAATCTGCAGACTCATTTTTTCCAAAGTTTCCTACTGGCATTTCACCTCAAGCATACCCAAAAAGAAGCTGCAGAATCAGCAGAGCTGACTGATGTGTCAGGCTCTCATTCGTTATGAAGGAGCCAAAGCCTCCCCGGGGAGTTGTCACCTGGCCTGAAGCTCGAACAAGACAGGGCTGATCTTTCACGTTCTCTAGTGTCTCAGGGCTAGGAGACCTGCTCTGTGCTTTGGGCACCAAGCAGTGACACAGACAAGACACAGACTTCAATGAAATGCTCCTTTTTTTCCCCCGAGTTAAGCCTAGCACGAATCCTGATGATATGATTAAGCAAATCTCTGTGATAGGCACTCCAGGCTAGGACTTGCTTAGAAAGTGACTGTTGTTAAATCAGTAACTGTGATGTGTAGGACTTAAACTATAGTTTCATACGGAAACCGGGCAGAGCTAGTATAAGTTTCACCCAAAGGGCCTGTTTTCCCCTGATAAAGGCACATATATCCACATACACTCTGCCGATAAACCTAGCCATGGACCCTCTAGGAGTCCACACAGCCCTCAGGTTAAAATCCCTGTGCTAAGTAGGGCACCCATAAATAGAGGGGAAAAGAGAAACCTTTAAAAAAACTTGCTTGCACAATCAAAAAGAACTTGACTGTTTTCTTCCCCCTGATAGTATAAATAATACATGGTCACTGTAAAAGATGCAAATACTAGAGAAAAGCTAAAGAAGAAAGTAAAATAAAAATCACCTTTGGGAGGTAGGGGAACATTGAAGAGTTAAGAGGAGAGACTCTCTAATATAATGAAGATGTTGTAAAATTGTGGTGATAGATGCCCAACTCTGTTAATATACTAACAAATATAGTTAATCTTACACTTAAAAAGTGCATATTGTATTGGTTTATGAATTATAACTCAGTTAAGTAGTTTTAAAAAAAAATCACCTGAAAACAATACAAACATTTTAGTGCCTTCTCATTCATACACCACTCCTTGAATCACACACACACACACACACACACACACTCTCTCTCTCTCTCTCTCACACACACACACACACACACACACACAGTTTTCATTGTGGACAACTTCATTTTATTTTAACAGCTTTCTTTTTTAAAGCAGGATGGGAGGAGTTCATTGTCCCAGATGATACAGCTTTTATACTAGGTAATTTGAGGTGGTCCAATGATAACACTGAACACTTCAATAGTAAGTAGTGTTATTGCTTCTAATGGTTGAAACAGAAAGGATCTCTTTCAAATTTTACTTCAGTTAGGAGATGAGAGGTGGTCATGGAGGATACGACTCTTGATCTCAGGGTTGTGAGTTAGAGCCCCAAGTTGGGTGTAGAGATTACTCAAAAAACAAAACAAAACAAAACTTAAAAAAAAAAAAAAGAGTAAAAACAAAACAAAACAAAACAAAACAAAACAAGAAAGCCAAACCCAAATTGGTTATATAAGATTATACAGAAGTACTCTGCAGCTATGGCATAAATCATAACATCTTTAAATAAAGGCAGGAAAACATCTTTAAATAAAGGCAATGGAAAGAATTCTTTCATGAATTTACTTATTAATAGAATGCATACTATGTGCCAGATACTGTTACTAAGTCATACAAATATAATAGAACAGTGCCTGTCTAGAGAAAGAGACAAATACAAGACTGTTGATATTGCAAGTTGGGGAATAATGAGAGCATAGGGAGGGAGGAGTCAAAAAAGGCTGTGGTGCAGGGGTAGGTGGGACTTTCTGGAGAAGGGATAAGTGAGCCATGCTACAATAGGCACCAGGCTCTGCAACTCAGAGCTAATTTTACTTTTTGGACATTCTATTTGTTTTTTTCCAAATCTGCTGCACCAGTTTTGGTTGTTTCCTATCCCTGAAGATATTTTCTTTTATTTATTTAATTTATTTATTTATTTATTTATTTATTTATTTATTTATGATAGTCACAGAGAGAGAGAGAGAGAGAGAGAGAGAGAGGCAGAGACATAGGCAGAGGGAGAAGCAGGCTCCATGCACCGGGAGCCTGACGTGGGATTCGATCCCAGGTCTCCAGGATCGCGCCCTGGGCCAAAGGCAGGCGTTAAACCACTGTGCCACCCAGGGTTCCCCTGAAGATATTTTCAAGCTTGTCTTGCATTTCTTTGAATATACTACTATACCTGGCTACTTCATAATTTGTGTGTGACGATTCTAATATCTAAAATCTTCTGGGTGCTTTGGTAGCTCAGTTGCTTAAGCATCTGCCTTCAGCTTGTCATGATCCTGGGATCTTCGGATAGAGCCCCACATCAGGCTCCCTGCTCAGAAGGGAGTCTGCTTCTCCCTCTCCCTCTGCCCCTCTGCACCCCCTCTGCACCTTCTGCTTCTGCTTCTGCTTCTGCTCTCTCTCTCACTCTCAAATAAATAAATAAATAAATAAAATCTTTAAATAAATAAATAAAATAAAATCTTCTGGAATCTTGTTTCCTTGTGCATGGGCATTTTGTGACTATGTATTTGTTATTGTTCATAAAGAAATGTAAAGTAATTATTATGGGAGGAGAGAATGGAGAGTTGCTGCTTAATGGTTACAAAATTTGTGTTTAGGATGATGAAAATGTTTTAGAGGAACAACCCAGGTGGCTGAGTTGGTTAAGCATCTACTTTTGGTTTCCACTGGGGTCATGATCTTGGAGTTGGGGGGATCAAGCCCCACATCAGGCTCTGTGCTCAGCAGGGAGTCTGCTTGGCATTTTCTCTCTCCCTCTACTCCTTGCCCTGCTCATGTATGTGCATGTGCTCTCTCTCTCTCTCTCTCAAATAAACAAATAAACCCTAAAAGAAAAAAGCTTTGTAAACAGCTATGACACAACATTGTGGATATATATGGTAAAAATGGCAAAATTTATGTTACATATATTACCACAATAAAAAAATTTTATTACTAAAAAATTAAAAAATAAAAAGTAGAAATTGTTAGGGGGTTCTTTGGGTCTAGGATGAAGGTGCCTTCCTTCATAGGAGATACACTTTTGTTTCTACAAGATATCCATACATATTACCACTACAGAAACTTCAAACTCTAGGGGTGCCTGGGTGGCTCAATTGGTTAAGCAACTGACTCTTGATTTCTGCTCAAGGCAAGATCTCAGGGTCATGAGATTGAGCCCCATGGCAGGCTCTGCACTGGATGTGAAGCCTGCTTAAGATTTTCTCTCCTTCTCCCATTGCCCCTACCCCAACACCTCCCCACATTCTCTTTCTCAAAAAAAAAAAAAAAAAAAAAAAAAAAAGAAACTTTAAACTCTAATTTCCTGCTTGAAAATTTTTTTTTCTCTGCTTGAAATTTCCTGAATCCCAATAATATAAATCTGCAGAGAAGGTGGTTCACTCAGTGATTATAACCTTTCAGGGACAGGTTTTCCTTCCTTACTTCCTCCTGCCCTGCTCAGTGCCAAGACAATGCCCTTTCACGCCCTTCTGATCCACCTGAAGGTGTATTTATTTGGGGTCTAAGCTTAAAGCTGGAGGTCTTCTATTAGAAGTTGGATTTGGGCTTTCGTCTCTGCAACTCTCCTTCAAAGCCTAGAAACTGGGGATCCCTAGGTGGTTCAGCAGTTTGGCGCCTGCCTTTGGCCCAGGGCAGGATCCTGGAGTCCCGGGATCGAGTCCCATGTCGGGCTCCCAGCATGGAGCCTGCTTCTCCCTCCTCCTGTGTCTCTGCCTCTCTCCCTCTCTCTCTCTCTCTCTAAATATATATATATATATATATATATATATATATATAATGAATAAATAAATCTTTATTTAAAAAAAGCCTAGAAACTCACAGCTTAATTTCTTCAAATGCCCTCAGGGAAAGTGAAGGTTCTTACACTCAGTTTACCTTTCAGGATTCTGGCTTTTTCTTAAGATGTTGGTTTGGTGAGTCTCTGCTTTCTTGTTGGTTCTTTAATGCTTTTTAAATATTTTAAATATGTTACCCTATGGGATGCCTGGGTGGCTCAGTGGTTGAGTGTCTGCCTTTGGGTCAGGGCATGATCCCGGAGTCCTGGGATCAAGTCCCACATCGGGCTCCTTGCATGAAGCCTGCTTCTCTTCCCTCTGCCTGTGTCTCTGCACCTCCCCCCCGCCCCGTGTGTATCTCTGATGAATAAATAATATTAAAATAAATAAATAATAAATAAATGTTACCCTACACAATGATTGTTTTCAGCAGAGCTGTCTCATCATTACCAGAAATGGAAGACAGAAATATACTTTCTTCTAGGTTTTGCCTGGTTTGAATATAAGACTTAATGTCTTAATTCACCTGACAAATATGGTACATGTTGAGGTTTCTTTGTTATTTGTAATGGTCAGCATATATTTTTCACTTATAAATTCTGTTATCCTAAAAAAGCATCTTCACTCCTGAGCCCCTCCTTTAAACTGCTGTCTCACTGTGCTAACCTTGAGGTTATTTTCATATTTTACAATTTTTGGCCCACTGACCTAACTGATCCTTTCAGCAACCTAGTAAGTGTTATATGTCACAGTTCCTAAAACATACTGCTGAAAGATCAAGCATGCTGTGCCACTAGAGAATCACAGTTAAGAGCAAAGCAGGGTGGCTCCATGAGCTGTCATTTTCCTTGTATGTCCTTGTTATGAATAGCATCTGGATAGACACATCCATATGAAATTTTGCTGCTAATTTAACCATTTGACTGTTGAATTGCAAGATAAGAAATAATGAACATGTTCAATTTTATCTGGTTAGTATTCTCTGACTTAATAATTTTGCAAACTGAATCTCTTTATAAACTAAATATAGAAAAAATATTATTATGGTCTGGTTTCCAAGCAACCATTTCATTAAGAAAAGCTTCACTTGGGAAAAACATCTGTTTGTCAGTAAGGTTTTGCTGTCATCATACAATTTCACGATGAAAAAGCCATGGTCACCCTGTGCCTTGGTAATCCCTAGTTGTGAAAAGGTCAACAGGGGGTACTACAACAGAGAGAGCCATCTGTTTCAATCTGCACTAGTCCGTGAGCCTTGTTATCATGAAACAACTCAGTTTTCCTAAACAGCCACATAATTTAAAAACATTACCTTCTGATTATAAAAGCAATAAATGTTCATACTTATAAAATGTGAAAAATGTAAAAGGGCATGAAGAAGAAAATAAAAATCATTTGGGTTTTTGACACCTTCTTATTGGATCTCATTTCAAAAATAGATTCCACTGCTAAAAAAATTATTTGAAAACCACTGACCACAATTCACTTCATATGGTTTTACCTTTTTCATCTGTAATTAGGATGTTTTTCATAATGGTTAAGGGCTCTGTGTTGAAACTGACTTTGGAGATTGGTAGAGATAGAGATTTGCTGTTGTTTTACAAGCAACAGAATCTTGTTTTCACATGATATCTTTAAAGGAGACTCAACGAAAGGGAAAAAAGCAGAGCCCTCTAGTTAGAGTGGGGTTGACTGGTGGTCTGAGTCCACACAGCCTACCCTCTTTTTCACTGATCCTAGGGTCCTTTTTTAAAAAAAAAAAAAAAAAAAAAAAAAAAAAGATTTTTATTTATTTATTCATGAGAGACACACAAAGAGAGGCAGAGACATAGGCAGACGGAGAAGCAGGCTCCCTGCAGAGAGCCCGATGTAAGACTTGATCCTGGGACATGGATCACGTCCTGAGCCAAAGGCAGACACCAACACCACTGAGCCACCCAGGTGCCCTGACCCTAGGGTCCTATACAATATAGGCATTCATGTGGTCCTGACTGTGTGCAGGCTCCTCCGAGCCACAACACTGCACCTTTGCTGTCCCCTCAGTCTGGGGAATTCTTCCCTTCCTTCTTTGTTAGATTCATACATATTAATCTGCCAGATCTCAGCTTATGGGTCACTTGATCCTTCCCCTCTCTATCAGGAAAATGTTCCTAAAACAGGATCTCATACCACTGTGTACTCTTTCTCTATAGCACCTGTCAAAGTCACATTTCACATTTGTTCATGTGATTACTGGGTTACTACTTGCCTCCCACCATCTCCTCCCCTCCATCAAATGTAAATTCCATAAAGGCAGGGAATGACTTTTTCTTAGCAACATACTGAACACGGTGCCCACAGGAGATGCTTGATAAATCTTTAGGGATGAATGAATAAACATTTTAAGCCATTAAGAAAAAAAGTCAATCGCCAAAGATATTTTATAATTCTTTCTGCCCTTATCTAAAGCAAGGTTACCAATAATGGAAAATAAAAGTTGGACATCAAGTGCAAACCTGCTTCCAAAAACAGACTTCCCCTAAGAAAGAAAACTTTAGCAATCATGCCCTGGCAGGTGGACAGGAGGGATGACCTAATTAGGTCTTTGGTAGCTCAATGCCTGTGATCCATTCCCTGAGGCTCAATTCATCCCCAATCTTCCAACTTCTTCAGGGACATGAGAGACACCACAATGTCACGAAACCAAGCACAAAGATCTAATGTAAGAATCTAATGATGAGTTGCCAAAACTGTATGGACACCATTTAAGTGCACTTTTCCCAAGTGCACTGCCCAAGATCTTGACATGACTGAAGAAGGAGAAAATGATGCTTCAATTAGTTAAAAATGTTAAACTTATGACTCAGCAACAAAAGGAACTATGTCAGGGTTAATAAAAAATATAATTGGGCTTATTAAGTGTGTGAACAGTTTCAAGGATCATCTTAATCACTTCTGGTGAGATTAGGAATTTTAATTTATATTTGGAATAAAGGGGCCCACAGGCTGCTTGCTGTTTAGTTTCAGAAAGAAAAGCAAGGACAGGGCACCCCTTTCGCCGCTACCTCAGAGCAGTTCCAGAACAGATGGATTCCTTCAGATAGTCAAGCTAATATCATACTTAAGCATAAGTCTAAGGAGGAACTTGCTATTTTACTTATGAGTTCTCTCACTAGTTTATCTTCCTGAACTCACCTTCAAATTCCAACTTTGCTAACTACAGGGTGGCTCCCAAGCAAAATTTCAATAGCTATTCTGTAGAGAAGGTACTTACACCTTCTTAATGGCTGGTGAAGTAGACATTGAAAACAACTGAGTATCCCACTGTATCTCTTATGACTGCAGGTTGACATGAATAGGAGGTAAAGGAGCCCTGGAAACCAAGAAATTAAGAAGTATTTACATGCTTAGCTGAAAATGTCAAAAGCCACTGGTTCCAGGGTTTGATTCACTGTGAGAGCAAGGTCATGATAATTTAAGAATGGTGAGAAAATGGAATGGAGAGAGGAGGGAAATACAGAGGTAGAACTTGGCTCTGGAGTTGATTCCAGTCTCCATCTCTCACTGGTTGTCGTTTTACAGGTAATAGCTTGGAACTTCAATTTCTCTGTCTGAAAAACGGGGAGATGAAGATATGACTCTCACAGTGTGGTGAAGAGTAAATGAGATTATATAAGCTACATCTGATATGTACTGGCACTCAATAAATCTGGGGTGAAAATAAGAACAAAGGAAGTGTAAGTAATAACTATAACAAGCATGATAATAGCATGACAATCCAGGAAGCCCATCACCAAGACATTACTGGCAGGCTGGCAACAATGGCAAGCCTTTAAAGACTCCCTAGAACCCAAACAGAACAGCTTGGATGCCTTGCTTTGGCATTCCAACAGCTTCTGCACTCCAGTCCAATCCCACTCCTCCCTTTCATGCTCATTTTGTTCCACTAACAACTTGAAGGGCTTATCTTCCTCTACACTTGCCCTATTCTTGCTCATTCTTCTGCCTCTGCTTTTCTTTCAATCTTGACTCCCTCACTGTAGCTCCACACATCTCAATACTGTCTGTCCACCCCTCAGAGTCCTAGGGGCTCCATGAAAAACTACTGTCCTGAATTTTTTAAGTTTATTATTGTATTTTTTTTTTAAGATTCTATTTATTCATTCATGAGAGACACACAGAGAGAGAGAGGCAGAAACACACACAGAGGGAGAAGCAGGCTCCACACAGGGAGCCCGATGTGGGACTCGATCCCAGGTCTCAGGATCACACCTTGGACTGAAGGCAGCGCTAAAATGCTGAGCCACCCAGGCTGCTCAGTTTATTACTGTATTTTTAGAATTGCAGAATTCAGTGTTTTTTTAGTATATTGACAAGGTTGTGCAATAATCACCAATATCTAATTTCAGAACATTTTCATCACTCATATCTATTATCAGCCACTCCCACCACAACCCTCTCCTCCCATCCTCTGGCAACACTACTTTACTTTCTATCTCTGTGGGTTTGCCTATTCTGGACATTTCACATAAATGGAATCATACGATATGTGGCCTTTTGTGTCTGGCTTCCTTCACTTACCATGTTTTCAAAGTTCATCCATTTTGTAGAATGAATCAGTACTTTATTCCTTTTTATTGCTAAATAATATTTCATGGTGTAAGATATACCACATTTTATTTATCCATTCATCAGGTGATGAATATTTAGGCTGTCTTTACTTTTTGGCTATTATGAATAATGCTGCTATGAGCATTCATATATAAGCTTTTGTATGGACATGTGTTTTCATTTCTCTTGGGTATGTATCTCGAAGTGGAATTGGTGGGTCATATGGTAACTATGTTTGACTTTTTGAGAGCTGCCAGACTGCTATCCAGAGCAGCTGCACTATTTTACAGTTTCCACCAGCAGTGTATGAGGTTTCCGTTTCTCCAGAGCCTCATCATTCATATCATTTTAAAGTACGTTATTTTTAAATGTCACTTATTGTAATCAGAAAGGCAACAAATACCAAAAGTTCTGTATAGAAAGCTATGCATTTACCTGACCCACAATCTCTGCTGATACATTGCTGAAACAATCATGATCATCAGCAGGAAGAAAGGCAGGCAGTGTGAGTCACACACTCAGATTCCACTAATGGAAGATGAATTTCAAAGATACACATAAAGATTGCTTAAAAAATAATACCGCACACATTGCCAAATGAATAACCCCCCCCAACACAAACACACCACACTCATATACACAAATCAAGCAAACATGAGATCAGCATATTATTAAGTTATAGAAAGGGTTGATTTATAGTGAAACCGTTTCCCACTGGCAAGCCTAGTTCTCCTATATGTAAGACCACCTAGGAACTCAGCCCTTGTGCCTGAGAACAAGAACAATGTGTGCACTAGGATTAATTATTTTTCCCTATTGCAGGAGCATCCTCTTCAGAACCAGAGAGAGTTAAGACTCAAATTCTGATGCTAACAGTATCGACATTACTCTGGGCTGGTTTCTTAATGGTTTTGAGCCTCAGTTCCTTCATCTGTACATAGGGCTAATACCTAACTTGCAAGGTTGCTGTGACTGGCACAGTACAGGCCCTTAGTAAGTAGTAACTTCTATAATATTTACTGCCATTTCTCTTACATGGCAATTATCCACGACAATCTTGGGCAGTGAAAATAACTAACCTCGAAGTCGCCAGTTCATCTTCTTTTACTTACAGGTAAAAGTACTAAACTACTAAATACTCTGATGCAAATCTGAATGTTTCAATTTTCAGTTAATAGAGAAAACTACTGGATAGATATTTGAAAAATAAGGCTAATGTAAGACTCAAGTGTTCTGGACTTTAAAATGCAATCTATAACTGGAGGGAGAGAGAGAAGGCTATATATATATATATATATATATCACTAGGGCTGCAGTAAGAGAAGGTAAAGTGGAAAAAAAAAGAGAGAAGGTACAGTGAACTGGGATTCCCAAAAAAATGGGTCTCCACCACCCTCCCAACTTCTGTGACTGTAGGAAAGTCAATTATTCATTTATAAAAGGATTATCATATCTGCTTTTATTATATTTTGGGATTGTTTAGAGTCAAAACTTTCTAGATAATTAGGAATTATTCAATTTTAATAAATATTACTGATAATCATATGTTTTTAATCTTAAACGCACAACAATCGAGTCAATTTCTACCATAATTTGGAAAGTTCTAAAGAAGTAATCAAGTGTATTGGAGAGAAAAAAAGATTTGGAAGCCATGAACAAGGTTCAAGTTGGTTGCTACTGTCCTATTAGAAGAAAGACTTCCATTATCTAAGTCTCAGAATGTTTAACTATGAAACAGGAATCTCTCTCTTCACATCGCAAAATTAACTCAAAATGGATCATGGACCTAAGTGTAATTGTGAAAACTATAAAATTCATGTAAGAAAATATGAAAGTAAATCTTCATTAGCCAGGGTTAGGCAGTGATTTCTTACATATGACACCAAAAGTGCAATCAATAATGAGAAATATTGGTTAGACTTTATTGAAAGTAAAAAGTTTTGTCCTTCAAATACATCATTATTAAGAGAAAAGACAATCCATGGAATGGCAGAAAATATCTGTAATTAACATACATAATAAAGAACCTGTTTCCAAAATATATAAAGAACTCTTACAACTCAATAAAAAGACAAAATATGTAAATTAAAAATGAGCAAAGAATCTAAACATTTTTCCAAAGAAGGTAAGGACGTGGCAAGGAGCTCAAGAAAAGATGCTCAACATCATCAGTCATTAGGGAAATGCAAATCAGAATCACAGTGAGATACCACTTCTCACCCACTAAGATGGCTGTAATAAAAAAGACAATAGTAAGTACTGGTGAGGATTTAGAAAAATTGGAATCCCCCTACATTGCTAATGGGAAAGTAAAATGGTACAGCCACGTTGGAAAACAGTTTGGCAGTTCCCCAAAAGGTTAAACAGTTACTATATGACTCAGCAATTCTAATCCTAGGCATAAACTCAGGAGAAATGAAAACATATGTCCAAAAACTTGTACATAAATGTTCACAATAGTGTTATTCATCATCGTAACTTAAAAGTAAAAACAACTCAAATATGACATCAACTTATGAATGGACAGACAAAATGTGGTTAATCTATACAGTGGGACATTATTCAGCCATAAAAAGGAATAAGTACCAATTCATGCTACAACATGGATGAACCTCAAGAACATTATACTAAGTGAAAGGAGCCAGACACAAGACCAAACATTGTATGACGCTATTTACAGGGAACATCTCAAATAGGCAAAATGTATAGAGACTAAAAGTAGTTTAGTGTTCCCAGGGGTAAGGAATAGTGGGAATGGAAATTCACTAATACTGGATATGGAGTTTCTTTTTGAGATGGTAAAAAAGTTATAAAATTAGATAGTAGTGATAGTTGCACAACTCTAAATATATTAAAACACAGAATTGAACATTTTAAATTGGGGAATTTAGGTATAAATTAAATCCCAAATAAAAAGTCTAAAAAATAGGGATAATCTTCTACCTCTAACTACTTCAACCATTTACCAAGATAGCAGATGTGAGAGACATTATTTTAAATGCACACCCGCTAATTAGGTAGTACAAAAACCAGGTCAGGACGTAAAAGTAATCTTCCCATTTCAAGGACATAAATGGAGATGATAAACTTCACAGCACTGCATTCTGAATTTCAGTGCCAGACCCAATTAGATGGTCCTTCAAGGGATAGAACTATTTCCAGCTAATGGTTTCTCAACTTACTTTATTTGAGGTAGAAATCTGAGAATGAGATAGGGAGTTCAGCTTCTGACAAGTTAAAACTTGTAATCCTGCTTAGTTTGAAACTCTGTAAAAACAATTTCACCTTCTATCCACCTTTCCCCCTTCCGGGCCTTTTGCCTTCCCACCCCTTGGCTCTTTTGCCAGAAATGAAAACTCTTCTCTGAAGAGAAAGAGGATAGGAGAGTTAGTAAGATCTGTTTGGGCACGTCAAGATGTCTAGGTTTTCCTTACTGCACACACATAAGTATACTTTCACCTCATATGCTTGGCTCAGAGCCTAGGGTTTTTTGGGGTTTTCTCTCTTTTTCAATGAGTCTGGTAGTTTTATCCAAGGATCCTTCTGACATTGATGGGGATCACTTGGATCCCTGAAATGCTTCTGTCTCTGGTGTTGCTTTCAAAATGTCTTTTAAATAATTGAAAGTGACTGAGAGGATACACGAGCAGATCCACAGTATAATAAATAACCTGACTATAATATCTTACTAGAAGAATACTTATTTATCATATTTGTTATTGAATATCTATTTCAAAACTGAAATGTGAAAAATATCTCAAACATCTGATATACATTATGGGACCCCCAAGGACATAGTTTAACTCCTATTTTGGAAAAGAGGACTTCTACTTTTTACTTTATATACTTCCTTCTCAAATTTTTTAGAACTATGAAAATGCATTAATTTGTGTAACAATAATAATGATATAATAAAGAATGAAAAAAATAATACAAAAGGAGTCTAAAAGGGAAAGACACTTAATGGCCATAATCTAAGATTAGGCCTTTTAATTATGAACTCTGATTTGTAACTGGAACACAGGAACTTGGTATATAATTCTCCGCCTGAAGAACTTGCTACTGAGTACCCACCCACTTGGGAGAAACCGCTGCAAGAACTAAATCAACCATCACTTTCTCAGTAGGACTAAGAGAGATGCAGGCTGTCTTTCATAAAACTAAAATTTAACTCACAAGGAATTTAGTTCTCAGATGGCTATGATGGACAGATAATATACACACCATAAATTCTTACATCAGGTATCAATAAGGAACTGTTGAATGAATTAATTTATTTAATTCCTCTCTTCTCTGCCGGTAGACTGCAAAGTTGATGAGAAATTACAAAATACAGCTTATCAAACAAATTAAGCAAAAGATATGCTGTAATTTTCACATGGAGATATTTAGACAGCCTAGAAAGGAAAATTTTAAACAGAGACACATGCACACATGCATGCACATACACACACACATACAACTAAATGCTACTCAAACCACAGCCAAACACCCATTCTACTGCAGAACATTTATAAGTAGGCTGGCCTTGTCTGACTGGGAGTCCAAAATGGCCTGGTTCTTGGCATGCTTTACGCCTGGGCAAAGGACACTGGCAATTCAGGTGGGAAAATCCAGCTCTTTCCTTTCATAATGGGAAATTCACCTAAGGCCTTGGCCTTTAAGTGCATGTTACAAACACCAAAACATCAATTAATTCAAACTTGTCCATTGTGGGGACCTGAGAACAGAAATTACACCTCTACCCCCCATGTTCTTCATTGCCAAATTAACTACTAACTGATTAGCACACCAATTAAAATTACTAAAAACAAACATAAAACCAACAGTTGTGATTTTTATAGTAGACCCTAGAGGCTAATGAGCTCAACGGGTTAATCAGCTAAGGAGCTTATTCCAAACAGTAATGTTGCCATAGGAGAATGACATACCACCTCTTCTCCAAAAACCGTCCTAAAAAAAAAAAAATCAATAAGAAACATCTCCTTAGCATAACAGTATTAGAGTTTCTCGAGAAAAGTACCAGGCATTTGAGGTTCTTGCTTCACCAATTTATTTTGCTTCCATAAGTACCATTTATTGTCATGTGACTTCCTGAGCCCCAGGCATATCTTAATTCCAGGCCTCTGCCCATTCACCTGAAGGTAGTTAATTTCTTGAAACCTACTCTTGGGCACCTGGGTGGCTCAGTCAGTTAAGCGTCTGCTTTTGGTTCAGGTCATGATCTCACAATCCAGGGATCAAGTCCTATATCTAGCTCTAGGCTCATCAAAAGTTTGCTTCTCCCTCTGCCCCTTACCCTGCTTGTGTGCTCTCTTTTGGATGTGCTCTCTCTCTCAAATAGATAAAATTTAAAAACAGAACAAAACCCTACTCTTTCAGCTTCTGCTCTCAACTAGTTGTCCTTTTACCACTTTGGGTGGTCATTTTGTCTCCTTTGAGGAATTTTCTTTTTGCTTTTTAACCTGGGCATGACAAGTAACTGTTGAAGTGTTTTTAAGTATATAGTAGGTGCACGATAAATGTCTGCTGAATAAAGAATGAATTCCAAGGCTCTGGCCATTATCACTGTATGCTATCCCCTCTGCACTCTCTCTTAAGCTTTAACTGCCAGATCTGTTCAGAGCATACAAAAATTATACCAAGAAAGAAGTAGCCAATAAAGATCCAAGCATGCCTTGTGCTCACAGAGGACCTTGCCTTTTGCAGATAAACAGAACACATCAGTGTGAAGGACTGCTATTACTGGCTTTAATTCTTCACTTTTCCCTGCATTCATGCCCTTTGTTCTATGACCTGGCAGTCTGTCCCACTAAAGAAAAAGAGTCTATTTCTCTACTTCTTGACTTTTGGGCTCTGCCACATTGGCTTATTTCAGCCAACAGAATGAGACAGAAGTGATAAGATGCTAGTTTCAAACTTAGGCCTGAAGAAGCCTCTGGAGTTTATTCTTATTCTCTTACACTTCTGCCATCACCACAAAACACTCTAGTAGGCCACTGGGCTAGTGATGACCAGGAACAAGTGCAGCAGAGCTGCCACAGCCAGCCCACAGAGCTGCAGGGCAAAGCAGAACTGTCTAGCCAAACCCAGCCTGCATCAGCTCAATTCCATGGGTCTACAGATGCGTGAGTGATAATAAATGATTGGTGCTTGAAGTATTGAGGTTGAGGTAGTTTGTTACATAGCAATAACTACCTGATAGAACCTGCCTACTCAAACTTCAGACCTGAGAAGTAACATGTATCACCACATTATCTAGCAATCTAACAGTAGAAGCAGTAGTAATATAATGGTGATGATGATGATGATGATAACACTAAATTCATAACAACTAACCTTATTTGAACACTGTGTGCTAAGTACTTTTTTTAAAAAAAGATTTTCTTTATTTCAGAGAGAGCGTGTGAGAGCAGGAGGAGGGTAGAGGGAGAGGAAAAGAGAATATCAAGCAGACTCCATGCTGAGCGTGAAGTTCGACACTGGACTCAATCTCATGACTCTGAGGTCATAACATGAGCTGAAATCAAGAGTTGGACCAGAGTGCTCCTGCACTAGGCACTTTCAAGGTATTAACTCATTTAATTCTAATATTAACCTCTATAAAGTAGACTTTTTAAGATAGTTTCAGATTTACAGAATTATTCAGAACATAGCACAGAAAGTTCTCATATTTTCTACACCCAGTTGCCTCTATTATCAACTTTCACATTAGCATGGTACATTCGTCACAATTAATGAACTAAGAATGACATTTTACTATCAACTAAAGTCCATAATTTACTCAGATTATCTTTGTTTTTCCCAAATGCCTCTTTTCTGTTCCAGGATCTTATCTACCACATTACATTTTATCATCATATCTGCTTAAACTCTGACAGTTTTAACCCTTCCCCTCTTATAAAATTTTAATTTTTTTGGTAACAGTTTATTGAGATATAATTCACATATCATAAAAGTCGCCAATTTAAAGTATACAATTCAATGGTTCTTATAATATTGACAGAGTTATTCAATGATCACCACAATCAATTTTAGAATGTTTTCATCATCCCAAAAAGCAATCCTTACCCCAGCTATTAGCTCCCAATACTTTCCCCTTTCCCAACAGCCCTAGGCAACTTCTTACCTAGTTTCTGTCTCCATATATTTCCCCATTCTGCATATTTCATATAAAGGAACCATATAGGCAGCTCAGTGGTTGAGCATCTGCCTTTGTCTCAGGTTGTGATCCCAGGGTCCTGGGATCCAGCCTGCATCAGGCTCCCTGCATGGAGCCTGCTTCTCTCTTCTGCCTGTGTCTCTGCCTCTCTCTCTCTCTCTGTGTCTCTCATGAATAAATAAATAAAATCTTAAAAATAAATAAATACATACATACATACTAAGTAAATAAATAAAGGAACCATACAATTTGTGGTCTTTTGTGACTGGCTTCTTTCACTTATAATGTTTTCAAGGCTCATCCCTGCCATGACATGTTTCAGTATTTTATTTTTATAAAGACTAAGTAATAATCCACTGTATGTATAAAATACAGTTTGTTTATATTTGTGCTGTTTCCACCTTTTGGCTAATATGAACAGTGCAGCTATGAACATTCAGGTATATAAGTTTCTGCATGGACATATGTCTTCAATCTTTCTGAGTATTATACCAAGAAGTGGAATTGCTGCGTCAAGTGGTAACCCTAAGCTTATCTTTTTGATGAACTGTCAGGCTGTTTTCCAAAGTAGTTGTACCATTTTACATTTCTATTTAGCTCCCTTTTTACAGATAGGAAATTGAAGCCCAGAGAGATTAAGTAATTTGTCAAAACCCATACAGCTGAGCAGCAGAGGAATGGAGGTACACCCAGGTGGTCCATCCCAGAGTCCTAGCTCTTGACAATTACATTCTTTGGGTAGAGCCAAGAGAAGTTGTGAGATAACTGACTTTCTCATCATGTCTGATTCTCCTCCTTTAGGAAGGGTGCCTACTCTCTACATCCCTGTTTGTGATATTTCTCTGCAGATTTGGAATCCACAAATTAATGGAGACCGGGAGAACAGTAACAAAAAAATCACAAAAAAGAAATAAAATTATTGCGAAAAACATTTCGATGAAAAAATATTATATACTCAGATTTTTTTAGTTTAAAGGGAAAGCAAGGGTACATACTAGCAGTAGTCAAGTACATAAAAGGTTAAGGTAATGAGAGTTTATGTGTGAGACATTTTTTACCTCCTTGAGTGAGAAGAAATGGGTTGTGATCTATAGGATAATAAAGACCTCCTCATCATTATCAGACACTGAAATTCTATTGGAATCTTTAGGGAACCATCCAGGAATATTATTATTATGATGTAAATTGAGTCCTCACTAGGAGGCAGGAAGATGGACAAAATGACCAACAGTCTGATGGCTTGATGACTTTAGAGATTTTGTGCAAACACACATGCTACAATCTTTGGTTCACAGACTCAAAGTCCTTTAACCAGGACTAACTTACCCTGAATAGCAGACAGATATACGAAGGTATCTTCATGCTCCAAGTTCTCCAAGAATATCTGGAACCACAAAATAGAGCAGCGCTATGATTTGCAAAGAGCAAGCAGGAGACCCTTACAGCAGCCTCAAAAGAATAAATGCTTTTCTTCTTGTCTTAGCTAGACATTGGTCTGACTTCAGAATTTTGTAGAGAAAACAGTATATATGTTTGAAGTCCTATTTTTACAATAGCTAAAGGAGGGCAGCAAGTTAGGGGGAGATACTTCTTGAAGTGGCTAAGTATATACCAGAAGTAGGCATGGAAACCAAAATCTGGGGAAAAAATTCTGAACATTTTCTCCACGTATACTACCCATGGTGGACAACATTCTCATGTGTATCATGAAAGACTACCAGTCATGACACACACGATGCCAAGTTTGGGGTTATGTCCAATTGACAGCATATTTGCTATAATTTGGTCCTTTTCTCTTCCACTCAGAAAGTATATGGAAATGCAAGTGACAGAGATGTTACTGGGATAACCTTGAATCTATTCTAATTTATTTTTTTAAAACCTTTTGCAAATTTTGGCACTTCAACTGACATTAGTAATGAATTATTTTCAACAGATTATCTCACAATTTAGGAACAAACCAGGGTATGTCAACTGCAGAGGACACTGCTTATCTAGAAGCTATGACAGCAACATATTAAATTTAGGCCCTAATATGAGGGCCAGAGAACAGGAGTGGCCATGCGCCCATATTCTTCTTGCTTGGTATCTGGTGGGGGGGACGGGATGTCTGTTCCATATACGGCGATGCATCATTTGCTGGCACAGTGATTCTTGATACCAACTTGATGCTGCCGGTCTCCACATCTGCACCATGCTACAGAGAGCCTAGATTAGTTAAACTGGAAAGAAGGCCAGATTGGAAGGAGTGAGGGTCATGTAAATAAAGGAAGCTTAATCCAGGGTAGTGGCCATGGGAAAAAATAGGAAGAGATACATATTTGAGAAACTTCTTGGAAAAATAATTGACAGGACCTGATCGATCATGGACAGAAGATGAAGGTTAAATAAGTTAAAGAAAATTCCAAAGACGTTCATAGCATTCACCATCTAAACAGTTGTATGGGGGCGCCTGGGTGGCTCAGTCAGTTAAGGATCTGCCTTCAGCTCAGGTCATGATCTCAGGGTCCTAGGATAGAGCCCCATGTCAGGCTTCCTGCTCAGTGAGGGAGCTTTCTCTGCCCTTCCCCCTTGCTCGTGTGTGTGTGTGTGTGTGTGTGTGTGTGTACGCACACGCGCGCACACACTCTCCCAAATAAATAAAATCTTAAAAAAAAATAAACAGTTGTATGATGGGATATTTTTGATGATTACTCAAAGGAGATATATAATGAGGTTTTTATGAATATTTCAATGGCAACAAATCCTTGGCATATTTCTGGCCTTGGTTTTCTCATCTATAAAATGGGGATAATACCAATACTGCAGCTATTATGAGAACTGGAGATAATGTCAATTATCTGGCTCAATAAACAACAGTTATTATTTTTATTATTACTGTTAACTTATTTGAGAAAAAGGTAGGGGGACAGAGGGAGAAGTAGGAACTCAAGCAGACTCTGCACTGAGCACAGAGCCCGATTCAGGGCTCAATCTCATGACCCTTAGATCATGACCTGATCCAAAACCAAGAATCAGCTGCTTCACAGGTGCTCCAACAGCAGTTATTATTATTATACCATTGGTTCTAATACTTTAGTGACCATAGATAAATGTTTTTAATCAGAATTATAACTCTTAATCTAATGGCTGAAGTACATGAAAGAGGAACAGCTATGTGGCTCAGTCAGTTAAGTATCTGTCTTCAGCTCAGGTAGTGATCTTGGGATCCTGGGATCAAGCCCCTGAGTCGAGCTCCCTGCTCAGTGGGGAGCCAGTTTCTCCCTCTCCCTCTGCTCCCCCTCCAATCACATTCTCTCTCTCTCAAATAAATAAAATCTTTAAAAAAATAAAGTATATGAAAAAGATGATAACAATGACAGTGAGCTTTTTATTAGATGCTCATTATGTGCCTGGCACTATAACTAGTGCTTTACATATAACTAGTTTTTTTTTACAAGGTATCAGCAGGGCTGCATTCATTCCCTCTAAAGTCTCTTTTATTTTTTTAGTTGTTTGTTTGTTAAACTAAGCTCTACACCCAATGTGGGGCTTGAACTCACAAACTCGAGATCAGTAGTTGCCTGTTTTACCAACTGAGCCAGCCAGATGCTCCTACATGAACCATTTTATTTTACATCTTTCTTTTTTTTTTAATATTTCATTTTTAAGTAATCTCTACACCCAAAGTGGGGTTCAAACCCACAACCTTGAGATCAAAAGTTGCATGCTATACAGACTGAGCCAGCCAGGTGTTCCCCTAAATGTTGCAACATAAAGTGAGTCCTATTGGTATGTACCACTTTGCAGATGTAGAAATTGAGGCTCAGAAAATTTAAATGACTTAAGGGACCTGGGTGGCTCTGTCTGACTTTGGCTCAGGTCATGATGATAGAGTCTCATGTCTGGCTCCCTGCTTGGCTGAGAGCTTGCTTCTCCCTCTCTCCCTGCCCCACACCTACTCATGTGCATACATGCGCATTCTCTCTCTCTCTCTCAGATAAATAAGTAAGATCTTTAAAAAAAAAGAAAATGTAAATGACTTATCCAAGAAACTGGCCTGGGATTTGATTTGTAGTCTCTAGATCCTTTGCTCTTAATCTCTAATCCATACTGAGGTCAGGAAAATTCACACAAAACTGAAAAGATCCTCAACTAAGCATACATTTTTCTCCCACATACATCTCCAATGTAAGGAACAGCTTCTTCACTGTGATGGGGGGAGAAGGTGGAGGTTGGGGGATGGGGGGAGGGCCCAGTTCTGCACAATTCCCCTATTAAAAGGGGCCCAGAAGGACGCCTGGGTGGCTCAGCAGCTGAGCGCCTGCCTTCAGCCCAGGGCGTGATCCTGGAGTTCCGGGATCGAGTCCCACATCAGGCTCTCTGCATGGAGCCTGCGTCTCTCTCTGCCTGTGTCTCTGTCTCTCTCTCTCTGTGTCTCTCATGAATAAATAAAATCTTTTAAAAAAAATTAAAAAATAAGTTAAATAAATAAACAAACAAACAAATAAAAGGGGCCCAGAAAAAATAGGTGGCTTCTTGGGAATCCGCCCCTTTCTTTTTCTGTTCATGCTCAACTGAGTGGTCTCAGGTGGTGATCTAAGTCTTTCCTGTGTCTAAGTCTTGCCTCCTCAGAACAATTACAGTTTCCCTAGGGGTAGTCCAGGGCCATGCTTGATACATAGTCAGGGCTCCTGGAAAACTGCCCCACTCTGTATGCATATGTTTTTCCAGTGTGTTCTACTCACCTTGAGAAGCTTCTCTTGCATTTCAAGGACTTTTGCTTCTTTCTGCTCTATCCAGCAGGAAAGAGTTCGCAGAGCAGCAGCCCGGGTTGGGATTTGAGGATCATAAGCTGATAAAAGAACCTCTTGGAGCTGGTCTGTGGTGATGCTTCCAGATTTCTGGTTCGTAGTCATTCTGGGCTCACTAACCTCTTGAGGAATGAGTGGAGTAGGAGACTTCAGGGTTGTTTCTTTGGATTTCTCATGGCTTTGCTGTTGTTTGAGGTGAGACTCATCAGCATAACTTTGACTGGTTTGCTGCCGCTCTTCTATTTTTCCTTCTGCATCCTTTTTGTTCAGGGTACTTTGGGCAGCCTCACTGACAGCCTCAGTGGAGAAGGCTCCATGGGTAGAGATGGTGATGCGAAGATCGACAGCAAGTTCTTGGATGACAGGGTCAGGGTGCACCTTGGAGACTTTCTCCAATAAAGGCAGCAATTGCTTCAGGACAGCAAAATCACATGACTTCAACTACAAAATAAAATGAAAAATGCCAAACCAAAGTGAATATAGCAGATGTTAATAATGCCTGAACACTAAGAAACATTCTGAGTAAGAAGGTCAGGGTGCATATCTTATTCATGGTGTAATCAGCATAGTCTAGCACTCTGTATTGTTGAATAATTATAGCTAACACTTATTAAATACCCTGTGCAGGTACTTTTCTGAGTTAAAAATACACCAGTGATGCATATGATTATACTTAATTTTTACAACCTGGTGGGAAAAACATGGTTATCTTATGGTTTTAATTTGCATTAGCCAGACTACCTACCAGGGCTATTAAATATCCTTTCATGTTTATTGGCTGTCTGCATTTCTTTTTCTGTAAATAGCCTTTTTACATCCTTTTTTGTACCCCACTTACCTATTAGACTGTCTCTACAGTTATTCTTATCATATCAGATTTTAATATGCAGTCATATGGTGAAATTCTTTTCAAGATGATTATTTTTTTACTTTTATTATCCTTTTTATTGCATTATTGTATTTTTGGCCTCTATGTACCTTCTACTATAAAAAGATGAGTTAATATTAGCAAAGTACTTAGCACCTGACACATAGTAAGCACTACGTGTCTTAAAAAGAAATATGACAGACAAAAACACACATATTCATATTCCTATGTTATTATCTACATTCTAAACAGGAGAAACTGAGACAAAGAACAGTTAAATAACATATACATAGTCACGCGACTGGAAGATGGTAAGATATGAATTCAGTAAGTATGGTTCCAGAGTCCACAGTCTTACTTTTTAATAAAGTTTTTTATTTATTTGACAGAGAGAGCATAAGCAGGGGGAGTAGCAGTCAGAGTGGGAAGGAGAAGCCGACTCCCCACAGAGAAGAAAGCCCAGTGTAGGGCTCAATCCCAGAACCCTGGACCGTGATCTGAGCCAAAGGCGGATGCTTACCTGGCTGAGCTACCCAGGCATCCCAGAGTCCACACTCTTACCTAATACCCTACAAAGTCTCTACTGAACAAATAAAGCAGTTCTTAACTACATTTTCTAAAGAGGCTGGTCAGCATTCAAGGCCATCATAGGTTTGGAAAGGATTGGGACAATAACTGGCAAAAGAGGATTTCTCCTAGAAAGTGAGAGTAAAAATTACAGAAGGTTTTATTCTCTCCAGAAGCTTTGTGCTATAATGCCATATGCCTTACTAGGAAAAGTGCATGTGCAGTCAGTAGAGAAGCAAGAATCAGTGATAATCCTTTTCTGTTTGAAAACACTAGGAATATCATCATATGAGGCTTCATTAGTTCCTGACATCTGAAAACCTTACAGGTCTTAAATCCTTTTAAGAACAAAGCAGGGTATTTACTACTTGCTCATTCTCTCACTTCATTATCCAACCAACCAACCAACCAACCACTTTTGTAGGACCTATATAACATTCTCATTTAAACTCTACATCCACAGAACTATTACTGTTTATTTTCCCCAACACTTTCCTTCCAAGTACATAAAAACCTGAGGTTCATGTCAGGTTTGTACCTGTAGAATTTCACCATACATTGCCCTCAGATTTTTTTTTTTTAAGATTTTATTTATTTATTCATGAGAGACAGGGAGAGAGAGGCAGAAATATAGGTAGAAGGAGAAGTAGGCTCCCTGCGGGGAGCAAGATGCAGGACTCAATCCCAAGACCCCACCCAGATCACAACCTGAGCCAAAGGCAGATGCTCAACTGCTCAGCCACCCAGGTGTCCCCAGATTTCTTTTTTTAAACAATTAGGAACAATGCAAAATAGACAGAAGGTAAAATTTCTAGCTTTGCAACATATGCTGACTTATCTGCATGTGTACAAGTGACCGTTCCAATATTACTATATCTTAAAGGGAGAAGAGAATACATGTTATCTAAGTAAAGGGCCAATTATATGAGGAATCTGTGGAACTGGGAAAGATATTTTAGTATTAGATAGTAATAGATATTTAGTTTGTGTTATCATTACTCTAGACTTCATTCATTGCTTCTGTAGTATTATGGACATTTATTTTTTCTTTAAGCATCTGAAATGGGAATATCTACTTATAGCTACAGTGTATGGCCTCTTTTTCATTTCTACTATATACACTAGTTTCTTCTTAAAAAAAAAAAAAAAAAGATAAATAGACCAATGGAACAAAATAGAGAACCCAGAAAGAGACCTATATATAGTCAACAGATCTTTTAAATTTTTTTAATGGAAGTATAATTGACACACACTGTTACATTAGTTTCATGTGTCCAACACAGTGATTCCAGTATAATCAACTGATCTCTGACAAAGGAGCAAAGTTAATACAATGGAGAAAAGGCAGACTTTTCAACAAATAGTGCTTGAATGACTAGACACTCATGTGGAAAAAGATTTTTTTTTCCAGTGCAAAAAGGTGTTTTTATTATAGTACAAGGGCAGGATCTGTGGGCAGAAAGAGCTGCCAAAAGATTATTTAGACACAGACTTTACACTATCACAAAAATTAACTCAAATGGATCATAGACTTAAATGTAAAATGCAAAACTATAAAATTCCTACAAGACAACATAAGAAAAAATCTAGATGACTTTGGGTATAGCACTGACTTTTTTAGATTAAAAAAAAAAATCCATGAAAGAAATAACTGATAAATGAGATTACATTAAAATTTTATTTTTTTTATTTTTTAAAAAGATTTTATTTATTTATTTATTTATTTATTTATTCATTCATTCATGAGAGACAGAAACACAGGGATAGGGAGAAGCAGGCTCCATGCAGGGAGCCCGACGTGGGACTCGATCCCAGGTCTCCAGGATCACGCCCTGAGCTGAAGGCAGCGCTAAACCGCTGAGCCACCAGGCCTGCTCACATTAAAATTTTAAAATTTTTAAACTTTTACTCTGTAAAAGATAAAGCTAAGAGAAAGAAGACAAGCCACAGACTAA
This sequence comes from Canis lupus dingo, assembly GCF_003254725.2. Classification (NCBI taxonomy): domain Eukaryota; kingdom Metazoa; phylum Chordata; class Mammalia; order Carnivora; family Canidae; genus Canis; species Canis lupus. The sequence continues at coordinate 80,663,099 of NC_064247.1, forward strand.
GGAGGAAATATTTGCAAAAAACTCATCAATAAAAGATAGTTATCCAAAATACACAAAGAACTCTTAGAACTCAGGAGTAAAAAACCAAACAACTCAATTTACAAATGGGCAAAAGATCTTAACAGACTCCTCTCCAAAGAAGATATATTAGATATACAGCATATAAAGAGATGCTCAATATCACATGTCATCAGGGAATTACAAAGTAAAACAAGATACCATTACACACCTCTTAAAATGACTTAAATCCAAAACTGACAACACCACATGCTGGTAAGGATGTGAAGCAAGAGGAACTCTCATTCATTGTTGGTGGGAATGCAAAATGGCACAGCCACTTTTGCAAGGCAGTTTGGCAGTTTCTTACAAAGCTAAACATACTTTTACCATATGCTCCAGCAACTGAGCTCCTTGGTATTTACCCAAATGACTTGAAAACTTATGTCCATACAAAAACCTACACATAGATGTTTATAGCAGCTTTATTCATAATTGCCAAAACTTGGAGGCAACCAAGATGTCCTTCAGTAGGTGAACAGATAAAAAGACTGTGGTACATCCAGACCTCGGAATACTATTCAGCACTAAAAAGAAATGAGCCATCAAACCTGAAAGACATGAAAGAAGCTTAAAAGCATATTACTAAGTGAAAGCAGTCAGTATGGAAATGCTATGTAGTATATACTCCCAACTAAGTTATATTCCGGAAAAGACAAAACTGTGGAAACAGTAAGAAGATCAGTGGTTGCCAAGGGTTTGACGGGACAGATGAATAGGCAAAGCACAAAGAATTTTAAGGGAAGTGAAACTATTCTGTGGGATATTATAATGATAGCTACATACTCATTACACATTTGTCAGAACCCATAGAGGTTACAGTACCATGCGTGAACCACCATAATGTAAACTGTAGACTGTGAGTGATCACACACACATGGTGTGTCAATGTAGGATCACTGACAGTAACAAATGCATCACTCCTATGCAGAATGTTGCCAGTATGGGAGGCTGTGCTCTGTGGGGCAGGAGATGCATAGGAAATCTCTGTACCTCCTGCTCAATTTTGCTGTGCACCAAAAACTGCTCTTAAAAACAGTCTATTAGGGGATCCCTGGGTGGCTCAGCAGTTTAGCGCCGCCTTCAGCCCAGGGCATGATTCTGGAGACTGGGGATACAGTCCTGTGTTGGGTTCCCTGCATGGAGCCTGCTTCTCCCTCTGCCTGTGTCTCTCCCCCACCCTCTCACTCTCTCTGTGTGTCTCTCATGAATAAATAAATAAAATCTTTTTAAAAAAATAGTCTATTAATAAAAAAAAAACTATATTTTCTTCCAGTTTTCAAACTTCCTAGGCATTGTGGAATCATCTTATTCAATTGGGTAACTTCTTTAATCATAATAGGCACATAGGTAGATTCTGAATCAAATAGTTTATAAGGCTTAAGATTAAAGTTATGCATTCTTTCAGCTTTGTAAGCCTATAGATGTCCCACTGTGAGAATAATCAGTAAAGCCCAAGACTGCAGATACCAACTATTTTGTTCATAAATGTTCAAAAAATTTTTGAGGTACAAAGTAATATTCACTTAATTGATAAACATGAAAATGGAACCACTAAGTAATTATTAATTATTTTTCAAGGGTTACCAAGGGCCATATCAAAATTAAGAATTAACCACAAAGCCCTCATTTCTACTCCTGTCACTGCTACTCAGCAGAGATTTCATATCCAGACTTCAGAATTCTGTGTGGAAAGCCCTGAGGCTTGAAGCCCACAAGTGAGTGACAGATTTCTTTATCTGGCTGTGCCTCTTCCAGAGTCTCTGGTATACTTTAGGAATGGAACATGCAGAGCTATGTCAGCTATGTCTATGACTTCTTTCAGGGCATCAGGAATGAACCAGTTAGATAGAGAATTGTTCTGAATTTCTGCAAGTTTTCAAATTTAAGAACTGGAGGTTGGACTGGTAGGGAAGGAATTGAGGGTAGTGAGTGGTGGGAGGGAGGATGCCTGCTAAGGTAAGCATATGAGAACCAAGTTGACAGCCAGAGGAGGGCATGTGTACACTGAAAAAGTCCCACATGAGCCTCTGCAAGGCTCACCTAAGGAGCATACAAATTCTCATTATGCCTTATCCTGCCCAGTGAGAATCACTTTTTTGGAGGACTCCAAGGGCCTCTTCCAACAATAAAATGCTGCCTAAAAATCCCTAGTTCCAACAAATACTTAGGTTTATTCTTTGTATTCTCATTTCTATATATCATCTATGTTTCTTCAGATATTTAGCTGAGTTGTTTATATGTCCAGTTCTTACTTATAATGTCACTGAATTTATTTACAAGTGGTATTCTTTTTTTTTTTTTTTTATGATAGTCACACACACACAGAGAGAGAGAGAGAGAGGCAGAGACATAGGCAGAGGGAGAAGCAGGCTCCATGCACCAGGAGCCCGACGTGGGATTCGATCCCAGATCTCCGGGATAGCGCCCTGGGCCAAAGGCAGGCACCAAACCGCTGCGCCACCCAGGGATCCCTACAAGTGGTATTCTTATTCTAAGTCAGTGCACAGTACAGCCTATTTTATAATGAGCAACATATAAAAACACATATGAGATACAGAAATATGAATCTTCTTTTAAAAAATTAAGAATTCGTTGGATTAATCACAGCCACTAGAAGGTGAACTCCATGTGGGCAAAGAGGCATATAATAAAGATTTCTTGAATGGGTTTACTCCATGATGTTCTCAGAAAATGCAGTATGAGATCTCAGAATTTGGGTTTGAGTCCCAGCCCCACCACCCTGAGCCTCAAAGCTCAGATCAGCTCCATGGCAGCAGCACTTTAGGGGACCTAATGGGTCCTGCAACATTATCAAGAAACTGCTTCCTAGGGGGCCAGGGAAGTTACCAGCATCACACTTTTACTGATAAGCAACCCTGAAATTTAGAAAATGAGTTTGGAATAACACTTATCTTGTTAGCAGTCTTAGACCTACACTTTCTCCAAATTAACTCCTCTTCCCAGATACTGTATTCTAATAATCACCTTAATTACATACATTAGAAAGGAAAGAAAGGTTGCAATGTTGTTAGACTCTGTTCCATTAGCTAAAACAACGATGAACTCTAATTGGGGGTAGGTATAGTATAATCTAGACTCTGAAATAAAAGCCCTAAGCCTCATGATGACTGTCTGAAAACATAATTAAGAATCATGACTTTTTTTCTAATACAAAGATGGAAAGCTCAGCATTACTATAGAAACCCCTTATGAATTCATGAATCAAACAGAAAAAAATTAGTAGATCTAGGGCAAAAGTGGCGTGTTTATGTTCACTTAACTAAATGCAAAGTCAGAGGAATCCAGGATGTAATCAGTGAGTCAGGATGGCTCATGGAAGGGCAGGGACAGGTAAGGGATATATATTTGCATCACTCAGGTGAATCTCTCTTAAAACATGACTAATTTACATAGCCAATCCCCCCAACAACAGGCTTATAGAAGGGGAAATGGAAATACTTGTGTTCTACTTTCCATTTGGGGTGTGGCATAAAATTATAGGTGTTAAATAAGAGAAAAGAAAAAAAACACACTCTCAACTTACAGAAACAAAGACTATTTTTAATACTCAACCAGAAAAACAAAAACCAATCAGGCCAACTAAATTCAGTAACAATATAACTTAAGAAAAATTATTCCTTTGGTGAATACCTCCTTGACAATTCCAATGGCAGTGATATAATAGGACTTTAGAAACTGAATGAAAAATGATTTCTTCAAACTACTTAGAAAATAAAAAATTTGGAGTGCTAAGTAAATCTACCAAGAAATGGATTCACATTAACAAGAGGCCCAAATAAAATTTCTTTTCCTTGGGATGCCTGGGTGGCTCAGTCGCTTAAGCACGCGCCTTCTTCTCAGGTCATGATCCCAGCATCCTGGGATCAAGTCCCACATTGGTGGGGGGAGGGTCCCTGCTCAGCAGGGAGTCTGCTTTTCCCTCTCCCTCTGCTCCACCCCCTGTGATTGTGCTCTCCCTCTGTTAAATAAGTAAATAAAATCTTTTAAAACAAATTCCTTTTCCTTTTAAGGACAGGGTAAAAGGAGGCAAATTCTAATATATCGCAAATCAGTATCAAATTTGAATCTTCAAATTAAAAAATCCATTCCTAGAGGGTTCCCCGCTCATCGCTAAGAGTTCTAACCAGTCTGATTTTGGATCCAATTTCATTATACTTGCACTAAGCTTATTCTGCTTTCTTGTAGTTTCCTAACATACACACATGCCCACCTCTCTCCTTGTCTGGCACACCTCTGCCTCTTGGTATCTACAGCTCAGCTACATGGGCCTTCCATCAGTATTTAAGTACACCGAACTCTTTCTTGCTTCCTGGCCTTTGAACATGATATTGTCTTCATTTTTTTATTTTTTTTATTTTTTTAGTTTTATTTTTTTTATATTGTCTTTAACTGAAAGAGTTGCCTCCACCTGTACCACATACACCCCCAAACTCCTATTCACCATTCAAGTCTTATCTTAAACTTACATTTCCTCAGTAGAAACCTTCCCAACCTAGGTTAGATGTTCTCTTGGTACCTTCTTCTTCTCTTTTCAGGCACTGCATTCAATTTGAAGTATATTTTTTGAATACTTAATGTCTGACTCCTTCGCTAGCAGTAAACTTCATGAGGATAAGGACCATGTTTGCTTTGTCCATGACAATATTCCCAGACCCTTCACTGGCACACAGCAGTAAGAAATAAATATTTTTTGAGTATTTTTTAAATTCTTAAAAATTATAAGTATGTAGAAGATATATGTATTCAGGACACCTGGGTGATACAGTCAGTTAAGTGTCCAACTCTTGGTTTTAGCTCAGGTCATGGTCTCAGGGTCCTGGAATAGAGCTCTGCATTGGTCTCCACACTCAGTGTGGGGTCTGCTTGAGATTCTCTCCTTTTCCCTCTGCCCTTCCTGCTTGTGGTGTCTCTCTCTCTCTCTCTCCCTCTCAAATAAATAAATCTAAAAAAAAAAAAGATACATGCACTGGACACAAAGCTTTAACATGCTATATGATACGGATTAAACAATGGATCCTGTGCTAAAAGAAAACTATTCAAAACAGACAGAATCCTAATTAATCAGCAGTTTATACAGGTTTGCCCCCACTACAGCAGAAGGGACAAGGGCTGAGCTTTGAAGAGCCCTTAGAGTAACGGATAGAGAAGCTAGTATTCACCAAAGATGCAAAACAGTGTGCCAAGTATTTCCAAATCAATGTTGTGTCAGCTCAGAAAGACCCCTGACCTTCTGAAAGTGAAGTCTACACAGGTGACAAGGTGGAAGTGGTACAATTTTCTCATCCTCTACTTTGGAGAGAATTCTCATTAACAGCCTGACTTGTTTATTATTCTAGTTCTCCTAAGCACAACATCCATTCTGATTTCTCACAAGGGTGAAAAGAGAAGCAACAAGTTTCTCTCTTCTCTCCTCCTTCCAACCAACTTTGGCTCATATTGGCAACTCACCTGAACAGCTCCTCCCAGCATGACAGCCACCAGCCCCATGGACATGCTCAGTGTCTGCGATTCCACAGGATTCTCTGCCTGGTGGGCCACGCTTGCACATGCTCGCTGTAGTGTTGCTGCTACAAAGTCTACAACCTATGACAGAAACAGAATGTAGTATCAGTGAGGAATAAGAAAAAGAATCTCAACATTCTCTTTATATGTTATGTCTACATCCTTACCTCCTTCCTCATCAACATCATGAAGGCAAGAATCTACCAGAACAGGCATGGTACTCAGTGTCTTATGTACAGGCCCACATCTCATGTCAACTCTAGAGGGTCAGTGCCTCATTTTTTTTTCAAGATTTTATATGTTTATTTGAGAGAAAGAGAGAGAGAGAGAGAGAATATGAACAGGGAGAGGGACAGAGAGAAGCAGACTCTCCACTGAACAGGGAACCTGATATGGGGCTGGATCCCAGGGCCCTGAGACCATGATCTGAGCCAAAAGCAACCACCTAACTGACTGAGCTACCCAGGTACCCCCTTTTTGTTTAAAATAAACTCTATTCCCAATGTGGGGGTCAAATTCATGACCTCACAATCAAGAGTTGCTGGTCTACCAACTGAGCCAGCAGGTACTCTTTGTCCTCATTTTTTTTTTTTAAAGATTTTATTTATTTATTCATGAAAAACACAGAGAGAGAGGGGCAGAGACACAAGCAGAGAGAGAAGCAGGCTCCATGCAGGAAGCTCGATGTGAGACCCGATCCCAGGACCGTGGGATCACACCTGGGACGAAGGCAGGCACTCAACTGCTGAGCCACCCAGGTGTCCCTGTCCTTATTTTTTGATGAAGAATCTGTAAGCTAGTCAAAGCCATGCAGTTAATAATAAATGAGAAACCTCATTTATACCTTCCCAAATATTTTATTTTTAAGATCAGCCCAAATATTTTAATATATTAATCCAACTTCCTTGATTTTTCATGAATTTTGACAGGAAATTAAAATGAAAAATGATTTGATACTTGCTGATTATCTTAGATGGTCCTAGATCTGTTTCTCCTTTTTTTTTTTTTTTTAAGATTTTATTTATTCATTCATGAGAGAAACAGAGAGAAGCAGAGACATAGGCAGAGGGAGGAACAGGCTCCCTACAGGGAGCTTGTTGTGGGACTCCATTCCAGGACCCCAGGATCATGACCTGAGCCAAAGGCAGACACTCAACCACTGAGCCACCCAGGTGCCCCAGATCTGCTTCTCCTAATGAGGCTTCCTCCTCAAGGACTCCCCTGCTCCAATCCAGTTATGACCATCTGATTCCAGTAAGCAAAGAATAGGCGAAGAGGCACTTAATTTTATCTAGAACTGAGTCCTCAAACAATCTGTACAAATGATCCAGTCATTTTTTTAAGTACCAAATATTTTTAAAGGATTAAGATTATTCATATATAAGATTTTATATAGCATTTGGCTAACAACTAAGCTTTAAATGGAATTAATTTGGTCAGCATCATTTTGACTGCACTTGTATTAATCACCTTAAGTAGAAATATCTTTGAATAAAAACAAATGCACACATCCGTGCATGCGCAGGTACACACGTGCAAGCATGCACACATGCACGCATATTTAGGATTAATGGCTGAAAAGGGAAAAATCATTTTGAAAGTAGTACAGCTGAGATAGGTCATAATAAGCCTCTAAATACCATGCAAGCTTGCATGTTTAATTCTCTGGGCAAATCACATGCTATGCTAGAGTCTTTATTGCAAGCTTAAAGTCAGGAGAATGGCTTGTTAACACTTGTCTTTGGAGCGAGGCAGGAAACTAGAAAGGTTATTAAAAGTTCCACTTACTGAAATGAACAATGCTGGTTATGGCAATTTTCACCACCCTCTCAAGCCTAAAACTTTGATTAGAAGTTAAGGACACTGGCCTTTCTAGAGAAAATGCTACATTTACCATCTCGGGCCACCTATTTTGCCTCCAAAGAGTTTTTTAAAGCACCCCTTGATTTGAGGAAGCTTCTATTTCAGCACAAATGTTTTGTTAAATTGCTGGAAAAGAACTATCTAGCCTTTCCACTTTTTCTAAGTCCCTCTTCAGAATATATATATATATAATATACATTATATACATTATACATATACATTATATACATTATGTGTATATATACATAATATATATTATTCAGAATATATATATACACACACACATATTTAGATGCTGCAAAACAAGTAATATGATCCTATTTTGTTAAGAAAGAAACTGTTTGTATGTATGTAGAAAAAAAGGCAAAAAACAAAAAACAAAACACCTGGGAGCTGTTAACTGTGGTCTGATAGCCAGCTGTTATTGTCATCCATAAAGTGCCCTTTCCCTCAAGCTTTTTTCTTCTTGTCACAACAAAACCACTATACCCATCTGGACAACAGCTCCTCCTCGCGACTACTCACTTCCTGTGACTGGTCGGGCTTCCAGCCACAAGGATAGGTATGTAACTAAAGCATGTTCTAGAATTTATATAGGTTGTGGAGAGGAGAGAGAGACTTTTACTTAAACATATCTGTAAAGTTACATAATCTAAAAAGCCAAATATTCCTGAAAGTTTATAATGAAAAACAGTGCTCTACCGCATTCTTCCTGTCTGATTGGGGTTCTACATTGGCAACCACTTTTATGGGTTAGCTGCTTATTAATAACATTAAACATTTACTATTTACCAGGTTCCCTTCTGAACACATTATAGATATTAACTCCCTAAATCCTCCCTCTCTTCCTACGGGGATGTATAAACCTGCTGCCAACATTCTGGCAAACGCATGGAAGTGGCCGAGGCCTCACTACTGAGTCTGTAGACAGCAACCTGATCCTCTAGAAGGTTTTTTAGTTTGTTTCTGCCACCTAAGTTCAACCACTGTCAAGAATATGCCTCCCAGCTACTGCTGGGGAGGGAGGTGTTTGTACAAATCTGAGGAAGGAATCAAGGGGTCTACCAAAGCTTGCAGAGCCTTTCAACCTATTTTAAGCTCTAAACTCACCTTCATCTTTACAGTTGATCTACCATCCAGTCCCTCCAGTGTTCTGCAATGAGAACATTTTTTTTTTTTCCTTTTCAAAATAAAGTTTGAACAGCCTCACTGAGGTATAGTGCTTTGCTTCTCCCATGCAGGCACATAGCTTTCTGTTTTCAGAGTTGCTAGATCAGCCATTACTTTCCAGTTTTCAAATGTTGTTATTCTCTTTTATCTGCTGTTTCTTGTCTCCTGCTCTGTTGGCCCCTATGGTTTCCAGAAGGAGCAGATAAACTCAAGTGTTCAATATACTATCTTCTTTTTTTTAAGATTTTATTTATTTATTCATGAGAGACACAGAGAGAGAGAGAAGCAGAGACACAGGCAGAGGGAGAGGGAGAAGCAGGCTCCACGCAGGGAGCCCAACATGGGACTCAATCCCGGGTCTCCAGGATCATACCCTGGGCTGAAGGCGGCGCTAAACCACTGAGCCACCCAGGCTGCCCCAATATACTATCTTTAATCAGAAGTCCATACTTTTTAAACCATATACTTCTTTTATGTTTATTTTTATTTTTTTTTTATTTTTTTTTTCTTTTTTTTTTCTTCTTTTTTTTTTTCTTTTATGTTTAAATGTTTCTACAATGAACATGCGTTACTTACGTTAAAAGCGTTCTTAATATATAAGAAAAAATCATATAAACCACTTCTCTGCCAAGTACAGCGATCTAAATATAGAAAGGTGCAAAGTGTGGCAATTTTCTGAAAGGGCAGGAAAAAGGAAATCTTGCTCATTCTACTCCATTAACACTAGCCTTCTTGCTGAGCCCTCCACACCTGAGACACGCTCTCTCTTAGCTGGCGCACTCTTCCCCAAGGTATCTCTGCAGCTCCCTCCTTCCCTGCTTCCAGATCTTTGCTCATAAGCCATTCTGTTGGGGCGCCTGGGTGGCTCAGTCAGTTAAACGTCCTACTCTTGATTTTGGCTCATGTCCTGATCTCAGGGTTGTGAGATTGAGCCCTTGTGTTAGGCTCTGTGCTGGGCATGGAGCCTGCTTAAGATTCTCTCTCTTCCTGTCCCCTGCCTCTACCCCTACCCTATCCATATGCACACATGCTCACTCTCTCCCAAAACATTTTTAAAAAGGCCATTTTCTCAGTGAAGTTCTTCATGACCACCCTACCTACCACACTGTCTTTAAATTCTCTTTGTTTGATTTTTCTCTCTGGTACTTATTACCATCTAACACACCTTGTTCTTCTGCTTACTTGTTTATTGTCTATCTCCCATGTGAATGTAATCCCATGAGGACAGAGATGTTTGTTGTACACTGCTATGTCCCTGATACCTAGAAGAGTACCTGCCACTTAGTGGGCCTTTGATACATATTAGAAACTGGAGAGTTGGTATCCATATATAGACCACTGAATGGCTCATTCCACTGTATATCTTCTCATACATTATCTGCCAATACATTTTATTAAATTTTTAATCTTTAGTCCATAAATGCTTCAATATACATTTCTAACAAGGAAATTTTTCTTTTTTTTTTATTTTTTTTATTTTTTTTATTTATGATAGGCACGCAGTGAGAGAGAGAGAGAGAGAGAGAGAGAGGCAGAGACACAGGCAGAGGGAGAAGCAGGCTCCATGCACCAGGAGCCTGACGTGGGACCCGATCCCGAGTCTCCAGGATCGCGCCCTGGGCCAAAGGCAGGCGCCAAACCGCTGCACCACCCAGGGATCCCAACAAGGAAATTTTTCTTAACAGAACTATCATACCAGGGACACCTGCCTGGCTGTCAGTAGACCATGTGACTCTTGATCTTGTGATTGTAAGTTCGAGCCCCATGTTGAATGGAGAGATTACTTAAAAACCTTACACACACACACACACACACAACTACCATACCATGATTAAACTCAATAAAAATTCCTTATACCTTCTATTATTTGGCCTATGACTGTTGTAAAAATGTCCTCTCGTACACAATTAGTATGTTTGAATGAGAATCCACACATTGCATTTGGTTGATATGTCTCTTAAGTCTCTCCTAAGCTACAGAAGCTCTGCTCCTTTCTTATACCATTTACTTTATAAAGAAACTCAGTCATTTGTACTGTAGAATGTCTCACATTATGAAACTGACTGATCTTGCTTCCTCATGGCATTAACTTGCTCCTGTACCTTGAATTTCTTTGATTAGATTCATATTTTATGGACTTTTTCTGTTTTTTGCTTGTTTGTGGGGTTTTGTTTATTTTTGGGGTAAGAGTCCTTCCTAGGTGGTGCTACGTACTTCCTATTACATTACGTTAAGGAGTCACATATGTCTGCTTGTCTACTTTTGGTGATGTTGCGATCAATCATTCCAGGCTGAAAATATTTAGGGTAACATATACATACATTAACCTTGGAATCCACCAAAAAAAATTTTTTTAATATATGCATTTTTTTTAATTTTTTAATTTATTTACGATAGTCACACAGAGAGAGAGAGAGAGGCAGAGACACAGGCAGAGGGAGAAGCAGGCTCCATGCACCGGGAGCCCGACATGGGATTCAATCCCGGGTCTCCAGGATGGCGCCCTGAGCCAAAGGCAAGTGCCAAACCGCTGCGCCACCCAGGGATCCCTCCACCAAAAATTAAATTAAATGGACAGACATATGGAAACACAGAGAAATATGTGATAAAGCAAATAAAATCCTAATAGTAGAATCTAGGTAGTAGGTACACAGGTATTCACTATAAAATTCTTTCAAATTTGAAAGTTTTCATAATAAAATGCTGGGGGGGGGGGGATCAGTTGATTTGGATATGTTTGGCCTAATTACATTCATTATACAGTACCCCTAATAGTTTTATCAGATATTGTCACCTAGATTCATTATTTCATTAGGGGAATGCAAAATATATACATTTGTAGGTCTCTTTTTTAATATTTAAGCTGCAATTCTTATATAAAGAAAATTTTTCCTTCACCATTTGAGTATACTGAAATACAGGGCAGACAGAAAAAGGTAAGATAAATGTTTTATATTCTTTTCTTTCATTTATCAATTTACAAAATAATGAGTTGATGCCCTGGCAACTTCAAGAGATGCCCAAAAGTGATTTTTGGGAAGGGGTGGCTTAGGCTTTCATAACTTTGATGTATCTCGATCCACTACATGCACTATCCTTTTTTTTTTTTTTTTTTTTAAAGATTTTATTTATTTATTCATGATAGTCACAGAGAGAGAGAGAGAGAGGCAGAGACACAGGCAGAGGGAGAAGCAGGCTCCATGCACCGGGAGCCCGATGTGGGATTCGATCCTGGGTCTCCAGGATCGCGCCCTGGGACAAAGGCAGGCGCCAAACCGCTGTGCCACCCAAGGATCCCTGCACTATCCTTTTTAATGCTGAAATGCCCTATTTGTGGCCAATGGGAGATCTTTCAAGTTGGCTCCTGAGTGCTACTGACATGACTTCATTAATCTCAAGCATCTTCCTTTTATTTAGGCACAAGAAGATATCCTGAGGCTTACAGTGTACAATTCCTGCCCTAGACCTTGAATGAACCTTTACTCCAATGACTTTTGTGTTCTTTCAGCAGGACATGATATTTAGAAACTACAGTCTGGCACTAAAAACGCTTATTGCTGCTGGGTTGTTACAGCTTCTTGGCACAGACATTGGAATGAGCAAGGGAATATCTATTTTTTTAAGCTTTTATTTATTTATTCATGAGAGACACAGAGAGAGGCAGAGACACAGGCAGAGGGAGAAGCAGGCTCCCTGTGGAGAGCCTGATGCGAGACTTGATCCTAGGACCCCAGGATCACACCCTGAGCCAAAGGCAGATGCTCAACCACTGAGCCACCCAGGTGTCCTGGGAATATCTATTTTTTAAAAAGAAAAAATTGTGAGTTCATACGAGTACTTCTTTTTTTTTTTAAATTTATTTGAGAAAGAGAGAGAGAAAGCACAAGTGGGAAGGAGGGAGAAGCAGGCTTCCCACCAAGCAGGGAAACCAAAGTGGGGCTCGAGCCCATGTCCTGAGCCAAAAGGAAGGCAAATGCTCAACTGACTGAGCCACCTAGGCGCCCCTCATATGACTACTTCCAATTGAAATTCAATATTATAGGAATTCTACTCAGGTTCTTTGATTTTATATTCATAACTTTTTTTCTTATACTGAAAATCTTGGTTCCTAATGATATTAACAAAATTACTTGTAACATGTATTATTTATAACTTACCCATATGTGTGTGTATTTCAAAATAATTACTAAAATTATCACTAGCAGTAAAACTACTAAATGACATTTAATATTTTTTTTGTGGTTCTTTCATCTAGACATTTTAACCTTAACTGAAGGATAATTTAATGGGACAAGTCACTTCTCCGTCAGCCTAAAACCATTGTTCCTTAATTAGGAACAAAGGGAGCTAAGTGCAAAAGCTCAGGTCATATAGTTTTTAGGCCATTTTCCCTTCCAACTACCATCTTGAGACAAAGACATAAGGTCTGGGTGAAAAAGTCTTTAGGGAACGGATATAAACACAGGAGAAACAAATCACCCTACTGTGTAACACAGGGTCAGTGAACTGAAGGAATAAGAAGCTAGGAAAGAAATCATGAACATAATTCTCATTAAACAGGCACGGTAAGTTGGAGCTGACACACAGCTGCAAATTTTCTCAGCGGGAGCTAGACTGAAACGCTGCTTAGCAACACCAGAAGGCAGATGACAATGAGGGCGATACAAAGAGCTGAAGAATCAGATTTAAGCGTGACAATCATACCATCTTACAACTGACTGTTCACCAGCCAAGCAACACCTAATTCTGGTAATAACAATAAAATATGGTGACTGCATTGCCTACACTTTATTACTCCTATTTCCTGTGGGTTTTTACATTTTTTTTCTTTTTAAGTAGGCCCTATGCCCTATGTGTGGCCTGAACTCAAGACCTTGAGATCAAGAGTCACATCCTCTACTGACTGAGTCAGCCAGGCTCCCCTTTAATTTCCTATTTTTCAAAACGCTAGTAATGAGGTGCCTGGGTGGCTCAGTTGGTAAAGTGTCTATCTTCAGCTCAGGTCATGATCTCAGGGTTCTGGGATCAAGCTGAGTCAGGCTCCCTGCTCAGTGGGGAGCCCACTTCTTCCTTTCCTTCTGCCTGCCATTCCTTCTGTTTGTGCTCTCTATCAAATAAATAAAAATAAAATCTTTATTTTAAATAAATAAATAGTTGATAAATATAATGTTCAAGGGCACCAGGGTGGCTCAGCGGTTGAGCCTCTGCCTTCGGCTTGGGCTGTGATCCCCGGGTCCTAGGATCAAGTCCCGTATCGGACTCCCCTGCAGGGAGCCTGCTTCTAAGTCTGCCTATGTCTCTGCCTCTCTCTCTCCGTCTTTCATGAATAAATAAAATATTTCAAAAAATAAATAAAATAATTATAATGTCTGAGCCAACAAAATTCAGGCACTGATCCCTTCAAACATTTTTAAAAACATCTTAAAACTTCACAGGCTATTGTAGAAATAGGCTGTAGAAATAATAGGTATTTTTATCATCAGCGATTTTTTCAAATTTAAGTTTTCTTATCATGCTCAACTTTTGATACATATTAGAATCATCCATGGGCTTAAAAAAATACAGATCCCTAGATGCTAATGCAGACATGCTAAATCAGAATCTCTACAAGTGGCTGGGCATCCATATTTTGAAAAAAGACTCAGACAATCGTATTTGCCCCAAAAGCCAAAGACCCTGTAATATAATACATAAATATCTACAATTGTCAAAGTTTTCTGTGCATGAGAATCACCTCAGAAGCTTGTTTAACATGCCAGCTGGCAGGACCTCCAAAAGTGTTGATTCCATTGGTTGTCATGGGCTCAGTAATCTGCATGTTCAAGGAGCGTTCCAGGTAACACTGAGGCAGGTATTACCGAGCCATACACTCAGTAACTTTTTTAAAACATTTTTTGGAAATCATATAAAGAAACCAAAATAGATGAATACTACCAGCTTGGGATCTGGAATGTGGCAGCCACTGACCTGAGTGATGTTTGTGAAAATCTGCTCAGACATCCTCTCGCACAGAACAGCCAAGAGATGTAGGATGAGCACCTTCTGCTCCTGGCCTTCCACAAGAGTTTGGTGCTGCTCTAACTCCAAGAGGCTTTTGCTGGAGAAGGGCTTTGTTTTTAACTCTGCTTCATCTTCCATGGCCATATGCGTCAACTCCTACCAGCATGGGAGAAAAGAAAAAGTGAGGAAAAAGGCTGTAGAACTAAGGGCTTCCACAATAGTGAGAAAACTCTGTTTGAAATGTATTTGTAAAGAACTAGTCTAAGTGTTTGCTGCAGCATTATTTATAATAGCCAAAATTTGGAGACAAATGTCTAGCAATAAGAGAATGAATAAACTGTATTTATTATACTGTAGCAGTTGAAATAAACTAGATCTATGTGGATGTCAACAGAAAGACCTCAAAAACAGTGCTTAGTGAAAAATGGAAGCTGTAGAATGATATGTATTTTATGGTATACATATATGAACATTTAAAACTTCATAGTAAAAAGCGTACATACATAAAGAGAACTAGCTTGACAAACTACTTACATTATCAGCATTTTTCATGATCTCTACCACTAGCCCTGCTGAACTGAGACCTCAGGCCATCTAACATTTCCAAACCCTTTTTTAGAGACTATTAAATGCTTTCAGCAGCTTTTTCCCTACGATACTTAAAACTAAATCTCTACTAATAGATAATTCATTACTGTGGGTTTTGTAGGCTTTTTCCCTACACTTCACATTGTAAATTTCCTTGGGAAGAGAAAACCTTAAGTTCCTTAACAATTAATATTTTACCAAAGTAAGTGACAGTTTAGAGCAACGGTTCCCAACAGGGCCTGGTAATTTCTGCTCTGCAGGGGACAGTTAACTATGTCTTAGGACATTCTTGGTTTCATAATTGGGGAGTGATATAGGCATCTAGTGGTAGAGGTCAGGGATGCTACTAAACATCCTACAAGGAAGCACAGGAAGCCCCTGGCCTCTCAACAAAAAATTACCCAGCCCAAAATGCCAATAGTACCCAAGGTGCAAAAACCTTGGGTTTAAGCAAAGTCCTTTGATTGTTTGTTTTTGTTTTTTTAAAGAATTTATTTATTCTTTATTTTAGAGAGAGTGTGCGGTGTGTGCAAGTGGGGGGTGGGGGTGAGAGGGGAAGGGCAGAAGGAGAGGAAGAGAGAGAATCTCAAACAGGCTCCACTCACGGGGCAGAGCCTGACACAGGGCTCGATCCCATGACCCTGAGATCACAACCTGAGCCAAAATCAAGTCGGTTACTTAACCAACTGAGCCACCCAGGCGCCTCTGATTTTTTTTTTAAGATTTTATTTATTTATTCATGAGAGACAGAGAGAGAGAGGAGAGAGGCAAAGACACAGGCAGAGGGAGAAGCAGGCTCCATGCAGGGAGCCCGACACGGGACTCAATCCCGGGACCTGTGCCGGGATCATGCCCTGTGCCGAAGGTAGGCGCTAAACCGCTGAACCACCCAGGGATCCCCTGATTTTTTGCTTTTTAAAATAATTTTTAAAATTCTCTGATTAAGAGCACATTTTCTTGTAATGTTATTTACAATGGGTGACTAAGTAAGGGGATAGAATGTGAACACAGGAAGGGGTGCCTGGGTGGCCCAGTCAATTAAGCATCCAACTCTTGGTTTCAGCTTAGGTTGTGGTCTCAGGGCTGCGACCTCAGGATTGTGAGATCGAGCCACACACTGGGCTCCATGCTCAGCACAGAATCTGCTTGAGATTTTCTCTCCCTCTGGCCCTTCCATTTGTGTTCTCTCTCTCTCAAATAAATAAATAAATCTTTAAAAAAAAAAAAAAAAGAAGAAAAGAAAGAAAGAAAGAGAGAGAGAGAGAGAGAGAAAGAAAGAAAGAAAGAAGAAAGAAAGAAAGAAAGAAAGAAAGAAAGAAAGAAAGAAAAGTGAACACAAGAGGTGAGAAAAGCATCAAAAAATGGCCCCTATTTCAAGTTCTAGAAATGTTAGCCCTGATTCTCTCCTTGTATTCCCCTCTAGCCACTCCAACCTCAAACTCCACAGACATTCTCTTAGAACAGACACTTTATTTTAGGGAAAATAAAGTAGAAGGCAGAGCTGGAGGACAGAAAATCAGAGATCACCCCGTTGACAGTCTCCAACAATGCAAATAAGGAGTACAGTATGAGGTACAAGTTGCTGTCAGAGATTAGAGCAAGAGGAAGCACAATCACCAACACTAAGAAACAGACCCGGAAAAGGTTTCAGGTGGTTACAAAATGAAACGAGAAAGGCAGAACTGCTAAATCTGCTTTCCAAATACCTGACAAAACAACAGTCAGAAAGGATAAAGGATTACTCCATAACTGCAAAACCTGCTATTAACTTCAAAAGAGTACTTACTGTCAACACAGAGCAAAGATTAACCCTTTCATAGATCAAGAGTTCTACTTTGGTCATCTCTAAAAGTTCAGGGCAGATCACCTCGGAAAACAGTCCAATCATATGTGTACTGCTTTTTTTCTTTTTACCAACCCAAAGGCTACTAACAAATAAATTACTCTTACATCCTGTGATTATTTCTCTCTAAGATTAGGACCTTAATTTTAGGAGCTAAAATTATGACTGCCCTGAAAATTCAAAGGGGATCCTGGTTGTATCCTGAAATAAAGCTGACCATGCCCTTATCATATATGTAGTTCTTACCTTCAAGCAGAAGATGAAGAAGTCACCTGCCAAACCACACTCTTGGCAGTGGGATAACAAGTCCCCGAGATGCTCTACCCGACATTGCTCTGAGGACACCTTCTGGTACAGGGCTTCATCTTCATCTTCATCACTGCAACATGAAGTAAGATTTATCTTGGCAGTGTCACCCAGAGATATTATTTTTGAAACTCCATAATAATCTTCCAAAGTTACACATGGTATTTTCATACAGTAAAGCATTAGAAAGATCTCAAAAATTTGTTTAAATTATTTTCCTGATGCTCCATGCTAAAAAAGCATTTATTCTCAGAAGGTAGGGTAAGATGTCGTATATAGTCATTTGCTCAGTGGGGAAAAGACTCATGAAGGAAGTGGCTTTTGAAGGAAGATGGATGTTAAAGAATTACCACTATTTCAATAAACTGAAATAGCAAGGAGGAATTAAAGTATAGGTTGTATGCAGATATTCTGAGAAAAAGAAGTCAGCAAAGCAAGGTCAGATTACAGGGGGGCCTTGAATGCCATTCAAAGAAAGCTGGACTTTTTTTTGATGAGCCCCTGAAGGGTTATGGGCAGCAGAAAAAGATACTATCCTTACAGGAGAACATGCAGTCAGTCTCAACTAATAAGAACTAACGAGATGAAATATGAAAATGCAGAAAGACTCGGAAAACTGAGTAAGCCAAATTTTCAGGTAATAAAATACGGCTACATTATTAAAAGCAATGCTACGATGTCTGCAAAAAAGTTTTAAGAAACTTCTCATGAGGTGCTAAGGGTTTTAATTTTAATTTGCAGGATAAGTGAAAAAGCCAAGATACAATATTATTATACTGTATCATGTAAATAAACACAGATGGACTAGAAGACAAAACACTAAAAAAATGCAAACAGTGACTAGGATAGCAGTTGTCTTTTGTTTTCCTCTTTATGCTTTTTTGCATTATACAAAGAAGGTATGTGCTCTTGTGATTAAAGAAGGAAACAAAAGTTTTCAGACTAAACTGAGAAAAAAATGACAGATGTTGTTTCATATCACTGAAAAATACAATTAGGAAATAGAATTGATTTGGCCATTCCATTGGGCAGTAAGCCCCAATTTGCCAGTTCACTAATGATGTGGGCTTTATACTCCTCTAGTAGAATGGGTAACCTATTAACTAAGCTTAAGATCACTTCTTCCATTATCCCAGAATCTCCCAGCATCCTTCAGATTAGTCATGTTATCTACACCACATTTTATATTAGACAAAAAAACTGAAATGGCTAAGAGTCACTTCTAAGCTTCTGTGAACCGCCCTGTCAAAATGAAATACTATATTCAAATACTTTTTAAAAAAGACATGACAGGGGAACCTGGATGGCTCAGTCAGTTAAGTGTCTGCCTTTGGCTCAGGCCTTGATCCTGGAGTCCTGGGATCAAGCCCCACTTTGGGCTCCCTGCTCAACAGGGAGCCTGCTTCTCCCTCTCCCTCTCCCCTCCACTTCTGCTTGCTCTCTCCCTCAAATAAATAAATAAAATCTTTAAAAATAAATAAAATAAAAAGACATGACAATAATTACCTTATGAAATTCTATTTCATTCATTCTTAAAATTTCAAGGATAAAGACTCAGTTTCAAATACTATAGTTACATCTGGGTCCAGAAAAAAAAAAATTCTGGATCCAGAGATCATGAAACCTAAGCTGCTCTTTTAGTGTTTCTTTATTTTTAAAAAAATAGTTTATTTATTTATTCATAAGAGACACAGAGAGAGAGGCGGAGACATAGGCAGAGGGAGAAGCAGGCTTCTTGCAGGGAGCCGGATTTGGGACTCCATCCCAGGATTCTGGGATCACGCCCTTAGCCAAAGGCAGACGCTCAACCACTGAGCCACCCAGGTGTCTCTTAGTGTTTCTTTAAACAAACTTTTTATTGATAACTAGGGCTCCTGGACAGAATGATAGGGGAAAGGGTAAGTGGTGAGACTGACTTGCCTTTAGGGGACTGGCACCAGGAGCAAGATCTTTAGAATGAAAGATAAAATCAGTCACACACACACACTTCTCTGATGTAGTGCATGTCAACTTTTCGGAGATACGGAGTATCTTAAGTATCAAATGAAAACTATGGACCCTATTTTAAAAAAAAAATCAGCTTTGTGCATAAAAATTTCTTGTATATAATTTCAAAGGGACTATGGACACCTAGAAGTCTATGTAGAAACCCTGAGTTAAGAGTCCATTGCTTCCAGCATTAGATGGAGATTCATTCAATAACTGCCTATTCATGTTTCTTCTACCATGAAGAGAAACTATAGTTTCAATAAGAACTGTTGATTCTGATATACACTAAGATGTACACTAGAGACCAGTTACAATAGCTATTAATTTTAATACTGATAAGATTTAACTTATAAACTATAACTATAAAATTCCCCCCCAAAAAAAAAAATTCCCTATACACTCACTAGATTGATCTCAGACTAAACTATTCCAAAGTGTTCTTAAAATAAACACATTAAATTTTAAATTCTTTCAGTTCAGGAGCATAGTTACAACCACAAAACCTACTAGTGCTCAACAACTCTCAAGAAATTGGTAGCTTGGGATCCCTGGGTGGCGCAGCGGTTTAGCACCTGCCTTTGGCCCAGGGCACGATCCTGGAGACCCAGGATCGAATCCCACGTCGGGCTCCTGGTGCATGGAACCTGCTTCTCCCTCTGCCTATGTCTCTGCCTCTCTCTCTCTCTCTCTGTGTGACTATCATAAATAAATAAATTAATTAATAAATTAATAAATTAATAAATAAAAAGAAATTGGTAGCTTGCATTTGTACTGAGAATTCTGCTTGCAATCAATGTATGTTTTCCATTTTTCTCAAGTCCATCCTATTGATAGAGTGTTTTATAACTTTACTAAGTTAACCATGAATAAAAAATTAAATTTAACACTTTAATAAACAGCCACACTTTGAATGAGACATAAAAATCTGAATATCCAGCAGCCCAGGTGGCTTAATGGTTTAGCGCGGCCTTCAGCCTGGGGTGTGATCCTGGAGACCCGGGATTGTCCCACATCCTCCCTGCATGGAGCCTGCTTCTCCCTCTACCTGTGTCTCTGCCTCTTTCTCTCTCTCCCTCTGTGTCTCTCATGAATAAATAAACAAATCCAATCTTTAAAAAAAAAAAAAATCTGAGTATCTGTCAGCAGTTAAGAACTGTATGGGACTCTGGTCGACAGGAACTTACATTCTGAGGTCATAATATCTATACATATCACCCAAAAAAGGAAATAACTTAAAATATATTTGTGAAATGTGAGAGAAATAAATTATCCATTCCACTAATATTTATTAAGTACCTTCCAATTGCTCTCCAGGAGAAAGAAACCCCCATCAAAAAAATTAACATAAAAGCTATCAGACAATTTCATTTAAGAATAAGTCTGACTCTGAACAGACATATACCATTTGGAGATTCAGAAAGAGAACTGGATGGTTATGGTGCTGAGGGTAAACATGTGACTACCCTTTATTCTGATTCTCTGGCAAAGACTTGCAAAGTAAGTGCACTTGTGATGCAGAGCTGCAAGGCTCCAGCAAATGGCATCTACTATTAGCTAGCATCTGGGGAAAAAACCTGCAGGATTATTTAAGGAGCTCACATTTCATTTAGAGATTATAAATAGCAGCACCTCGGCTGCTTGAAGTTCTAGGTCCTGTTCTATCAGCGCCCCTTAGTGGACAAGTCAGGGAAGGGCCTTCTGGGTGCAATTCTATCCCAAGAGCGAGGGTAAAGGGTGGGTGGACTCACCAAATGGCCTCTTTGATGGTAACAATTATGCCACCTTGAGTGGCAGCTCTAAGTTGACACAAAGAATGAAGGGAGGACGCAGATTTGTCCAATCCTGCAAATCCTTTCAGGCTGGCAATTGCCTTCTTCCTCTCTAGCTTCCCCAGAATCCATAATAAGATCTCTTGGCAAAGTGACCTGGCAGAAAAAGCAGTTATAAATGAGCTTGTCATCTTACTCTACACATCTAACAAGCTAACATAAAAAAAGACAGGAAGACTGTCAGGTTCCACTGCATTCTAAATGCTGGCACAACCACCTAGTACTACTGAAGTGCAGGACTGGAAACTATGCTTCCTGTGAATCTCAGAATATATCTAATATCCTGAAATTCAGTGAGTGACTGACTAATCTTTGGCTCTAGAAGCAACTCTGATAAGATCCATGATTTTTATTTTTGTTTTTTTAAATATTTCCAAGTGTACCATTGCCTTTGGATTAGATACCATAAAAGAAAGTTTACACTGATAAAACCATCTATCAATGGGAACAAGAGCTGGTGACCAAGAAAGAGCATACCCACAAATTCTGGGTGATTCCTCAGCCCCTTTTATCTGTACCAGTCAACTAGGATCAGGGTGGAATAAACGTTTGCTTCTTCCTTCTCAGTCTCTGATGAGAACATGATAGTGCTCTGAGGATTTGGGTTTCAAAACTCAAAGTCATTATATGGACAGTTCTTTGAACTTCTTTGAAGTTCTTTCACGTAGTTATAGTCTCCATCTTCCTCTGTGTTCTCTGCTCTGTTGCTGTGGGCTACAATAATGTGTTGACCAAAGGTTAGAGTCCAAGGTAGTATGTGAGCTTTCCCTCACCACTTAACAATGATGAGGATAGCTGTCATTTACTGAGTTTGTGATTATCCAGGGAGAGTGCTCAACACTTTATAGTCAGTCTTTATAATAACCCTATGAAGAGGGTACTATTACTATATGTCTGATCACATGTGGGGGATTTCTAAACACTAAAAATCAGAATTTTCTAGGACTTTAAAAAGGATATAAACTCATATAAGGAGGAAGAAATAACATAAGTATCTATGAAAATGGAGCTGATACAAAATGAAGCCAACCTAAATCCCAATACAAAAGATTATTTTCAGGATGATTAAGAAATCCCTTCATTCCAAACAACACTGTGCAGCACTCACGTCAAATCCAAGTCTAAATTACAGGGTGCCACATTCAGATCCAGATTTCCCCAACTTGACTTCTTACTCCCCACAAGGTTGTTATGATCCATTCTCCATTTCCTCCTCCCTAGACATGTAATTCCAGTATTTCTCACTGATCAAACAGGGACATGTTTACACACGTAAACAAGGATTTTGTCTCTGACGTCTAGGACTGAGGCTGAGGAAAGCCATTCTAAAAATTACATTCAATCCCCTGCAACCTGAGAAGCTCTCTTTCGGGGCGCCTGGGTGGCTGTCAGTTAAGCATCTGCCTTCCGCTCAGGTCCTGATCCCAGGGTCCTCCTGTCGATCCCCCTATCAGGCTCCCTGCTGGAGGAGGGGGCCTGCTTCTCTCTCTCCCTCTGCTGCTCCGCCGGCTTGTGCTCTTCCTCTCCAGGAAATAAATAAAATCTTTTTTAAAAGGAAAAGCTTTCTTTCTTTCTCAGATGAGCAGAGTAAGAGGATCCCCAAATGTTTTACTGATTTTGAAAGAAAAAAAATTACAAAGTGGCATTAAGTTTTATAAGAATAAGAACATCATTCAATATAGATTTCACTATTTATAAATAAATAAGGTTCTCTAGACTGTTTACCTTATGTGAGACACACTTTGCTTGGTAAAACTGTAGAGAGAAAAGAGCACTCCCAGGACTGGAAGCAGGGAATCCACTAAAACTGTCACAGGGTCATTCCCGACCACGTATACCTAGGGAAAAGAAAATGATGTGAGGTACCAATGGGTGCAAAGCCAGAGAAATTGGAATCAAATACCATATATCTATTAGCAGCACAGAGAGTCTTATCTTAAGTAACACTTTAGTCCTAAACCGAACAATTTTAGCTCTAAGGCTAAGAAAACTATTTGAGATTGTCAGACAGGCCAAAACACAGGGAGCCTGAACTGGAACAGCACCCTTTGGTGTGTGCAGCCTGAAGAAATACTGGGGAAAATGAGTAAATTAACCCATGTCCTGACCCCTTCCTTTCCTGCTTTCGATGACCTTCGTATCTCCGGCTAATCTGCCATCACTCATCTCTACAATAATTCTCTAATTACTGAAGGCTCTGCTCTCAGGAACTAACAGACAATTAATGCCAAATAGAAAAACTTAAAACTAGGTTTGAAAAACAAAAACAAAGCTTGCTCTAGATTTGTCACTCTTAAGATATAACTGCCATGTGGGCATGTCCTATTCTCTCCAGTTCATAAAAAATGTTAAAAGAAATTATAACGTGCATCTAGCTCTGCAATGGATTTACAGGGTTAAATGTGTAAGGATGCCAATTTTTGTTAACGGTAATTACAGTAATTACGTTACACATTCTAGTTGGCCTTTAAAAAGGATAACACACATGGATTCAATGAGCTTTATGTGAATACCCACTGGAATTTAGGCATTGTCCTAGGCATTGTAGTGAGTATAAAAATGAGAGTTGTTCTCTCTCAATTGCTGTGATCTACCAAGAAGAATAAAACAAGTAAACCAATTATAATAATAATAATTCAAGGCAGGGAATTTAAAGAATTAAGAGGAGCAAAATGCTATTTTTTCAATATTCTTTATAAGGGCCTCTGTAAGTTTCCTTTTCCTCATCCTTTGAAACAGAGCTGAGGCTGGGGCACCTGGCTGGCTCAGTTGGAAGAGCATGGGATTGTGAATTCTAGCCCCACAATGGTGTAGAGATTACTCAAATAAACAAAAATTTATAAATAAATAAAAGAGGGCTAAGACTTGACCATGGGTGATTGTTATAACTTTTTTTCCATAGGAGACCGTCATAATTTTAATAAGCCAACTGTTTATAAAGAATCTAATATAGGGACGCCTGGGTGGCTCAGCAGTTGAGTGCCTGCCTTCGGCCCAGGGCATGATCCTGGGATACTGGGATCAAGTCCCACAACGAGCTCCCTGCAAGGAGCCTGCTTCTCCCTCTGCCTATGTCTTTGCCTCTCTCTCTCTCTGTCTCTCATGAATAAATAAAGTCTGAGAAGAAGAAGAAAGAAGAAAGAAGAAAGAAGAAAGAAGAAGAAAGAAGAAAGAAGAAGAAGAATCTAATATAGTACCTGGAAGATAAAAATGCTAGCATAGTTCCTGTAACACATATTAAGAATGTAATCATGAGGCGCCTAGATGGCTCAGTAGGTTAAGCCACCAACTCTTGATTTTGGCCCAGGTCATGATCTCACCGTCATGAGATCAACCCCTGTCGGGCTCTGTGCTATCAAGCCCTGTTGGGCTCTGCGCTTAGTATGGAATCCGCTTGAGATTCTCTGATTTTCTCTCTCTCTCTCTCTCAATCTCTCTCTCTCTCTCTCCCTTCCCCCACTTGCATGCTCGCATGTGCAACAATGCACTCTCTCTCTCTAAAATAAATAAATAAAATCTTAAAAAAAAATAATCAGGGGATCCCTGGGTGGCTCAGTGGTTTAGTGCCTGCCTTCAGCCCAGGGCATGATCCTGGAGCCCCGGGATCGAATCCCACATCAGACTCCCTGCATGGAGCCTGCTTCTCCCTCTGCCTGTGTCTCCACCTCTCTCTCTCTCTCTCTCCGTCTCTCACGAATAAATAAATAAAATCTTTAAAAAAAAATTAACTGTCACTTCCTCATCTTTCTCCTTTCATCATCATTATCTGTGTCTATACTATCAGGTTTTAATTATTAATTAAAATGTGTTTAACTTAAGTAGAAATCAGTGCTGTTTATGTAATACTAAAGGTCATAGAGGCACAAGCTGGAAAACTCTCCATGCTTTTCCAGAGAGCCTGTCCCTTTAAATCAATCCTAATTTTTCACACTCCTTAAACCTCCCAGCTCCTCTGTGGAGCCTGATAACCAAGGAGCCAGCTTCCTGTGCATGATCTAATCTCCATAAGCCCAGCTAAATGAGGTGACTTGTATGGCAGTGCTCACAAGCAATATGCAGGCCTAATTATGATATCACCAATTACAAGTGGTAAAAAAAAAAAAAGAGAGAGAGAGAGAGAGAGAGAGATTCCCCCAGATAACTAACGTAAGGGCCCATTGTTTGGCTCTGTAGTCTGTGTTCCCAGAAGTAATCCCTGTGGAGCCATCCTTCCTTACCAGCATCTTTTGTACAAAAAACCAAAACCAAATGGAGTTAAATCTCCATTATTTACTGGCTTTACTGGGCCAAAGCACCTCAAACTTTAACATGAATTCAATCAAGCCCATTTCTCAGGATATTGTTACTGATAAATTCTTCCCATTTTTAAGTTCTCTTGTTATACTTTTCTGAAGGAACAAGTACTGCTTTTGTATTAAGAACAATTGATCAATGAGTTTTCTCTGTGATGTCTCAAAGAACTTGAATGGCCTCTGCTTGACACATAGAAGTTGTCACCTCCTTTCCAAGACAATAATAAATTTCTCTTTGTCCTGAGCCCAAAGATATCTCCATTTTAAACTTCCTTGATGGGGCAGCCCAGGTGGCTCAGCGGTTTAGCGCCGCCTTCAGCCCAGGGCCTGATCCTAGAGACCTGGGATCAAGTCCCACGTTGGGCTCCCTGCATGGAGCCTGCTTCTCCCTCTGCCTGTGTCTCTGCCTCTCTCTCTCTCTCTCCCTCTCTGTGTCTCTCATGAATAAATAAATAAGATTTAAAAAAAAACAAAACAAAACCTCCTTGATGGAAGGATATTTATTTTTCAAAAGTTTTGGATGGGCCATTTGAAAGTTCTACCTTTTCCATTGACTGTACAACTGTTCATCCATTCATTCACTAGTTCAAATATTTAATAAGCATCTAACCAACATTAATGACTCTTCTCCTCTAAATTCCAATAGCACTAGAGCTTCTAAGATATAATCAGCCCATAAATATACAGTTATCTCTCCCTTCTTCAACTAGCCTATTTCTCTATTTCAGCACCTATTGTGATAGATGATTAAGTTGTGTTACTTGAATGCTTGGTGAATAAGCAGTTGTGACAGAAATATACAACTTAAAGGAACGACACTGTTACCATTTTTATGAAGCAAACAACTAACGTTTATAGCAATGTCTACTCAAGAATCAACAAGGTTATTCAGCTAAACATTTAATAATCAATCCTCACAAGAGTCCTACAGGTTAAGTATTTTTATTCCCATTCTAAAAATATGGAAAACAGGACAGAGAAGCCAAGTGAGTTGAACCAACGTACTCTGTTAGTAAATGGCAGAGCCAGGGTGAACTCAAATCTGCCTGACATAAAATCCATGCACAATCCATAAAGATGGAGAGCAGATGAGTAGTTGTACAGGGGTGGGATGAAGGGAAAATGGAAACTGGTTCATTAATGGGTATGGCATTTCCACTTGGGGTGATGAACGAGTTCTGGAACTAAACAGTGACAATAACTGTGTGACACTGCAAATGGACTTAATGTCAGTGAATGGTATACTTGAAATAGTTAAAATAGTAAATTTTATGTCATGTGTATTTTACCACAATTTTAAAAAGAATAAAGCATGTACTCCATGGCCTCCTAATACTTACCTCCTATGTGCATTTTTTCATTGCTTCAGTCCCTAACCCATATCAACTTTATCCCAGCCATCTTCCCTCTGAATCAATAGGCCCCAGCTTGTTGGGCTATTAGTACCTCTAGGCCTGCTACCTCTGCAAAGTAGGGAAAGAGTTCCTGAGCGGCACCACGGACAGCAGCTTCTGCACCACCTCCCCTTCCTCCTAAGTCTTCCAGTAAGTAGATCTCCAGGGTCATACTATGGCCAGGCCTTTCCAAGGACAGTGCCCTCCTTCCAATCTTTTGCCAAGCACTCAACTCATATGCAGGTTAACATTTGGTCTGCACCTCACATCCAACATTACCCTCTATGTACATTCCCAAAGTGGCATCTGGTTACTTCCCAATTCACATGGACTCCCCAGATCATTGACATATACCTGCAGTTCAGTGACTCATCAAGGGATAAAGGAGGCTGCATTGATTCAGCCAATGTCACACTGTGATCTCTTG
Organism: Canis lupus dingo; assembly: GCF_003254725.2. Classification (NCBI taxonomy): domain Eukaryota; kingdom Metazoa; phylum Chordata; class Mammalia; order Carnivora; family Canidae; genus Canis; species Canis lupus. The sequence continues at coordinate 80,690,383 of NC_064247.1, forward strand.
CCAACAGCACTGACAATGACCAAATGCTCTAGGAAAAAACAAAAACAAAAACAATAGCTCTTCTAATGAAGTCATACTATATATGGAAGAAATTGTTGGGGCCAATTCCTTCCAGTCCCCTCCACATTAGGTTGGTGACAGTACCAACTGAGGAAGCACAATAGTAAACTGTTCCTGCCCCACAGTGAAGAGGACCCTACTACCCTGCATCTGTGCCCTGACATGGGTGTTGTGGGAGTTCCTTGGACTGTGCTTATGTGTAGTCTTCTAGTTGGGGTTCTTTTCTGTTCACCTAGAGGCACAGTGGGATGAGAGTTCAAGTTCAGAACCACAATCCCATACTTTATATATTATTTTGACCTGTGGAAATTCCATTTTCTCAGCAGTGTGACAGTGGAGTATGTTTCACATAGGGTTATTTCCCACTGACCAGTTGTGGGACTTAACACAAATCAACTGACTTCTCTGAGTCTCCGTTTCCTTATCTAGAGAATAGGAAGGTCAGATTAATCAAGCTTTAAGGACTCTTTGGTATCTCATCTATTATCCTCTGACTTGAGTACAAATTTGCTTTCTTCCTTCTGTATCTTTCTGGTACCTTAGCCATTAAGAGGTAAAGTTAGTTTAAAAACATGAGCTGGGGGATCCCTGGGTGGCGCAGCGGTTTGGCACCTGCCTTTGGCCCAGGGCGTGATCCTGGAGACCCGGGATCGAATCCCACGTCAGGCTCCTGGTGCATGGAGCCTGCTTCTCCCTCTGCCTATGTCCCTGCCTCTCTCTCTCTCTCTGTGACTATCATAAATAAATAAAACTTAGAAAAAGAAAAAAAAATAAAAACATGAGCTGGGCAGCCCGGGTGGCTCAGCGGTTTAGCACTGCCTTCAGCCCAGGACCTTATCCTGGAGACCTAGGATCTAGTCCCACATCGGGCTCCCTGCATAGAGCCTGCTTCTCCCTCTGCCTGTGTCTCTGCCTCTCTCTCTCTCTCTCTCTGTGTCTCTCATAAATAAATAAATAAATAAATAAATAAATAAATAAATAAATAATTTTTTAAAAATAAAAATAATAAAAACATGAGCCAATTCTCCACCACCCAAAAAATTCTGAAACACTGAAACTTGACAAAGTTGTAAAAATTTCTAACCCTCCCCACATGCTTTCCCTTGCCCTATCAGTTCTGAAGTTAGCACTTTAAAGATGAAATCCTGTTCAGTTGAAAGAATCACATTCCTTCTGGTTACTTGAGGTATCTGCTGGAACTAGGGATCCCCCAACACAACACCAAGAGATAGGAAAACTGAAGCAGGGAAGGGAGACACAGACTTTCAAGGTACCCTTTCAATTCTTTGGTGTAAAAAAACCTCTCTGAGAGTAAGTGAAATGGTGCTTTGAAGAAAAGATGAACTTCCATGTCTACCTGTGGCTTTTCTGGTATAAATACATAGGACAGGGCTGAGGAGCAAAATAAGAAGGAGTATGGATTTATTAAAATCATAATGACTCAGAACAGATCACTCGAGGAAACAGACGGGTACCAACGACCCCACTGGCAGCTTGGGGATTTCCACATTCCTTTCTGAAAGCATCTTGGCTTTCTACCACAGATCCAGCCATGAGAAGAAATGTCTGTGGTTAAGTCTTATAACCCCTCATCTGAGCTTAAAGACTACTCTTAACAAGTAATAGAGACATGTTTCTGGGTACTCTTAACAACAGATCACGTACTACTGGTAACTCTTTGTTGCTTGACTGGGAGCTCCCTGAAGGCAGCAACTGGCTCTTAATCATTTCTGTGTTTGTAAACCTAGCAGACTATATGGCATTCTATATGTACTTGGCAAAATTTGTGTGTGTGTATATGACTGATTAACTGAATCAAAGAAAGAATGAATAAAGTACATTGAATGTTTTTTATGTTCTCAAAAGCTCTATTTTTGTAGAGGAATTACAATGTTCTCTGTATTTTCTTTTCTTTTCTTTTTTTTAAAGCTATAGCTAGAAGCTATTCCATCAATGTTAATGAGCTGAAGAATCACAGAACTTCAGCTATGGAAGGGAGAGCATACTGAACAATAGGAAGTTTGCTTTTAGTGTATTGGCTTATTCAGAACCTATCTTCGATATTTAAAGGACTCAATTTCTCTGGAAGGACTGACTATAAACTTAAATTAAAAAGGAAAGGAAAAACCCAGAGGAGTCAAATGGCCAGAAGTATTAAGAATAAACATCTGTTTCTGATTCAGAGCAAAACAAAAAGCAGTCCTCACACACTCCACTTCTCATTTACTAGACTTCCATCACATTGTTAAGCACATCCCTAAGGGACCACTGCAAAGTTGAAAGAGCACCAGCAAGTCAGGAGTCAGGAAACGGGTATGAATTTTGTTTCTGACACCTACATGATTGCCCAAAATCACATATTATGTGAGTGAACATGGGTAAGACATTTAAACCTCCCTAGGATTCAGCTTCCTCATTCATAATGCAAGTGTTAAGCTTTTTGCATAGGTACCAGTTAAGATAATTTATGTTAAGATATTTTTCTTAAAATATACAGTCCTGTGCAAATGTTACACTTATTCCTAAATACCTGCTGATGTGATTGTAAATGGAACGGTCTCCTTGCTTTATGGCCTTATCTTCTACAAGGATATATACGTGTGGAAATATAAACATGAATCAAGCTGAGTCCTAACAGTGAAATTCAGTACAGGCTGTAACTTGATTTTTCACCCTGTTAAAGATTAAACTAGTCAAATGCTGCCTTCTAAAATATCACATTGATCCTTTTGATAGTAACGTTCCAGAACTTCTAATGCAATTACTGAGTTTAATTAAGACTTGTGAGAAGCAAGAGAACAAGGCAAGTTACCTAATACATTATTCTGCATTGTGCATGCTTTCAGAGTGTGTTATATAAAATAATCTTTTTTAAAAAGTTTCCTTGAACCAAAAGAGAACTGACAGTTTTTTAAGCACAAATTATTTGCTAAAGTATACAATGAACCTATCGAAAGTTACTCTGTTTCATCCCTGCAACTCAAGTGTTAAATAAATACTGTTATCTAAAGTAAGATGGATAGGGACGCCTGGGTGGCTTAGTGGCTGAGCGTCTGCCTTCAGCTCAGGGTGTGATCCCGGGGTCCTGGGATCGAGTCCCACATCGGGCTCCCCACAGGGAGCCTGCTTCTCTCTCTCCCCGTGTCTCTGCCTATGTCTCTCATGAATAAATAAATAAAATCTTAAAAAAAAAAAAAAAAAGTAACATGGATAGTCAACCCTTGAGCCCGATTCCAACCTAGGTCTATTTGATTCAAAAGGCCAGGTGCGGGATCCCTGGGTGGCGCAGCGGTTTGGCGCCTGCCTTTGGCTCAGGGCGTGATCCTGGAGACCCGGGATCAAATCCCACATCGGGCTCCTGGTGCATGGAGCCTGCTTCTCCCTCTGCCTGTGTCTCTGCCTCTCTTTCTCTCTCTGTGACTATCATAAATAAATAAAAAAAATTAAAAAAAAAAAAGGGTCATGTCCCCATTTAAAAAAAAAAAAAAAAAAAAAGGCCAGGTGCTTTTCACTACACTATACCACAGAATCTGAATGTACCATCTAACACGTGAATCTCTCACAGCTTTGAAGGATACCTTTTTAAAAAAAAAAGATTTATTTATTTTGGGGAGGGAAGAGAAGAAGAGGGAGATAGAGAAAGAATCTCAAGCAGACTCCCCACTATGTGCAGAGCCTGATGTGGGGTTCGATCTCACAACTCTGAGTCATGACCTGAGCTGAATCCAAGAGTCTGACACTTAACAGACTGAGCCACATAGGGACCCCAAAGACACTTCTTTTAGTCCTTTACATGTTATTCAAGGTCACAGTTCAATTAGAATTGGAAACATCCAGAAAGAATAACTGCCTTTGAGGAAGAGCTATAGGTGGGAGAAGACTAATTTTTTACTGCAAAGCCTTTTGTACTTCTTAAATGTGTACCATATGCAAATATTATCTTAACACAGAGTCAAAGAGAAGAGACAAAAGGATTGGTTCCCAGACCAGATCTGGCATTCACTAGTATGATTTGGGACAAGTTACTTCACAATCTTTTGGATTTTGTTTCCTTTACTGCAAAATGAGGGATTAGTTTGTCAAATCCAAAGAATGTACCACACCAACAATGAACCCTAATATAACTCATGGACTTTGGATGAAACAGGTGTGTCAGTGGAGGCTCACCAACTGTAACAAATGTCATACTCTGATGTGAAATGTTAACAGTGGGAGAAGTTGTGCACATGTGGTGGCAGGAAATATATGGAAAAACTCTCTGCTTGATTGTTATGTGAACATAAAACTGCCCGGAAAAAAACAGTCTATTCAAAAACAAAAAAAGAAATTATTTCTAAATTTCCTTCAAGCTCTAAGATTCCATTATTCCAATTTACTCTATAAAAACAATTAAAAATTTAGAAAGAGGAATCAATTGGCCGATCCGCGAGAGTAACTTTAATTAGAAATTTGCTATGAAAAAAAAAAAAAAGAAATTTGCTATGATTAAATGGCCAAAAAAAGACTTGGATAATTAAAGTCAGGATTCCCTGAATCTAGAAACAGAGAGATAAAATGGAAATGAGAATGAAGAATATAAACTAATTAGGTACCTTCCAGCCTCTCCTACCCTAAAATTTCTTCTGCCTTTAGGGAGTCTCAGCAAGTATTGTGAGAAATACTAAAAGGAAGCATCCCCCCAACTCTCCCAGTCCTACCTAGTATCAGATTCTGGCCAGTTCTCTTAAGAGCATGAAAATGTCCAAATTGTAAAGAATTATAATTCTTTCATCCTGCCCTAGCCAGAACCAATCCCTATGCAGCCTAGGTCTCTCTTTACCTCTCTAGGCAAAGAAAAACCATTTATCCCTCTCATACCAAGGAGTACCAAAAAAAAAAAGTATTCTAGGGACAGGGCCCCAGACATTCAGAATCAGAGGGAGACAGAATAGGAAGCCATTGGACTAAAAGTTATTTGAGCTGCAAATCCCCTTCTCAACTTAGATAACTTTACCAGACATAAGGCACACACATAGAAATGACTAAAATTATTTGCACTAAAGTACAAGTGGCTATGCCAAATTTTCAGTTCAATTCAATGAGCATATATGTGTATACCTGTATTGTTGAGAACTTTCTACCTAGCCCACTAGAGACACAATGCTCCATTCTGTGCTGTATGTGAAGGATGCAAGCATCAAAAGGCCTTCTCTTATAATTTCTCCTGCCACATTTTCATTCAGTAAGCCGAGGGTTTATTTCCTTAAATACCAAAATGTATTTTTATTTTACCTCTTTCAGAAGCAATTTTAAAAAATGGATTATATGCAATCCTTGCCTTCTTAAATAAGTATACTGAACATACCAGTCGCCACATACTTTGCTTTTCAAATTATTCTGCCCTTTTGGGGGGTACTTCTGTCTCCTTTCTTGCTCTTCTCTGCTGGCATTCTCCCGTAGTATGCCTTAGTCAGTTTAACTAACTTATTTTTTAAGACTTTATTAATTTATTCATGTATTATTAAATTTTTAAAGATTTTTTATTTATTTGAGAGAGAGAGAGTGAATATGGGTGGTGGGGGGGGAGCAGCAGAAGGAGAGGGAGAAGCAGACTTCCCACTGAGCAGGGAGCCCAATTCAGGGCTCAATCCCAGGACCTCCGGATCATGACCTGAGCCAAAGACAGATGCTTAACCAACTAAGCCATCCAGGAGCCCCAAGATTTTATTTTTAAGTAATCTCTATAACCCAACATGGGGCTCGAACTCAAAACTCCAAGATTGGGACACCTGGGTGGCTCAGCAGTTGATTCAGCTCAGGGCACGATCTCGGAATCCAGGATGAGTCCCGTATTGGGCTCCTTGCAGGGGGCCTGCTTCTCCCTCTGCCTGTGTCTCTGCCTCTCTGTGTGTGTGTGTGTGTGTGTCTCTCATGAATAAATAAATAAAATCTTAAAAAAAAAAAACCTCCAAAATTAAGGATTGCATGCTCTCCTGACTGAGCCAGCTGCCTACTCCTAATTTCTAATTTGTTACTTCTAATTCCACTACAGTCTTAACCAGAAAAATAGTCTGATCTGGATTGTGTATTCAGTAAAAAGGAAATTGGCTTTGAGGAATAAGAGGCTCTGCAGTTAGGTGAGATGGCAGCCAGATAGACGCTATTGTGATACAGGTAACCCAGGATATTCAATTGGAAATGTCAAATGAGGCACCAAGATAAAATAGACTTAAAACCCCAACATAAGATACCAGACTAAGATGAGAGTAGGACTAAAAAAAACTTCCCATTCAGAAAAAAGGTAGAGAAGGATCAAACGTGTGGAGACCAAGAGGAGATTGATGAAGATTTCTTTGAGGAGAGCTGCTGGTGAGGGTGAATCTCATCCCCTCAACCCACCCATGGTAAAAGAAAGAAAAAAAAGATAACCCAACTTAAAAATGGGCAAAGGATCCTTTTAAAAATAAAACAGGGATCCCTGGGTGGTGCAGCGGTTTGGCGCCTGCCTTTGGCCCAGGGCGTGATCCTGGAGACCCGGGATCAAATCCCACATCGGGCTTCCGGTGCATGGAGCCTGCTTCTCCCTCTGCCTATGTCTCTGCCTCTCTCTCTTTCTCTCTCTGTGACTATCATAAATAAATAAAAATTAAAAAAAAATAAAAATAAATAAAATAAAAAAAAAATAAAACAAAACAGGGATCCCTGGGTGGCACAGCGGTTTGGCGCCTGCCTTTGGCCCAGGGCGCGATCCTGGAGACCCGGGATCGAATCCCACGTCGGGCTCCCGGTGCATGGAGCCTGCTTCTCCCTCTGCCTGTGTCTCTGCCTCTCTCTCTTTGTGACTATCATTAATAAAAAATTTTAAAAATCTTTAAAAAAAATAATAAAAAAATAAAAATAAAAATAAAACAAAACAAAAACATGAGCAGAAGGAGGGGCAAAGGGAGAACCAGACTCACGCTGAGCTGGGAGTCTGATGCAGGGCTCCATCCCAGGGCCTTGGGATCATGACCCGAGCCAAAGACAGACGCTAAACTGACTGAGCTACTCAAGTGCCCCTTCTTTAAAAAAAAAAAAAAAATTAAGATTTTATTTATTTAATTGAGAGAGAGTGAGAGAGACAGAGACCAGCATGAGGGGTGGGGGAACAGAGGGAGAGGGAGAAGCAGACTCTTCACTGAGCTGGGACCCGACATCGGACTCAATCCCAGAACCCTGGGATCATGACCTGAGCTGAAACAAAGGATCTTAATAGAAATTTCACCAAGGAAGACATGCAAATAGCCAGTAAGCACACAAGGGGCTGTTCAAGATCATTAGCCATTAGGGAAATGTGAGTCAAAAATCACAATAAGATACTACTTCATTCTCACCAGTAAGGCTATAATAACGGAAGAGAAGGAGAGCAAGAGGAGGAGGAGGAGAAAGAAAAGAGGTCATGGCAGTGGTAGTGTTGGCCAGAGAGGATAAACTGGAATTCTCATAGTCTGCTGGTGGGAACGCAAAGTGGTGCTGCCACTTTGGAAAACAGTCTGACAGTGCCTCAAAAAGTTGAACATAGCACTATCATATGATCCAGCAATTTCACTCCCAGCTATATAGACCAAGAGAAGTGAAAACATATGTCCACACAAAAACTTGTACTTGAATATCTATTAGCAGCATTGTTCACAAAAGCCAAAATGTGGAAACAACACACATTTCCACCAACTGACAAAATGTGGTATATCCATATAATAGAATACACTTGGAATTAAAAGGAATTAAGTACTGCTTCATGCAACAGCATGGATGAATCTTAAAAATATTCTGCTGGGGGGACTCCTGGTGGCTCAGTGGTTGAGTGTCTGACTTCGGCTCAGGTCATGATGCTGGGGTCCCAGGATCAAGTTCCACATTGGGCTCCCTGCATGGAGCCTGCTTCTCCCTCTGCCTATGTCTCTGCCTCTCTCTCAATTTGTGTCTCTGATGAATAAATAAATAAAATCTTTAAAAATATATATTCTGCTGGTGAAAAGGCAACTAAAGAAGACCATGTGTTACATGAGTGCATTTATATGAAATATCCAGAATGGGAAAATCTATAGAGATGGAAAATATATTTCAGTGGTTACCTAAAGCTACTCTGGGTCAGGCGGACAATAATATTCTCAGATCAGATCTGTGGTGATAGTTGCACAACACTGTGAATATACTAAAAGCACTGAGCTGAATGCTTTAAATGTGTGAATTGTGTGGTACGTGAATTATATACCAATAAATCTGTTAAAAAGAAAAGAAGAGAAGAGAGAAAGAAAACCAGAGCTGGAAATGTTCCCAAATGCTGCTCTAAAATTAAACACCCTCTTGTATCCTCTTGCTACCCAGTGACTTGTCGGATCGATTCAACTGTCCCAGATGTTTTCCTTATTTCCTGCCTTGGAGCTGTGCTCTGTAATTGAGTATTAGCAGAAAGTTAATAAAGACAACACATCCTTTGTTGTTAAACTTTACACAGTGTTTAGCATTTTCCTCCAACATACACATTTCCTCTGTTTTCCCACTGCAGCTGAGCTGCCAAAACCTTGTAGGGAAAATAATTACCCTTCTACACCCCTTCCTGCTTTCATAACAGTCCCAATCTTTTGTTCATCATCAAGTGTTTATAGCAAACTAACATTTTGCTTGCCTTTCCAGGAGGTTTTAAATTCACCAAACTGTTCACCAAATTAGGCCCCCCCCTCTTCCCTGCTTTGGGGGACAGGAATAGGAACAATAGGATTCACTATTTCTGGATCTCTCCATTTTTTGGAGGCTAATTCACTTGCCAGAAAGAAGTTGTTTTGCTTTCTTTTTCCTCGAAAAGCAATTTTTTTTTTACTTCCCAGAAATACTATGAGGATTTTTTATCAAAGTTTAGTCACATTTAGTTCTATCCTTGACGCCACTTTCAAGTTTTTCTGCTATTCCACACCCAACCATTTAACAATTTTTTCATCACGATATTCCTTAGATGGTATGTGACTGAAGATAACCTTTCTGAAAGTTAGCTGGGCCCTGTTCTCTAAATCAGAACATTTGCTTTCTAGACTGCTTTATATAGTTTCTTCTTCCTATAATCTAAAACGACCTTGCCTATGAATATTAGAGAACAGAATATAAAAACTTTTTTTCATAAGTCTCTAAATAAGGCATTAAAAAAAACCAAAAATAGCATTATATTCACTAAGTCACCATATCATATTTTATCTATAAGCAACTTAATTCTATATTTTTTAAATATTATTTATTTATTCATTCATGGGAGACACACACACACAGAGAGAGAGAGAGAGAGAGAGAGAGGCAGAGACACAGGCAGAGGGATAAGCAGGCTCCACGCAGGGAGCCCGATGCGGGACTCGATCCCCCGTCTCCAGGATCACGCCCTGGGCCAAAGGCAGGCACCAAACCGCTGACCCATCCAGGGATCCCCTTAATTCTATATTTGTATGCCAGGTCTACCCTCTAAAGGTAGAGTAGAGAGGTATTGTGCCTCTCTCTCTCTCTCTTTTTTAAGATTTTATTTATTTATTTGACAGAGAGAAGGCAGGGAAAGCACAAGCAAGGGGAGCGGCAGGCAGAAGGAGAAGCACACTCCACACCAAGCAGGGAGCCCAACATGGGGCTCGATCCCAGGACCCTGAGATTATGACCTGAGCAGAAGGCAGATGCTCAGCAGACTGAGCCACTGAGGTACCCCAATATCTTTTTTTTTAAATAGCAAATTAAATGAAAGTGTAGTAAACATCTTACTTTAGCAAAAAGCTGAGTGTTGTAGAGGATGAGTTCTGAATTTTTCAGCATGCGTTTTATATCTACAAATTATTAATATCATACATAAAGTTTAAAACAAAAGTATTTGCCTTCTTACCTGAAAGAATATAACTTTTTTTTTAAAGATTTTATTTATTTATTCATGAGAGGCACATAGAGAGAGAGAGAGAGAGGCAGAGACACAGGCAGAGGGAGAAGCAGGCTCCACGCAGGGAGCCCTACACAGGACTCAATCCCAGGTCTCCAGGATCACGCCCTGGGCCAAAGGTGGTGCTAAACCACTGAGCCACCTGGGCTGCCCTGAAAGAATATAACTTAAGATTTACTCTACATTCTCATACACTGCTAGAGGGAATGTAAAATGGTACAGTCACTTTGGCAGTTCTTCAAATGGTTAAACAGAGTTAATGTAAGACCTAGCAGTACACCCAACATAAATGAAGACATATATATACACAAAGACTTGTACACGAATGTCTATAGCGGCACTGATCCTAACAGCCAAAATGTAAAAGCAACCCAAATATCCATGAAAGGATGAATTACAAAATACAGTCTATATCTACAAAAGGATAGTATTCAGCAATAAAAAGTAATAAAATGTTGGGGTACCTGGCTGGCTTAGTCAGTAGAGCATACAACTCTTGATCTCAGGGTTGTGAGTTCAAGCCATATTGAGTATAGAGATTACTTAAAAATAAAAAAAAAATATGGGGTGCTTGGGTGGCTTAGTTAAGCGTCTGCCTTCCGCTCAGGTCAAGACCCCAGGACCCTGAGATCAAGCCCCACATGGGGTTCCTTGCTCACCTGGGAGCCTGCTTCTCTCTCTCCCTCTGCCCCTCCCCCTGCTGCTGCTTGTGCATGCTCTCTCTCTCAAATAAATAAATAAAATCTTTAAAAAAAATTTATTTTTTAAAGATTTTATTTACTTATTCATGAGAATACACAGAGAAGAAAGAGAGAGAGAGAGAGAGGCAGAGACACAGGCAGAGGGAGAAGCAGGCTCCATGCAGGGAGCCCGACGTGGGACTCAATCTTGGGTCTCCAGGATCAGGCCCTGGGCTGAAGGCAGCGTTAAACCTCTGAGCCACCCGGGCTGCCCTAAAAAAAACTTTTTTTTAAATGGGACCCCTGGGTGGCTCATTGGTTGAGCATCTGCCTTTGGCTCAAGGCATGATCCTGGTCCTGGGATAGAATTCCACATCAGGCTCCCTGTGAGGAGCCTGCTTCTCCCTCTATTTCTCTGCCTCTCTCTGTGTGTCTCTTGTGAATAAATAAATAAAATCTTAAAAAAAAAAAAAAGAAAAGAAAAGAATGAAGCCCTGCTTGATACAATATGAACCTGAAAAACATCATGCTAGGTAAAAGAGTCACAATCACAAAAAAAACACATATTTTATAATTCCATTTTTATGCAACATCCAGAATAGGCAAATCTATAGAAAGAGAAAGCAGATTAGTGGCTCTAATCTGGGTAGAGGGGTAGGGTGGTAAGAAGAGTGGAGGGAAGAGTGGTGGAGGGCTTTGATAGTATGTGTGAGGTTTCTTTTTGGGTAATAAAGTATCCTAAAATCAATTGTGATGATGGCTGCACAAACCTGTGAATGTAATAAAATGCCATTGATCTGCACACTTTTTTTTTTTTTTAAGATTTATTTATTTGAGAGACAGAGAGATTACAGAGTAGGCAGCAGGATGAGAGAGAATCTCAAACAGGTTCCCCACTGTGTGCAGAGCCCAGTACACGGCTCAGTCTCACAACCCTGAGATCGTGACCTGAGCTGAAATCAAGAGTTGGACACTTAACTGACTGAACCACCCAGGTGCACCAATTTGCACATTTAAATAGGTAAACTGTACAGTATGTGAATTGTATCTCATGAAGCTGGGGTTTTTTAATTTAAATTTTAGTTAATATACAGTACAATATTGGTTTCTGGAACAGAATTCAGTTTCATCACTTCAACTCAATACCCAGTACTTACCGTAACAAGTGCCATCTTTAATACCCATCACCCATCTAGCCCATCCCCCACCTCCCTCCATCAACCCTCAGTTTGTTCTCTATTGTTAAGAGTCTCTAATGGTTTGTTTCCCTCTTTTTTCCTTTTCTCCTTTCCCATATGTTCATCTGTTTTCTTTTTTTTTTTTTTTTTTTTTTAATTTTTTTTTTTTTTTTTTTTTTTTTTTTATTTATGATAGTCACACAGAGAGAGAGAGAGAAGCAGAGACATAGGCAGAGGGAGAAGCAGGCTCCATGCACCGGGAGCCCGACGTGGGATTCGATCCCGGGTCTCCAGGATCACGCCCCGGGCCAAAGGCAGGCGCTAAACCGCTGCGCCACTTCTTTCTTAATTTCCACCTATGAGTGAGATCATAGGATATTTGTCTTTTCTGACTACTTATTTCATTTAGCATAATACACTCTAGCTGTAACCACATTATTGCAAATGGCAAGATTTCTCTTTTTTTTTAAAGATTTATTTATTTATTTATTTATTTATTTATTTATTCATTCATTCATTCATGAGAGACACACAGAGAGAGAGAGAAAGAGAGAGAGAGAGGCAGAGACACAGACAGAGGGAGAGGCAGGTTCCATGCAGAGAGCCTGACATGGGACTCGATCCTGGGTCTCCAAACCGCTGAACCACCCAGGCTGCCCCAAGATTTCACTCTTTTTGATGGTTGAGTAATATCATTGTGTATACTTACAATGTCTTCTTTATCCATTCATCAGTTGATGGACATTTAAAGCTGTTTTTAAAAAGAAAGATTTCCTCTACAGCCAAATGTCCATCAACTGATGAATAAACAAAATGTGATATATACATATAATGAATATTACTTAGCAATTAAAAGAGACAAAATATTGATATATGCAACAACCTGGGTAAACCTGAAAAACATTATGCTAAGAGAAGGGCACCTGGCTGGCTCAGTTGGTAGAGCATCGGACTCTTGATCTCAAGGTCATGAGTTCAAGCTCCATGTTGGGCATAGAGATTACTTAAACACATACCATTATGCTAAGAGAGAAAAGCCAGCCACAAAAGATCACATGTTGCATGGTTCCCTCCCATGAAACAGCCACAAAAGGCAAATCTATATAGAGGTAGAAAGCAGATTAAGGGTTGCCTGGGGCTGAGGGTAGGAACAAGAAGGACTGTTTGGCATAGAGATCTTTTTGGAGTAATGGAAATGTTCTAAAATTGTATTGTAGCAATAGTTTCACAACTCTGTAAACTTACCAAAAATCATTAACTTGTACATTTAAAGTATTATTTTATGGTCTTTAAAGTATAATCTCAATAAAGCAGTTTTATAAAAAAAGATTTATTCTAAAAAAATTTTGAAGAGGCAAATAACCCAATTTTTCAAATGGGCAAAATATATGAATAGGCAATGTACAGAAGGGAAAATACGAATGAGCCAAGAACACAAAAAGATGTTCAACTCACTAGTTGTAATTCCAGAAAATTCTCCTTATCTCAAAAAGAAACTCCATCCCGGAGGATCCCTGGGTGGCTCAGTGGTTTAGCGCCTGCCTTCGGCCCAGGGCGCGATCCTGGAGTCCTGGGATTGAGTCCCGCATCGGGCTCCCAGCATGGAGCCTGCTTCTCTCTCCTCCTGTGTCTCTGCCTCTCTCTCTCTCTCTCTCTATGTCTATCATAAATAAATAAATAAATCTTTAAAAAGAAACTCCATCCCTATTAACAGCCTTTCTTTTTTTTTTAAGATTTTATTTATTTATTCATGAGAGACACAGAGAGAGAGAGAGAGAGAGAGAGAGAGAGGCAGAGACACAGGCAGAGGGAGAAGCAGGCTCCATGCAGGGAGCCCGACGCGGGACTCAATCCCAGGACTCCAGGATCGCGCCCTGGGCCGAAGGCAGGTGCTAAACTGCTAAGCCACCCAGGGACCCCCAACAGCCTTTCTAATTCCCTATTTCCAGGCCCTAGCAACCTATAATCTACTTTTTGTCTATGAATTTGCCTATTCTGAATATTCCATGTAAATGGAATCATACAATGTGTGGTTTTTAAAAAAAAAAAAATGTGTGGTTTTTTGTTTCTGGCTTTTTTTTTAATTTAAAAATTGTTATTTTTAAATGTTTGTCCTGTGTTCCGGCATGTGTCCATACTTCATTCCTTTTTATGACTAAAAAATATTCCATTATATGGATGTATCACATTTACTTATCCATTTATCAGTTGATGGACATTTGGGCTGTACCCACATTTTGGCTATTATGAATAATGCTGTGATGAACATCTATCCACAGGTTTGTGTCTGAATATGTTTCCATTTCTCTTGGGTATATACCTAAGAGTGGAATTACTATGTCATAGTAATAATTCCATGTTTAACTTTTTAAGGAACTGCCAAACTATTTTCCAAAGCACATGTACCTTTTTACATGGAATGTAATTTTATTTTATTTTATTTTTTTTTTAATCTATTTATGATAGTCACACACAGAGAGAGAGAGAGAGAGAGGCAGAGACACAGGCAGAGGGAGAAGCAGGCTCCATGCACCGGGAGCCCGACGTGGGATTCGATCCCGGGTCTCCAGGATCGTGCCCTGGGCCAAAGGCAGGCGCTAAACCGCTGCGCCACCCAGGGATCCCTTACATGGAATGTAATTTTAAAAGCTGTTTACTAGTGTGGATATTTTTAATAGTAAAATACTATTATAAATTTATTGAACTAAACTTTAAAGAATATTTTCAGGATTCCTGGGTGGCTCAGTGGTTTAGCGCCTGCCTTCAGCCCAGGGTGTGACCCTGGAGACCCAGGATTGAGTCCCAAGTGGGGCTCCCTGCATGGAGCCTGCTTCTCTCACTGCCTGTGTCTCTGCCTCTCTGTGTGTGTCTCTCATGAATAAATAAATAAATAAAAATCTTAAGAAAAAAAAAAAAGAAACTGTCGTAGTGAGAATATATTCACTTATACATGTAATTTTATAAGACAATAAAAATCTGAAATTAAAAAAAAAATTAAAAAAAAGAAGAATATTTTCATCTGGCCCTAACACAATGGATTTCATTTTTTGTCTAAAAATATATGTTTCATATATAGTTATAAGACTATAATCATAGAGAACATACTTTTTTTTTCATTTTCAGTAACATATTTAGGTAGTCATTTGCAAGATTCATTTATTCAGACTTTTAATGATGGCATGATTACTATCAAAAAGATATAAAGTAGATTCAAGGGATCCCTGGGTGGCGCAGCGGTTTGGCGCCTGCCTTTGGCCCAGGGCGCGATCCTGGAGACCCGGGATCGAATCCCACATCGGGCTCCCGGTGCATGGAGCCTGCTTCTCCCTCTGCCTGTGTCTCTGCCTCTCCCTCTCTCTCTCTCTCTCTCTGTGACTATCATAAATAAATAAAAATTTAAAAAAATAAATAAATAAATAAATAAAGTAGATTCAATACTATCATACAGTTTTGAAAACCTATTGCATTTCAAATGTATCTTCAAAAGACATGCTTTCATCAGTAGTATGTGCCAGTTAGAGAATCTAAGCTGTTTAACATTCAGAGTAAATGATGAAATTGACAGTTTCAAAATGTAACAGTTTTTTTATACTAAGAGCTTATAGTTTCCAGTTTCAAAGTGAAAAAAATATTAATCATTTGGAATTCAAGATTAGTCATTCTAGTTCTTGAAGTACTAATTAAAAAGGCAAAACTATTTTAAAAGACTAAGTATAAATATTAGCTAAAAACATTAGTGACTCAAATTACCAACCTTATATACATCCTCAATACATCTATTAAGTTCTTCTTCTGTCACCAAAATGATCCCTGGCACCATGTCACTCTCTGGAATCTCTAGAGAACAAAAAACAAAATAACCCATACTTAGTACCTCATTGAATAGAACTCAGGACTCAAGAAAGAAAATTTTACTAGAAAGAGAGTTCTCTAAGTAACAGCTAAAATTACAGACTTGACATGGTTACTAATGTACAACATCAAATATAAAATTTCATGAAATCTATGATGCTAATGATTATAAACACTCATTATTATTTTATGTATCACTAAAAAAGAAAAAACAAGTAACCTATGATACATTATGACTTAAAATTTTACTTGTATATTGAAGGATTGAAAAATTGGGGATTGGATTAAGTGAAAACGACAGAGTCAATGGTTATGTTGAGGTGACTGGTAGAAAATAATTTATTAAACTTTTCTCTACAGATGTGTTTAAAAATTTCCCTTTTAAAACTGGGACGCCTCAGCGGCTCAATGGTTGAGCGTCTCTGCCTTTGGCTCAAGTCAAGATCCCAGGGTCCTAGGAATAGACAAGTCAAATCTTTGAAAAAAAAAAAAAGTGGTTGTTTTTTTAAGATTTTATTAGTTTATTCATGAGAGACACAGAGAGAGAGGCAGAGACACAGGCAGACGAAGAAGCAGGCTCTGCGCAGGGAGCCCAATGTGGGATCTGATCCAGGACCCCAGCATCAGGACCTGAACTGAAGGCAGACACAACCACTGAGCACTCAGGTACCCCAGAAAAAAAGTTTTAAAATAGGGTGCCAGTCTGGCTCAATCTGTGGAGCATCAGACTCTTTATCTCAGGATTCTGAGTTTGAGCCCCATATCGGGTGTACAGATTACTTAAAAATAAAATCTTGGGGATCCCTGGGTGGCTCAGTGGTTTAGCGCCTGCCTTTGGCCCAGGACATGATCCTGAAGTCCTGGGATCAAGTCCCATGTCAGGCTCCCAGGATGGAGCCTGCTTCTCCCTCTGCCTGTGTCTCTGCCCCCATCTCTCTCTTTCTATGCCTATCATGAATAGAGGTAAAATCTTTTAAAAAAATAAGAACAAATAAAAAATAATTATAAATAAATAAATAAATAAATAAATAAATAAATAAATAAATAAAACCTTAGGGCAGCCCAGGTGACTTGGTGGTTTGGTGCTACCTTCAGCCCAGGGCCTGATCCTGGAGACCTGGGATTGAGTCCCACGTCAGGCTCCCTGCAGGGAGCCTGCTTCTCCTTCTGCCTGTCTCTGCCTCTCTCGCTCTGTGTCCCTCATGAATAAATAAATAAAATCTTTTAAATAAATAAATAAATAAAATCTTTTTTTAAATGCCCTTTTTAAAAACGATTTTATTTATTCATGAGAGACACACAGAGAGAGGCAGAGACACAGGCAGAGGGGGAAGCAGGCTCCCTGCATGGAGCCTGATGTGGGACCCGATCCTGGGACTCCAGGATCACGCCCTGGGCCGAAGGCAGGTGCTAAACCCTGAGCCACCCAGGGATCCCCTTAAAAAAATTCTTAATAGAGTTTTTAAGAAAATATTAAAAGAGGGGAAGTGGATCAGGGAAAAAGTGGAATAGGTGATAATAGGTGATGGGGATTAAAGAACATTTATTATGATGAGCACTGAATAAAACATAGAATTGTTAAATCACTATATTGGACATCCCAAACTAATATAACACTGTATGCTAACTAAACTGGAATGAAGATTAAAACACTTAACAAAAAATAAATAAATAAATAAAAATAAAAAATAAATAAAAAAAATAAAAATAAAACACTTAATAAAAAAAAGTATTAAGAGAGTTCTTTTTTTTTAATCTTTTTATTTTTTTTATTTTTTTTAAATTTTTATTTATTTATGATAGTTACAGAGAGAGAGAGAGAGGCAGAGACACAGGCAGAGGGAGAAGCAGGCTCCATGCACCGGGAGCCCGACGTGGGATTCAATCCCGGGTCTCCAGGATCACGCCCTGGGCCAAAGGCAGGCGCCAAACCGCTGCGCCACTCAGGGATCCCAAAACAAGGATTTCTTAAAACTTCACAAGGGAGTCCAACTCTTCTAAAACACTTCAGCACTATT
The DNA here is from genome assembly GCF_003254725.2 of Canis lupus dingo. Lineage (NCBI taxonomy): Eukaryota > Metazoa > Chordata > Mammalia > Carnivora > Canidae > Canis > Canis lupus. The sequence continues at coordinate 80,708,093 of NC_064247.1, forward strand.
ACTGATATCCATATTTTGCCACAATATATTATCCTCTGTGCCACCAAGAGTGCAGGTGATGTGATATTTCTTAAGAGTTCACCACTCTAGGGATCCCTGGGTGGTGCAGCGGTTTGGCGCCTGCCTTTGGCCCAGGGCACGATCCTGGAGACCCGGGATCGAATCCCACGTCGGGCTCCCGGTGCATGGAGCCTGCTTCTCCCTCTGCCTGTGTCTCTGCCTCTCTCTCTCTCTCTCACTGCGTGCCTATCATAAATAAAAAACAAAAAACAAAAAACAAACAAACAAAAAAAAAAGAGTTCACCACTCTACTATTTTTTTTTTATTGGTGTTCAATTTACTAACATACAGAATAACACCCAGTGCCCGTCACCCATTCACTCCCACCCCCCGCCCTCCTCCCCTTCTACCACCCCTAGTTCGTTTCCCAGAGTTAGCAGTCTTTACGTTCTGTCTCCCTTTCTGATATTTCCCACACATTTCTTCTCCCTTCCCTTATTTTCCCTTTCACTATTATTTATATTCCCCAAATGAATGAGAACATATAATGTTTGTCCTTCTCCGACTGACTTACTTCACTCAGCATAATACCCTCCAGTTCCATCCACGTTGAAGCAAATGGTGGGTATTTGTCATTTCTAATGGCTGAGTAATATTCCATTGTATACATAAACCACATCTTCTTTATCCACTCATCTTTCGTTGGACACCGAGGCTCCTTCCACAGTTTGGCTATAGTGGCCATTGCTGCTAGAAACATCGGGGTGCAGGTGTCCCGGCGTTTCATTGCATTTGTATCTTTGGGGTAAATCCCCAACAGTGCAATTGCTGGGTCGTAGGGCAGGTATATTTTTAACTGTTTGAGGAACCTCCACACAGTTTTCCAGAGTGGCTGCACCAGTTCACATTCCCACCAACAGTGTAGGAGGGTTCCCTTTTCTCCGCATCCTCTCCAACATTTGTTGTTTCCTGCCTTGTTAATTTGCCCCATTCTCACTGGTGTGAGGTGGTATCTCATTGTAGTTTTGATTTGTATTTCCCTGATGGCAAGTGATGCAGAGCATTTTCTCATATGCATGTTGGCCATGTCTATGTCTTCCTCTGTGAGATTTCTGTTCATGTCTTTTGCCCATTTCATGATTGGATTGTTTGTTTCTTTGGTGTTGAGTTTAATAAGTTCTTTATAGATCTTGGAAACTAGCCCTTTATCTGATATGTCATTTGCAAATATCTTCTCCCATTCTGTAGGTTGTCTTTGAGTTTTGTTGACTGTCTCCTTTGCTGTGCAAAAGCTTCTTATCTTGATGAAGTCCCAATAGTTCATTTTTGCTTTTGTTTCTTTTGCCTTTGTGGATGTATCTTGCAAGAAGTTACTATGGCCGAGTTCAAAAAGGGTGTTGCCTGTGTTCTTCTCTAGGATTTTGATGGAATCTTGTCTCACATTTAGATCTTTCATCCATTTTGAGTTTATCTTTGTGTATGTCACCACTCTACTATTGTCTTCATGGTTTTTTTTTCTAAGTTGCTGATGTCCATTCTACAAGTTTTTTTTTTTTTAAGATTTTTTATATATTTATTCATGAGAGACACAGAGAGAGAGAGAGAGAGAGAAGAGAGAGAGGCAGAGACACAGGCAGAGGGAGAAACAGGCTCCATGCAGGGAGCCCAACTGGGACTCGATCTCAGGTCTCCAGGATCACGCCCTGGGCTGAAGGCAGTGCTAAACTGCTAAGTCACCCGGCAGCCCCATTCTACAAGTTTTAATGCTCATTTGCAGGCACAGACAATGCCATGATTGCTGCCTGGGAAACAACAATAATTGTGAGATGCATCTTGATATCAGAGTTGTTAAAATGTGAAAAATATTTCCAAAATTAAAGTTTTTTATGTGAAAAGCATGTGTACCTTAGAATTGATAAAATATGATAATTCATCATTATTGTCACATAGTCTTAAAAATGTGATACAATATGAAAAATGAAGTGAGAAAGCCTATCTTTTTGGATTGTTTTTCCAGTGGCAATGATGGGCTATCTATCTAAAACCAGTCCGACTATTAGATAGTCCTTTTTTGTTATCCATAGATTATCAATGCAAAACATGCAGTTGGTGTTATAAATATAACCTAACACATGAAGAAAGGCCTGGCAAACAGATGTCCAATAAATATTCCTAAAATGAATGAACAAGGTCCAGGATGAAAATAATTGATCAACAAATGGACTGAATCTAGGCCTCCCAAGAATAGTGCTTTTAGACCAGGGCTCAAACTTGAACACTCATTTGAATTACCCAGAAGGGTCTATTAAACACAGATTGTTGGGACCCACACCAGCACTTATGATTTAGTAGGTCTGGGGAGAACCCATTTATATTTCTAATAAATAATAATAAAGTTGTATTCTTTTTTAAAAATATATGCAAAGCTGCTACAATCCTTTTTTTTTTCTTTTTTTTAAGATTTTTTAAATTTATTTACTCATGAGAGACACACACAGAGAGAGAGAGGCAGGCAGAGACACAGGCAGAGGGAGAAGCAGGCTCCATGCAGGGAACCCGACATAGGACTCGATCCTGGGTCTCCAGGATCAGGCCCTGGACTGAAGGTGGCGCTAAACCGCTGAGCTACCCAGGCTCCCCTAAAGTTGTATTTCTGATAAATTCCCAAGGTGATGCCGATGCTGCTGGCCCTAGGACCACACTATAAGAACCACTGCCGCAGACTAGAACACCTCATCAGTTACAGACAAGAGAATAAATAAATTAGTAATGAGGTATTAGTCTTAGTACATGAAATTAGATATATAAGAATCTTAGGCCCTAATACTGAAGTCCAACAGAAAGAATACTTCAAGGGGCTCAACTGGCTCAGTCAACAGAGCATGAGACTTTTGATCTTGGGGTTGTGAATTCAAGTCCCAGGTTAGGTGCAAAAATTACTTAAAAATAAAAATCTTTAGGGGTGTCTGGGTGGCTCAATCAGTTAAGTGTCTGCCTTCGGCTCAGGTCATGACATCAAGCCCCATGGCAGGCTCCCTGCTCAGCTAAGGAGCCTGTCTCTCCCTCTCCCTCCTGCTCATGTTCTTTCTCTCTCTCAAACAAATAAATAAATATATAAAATCTTTTAAATAAATAAAATTTACCTTGGGGTGGTGAGGTAGAGAGCCTCATGCTCAGGGGGTAGACTGTACTTAATTTTTTTTTATCTTAAAAAAATAGGAGCGGGGGGTGGGGCGGGGTGCGATCCCTGGGTGGCTCAGCGGTTTGGCGCCTGCCTTTGGCCCAGGGCGCAATCCTGGAGTCCCGGGATCGAGTCCTGCATCAGGCTCCTGGCATGGAGCCTGCTTCTCCCTCTGCCTGTGCCTCTGCCTCTCTCTCTCTCTCCCTCTCTCTGTGTGTCTACCATGAATAAATAAATAAAATCTTTAAAAAAAAAAAATAGGAGGGGTGATGAGGTAAGGAGAAAGAAAAACTCTTTTTTTCTTTTTCTTTTTTTAAAATTTTATTTATTCATTCTGAGAGACACACAGAGAGAGAGAGGCAGAGACACAGGCAGAAGGAGAAGCAGGCTCCATGTAGGGAGCCCGACACGGGACTCAATCCCGAGTCTCCAGGATCACACCCCGGGCCAAAGGCAGGCGCCAAACCACTGAGCCACCCAGGCTGCCCAAGAAAAGCTCCTCTTTATAAAAGCTCCCCTAATCTGATGGAGACTAAGAAAAAATATTGTCATCCTATGTAGTATTGCTGCTGAAATGTTTCATCTGTATCTAATCATGAGGAAACAATTAGACATACAAATTACAGAACATTTTATAATCAAGGCTCTTCAAAAATATCATGAGGACAGATGCCATCCATCCTCAATGTGGCCTGGGTACCCGGCCTGAACCCCACCATGGAGTGCTGCTAAGGCTGGGAGAACAAGGACCTGAACCAGGACAGAGAGGACCGGCAGCTGCTGCTGGACCTAGTGGCCTGGCCCCCCTTTCGAAGCCCTCACTGGAGCTAAGCCCAACTACCACAGCCTGCTTACACAGATAAGCAGGCCCTGCTCTCCCCCCATCCTTGCTCAGACAGCCAGCAACATCACTGACTTGTCTGCTGTGGATTCCCGGGGCGTGGAGCAGCACAAGTACATGGATCTGGCAAGGCAGTACAGCATGCTCCTGCTTGGTTGCGCTGAACAACAGCCTGACCCGCTGAAAGAAGCTGCTGCTGCCATCAACTCTCACCAGGCAGCTCCACCAAGTGCAGGCTAGAGAGCCCATCCCCTTCTCCGACTCACAGCAGGTCTCCAGGACAATTGCTTACGCCTATAGTGTACTTTCTCAGATCTGAGTGGATATAAGAGGCACAGTGTGGGGGGATGCACAGTTTGGGATTCATGTAGAAGAAGGATCCTGGAATAACTCTTCTCTCTTCACCCTGACTCTACTCTGCCTCTCCTATCCCTCAGCCTCACACTGTGGCTCATAGTACCCTAACCTGCTACTCATCACAGAAAAGAGTATAGAGGAGAAGAGTGAGGCTCGAAGCCTCAGCAAACAAGGATAGCACAAGGAAGGGCAGAACCATTTGGGACTGGCCTTCAAAGCCCTCTCCAAGATAGGGGGTCAAAAGATTGGGCCTAGTAGGTCTTCAGTCACTGGGAAGGTGGAGGTAGCACTGTGAAGGTGATCCTTTTGAAGCCTATGGAGTCCCCTTCCCACCCTTTCTCTTGGCCTCACTCCTGTCCCCCTGTCCCTGTCTTAGCACTCACATGCATCTCACTAGGGTTTGTGACTGCAGTCTGGATGAGCTTCTATTCAAATGAATTGAGTCTGTATTTCTAGCATCCTGGGTTTTTACACGTTTGGAGTTTTGGAGTTTTGTTTTGGCTTGTCACCCTCAATAAAGAAAGTGTATTCATCTGGAAAAAAAAATGTCATTGTGAAAAACAAAAGACTAGGGTGTGGGACCCAGGAAATATAACAAAAATCCCCTACCCCTGGACAAGCAGAGCAGGACTAACTCCATTTTGTGCTGCACCGGCCACCTCCTGTATCACCCCCACATGACCTGCTTATTGCTTAAGGCGCTGCCCCACCCTAGTCAAGCTGATGGGCACACCCTAATCAGAAATCGGCTCATAACAATGTAATCCCCGCCCTGTGCCCACCAAAGTGCGTGCCAATTCTGACCAAAGTAATAGGCCAGTTCAAATGGATACTATAGGGTAAAATGTAATTCAATCAGCCACCTGCGTGCAGACGGACATGACTGTGCAACTTTCTGCGTATGTTACAATCCCATTGGCCAATGGCCCCTATAAAGCTGCTACTCCTCTTAGTCTCGGGGTCCAAGTCCCTGCTCCGCTGTGTCAGGTATACTTGGATCCAAGCTCGAGCTTGTAAATAAACCCTCGTGTGTTTGCATCGGTGTCGGCTCCTTGGTGGTTTCTCGGATTTGCAATCTTGGGCACAACACAGGGAACTACTCTACATTAATGCAAACTAAAAAGATAAAGCCAGTAAGTGAAATGCATGATTCTTGGCTGGATTCTTGATTTTAAAAAACAGCTACAGGGATGCCTGGGTAGCTAAGTTGGTTAAGTGCCTGCCTTAGGTTCATGTCATGATTCCAGTGTCCTGGGATCAAGCCCCACATTGGACTCCTGGCTCAGTGGAATCTGTTTCTCCCTCTGTTCCTCGCCCTGCTCGTGATCTCTCTCTCTTTCAAATAAATAAAACAAATCTAAATAAATAAGTATAATAAAAAATATTACAGAGAAAATTCTTGAAAAAATTTGAGAAATTTGAATCAAGTGTGCACATTATTTTTTTAACTTTATGTATTTTTAAGTAATCTCTATGCTCAACATGGGACTCAAACTCATGACCCCAGGATCAAGAGTTGCATGCTTTTCCAGCTAAGCCAGTCAGGCACCCTGAATCAAGTCTGTATATTAGATGATGCCTACAGCTAAGTCTCAAGTGCTTCAGAAAAATGTACACCTATAAAAAGAGAAAGATAAAGTGAATATGGCCAAAATGGTCAATCCGGGTAAGGTGTATAAAAGTGGTTTAATGTACTCTCCCTGGAACTTCTGTGAGGTGGATTTTTCAAAATAAAAAGTTGGGGGCAAAAGACAGCAAAACTAAAATCACTGCAATGCTACAGACTTACATCATTTAAATCTGAGACACTGAAGAAGATGCTTGAGAAGGATACCCAATCACCAGACTTCCTTCTTTACCTGCTGTATTTAAACATCGATGGAGAGGAGTTAGCAGTGGCTGAAGCAAATACTTTGAAGCCAATTGTGGGCGTTCTCTTGACATCGTTATAAAAGTAGTGGTGGCAACTCTTTGAAACTGTCGTACTGTCAATTTATCTTGAAAGTGAAATAAATCTAGAATCTACAAGGAAAAGTACATGAGGTAAATACAAGACTGTGCAAGGAACAGTGCATTAACTAGAGAAAGGACTAAAGTCTTTAGATTAAAAAATATATATTAAAAAAATTTTTTTAATTAAAAAATAAAAAATAAAAAACTTACTGCAATAATACTGATCCAACAGAATTTTTTTTTAATTTAACAACCCAGTATCAGAGGGTGTATGAATCAAGCTATGCTCTTATCAAATAATGCTATCAAATTTATAAAATACATGTTCATTGGAGAAAATTTGCAAAATAAAGTTTTAAGAAGAAAAATCATCCCAAAGCACTACAACATTTTTGATATACTTTTTCCAGTATATTTCCATATAATTTTTTTGAGACCACACTTAATATTCATTTTTACATACTGCTGAAATCTGCTCAGATTGTTATAAATTCCTCAAAAATATTATACCTAAGCTGTATGTAAGAACTTATTAAATTATTCCCTAATATCCAGACATTCAGTTTTCTCTCAAAATTTTGCTATTATGTACAACTAAAACTAATATAACACAGTATGTTAACTACACTAGAATTAAAATTAAAAACCTAGGGCAGCCCTGGTGGCGCAGCGGTTTAGCGCCGCCTGCAGCCAAGGGCATGATCCTGGAGACCCTGGATCGAGTCCCACATCTGGCTCTCTGTGTGGAGCCTGCTTCTCCCTCTGCCTGTGTCTCTGCCTCTCTCTCTCTCTGCATCTCTATGAATAAATAAATAAAATCTTTTAAAAAATTAAATTAAATTAAAAACCTAAAAAAAAAGGGCAGCCTGGGTGGCTCAGTAGTTTAGTGCCGCCTTCAGCTCAGGTTGTGATCCTGGGGTCCCAGGTTCAAGTCCTGCGTCAGGCTCCCTGTATGGAGCCTGCTTCTCCCTCTGCCTGTGTCTCTGTCTCTCTTTCTCTGTCTCTCATGAATAATTAAATAAAATCTTAAAAAAAAAACAAACCCTAAATAAAAGAATTTTTTGCTATTATAAATAGTGCCACCAAATGAAATATCTGAATCAAGGCATATAAATATATTTAGGGCCTAAAGAACCCTGGGCAGCCCCAGTGGTGCAGCGGTTTAGCACCGCCTACAGCCCAGGGCGTGATCCTGGAGACCCCGGATCGAGTCCCACCTCAGGCTCCCTACATGGAGCCTGCTTCTCCCTCTGCCTGTGTCTCTGACTCACTCTCTCTCTCTCTCTCTATGTCTCTATGAATAAATAAATAAAATATTAAAAAAAAATAAAATAAAGAACCTGTCATGCCTGAACTATCCCACAAAGGAGTCTATTTTATTCTCAAAGATAAATATAGTTCTCCAGTGCCTGTGACTGGTTCACCAAAGTATAAGCAACCAACAGAGAAGTGCATTTGTTCCTGACTTAAAAGTGACTCTTGCATTTTTCTGCAAACAGAAGTATCTTCTGTCCAAAACTATGTGACCTTTGACACTGCTCCAGAGAGACTAAAACATGTGACTTGATTTAATCAATTTGTTAAGAAGCAAAACTATAGCTATTAGATTCAGAAAATATGTACTCATCATCGCAAATGCCAACTTTGTCCTGTAGAACGATTTATGTGTAGTATTTTCAACATAACGTCTTTGCATTGTGATATTTTATTTCCATGCATGCCTATCCATGAGAACTCTGATGATAAGCATAACAACTGAATGACCTTCTTTGGACTCTACTCCAAAGGGTGTGTCTTACATCTAAATGCCTGGGGAATACTGGTTAAGAAAACTCCTTCCGTATTTTCCATGTATTACATTAGCAAAAAAAAAGAAAAGTCTTGTAACACATGGTGTAAGCAAAGGTATGGGAAAATAAATAAATAATATGAATAATATCAATCAAAAATTTAAATGCACACAACCTTTAAATGGATCATTTCAATTCTAAGAATTTTTCCTATGGTAATACTTGCACGTGTAAAAACTTGCATGGAGATTGGAGTGCCAGGGAGGCTCAGTCAGTTAAGCATCCGACTGTGGACTTCAGCTCAGGTCATGATCACAGGATCATAGGACTGAGCCTCATGTGGGGCTCCACGCTCAGCATGGAGTCTGCTTGAAAGATACTCTCCCTCTCCCTCACCCCCTGCTTGTGTGTTCTCTCTAATAAACAAATAAAATCTTTTTTTTTTAATTTTTATTTATTTATGATAGGCACACAGTGAGAGAGAGAGAGGCAGAGACACAGGCAGAGAGAGAAGCAGGCTCCATGCACCGGGAGCCTGACATGGGATTCGATCCCGGATCTCCAGGATCACGCCCTGGGCCAAAGGCAGGCGCTAAACCGCTGCGCCACCCAGGGATCCCAAAATCTTTTTTTTTAAAAAAGGATTCTCTCTCTCTCCCTCTGCCTCAACCCTACTCTCTCCTTCTCTTAAAAAAATAAAAATTGGGCAGCCGGGTGGCTCAGCGGTTTAGTCCCGCCTTCAGCCCAGGGCGTGATCCTGGAGACCTGGTATGGAGTCCCACATAGGGCTCCCTGCATGGAGCCTGCTTCTCCCTCTGCCTGTGTCTCTGCCTCTTTCTCTCTCTGTGTCTCTCGTGAATAAATAAATAGAATCTTTAAATAAATAAATAAATAAATAAATAAATAAATAAATAAATAAATATTTATAGACATTAACTGCAGCATGATTTGTAGTAGCAAAAGAATGGAAACAACTTATGCCCATTAACAGAAAGCTAGTTAAATAAATTATGGTAGATTAATATGGTGAAATACTACATAGCTATGAAAAGAATGAGGTAACTATATGAAATGATTCTAGATGAAATGATCTCCAAGATACACTGTTAAGTTAAAGAAGCAAAATGAAAAACAGTGTGTGTATACATTATTACTTGGATAAAAATTGGAATATATATACAGATACATATATAATTGGATACACATTAATATACAGAATATTGCCAGACAATAAATAAGAAATTAGTAACAGTGACTACTTTTTTTTTTAATTTTTATTTATTTATGATAGTCACACACAGAGAGAGAGAGAGAGAGGCAGAGACACAGGCAGAGGGAGAAGCAGGCTCCATGCACTGGGAGCCCGACATGGGATTCGATCTCGGGTCTCCAGGATCGCGCCCCGGGCCAGGGCCAAAGGCAGGCGCCAAACCGCTGCACCACCCAGGGATCCCAACAGTGACTACTTCTGAGGGACTAGAAACCAAATGAGATGAAGATTTATTTTTCTGTTTACTCTTCTGTGCTTTTTAAGTTGAATACCATGTTAATTTACCTTGTTTACTTAATACCTGCTTTTTTTTAACTAATTAAAAACACACAGAAAAGATAATGAACAAGATGAAATTTTAGTTTCTTATTCCAGCTCTTAAGAGCAAGCTGGGGGGGCAGCCCAGGTAGCTCATGGGCAGCCTGGGTGGCTCAGCAGTTTAGCGCCACCTTCAGCCCAGGGCCTGATCCTGGAGTCCCTGGATTGAGCCACATTGGGCTGCCCGTATGGAGCCTGCTTCTCTCTCTGCCTGTGTCTCTACCTCCCTCTGTCTCTCATGAATAAATAAATAAAATTTAAAAAAAAAAAGGGATCCCTGGGTGGTGCAGCGGTTTAGCGCCTGCCTTTGGCCCAGGGCGCGATCCCGGAGACCCGGGGTCGAGTCCCACGTCGGGCTCCCGGTGCATGGAGCCTGCTTCTCCTTCTGCCTGTGTCTCTGCCTCTCTCTCTCTCTCTCTCTCCCTGTGACTATCATAAATAAATAAAAATTAAAAAAAAAAATAAATGAATAAATAAAAGATTAAAAAAGAGCAAGCTGGGCTACTCATTTGACAATAGGGAGGCATTCTTAAACATAACAATTAGGTGGGTCTCTTCCATAGGTGTTTATTCACTTATTAACAAGGCCTGTCACCAAACAGAAAAACCTATTATATTGCTTTTACCTCCACCTTAGAGAAGCATTAGAGTCTCCTTTCTGTGAATAAGCAGATAATCCTCACACAGTGAGAAGAAACACAAGTGTTTACCTGGGGGCAGATATCCCTGTAGTAATCCTCTGGTGAAAGAGACTGCTGGGGACAAGAGGCCAAAATCTTTGCAATCAAGTCACACTTCTTCCAATCAGCAGCCGCTGCCTCAGCGTCACTACCGCCAGCGGCCCCAGCTGTCAGTGATGGACAGAGAGGTCAAAAACTCCTACTAGTTCCCCCATACAGTCCTTAAAATTTCTGCAAAAGTGTTCTTCTCTACTAAAAATTGGTTTTTTCTTTAATAAGATAATCTACCCCTTGGCACTTTCCATGTTGGTTTCTGGAAGTTCAGAGGAAAAAAGAGCACTTATTCATTGTAATGTTATTATTGACAGAGGTTGAATACTAGCTGCTTCTCAGTGTCTATTACTTTTATTATTATTATTGTTGTTATTATTATTATTATGTCTCTTTATATTCATCATGTCATTTAAACTGCCTTAAACCAAAGCTATACAGTAACAGGTATCAGATTTACCTTACTTCTTTAAATCACTGGAAAACTGGACAAACTTTATAAACAATAGTTTTTAGACACTGGACAAGTAGCCCAGGACAATGACCTCTGAGACAAAAAAAAGCAAACAAGGTGAACTCCATGAATGCCCTAGCCTACTGCTTAGAGAGAGCTTGGAGGCCACAACACATCAAAGGGGAACCCAAACAAAGCCTGGCATCTTGTTCAGTTAAAGAAACATGGTTCAGGGCAGCCCAGGTGGCTCAGCGGTTTAGCGCCTGCCTTCAGCCCAGGGCCTAATCCTGGAGTCCCAGGATCGAGTCCCACATCGGGCTCCCTACATGGAGCCTGCTTCTCCCTCTTCCTGGGTCTCTGCCTCTCTCTGTCTCTGTGTCTCATGAATAAATAAATAAAATCTTTAAAAAAAAAAAAAAGAAACATGGTTCAGAGTTCAGGGAGGTTAAGGCAACTAGAATTTTCAGAGTAAAATACCAGAAAAGAGGTATGTAAAGAGAGAGCTCCAGAGATCTGCAGAGGTGTCCTCATTCAAATCTTTAGTATAGTATATAACCTGTGTATATGTGCAAATAAACAAACAAAAAACCCACAAAACAAACAAACAAACAAAAACAAGGCTGAGGCAAGAACCACCAGAAAGAAGTAGGGGAAAAAGTCCCTAAAGTTCACAAGGGCTGGAAACAGGTTGTGTTCCCACTAGCTTGCATGGAAAGGCCTCCTAATATATACACAGGGCATTAAGTAAAATCTCAGAATGCTATTGGCTTAGAAGTGGGGCCAAATTACCTCAGATTAAAGGTTACTCTAGGGACGCCTGGCTCAGCAGGGAGTCTGCTTCTCCCTTTCTCTTTGCCCCTCCCCTCCACTTGTGCTCTCTCTCTCTCTCTCTCTCTCTTTAAAAAAAAAAAAAATCTGTAATGAAAAATACACTGGATGGGATTAACAGCAGATTAAACACTGCAGAAGAAAAAAATCAATAAACCTGAACACATAGCAAAAGAAATCACCCAAAATGAAACACAGAAAGACTGAGAAACAAAACAAAACCAAACAAAAAAACACAGAGCATCAGTAACTTATAGGACAACATTAAGCATAATATTAGGTGTAATTCAAATTCCAAAAAGAGAGAAGAGGGGTACCTCGCTGGCTCAGTGGGTAGAGCATTCAACTCTTGATCTCAGGCATTGTGAGTTCAAGCCCCACATTGGGGCTCAAATTTTTTTTAAAAACAGTTTTAGAGAGAAGAGAGGATAGAAAAAATTTTGAAGACAATGTCTAAACAATTTCCAAATATGATAAAAACTATAAAACTCAGCTCTAACAAGCTCAAGAAATGTTAAGCAGAGAAAAAGAAGAATATCACCCACACCAAGGAATATCATAATCAACTTCTAAAAACCAGTGACAAGGAGAAAATGCTTAAAAGTAACCAGAAAAAGAAAGATCTATCACATGTAGGGGAACAAAGACAAAAATGACGGCAAAAATATTTTTGAAAAGCAAGGTGAGGGGTCCCTGGGTAGCTCAGCGGTTTGGTGCCTGCCTTCGGCCCACGGCGTGATCCTGGCTTCCCGGGATTGAGTCCCACATCGGGCTCCCTGCGTGGAGCCTGCTTCTCCCTCTGCCCATGTCTCTGCCCCTCTCTCTCTTTCTGTGTCTCTCATGAATAAATAAATAAAATATATTAAAAAAAAGGAAGGTAAAATAAAGACTTTTTCAGATAAACAAAAGCTAAAGGAATTCACAGCCAGCAGACCTGTACTATAAGAAATGCTGAAGTTCTTCAGGCAGAAGGAAATTTGAATTAAAATTTGGATTTACACAAAGAAATGAAGAACACCAGAAATGGCAAATGTGTGAGTAAATATAAATTGCCTCAAATCAGTTTTGAGAAGAAACAAGATTTAAATAGATAACAAAAAAATATATACATGCATAAGTAGAGGGGGAAAAAGCTCATAGCAAAAAATAGGGCTCTAAGCGTCTTACAGCAGCTCTCTAATTTGCATGACCTTGGATGAACTCTAACTTTTCTTCAGAAAAAGATTTGCAAGGACCTATTTGCATGTAGCAACTTCTCTCAAGTAACTGATAATTTTTCATTTTATTAGCCCTAGAAGCAAAGGCCAGCAGAACTAGGGAGGAAACATCAGAGTCACTTTAGACCAAATCTATCAACCATGTTGACTTCACATTTGTCTGATAGGACCAAGGTACATTTACCACACTAGAAATGGAAAATCAAGATTGATTCTTGTCTCTCCTCTTCCCTCCCCACATATCCAGCCCTTCATTAAGTTCTGGCAACGCTAGCTCTTTAAAAAAAAAAAAAAAAAAAAGTTTACTTAGTTAAGAGAAAGAGAGAGAGAGAGCATGCTCAAGCAGGGGGAAGAGCAGAGGGAGAGGGAGAAAGAACCTGAAGCAGACTCCACACTGAGCACAGAACTGGACGCAGGGCCCAATCCCATGACCCTGAGATCATAACCAGAGCTGAAATCAAGAGTGGGATGCCTAACCAACTGAGCCATCCAGGTGTCCCCGGAATGCTACCTCTTAAAAACCTCTTGCAAGTCATTCCTTTTTCTCCATTTCTACGGCCACTGCACTGATCCAAGCCACTGAGACCTCTCAGTTGACTGCTTAACTGATCTCCCTGCCTCTGCTCTTACCCAACCCATTCTTCACAATACATCCAGATAGGTATTTCTAAAATGTAGGTTTTGGGACAGCGATTGAGTGGCTGCCTTCAGCCCAGAGCGTGATCCTGGGGTCCCAGGATCAAGTCCCACATCAGGCTCCCTGCATGGAGCCTGCTTCTCTCTCTGCCTGTGTCTCTGTCTCTCCCTCTATGTATCTCTCATGATTAAATAAATTTTTAAAATCTTTAAAAATAAATAAATAAAATGTAGATTTGATCCAACTTCTCTCCTTCTTAAAACCTTCCATGGTTTCTCATTACCCTCAGAATAAAGTTCAAAATCTTGAACACCACACTCTGCCATCACTGCTTTACCCACACTGAAACTTCTTCAAAAACACTATGCTTTTTCTATGTCTGTTCCTTCATACATGCTATTCTCTTTGCGACTGAGCGTCTGCCTCAGCGATTGAGCGTCTGCCTTCAGCCCAGAGCGTGATCCTGGGGTCCCAGGATCAAGTCCCACATCAGGCTCCCTGCATGGAGCCTGCTTCTCTCTCTGCCTGTGTCTCTGTCTCTCCCTCTATGTATCTCTCATGATTAAATAAATTTTTAAAATCTTTAAAAATAAATAAATAAAATGTAGATTTGATCCAACTTCTCTCCTTCTTAAAACCTTCCATGGTTTCTCATTACCCTCAGAATAAAGTTCAAAATCTTGAACACCACACTCTGCCATCACTGCTTTACCCACACTGAAACTTCTTCAAAAACACTATGCTTTCTCTATGTCTGTTCCTTCATACATGCTATTCTCTTTGCCTATGTGTTAGTCTTCTCTCACTGTCAGCTAAAAAAGTCCTACTCAGCCTTCAGGGCCCAGTATAAATATCATTTCCATCAAGAAGCACTAAGTGTGTGGTAATTTGTTACAGCAGCAATAGGAAATGAATGTGCATGGGATATGGGAGATAAGGGACTAAACACAGAAGAAAGGCAAAGGAATCACCAGGATAAAAGTGAAGGGAGATCCCAGGAGGTTTGCTGTCCAAGAGATAACTAGTCCAGATTAGAGAAGACTCAGACAGAGATGTCTCCAAGAAGACCAAAGCAATAGAATATTGGGTGTATTTGAAAGGAGACTTAAACTGTGAGAGAATCTGAGAAGAGATTAGTGAGAGGTACATAAAAAACCTAGCAAACAAGTGGTTATTAACTGCAAGAAGTACAAAAGTTATGTAAAAAGAAAAGTAGTCATGGCATACTATACAACCCAGCTGTAAATAATAATTATACTGTTAGAAGAACATGAACACTGACTATTAACCTAACCAAAATTAGGACATGACTATTTAGGAGATGGAGTATGTCTGAGGGGAGTGGTGATAGAGTTCTAAAAGAGAGCAAAATCCTCTTCCACATGTGGTGAGAAGATGATAAATGCTGCCTAAAATGAAAAAAATTTTAAAGGTTCTGTAAATGCCTTAGAGGTAAATACCAGAAGAAACCTGCTAAAAGAGGTCAAAGTGCTTGCTTCTGGGTAAGGGAGATGGACTGGAATGGGGCCAAGGACTATTTTTCTCCGTAAGCCTTATACACCAATTTGACTCTTTATGCACAAGAATAATTTTGTTGAAAAAAATTTAAAAATGTAAATTAAAAATGACTACCATGCTTAGCATGATAATCAACATTTTTCTATTCCTGTGGACTTAGAGAATATAATTGAGGAAATGAATCCACAATTTCATTCTGAAGTGTGCATCTCTAAGGTCTCTCCAGCTTCAGAGAAGTGTTTTGTATATTAAGTCCTGAAGTGAAGTACTCCTAGTGCCCTGGCACAAAGCCCTTTCCCCTGGGGAATTTCACACTTTCTTGAGGTTTTTTTTTCTTAATATTTGTATTTATTTATTCATTAGAGGCACACAGAGAGAGAGAGAGAGAGAGAGAGGCAGAGACACAGGCAGAGGGAGAAGCAGGCTCCATGCAGGGAGCCTGATGTGGGACTCAATCCCGGGTCTCCAGGATCACACCCTGGGCTGAAGGCAGTGCTAAACCGCTGAGCTACTAGGGCTGCCCTTTCTTGAGAGTTTTACTTAAACGTTCTGGGCAATGTTCTCCTCTGATATTATAAGTTATTTGAAACAGCCAAGAATATTATTCAACAACATAAGCAGATTATTTTAGAAAAATCGTCTGTTTTAGAAAAATGGCAAGAAAATTAGTTTCTGTAAAAGAAGCTCATTAAGGTTTAATCTCCAAATTGAACCTCCTCAATCTCCACAAAGGCAGAGATAATTCACAATCAGGTTTTACAGTCAAGTGCTAAAGACCAATAATTCACCCTGCATCAGAGGAAACTGGATACCAAAGTAACAGAAACATTTTATTTCTTACCACCTGCTCCTTCCAAAATGCCCCGGACTACTGCCTGAACACCACTGGGTCTCATCAACCTTTCAGAGAGCAGCTGTCCACATAGACGCCGAAGCCAGGCAGGGGCCCGACACCTAACTTGTGTCTTCTCATCCATGCAGGACTAAAAAAGGAAGTAAAAGGTATGAATTCAGTGTCAGTAAAATAGATAGGATATGTAGAAATCATTAAAATATAGAAATATATACTGAGTCATACTGACAAGTAACAGTATGATAAACAGACTTCAGAAGAGCAGCATTTGGGGGTACCCAGGTGGCTCAGTTGGTTAAGCGGCTGCCATTGGCTCAGATCACGATCCCAGGGTCCTGGGATCAAGCCCTGTATCGGGCTCCTTGCTGGATGAGCAGCCTGCTTCTCCCTCTCCAATGCTCATGCTCTCCTGCTCTCTCCCTCTCTCAAATAAATAAATAAAATCTTTTTTAAAAATTAAAAAAAAGAACAGCATTTTTTTCCACAAAGAAACTTCCTTTAGTATCACCTATGAGAAAGTAGAAATACCATGAAACTTCAAGTGAAATATCAAGTGAAATTTCAAACCCAGAAATAGCCAAACACATAGGTGAATGAAATATAGATTTTAGAAACACAAAGTTAATGTAACCAATCTCTGAATGCAGCCCTTCCAATCAAATCTAGCTTCCATATAAGAGTCCTATGAAAGTTATTCATCACTAAGAGTACAATTTGTGACAGTAAGAGGGCAGCTGTTCCTTGCCTCCATGGTCTCAGCTACTCTGACTCCTTGTGGCACAGCAGTTTAAAAAAATACTTAAATTTCTTCAAGTGTTCCTTTCTGAGAGCTCTGTGGAACCACCATGAATAAAACAGAGACCTGGGGTCTCTGTTTGGGATCTAGACCTGAACTATGTTGCTGTCAATCATGATACATAACTACGTGAACATAATAATTAGTGACAGGGATGCCTGGGTGGCTCAGCGGTTGAGCATCTGCCTTCACCCCAAGGCATGATCCTGGGGTCCCGGGATCGAGTTCCGCATTGGGCTCCCTGCATGGAGCCTGCTTCTCTCTCTGACTATGTCTCTGCCTCTCTCTCTCTCTATATATATATGTCTCTCATGGATAAATAAATAAAATCTTTAAAAATAAATAAAAATTTAAAAATAAAATAAATAAAAATTAGTGACAGAAACATTTAATCCTAACTAGGCCCTCTTTCATTTAAGGAAGACTAATAATCACCACTTATGGAAGGGGTTATGATTTGCCAGCACTGTGATAAATAACTCCCAAATGATCTCAAAATGGACTTGCAAGGAGCTACTATCCTATCATTAAGGAAACTGAGAGATAGAAAGGTTTACTAATCCACATAACTGCACACTGGGGTTGAATCCTAATATGTTGATGTCCAGAGCCTCTGCTTTTTACCATGTTCTTATAATACATTTGATTTAATCTGGCAAACTGTGGAGTCATCCAGAAAAGCAGTGTGAGGCCAGGGGAGCCCAGTGGGAGGCTACAGTAATATTCTAGGGATGAGATGAAAATGACTTCATCTACAAGGTATCTTTATACCCAATTTCAGCTGGTCCTTGTTCCTGACCTACCACTAATGCCTCTGGCCCCTCACTCTTTACTCTATACCCATAACTAAACATAGATATTTAAGCAGATAGGTAACTCCATCATTAAATTAAAACATTTCAGATAAATCATTATTTTTAAGGAAAAAAGGAACTATCTTACACCTAGCAGAATATATACTCTTATGTTTTTCAAACAAAGGAGATAAAATAGTCCCAACAATAGCCCTAATGTTAAGTTCTTGATTATATAGACTCCATTCAAAGAATAAAATGTCCAAGTACTTCTGCCAGAAGAATGTATCATCAAACAATCAAATTTTAGTGTGTATATATATATATATATATATATATATAGCTCTGGTTTCAGAATGAATAAAATATATTTTAAATGAAATTGCCATATTCCAGTTAAATTTTTTAAATAAGCAAAAATTTTAAATAAATAAATAAAACGGCCATATTCTTGGGGAAAGTCATCATCATTCCATTAATAGAAAAATCCTTAAAAATTATCCTAATGCATAATTCTGATCACTTGTGATTTTTTGCTATTAAATAAGAATAAAGGGCAGCCCGGGTGGCTCAGCGGTTTAGCACCACCTTCAGCCTCAGGCCTGATCCTGGAGACCCGGGGTCGAGTCCCACGTCAGGCTCCCTGCATGGAGCCTGCTTCTCCCTCTGCCTGTGTCTCTGCCTCTCTCTTCCTATGTCTCTGATGAATAAATAAAATCTAAATAAATAAATAAATAAATAAATATAAATAAATAAATAAATAAAGTTGTGTATCTAACAACAACAACAGAAATTATCCTGACAGTCAGGGTACCTGGCTGGCTCACTGGTAGAGCATTTGACTTTTGATCTTGGGGGTGTAGTTTCTAGCCCCACACTGGATGTCGAGACTACTTAAAAATAAAATCTTTATAAAAAAAATTATCCCAAGGACCATTGTAACTGTTTTACAAATATCATTTAGTGATCTAAAGGATGAAATAAGGGATCCCTGGGTGGCGCAGCGGTTTGGCGCCTGCCTTTGGCCCAGGGCGCGATCCTGGAGACCTGGGATCGAATCCCACGTCGGGCTCCCAGTGCATGGAGCCTGCTTCTCCCTCTGCCTATGTCTCTGCCTCTCTCTCTCTCTCTCTCTCTCTGTGTGTGACTATCATAAATAAATAAAAATTTTTAAAAAAATAAAATAAAATAAATAAAGGATGAAATAAGACTCAACTAGATTATCACATTTCCCAGGAGAAGACAACATTCTGCACATGATCATTAATGATTCACCCACAAGAGTCCTCAGGCCTAAATACCTGGGGTGGTCCTCCCTGGAGAATGAGTAATTCTCGGACTGCTAACGGTTGATATGCTTGATCCAAGATGTCTCTCAAGGCCTCCCTAGATAGGGTTCTTTCCTCTTCTGTTAAAACCTAAAAGAAACATGTATTGGCTTTAGCAGGCAATAGAAGGTAATGTTTACAATACTGTATAAAAACACTTATGAGAGGACAGGAGGGCAGGCTTCTTTCTCTTTCTGGCTCCCTTCCACATGGAGGAAGTAATAATACTAAAATGCTCCTAGCCCCTTCTCCATCCCTTTGCTCACTCTGGGCAGGAGATCACATAGGCACTTACCTTATTGGTGAGTTTGGAATATACTTACTTATTGGTGAGTGTTGACATGTACAACTCAGCTCCTTTTATGTCTTGGGAGTAAGTGCACATTCTGCTCTGCTCTTCCTTGCCATGGACTTTACAGAGGCCTATCCCCTGCCATGGCGGAGCAGAAGGTGCTGCGGTTTCCCCATACTCCTTACAACTGGATGAGCAGTAAGGGTGTCTAACTCTGGAATGCACTGTTAAAAAGCCCAGCTGTCTCCATCAATTAAGTCATATACTTGACTTTGCACTTAGGAGTAATAGAAGTGACATTCCGAGTTCTCATCTCACTTTACTGGGTTAGCTTTTAATTCATTCAGAAGTTGGGCAGCAAAGAGGGGTGCTATTTGTTGAGTTCCCCTGAGCCTCACCAGTACTGTCCCCCTTTGGTTACTCAGTAAAGCAGTTAGGGTCATGCCCATTACCATTTAGCAACATGAAGCATAGGCACTGCTAAGAGCTCCTAACACTGGGGCTTTGCTCAGCTTCAAAACATACACCCGCTGTGTTTCCCCTTTTGGCAACTTCTCTTATCTCCCTCCTTGGTCCTTTCTGTGTGCTTCCCTTTTCTCCTTCCTTCTAGATACTCTGGGGCACTGTTTAAGTCATAGTAACAAGACCTGTCAATCCAGAACCCCTATCTGAGAGATGTGGTGGCAGTAGGCACTGATAGAAATGTACAGACTCATACCCTGTAGTGAAGAGCACAGTGCACTGCTCCCCGAAACATGAAGCCATGGAGGGAGCTCATAATTTCATGTTACTGCTCAGATGATAGCAACTTTTATTTATTTATTTTTTAAAGATTTTATTTATTTATTTACGAGAGACAGAGAGAGAGAGAGGCAGAGACACAGGCAGAGGGAGAAACAGGCTCTATGCAGGGAGCCCGACACGGGACTGGATCCCAGGTCTCCAGGATCATGCCCTGGGCCGAAGGCGGCGCTAAACTGCTGAACCATCTGGACTGCCTGATAGCAACTTTTAGACAACTATTTGTGAACATATGCAAGAGAGAGAACAGAAAAGGAAACAAACAGAGAAGACTAGTTTGGAGGGTGACAAAGAAATGAGGTGGGTAGGCATTATGAATCTGGCTCCAGGGGTTAAGGATTTTCCCTGCATCTGAGCCACACTGACCTTTGATAAATTCATATCTCAACAGCTTCCTCTGGCTAGGCTCCTACACTGATGCTGGTGGTCTTCTCATGGGAGGGGCACTGGTCCCTGCTATGTTCTACTTAAGAGTCTTGTCTACTCGGTTAATGTCTAATGCTTCTGTAACCTCCACGGCACCTTTACAATCCAGGTACTCAAATCCTTACCATGTCAGCAAAAAAACAGGCGCATACCCCAACAGCTAATAATAACAAGGAACACTGATTGAATTATGCAGTGTACTCAGTGCTTTACATTCTTCATTTCATTTAATCTTCCCAAGACCTTAATGAAGGAGAGATGAATAGTTTAATACTAATATTAGTAGTAATTACTTTTTGATAAGCACTACTGGGGATTGGGCTAGGTACTTTACCCACATTATCCTTAATCCTCACAACCACTTTCCAAGGCAGGTATCATTATACACATTTTATTAAAAAAGAAACAGAGGCAAAAGGAAAAAAAAAAAGAAAGAAAGAAACAGAGACTTAAAGACATAGCCTGCAACAGTTGTCAGAAAATAAAAAGAAACAGGGCAGCCCGGGTGGCTCAGTGGTTTAGCGCCGCCTTCAGTCCAGGGCATGATTCTGGAGACCCAGGATCAAGTCCCACATCGGATGGAGCCTGCTTCTCCCTCTGCCTGTGTCTCTGCCTCTCTCTCTGTCTCTGTCTCTCATGAATAAATAAAATCTCTAAAAAAAAAAATCTTCAAAAATATAAATAAATAAATAAATAAATAAATAAATAAATAAATAAATAAATAAAAAAAGAAACAGGTGAAACAGAGTCTCTAGGTATGCTAAGGACTAGCATCTAATAAATGAAACTCCAGCCTTCTAAAAAGATTCATTTATCCACTGCATATGTTTTGGCATTCAACAGGAATTCTAGGTCTTTCCAACAGCCCCTTTCCAAAAAACTAAGAGTTGTCTTTTATAAACACACACAAATATACACACATTCACACAGACACGTGCACATTCAGCATGTGTTTACCTCTTCCTCAGGTTTTTGTGACCTTCCCTTGTTTGGGCAGAATCCGAGCTGGCACAGACCGGCAGCAACATCCCCAAAATGGCGGCTGAAAATCAAGCTCCCCAGAGATGTGTGATGTGCAACATTTAGAAGAAGCTTGCAGCTGGTGTACAGTCTCCGGGCTGCATGAGGAGGAGCATCAAGACATACCACATCCTGAACAACGGCCCCAAACTCAGTTCTGCATCTCAAAGGGACTCCAACTCCGGGCATGAGATAGGGGCAGACACCCAAGGTGACTACAAACTGCAAGGCTGACTGGACAGTCTTCTGCTGTGAGATACTAAGTGTATCTGGGCTCAGGGCAGGAGCAGCTTCTGGAGTCCTCGGGTTGGGTTTACCCGGATTGAAACTGGCTGCAAGGTGGATCATGGTTTCCTTCAAGCACAATAGCAACAATAAGGTTTGAGAGGTAAAATTCCAGGTGACATCCACAGAGTTTTGAGGCCTTTCTGCCTTATTAGCCATTTCATCCCTTAGGAGTTTCAGTTTTTCCCAGTGAGGATCCTTCAGCAATTTGTCCTCCAAAGCAGACAGGTTAGAGTTTAAAGTAGCCAACAGGACATCATGTTTTGTGATGAGTAGTGAACCGGAATCCGATCCTTTTGAAGGAAAAAAAAAAAAAAAGATTACATACATGGGAAACAAACTACTTTTCTCTATGTGGAATGCCTTGGCCACTCCAGCTCATTCTCTAGGACCCGGCCCAGATGTCACTGCCCCTGGAAAGCCTCCCCCCAGTTGCACCACCCGAGCCTAAGCAGAATTCGAGACCATGCTTTCTATCTTCCCAAAGCACTCTGGGATGTGGTTAGAACGGCAGAACCTAAACACATTATACTTCATCTAGTTTGTTTCTATTCCTCACATGCTCAGAGGGCAGAGACCTTGTCTAGTCATCTTCCTGGGCTCAAATTGTAGCCAGAACAGAAAAATAAAAGGCGGAATACTTACCACAGAAAATGCATTCTAACTGTTCCAGGTGCCAGGGATAAAGCACTAAACAAAAAAAGTCTCTTCCCTCATAGGGCTTACATTCTAGTAAGGGAGGTCACAAATTACAGCCTAAGATTCAGAGGGGTTCATTTAATCACCTCTTTCCCACAAAACATCTATTTTCAATCTCCCCCCCCCCCACCCTGACCCTTCCTAAAATGGTCTTTCCTGCCCTCTACTGGTGAAGGAGCACTTACATGCTCATAGCAGTAGCTGAGGAGTTGACAACTGCCTTCTTGAAACACGCTCATCTCTTGGCTTCTGAGACACCTCAAGGGCCATCCCTCTATTGCCTCCACTGCCAACTCCTTCTCTACCAGGTTGCTGCTACGTTTTCCAGGGCTTCTCCTGAATTCTGCACTTTCCTCCTCAAGGATCTTCTCCAGGTCCATGTCTTTAAAAGCCATCTATAAGCTAATAACTATGAAATCTGTAGGCCCAGCCCATGATGGTCCTCTAAGTATTAAGATAAGTAAAAAGAAAATCACAAGTAGGCATTATTATAGTCATCGTTAAAACCAGAGAGAAAAAGAAAATCTTGGAAGCAGCCAGAAAAGTATGAGGCACTATCTATGAGGGATGATGCTGTGAATGACTATAAACTTACCAACAATGACTCCTAAGAGATGGTAGAAAAACATCTTAAAATACTGATAGAAGAGGGGTACCTAGATGACTCAGGTGGTTAAGCATCAGACTCTTGATTTCGACTCAGGTCATGATCGCAAGCTCATAATCTCAGGGTTGGGAGATGGAGCTGCAAGTCGGGCTCTCTGGGTGTGGAATCTGCTTAAGATTCTCTCTCCTGGGACGCTGGGTGCCTCTGTCAGTTAAGTGACAGATTCTTGGTTTCAGCTCAGGTCGTGATCTCAGGGTCATACGATCAAGCCCCTCATCTGGCTCCATGCTCAGGATGCAGTCTGCTTGTCCCTCTCCCTCTGCCCCTCCCACCGCTTCCTCAGTTAAATAAATAAAATATTTTTAAAAAGGGGGGGGGGGCAGCCTGGGTGGCTCAGTGGTTTAGCGCCACCTTCGGCCCAGGCCTGATCCTGGGCACCTGGGATCGAGTCCCACATCGGGCTCCCTGCGTAGAGCCTCCTTCTCCCTCTGCCTGTGTCTCTGCCTCTCTGTGTGTCTCTCATGAATAAATAAATAAATCTTAAAAAAAAAAAAAAAAGATTCCCTCTCTCTCTTTCCTACTATCCCTCCACCACTGCTCCTGCACACACTCTCTTAAAAAAGAGTAAGAAACAAAATGCCAACTCAGAATTCTAGATCTAGTAAAAATAGCTTTCAAAAATCAAAGAGAAGGGATGCCTGGGTGGCTCAGTGGTTGAATGCCTGCCTTCAGCTCAGGGCATGATCCTGGAGTCCTGAGATTGAGTCCCACATCGGGCTCCCTTCATGGAATCTGCTTCTCCCTCTGCCTCTCTCTCTCTCTTTGTGTATCTCATGAATAAATAAATGAAATCTTTAAAAAAAAATCAAAGTGAAATAAAGACATTTCAGATCATTGAAAACCAAGAGAACTATCAGCAGACCTGAACTACAAACAAATGGTAAAGGAAATTCTTCAAGCTGAAGGAAAATAATACTAGATGGAAACTGGGATCTTTAGGAAGAAATGAAAAGCATCAGAAATGTAAATATTCAGGTAAATATAAAAGATTTTTTTTCTTAATTTCTTCAAATACATATATATGTGTGTGTGTGTCTGAGGCAAAATTTATAAAATGGTATTGGGATTTATAACTACAATAGATATAATAAACATGAAACTCATAGCATAATGCCCAAGTGGGAGTTATAAAATGACCCTTATAGTTGCAAAGTTCTTGAGGTTCTTTAACCCTTATGTGAAGCAGTAACAATATTAATTCTAAGTAGACTGTGAAAAATTAAGGACGTATATTGTAATTCCAGGATAACTATTAAAAATACAATGCGGGGGGGATCCCTGGGTGGCGCAGCGGTTTAGCACCTGCCTTTGGCCCAGGGCGCGATCCTGGAGATCCGGGATCGAATCCCACGTCGGGCTCCCGGTGCATGGAACCTGCTTCTCCCTCTGCCTATGTCTCTGTCTCTCTCTCTCTCTCTTTGTGTGACTATAGTAAATAAATAAATAATTTTAAAAAAATAAAAAATAAAAAAATAAAAATAAATAAAAATACAGTGCGGGGATCCCTGGGTGGCTCAGCGGTTTAGCGCCTGCCTTCCGCCCACAGCATAATCCTGAAGTCCTGGGATTGAGTCCCACATTGGGCTCCCTGCATGGAGCCTGCTTCTCTCTCTGCCTCTCTCTGTCTGTATCTCTCATGAATAAATAGATAAAATCTTAAAAAAATATACAATGCAAAATGGAGTGTTATGGTTATAAAACCATAACAAAATGTTGAAAATGTAAATGGATATAAGTAGTAACAGACTTCAAAATTAAAATTAAAACACCTTCTAAGAGGGGTACCTACATGGCTCAGTAGGTTAAGCATCTGCCTTCTGCTCAGGTCATGTTGCCAGGGTCCTGGGATCAAGCCCCGCACTGGGCTCCCTGCTCAGTGGAGAGTCTGCCTCTCCCTTTCCCTCTGCCCCTCCTCCTGCTTGTGCTCTCTCTCGATCTCAAATAAATAAATAGAATCTTAAAAAATAAATAAAAACACCTAAGAAACAAAAGAAAGGATTAAAATGGAGTAACTAAAAGAGTGCTCAACAGTACATAACTTATAATAGCATAAAATGAGAAATATATATTCAGTAACAGATTAGATGAGTAAATAACCATCTACCTGTATCTAACATATAATATGTAAGTGTAAGATTTACTTTATTATTTATTGCCTCTTTGCCAACTTGAATAAAAGCTGCTTGAGGACAGGGATGTTGCTCTGTCTTGTTCACTGCCATATTCTCCTTGCCTGGAACAAGGCCTGTCTGATAATACAGTATTGTTCAAAATAGGTAGTTGCTAAATGAATGAATAATGGAATATCTGCAGCCATTAAGTTATGTTGCAGGGCACCTGGCTGCTCAGTCAGAACAGTTATCTGACTTGATCTCAGGGTCAAGAGTTCGAGTCCCACACTAGATGGAGAGATTACTTAAAAAAAAAAAAAAAGTTCCATTAAATGTTATTTAACAACAACAAAAAAGTTACTTAGAATATGCTCGTTAAACATACTCTAAAGTGAACAGAGTATGAACACTATATAAGCAAAAGATATGAACAGTTTAGCGAAAAAGAAATGCAAATGACTTTGAAACATGAAAATATGATCAACCTTGCTCATAACAGAAGAGTAAATTAAAACTATACTGAAATAGCACTTTCCATTTATCAACTGGCTAAAATCCAAAAGTTTTATAACACATTATGTGGCAAGGTTTTGGGAAATCATGCACTGTCATACACTGCTGGAAGAAACTAAAATGGTAACATTCCTGAAGAGAGCAATTTGGCAAAATCTAGCAAAATTACATACGTATTTAACGTTTGGCCCAGCAATCCCCCCTTTTAGGAATCTTTCCTATAGATAAATACACAGGCAAAAATGCAAAATGACATATACCCAAGACTATTCATTGTAGTGCTTCTTGTACCAAAAAAAGACCTCAGACAACCCAAATGTCCATTAAAAGAGAACGTATGGAATAAACAATAGTATATCCATATAATGGCATGCTTGTAAAAGAAAATTGCTGTGAACCACTATGTAGCTATGTAGTTATCTCTAAGACATATTAAATATTAAAAGTAGGGATCCCTGAGTGGCGCAGCGGTTTGGTGCCTACCTTTGGCCCAGGGCGCGATCCTGGAGACCCGGGATCGAATCCCACATCGGGCTCCCGGTGCATGGAGCCTGCTTCTCCTTCTGCCTGTGTCTCTGCCTCTCTGTCTCTCTCTGTGTGACTATCATGAATAAATAAATAAAATCTTTAAAAAAATATATTAAAAGTAAGGTATAAAGGAATATGCCACCTTTTGTGTAAGAAAGGGACCAAATATAAAATACATTACTTGCTTCTATTGTCAAAAAGGCAGTGAAAGAACAAGTAAAAGCAAAATATGGGGGGATCCCTGGGTGGCTCAGCAGTTTCGCACCTGCCTTTGGCCCAGGGCGCGATCCTGGGGTCCCGGGATCGAGTCCCGCATGGGGCTCCGGCGTGGAGCCTGCTTCTCCCTCTGCCTGTGTCTCTGCCTCTCTCTCTCTCTCTCTCTCTCATGAATAAATAAATAAAATCTTAAAAAAAAAAAAAAAAGCAAAATGTGTTATCTACAGAGAGAAAAGAATAGTGGGTAGGAGTTAGGGACAAATTTATCCAGTTTTAAAGTTTGTTTTGTAACCCTGTATATGTTTTTCTTTTTCTTTTCCATATATGTTTTTCATAGTTAAAAAAATTAAATAAAAAACTTTTAAAAATAATTCCTAACAATAAAAAACATACAAATGAACCTAATAATTCTGCACTTTATGTCCAAGGTTGTCACAATACAATCTGCAGGTCAAATCTGACCCACCACCTTTTCCATAAAGTTTGATTGGAACACAGTCACGCCAAGATGCCTGGGTGGCTCAGCGGTTTTGGCTCCAGGCATGATCCTGATCTGGGATCCAGTCCCACATCGGGCTCCCTGTAGGAAGCCTGCTTCTCCCTCTGCCTATGTCTCTGCCTCTCTCCATGTATCTCTCATGAATAAATAAATAAAATATTTTTTTAAAAAGAATAATAGGAATCAGAAGAGTAAGAATTTTTCAGTACTTCTTTAAGACTGTCCAGGGCAAGGGTTCTGATTCACTAGCATATCGGGTTCCTTTAGTTAATATATACCTAAAAGGGAAAGGAGTGCTCTCCTAATTTGTCACCACTAACATTAAGATCACTAAACAACCTCTATGACTTCCTGCGACTTTATAAGATCTTTAACCCAAACATCAACACAAAGAAAGTGATTTACAACAAAAGCTATTAGCTGTTTTTCAAGAGCCCTTAATAAAGTAGTCTTCTCTGCCCTCTACTGGTGGTAAATAATAAAACTTACTTGAAAATAACAAAGGCATCCCCTAAAGCTGTTTTCAAAATGGGGTATAGGGATTTCTGTTTTGGGGGGTTTCAGATCGTCAGGAAGTCTGCAAGTTCAAAACTATTTTCATATTAACACTAGGCCATTATTTGCCTTTTACAGTCTCATTCTCTCACGAGTGTACCAACTGAAAAGTTCAGATTCCATACGGCAACTAACCTTTAGGAAATTACCTCTTGTTCAGTTTCAGTACAGTATGAAAAAATATACACAATTATCTGAAAAGGCAACTGAGTTCTTCCTTTTCCAACTAAATATCTGAGTCTAGATTTTCTTCATCTATTTCAATCAAAACAACCTATCATGACAGACTGAACAGAGAAGCAAATATGAAAATCCAGCTGTCCTTAATACACCAGACACTAAAGAGATTTGCAAAAATAAAAACAATGCCATTCTTCCTGATAAGCTGGCTCTTGATCACTACACTATGCAGCCTCAAAATGTTACTCTATGTACCACCTAAAATCATCCCTATCCCACTTTGGGGAATGTCACCCTTATGGACAGCATGATTTATTTTTCCCAATCACCAATTTAAATGCCTATTCTTTGTGACATTTAAAAGCAGATTTCATAGTTTGTGTGGTACTTTTTATTATGTTCAAAGTGCAAAGCAATATGGCATGCAAGAATAAGTGTGGTACAGCTTCATTATTTAAAAATTATCAAAATTTCCAGCCCATTCTCTACAATGAAATTCAAATTTAATGACAGAGTTCAGTGAATCTATATTTAGTATAGAAAATTATAGTTAGGAAAACTGTTGTGGAGATAGTCTATTTCTTACAAACAAAATTTCACTAAAATTGACAAACCACTGGGGCAGCTGGGTGGCTCAGTTGGTTAAGTGTCTGACTCTGGATTTTGGGTCATATCATCATCTCAGGGTTGTAGGATTGAGCCCTGTGTCGGGCTCTGTGCTCAACTCAAAATAATAAATCTTTTTTTTTTTAAGTTGCCAAGCCCCTTTCAAGTTCTGCTTAACTCATTTCTTAACAACAGAGGTGGAGATACTATTATTTGTCCCATGATTGAGAATAGAAATGGAAAGTAGAGGAAGAGAAAATGCTAAATGCAGCAGAACATTCCATGGCTCCAAAGTGAAAGACCATTGGCATCTTCCTTCCTTTCTATGTAATTCCCACCAAGACTGAATTCCTCTTCCCCTTGGAGACTTTCACAGCTCCAACCCTGAAAATTCCTCCTCTAGGCAATTCCTATATGTATGATCCTTTCACCAATAGCATTATTCCACCATGTTGAATATCTCTTGGTCTATATGCATAGTACCATCTCCCCAGACAAGATACTTGGGAGCACAAATTTTTATGTAATTTTGTTTCTACATTAGCAGTAAGGCCAGACTACTTTATACAGATGACTCCCAGTGAATATTACCTCAAAATGAGTCAATTTAAAGATAAATCAAAAATATTTTAATCCAGGTGTGCCTGGGGAGCTCCATTGGTTAAGTGTCTGCCTTTGGCTCAGGTCATGATCCCGGGGCCCCTCACTGGGCTCCCTGCTCAGCGGGGAGACTGATTCTCTCCCCGCCGCTCCCTGCTTCTGTTCTCAATCTCTCTGTCAAATAAATAAATAAAATCTTTTTAAAAAAGTTTAATCTAGCTGGATATAATCCTAACCAGTAATGTCATCCTGACACCTCAATACCCTCAGTCCATCAGAGACATCTGAATACTCATGATGGGGCAGCCTGGGTGGCTCAGCGGTTTAGTGCTGCCTTTGGCCTGTGGCCTGGACCAGGAGACCCAGGATCAAGTGCCACATCCAGCTCCCTGCATGGAGCCTGCTTCTCTCTCTCTCTTTCTGTGTCTCTCATGAATAAATAAATAAAATCTTTAAAAAAAAAAAAGAATACTCATGATGCAGAGGTGTTTTTTTAATTCCCTCAGCAGCTGATATGATAAAAGAAAACAGCAAGGAGATGCACACAATATATAAAAGGCTATATGTGCAAAATCTTATTTTACCACAGTACATATTCTTTTTCAAGTAGGAATGCTTGAATTCCTGTATGTTAAATAAGTACATGTACATAACTCCACCACATATTCTTCAAGATATAGAGAGGGTCTTTTATAAATGTGCTTTGTGACAAATTATTACTTCCAGATATTTTGCTCATTTAACCTTGTTCTCAGGCATTCCTAGATTGAGTTGCTAGACAAGTGACCTCTCAATTAGCAAGTTAAAACTATATTTTACAGTTTATTTCTTCATTGGGGGAAAGTATATAGTTACCATCCGATAGTGGAAGGCACCTGAGCTCAAATCCTAACTCTATCAAAAAAAAAAAAGTATCCAAAATATATAAAGAACTGATACAACTCAACATGCAAAAAAACAATCCAATTTAAAAATGGGCAGGGCAGCCTGGGTGGCTCAGTGGTTTAGCACTTAGCACGCCTTCCGCCCAGGGCGTGATCCTGGAGACCTGGAATCTGAATCGAGTCCCATGTCGGGTTCCCTGCATGGAGCCTGCTTCTCCCTCTGCTCTGCCTGTGTCTCTGCCTCTCTTTCTCTCTCTCATGAATAAATAAGTAAAATATTTTTAAAAAATAAATAAAAATGGGCAGAAGACATGAACAAACATTTCTCAAAAAACATCCAGGGGTGCCTGGATGGCTCAGTTAGAAGAGCAAGTGCTGAATCACTCCTGATCTTGAGGATAGGAGTTTGAGCCCCACATTGGGTGTAAAGATCACTAAAAAAATTAAATAAACTTAAAAAAAAAAAAAAAAAAGACATCCAGATGGCCAACAGACACATGAAGACACTCAACAGGGAAGCCTGTGTGGCTCAGTCAGTTAAACGTCTGCCTTTGGCTCAGGTCATGATCTAGGGGTCCTGGGATCCAGTACGGCATCAGGCTCCTTGCTCAGCAGGGAGCCTGCTTCTCCCTTGGCCTGTTGCTACCCCTGCTTGTGCATACACGCTTGCTCCCTCTCTCTCTCTCTCTGACAAATAAATAAATAAAATCTTTAAAAAAAAAAAAAGAAAAGATATTCAACATCATTCATCATCAGGGAAATGCAAATCAAAACTACAATGAGATATCACTTCACACCTGCCACAATGGCTAAAATAAAAAACACAAGAAAGAACAAGTATTGATGAGGATGCGGAGAGAAAGGAACTCTCATGCACTGTTGGTAGAAATGCAAACTGGTACAGCCACTGTAGAGCTAAACAGTATAAAGTTTCCTCAAAACATTAAAAATAGAACTACCCTACAATCTGGTAATCACACTACTGGGTATTTACCCAAAGAATACAAAAACACTAATTCAAAAGGATATATGCACCCCTATGTTTATTGCAGCATTATTTACAATAGCCAAATTATGGAAGCAGCCCATTCATTATCAATAGATGAATGGATAAAGAAGATGTGGAATGTGTGTGTGTGTGTCTGTGTATTATTCAGCCATAAAAAAGAATGAAATTTTGCCATGTGCAACAACATGGATGGAGCTAGAGCATAATGCTAAACAAAATAAGTCAATCAGAGAAAGACAAAGATTTCACTCATATGTGGAATTTAAGAAACAAACAACACAAGCTAAGGAGAAAGAGAGAAACCAACAGACTCTTAGCTAACAAGAACAAACTGATGGTCACCAGAGGGGAGGGGAGGTGGGTGGAGGGATGGGTGAGATAAGTGATGGGGATTAAGGAGTACAGTTGTTGGCTCGCCGGTTTATCACGCCTTCAGCCCAGGGTGTGATCCTGGAGACCTGGATTGAGTCCCTGCATGGAGCCTGCTTCTCCCTCTGCCTGTGTCTCTGCCTCTCTCTCTCTGTGTCTCTCATGAATAAATAAATAAATTCCTTAAAAAAAAAAAAAAGAGTACAGTTGTTGTGACAGGCACCAGGTGTCATATGGAATTGTCGAATCACTATATTGTACACCTGAAACTAATGTAACACTGTATATATTAATTATACATCCTGGCTATGGTGTGTCTGGCTAAGTGGGTAGAGCATGGCACACTTGATTTTGAGGTGGTGAGTTCAAGCTCCACCTTGGGCACAGAGTCTACTTAAAAAGTAAAAATTAAAAAATATCCTGGCTCTACCACTTACTAGACTGACATCGTACCAATTTCCAATGTACCTGAACTTTGGTTCTTCATCTGTAAAATGGAATACGAGTACTACCTATCTCATGGGCTTGTTGAGGACTAAATAATATACATGTCAACAGCATACTCCTGGGCCTGATACTCAGTAGGGACTCAACTACTGTTATAAATGACTTCCTTTCATTTCTCCCAGGACCATGTTTGGGGGAGTTTTTGCATTTGGGGGAGTTATCTCAACATCTGAGACGCGGAACATCACCTCAAGGCCCTTCATGTATCTTACCTGGCTCAGTCCACACAAACCCCTTCCTGCACATACACGGTCGTACTGCTGGTGGCCTTTCTCAAAGCGTCAGACCACCTCAGAAGCTCCGGATGGCACAGTCTGCCTTGGTTTGAGAATGGACCGTGACCTGCCCCTAACTTGACCTCGTGATCTGGGGGCAGGGTAATCTCTTCAGGGAGCCCTACGTGTCCGTGTCCTCGGGGGTCAAAGGAAGAGTGCCAGGCTCACCCGAGGTCCCTTCAGGTTCTACAGCGGGAGATTCTGTCAACGCATCCCGAAAGAGGACAAGTGACTGAATCCGTCCCTAAATCTTCTCCCCACAGCCAGCTCGAACGCCACTGCTTCCTTTTTCTGTACAATCTCCGGCGTCCACAGGGGGCCCTGCGCCCTTAGGAGGCTGGACCCGGCTCTCCGCGTCTCCAGTGCCTCGCCTTCGGGCAGCTGCCGCAGTCCCTACCTCAGCGCGGGGCCGGAAGGGCTGCAGGGAGCCGTGCGGCCAGGGCTACTACCGGGTGCCTGGCACGAGGGAAGCGCTCGAGAGACGTGGGTTCCGTCAGTATTCAGCGGATCCCACCCCCTCCTTGAGCTTCGGTTTCCTCAAGTAAAAAGGAGGCTGCACAGACAATGCCCAAAGCCCCCGGGAGCGGGGCGTGGCGGCCTCAGGATCGGGGATCCCAGGGAGGGCCTGAGGGGCACACTCTACGGAAGGCAAGGCAGCCCGGGAAGACTGGCGGCCCAGGGAGTCCCGAGGGCTGCCCGGCGCCGAGATCCGTCCTCTCACCTCCCGGGCTCAGCAGCAGCTTCAGCGCCTCCAGAATGCTCTCCAAGCTGCACGTTTCCAGAGCCTCGCGGCCCGCGGCGGGTCGGGGGGCCGCCATGACTGGAGTGGAATGCGCCACTGGCGACCGGCTCAAGCGCCCCGGCGGGCCGGCATCGCCGCCATATTGAATGTGGCGGAAGGCGCTGGGGGGCGGGGCCCGCTGCGAGGGGCGGGGCCTATTTGGGGGGATGATTCTACTATGAATATTTTCTCAGGCACCTTTTACTCCCCGGCGCGGGGCGGGGGGGGGGGGGGGGGGGGGGGGGGGGACTGGCGAGAGACAGCTAACACCACCTGCCTACACACACAATTTCAGAAATTCAATATGATTAAAGAAGAAGGAACAGGGTTGCAGTAGTTTATCATGAGATAATGTGTATCACTATGAAAATAATTTGTGTATGGAAGCGCTAGAAGGCATAGCGAAGTAAACAGATGCTGTGCCTACTTGTAATGAAGTTTGGATACATAAAGCAATGTTCAACTGAATATCGTTGAATTTCTTTATGAGTGATATTTAAAATCAAGTACTGAGGGTGCATAGCTGGCTCAGTTGGTAGCACAGGAGAGTCCTGAGTTTAAGGGCATGGAGTCTACTTGAAAAAAATGAAAATAATCCCAAACAGAAACACATCCATCTTGTTTTGTTTTGTTTTGTTTTAAAAGTTTTATTTATTTTTTCATGCAGAGAGAGAGAGAGGCAGAGACACAGGCAGAGGGAGAAGCAGGCTCTATGCAGGGAGCCCGACGTGGGACTCGATCCCGGGTCTCCAGGATCACGCCCTGGGCGGAAGGCGGCACTAAACCACAGAGCTCCCCCGGGCTGCCCCACATCCATTTTGAATAGCTACAAATATTGCTCTTGGTGATACAATATTTGAAATAGACTAATTACAGTTCCCAAAAAATTTTAAATCTTTGCTCCATTTACATTCTTAAAAAATTCTCTGTATATTAAAATCATGTCCCCTCCCCAATAACCTTAATATGTAAAACAGCATTCCTTTGAGAATCAAACCATCAGAGACAGATTTTCACTTCTATAAATCTTTGTGGGCCTTTTTAAAAAGACTTACTCATTTGAGAGAGACAGCAGTGAAGGGAGGGGCAGGAGGAGAGAGAAAGGAAGAGAATCTCAAGCAGAATCTCAGCTGAGCACAGAGCCCCATTCAGGACCAATACTACAAATCCTGAGATCACTACATGGAGCTGGATCCCACTACCCTGAAACAGGACCAGACCCAGACACTCAACCAACTGAGCCACACAAGAGCCCCTCCCGGTGGGACATTCTAAACTTTTGTCTAAAAGCCATACTACAAATGTAGGAGAGTACTTCTGAAAACAAGACCTTTAGTGTGCCTGCCTCTCCCTTCACTAAAAAGCAATAATCTCTTATATCATTCTCAACCACCGTCACCACCCACTTTCTGAAATTGCTTCCAAGCAAGCTGTCCTGCTTCTCCTTGAGATCCCCTGAGCTAGCTTGAATTCACTACTGTTGACTTCCCTTCAGCATTTAGCTGTTAGAAGTCTTAGGAAGTAGGATGTGATCCACTGCCAGCCCCTACCACTGGAGAAAGAAGCTGGTTTTTTACACTCCTTTCTCAGGCCCCTCTTAGTCACTCCCAGGATGTCAGGCTCCAGCCCAAATCCATCAAGTATTTCCTCCTCTCTAAAGTGAGGAGATAAGGGATCCCTGGGTGGCTCAGAGATCCTGGGGTGCCAGGATCGAGTCCCACATCCGGCTCCCGGGCGTGGAGCCTGCTTCTCCCTCTGCCTGTGTCTCTGCCTGTCTCTCTCTCTCTCTCTAGGTCTATCATAAATAAATAAATAAAAATAAATCTTTTTAAAAAATAAAGTGAGGAGATAACAGATCTATTTTTACAAAGCTATTGTAGAGAGTTAAAGTGATATTGTTCTTAAATATTTAGCAATGTATGCCAAAGAGGGGATGCTTTAAACAATTGTACCAGGGATCCCTGGGTGGCTCAGCAATTGAGCATCTGCCTTCAGCTCAGGGCATGATTCCGGAGTCCCGGAATCGAGTCCCACATTGGGCTCCTTCCATGGAGCCTGCTTCTCCCTCTGTCTGTGTCTCTGCCTCTCTCTCTCTCTCTGTCTCTCATGAATAAATTTAAAAAATATTTAAAAAAATAAAAAATTGTACCATTATCTTATTCTCCATCTCTTCCTCAAATAAAATTCTACCACAATGTCTTTAAATTGGAAAAACATTTTTGAAGGGGAAATTAATGACCTATGAAATTACCACAACTCTTTTTATTGTGTTGTATATCCCACTGAAGACTTTGGCAGAAGATAGTTTTTCTTCAGCTATGTATGTATCCAAGTTCATTTTGGAGAATAAAAAATTTGAGGTCTCCCTGTAAAGGCCACCAAAACAAACAAACAGCAACAACAACAAAAAAACCCTAATGGGGTGCCTGGGTGGCTCTGTGGTTGGGCATCTGCCTTTGGCTCGGGTCATGATCCTGGGGTCCTGGGATCAAGTCTGGCATGGGGCTCCTCTCAGGGAGCCTGCTTCTCCCTCTGCCTGTGTCTCTGCCTCTCTGTGTGTCTCTCATGAATAAATAAATAAAATTAAATTTAAAAAGCCCCCAAACAAAACCCAAAAGTTTAAGACATTTCAAGATACTAAACATTTAGCGAAGTGGGTGTAAAGCATTTTGTGGGAAAGGCCTACCCCTAAGATTTCTGGGCACTGGAGTAGAAACACAGGTGGAGGCCTTCATACCATATGCCTAAGTATTTCAAAGTGTAAATCAAACAAATAGACTATTAAATAAAATATCTTCTATTCTCCTACTTTGAAAAATATACCAGGTTTGAGTTGAAAATTGTCAGACTTGGCCTTAGAGTTCCATATTGAATGTGCCAGCACAGGGAAACCAACTTCCCACCTCTGGCCTGACTCCTTTTTCTTACCACTAGTGTCTCCATCCTGCATTCACACATGTGGACACCACAGCCTAGATATGCGTACACCCCTAAAAAACTACTACTTATCCCCCTAGGGTGGGGGTACATACACAGGGAGCATGGTTCACCTTCCAGAAGGCAGACCCAGTGAAGAGGCCCACATAGCACTGGAAGCAGACTGGGGATGGTTGGAAAGGAAATTCCAGAGTCCCAGAACTTGGAGTGAGGTCTGAGAGGAAGGTGAGGATTTGGGTTGGGCAGTTCCCTAAGACTGGTGTATTCCTTGTCCATAAAGATATGCATCGTGGAGGAGGCCAGGTAGGGCCTGTAGAGCAGAAGACCCAGGGTAGGGACCCTACCGGCCAAGTCTAAGGGTTGTAATGGTGTGGGATTTACAAAAGATGGTAAGAGGAGCCCCAGAGGTGAGAATCCTTTATCCCAAAACATTATGGCACCAGATCTTATCATTTGGGCTCTAAAGGCTCAGATACCACAAAATGACACAGCTAATTTCAAAAGCAGTGTTATAAAGATCCTAAAAGTTTTTTCCAGCAAAAAAATTCATCCCATATAGAATATTGGATGCATCTTAATACATATGAAAGGATGTTGGAGGAGTGCTTAGGGTTTATAAGGTTATAAATAGGCTCTGCATCTGAAAAAAAGGAAGCATTCTCAAGCTTCTCTTGCCCTAAAAAATTATTAAAATTGGCTTTTAATTACTCTACTTCCTTAGAATCCGGTATTTACACTTACAGGATCTTAGTTTATAGAACTGAATTCTGGTCTGGCAGCCCCTTCCTCGGTTTGCTCTGTGTGGCTCTGTTAAAACACTTAAGTACAGCTGGGAGACTCCCTCGCATGTGCTGTTAAATATCCATCACAACCAATATGCACAAGAGCTAATGAGAGGCTGCTGCTTCCCTTGCAATGAACCATACGGGGATGTTCAAGACACACACACAGAGGTCTGTATTCATGGAAACTATTCCACGGATTTGAAGTCGAGCAACTAGGAGCCCATTATCAGGGACGTGAGAGACAGCAGCAGAACATCGCATCCAAGCTGGCTGGGGCATGCTTTGCCTCAACCCAGAAAACTAGCAGGCCTAATGACACCCAACAGCCATCAATGGCTGTTTTATAGAAACATAATTCCCAGTAAAGACCAGTAAAAAAACAAATTAAGAGTTCTTCTGGGGGCTCCCGCAGGCGGCGCGCCCGGGCGCGAGGCGGCGGCCCCTCCCCCACCCTGGCCGCGCACCGCAGGAACCCGTCGCCGGGGCTGCTGCGGCTGCTGCTGTCGGTCGTCGTCATGGACTCTCCGTGGGATGAGCTGACCCTTGCCTTTTCTCGCACGTCTATGTTCCCCTTTTTTGACATCGCCCACTACCTGGTGTCCGTGATGGCGCTGAAGCGTCAGCCGGGGGCTGCGGCGGTGGCACGGAAGAACCCTTTTTCAAGCTGGTTTACTGCTATGCTCCATTGCTTTGGTGGAGGAATTTTATCCTGTGTGTTGCTTGCAGAGCCTCCGTTGAGGTTTCTTGCAAACAACACTAATATATTACTGGCATCTTCAATCTGGTATTTTACATTTTTTTGCCCATGTGACCTAGTTTCCCAGGGCTATTCTTTCCTACCTGTTCAACTCTTGGCTGCGGGAATGAAAGAAGTGACCAGAACTTGGAAAATAGTAGGTGCAGGTGGTAGCATCATCACGAATTTTGAACAGTTGGTAAAAGGAGGTTGGAAACCAGAAGCTGATGAATGGCTGAAGATGTCCTACCCTGCCAAGGTGACCCTACTGGGGTCAATTATCTTCACATTCCAGCACACGAAGTATCTGGCAGTATCAAGGCATAACCTTATGTTCCTTTATACCATGTTTCTTGTGGTCACAAAGATAACCATGATGATTACAGAGACTGCTACTGTGCTTTTTGCTCCTCTTGAGGATACATTGGGTCGGATGCTATTTGGCTGGCAGCAGCAGTTTTCATCATGTGAAAAGAAAAGTGAAACAAAATCATCTTTTAATGGTACTGGTTCATCGACCTCAAAACCTATAGCTGTTGCTTCAGATACTGTTAAAAAGAAACATACTAAGAAGACTGAGTAAATTTACTTTATGAGTTCTAAAGGCAGAAATTTTTTTATCTACCTGTCAGATTGTGATAAATACTTCTATGTAAATGATGTGAAATAAAGATTATATATAAGGAATGGAGGTGACAAAAAGAAAGAACTTCTTTCTGTTTCAGGGAGATTGTCTCTTTCTGGATTGTAATTGAGTGTTATGAGTGTATCATGTGAAACTGTTTTCCTAAGTTATATATAAAAAATTCTGTTGTGATTATTTAATAGTTTTATGTTGATAAAGGAGGCTAGATTTTTTTTCCTAATGTTAGAAAAAGTAAACTTACTATCATTGCAAAATAATAAAAATTAAAGCCTTTGTTTTATTTAGGTATTTTCATACACATTTTAAATGGAATCTCTGAGCTTTAGTTCAAAATTAAACTTATACTTCATATTACCATTATAATTCCTAGATATAGAAAACAATTCCTATTTAACTTTGAGCACTGGGAAAAGTAAACCTTACCTAAACCACTTTATATTATGAATGAAAATAAATGACTAGTTTATATTTCAGATATAAACATTGTATTTTTTAACCCACATTAAGTGGAAAATATTTGAAATTTAATTTTTTAAATCGTATTTTTAAGCAAGAACAGAGTATTGATATAAGTCTTGATTTGAAGTCTGTTTCATGCCCTTGTTTATAATGTTCCTTTTTCTCCAGAGAAAATTAGGGGTATAATTTTTAATAAATTATTAAGCCCAAAAAAAAAAAAAAAAAAAAGAGTTCTTCTGGGTACATATCTTTTTTTTTTTTTAATTTTTATTTATTTATGATAGTCACAGAGAGAGGAGAGGGTGGGCAGAGACACAGGCAGAGGGAGAAGCAGGCTCCATGCACCGGGAGCCCGACGTGGGATTCGATCCCGGGTCTCCAGGATCACGCCCTAGGCCAAAGGCAGGCGCCAAACTGCTGCGCCACCCAGGGATCCCTGGGTACATATCTTCTAAAGCCACGGTAATAACTGGAGTGGCTTATATAAATCTTTGTGGGGCTTTTTAAAAAGGCCCATTTTCCATAACTGCCCCCAAACTCTTACCCAATTCTTGTCAAAACCTTACTCACTGCAATGATCCTCATCACTCCACAAAGAAGGGGTGCCTGAAGCTCATTAATTTTTCATTTATTTTATTTTTTAGGGCATTTTTAAAATGTAAGATTTTAGGTAAAATCTGAACCCCAATTTTCACTTATTTTAAAGGAAAGCTTTTCTCTTTAGCATCAATCAGATATTTATAGGAGAGGAAGAACTTATCTCTGTCCTCTTAGATTTTGAATAGGGAGGCCTGTGAATTAAACTGACAAGAGACAGATTCGTGAGAGAAAGAAAGATTTTTATTCAGATCCAATGGAGTTCACAGAAAAATATGACTTAGAAAGGTGGTTAGAATTTGGGGCTTAGGGACGCCTGGGTGGCTCAGCAGTTGAGTGTCTGCCTTCAGCTCAGGGCATGATCCCCGAGTCTGGGATCGAGTCCCACAACAGGCTCCTTGTGGGGAGCCTGCTTCTCCCTCTGCCTATGTCTGCCTCTCTGTGTCTCTCATGAATAAATAAATCTTAAAAAAAAAAAAAAAAAGGAATTTGGGGCTTATAGTCCATCTTAATAGAGAAAGGCACGTATGGAGAAACAAATAATTTTGAGAAAAGAAATGAGATAGGAGATGGGATTTAAAAAAAAAAAAAAAAAGATTTGAGAAAGAGAGCACAGAGGGAGAGGGAACAGCAGACTCCCCGCTGAACAGGGAGCCAGATGCAGGACTTGATCCCAGGACAGTGAGATCATGACCCAAGCTGAAGGCAGACACTAAACCCACTTAACCCAGGCACCCCAGAGATAGGATTTTTTTTTTTTAATAGATAGGTGACATTTTGTTAGATAAGGTTTTCCTTGTTTTGAGAGAGAGCATGCACACACATGAGTAGGGGGTGGGCAGATTGAAAGGAAAGAGAACATCTCAAGCAGACTCCATGCTGAGTGCAGAGCCCAACACAGGGCTCGATCTCACAAGCTTGAGATCATGAGCTGAGCCGAAACCAAGAGTCAGACATGCAACCCACTGAGCCACCCAGGTGCTCCTGTTTAGGTGATTTCTTACCCTGGGGTGCCAATTTCTAATCTCTGGTAGTAGAAGCCAATCCTCCATGCTTATGGAACTCCTTGGAAAGGGATTTATGATCGCTGAATTTGTTGAGGGGGCTCTGCTTTTAGACAGATAAGGGGAATCTAGAGAAAAACTTCTTCACAGGGGTATATTCTAGATCCTTTATTTCAACTTCCAGAGGGTTATCTACTGTGTCAGGTACCATCTCCAAGCCAACTCATCTTCCCTGCCAACAGAAGCCTTCACAGAACACCACTTTGGATCTGCTCACACCACTTTGGTTGTTCTGTTGGACTCACTAAATCCACAGCAGCAGCCACGGGGTAAACAGATGCAAAACTACCTTCTCTGTAGTTTTTCTCACAAGTTACATTTTCTGACTGCTGTAGCCCTCTACCCATGGTAGTTACTTTGTAAACAGATTAATTTTATTGTCTATAGAACCATTTTATCTTTATTTGTCCTCATGGTATTTTATTTCTCCTGGGCCATTTTTATTGTGGTAAAATACACACAACATAATGCCAAATCCAGTGTCATGATGACTATTTTCTCCTGAGTTTTAGTTTTAGCCCTTCGATTTTGAGTCTTTGATCCATTTTATTTCTTGTATATAGTGTAACGGTACATCTAATTTCATTCTTTTTAAGATTTATTTATTTATTTATGATAGACATAGAGAGAGAGGGAGAGAGGGAGAGAGGGAGAGAGAGAGGGAGAGAGGGAGAGAGAGAGAGAGAAAGAGGCAGAGACACAGGAGGAGGGAGAAGCAGGCTCCATGCTGGGAGCCTGACGCGGGACTCGATCCCAGGACTACAGGATCACGCCCTGGG
This sequence comes from Canis lupus dingo, assembly GCF_003254725.2. Taxonomy (NCBI): domain Eukaryota; kingdom Metazoa; phylum Chordata; class Mammalia; order Carnivora; family Canidae; genus Canis; species Canis lupus. The sequence continues at coordinate 80,748,785 of NC_064247.1, forward strand.
CCAAAGGCAGGTGCCAAACCGCTGAGCCACCCAGGGATCCCCCTCTAATTTCATTCTTATGCATGTGGACACCCAATGTTCTCAGCACCATTTGTTGAAAACACTGTCCTTTTGGCAGAGCATGAGGAAAATAGGGATATTGAAATAGCGATAGAACAGGACAAATGGCCGCTACGCTTGTGGTGAACATAGCATAACGTGTCAACTTGCCAAATCACTAAGTTGTACACCTAAAACTAATGTAGCATCATGTCAACTATACTCAAAAAGATATAAACAATCATCTTTGTATTATAGGAAAAACAAAACCTGTCATTTTCTCACTGAATGATCTTAGCATCTTTATAGAATATCATTTGACCATCTATGCAAGGGTTTATTTCTGGCTTCCTGATTTCTCCCCAACTTTTAATTTTGAAATACTTTAAACCTGAAGAAAAATCAAGATAGTACCTGAACACTTACATAACCTTTACCAGATTGTCACTGTGAGCATTTTGTCATTTGCCTTTGTGCTACCGCTCGACATACTTTGTTGAACCATTTTTAAGTTGATTTCCAGACATAACACTTTATCCCCAAATTCATCATCTATCTCCTAATAAAATTCTCTAGGTCAACTATGTTCCCATGAAGACGAACATGGCTCATGATCACTCTCTCAAAATCTAAAAAATAAAACTTGCCCAATTAGAAAAAAAAAAGTCATGGATTTTAAATTTTCACTCCTGGACCCAATCTAGGTTTATATATTGGCAGCCTTTCAAACTATACTTAGAATTACCAATATCACCTAGTAAGTCTACTCCTGGGTAGATAGCCAGAATTGAAAAAAAAAAAGTTTTAAGATTTTATTTATTTATTTATTAACGAGAGAGACACACACACACAGAGGCAGAGACACAGGCAGAGGGAGAAGTGGGCTTCATGCAGGAAGCCCAATGTGGGACTTGATCCTGGGACTCCGGGTCACGCCCTGAGCCAAAGGCAAACGCTCAACCACTGACCCACCAGGCATCCCTGTAAAGGTTTTTTTTTTTTTTTTTTTTGGTGTTCAATTTACCAACATTATTATTTTTATTTATTTATTTATTTTTTTGGTATTCAATTTACCAACATTATTATTTTTTTTTTTTTTGGTGTTCAATTTACCAACATTATTTATTTTCCTGAAAAGTTTTTGTATGCCAGTTTCACTGCAGCATCATTCACAATAGCCTCAAGGTAGAAACTACCCAAGATGAATGGATAAATAACATTTGGTGTACATAGACACAATGAAACAATGGTCGGCTATAAGAAGGAATGCAGTCCTGGCACAGGCTGCAATACAGAGGACACCGGGAAACATGAAGCCAGGTGAAACAAGCCAAAATTAAGAGGACACTTATTACATGACACTACTAATATGAAATACCTAGCAGAGTGAAATTCATGAAGATAAAAAGTAGAATGGAGGTAACTGGGGCTGGGAGAGGAGGGAACAGGGACTTATCACCTATGGTTTTAGAATTTGGGATGATGCAGAGGTTCTGGAAACATGGTTATACATTTTGAATGTACTTAATAGCACTGAATTGTACCCTTGAAAGTAACACACATTCAGTAGAAACCATACTTCAAATTTTGATCTTTTCCTGGGCTAGCAAAATATGGTCAGACTCCCTCATGATGCTGGGCAGTGGCAGCCACAGCTTGTCAGTCCTGTGATCTGGAAGGTAAACAATTGATACACTTACAACCATTCTGTTTCTCACTGTCGGAGCTATTCAACACTATTACAAAACAGGTTTTGTGTGAGATGCTTTCACTCAACTGTAGGTTAAAGTAAATGTCTGAGCACATTGAAAGTGGATTAGGCTAGGGGTGCCTGGGTGGCTCAGGTCATGATCCCAAAATCAAGCCCCACATCCTTCCCCTCTCTACCTGCCCCTCCCCACAACTTGTGCTTTCTCTCTCAAATAAAATCTTAAAAAAAAAAAAAAAAAGTGGATTAGGTTATCATGTCTGGTGGATTAGGCATATTAAATGCATTTTTGAAATATTCTTTTTTTAATATTTTATTTATTTATGAGAGAGAGAGAGAGAGAGAGAGAGAGAGGCAGAGACACAGGCAGAGGGAGAAGCAGGCTCCATGCAGGGAGCCTGACGTGGGACTCGATCCCAAAGGCAGGCACTAAACCGCTGAGCCACCTGGGCTGCCCTTGAAATATTCTTAACTTATGATGGTTTATTGGGATATAACCACACTGTAAGTCAAGTAAGATCTATATATATATATATTTCACCCCCATTTAAAAATTACACACACACACACACACACACACACAAACAATATTATACCCCTCCAACAAAGTCAAGTCACAGAACAGGTTTTCTTAGCAGCACCACTGACATCTTGAGCGTGGTGGTCCTTTGTTGTCGGATGTTTAGCAGCATCCCTGGCCTGGACTTGATGCCAGTAGCACCTCCTCAGTCGCAACAATCAAAGTATCTCCAGAAATTGCCCAATGTCCCCTGGGGAGAGGCTAGGGTCATTTTTGACGGTGGACCCCTGAACTACACCAATTTGGCTGACCCACTGAATACTGTCTGAAGCTCAACTTTTTTTGGTCCCTCAGTGTCACCCACAATTTTTCCACTAATAAGAGAATTTTAATGGTTTCTCCATATACCACATGGATAGTTATTTTTCAAATAAAGTGACTTTTTAAATGCAGTTTCCTGCATTCTGCCCACAATAAAAGGACACAAAGTTCTGGAGGAGTCATTTCAACATGAAGCTTCCTTCCCCATGTTTTGAATGAGCTCAACTATCACTGGTCTTGCCTAGAATTGTAGTATAATCATATAAAACAAGTGTTTGACAATGGTTTAACAAAATTCTTTAATAAAATTTATAAAAATGAATATTTAAGAATTTTCGCAGCTTAAATTGTTTTCCTTTTCCAGACCTAAAGAAAATACAAAATTATCCGTACCCACACACATATACACTCAAAACTACATTAACATTCTCTATACAGGACTAAATTAGAGTTTAAATTGCTGAAAAATCAAGACAATTCCAAGAAGTGATTGCAGGGATGATTTTTTTTTTCTTTGAAAAACAGCTGACAGACAGTAAAGCAATTTAAGATAAAATTATTTCCCATGGTTGTCAAAAGTTCCTTGAAGTTCACATTTCAATTTAAAAAAAATCCAAGTCAAAGCTCTCCCCACCCTCCCTTTGCCAAAACCCTTTAGGGTCATATTTTCTTCCTGCTCCTAAGGGGGGAAAAAAGAATTTCCTAATATTGTCAGTTTTCTATGCACACTTAGAATTGGGGCACCTGAGTCCAGATCAGGCTGCATTTTCGGTAGACATTAACAAAAGCAGGCACCTGGGGATTCTTGGCCTCAGGTACAAACTGTGACCTAAGGATCGCGATAGGACACACTTGTCGGGATTCTTCCATTCTTCAGAATTTTCAGGACTAGAGGTAGAGCCACCTCAGTTATCCTCAGCATCAGTTTGCTAAAACGCCAGGCTCAATGACCCATCCCGCCTGCCACCTCCAAGTCCATTTTTCATGTTGCCCTTGGCTTTGACAAACCGCCTTCAATCTTTGGCTGCAGCACTGCAGGCACTACGCTAAACGTCAGAATAGATCACTCTTCTGTTTGAGTGATAAGTGAACATTAGAAGTTGAGTGGCACCTGAAAATTCACCACCTTTTCTGGTCAATGCTCCTTGTTCAGAACCAAAGTAGCCCAATAATGACTTCCACATGACAAACACACTTAATGCAGAACAAGTCAGTGGATGGATATGAATTTCAATTTATGTACTTAGGAAATAAAAAAGGAGAACCACTAAAGTCCTTACGAGTCCATAATACCCAGTCACACTACCATCAAACTAAGACCAAGTCTCTTATCCTGAAAGGGCCCAATAATTTCTGCAGCAGAGAACTCCTGTCTGAGGCAATGTAAGTTCAGAAGGAGTTAAGAGTGGTTATTAGAACACGGGACACCAGTGCAGTGCAAAGAACACAAATTAAAAATAATTACACATACACACACACACACACAAACACAATAGGGTAGTTTAGCCCTACCTTCCTTTAAAAAAATGAGACAAGTCAATAAGGCAATCTGCAAATTGCTAGCAGAACCTTCTGGAGGCTTTAGCTATTCTTTTGAAATATAAACATGTGGGGGGTCTTTTGGACAGCATCACCATTTAAAGAATGATGAAAGAAAGAAAAAAAAGCTTCAAAGAATAGGTCAAAATCGTTCTAACAAACACACAGATTAGATCTATAAAGTAGAAATCCTAACTATCCTAACTACATATCACTGTGCATTTTCTCTTCTCCAGAAATTCCTCTCAGATGAAGGGAGCTGAAAACAGTCACCTCCGCATTTTCTACCACATGGTATAAGGACTCATCTTCATTTGTCTCAAGTCCCCTAGTCGTCCTCGCCACCTCCATACATGTCCGCCAGCTTCTTGAAGCGATTGCCCCATTCATTCAGGTAGTCATAGTCCTGGTCTTGGTCTGACTCTGAGGAGTTCAAGGAGCTCAGACTAGCAGCTTCAGAACCGCTTCCTTCATAGTCAAACACGAGCAGAGAGTCATAAGGAGGAGCAGTAGGGTCAGTGTCCGCTGCCTTCAGGTTCTAAAGAAGAAAGAAGATAGTAGGATCCTTTAATGAAAGGAATCACACACCTGTCAGGCAAGATGCCTTCTCTAGGTGCCTCAAGCAGCAGCATGTAATGCACAATAACGCAACAACCATCCTAGAGAACACAGGGAGCAATCCGCACCAATAAGGTAAATTTATACAAACTGGCAAGGAGGATAAACAATATGTTGTTTGATGAAAAGAAAACATTATGGGTAAATACGCAGAATGTTTCCCCTAAACTAATGATAAATTATATGTAGGCAGGAGAGAAACAAGCCAGTCGGGATGGACAGAGGCTGAAAACAATGAGGATAGTCATACTGGTCCATACAGCATCGCCACCTGGAAAGGTCTGGAAAGATGAATGCCAAACTGTTAATGGTTAACTCTAGAGAATAGAGTTGGAGGCAGTAAGGAAGGATTGCATTTTTTTTCTTTATGTACATTTTACAAATTTATTATATATTTATTCATAATAAAATTATTATAACATTATTTTGTAAGTAATGTAATGACATTAATATTGTAAGTTAAAAAAAAAAAAAGCTACTATCAGATGTGACGATACACAAATGAATGTGAATGGAGGAAAGGACCTGAATTCAGATTTACCTAAGAGGGAGGTTTTTTGTTTTGTTTTGTTTTTTTAAAAGATTTTATTTATGTATTCATGAGAGACAGAGAGAGAGAGGGAGGCAGAGACACAGACAGAAGGAGAAGCAGGCTCCACGCAGGGAGTCCGATGTGGGACTTGATCCCGAGACTCCAGGACCACACCCTGGGCTGAAGGCAGGCGCTAAACTGCTGAGCCACCCAAGGATCCCCTAAGAGGAAGTTCTTTTTTTTAAATCTATCTATCTATCTATCTATCTATCTATCTATCTATCTATCTATCTATCTATCTATTTATGATAGTCACACACACACACACACACAGAGGCAGAGACACAGGCAGAGGGAGAAGCAGGCTCCATGCACTGGGAGCCCAACGTGGGACTCGATCCCGGGTCTCCAGGATCGCGCCCTGGGCCAAAGGCAGGCGCCAAACCGCTGCGCCACCCAGGGATCCCCTAAGAGGAAGGTTTTAACTGGACCTTTCTAATCCCAGCTTTCTAGAAGATCCAGTGGCTAAAATCAATGTGGCCTGGTCACTTCCAACACTGGTGTGCTTTGTGTAGTCCCTGGTGACAACTACCATAGGAAACTAAAGCAAAACCAGCCTCTACCAGGAAGACTCACTGAGAGCCACTGGACCATCCAGACAAGGCCTAAAAATCATTCAGTAACTGTGCAAGTGATCAGGGAACATTGTTTAAGGAAATAGATCCTGCTGGACTATTATCTTACTTGGTTCTTTGCTCATCTTGACCCCTAATTTGTCCTCATCTTACCCTAAGCTAATTAACTTAAGGACAATCTTGTGACAGTTCTGGCCAGTAACATATGGGATGAATTCCCTACTTGCATTAACACTTTGCTAGAACAAAGATTCTTCTTCTTTTTTTTTTAGAACAAAGATTCTTTGGCCTCTGCTCCGCCCTTCCTACTCCTTCTTGACTAGAATACAGACCCAAAGCCTGAAAGTGTAGCAGGCATCTTGTGATTATGTGGCAACAAGCATGGGAACAAGGATTCATGGGGTTAATCTACTCCTATCTGTTTAAAAGCTTTGAGAGTTTATAGCTGAATGTATTTCTGACATCTACAAATTGATGCCATTTTCCTGGCCCTTAGGTAGACCTGTGATACACACTTACTATCACTTCCCAACCAGCAGTGGGATGCAGGGGCAAGAAGACTCATTAGTGAAACCAAATTGGATCTACTTTGAATCTCTTTAGTTTCATTTCTAGTTCTACTAAATCCTTACAAGCAATTCTTGGTTTTGCCATATGGATACTGCAAATTCACTAGGAACAATTTGAAGTGCTTTTAGTTCTGAAATTCTGATGAGACTCAAACAAAAAATAGCATTCAGGGATCAGGCAAGGAGAAAACACGGTAAAGCAAAGAATCTAAACACTTTCTCCTCACTTTCAATACAACTGCTCCTATCTATCTATCTATCTATCTATCTATCTATCTATCTATCTATCATTGGGATGCTCCTGACTTTAGAGATGAGTTGCACCATAGCTTTTGACTTTGCTAACTTACCTCATCAATAAAGTTTCCAATTTCATCAGGATTGGCAGGGCGGGGCCGATACTGGGGCACACTCAGGAGGGTTGGGGCCACATCATTGCGAGTCACTTCAGGCCGAGCATCCAGGCCCCTGTGCAACTGGCTCAAGTCAAAGTCCTTTGGAGAAAAAGATAAAAATAGAGCAAAGAGTTAAAAAACAAAACAAAACAAAACAAAACAACAACAACAAAAAAAAAAGTCCTGGGCTATATTTGGATATATCAGATCATGTCCTGTCAACTGAATGATAGTTATAAGCATGTGCCAATATAATCGGAAATGAGAGCTTTCAACCTGAGAGTTTTCAAAATATCACTAGAATAAAATACAGCATAAAAAGATTCTGAGGAATAACTCTGGGTGTGGATGTAGACTGTGTACCTTATTGGATAAATCCCAGTCAATCTACAGATTCTTGTGAGCCTAGCTGCCATAGACTGAATGTCTGTGTCCCTCAAAAAATTCACACGTTGAAGCCTAACCCCCAATGTGGTGCTATTTGGAGGTGCGACTTCTGGGAGGTCATGAAGTCAGGATGGTATACGGAGCCCTTGGGAATAGGATTGGTGCCCTGATAAAAGACACCCTAGAGCTCCCCTTCTGCCTTGTTGAAGTACACGTGACATTATGGCTGCCTACGAACCAGGAAGCAGCCCCCCTCCCCGAAAACACCAAATCTTCAGAACTGAGAAAAATTTCTGTGGTTTTTAAGCAACCTGTCTGTGGTATCCTATATAGCAGCCCACATAGACTAAGGCACCAGCTGAGATCAGCAGTTAACCCCGATGGACACTGCTCTGTACCCTAATATGCTGCATACACCAGGCACTGAAATTCTAATCAGCAACTGTTCTTCCAGACGAGTTCAGCAAACACACTCATGCATGGCCGGAGCCAAAAGTAGAACTCTGAGATGGGGCCTGAAGTTCCCTTTCTAAACACTTTCAAAAATTCTTCAAAAGGCTTCTGGCTGGCTCAGTCAATAGAGCAACCAACTCTTGATCTTGGAGTCACAAGTTTAAGCCCCATGTTGGGCTCAGAGATTATTTAAAAAAATTGAAAACTCCAGGCTAAGGCAAGACCATCTATAAAGGGCTAAAGATTTAACATCCACAAAAAGTGGGGAAAAAACGTTTGGCATACCTAAAAGCTCAAGGGAAACAAAATATTACAACAGAGTAGTTGCTTTATGTTAAAGATAATTTGAAGTTTGTGTCCTGAGGACATCGATGAGGAGGCTAAGCTCTGGAATCAGACACCTGGTTCTACTGCTTCCTACCTGTGTGACTGGCTAAGTTGCTTAACTGCCCTTTGCCTCTGTTCGTTCATCTGGGCGCCGAACAGAACATGCTATTTCAAATGTCTACCTTCTTCTAATCATCGCTTCTTCCAAATAAAGAGATGGCAATTTAGCTTTTTATCACTGTTTAGAAAACATACCTGATCCTCCTCTCCACCTCCTTCTTCATCATAGTAATAAACATTGTCCCGGGTGTCATCTTCTGGGGGAAGTAAGGGCTCTTTGACCACCCTTCTCCTCCGAACAAATAGCAGAAGCAGCAGAATCAGGACTGGTGTGGTGAAGAGAGAATAAGGAGAGCCACAGGTCAAGAAGGCCATAAAATGCAGCTATCACAGAGCAGCACTGCCTTGCCCACCAGGCAGAGGGCTGTCAGACAACCCACATGGTGATGCTCACATAACTTGAAGTTAATATATGCAGTGTAACACAGTAGCCAATTAAATGGGAATTCAAGTGTAGTCTTTAACTGGACTTAAACCAAACAGTCATTTCCCAGAACCTGAGCTAAAATGCTCTAGGGCAGAAGAAATGGTAGGGGGAAAGGCCCTGAGGCAGGAGCATAATTGGCATGATTAAGAAGAGGGGAGATGAGCATGGCCTAGCAGGGTTAGTGAGGGGGAAAGTGAAAAGGAGTTCAGAGGGGTGGCAGGAATGTGGTAACTATTGGGAGGACTTTGGCTTTGATTCTGAATTGGAACCACTGAAGGTCTGTGAGGAGGGTTGGGTCAGCCTAAATGTGATTGACAGATACGTAATTATTTTTAATCAGTTCCAAGAAGTGTGACAGAGATCATATGATAGCTTGTATATTCCTTATTTTCTCTTAAGACAAAAATCATGTAAGCAAGCTCTAAAATCTGGTTTCCAAAGTTTTCATGTGACCTTGGGATATTTCGAGGATACATGTGATTAATAACTAATTGTTAAAATTTTTTAAAGCTATTTCTTATGAATGAAAAATGTATTAAACTTCAGTGTGTTTTCTTTATAGGCGTTTGTGCCCCCCAAGTATCTCTATAGGATACACTACTGAAGTAGTATTGCATTGAAACAAGACTTGGAGAAAAAATTTCTTAGAAGTACCCAACCTCCTGGGATGCCTGGGTGACTCAGTGGTTGGGCATCTGCCTTTGGCTTGAGTTGTGATCCAGGGATCCCAGGCTCCCTACAGAGCCTGCTTCTCCCTCTGCCTGTGTCTCTGCCTCTGTGTGTCTCTCATGAATAAATAAATAAAATCTTAAAAAACAAAACAAAAACAAAATCCCAAGCTGGTCCCACTGTTCCCTCTAAGAACTTTCTTCTATTCCAGCCATGTTGGCCTCCTCTTTGCCCTCCACAGTCCAATCAAGCCTTCTCTGTGTCTTCATCAACCATAGGAACCAGCTTGTACATGGGCTCAGGTGAGAATAGTGCTGCAAGGCCTTGCTGTTCCAAGTTGGCCCAACGACCAGCAACATCTGCACCCCCTGGGCGCTGGTCACAAATGTGGAATCTGAGGCCCCCACCCCAGACCTCCCAGATCACCGGATCTGAATTCTCATGCAGGTAAAAGGAAAAAAAAAAAAAAAGAACCCTAATGCAGGTGATTTGTAGGTATTTGAGCATGAGAAGAACTGCTGTGAGGGACTGAAAGAACAAAACAGAAGGACTGGGCTCCTGCTAAAATTTAATGGAGTAAGGCTGCCTTCCAGTCTTGGCCAACTTATCTCTGAACTGTTCAGTAAGGGATAAAGATCCCCTATTTTAGAAGCCAAAGGCTGCAACACTTGCCAAGCATACATACTTAGTAGAGCGAGGATTCCTCCGAGAATGCCCAAGATGGCAGGAACCTGCAAGCCTGCTTCAGCGTAAGGCGCCGTCCTCTTGCAGCTGTTGACAACACCTTCGCAGTCGCACACAAACACATCTAGGGTGGTCACCTGGTCCTTGTTCTGGTTATCTGTGAGCTTGAGATTTATTTTGTAGTCACCCAACTCTAAAGTTTTCTTTGGCTTCAAAATTAGAGATTCACGAGCTGGAGGAACCAACAAAAATAAATGATGGGACAAGGGGAGAAAAAAAAATCTCATTCTAGAATAAATACTGGGGTAAAGAAAAAGGAACTGTTTGGGCTGCAGATTACTGGGCAGTATGTTGCAAGTCAGATACCAGAAAGGAAAGGGACATTTGGTGGAATGCCTGGAAAGCAGAAGGGGCAAATAAACAAACATCAAACAAAAGCGGTGACATCTGGGAGCTGAGAAGGGAATTTCAGAAGGGGACGGTGTTGGAAGCAGGGAAAGCATGGGGTCAACGTTTCTGAAGTAAGACTCCAATTCCCACCTGGGTCATTGTACTCGATGGTCCAGTTGACACTTGCGCCGTGTGTTAGTTCTGCTGTGAAGGGAGATGTGTTGGGGGGAAGATCTGGATCAATGATGTTGATGACATGAGGCTGTGGGTTTTTCTGGCAGAAGTCCATATTTCGAGGTTCTGGAATGGGGCCATTGTCATTCACATCAGAGAGGACCAGTAGAAGAGTTCCTGTTCCAGTAGCAACTGGAGAACCTAAGGAAAAAAAAAAAGGAAATACCATAGCTCAGAAACATTCATTCATGAAGCTCTACTGCCTCCCTCAGACCAAATCCCAATCTTGGCTTGGCTCTTCAGGGCTCCATCACCAGAAGCCCTCCCCATCCCAGGTCATCTTACTTTAGATTGGGCTGCTCTCTGGCACCACTTTAATTATTATTCAAATTATTCTCATACCAAGGACATCCTCATCCCTCTTCTACACATACCTTTATGCATCTATTAAACTTTAACCATTCTAAGAATTCCTCATTGCCCCCCTACCAGTTCTCCCTTTTCAGAACTTCTTTGGCTTTAAGGTCATTATCAAAGGGTTGAGCTTTTTTCTTTTTTTTTTTTTTAAGATTTTATTTATTTATTCATCAGAGACAGAGACAGAGACAGAGACAGAGACAGAGAAAGAAACAAGGCAGAGGGAGAAGCAGGCTCCATGCAGGGAGCCCAATGTGGGACTCAATCCCAGGACTCCAGGATCACGCCCTGGGCCGAAGGCAGGCACTAAACTGCCGAGCCACCCAGGGATCCCCTAAAATCTTTTTTAAAAATTTAAAAATAAATATATTTATTTATGACAATTCGACACCACCATACCTTAGTCATTATTATCAGGTCAGGGGTCAGCAAACTAATACTTTCAGAACAATTTAGGAACACAGCTGTGCTCATTCCCCTTTTAGATTGTCTGGCTGCCTTTTTTTTTTTTTTTTTTTTAATGTTATTTATTTAAGAGAGAGAGAGAAAGAGCAAGGGAGAGTATGAGAGGGAAGGAAAGAGAAAAGCAGGCTCCCCAGCAGCAGGAAGCCCGACACAAGGCTCTATCCCAGAACCCCGAGAACATGACCTGAGCTGAAAGCAATTAACCAATTGAGCCACCCAGGCACCCCTCTATGGCTGCTGCTCGGGTGCAAAGGCAATCAAGACCACATGGGTCTACAAAACTAAAATACTCCCTTGGCCCTTCCTTTACAGAAAGTAAAGGCACCAACCTATGTTCAAGTGACATCTCCTCCACTTATTTCCAGGCCAAGCTGGAGCGTTCCCATGCAGCCAGAGACAGCCACCCGGTGTGGCTGAAGCCAGGGGCTAGCTTTCCCTTCAGGCAAAAGCATTCTGTGACTGAGACCCCATCATGGCCTTATTTGCCTTGCTCTCTGCTTTTAACCTGCTTTCAAATTACAGCTGCAGGAGCACGCTTCAGATTCTAACCGACAGGCCAGACTTATCCAAGGACATTCACAATGTGATGGAGGCTGCATCATTCAACAGCCACCTGTCCAGCTCCATCATGGCCTTACCTGCCCTGCTGTGTTTTCAGATCGTCAAGCCTGGAGTTACTACCTCCAGAAGTTGGGGAGTTGGTAAGAGAAAGAGAATCTATCACAATCCTAGGAAGAGAGCAGGTTTGAACAGTTCCCACATGGTTTCTAAATATCTAGCTGAGGGATATACTTGCACATAAAGGCAAGGACAGGGACATTTACTTATAAAACTCATGGAAATAATGAACAAGTGGAAACCACCCCAGTGCTCTTTAAGATGTGAATGAGTCATTGATGCTACATCCAAGATAATATTTTCAGATTTATAAGGTGTCAAAGTAGATCTGTCTTAAAGACATATTGTAGGGGGATCGCTGGGTGGCTCAGCGGTTTAGCGCCTGCCTTTGGCCCAGGGCGTGATCCTGGAGTCCCGGGATGGAGTCCCACGTCGGGCTCCTGGCATGGAGCCTGCTTCTCCCTCCTCCTGTCTCTCTCTCTCTCTCTCTCTCTCTCTCTATCATGAATAAATAAATCTTATTTTTCATTTTTTTTTTTTTTTTTATTTATTTATGATAGGCACACAGTGAGAGAGAGAGGCAGAGACACAGGCAGAGGGAGAAGCAGGCTCCATGCACCGGGAGCCCGACGTGGGATTCGATCCCGGGTCTCCAGGATCGCGCCCTGGGCCAAAGGCAGGCGCTAAACCACTGCGCCACCCAGGGATCCCAATAAATAAATCTTAAAAAAAAAAAAAAAGACATATTGTAAATAATAAGAATACCAAATAAATTAAATTTTAATGGTTTTTGTAATAAAAACAAAACCAGGCTATAAAGGAGATAGTGGCTTCATAATACTATATTTCTATATGCATATAAATGTAATCAAATACATGGAAACAGTCTGGAAGGAGCCACGATTCACTCCTAATGATAAAGATAAAAATGATGGTAGTCCTTGTAGAGCATACACTGTGTAGCAGGCACTCTTCTAGGGCACATTTATATAAATGAACTCATTAAAAATCCAGATGGGGGGCGCCCAGGTGGCTCAGTCGGTTAAGCATCTGCCTTGGGCTCAGGTCATGATTCCAGGGTCCTGGGGTTGAGCCCCACATCAGGCTCCCTGCTCAGTGGGAAGTCTGCTTCTCCCTCCTCCACCACCCCCCTTCATCCTGCTCGTGCACTCTCTCTCAAATAAGTAAATAAATAAAATTTTAAAAATTTTTATTTATTCATGAGAGACACAGACAGAAACAGGCAGAGGGAGAAGCTGATTCCATGTAGGGAGCCCAACACGGAACTCGATCCTGGGACTCCAGGATCACGCCCTGGGCCGAAGGCAGGTGCTCAACCACTAAGCCACCCAGGCATCCCAATAGAATCTTTTAAGAAAAATTCAGATGGGGTATTATCATTTTGTCAGAACAAGGAAGTGAGGGACCTAAGCTTTCATCCTAGGATCCAGATCCAGGCAGTCTGGCTCCTGTGGGGAAGGAGTGGGTTCAGGTATAAAGATGGAATGGTAAAAAGAACCTCTGCTCCACCTATTTGTACTTTTGAAAATCATATACTTTTGTTTCATAAAACAAGAAAAAGAATGAATTCTTGCCTCTAAAAGAAGGGTGGGGGCAAGAAAGCAAACTAGCCAGGAGAGTGAGACAGCAAAGGCCAAATGCTAAGGGCACCCTTACCGTTGTCAATGGCTATAATGAGGGCTTCATACGTGCTATTCTTCACGTGCTCAAAATCCTCTCTGTCCAGCTCAGCCCGAGTGAAAATGGCACCAGATTCTGGATTAACCTCCAGCCAACCGGCAGCATCCCTCCAAATCCGATACCTGAAAAGGCACAAGCTCTGGCTTAGAACAGTAAACAGCATGTAGGTGAAGAACGCTAAGGTTCCTTTTTGTTGACCTATTCCATGTACAGGAAAGCATGACCATCCATGTCCCCTTCACCTGGATTTACCCACTGTTGAATTCATCATTTGAGAATAAATGGCAGACATTATGTTCTTTTATTCATAAATACTTCAGTGTATTATCCCCTAAGAACAGAGGCATTTATATATATAACACCATCTGATTTAATTTCAGGAAATTTAACTTTGATATAATACTATTATTTAATATATGGCACATAATTAAATTGTCAATTTCCCCAAAACTGTCCTCCAGAACATCCCTGCCCATATCCAGGATCCATTCATGCGTGACATTTAAACATCATGTTTCCCTAACATGGAATTATTCCTTAGCCTTTCTTTTCTTTCTCAACACTTTTTGGAAAAACAAAAGGCAGGGACAACACAACATGACATGATGTGCCACTTGATGTGATTGTACAGTTTGTTAAGTGCCCAACTTTTGGTTTCAGCTCAGGTCATGAGATCAAGCCTCACATCAGGCTCTGTACTCAGCACACATTTGGCTTGAGTCTCTCAGTCTCTCTCTCAGTCTCTCTCTCTCTCTCTCTCTCTCTCTCCCTTCCCTCCCTCTCTGCTCCTTCCTGCAGCTCTTTCTCTCTAAAATAAATAAATCTTGAAAAAAAGAAAGAAAAAGAAAAATGTAGGCCAGTTATCTTAGAGAAAGCCCCTCAATTTGAGTTGGTCTGATTATTCCCTAAGTAGATTATGCGAGGGAAGGGGAAGAAGAACACTGCATAGGTGACATGTGTCCTCAGTGTATCAATCACATTAGGAGGCACAAGACATCTGTTCTTGGTGAGGTTAACTCTGATCACTGGGGTAAGGGACAGGCAACCAGATCTCTTTATAGTCAAGGTACCTTTTTACTTTTGGTAATTAATCTATGACCTAAGGGGAGAAAATGTTGCCAATATGCTGTTCACCAACTAGCTGTCATTCATTAGATTTAGGATCCGTGGATAATTCCTGCAGTAAGCAACAGATACTATGATCTCTATGTGTTTTCAAAAGTAGACTCTTTCAGACCAGCTTCCCAAAGGAAGAAGCTCTGAACTACTCATTTCACTACTGCAGGCAAAGACATCAACCCAAAAAATCCAAGGTTTCATCACTGAACAAAAACCCTACAGTATTGTTTGTGGTTTTCCACTATACTTTTCCTTTTTTCTAAAAGAAACTTTATTTATTTATTTGAGAGAACAGTGAAAAGACAGAATAAGCAGGGTGAGGAGCAGGAGAAACAGACTTCCCTGCCGAACAGGGAGGCCCACATGGGGCCTGATCCCAGGACCCAAGGATCAAAACCTGAGCTAAAGGCAGATGCTTAAACGACTGAGCCATCCAGGAGCCCCTTCCACTATACTTTTCGAATTTCATTATAAACACATCTTACGGGACGCCTGGGTGGCTCAGCAGTTTAGCAACTGCCTTCAGCCCGGGGCGTGGTCCTGGAGATCAGGGATCGAGTCCCACATCGGGCTTCCTGCATGGAGCCTGCTTCTCCCTCTGCCTCCATTTCTGCCTGTATGTGTCTCACAAGTAAATACATAAAATCTGAAGAGAAAAGAAAAAAGAAAAGGTGGGGAGATCTTTGCACCAAGAGGAAAAGGAGCTGAACAATGTCCTGGCAGCCATGAGGAAAGCAGCAGCTAGGAAGGACTCACCCACTCCCCTCTGCATTTAACAAAGCCTTCTTGGGACTTGGAAAAAAACACACACACACACACACACACTTTACTAGCCCTTATATTTTGGACCACAGTAAGAATCCTTGGATTATGAGCAGTACATTGAATATATGCATGAAATGAGAGTATTTAACTTAGTTCATATTTTATTTTTAAGAAATCTCTATACCCAACATGGGGTTCAAACTCACAACCCCAAGATCAAGAGTCACTGAGCCACCCAGGTTCCCAAACTTCAGAGAATTTTAAAGCAAATCTCAGACATCAAACGGTTTCTCCTGTAAATACCTTAGCACGTATCTTATATAGAAAAGGTTAAAAAAAAAAAAAAAAAAAACAGAATGCCACTAACACATCCTGCAAAAATAACAATAGTTACTTAATGTCATTTTAATGCCACATCCATGTTCAAGTATCTCTAATTGACTCAAAGGTGTTTTTATAGTTGGATTGTTGAGTCCATATGTAAGTGTAGTCTACACATTACAATTGGTTCATTTTCCTCTCAGTACTCTCTTAATCGACAGCAGCCCCCCCACCCTTTTGCCATTCATTCATGTCTTGAAGAAACAGTACCATTTGTCATATAGTTTCCACATTCTGTATTTGGCTGACTGCTTCCTGTGGCATTTAAGTTTCTTCATTCTCTGCATTTCTTCGAAATCAGATCCTAACACTTGACTACATTCTGTCCCAACTTTTGTTTCCTCCAAAAAAAAAATTTCCTTAGTGTACTCTGTGCATGCTACTGAATCACATCAAGTGGCACATCATGTCATGCTGTGTTGTCCCTGCCTTTTGTTTTTTTAGTAAATGTTAAAAACTAGGGGTACCTAGGTGATTCAGTTGCTTAAGCATCTGCCTTTAGCTGAGGTCATGATATCAGGGTCATGGGATTGGGGCTCACATCAGGGCTCCTTGCTCAGCAGGGAGCCTGTTTCTTCCTCTCCCTCACTCCCACACATCTCCCACCCCAACTCCCATTCCTGCTCATGTTCTCTCCCTCTCTCAAATAAATTAAAAAATTAAAAAAAAAAATATGTTGAAAACAATCAGAAGGCTTGGAGGTTATCAGCCTCCATTTAAAAATTCCCCATCATCCCTGACCTAATCATTCAATTCTAGCAGGCTTAAGCTCACTACCTGCACTCTTTATATAGTTCTCCTGTACAGGGCCCATATGTGGTCTAAAGGTATTCAAGAGCTCTTTTGCTCAGGACAGAATCAGCATAAAAAATTCCCAGAATAATCTTAAAAGCTGAAGTCCCACTTAAACTTTTTTTTTTTTTTTTAAGATTTATTTATTCATGAAAGAAACAGAAAGAGAGGCAGAGACGCAGGCAGAGGGAGGAGAAGCAGTCTCCATGCAAGGAGACTAATGTGGGACTTGATCCCAGATCCCAGGATCATGCCCTACAGCTGAAGGCAGATGCTCAACTGCTGAGCCACCTAGGTGCCCCACTTAAACTCTTTTTGAAGTTGGAAGTTTCACAAGTCAAAAGTACTAATGCTAAAACACAAACACATCCCAAAACAAGAATATACTCAATTAGTAAGCAAGATGCTACTCCAGATTTGTAGAATGTTTTTTATAAATAGTTCAGTATTACAGTTTCCTCTAAAGTAGATGTGAACAGGCAGGAACTTCTCTGAGAAGAAGAAGTGGGCACATTGGACAAGCTCTGTTCTCCCGGGAAATCACGTTACAAATCACAAGACACAGGTTTCATGTTTGGATTTGTGCTTGCTCAAATAGTTTTTTCCTACTCAAATCCAGCCCTCAAAAGATTAAGGACCTTCTCTGTCTTACATGGTCATGGGGTGTTGCTCTTGGTTTGCACATGTGTTTGCACATGGGTATGATTTAGATTACAGAGGTGCCTTCCAGTTTAAAAGGAGAAGAAATAGTGAGCTTCTTATAATACAACACCTCGTATGTAATTGAAAACCACCCTTCGGCTACACTGCATGAACTTCGAGAAGCAACACAGTAGAATGGCTGGCTGTGGAGGGAATGGAAAAGGTGTGGGGAATGGGAGTTTAAAAAAAAAAAAAAAAGGGCAAGCCAAACAAGAGAAGGGTCTTGCACAGACCAACGATGATAAAATACTAAGAACTAAGTATTTTATACACATACACACACAACTCCCCAGTTCCTGCTAGTCTGTTGAAAAATCTCCCTACTTACGTTATCCTCTGTTCCATATATGTATCTGGATCCTCGGCGGTGTAGGATGTGATTTCCTGGCCCACACCAAAGTCTTCAGGGATTGACACTACCTTTGGGCAAGGGATGAAGATGGGGGCTTCATTCACATCTTCCACGTCCACAGTGACAGTGGCTGTGGAGGTGGAGAGGATGACCTCAAACGGGGTCACGTTCACCACAGTCACGTACAAGACATACTGCTGCTTGTCCTCAAAATCCAAGCCCTAAAGAGAACAGAAATGAGTTAAAAGAACCTATTTTATGTTAGCTTAGGAAAAAAAAAAAAAGATTAAATCCTTAACTATTGTCGTTGGTTAACAATATCTTGTGGTTCTCAAACCTAGCTGTGCTAGGAAGAATTAACTTAAGAACTAGAGAAGAAAAGGGAGGCTTGCACCCTAATCCAGTAAATCGTAATTTCTGAGAGGGAGGCCCGGCCATGGATGTTTTTCAAAAGCTAACAAGCAACCACATTCAAGATGAGAACCCTAGCAGAAGAATAAAAACGAACTACATGAAACCTCACACAGCAAAACCCAGTAAGAAATGCTCATACTGGAAGTCATTTATTATCCAAGACCAGTAAGAATGTTCATATCTTATGCGACGTGTTGTCTCTGTGATAGCAGATGGACAGAAGACCCTGCTTGTCCAACTCACTAACCTCAGTTAAGTTTAGTGACAACACGCGGTTCCAATGAGGCGGCAAAAAGGTCAAACAAAGCCAGGGTGGGCCATTTCCTAGCCCTGTGGGTCTGTTTCCACATCCAAATACATAGAAAAGGAAATACTAAATAGAGTCGCTGTAAGGAGTACACCGGGAACATTTGTGAATGAGTGTGTTTGGCAGGGGCTCATTTTCCTAGCTTCTATCTTTCATTTGTAGCATAGAAAATGGTGACATCAAATGTTGGTGACATCAAATGTTGGGTGGGAAATAAGGTTATGTAGTGAGTGATGCAGAAATGAATGGCTTTGCTCACTTGCTCAATAGGAAGTCTAAGTTTGGGGGCAAATTCAGTGATCTGCTGTTAGTAACCTCAACAAGAAGGTCACCCAACTTCTTAAATTTTCAGGTTTCAAAGTCATGTGTCCCACTTCTAAAATAATCCGGCAAAATGGCAGAGACCAGTAAACCATTTTTCCTCTCATTTGCAAAATGGATATGGGGGTAGACAAATGTTTCAGGGAGAAAGCCTTTTAAAACCGATGGTACTTTCTTTCTCCTCAATTTCAGGGGGCTGCGTAGGAGCTTCTCACATGTGCCTGAAGAGTAGTTGCAAACCCCAAATGGTCCACCAGAACCTGGGAAAGCTGCCCACCCCCAGCCCGCCAATGCCATGTTGATCTACTTCTGAGAAGACACCAGGGGACAAGGCAGTGGGCGGCTAGCTGAGATGTCAATACCTGCATCTTGCCAGGCACCGTACAAACCTTAGTTGTTTTCAAAATGCCGTCGTTAGTTACTGGGTCTGTGGTGACAACAAATTGATCATTGTTATTGTTCAATATGGTGTACACAGCCCTCCAGGCCGGGGTATCGGGGACATCAGCATCCGTCACTTTGAGTACAGCGATTTCGACGTTAGCCTTGTTCTCAGGCACCCGTCCCTGGTACTACAGAGCAAAGGAGAAGATGAGTCACTTAGGACATCTTGACAACTAATAGAGGAGCCATATCCAAGAGGGCTAAAGGAGTCCTTTCTGAGCCCAAGATCCAAAGAGCAGAGTCTTGGAGAAGTGCCCACTCCACCAGTTGGGCCTCTATTTCCTATTGGTGGAACAGCCAAGATCATTCAAATTGCAACAGCCTTCAAGACTACCTGAGTTAGTCTTTCAAGGGCTACCTGAGCCCCTCAGCACACTTTGGCCCAGTTGCTTTGATCTTCAACAAATTCCACATTGTGGCTTATCCACTACTCCCCTCCTCTCCCATCATTCCCAATGGTACCAATAATTTTCATCAAAGTCTGGTCAGTACAGTCCTCTGCTTAAAACCCTTGATGACATCCCCTTGCACCCAGGATAAATTCTAAAATTCTAACCTCCAACTACAAGGTCCTATAGGACCTGATCTCATATGGTTCACTACACAGACTATTCTTCAGTTCATTTTTTTTTAATTTAAAGATTTTATTTATTTATTCATGAGAGACAAGAGAAAGAGGCCCCGACACAGGCAGAGGGAGAGGGAGAAGCAGGCTCCATGCCGGGAGCCTGATGAGGGATTCGATCTTGGGACTCCAGGATCATGCCCTGAGTCAAAGGCAGACACTTAACCACTGAACCACTCAGCATCCCCTATTCTTCAGTTCTTAAAAACTTTTTTATTGATTCAGGGCTTTTTTTTTTTTTTTTTTAAGATTTTATTTACTTATTCAAAAGAGATACGGAGGGGGAAGGGGAGGTGGTGCAGAGACACAGGCAGAGGGAGAAGCAGGCTCTATGCAGGGAGCCTGACGTGGGACTTGATCCCAGGTCCCCGGGATCAGGCCCTGGGCCAAAGGCAGCACTAAACCACTGAGCCACCCAGGCTGCCTGATTCAGGGCATTTTACATATGGTGATCCCTATGCCTAGAACACTTCCATTGTCCCCTGTTCCACATTTGACAATCTCCTTCCAAGTCTTCTTGTAAATGTTATGGTCTTTGTGAAGCCTTCTTGTACTCACAATGCCTACATTAGGTGGCAGACTGCTAATTGCCTACTAAACACCCACTCACCCCTTCTTCACGAACTATACTGTTGGGGGCAGCAATGTGCCCAGACAGAATATTTTATTTCCAGTCATCTTCAAAGACAGCAGCTGCTAATAGGAGGTAAATGAAAGTTGCGGGATGGGTCTGCACAGAAGAGGACTGTTTAACAGCAATGCCTTTTGCTCTTCATGCGCGGGTCTCCTTTCTGAATGAAGCACAGAGATAGCTGGAGCTCAGCCATCTAGGGCCACAACGGGACACTGAGGATGGGAGCCATCCACCAACGATGGTGGGGCAGCAAGACAAAGGAGGTTCCATTGACAGTGTAGATACTCTAGCTCTAGGCTTTTTGTGACACAAGGAAAAGTTTGCCCTACTTGTTTAAGCACAAGAGTCAAGTCTCTGTTACTAACCACTGAGCTTATTTCTAGCTAATGTATTAAGATATAAGGTTCTTTCATGTGGCTTTCAGTACCTTCTTCTCATCTGCATTTAATACAATTGTACATATTAATTTGTACAAGTTGTCAAACCTCTCTAGGTTAGGCTGTCAACTCCACTGAGAATAGAACCTTTGTCTGTCTTGTTTGTGATAAAATCTCCAGTGTGTAATACAGTTCCTGTTGTTATAAACTTAGAAAATATTTGTTCAATGAATAAATAAAACCGGGTAGGATTTGTTACCAAGATGCACAACATTAAGACACGAGATCAACAAGTGGTTTTTTTAGTCATCTCTATACCCAACGTGGGGCTTGAACTCAGAACCCCATGATCAAGAGTCACACGCTCCACTGACTGAACCAGCCAGGCACTCCTAGGTGACATTTGCAACTTCACAAACCTATGTCAACAGAGCCCATGCTGAGGATGACAGAGACAACTGCCATCCCAATCTGTTTGCTTCTTAAAGTTCACTATTCTGGGGAAAATTTTCAAAGGGTTTGCCCATGAGCAGCCATAAAACAACAGAGGACCTTTCTTTGGAAACTGTCCAAGGGGTTATAGAATTACCGTGGTTGGGTTGAAGATGGGGGGGTTATCATTGATGTCAGTGACTGTGATCACAGCTGTTGCAGTTGTAGTTAAGCCTTCGCCTTGCAGGTCAGCAGCCTGAACCACCAAGGTGTACATGGGGACACCCTGCAGAGATCAAACACATTGGTGTCAGGACCAACGGCACCATCAAGCCCAGCCCAGCGCATGGAAACACCTTATTTGATCATTTGCTTCAACATCAGCCGGCCTTCTAGGTACAAATCCTCTAGAGTGATGCTTAGATGCAATGCTCAGACGATAAACATAGTAAGTAGCACTGGCCTCGGCAGAGTTTTGCATTGTTAGTGTGATTTAGCTGATGTTTATTTGCCCTCAACACCCTATAGATGCTCTTGACCTCTGACCTCTCGGTCCAGCCCAGTGGTGAGCACGCTGATGACTCCTGTGTCCTTGTTGATAGTGAACATCATGCTGCTAGGCAGGAGGGGGTCTTGTGTGAGGATGCTGTAAGCGATGGCAGCGTTGTAGGTATTCACATCATCATCCGCATCTGTGGCTGTCACCTGCATCACAGAGGTGCCTGCAAGTGCAAAAGGAGACAAATCAGTTGAGCTGCACTTTGGATTCCAGTCAGCACTGCTCAGTTCAATTCTGTCCAGAGTGTTCAAGGAGGAGTACCAGGGACAGTACCATGTCATGGCTTCTCCATTCTCTCATTCCCAAAATTTTTACCAAAGTGGTAGTAGGGGAGAAAGAAAGCATTCCACCCAATGAGTAGTGTTCCAAGGACTCAGCTTTTCCAATAGATATTCTGGATGGGGGCTGGAGTATGTAGAATAAATAACCTTAAATTAGGGATCCCTGGGTGGCGCAGCGGTTTGGTGCCTGTCTTTACCCCAGGGCGTGATCCTGGAGACCCGGGATCGAATCCCACATCGGGCTCCCGGTGCATGGAGCCTGCTTCTCCCTCTGCCTGTGTGTGTCTCTGCCTCTCTCTCTCACTGTGTGCCTATCATAAATAAATTAAAAAAAAAAAAATTAAAACACTGTGCCATGTTTCTCATACTGAGTGGATGAGGTGAAAAATAGGAAAAAATCCCACCAATATCCACAACTGGCTCCTCAGGCACAGCTTCACCAGACAGAATGGTCATTTGAGATCATGGCCTTGAAGGCAGCAGAGAATACTTACAGCACATGTGTCTGCAAAAAGACTAGCGCCCGTGCCATCAACAAAATTCCTTAGGGATCCACAGGAAAAGGACAAAGAGCCCAAGGGAAGAAAGGAGCAAAAAGACTTGAAGAGACAAGCCATCAAGAAGAAACCCAAATGGCCAGCAAACATAGAAAATGCTCATTAGCCCCTTAATAAATCTGAGAAATGCAACTGTACAGAGATACAACTGCACACTCAACAAAGCTAAAGTCTAACAATTCCAGGATATATATTGCTGGTGGAAGTGTAAAGTGGTTCAACCAGTTTGGAAAACAGTTTGTTACCATGTAGTCACAATGAATGGACACATACCCTACAATTGAGCAACCCACTACTACGGATATTCCCCCAAAGTCTTGTGTGCATGCATCAGGAAATATGTTAAATAATGCTCTGAGAACACTATTTCTAACAGCAAGAAACTCAAACCCAATTTCCATCAACAGGGGAACAAAGTGTTTTATATAAATACAAAAATATTGAATACTACACGGCAATGAAAATGAATGACCTTTTAGATTGCTATGGGTGCCAACATGAAGAATGTTATGTACATAAAGCTGAATGAGAGAAGCACATCACGGAAATACATGTAGAGTGGGATTCCATGTATGTAAAGCTAGAAAACATGCAAAACAAACAAGATATACAGAGGTAGGTAGACACATGATGAAAAAGATCAAGGAAAGCAAAGGAATGATTACCACAAAAGTCAGGACAGTGGTTACCTTTATAGAGGTGAGAAAAGAATATGGCCAGGAATGGCAAGGATCTGTTTCTAAATCAGGGAAGGTTCCTCTTTTCTAGGGGGAGGAGGTGGGTGAGATTTTCAAACTGCTCCTATTTTATAATACACACTTCTGTAGAAAGGATGTTTCTCTCTCTCTCTCTCTCTCTTTTTTTTTTTATTAAAAGATTTTATTTATTTATGATAGAGAAAGAGAGAGAGAAAGGCAGAGACACAGGAGGGAGAAGCAGGCTCCATGCCCGGAGCCTGACGCGGGACTCGATCCTGGGACTCCAGGATCGCGCCCTGGGCCAAAGGCAGGCGCCAAACCGCTGAGCCACCCAGGGATCCCTCTCTCTCTCTCTCATACACACACACACACACACACACACACACACACACACACACACACAGAGAGAGAGAGAGGCTTCAAAAGAAGTTCTGTCCCTATGAAGAGCCTGATGCCAAACACAAGCCCCGACACTTTGAGGTCCAAAGAATTTAAGTGTCTTTCTGAGTATTCAGCTACTCGTTATAGACCATACCTGGAAGGGCACCTTCCGTGACAGATCCTTGGAAGACTGCCTGGGTGAACTCGGGCTTGTTGTCATTCTGATCTGTCACCGTGATCACGATCTCCATTGGGTCTTCAACCGCATTCCCATTAGAAGATACGGCATGAGAGTAGAGCTGTAAGAGCCAAGCGAGAGTTACTTGGGCCCCAACAAGGAGGAAAAAATGGGAGAAGTCGTGTGGCTCGAACTCTAGCAGGCCTGTACTCCACTCCCTCCTACTCTCTAAGAGCCAAGGATGGACACCCCCAGAAGAGAACTTCCCCCCACAAGTGCTGCTGCTTCAGTGATGTCATGACACTGATTGAGGTCATGATATGTAAAGATTCATGGACATAGAACACCCCAGCAGGTCAGAGCTCCCATTTCCCACAGGAGGATAGGGAGCCAGGCCTAAGACACAAGAGAGGGAGGGAGCCTAAAACACCCTTGTTCCCCAGCAGGGTAAAATTTGCTCTGGTTGCTCCAATTTAGTGTCTCTCCCAGAGTTTTCTGCATTTAGCCTCAATACATTACCCTCCAGCTTTCTAGGTTCACATTGCTACCAAGGCCCAGGAATGGCTTTTGCTTCCCAATATCATAACTGGCCTCTTCCTTTGGGGCAGGGACTTTTAGCCCCAAGAATAAGTTAAGTTGGTATCTTGGGTCTAAACTCATGTATGGGGATGCCTGGGTGGCTCAGCAGTTGAGCATCTGCCTTTGGCTCAGGTCATGATCCTGGGGTCCTGGGATGGAGTCCCACATCGGGCTCCCTGTGGGGAGCCTGTTTCTCCCTCTGCCTAGGTCTCCTCCTCTCTGTCTCTCATGAATAAATAAATAAATCTTTAAAAAAAAATTAAAAACACATATGATCATAAGGTCTCTTCTCTCTTTATTCCTGATGGGGAAAAAAAAAAAAAAATCAACCCCCCTCCCCATTTTTTCCAATTCTTCTGTCATTCCCCCCTTGTCAACAGGTATCAAATTAAGCCTCATGTGTCCAGAACATCTGATCTAGGGATCCAACATGGGTTTTTTTTTTTTTGGGGGGGGGGGGGGAGGCTTCGAGGGGTCTTTATTTTTTGGTCTTTGAGAACAAAAAAATTTTGGAAGGATACAACCCGATTATTAGCAGGCTTCTGAGAGATACTCACAATGTACTTAGCAATTTGTTCTCTATCCAGAGGCTCAGTCACCTTCAGCCATCCTGTTTCTCTTTCAATAATAAACACACCAACAGGAGGTGCGTCAGCTCCTTGGCCAGTGATGCTGTAGAAAACCTTGATTTCTTTGTCCCTGTTAGACTTGATCTGAAGATCAAAGAGAAAGAAACAGAATTATCAAGAAATGATCCTGACATTGGGGCTTTCCCTCTTTTTCTCTTAGGTCCTTCTCTCTCAAACTGCTCCCAGAGAAATAGAGAACCTCCTTCTCTACCTGAACCAGGTTTTTAGGAAATGGGCCTTTCTCGTTTTCCGGGCAGCTGATAGGAGGGATAACCCAGTCTCTCTTCTGTCTTCTGAGTCCATGCTGGGAACTGGGAAATGTGAGCACCTCTGTCTGGGTTTTAGAGGGAGCATCCTAAAAAGAAAGAAGATGAAGAACAAAATCAGATAATTCAGGACAGATACATACAGACACATACAGGCCAAATAGTCCCACCTACCTAGCCAGCATCCCCAACCTTCTTGAGGACAGTCAACAGTTTTAACTTAGTAACAAAACACAACCCAATGAACCTCTCTGCCACATAATAAAGACTGTGTTCTCTTTTGATCCTTCTAATGTCCAGAGTTCAAGTAATCATTATGCATACACAATTACATGTTTGAGGGTTTAGTATTCTTTTGCAAGTTATCACAAGCCTAAATATATGATACCTGTCGGTTTTAATGAAACATGACACTGCTGATTTATTATCAGAGTTTATCCAACAATTGGATATTCAAGCATTTCAATTTTCTCTTATGTTTTTCCTAGGGGTATAGGTCCCCAAAGTGGAGCTCTTAGTGAAATGAGTTAAGTTTATGGAATTGGTACTAAGAACTACTTGTGATCAATACAAATTCTTTAATCTCATTGTGTTATTTTATCTATTTGGTTTCCATTTGTTCTAACAGAAGCTGTTGGGATGGGAACCAAATATATCCTTTGAGACTTATATTGAACAATTTTCACGTGTGATAAAGACAACTTTATGCACACACAGGGAAATAAGATAGTTGAAGATGGAAGAAAAATATCCTCCAAATTGCTAAGTGCTTTAAAGTGATTAGCGGTAAGGCATGAAAGTTCCAGAGGACAGTTCCATCTCCCACACCCCACATAATCATTGATCACCATTTTCCAAAGGTGATTCAAGTGCTATTTCCTGGCTTCTCAAATTTGATCCAAAATGCACAAGATAGAAGACCAGATATCATCGGACGCCAGCTGGCTTAATGGTTGGGAGTCTGGGATCCCTGGGTAGCTCAGCGGTTTAGTGTCTGCCTTTGGCCCAGGGCACGATCCTGGAGTCCCAGGATCGAGTCCCGCATCGGGCTCCCTGCACGGAGCCTGCTTCTCCCTCGCCTGTGTCTCTGCCTCTCTCTCTCTCTCTAGGTGTATCATGAATAAATAAATAAAATCTTAAATAAAAAAAAAAAAAGGTTGGGTGTCTGCCTCTGGTTCAGGTCATGATCCCAGGTTCCTGGGATCGAGTCCCACATCAGGCTCCCTGCAGGAAGCCTGCTTCTTTCTCTCCCTCTTCCTCTCCCTCTCGGTGTCTCTTGTATTTAAATAAAATAATAATAATAATTTAAAAAAAAACAGATTATCATCGCAGCATCCTTCCTAGTATTACATTTCTTTTTTTAATTTTTATTTATTTATGATAGTCACAGAGAGAGAGAGAGAGAGGCAGAGACACAGGCAGAGGGAGAAGCAGGCTCCATGCACCGGGAGCCCGACGTGGGATTCGATCCCGGGTCTCCAGGATCGCGCCCTGGACCAAAGGCAGGCGCCAAACCGCTGCGCCACCCAGGGATCCCAGTATTACATTTCTACATACTGGTTATGCCCACACACTTTTTCTCTCTCTGCATCCTTGGATTATTAATATTCTAGAGAAGTAGTCCCTCCTGAGCCAAGGACAGGCCATAAAACCAGGCTATTTAGCTGTGAATTCTCACTATGGCACTTCCTACTCTTGGGCAGATTATTTTTTCTGTTCCACAGTTCCCTAAGAACCAAAAATTGGGATAACATTAGAAGGATTAAATGAGATACTAGTATTACAGATAAAGCACTTAGAATACAACTATGGCAGTGTTGCCACATACCACTCAATATCCATTCTTCTTTCTTTTTAAAGACAAAAAAAAACCCCTAAAGTAGCTGTCTCTCTCCATATATCTGTTTTGTATCCAGCACTGTGTTTAAGTAAAAGAGCAGATTTTCTACTGCACTTACAGCTAAGTATGGCATGAGGTCAAGTTGTAACCAGTGAGAGGTAAGCATTATTTAAAAATTCCACAAAGGGGGCACCTGGTTAGCTCAATCAGAAAAGCATATGACTCTAGATCTGAGTTCTTTTTTTTTTTTTTTTTTTAGATCTGAGTTCTAAGTTCTCTATACGCTGGGTATAGAGATTACCTTAATAAAGTATCTTTAATCCTTTAAAAATGCATTCCACAAAAGCTTCTTTTAAAAGCCAGGCAGACAGCTGAGTAATGCATTTTTCTGCTTTCTTTTTCCTTATCATCTAGAATGAAGATTTGATTACAGAGCTCCAGCAGCCATTTCGGATCATGAGGTACCCTTGAGGACAGAAGCCATGTGCTGAGGATGGCAGAATGGGAAGGAAAGGAGAAAGCTGGGCTCCTAGTGACTGTGGGGCCTCCAGATTGGCCATTTACCCTTGAATTTCTTTAACTTGACAGAGAAATACTCTATTTTGCATAAACCACTGTTATTCATGGTTTTCTGTCATATATATTTGAACTTAATCATGATACAACAAAAAATGGAGGCAAAGGCAAAATTGGCAGAAGTAGGAAGGAAATATATATATATATATATATGTATATATAAAAATCAAGCTCAAAACTTGTCTTTTGGGACGCCTGGGTGGCTCAGCGGTTTAGCGCCTGCCTTCGGCCCAGGGTGTGATCCTGGAGTCCCGGGATGGAGTCCCACATCGGGCCCCCTGCATGGAGCCTGCTTCTCCCTCGCCTGTGTCTCTGCCTCTCTCTCTCTCTCTCTCTCTGTGTGTGTCTCTGTGTGTCTCTCATGAATAAATAAGTAAAATCTTTAAAAAACAAAACAAAAGTTGTCTTTTGATCATAAAAGCCTTTCACACACACAGTTGCCCAGCAAGAACTCACCATGCTGAACTTACATGAATGACGGAGTCCGTTGGAGACCTGAGTTAGGGAGTTATGTTAATACACTGCTACTAAGCTCTTCATTTTTCTGATCTGCCCAATTACATCAGGGAGAAAAGAATAATACATCTATCAAGGACTATTAACTTCCTGGAATCTCAACAATCTTTGGGGAGAAAAACAGGAGCCAGCCTGAAAGGCCTTGGTACTTCCAACATGTTCCATACTTTTAAGGCAGTACCAGGATCCAACTAGAATGGCCTCCAGAGAGACATTTTGATAGGAAGCACCATGAGAGCAATTTAGAAACTAGCAAAGGTGTCTGACTTGGGTAACAATACTCAGAAACATTCTTGCTAAGAACTGGGCAAACATATATCCTTTCGTTTGTGGCCAATCCACCCACCTGTCCATTCAATATTTACAGGGCTCCTGGAGGGAGCCAGACTGTGGGCCAGGCGTTACAGATACAATGTGGAAGGATCTTGTGCAGATTACAGTCCAATGGAACAAAGCCTTCCCAATGATTCTTCTCTTCTCTTCCCAAAACCCTCCCCACTAGAAACACAAAGAGTAAAACAAAATGGGGGGAAAAAAAAAAGAAATGGGCAGTCTACTTCTCCCTCTCCCTCTGCCCCTCCCCTCCCCTCTACTCATGCTCTCAAAATAAAGTCTTTATAAAATACTAATTAAAAGAGTAAAATAAAGTGATCAGAGAATTGATCTCTTATTCATTCTTCCTTCAAGAAAAAGTCAACAATTACTGAGTACTTACTGTATGCCTACTTCAGTTGCAGCATTTCACATGTGTTAATTCATGCAGTCATTATTTCCTTCACATTACAGACAAGGAATTTCAAGCATAGACAGGCTAAGTGAACTTTCCCACGGCTACTCAGGTAGCAAGCGGCAGGACTATGATTCAATCCTAGACAGTGTCCATGCTCTCACCCACTATTCTATATTATCCACAGAAATAATATTAACACCTTGCTATCATTTTACCTGATTGTTCCCCACCCAAACACACAAAAAAAAAATTCCCAGCAAGAATTAGTTCAGTTAGACCAATGGTTTTCAACGAGGGGTGATTCCACACCCCCTGCCCAGGGGGGTATTGGCCATGTCTGGAGACACTTTTGGTTGTGACAACTAGGAGAGGGCTTCTGGTATCTGTCTAGTGGGCTAAAGTCAGGGAGGCTGCTAAACACACACACAAAAACAAAAACTATCCAGCCCCAAATGTAAAAGGTGCCAAGGGTAGAGAACTCAGATTAGGCAACAGACTTAAAACAATAGTGAACTTCCAAGAAAGACTCCAACATACATGATGGTGGTGGTGGTGCGTCGCTGCCTTCAGCCTAACTCTGGTGGAGAGTTTCCTGCGGCTGGAGTCCCAGGCATGGACAAGAAAACTTATCTCTGGTTTATGAAGTTGTAGAGGCCGCTTGACTGTAATCACACCATCTGTGCCCACTTTGAATCGGGTGTCATCAGAAACATAGGCTGTCCTAGGTAGACCGGTGCATCCTTCAAAACTCACTGTAGGGGATAAATCACACTAATTAGGAAATGGGGCAGATTAAAGACAAGAGCATTAAAAAGTATGATTGATTCATCCACCAAAAACTTGACTCATACAAAACAAGCACAAGCAAAACAAGACACAGACTGGTGACAGAATGGAAAGATATGCAAGTAGTCAATATTATCATTATGTTCTTCGTAATTATAGAGGGACTGTCCATTGTGGTCTGATTTTTTTCATATCTACTTGTAAAGTGCAAACAGAAACCTGCCTAGAAAGTAACTTAAAAAGAAAGAAAGAAAGAAAGAAAGAAGAAAGAAAGAAAGAAAGAAAGAAAGAAAGAAAGAAAGAAACTTCTTTTCAAAAGCCAAAAAAAGGCCTCTCCTTTAGCTGGCTCTTGACAATATGAAAACAGACCACCAAGATAACTAATAAGAGTCCTTACTAAGTCCAAAACTTAGAGACTGTAAGGTACAGGCAGACGCTGTGGAGAGTCTACATTCAAGTAACAGTTTACATTTATTTCAACTAACAGTGGCAGATAATGAGGCACCTGGCACGATGGTTAAGAGTGTGGGCTCTGGAAGAGACTATCTGGGTTCAAGGCCCAGCTCTGCGACCTTGGGCAAATTACTTAATCTCCCGGTGCCTCAGTCTGTGCCTCCATCTACCCAACTGTAGAATGAAGCCAACAAGAGCAGCTATCTACTACGGCTGTTTTAAGATACGTAGAACAATGCCTGGTCCATCATCAGCACTATATTAAAGTTTGTTCAATAAAAATTTTATTTTTTTTTTTTATTTATTTATGATAGTCACAGAGAGAGAGAGAGAGAGGCAGAGACACAGGCAGAGGGAGAAACAGGCTCCATGCACCGGGAGCCCGACGTGGGATTCGATCCTGCGTCTCCAGGATCGCGCCCTGGGCCAAAGGCAGGCGCCAAACCGCTGCGCCACCCAGGGATCCCTTCAATAAAAATTTTAAAAACAGGGGCTCCTGGGTGACACACTTAAGCATCCAACTCTTGATTTCAACTCAGGTCATGATCTCAGGGTCATGAAATCGAGCCCCACACCAGGCTCCCCGCTCAGCACAGTCTGCTTGAGATGCTCTCTCCCTCTGCCCCTCCCATTGCTAATACACCCATATGTACACTCTCCCTCTAAATAAATAAAATCTTGGAAAAAAATCTTTAAAAACAAATGTGGCTTTGCTTAATCATTTACTCAATTCTCATGAGTATTCCACAAAAGACACTGATAATTGTAAATACTTCCTGACTGGTTATAGACTTATTATCTGAGGCATACAGAGGTAATGCCTGCTTGCAATCTGACTGATTATTTTCGGTTAGGGGAGATAATTGATCACACAGGGCGGCAAGATAAATGCAAAAAAAACAGAGAAGGACTACTTGGATAGAGGAATGTTATGATCAATGACTTTGTTTTTTTTTTTTTTTTTTTTTTTTTTTTTTAATTTTTATTTATTTATGATAGTCACAGAGAGAGAGAGAGAGGCAGAGACACAGGCAGAGGGAGAAGCAGGCTCCATGCACCGGGAGCCTGATGTGGGACTTGATCCTGGGTCTCCAGGATCGCGCCCTGGGCCAAAGGCAGGCGCCAAACCGCTGCGCCATCCAGGGATCCCATGATCAATGACTTTGAAACTCTACTTCCAACTATATAGCTACTGAGGTATTAAAAGTTAAAAACTACCAACACCCAAAGCTGGAGGTATTGTGGTTAAAAAAAAAAAAAAAAGTCTACACTAAACATCAGAATCCCAAAGGACTTGTTCTACAGGTTTTTCACCAAGCAATATGCCAGAAACTGTGCTGAGCTCTAAGGATAAACTTGTAAAGACGACAGACAATGCACCTGCTCTCACTGAGCTTACACTGTTGTAGAAAACATGGACAAATATAGAAACCAATAATTTCAGGTAGTGACAAGTACTAGATACAAAGGAATTAAAAAGGGTGATACAAGAGTGATAGGAGGTGAGGGCCCCTGGGTGGCTCGGTTGGTTGAGCATCTGACTCTTGATCTCAGCTCAGCTTATTTTTTTTTTGAGATTTTATATATTTATATGAGAAAGAGAGGGAGAGAGTGAGTTGGGGAAGAAGCAGAGGGAGAGGGATAAGCAGACTCCACGCTGACACATGGGAGCCCAGTGCAGGGCAGGATCTCAGGACCCTGTGATCATGACCTGAGACAAAAATCAAGAGATGGATGTTTGACTGAGTCACCCAGCACCCCTCCTCCCAAGCTCAGGTCTTGATCTCAAGGTCATGAATTCAAGCCCCACATTGGGCTCTATGCTGGGCGTGGAGCCTACGTTTTAATAATTTTTTTAATTGCTGGGGAAAGGGGGTGATTCAGAAAAGTGTAACTCATACTGGATGGTGAGAGCAGGCCAACCTAGGTGGGGGTGGCAGAGCTAAGACCTGAAGGATCAAGTCTTCCAGAAACCTGGCTCAAGAGCCTATGAGGCAGAGGGAACAGCCAATTGAAGAACAGTTAATTATGGGAAACTCTCAAGGCAGCCTGTTTTCATCCTTTTCAAATACTTGCCTTTCATTTCTCCAATGGAATTTCTACTTTGTCCAAGTGGTTTTATAAAATTTTTGTCCAAGGAATTTTATAAAAATTCCTGTTCTTGAACCTATTTTCCCTGGCTAGACACCTCTATGTTCATGAGGATCAGGTCTCTGCCAGAAATCCCCAAAGCCATCCTCAATTCCTGGGCTGCAGTTTTCATTCTTTTCCACCAGGGGACACCCCTGCAAATGTTTCTGAAGTCAACTGTCCCACCCTGGCCAGAGAAAGTAACCATGACTGGGGTGGGAGGGTGAGCAGCCCGCAGATGGTCCCCTTTTGAAGACTAAGGCTTGGAGAACTTAAGAAATTTGCCTAGCATCTGGTAACTAGTGAGGGACAGAGCTAGGACCGGCCCTTAATCTGAATTACTTTGTCTCATGATTAAGTTTCCCTGCCCTGAAGAGACCTGTGAAGGCCTTGTTGTTGTTGTTGTTGTTTTTAATTTTTATTTATTTATGATAGTCACACAGAGAGAGAGAGAGAGGCAGAGACATAGGCAGAAGGAGAAGCAGGCTCCACGCATGAGGAGCCCGATGTGGGATTCGATCCCGGGTCTCCAGGATCACACCCTGGGCCAAAGGCAGGCGCTAAACCGCTGCGCCACCCAGGGATCCCGGCCTTGTTGTTTTAAGGACAGTTTTGCCTCCTAGCTACAATCCAGGGAAATATGGTGCCACCTTGTACAGTAACCTGGAGTTGAGATTTAGCCAGAGATAGTTCATACGAAGGGAGCTGGGTCCTTCAAACAATCACCCACCCAACAAACACTCTCTCCTCCCTGTTTGTAAAAACAAAAATCAAAACCATGCCTCCATCCCTACCCTCCTCACCTCTTATGCCGGTTTTATAACTCACTTCCCAAACTTTACGGGGTGGGAGTGGGGTGAGCAGAGGAAGGCTGTAATAAACACAAGAAGAGGGACAAGAGGCAAAGGCTGGTCTCAGAGTCTGTGGTCAGATAATAACCCAGATTCCACCTCGCTCCTGCTGAGTGGCCTTAAACAACATGTTTAACCTCTCTGGGCCTGTTGCCCCTACTGGGACATGAAGGATATAGCCACGGACGGAGCCTACCTCATCTGCATTTTTGTGAAGATTAACAAAGACAGTGAATGTGATCAAATTTTGAAAGTGGAAGAGCAATGTGAGTAGAAAATGATAATTATTATTTCTGTGCATTTGGGTAGACAAGCAGAAGCCAAGTATTTGCTAAGCGAACAGATGAACCGAAAATGACAAGAGATGCAAGAAGAAATGCCGTTCTTGAGGGATGGGCAGATAGTGCCTTTTAGGTCTGACGTAGGAATTCCATCTCAAACTAGTAAAAACAAGATGTGTTTCAAATAACCCTCCCCCCAAAACCCATTCCAGCAGAAGTAATGGGGTAATCGGACTGTATTTGGAGGATTGTCACATAAACAGGGAGCAAATGCTGCCCCCATTTATCATACCAAATTAATTCCTTTCCCCAGCTGGCCCAAATCTGGGCAGTGAAAGTTGGGACAGGCAGGACTGGACTTGCCAAGGGTGGCAGCCTAAAAAATGGAAAATAGTTTTGCAAGTAACTTTGGGGCATCTTGTCTTAATGATGGCTAAGCCCCACCCTTTAAGAAGTGACAAAGAAGTGTGAGGAGCCCAACCTGAATTTCCAGGTGCTCATTAAGGCCCATTACCTTTCTATGCAATATGATCCTCTGGGGCTGATAAACCAGAAATTATAGGAAAGATGAGGGAATCTCCTGTTCCCGGAAGCTTGCTGCACCCCTGAAAAAGGCTGGGCAGTGTCTCAGAGCCACAATGACCACTACTGCCAGCACAGGGGAGTCCAACAGGAACAGCAAAGTATTGAAAGGAGGACTAGCACATGGAGACTGGGTATATTTGAACGTCTCACAATAAAAAAATTAAACAAAAATAAAACCAGCATGGGATTAAGTATTAAGTCAGGATAACTGCCTTTCCTAAAACCTGTCATTTGGTCACTAGGTCCAGAAACCAATCCCAGAGACAAGAGCCAAGAACCCAAGTGGCCATCTCTAGGTGTGAAAATCTTTTCACTACAATAATATCATCACCATCACCAACCACAGCCTCAACTAATAGCAGATACCTTTTGCCTACTGTTCCCGTAACCTTATTTAAACATTTGTAGAACAACATGTGCCAGGCTCCACTCTGAGCACTTTAAAAATATTATTAACTCACTTCACCCCAGAACTCTATGAAGTTGTTACTACCAGTGCCCCATTTTTACATGTGGGGAAACTGAGGCAGCTCATAAGGTGCAGAGCTGGGACTAGAACCCAGGCAGTCTGAGAGTTCTGGCTCCTAACTACTGTGCCTCACACCACTCTCTACAAGCCAGACCCTTGCACCAAGTTCTTTATGTCCAGCATTCCAATTTAATTCCTCCAGCCACCTCCACTTTCTCTGTCCTAACTTGTATGCTTGTGCGTGGAGGGACTGGCCTGTCTGGCTCCAAGGTGAGTGCTCTTCACCTCTGTTTCCATCTGCAAAATGGGGATAAGCTTCCCAGCAATAATAAAAAGGAATATTAAGGGGAAAATTTTTTTTACACATTTTTTTTTAATTTTTATTTATTTATGATAGTCACAGAGAGAGAGAGAGAGAGAGAGGCAGAGACATAGGCAGAGGGAGAAGCAGGCTCCATGCACCGGGAGCCTGATGTGGGATTCGATCCCGGGTCTCCAGGATCGCGCCCTGGGCCAAAGGCAGGCGCCAAACCGCTGCGCCACCCAGGGATCCCTTTTTTATACATTTTTAAAAGATTTTATTTATTTGAGAAAGAGAGAACCCAAGAGGGGAGAGGGGCAGAGGGGGAGAGAAAAGCAGACTCCCCACGGAGCAGGGAACTCACAGCCACAGGACCTGATCCCAGGGCCCCGAGATCATGACCTAAGCCGAAGGCAGATGTTTAGCCGACTAAGCCACCCAGGTGCCCCTAAAAGTCTATTTAACACATCGTGATTCTCCCGCGTTATTCATCCTATAAGAGCCCTATTTGCTAACTCACTTTGCAGAAATGACTTAAGCTCAAGATAAAAATTAAATCCTTTCCTTGCTTGGAATTGCTGTTGTGGCTCAAACAGTCCTGCTCTAAGGATTCCCTTTCTACTTCCGCCCCCGCCAAGCCCCACAGCTGGAATGTGAGTGGGTAGAAACCAGACAGTCTCAAAGCCTTCATATATTTCTGGGAGATGTTGGGATTTAAGAACAGGGACCGACAATCAAAGCCAGCTAACCATAGTTGAGTTATTTGGTAACTAGTGGGATAACCCAGTCTCTTAGCAGCAACTACTTGAAAGCAGTGTTTGCCCCACTCGACACACAAAGGCACGCATTATGGATTGTTTCTCTCTCATTGGAACACATTTCCCACAGCTAACACCAGAGAACCCTGCATTTAGATTTATTTCAAGGACCATGTGAACTCAACCACTCAGCTTAAGAAGAAAAAGTCACACACACAACAAGATCAGAGAGCCTTCTGAGGCTCCTGGGGGTCATGTCACCACTGCGTACCAAAAACCAAGGACTCTGGTTTCTGACTTACATACCGAAGATAAAAGACAGAAGGTTTAACTTGATGGCCAAAAGGAATCCTGGAGAGACAGACTAATCGCTTAGCTGGGCAGGAGTTGTTTTGTTTTGTTTTTTCCTGGGTAGGCGTGGTATTTCTAATTCCAACCACAAAGCCCAAATTCTCCATGGATACCACTGTCTATAAAATTTCTTTCTAGCTTCCATTTTCTTTGATGGCACTCGGTGATTCTGGAACATCTCCCTTTGATGAGCGTCAATGAAATTACTCAAAATTATGAGTTTACTGAGAACTCATGCTCAGGGGAAAAAAAAATCATGTTTAAAAAATGAGCATCGAGCATCTAGGTGGCTCAGTCAGTTAAGCATCTGCCTTCAGCTCAGGTCATGACCTTAGGGTCCAGGGATTGAGCCCCACGTTGGGCTAGTCTGTTTCTCCCTCTCTCTCTGCCCCTCCCCATTGCTCATGCACTCTCCCCCTCTCTTTCTCAAATAAATAAGATATTTTAAAAAATAAGAAGAAAAGGATGATCAGATCTCCAAGTTGTTCACACTCTGGGGATGTTGAGATTCAAGTTGTACCAGGAAGATGGGTCTTTTTAGCCTGGGCAAGTATATAGATACTTCTATAGGTGTCCATTTGCTACCAACTAGCAACCTAACATCACAACCTAATAGCTGTACGGGATATGCTGGCCCTGGGTGGTAGGAATTAAGCAGCCTAATAAATGAGGAAACTGATTATAAATGAGGAAATTGAGGCTCCGATGTCTCAGCAGAGAGAACTGGCCAAGCCACAGAGACATGTAGAGGTCTGGGCCTCTGTCAGGAGTTAACCACCTTAATATCCAAGTCGTCTGTCAACTAGTTCCTAGCTGAATGGATACCGTAGGGTTAAGCTCCCACAGGACAGGTGGAGTCCCTACGATGGTAACCGCGACGTGTCCCGTCTCCATCTTCACCTGACACGCCCGCATTATCCCCTCACTCTCCTTGAGGGAAAGCTGTTACAGTCCCAGGGCCACAGAAAAACACAGGGACAGTGAGATAGCCAAGTGAAAGAGGAAGTTTTAAATTTCAGATCCAAGAATGTTCCGCTGTAGATCACCACATTACATAAGCTAAAGTAAGTCAAAGTTCCTCTCGTCAGTCTCCTTAAACCCCAAACATTTTCTGGAGGAAGATAAGCAGCTTATATTCCTGGTAGACAGCATGACTTGCAGCTGGTGTCCACAAAATCTGGGTGATGTGCTCCAGGAGCACTGTCGGCTGGGGAGCCCGCACCCCGCCCAATCTCCCATGTTGATAGGCAGCTCCCAAGGGATCTCAGGGGCGAGAAGTTTACTTTCACGAAGTCTACCGCATTCTTTCTCCCAGCCTCCCATTATGTCTTGCCAGAACAAATTATAAGTGGTTTCAGATATGGGGTATAGTTTATACACACACACATACACACAAACACCCGGATATTACTCAGCCATCAAAAACAATGAAATTTTGTCACTTGCAATGACAGTGGTGGAGCGAGAGTGTATTACACTAGGTGAAATTAGTCAGAGAAAGACAAATACCGTATGATTTCACTCATCTATGAATCATCTGTAAATCAAAGAAATAAAATCTTAAACAAAAAAATAAATTATTTGAGAGAGAGAACCCAAGCAGGAGAAGCAGCAGAGGGAGAAGGAGCAGCAGACTCCCAGGTGAGCAGAAAGCCCGATATGTGGCTCAATCCCAGGATCCCGGGATCATGACCTGAGCTGAAGGCAGATGTTTAACCAACTGAGCCACCCAGGTGCCTCTCTTCTGTGGAATTTAAGAAATGAAACAGATAAACATGGGGGAAGTGGGGGGAAAAAAGAGAGAAGGAGGCAAGCCATAAAAGACTATTAACTATAGAGAACTGAGAGCTGCTGCAGGGGCAGTAGGTGGGGGGATGGGGTAGATGGCTGGTGGGTATTAAGGAGGGTACCTGCTGTGATGAGCACTGGGTGTTTAATGTAAGAGATGAATCACTAAATTCTACTCCTGAAACCAACATTACTATATGTTAACTAATACAATTTCAATAAAAACTTGAAACAAAATAAATGAACCCAAATTGTATAAAAATAATAAAAAAGTCTTTGCATGTAATGAACACCCTAAAAACAGATGTCAACAATGAACCCAGCTGGGTAGGAAGTGAGGAGCACTCTCCTTCAAGTGTTTCCATCAAAACAGATCGAGGTATGGGGTGCCCAGCTGGCTTAGACCATAAAGCATGAAACTCTTGATCTTGACGGTGTAAACTTGAGCTCCACACTGGGTGTAGAGATTACTTACTAATAATAAAATCATAAAAAACAAAACACACACAACAGACTGGTGGGGAGCAGGGCATCAGTGTGCACAGAAAACACTGAGGTTACAGATCAAGGAACACTTAGCCCAGGCCTCTCCCAAGGGGAGCTGGCAAGGTTAAAGGCATGACTCACCATCGTTGATCCCCCCCACCCCACTTTGTTTTAAGGTTAGGCATGGCTGTCTAGGTCTCTCTGGCAGTGGATGTTTGCTCCCAGTCATGTTTCTGCTTGGGCTAATGGTCCATTATTTCTCAGAGAGCAAACATCCCGGATGTTGATTGATCAGCACACTAAAAAATGTCATAAATGGCACTTCTGGAGTTAGTAAAAAGCCAGTGCAAATACTTTTATGGCTGCACATTTGTGTGAAGGGGTTAAACCAAGTCAAGTTCAAATCCCAGTAACAAGTTGTACTTTGACCTTCCTTGAGCATCTGCCTCTGTATTCCGGAAAGGGAGACAGGGAGACGTCCTCATCTCCTTTGAGTGATTGTTTCAAGGATTCTTTGTTCCACAACTAGTTCCAGAGCCCTTATTCTTGGCCAGGCATCATTCTAAGGCCTGGCAAGTACAGCACTAGTAAGGTCCTTGCCCTCAGAGGACTTCCATTCCAGGGAGGAAGAGATCATTAACAACTAAGGGTCAGGAATGCAAAGTGCTAATACAGAAAAAGCAGCAGGTCAGGGAGTTCTAAGGCTTGATGCAGAGCGAGGGGGGGCGGGGGGGACACAATTTAACAGAGGGCATTTAGGGACACCTCAAGAAGGGGCATTTGAAGAGACTGTTCCGGTTTTCTGGCTGCATGCCAAAGCAAGGCAGTGAGCCCTGTGGCAGTGTGGGGGACAGTTCCAGGGCCTGCTCAAGCCCTATACACCTATCACTCAGCTCCTGTCCTAGTACTGAACACCCAGCCACGAACACAACAGGACGCAGGCCCTGCCCTGCCGGGGCTGCCTTTCTAGTGCGATGACAATGATGTCATGGCCTAACCAAGAGTGGCATCGCCTCCTGCTCCTTGAGTCCAGAAGGGCCAGAGGGCCCCTCCATTCCCCCTGCCCTTTTGTTATCAAGGCCAGAAAAGAACTCCGTTTTTGGGATGCCCGGTTGGCTCAGTGGTTGAGCATCTGCCTTGGCTCAGGGTCCTGGGATCGAGTCCCACATCGGGCTCCCTGTGAGAAGCCTGCTTCTCCCTCTGCCTAAGTGTCTGCCTCTTTCTCTCTGTGTCTCTCATGAATAAATTAAATATTTAAATTTTTAAAAAAAAGAACTCAGTTTTAAATCTTTTGTTTTTGCCTTCCACTGGAGAGTTCAGAAATGAGCCAGCACCCAAGGATAAAACCTCACTCAGTTTAATCTCAATATTCCGGTCTTCATGGGGGCTCCAGGGGTTCAGCTGGGGAAGCTGGGGCTGCTTTGTGGCTCAAGTCTGGGACAGAGGGCTTGGCTTCAATGTCCCAGGATGGACACTAACCAGCAAGGAATCTCATTTCAATTCATTTAAGGAGGGGAAGTGAGCCAACACTGAACTTCACTCTAACAGAAGCTGGCACCTTGCCTGTTGCAGAGGTGGAGCTGGGACTTCTTCCCTGACTTAGGGAGGGAACCTTGTTTGGTTTTATCAAAAAGAACAAAGAGAACTGAGGTGGGGGGTGCTCTGGCTTCCATATTAAATTGGAGTTTTACGGTCCCAGCTTCTGGCTGCATGTTAAGTACACAAACACCCAACCCACCTGCCTAAATACAGAGGCGCTGATCATTCCCACAGGGCTGCAGGCCAGGATACATTCCTGCGGCCAGCTTGGGCAACTCCAGGAACTGTTTGCTTATTGATTAGAAAGGAAAGGCTCCCTCTCACACCACAGTAACTGCCCACTTTTCCTTTCTGTTGGTTTCCCTGAGGCCAGGGAGGGCCCCCTGTTCTGAATTCCAAAGCAGCTGAATCCCTCCTGCCTCTAGCTCCTGCTGACCCCTCACAGGTAAAGGCAGTGACAGGCCTGGGGAAGGGGCCAGGCCATAGGAAGGGCTCCGCTGGTTCTAGTTGTCCACTCATGCAATAAAATACCTTGACCAAAGTATCTCTAACATCGTCTCCAACCAGGGTCTAACATGTCCTACACAGATTCCTGTGATGCTTTTAAAAATACTCAGGCGTGGGCATACACCTTAAGTCTTCACCAGGTGCTTAGAGCACCCAGTGAGGGCTCCCTTTGTGCAAGGCAAGCATTAGAATAAGCACTTTTTATTATCACAACAACCAATATGAGAAGGATCCTCTTCCAATGACATCAGTCAAGGCTTAGAGATATTAAGTGACTCTCCCAGGATCACACAGCAAATATTGGTCTAGTTGAACCCCAGGACCACAGTCTTTTTTTTTTTTTTTTAAGATTTTATTTATTTATTCATGCGGGACAGAGAGAGAGAGAAGCAGAGACACAGGGAGAGGGAGAAGCAGGCTCCATGCACGGTGCCTGACGTGGGACTCGATCCCAGGTCTCCAGGATCACACCCTGGGCTGAAGGCGGCACTAAACCGCTGAGCCACCCGGGCTGCCCCCAGGACCACAGTCTTAACTCTCACATAGCCTCCACAACCTGTGGACTACTGGATGCTAATGTGATGGGAAAAACATACACATTTCACATTTCCTCACTTTCTTAACATTTTATTCATTTATTTCAGAGACAGAGAGAGAGAGAGAACAAGCAGAGGGAGGTGCAGATGGAGAA
Source organism: Canis lupus dingo (assembly GCF_003254725.2). Taxonomy (NCBI): domain Eukaryota; kingdom Metazoa; phylum Chordata; class Mammalia; order Carnivora; family Canidae; genus Canis; species Canis lupus. The sequence continues at coordinate 80,789,924 of NC_064247.1, forward strand.
GGAAAAGCAGACTCTATATGGCACAACACAGGGCTCGATCCCACAACCCTGAGGATCATGACCTGAATGCTGGGACCCCTGGGTAGCTCAGGGGTTTAGTGCCTGCCTTTGGCTCAGGGCGGGATTCTGAAATCCTAGGATTGAGTCCCACATCAGGCTCCCTGCATGGAGCCTGCTTCTCCCTCTGCCTGTTGCTCACGCTCTCTCTCCTCTCCTCTCTGTCATGGATAAATAAATTCTTAAAAAAAAAAAAAAAAACAAGTTGAATGCTTAACCAACTCAGTCATCCAGGAGCCCCTCCTCACTTTTTATCAGGGTGCTGTTACCCACATCTATCCCCTCCCCAAATCCTAGTTTGGGTTTTTTTTTTTTTTTTTTTTTTTTATGATAGTCACAGAGAGAGAGAGAGAGAGAGAGAGAGAGGCAGAGACACAGGCAGAGGGAGAAGCAGGCTCCATGCACCGGGAGCCCGATGTGGGATTCGATCCCGGGTCTCCAGGATCGCGCCCTGGGCCAAAGGCAGGCGCCAAACCGCTGCACCACCCAGGGATCCCTAGTTTTTGGTTTTTAATTTAAAAAGTAGCACCTTAAAAAAAAAAAAAAAAAGTAGCATCTTCTATCCATCAGAGGAAGTAACAAAATACAGATGACACCGCTGCATTATTCATAACAGACAAAAAGTGGCAACAACCCAAATGTCCCTCAATTGATGAATGGGTCAAATGTAGTCTATCCATATGACATTATTCAGCAATAAAAAGAAATGGACTGCAGATACATGCTACACCACGAATGAACCTTGAAAACCTTTCACTGAGAAATTAGTCATATAAGACTGTTTTGTATGGTTCAATTTATACGCAATGCCCGGAATCAGTAAAGCTATAGACCAAAAATCAATTAGGACCTGCCTAAGACTGGAGGTGTCGGGGTGAGCAGAGCTGAGGGGTGACAGCCACGGGGTGAGAGATTTCTTTTGGGGATGACGAAAATGCTTTAAAATGGTGTGATTGCACAACTGTAAATATATTGAAAAGCCACTGAATCCTACATTTTACTTTTTTTAACCCAACACTACACTTTAAATGGGTGTAATATATGATCTAAGAAGTTTATCTCAATAAAAACTTTTAATTAAAAAACAAAACAAACAAACAAACAAAAAAAAAAAAACGGACAAAGCCAAAAGCACAAAGCCCTCACGGTCTCATCCAGAGAAGATACTGTCTATGCTTGCAATGAATGCGTTCCTCAGATTCTGGCCTACATCCCTCTTGTGATTCATTTATGTCCCCCTTCTGCAATTCTTTGATAGCCTGGTTGGTTGGTTGTGTGTGTGTGTGTGTGTGTGTGTGTGTGTGTGTGTGTGTTTTTAGTCAGGGTGTAAGGGTGCCTGGCTGGCTTAGTCAGAAGAGTGTGCAACTCGATCTTGGGGTCATGAGTTCAAGCCCCATGTTGGGTGGAGATAAAGAAAAACTAAAAAAAAAAAAATTAGGGATGGGCACTACTGTATTTTTAAGAATCTTCTTTCTTGAGGCATCTGGGTGGTTCAGTTGGTTAAATGTCTGCCTTTGGCTCAAGCATGATCCCAGGGTCCTGGGACTGAGCCCTATGTAGGGCTCTCTACTCCACGGGGAGATTGCTTCTCCCTCTCACCTTGCCTGCCCCCCCCCCCCGCTTGTGCTCCCTTTTTCTCTGCCAAATAAAATCTTAATAAAAAAAAAAGAAGAACCTTCTTTCCTAATTTTCTTCTTTTTCTCCATTTATCCATTAAAAAAATATTAACCTATGCAGTTATTAGGATAGATATTACTACTCTGCCACAGATGGGAATGACACACTACTGAGGGCAAGAGCATCAATGAACCTTAAAAGCATTATACTCAGTGAAAGAAAAAGACCAAAGACTGGAAAATACTGCCAGCCCTGGAGATCTGGATTCAGTTAGCTTGGGGAATGGCTCAGGCCTGAGTTTTTTGTTGTTGTTGTTGTTGTTTTTTAAGTGCACTAAAGAGTACCTTCTTATTTATATGAAAATTCTAGGGCAGCCCTGGTGGCTCAGCGGTGTGATCCTGGAGTCGGGCTCCCTGCATGGGGCCTGCTTCTCCCTCTGCCTGTGTCTCTGCCTCTCTCTCTCTCTCTCTCTCTCTCTGTGTGTGTGTCTCTCATGAATAAATAAATAAAATCTTAAAAAAAAACATTCTAGAAAACAAGAGAGAAAACTGATCAGTGGGAGGGGCGGATACAGTTGGGGACACCCTGGTCTTGAGTTACAAAGGGTCTGGGAGGCCATGATGCCTCCTTTTACCCCTAAGTTCCTGAGGGGCGGTGGTTTGGAACTTGGGAACTTGTGTGAGGTGTTCCCAGAAGGAAGGGGCAGGCTGGAAATTAGTTAGTTCCTACTGCCCCCCAGTGATGTTGTGGCCCCTCCCAACTTTTCTTCATGTTTCCTAAAGGCATTTTGTTTTAAAAAAATAAAATAAAATAAATCCTGGGTTGAAGAAAACATTCTAAAAGTGGATTGTGGTGATACCACACAGCTGGGTACATTTATAAAAATTATCTCCCTGTACACTTGCAGTGGGTAAATTGTGTGGTATGTAAATTACATTTGGATGATCCTGTAACAAAAATAAGTTACTTGGGTCTCCTTTGAGTCAAAGTCCCATATAGTTCAAAACAAGACCCAATCCATGCACCCAATACTGCCACAGTCTGAGTTATGAAGAAGTGGGGAGGGAAAAGAGAAGCCACAAATAATTCTTTATAATTAGAAGAGTAAATACCCAATATAACGACAGTGATTATGTGCAGGTATCGTGCTGAGCACCTGACAAACCTTGACTCCTAGGCTGCTATAAAGCAGGTGGGGTTCTCTAATCCCTCAATGCTGATGGAGGCCCAGAAGAGCTTCTGTCATTTGCTCAAGGTCACAGAGCTAGTCAGTCTCTGAAGCGGAATTCACACCCAGTTCCAGTCACCACTGCCTTAGCCAGTAGACGAAACCTGCTCTGCCTTGAGGAAGGAGAGAAGCTCCAGGGGCAGCAGAGCAACGTGAGACCGATGCAGATCCACGCGGAACATACAGGTAGACTGCTAACACCAGACTTGGGCTCTGTAAAGAACACAACGCAGATGGAAATGCATGCCCGGGGCACCTGCGTGGCTCAGTGGTTGAACATCTGCCTTCAGCTCAGGGCAGTAATCCCAGGGTCCTGGGATCGGGGTCCCGTATAGGGCTCCCCGCAGGAAGCCTGCTTCACCCTCTGCTATGTCTCTGCCTCTGTGTGTCTCTCATGAATAAATAAATAAAATCTTAAAAAAAAAAAAAAAAAAGGATATACATGCCCAACTGGGGCAGCATTCCCAAGGCCTGAGTGACACAGAAATGTGCTGACTCTGGCTGTTGGAAACATGGAAATCTGCTGTGGAGTTTGGAATGTGGAATCATTCAGTAAACTAAGGAACAAGGACTGGAAACCTCTTTCACAGAGAAGGCTTGCACCTTTTCCAAATGTGGGTTGTGCTAGAAAAGCACCGGCCTTCTGACTCTGACATTTGCAACACAACTCCTAAAAGGGCTCCAAAGAACAGCTGGAAGCCAAAGTTGCAGAAGTTAGGCATTTCCCACAGTCTCTAGGTCACATGCGTTTGCAGATGACTCCGAAACAAGTGCTCGCTTGTCCAATAAAGCTTACAAGAGGAGGCTTTCTCTTTTTTAATAGATGCTAGCATCATTTTTCATTATCAGAACAAATAAGCATTGATGCAAAAGGCCGTAGATTCCAAGAGCGTTTACTAAATCTACTCAATTGGCTCTAAAGGTAACTGCTCAGCCCCCATGGGTGCCTTTGCATAGGCCCCTGAGAAATAAACTCCAGAACCAATTCTGTATCCCTCCAAGTGCCAGGAAAAAGCAGAAATATCTCAGACTGGGGTGCTCACTTCAAGAGTTTCAAAAAAGTAAAAAATAAATGAATTAATGAAAAGGACATGATGAAGACCAGCCCAGTAGCTCCAGATGTGGACTTTGCCATAAGCCGCAGTACAGCCACAGGCCACATCCTACAAGATGCAGCTGTATGGTTGCTGCTACCACACAAGGACCTGGGGCATTTACCCCCATGGCAGCTCCCAATATTTTCATTTTCCTGGTTGCAACTCTTTCAAGACTCCATGGAACTTTTATGCAGCCTCTTCCCATTTTCCAATGTGATCAAAATTGGAATGTTGTACACATGCAACATGACCTAATGTACAAGGCTATTCACCAACGCATTGTTTGTAGTAGCAAATAGAGACAACTCAACCAGCTATTAATAGAGGATTAAATAAACCATAGAATTTTCTCAATTTCCAGTGAAATATTATTGTGGTTATAAAACAAGAAAGCTCTTTATGCACTACAATGAAATGAACTTTAAGACATATTACTGGGTGAAAAAGGTGCAAAGCAGTGCAAGAATAAGAATATATATTCAGGGATCCCTGGGTGGTTCAATGGTTTAGCACCTGCCTTTGGCCCAGGGTGTGATCCTGGAGTCCTGGGATCGAGTCCCACATCAGGCTCCCTGCATGGAGCCTGCTTCTCCCTCTGCCTGTGTCTCTGCCTCTCTTTGTGTGTGTGTCTCTCTCATGAATAAATATTTTTTAAAAATATATTTTTTAAAAGAATATATATTCATATTTGCTTATGTTTGCATACAGAAACTTTGAAAGAAACCAATAAGCAAGATTATAAGAATGAGGAATTAGACCAAAATAGGACAGAGTGGGAATGCAACTTTTCAATGTGTATACTTTTTATATTGGTTGATTTTAAAGCCATGTGAACATATTATTCATCCATAAAAAAGAAAAAGAAGAATTATAAGGCAACATATATAAATTTTTTTAGGAGAAGAATTTATATTTTTGCAAGTGCTCAGAGGACTTGTCTCCAGGGGACCAGAACCCCTCTGAGAATCTCAGCAAAGCCATAGGGAGGGGTCCACATGGGCAGTGGGAAAGAAGGGGATGGATGACCCACACATGACCAGAGAAGGAAGGGGTGCTGCAGAGGAGGGCTCTAGTCAGGTGGTCTGGGAAGAATGCTGGATGCCAAGTCAGGGGACTAGATTCTCGGGAAGTAGGGGGTTTGTCAGGAAGAGGAGCACTCATACAAGTCCCTTCATTCTCTCCCTGGGTTAGTTTTCTCATCAGTAACACACAGTCTGGACTTCATCATCAAAGATGTGAACTCGAGGGCTTTCTTCTTGGACATCATGGCAAGTAGAACCAGTATGCCTCTCGTGGAGGCCATTCTGACCATGTTTGCAGATTTTACATTCTTGAACCCGCGTCCACAGCCTCATCCCACAGGGGGACTCACACATGTGAACAAGGACAGACATCCTTGCAGAGTCACTGCAGGTGTGGTGAGAGGGGCCCTGAGACAGAAACAGCACCAAGAGAGGGTAGATTAAATGAGCAAGAGGCATGCAGAAATCACAAAGAATAAGATAGTCATTAAAAAGAATCAGGTAAATCTATGCATAATAACGGGAGGAATCTGTCTTTAAATAAAAACAAAAAGCAAGGGGATCCCTGGATGGCTCAGAGGTTTAGCGCCTGCCTTCAGCCTAAGGTGTGGTCCTGGAGGCCCGGGATCGAGTCCCACACATCAGGCTCCCTGCATGAAGCCTGCTTCTCCCTCTGCCTGTGTGTCTCTGCCCCTCTCTCTCTCATGAATAAATAAATAAAATCTTAAAAAAAAAAAAAAAAAAAAAGCAAAATAGGCTGGAGAATTCACTTAGAACATCTTTAGGAATCTCCAGAGCAGACTGCTGGGGGTGGGGTGGGGGGTGTACAGGTGGGAGACTCCCTTTTAGATCCTTTTGCACCATTTTAACCGGTTCACATTTGCTTCCTAACTTCACAAAAACTGACATTTTTCTTTTCTTTAATGAAAGAGTAAAACTGAAGGAGGGATGCTGTTTAGTTGACTAACTTTGACGGGCAAGCCTTGCATCCAGGCTTCCCAAAACCCTGGATGCAGACCTCAGCTGCATTATCAGAAACAAGACACTTGGGATATGAGAAGCTATCTGGTCCTGTTCTGTCCAATTCCATCTGTGGTTGGAGAAGTACATTCTCGGGGTACTTCTAATGAGCTCAATGCTGAATGTGCCTTTCTTTCCAAAAGTCATGCCCTCTACAGAGTGAGGGATGGGCTGGGAGAAAAGATAGTGTGTCCTCAGGATGTGCAGGGCTGACTCCTTCCAGAAGTGTCGGTGACAGTGGCATCAAAGGGCACGGTAAGGGCCAGCAGGAGAGTAGAAAGAGTGAGATCACTTGAGAAGAGAAGGAAATGTCTTATGCTAAGAGCCAGCCCAAGCAGAACTGGGCTGCCAGCCTCCCAAGTGCCCCTCAGCCGCTCGAGCACAAATGGCTTCAGCAGGAGCAGCCTCCATGCAGCACTGGGGTTTGGTGCATAAGCCTGGAGTCCAAAGAGACCTGGATTCTAACCTCAACTATGCAGGACTTCAGGAACATTAACCCCTGAGTCTTAGTTTCCTTGATTTTAGAAAAAAATAGTCCCTATACACCCTGCGCACACACACATCTGTTGGGAAGATCTGAATTCTCATCTAACGCTCAGTCTCCTACATAGTTGACCCTGTGAGCTTTGCTGTGCTGTTGCCACAGTATAAATACATGGACCTGGAAGTTCTGCAGCCACCTCTGGAGCCACCCTACAGGTGAAGCAGGGCCACCACCAGCCCTCCCAGTAAACTCAAATAATCCCACCAGTGCCTCCCTCAGGCCGCATCCATTCCCCTCAGGACCTACTCCTGCTTTTGGGTGTGGTGGCCCCTTGCCTGCAGGCAAGACCTCAACTTGGGAAGATCAATCCTTTCCCACATTTTAGATGGAAGTCAGGTAACACAGGGAGCAGTGTGGCCACCTGGGAAACATAGCCATGCCTATAAAAGGCCATTTCCCATTACTGTTGTCCTCTGCTCCACCCAATTCTGAGAACATAGCAGTGACCACCTCTGAATGGAGTCAAGGTTCTGGGTCTGTGAATGGGCCCCAGGGAAGGAGTGAGCCCCTGGAACTACCAGCAGCAGGCTCTATGGCCTTTGATACTTTCCTGAAGGGGCCAGAGATCCTCAGAATGGAGCTCTGGCCTAGAGACATACTGGGGGTATGAGATGTTGGGAGGGAGAATGAGAGAGCATGAAGAGGTTCAACCAAGGCCACAATGACTGGCTGTCTCCAATGCCTCCCCAACCCCAACCCTTGCAACACTAACAGAGAAATAACTCCAAACCTTCTGCTGGCATGCTTTGAGTGCTATGAATGATAAAAACAGCACAGGTGAGGGGTTGGGGCAGGAGGATCAAAATAAGGGGTGAGAAAAGAACATGGAGGCAGCTAGTCGACCCCATTTCCCCATAGACTCAGTTATGATGCCCAGACCAGTGAAGTAGCCTCCTAAGAGTCTTCCTAATTCTGGTCCCTACTGCCTCTGCTTTACACAACAGCCTATTACAACCAGTCAGATCACAGTCTGCCTGTGATCTACTCACAGCCTTCCAAAGATTCCCAATTCTCCTCCAAATAAAAGCCCAACTCCCTATTGTCAGACCCCCACTACTTCTCTGACTACCTTGACCTCAATCATTCTGCTCCAAGCCAACATGCTAGATATGCTCCTGCGCAAGTTATCAGATTTGCTCTTCCCCCTGCCCAGATGACCATCCTTCTCATGGCTCCCTCCCTCTTTTCCTCCACTCAATGGTTAAGGTAAAGGTTACTTTCAACGCAGGCCCTGAACATTCTAGCTAAAATAGCACTCTACTGCCTCTAGTATTCATTTCTTCCTTATGCTTCTCTGCTTTATTTTTCCTTCATAGCATTTGCCACCTCATTATATATTTATTTACTTACTTAATAAGTAAATAAATCTTTATTAAATAAGACTTATTTACTTATTATTTACCTAATATCCTCCCATAGAGGATAAGTTCTATGAGGACAGGAGTTTTGCTTGCCCCTGAAATGCTGTTTATTACTGTATCTCTACATGTACGACATTGCCAAACATTTAGTAGGAACTCAATAAACATTTGTCAAGTGAATAAATGGTGCCTCTGTCTTCCCCAAACATTGGTCAGATCCTATGGCCTAGATGGCCCCAAAACCAATCCGAGAGCAAGTAAACCCTGAACAGTAATCCAACAGAGGTGAACATACTTTCCAGAGACCATGGAGGAGCCTGGGAGTGGCCAGCAACTGGGGCTTTGAACTGGGGCTTTGAATCCCCAGTTTTAGACACTAAGGGATTTGGGGTCAGCTCCAGTGTAAGGGAGACAAAGATGCTCATGAGCCAGGAGTATCCATCTTAACTTCATGAGTCTTTGCAAGTAGGCTAAAACAGTCTATTATCATAACGATTTCATGCCTATGGTTACTAGTTAAGCACTCAAGTATTAACCCTATCACAAGCACTGTACAGATTTTTTTTTAAAGATTCTATTTATTTGAGAGCAAGCATAAGCTGAGTTCGGGGCAGAGTCCCCACTGAGCATGGAGCCCAATGTGGGGCTCCATCCCAGACCCTGAGATCATGACCGGAGCTGAAGGCAGATGCTTAACCAACTGAGCAACCCAGGTGACCCAGCACCATACAGATTCTCAATCATCGCAATCCTAGAAGGTAGGTACTGTGGTGCCATTTTACAGGTAAATAAGCCAAGACTCACAGAGGTGAAGTGACTTGCCTACGGTCACACAGCTAGCAAACAGGCAAAGATGAGAACTGAACTCAGGCCAACTCGACCCCAAAGCCATTTTGTCCTACCCTTCTGATCTGTTCTGTCAAGTCTCCTCCCTGGTTCTATCCTTTCACTTCCTGCACAAGGTCAGGAAATGGGAGTGTCAGGTTCCAGATAGGAGCTGTTTGTTTCCCAGACAAGCCACTGGGGCATCTCATTAAAGCTGGCACTCCAAGTAGAAGGCTAAGTGCTGATGGGGCAGGCAGAGTGTTGACATCTGACAAGGCCCAGTTAGAGGAGATCTTTGGGGAATTTCATCTTCGGGGAATTTCAACAGCACAGGAACTAACTCTAAGAGCTGTAAATAAAGCTGGCTCGCTCAACACCTAGCTGGTAATGGGGCTCTCTGGCCCTGGCAAAACTGGAGAGGCAAAAAAAAAAAAAAAAAAAAAACTGGAGAGGCCACCTGGCCATCCCCAAAGGACTTCATTGCTTACGTAAGAGTGCAACTTTTGGATGTTAATTCGCAGAGAACTTCTTGCCTTCGGACAGAAAGGAAGCATGCCAGAGGAGCCAGGAAAAGAAAAACCTCCTTATCTCCATCAACTCCATGGTAGACCTGCGGATTATCAAGCCCTGTACAAGGCGAACACATGCCATTGTCGCCAGCTTTATTTTTTTATTTATTTTTTTTTTTTTTGTCTCCAGCTTTAAATACTTTCCCTTCTCATTCTTAATGCTCCACTTCTGCTGACTGGGCAGGAGTTCAGACCAGCCAGGATGCCATTTTAAACACCCTTTTAAGCCATTAGCTTATTAGGCTCATCTGGAGACCCTGCCTGCTTTTTGATTATACATCAAACTTATCTTGGGTGTTCATTTCCTTCGGCAGGTATGTGGTTGTGGTTTCCCAGAATCCCTTCTGTTTATGAGAAGCCTGCAAACCAAGGTTTCTTTGGGGGATGGGGCCTTATGGAATGAAACAGGAACTGTTTCATTAATTAATGATCTTATCTTTCCCCTTCGGCATTTTTAAAAGTTGAGATATAATTCACATAACATAAAATTCACCAATTCAAAGTATATAATTTCGATGTTTTTTAAGCTATTATCTCTGTTGTGTGTGCAGCCTGAGACCACTACAATCTAATTCCAGAACACTTCCATCACCCCAAAAAGTAAACTGCACCCATCAGCAGGTCCCAATCCCTCTCTTTGCCCCCCCCCAAACTCCTGGCAGCCACTCCTCTATTCCCTTCCCAGATGAACTGGCCTATTCTGGACATTTTGTATAAATGGAATAACATATTATGGAGCTTTTTGTGTCTGCCTTCTTCCACTTAGCCTGTTTCAAGGTCCATCCCTTTATCCACGTTGAACCAGGCATCAGTGCTCTGTTCTTTTTTTATGGCTGAAGACTTCCATTGTATGGATGGATCACATTTTGCTTATCCATTCACCAGCTGATGAACATCTGGGTTGGTTTCTGTTTTGTTTTTACTATGAATAATGTTATGAACATTCATGTACAAGTTTTCAGGTGAACATGTTTTCAAATCTCTTGGATATATACCTAGGAGTGAAACTGCTAGCTCGTATAGTAATTATGCTCAGCTTTTTGAGGAAATGCCACACTGTTTTCCACAATTTTACATTCCCACGAGTAGGGTACAAACATTGTAATTCCTCTACATTCTTGCTAACAGTTGTCTTTTTCTGTTTTGTGGTTTGTTGTTGTTGTTTTTTTTTTTTTTAGATTTGTTTTAAAAAGATTTTATTTATTTATTCATGAGAGACACAGAGAGAAGCAGAGACACAGGCAGAGGGAGAAGCAGGCTCCATGCAGGGAGCCCAATGTAGGACTCGATCCTGGGACTCCAGGATCACACCCTGGGCCAAAGGCAGACGCTCAACTGCTGAGCCACCCAGGCATCCCAAAAGATTTTATTTTTAAATAACTTCTACACCCACTATGGGGCTTGAACTCTTAAACTCACAATCCCAACTCTAGAATCACATGTCCCACCAACTGAGCTAGCCAGGGCATCCCTCTGTTTTTCAAATGATAGCCACCCTAGTGAGTGGGAAGTGCTATCTTGTGGTTTTGCTAATGATCTTTTAAGGAAACAGGTCACCTCTCCTAGAAAATCACAGCCTCACAAACACAAGGTTGCTCTGAAGACAACCCAGGCTGAAGCACTTGGTGGTGGTTTAACAGTAACTACTACTATTGCTTCTACCACGGACACTTTCTACAGCACACACTATGTACCGGGCTCATTATATTACACATTTAACTTTCACAGTAACAATAACAGTGCTATTATTATCTCCATTTGACAGGTGGGGAAAATGAGGTGCAGAGGGGTTGAGTAACTTGCTCACATCCCACAGCTTATTAAGTTACTAACATCAAACTGGAATTTGAGCACAGTCTGGCCTCAGAGCTCTTTTTTTTTTTTTTTTTTTTTTTTTTTTGGCCTCAGAGCTTTTGACCAGTAGGCCTTCCACAGATAGGAAGCACATTGCCAGAATGCCTGAACACCACACCTTATACGAACCCATTGTGATTCTAGCTTTCTCTTAACCAGCTCATGATATAAGGCTTATATAATATATACCAGCATTGCATTTATGACAGGGCTATCCCTGGGAGGTGGGGGCCACCTGATGATAACAAGTGGCAACCTGGAAGTCACAAACACCCAGGTAAGGTTTCAGCTCTACCACCCAGACCTCCAGGTTCAAGTTAAGTCATTTGCCGCCCCCAGGCTACTGTTTCCTCATCTGGGAGATGGGTCTCATGGTGATCTCTAAATCTGAAACCTGTATTGAGGATTAGATGAGAAAGTGCAGAAGGCAAAAGATCAGCACCCTAGCTCACATACAAGCCTGTCGGACTGGGATTTTATGCACAGGTTGTTCTGCTAAAAATGGTGCATAACTCAAAACATGCTGAGTTTTCCTGTAAAAGTAGGGGTGAAGGATTCCTATTCTTTCAAAGTTGCAGACAAAATGAGACTTTACTATGTAAAACATTACAGTGCCATTTCAAGCTTAAAGGAGTCAATGCACACATGAGTGCCCTGGCCGGTGGCTCAGGCTGAACTCAGTGCACATCAGGCACCGTGCTAAGCCCTTTATCATCCATGTTCATAGACAGCATGCTTATTCAAAATAGCAAAAGTATATGAACTGTCCTTGTTACCCGCCACTCCATTAAAAGAAATTGAAAGTAACTGTATTTGGGCAGCTTAGAACTTTCACTGCTAAATTCCTCCCCTTTTGGAGGTTTGTGGAAGATAAAAAGTGGAAAAGCAGTGCTCGGCTAATGTTAAACACTCAAGTATAGTGAATGAATGCTCTGGAAAATGCTCACACTGAACTTACACTGTCTTGACCTTGAGGTCTAACTTTAGGGCCTATTAAAATATAACCTGTTATTCCTTTTGTTTGTTTGTTTGTTTTTATTTATTCATAATAGTCACATCACACACACAGAAAGAGAGAGAGAGAGAGAGAGGCAGAGGGAGAAGCAGGCTCCATGCACCGGGAGCCCGACGTGGGATTCGATCCCGGGTCTCCAGGATCGTGCCCTGGGCCAAAGGCAGGCGCCAAACCGCTGCGCCACCCAGGGATCCCTGCGCCACCCAGGGATCCCCTGTTATTCCTTTTGAAAGGCACATGCTGACACTACCAGCTCTTTTTACTTCAAAAGCTTCAGATCTAAAAAATAATAATAATTTTTTTAAAAAATTTTTAATAAAAAAAAAAAAAAGGCTTCAGATCTCAAGATCCCTGGATGGCTCAGGCCAGGCTGTGATCCTGGGGTCCCGGGATCGAGTCCCACATCAGGCTCCCTGCATGGAGCCTGCTTCTCCCTCTGCCGGTGTCTCTGCTTCTCTCCGTCTCTCATGAATAAATAAAATCTTTATAAAAAACAAAAAAAAACAAAAGCTTCAGATCTAAAAATGCCAGCCATGCTTTATTACAGGGGAAAGAAATATGTCTTTTTAAATTACAAACTTGAATTCCATGTGCGGCTGGTGTGTACATGGATACAGCTTACATGAAACTCATGTGCTTATAAACACAAGAACAGAAACTTCGGGATGCCTAGGTGGTTCAGTGATTGAGTGTCTGCCTTCAGCTCAGAATGTGATCCCGGAATTCCGGGATCCGCCTCCCTGCAGGGAGCCTTTGCTTGTCCCTCTGCCTGTGTCTCTGCCTCTCTCTCTCTCTCTCTCTCTCTCTCTCTCTCTCTCTCTGTGTCTCTCATGAACATATAAATAAAATCTTGGAAGAAGAAAAGAAGAGAAGAAAAGAAGAAGAAGAAAGAAGAAGAAAGAAGAAGAAGGAAGAAGAAGGAAGAAGAAGAAGGAAGAAGAAGAATGAAGGAAGAAGAAGGAAGGAAGAAGAAGGAAGGAAGAAGAAGGAAGATAGAAGAAGGAAGAAGAAGAAGAAGGAAGAAGGAAGAAGAAGGAAGAAGAAGGAAGAAGAAGGAAGAAGAAGGAAGAAGAAGGAAGAAGAAGGAAGAAGAAGGAAGAAGAAAGAAGGAAGAAGAAGAAGGAAGAAGAAGGAAGAAGAAGGAAGAAGGAAGAAGAAGAAGGAAGGAAGAAGGAAGAAGAAGCAGAAGAGGAAGGAAGAAGAGAAGAAGAAGAAGAAGAAGAAGAAGAAGAAACAAACTTCCATCCTCTCCTTGCATCCCACAGATGCTTTAAGTCTTATTCCCAAAGTGGGAGAACAAAAGGAGGCCAGAGGCTCTGAATGAAGGGAAAATGCCTTCATTTCTTCTCACATTCCCTACTGCATACACTGTGATCACAGAAGCCAACATTTTCAATGGCCTGCATGCAAGATTCTGTAATTTAAAAAAAAGACATTCCTGGGAGATTTGGGAATATTGTGAATATGGTGTGGCTGTTAGAGAAGACTGCAAATTTTCTTTGTCGAGACAATGGTGATTTTCAGTTGCAGTTCAAAAGGAGGCTGTCCTTACTCTTAGCAGACGCAGGCTAAACTGTGCAGTGGTGAGAGGCCTGACATACTCTCACATGGCTCACAGAGCAAACACACCTAAGGGTAAGCACGACGGTGCCGATGGTAAAAATGAGAAGTACTCGTGTTTGCTGTACTATTTCTCAACTATTATGTATGCTCTAAGTTTTCCATAATTAAAGTTCTGGGAGTGGGGAAAGGATCTAGAGGAGGAACAAACCAAACTAACTGACCAGGTTACTGAGGATATAATCAGGACTGATGTTCTGCTAGGATGTGCTGACACGCCTGCACCCATGGCTGACAAGCTGCAAAGGCCACCCCCGTCCGTAGGTAAGAAGCCTCTGTCCTGAGCCTCCTGGAGGCCTCCCCCATGTCCTCCCTCCAGAGGCTGCTCAGGATCTCACTATTTGTTTGAACAATAAATGCCAGGCATCCACTTTGATTGCAAAGGGTCTGTGCTGTACTGGTCATCATTAAACATTTTAAAACATCCACTCCTGGGGGCGCCTGGGTGGCTCAGCAGTTGAGTGCCTGCCTCGGGGCCCAGGGCGTGATCCTGGAGTCCCGGGATCGAGTCCCGTGTCAGGCTCCCTGCATGGAGCCTGCTTCTCCCTCTACCTATGTGTCTCTCTCTCTCTCTCTCTCTCTCTGTCTCTTATGAATAAATAAATAAAATCTTTTAAAAAAAACAAAACCAAAAATATCCACTCCTGAATGTTCCTAGCTCCTGGCTATTTGCCAAAGACTATTCTTGCTCCTTAAACAGGTCTGAGAGTCTCTGCTGCTCTTGGCCAACTCTGCCAAGAGAGTTGCTTCCCTTGAACGAGAACAGGAAAAGCCCTGTGGGACAGAGGTTAAGCATCGATGCAGACTTGAGCTTAAATCCCAGCTCTGCCATCTTCTAGCTGCATAACCCTAGGCCAGTCACCTTACTTCTCCAAGACTCAGTTTACTTCACTGCAACATAGAGAATATACAGTCAATTCTATTATACTTGCTTCAAAAATGCAAATGTGTTCCAACATGAATGACTTAATAGGGAACAATTTGAGCATAACTCAAATTTCAAGTTTGCTCATGTGTGTAATTTTGTCTGGGAGAAACACTAGGTGAAAACAGAGCAGTATACTCTGCTGAGGGGTAGGAATGCACAAAACACACACAGATCTTCCAGCCACACCCATCCACATCTGCTGTTACCACTTTCCATCGACTGCAGATTATCTTCCTTCCACAAGAACTCACAAGATGCAGCCCCACCAGACCTACACACACACGTTTTTTTTGTTTTTTTTTGTTTTTTTTTTTTTAACGTATTACAACGAAGTTTTTGAGTGCTGTGCCCCTAGCCATTTCCCATAAACCCTGTGGTTTTTACTGGGTGTTTAGTGTGGTGGTTTTCAGGAAGGCCTTTGTCTGGTTACAATGTAGTAGTAACTGCAGCTGCTACTTCTCTGTGGCAAGATCTGCAGAAGACTCCCACACAGGGCTGGCTCAGGAGGAGCATGCGGCTCTTGATCTCAGAGTTGTGAGTTTGAGCCCTTCACTGGGTGTAGATTTCAATAAACTTTTAAAAAAAGAGGAATAAAAAAAGGATACATGCATGGAGAGGGGAGTCCAGTGCTGGGCACACTGTTAAGTCCTCAATAAATGTTGGCAAACAATGGTCTCTCACTCTGAATGCAGAGCCTGGTACATAAAAGATGCTCAGGAAACACGTACTGTTCCCTTTCCTTGAAAGGTCTATGGTTTATTAATCTCGGTGGACTAATTAAAGAGATCTTTCTCTCCCAAGAGGCTGGGAGGGGTGGCAACTATCAAACCGTAAATTAGAGATGAGACTTCAAAGAACTAATGGAGCCCTTCTCTTCCATGACTGGCCGGAGGAGGGTAAGAGTCATAAAGGCAATGACCCTGTCTGCAAGGAGTCCAGGATATAAACTCTCAGCCATCATGTGGCAGTACAAGGTCACCTGTGAGACAGGTATCCTAGAGTCCCAGGTGAGAGGTCAGATGACTAAATTCAAGCCCAGGCTCTATCACTCAACAAATACTTCCTCCCACCACACCTTCCTCACCTGCAGAGCAAGGATCCAATGGTTCCTGTTTCCTAAAGGGGTGAGATGACTCAACAAGCTAATCCATGTAAAGCCCTTAGCACAGGCTCAGATATCAGATCAGTTCAGAGACCCTGAGCTGCTATTCCAGGGCCCATAGGAAACTCACATGCTACTGGAAACAGAGCTGGAGCAAGAAACCATACATATATCCAGCAGCCAGGGGAGGTTGGATTTAGCTGGAATTGAGAAGCAGGATACAGCAGGTACAAAGTAATTTTCATCAACCATCCATCCCAAATCCTCTCCGACACATAGCCCGTACTTAGCTAGCCATATTCACTGAATAAACTTAATGTTCTGGTCTCTTGCACATCATTTCCTTAAGAAATAGAGGCTCCTCCAATTGAGGACAAAGTTTCCATGATTAACCAGAAGGATACATCAGTTGAATGGAATGGTTCAATCACTTCATCTGGATAGAAGCTGACACAGTGGTATTTATCTGTCTTCCACAAGAGACTATATTTATTCAGCCATAAAAAAAAAAAGAATGAAATATTGGGGCATCTGGCTAGCTTGGTTGGAAGAGCAAAGGACTCCAGAACTCAGGGTTGTGAGTTCAAGCCTCATGTTGTGTATACAGATTATTTAAAAAAAAAAAAGGGGGGGGGGGGTGGGCAGCCCGGGTGGCTCAGCAGTTTAGCGCTGCCTTTGCCCAGGGCCTGATCCTGGAGACCCGGGATCAAGTCCCACATCAGGCTCCCTGCATGGGGCCTGCTTCTCCCTCTGCCTATGTCTCTCTCTCTGTGTTTCTTGTGAATAAATAAATAAATCTTTAAAAAAAATTAAATAAACAAAAATAAAAAAAAAGAATGAAATCTTACCATGTGCAACATAGAATTTAAATATATTTTTTTAAATATATATTTAAATATGAATGGGAGAACTCGGGTGTTCAGTTGGTTGGGCATTGGCCTTCAGCTCGAGTCATGATCCCCGAGATCTTAGAATCAAGCCCAACGTCAGGCTCCCTGCTGGGGGTGGGGGGATGGGATGGGGTGGGAAGAGTCTCTTCTCCCTCTCCCTCCCCTCACTTTTGCTCTCTCAAAATAAATAATATCTTTAGAAATAAATAAATAAATATGAATGAATGAAGAGACCATCTGACCCAGAAACAAGATCTGGTCTCTGTCTACCCCTCCAGGGGGATCTCCCCACTATTACCACACCACATCCAGCAGGCCCTTGCCAGACAGGCCTCTTCTTTCCCCAGTAAACTGTGCTCTGCAGTCTTGGGCTCCTGGTCCTAGCTATTTCCTCTGCTTCCAACAGTTCTTGTCATGGCATCCTCCCTTACAGCACTACACATAACACATGTTCCCTTGTGACAATTTGCCTGACCCAGTCTTAGCTATATTATGCCCCCGCCCCACTATAGTTAGTCTCTTATCCATTTCTCTGCTTCATTTCCTTCATAGAATGTGCCATTCCAGGAATCTCTATTTATTGACATGCTTAATGTCTATTTAGACTCTACAACTGGGGCTACCTGGGTGGCTCAGTGGTTGAGCATCTGCCTTTGGCTCAGGTTGTGACCCTGGGGTCATGGGATTGAGTCCCACTTAGGGCTCTCCACTGGGAGCCTGCTTCTCCCTCTGCCTATGCCTTTGCCTCTCTCTGTTTCTCATGAATAAATAAATAAAATCTGGGCAGCCAGGGTGGCTCAGAGGTTTAACGCTGCCTTCAGCCCAGGGCCTGATCCTGGAAACCCCGGATTGAGTCCCATGTCGGGCTCCCTGCGTGGAGCCTTCTTCTCCTTCTGCCTGTGTCTCTGCCTCTCTCTCTCTCTCTCTCTCTCTCTCTCTTTCTCTCTCTCTGTCTCTTATGAATACATAAATAAAATCTTAAATAAATAAATAATAAATAAATAAAAACTAAAAAAAAAAAAGACACTAGAAGTAAAGGTCCCTGAAGACATGGGCCTGGTTGTTGCCCTTTCTGCAGTACCCCAGTATCAGCAAAAGGCAGGCCCAGAATAAACATGGATTGACTGATGTCCACCTGAGAGTAGATGCAGAGTCAGTCATCCATCTATAAGCATTACTTGAGTGCCTACTAAGTGCTGAATGCTGTGTTAGGGGCTGGGGGTCAGGGTAGAACAGAAAAGAGACCCAAATCCTTACATCTGGGGTCCTTCCAGTCCCAGGGGGAGGATGTAGGCAGAGGGGGCCTGGCCAGGGATGGCATCCATGGAAAGTAGGCCCGGGTCCAGAAGGTAACATTTTTAGGATGGGAGGCAGAGCTCCCTGGAGCACACACCTGGCGGTGGTGAGCAAGACTCTCAGGCCAGCAGATAGGAAGCTTAGCCTGACCATCTAGGCCAGAGAAAGGACTGGACTAAGTGGCCCCCAGGAGCCCCTCCAACTCTGAAACTACTGATCCTTAGTCAAAGGTGAAGAAAACCTAACTGTGGCCAAGACAGTCCTAAAACTTGTAACCACAAAAGACCCCAAATAGCCAAAGCAATCTTGAAAAAAAGAAGAATAAAACTGGAGGTACCACAATCCCAGATTTCAAGATATACTACAAAGCTGTAGTAATCAGAAAAGTATGGTACTGGCACAAAAAAAACAGAGAGCCCAGAAATAAACCCACAATTTTATGGTCAATTAATCCACAACAAAGGAAGCATGAATATACAATGGGAAAAGGAAAGTTTCCTTAAATGGTGCTAGGGAAACTGGCCAGCTACCTGCAAAAGAATGAAACTGGACTACTTTCTTACGTCCTACACAAAAATAATAAACTCAAAACAGATTAGAGACCAAAATGTAAGACTTGAAACCACAAAATTCCTAGAAGAAAATAAAGGCGGTAATCTGTTTGACATCAGCTGTAGAAACATTTTTCTATTTATTCATTAGAGACACATAGAGAGGCAGAGACATAGGCAGAGGGAGAAGTGGGCTCTTTTCAGGGATCTTAATGCGGAACTCGAGCCCAGGACCCAGGGATCACAACCTGAGCCAAAGGCAAACACTCCACCACTGAGCCACCCAGGCACCCCCTCAAGAAACATTTTTCTAGGTATGTCTCCTTTGATATGGGAAGCAAAAGCAAAATTACTGGGACTACCCCAAAATAATGGGCAGAAGATGGGATGCCTGTGTGATTCAGTGGCTGACCATCTGCCTTTGATGCAGGCTGTGATCCTGGGGTCCTGGGATGGAGGCCCCATTGGGCTCCCCGTGAGAAGCCTGCTTCTCCCTCTGCCTCTCTCTCTCTCTCACGAATAGATAAATAAAATCTTAAAAAAAAAAGAGAGAGAGAAAGAAAGAAAGGTTCTTGATAATGGTCTTCATTATTTCACACTTATACTGAGGACAATTTGCTGAGAACAAGGTACAAAATATAAGGAGAAACCAGATCCAACTTTAACAGGGAAATTCCTCATGAGAGAAAAATAAATCTTTAAAAGTGTTAAGTATCTGAAAGCCATGACATGTCCAGAAATACCTTTTTTTTTTTAAAAAAAGGAGGTTAAGTCACCTGTTTTAGGGCATACCTTTTTAATAACCCATGAGTCTTTGGGTTCATGATTAATTGCCCTCTAAAATATCAAGAGTAGGGATCCCTGGGTGGCGCAGCGGTTTGGCGCCTGCCTTTGGCCCAGGGCGCGATCCTGGAGACCCTGGATCGAATCCCACGTCGGGCTCCCGGTGCATGGAGCCTGCTTCTCCCTCTGCCTGTGTCTCTGCCTCTCTCTCTCTGTGACTATCATAAATAAATAAAAATTAAAAAAAAATAAAGAACTAAAAAAAAAAAAAAAAAAAAAAAAAAAAAAATAAAATATCAAGAGTGCATTTAGAATCACATTTCTGAAATGCCTTACACATTCGCTGGATCTGTTATCAAACTCCAGGTAGATTACTCATAACCAAATCCCCCTCAGCCCCCCCCCCTCCAAAGTAGAAAAGCACCTGTACTCCCTGTTCACAGCAAGGAAAGTCCCTAAAATTCTTACTTGGCCCAACCTTAAAACTGAAACTGCAGCTGCCTTATCTCCATGTTGGATCTGTTTTCTGCTACGCTTGAGTTTCATGCCAGTTTTTCCAGGACAGCAGCAGGGCTTGGCGATGCATCTTAATGGTGGCTGGGCAACTGCTAAGGCCCCGGTCCCAAACCCAGTAAGCTAATCTATCAAGTCATCCACTAGTCCGAAGGATCGGGGAGACCCTTCCTGGGCTGGAGTCCGGGTCACGGAGGGTCCTGAGCCAGCAGCCGCCCAGTGACTACCTGAATGCAGGAACGAATGATGCAGGAAGGCAGGGGGAGAGGGAGGAGAGGAGGGAGAGAATAAGCCCAGCTGGCCGCCCAACTCTCCCCTCCGCATACAATAGATTCTTCCTCCGACGGGTTTTGGTCACTCCATCCCACGTCCTGCATAGTTTGCTCATATCTGCTCCTCCAAGAAAATAGCGAACGTTTACAGTGCTCAACGCAATTTCTCTTCCCCTCTGACTCAGTAAGACCCCGGGGTTGGCTCCACTTGGGACTGGCTCTGGGGCACAGAGCCACCCTTCAGCACCCTTCAGGGGGAGATGGACACCTCAAGGTCTGTCGAAAGCTGTGGACACACTGAACCCAAAGACGGCCGCGAGGTCACTTCCACACACACATTCATCTTGTTTACTTTAGGGTAGGTTCGTGGATTCCCCGGTCCAACCAAGTCCAATCAAGAATCATCCAAAGAGAGTGTGGTTTTTAAATGCCCCAGTGGGTTTTTAAATGCCCACCTGGGGGTGGCTCAGTGGTTGAGCATCTGCCTTTGGCTCAGGTTGTGACCCCGGGGTCAGAGTCCCGCACCAGGATCCCCGCAGGCAGCCTGCTTCTCCCCCTGCCTGGGTCTCTGCCTCTCTCTGGGTCTCTCATGAATAAATAAATTCTTTAAAAAATACAAAATAACAGACTCCTGGGTGGCTCAGTGGTTGAGCGTCGTCTGCGGCCCAGGGTGTGATCCTGGAGACCTGGGATCAAGTCCCAGGTCGGGCTCCCTGCAGGGAGCCTGCTTCTCCCTCTGCCTGTGTCTCTGCCTCTATCTCTCTCATGAATGAATAAAATTTTTTTAAAATCTTAAAAAAATAATAATAAAATAAAATAAAAAATGAAATAAATGCCTCAGTTCCCCTCAGACCTCTTGACTCTGGATCTCTGGTGGGGAGGCCCCTCCAATCTGCACTTGAAGCTGTCTGGGTGGGCCCAGGTTCGGAAGCGGAAGGTGTGGATCAGGTTCCTTTGAAGTGCAATCCCAGGACCTTGATCCAGGAGCAGGGTGGGCTTAGATTCCCGGACCTCCCCCAGAAGTATCAATGGGGATCTCTGGGGGTTGGGGCCCAGGAGTCTACATTTTTAATTAGTTACAAGGGTGGTTTTGAAGCCAAATAAAGACTGAGAATTTTGTCCCAGAATAACAGCTGAAGACCGGTAAACAATTGCTAATCAACTAATCAGCATTTCAAATTGCAGAGCATTCAGGGTACCCACATTCCAAGGAGTGGGGAGAGGAGCCTGTGACATTTCCCCCTCCAGGACTCACTTCCCTCCTCCACTTCCAGGGGTCTCTCTCCTTTGCTCACGGTCCCAGCCACTTCCTCAACTATCCTACGTACTCACGGTAGGGATTGCCAGTCGTTTCCCTCTAAACCTGCCATCTTTGTAATCATAAGGGGCCGAAAACACCAAGGTTGGGGATGGCAAAGATGGGATTACAGGAGCAACCCCCACTCCCAAGACCCCTAGCTCACCCACCCCATGCTGCTTTATACTCAGGTCTTTTTCCCCCCAACTTCCATCTAACATTGTACTTACTCAGTGTGTCGTCTCTCCCCCCTCTAAAATGGAAATTCTGCACAGGGGGTGGTGATGTTCACCTCGAGCACTGACTTCCCAAGGGTGCCTGGCAGCGGGCAGCCTTGGCAGGTTGAAGAGTGACCAAGTTTTGTTTGAGTTAAGTGGCTGGCGGGTGCGAAACACTCTAAAAAGTAGTAGCTATCACTGTAATTTTCCTTCAATGTAAAAATCAAGAAATTGAATATTTTCAGATGCTTTTTACATCTGACTTATCTTTAGGAAGCAAACAGCCATGGGGGGGGGGGGGTGGATAAAACTTTAAAAATTTCCCATTATTTAAAAGAATGGACGGAGGGATCAGGATCATATTTAAGCTCAGCTGAAAGTGGGTTGTTGTTTTTCAGAAGAGGAAAAGCAAAATACAATTGTAAAAATAAGAGGTCTAGAAATCTGACTTCTACATTATAATGCACTCCCTCCCCGCCATCTCCCACAGCTCCCCCCCACCACCTTTCACAATGTCCTCAACAGATGGATATAGGTCACCTGGGCTCCAGGGACCCTCAGCCTAATTCTCCCCAGTGAACAGCCTCTCATCAAACACTATTTGAGCGCCAACTACATTCTAGGTGCCACGCTGGGGATACTTCATGGGTCATCCGGCCTACCGGGAAGGGAAGAGAGAACTCAGGGGATCTCAATCTGAGAAGGGGCTGGGGGGAGATGTCCTGAGCAACGCCTTGAGGGCAGGACCAAAGTTCAGGGAAGGCTTCCTGAAGGAAGCACTAACTGGGTTGGACCTGAGAAAGGAGTTAGCCAGGGAGAAAGCACGGTGAAGTGCTGCTGGTAGAAGGGACACAGTCTGGCTACTCGGCAGATAGACCAGCATCACCATTCAAAATGTGAATCCATCGACCTTACGTTACCCTGGAGGGTCTTGAACTTGAGCAGTCAGGGGCCAGGGTTCAAGCTATGAACCATGGGCATAATACTCTCCCACTGAAGAGCCTTTCATCAAACAACTACTTAGGAGCATTCCACTGTCTGGAATAGAGAAGGGAAGAGATAAGGCAAAGAGATAAGATCTGAGAGGGGGTCTGCACTGGAGAGAGAGAGGAGCCCGGAGTTAAAGTCATCCCAAGGCCCTCTACCCTGGACCATCTGCCTCTGCCCTCCTAGCACCCCCTCCAGCTTGGTCGCTCAAATCCATGCACATCGGCCTTCTTGCTCTTCTACTCTACTTCAAGGTGTCTGACCTGCTGTTCCCTTGACCTAGAACACCCTTCCCCACATAGCCTGATCCTTCACCTCTCTTGGATCTTAGCTTAAATGTCCCTCCTTAGGTGAGGCCTTCTCAAACCATCTCAACTGCTTCCCAACAATTACTCACTCAGATTCACTTTTCTTTAACATTTGTTGCCACCCCAACACCCTAAATGCTTTATATGTGTATTATGTTTACTGCCTGTTCCCACCAACATACTAGACTAGGAACTCCACCTGGGTGGTTTGTACATGGCTGGTTCTCTGCTGGATCCCCAGTCCTAGAACAGAGCACATAATAGCTCTTATTCATTACTTACTGAATGAATGAATAAGCAAATGAATGAATAATGCACAACTTGATAGATAGGATGGGTGGTACCAGTTGTGGAGATGAGCACCTGGAAGCAAGGCTGGGGGGAGAGGAGTAGACCTTGGATAAGCATTCAGGTGGCTGCGGGACAGGTAGGTGGACGCCCTGGATCTGATACCCCCAGGCCAGACCATGTTGGCTTTTCTGGGGGCCATGTGGATGGCGTGGTTCATTTCTCATTCTCTGTGGCTCACTCCAGACGGCTCCAGCAGAGCCCAGGAGTGACTTGGTCCACTGGCCCCAGGGCTGGCAGAGGGAGGAGAACCTGTTACTCCTGTTCTCCAAGCTTGCCTGGGTCTCTGCCAACGGGGCCCCACCCAACCAGCCAGCCAGCGGCAGCCACATTACTATCCTTCTATGGCCATGTTAGGCTCATCAGCTCAGAGGCCAGGCTGGAAAAGCCAAGGGGGAGTTTCCTCGCAGCCCCCACGCTTCTAGTGTGGACTCCAGAGCTGGAAACTCAGTTTCATGTCAGCTGAGATACCACCCAAACATCCCCTTCCTCATGTTCCTAACACCCAGAATGTGCTTGGGAAGATCCCTCCACAACCGCCTTAGCTAATGGTACCCCCGCCACCCTAGCCAACATCAGAATCCTCCCCACCTTCCTGCTCATATGCTACCCAACAATGCTGCCCCAGCTCCACCTGACTCCCCACCACAGCTTCGCCAGCTGCTCCAGCCCACACAGGTCTCACCCCACCTGGATTCTGAATGCGCCCATTGTCTGAAAACCTGGCATCTCAGCATTTTCCGACACTCATGGACGGATGGCCAAACCCCACAGGATAGGAGAAACCTTGCGGCTGACACAAAGCACATAGTAGGCCCTCAATCACTGTACTGAGGGGAACTTGGTCAGCTTCTAAGATATTAAAAACAAAACAAAAAAAAAAGATATTAAAAACACTTTCCTCTGGGTGAAGAAAATGAGGAGGAAAAGTTCACCAGCTGATGTGGAAAACTTTCCAGGACATATTATAAAGGACAGACAGGAGATGATTACATTTTGTAGAACAATTCATATTTCCATTTATGGAAAACTCCAGTTTAAAAGAAGAAAAACCAGGGACACCTGGGTGGCTCAGTGGTTAAGCGCCTGCCTTTGGCCCAGGGCGTGATCCTGGAGACCCGGGATCAAGTCCCGCATCGAGCTCCCTGCATGGAGCCTGCTTCTTCCTCTGCCTGTGTCTCTGCCTCTCTCGCGCGCATGCACTCTCTCTCTCTGTCTTTCTCAATAGATAAATAAAATCTTAGAAAGAAAAGGAAGGAAGGAAGGAAGGAAGGGAGGGAGGGAGGGAGGGAGGGAGGGAGAGAGAGAGAGAGAGAGAAAGAAAGAGAGAAAGAAAGAAAGAAAGAAAGAAGAAAGAAAGAAAGAAAGAAAGAAAGAAAGAAAGAAAGAGAGAAAGAAAGAAAACCCACAAATATGGACACACATGTGCTGTTAAGTGTTTAAATACATGTCTGGGAGGATATACACCAAATCATTAACAGCAGCCACCTCAGAAGGGGAGGAAATTTTGGAAGGTGTTTAAATTTCATATTATAGATTATTCAGGTTTTCCTTGTAGAATTTAAGCTTTATAATGGGGAATTTCAAACATGTCCCAAAGTAGAGGAAACAGGGTAATGAGCCCCACACAGAGCACGCAGCACCAATACCCTACTGGTGATTTCATGTATACCCCAACCCCGGCTCCTTACCCCACCCCCAGGCGCCTCCTTCCATCTGTCAGTCAGTTTCAACCTCCAGAGGGTTAAGACTACTCCCTCACCTCAAAAAAATAATCCCTATCCACTACTACCTTTAAGGTTTTAAAAAACAAAATACTTTCCATCTGATCCTGCCTGGCGTGGAGATCAGGAAGGAGTGGTGTTCACACAGTTAACAGGTTTAAAACCCCCGCGTGATTAAGAGACTTGAAGTAGAAGTTTAAAAAAGGAAAATACAGTAATAAAAGGAGCCTAAGAAACTCTGAAATGGTGGCTTGCAAACTTTTGTCTCTGGCCACACTTCACCATTCAGATTTAAATGGCAGCCCAAGGGCACCAGGAACACCCCTTTCCTGCTGGGCTTCCAAAGGGGGAGGGGATCTTGAAGCTTCATTTACCCCAAGGGCTGAAACTGGTGAAAGGACTTTGAAAGCTGCATTGGGACCTTGAGGCTCCTTTCTAGGCCAAAGTGTAGAATCTGGAATGCAGCAGATATTCCCAAAAATGGAGCTGAATGCAGGTAAGGGTAACAGCAGGCCAGGCCTAGAGATGTGCCCCTAGCTATGTGATCTCGGTCGGTCAGTTGCCTCTGGAGGCTTCCGTTTTATTATCTGAAAATGGAACTGTGATACTCCCTACCTCAAAGGTTAGGGTAGGGAGGAAAAAAACAAAGTTTTGCATCAACCGTTGAATACTCAATCGATACATGGCTGCCATAGTTAGTGCAGTGTAGTCTAACAATATTACTATTCTGACACCTACCAGCTGCGTGACTGGCCCATTCATCTAATCTCCTGGAACCAGCCAATTCATGTATAAACTAAGAAACTCGATTCTTGGGGGTGCCTGGCTGGCTCAGTCGGTAGAGCATGCAACTCTTAATCTCAGGGTTGTGAGTTCGAGCACTGTGTTGGGTATAGAGATTACTTAAAAATAAAAATCTTTAGGGGCACCTGGATGGCTCAGTGGTTGAGTGTCTGCCTTTGGCTCAGGTCATGATCCTGAGGTCCTGGGATGGAGTCCCTGCATCAGTCTCCCCATAGGAAGCCTGCTTCTCCCTCTGCCTACTATCTCTGTCTCTCTCATCAATCAATCTATCTATCTATCAATCTTTAAAAAAAGAAGAAGAGGGCACCTGGGTGGCTCAGTGAGCTTCTGACTCTCGGTTTTGGCTCAGGATGATCTCAGGGTCATGGGATAGAGCCCCCATCAGGCTCCATGCTCAGCGGGGAGTATGCTTCGGATTCTCTCTTTCTCTGCAGTACTACTCCTGCTGCTGCTGGTGGCATTAGGATCTATTCATACAGGACGCCTGGGTGGCTGGGTGGCTCAAGGGTTGAGCGTCTGCCTTCGGCTCAGGGCTACCTTCGGCTTAGGGCATGATCCTGGAGTCCCGGGATCGAGTCCCACATCGGGCTCCCTGCATGGAGCCTGCTTCTCCCTCTGCCTGTGTCTCTGCCTCTCTCTGTGTCTTTCATGAATAAATGAATAAAATCTTAAAAAAAAAAAAAAGGATCTATACATACATAATTCAAGGAACAGTGGGAAAATACATTAAGTAGTAATAGTAATTTTGAAAGGGACTGAGCAGTTGGGAATTCACAGAGAAAGCACCAGCCAGGTACAGGTAGTACTGAGGTTGTGACCTAAGCTTTGGGATAGCAGATCAGAATTCATATCACTGTCTGCCATTTCTTAACTTGGTCTTGGGCAAGTCACTGAGTCTCAGTTCCCTCCTCCATAAAAAGCAGAGGAAGAGTCATGTCAAGCTCATACGATGGGTGAACCAACAGGCGTGACCATAAGCAAGTAGCTTAATGATGGTGTATCTGGTTGGCAGTGCCTGACTTGTAGACAATTTGCACTCAAATGATATTGGCTGGAGAGTATCTTAGCCAGAAGGAGGTCAAGGTGCAAAGAGGCAAGGGGATGTAGCCCTTCCTCATCCTTAATATCTTCTGTCTGGCTCCTTTGGTCTCTAATATTTATACATTTTTTCCACCCCCTTGACACAAATCTAAAGCAGAGAAACATCTAATAAGAAAAACTCAATAGTTCAAAATGTTTGTTAGAGGCCAGGCACTGAAAGTGCTTTAGATGTGGTAACTCACAGAATCCTCCTCCCTCAACCCTGTGAGGCAGGAGCTGCGATTCTAACCCCTTTTTTAGGTGAGACGACTGAGGCACAGAAAGGTTGAGTAACTTGCCCAAGGTCACATGGCAACCAAGAGTTGAATCAGAAGTTGAACCTAGACAATCCTGTTTTTCATACTGCCTTCGCCAAATCAGCTTTACTCCCGGAGGGGGCTCAAGGAGACTTTCCTTCATTTCAAAGGATAAAAGAGAAATAAATGCTGAAGATTCAAGCCACAACCTTGACGTCAGATCTCTGCTGAAGCCGGGAGTGCAACCTCACACCTGGTAAGTGAAGTTCAGTTTCCTCGGCTAAACCACCTCCCAGATATTTAATTCCCAAAGTTTTTAAGTACTCCCTCGGTTCAGGTGAGAGGATTAGCAGAAAGGAGGAAGGAAAAAAAGAAAAGAGAGAAATTATAACCAAAGTCCAAAGAAAAATCAGCGCAATTTACATGAAAGTTGCCCAATCAAAGACTAATGACAAGCTCTGAAACACCCATCTGGAAGGCATGCAAGAGCATTTCTTTATCCCTGCAGACTGAAGTCAGAAGGTACGGGAAGTACACCCCCAAATTCTAATTCTCCAGAAAGTTTAGTCATTACAAGCCCAGGAGCCGAGGCGGTAATGAAGCGGGCCACGTGAACTTCACCCAGCAGCTGCAGAGCCCTGTCATTTCTGCAAAACGCCCGTCTTCCTGCTAGGAGGAGAGCGCTCCCAGGGCCAGTGTCCCGGGATTTAGGACTGTGCCGTCCTAGGGTGAGGGTCCTAGGGTGAGGGTCCAAGTGGATTCAGCCCGGATCCTGATAACCTGGCCAGAGGCGGGGTGGCTCACCCACCGAGCAACCAGGCCCAAGCTACAGTCCGCCCAGGCTCCTGGCCCCAGGCTGACTCAGGGGGTGACGTTACAGAAAATGCAAGACTTTCCCACCACAACTCGGTCATCAGGTTCCCTTTTCCCGCCCTCCCACACAGGAGAGGAGGAATCCGAGGGAGACCAGGGCGCAGTCAGAGCTGCATGCTTCTGACTAAGGTCTTGGGACACCGGTAGGCGCGTAGCCCACCCCCAGGGCCTCGATGCCTTCAGGGCCATCCCAGCCCTCTTGCCTGAGGAGCTTAAGCAAAGCAGATTTAGAAGCCTATTCTTCTCCAGCGGGAGCCTTGGAAAGCACCTTAGACCCTGGTGTAAACCGGATACCCTTTAAAGGAGATGCAGGGACAATTAGCCCTCGGGATTATTCCTCTAGAAAAATACCTGCCCAGAGATTAGGCTTTTTTTCCCCCCTCTGAGGTGTAGCTGATATACAATATATTAATTTCAGACATACAATGTATTAATTTCAGGGGTACTACATAGTGATTTACATTTATACAGGCTACAAAGAGATCACCAGATAAACCTAACTACCATCTGTCACCATATAAGGTTGTTAGCTACTATTAACTATATTCCCTGTGCTGTACAGTGGATCCTGTGTCTTACTTATTTTCACAACTGGGAGTATGTACCTTTAAAGAGAACAGCATTTTTTTTTAATAGAATTGTCTTAAATTTTTTTTTTTTTAAGATTTTACTTATTTATTCATGAGAGACAGAGACAGAGAGAGAGAGAGAGAGCAGACACAACACAGGCAGAGGGAGAAGCAGGCTCCCTGCAAGGAGCTGGATGCGGGACTCGATCCCAGGACCCTGAGATCATGTCCTGAGCCGAAGGCAGACGCTCAACTGCTGAGCCACCCAGGCCTCTTTAACAGAATTGTCTTCAAATGGCACCAATATGGACCAATATGGACTTAAAAGAATGTGGGAAGCTCAGCTCCCTCAAAGACCTAGTCCAATCCTAACATCTATTAAGCACTTCACTTCCTGGGGTCTTCATATAAATGTCGTTTAGTAAGGATTCCCCCAAGCCCCTCCACTCCAACGCTCACAGTTCTGTCCCTTTCCTCCTGTACTTTTCTCCTTCCACGGATCACCATGCTGTCTCCTGTCTCCTCTGATTAGAAGGGAAGCTGCAGAAAGGCAAGGATTTTTGTGCTTTGGTCCATTAGATCCTCCGTAGCTCAACACAGTACTAGTGTTGGCAGGTGCTCAACACAAATTTGTTCACTGATCAGACTGAGGCTCATCATCTGGAAGGACTTCTCTCCCCCTGAGAGCTTCAGAGCAGGAATCACCCCCACTCTCCTCACCTGGCCGGTCACAGACCATCTGGCTAGTTGCCCTTTCAAGCTGTAAAGAGCACAGGCGCTGCTGTGCTCTGGAGTCCAAGAGGCACCACGACACCCAGCCAGGCTCTCCTCTTTCTTGTCTCCAGGACTTGCACTATCTTAGCGTCTCAGAGCTACAACTGTTGCTTCTCACTGGTTGTTGAGATTTAAAAGAGAGAGAGAGAGACAGCATCTGGAAGATCTAGACACAGAGTAACTGCTTGTCAGTGCAATGTTGTTTATGAGAATAGAGGATGAAATAATTTTTTTGGTAAGTATGTCTCAAATATTGCATGGGACGTACTAATAAAAAAATTAGTCACTGTTTATCTGAAATTCAAATATAACTGGGCATCCTGTATTTTTATTTGCTAGATCTGGCAACTGGGCATTAGACAGTTACCCTCCTGAAAGCAGGGTGACAATATATCTTACATAATGATTTCTAAGACACTGCCCTACAATACCTTCTCAATATTTACTCATCAGATGGATTTTGGAGTTGTGAGACTTGTATCTTGGCCATGAGCTAATTAAGATGGCTTTCGATTTTTGTCTTGGGGAGGTTTTTTTGTTTTTTGGTTTTTTTTGCATCTCACAAGTTCCTTCCAGGCTTCTGTGCGTTGCCAAGAACCGGAAAAATGGATACCAGGTCTTAAACAATTAATGGCCCCAAAGGATACTGCAGATACCCAGGGAGAAGGTGTTGGGTGCATCTGGGAGTCTCACTCAAGGAAGGTGTTACCCAGACAATAGGAAACCAAACAGATGGCCCCGGCCGGCTCGGCTCGGATCTCTGTTTAGATTTTGATCTGGTGCTTCCTTACACCAAGAAGTGTGGGGCAGAAATAGCTCCCCTGACCTTTAGACTCTAGATTGCAAGCTGTTTTGTGACAAGACAATTAGGTAAGGTTACACCAGGGGTGTGCAGGGTTCAGGGAAGCTGAGGAGAGCCAAGCAGAGACACATGCCCTGGGAATGTCCCCTCCTCATGTCTTTCTATGGCTTATACTGACAAAGTTCTATATTTTCTTTAAAACCAAAAACACCTTGGAATAGTTTCTAAACACGCAAAAAATGTATAGATCTATACTTAACACTCTGAAACCTCATTTATTCATTCAACAAATACTCACTGAGTACCTAATATGTACCAGGCACTAACTATTCTGGATGCAATACAGCCTGAACTTAACCAGATGAAATTCTGTGGCCTCTGGAGCTTCTGTTCTACTGGGAGGGGACAGAAAATGGACAGGAGAAATAACTGAAATATATAGTATCCTAGATGATGAAAAGTGCTACAGAAGAAAATAAAGCAAAGAAGGAGGAAGGGGAGTGCTAGGAGAAGGGGTAACTATTTCAAATAGGGGTTTCAAGAAAGGCTTCACTGAGAGGGTGACATGTGAGCAAAAAGTTGGACCTAAATGAGATAGCTGTGAGGTACCTGGCTAGCTCAGTCAGTAGAGCAAGCAACTCTTGATCTCGGGGTCATGAGTTCAAGCTCCACATTGTACATAGAGCTTACTTAAAAATAAAAAAATAAAATGAGTGAGGCATGCAGATATCAGAGAAAAGTATCATGGACAGCAGTAATAGCCAGTGCAAAGGCCCTGAGGTAGAAGTGTGCCTGGTACGTTCTAGATACAGTCAAGAAGAAATGACAAGAGGCAAGGGGCGGGGGCAGATCACAGGAGCCTTGCAAGTCACAGAAAGGACTTTGACTTACATTCTGTGTGAAATGGGGAGCCACTGATGGATT
Source organism: Canis lupus dingo (assembly GCF_003254725.2). Taxonomy (NCBI): domain Eukaryota; kingdom Metazoa; phylum Chordata; class Mammalia; order Carnivora; family Canidae; genus Canis; species Canis lupus. The sequence continues at coordinate 80,821,053 of NC_064247.1, forward strand.
TTGATTTTTAATTTAACTTTTTAAAATTGAGGTATAATTGGCATACGTTTTATTAGTTTCAGGTGTAGAACATACTATTCATTATTTGTACTAACTTCAACTTTAAAAACCATCACTCAGGGATCCTTGGGTGGCTCAGCGGTTTGGCACCTGCCTTTGACCCAGGGTGCGATCCTGGAGACCAGGGATTGAGTCCCATGTCGGGTTCCCTGCATGGAGCCTGCTTCTCCCTCTGCCTGTGTCTCTGCCTCTATCTATCATGAATAAATAAAATCTTAAAAAAAAATAAAAATATAATAAAAATAAAATAAAAACCATCACTCCTGGGATGCCTGGGTGGTTCAGCAGTTGAGTATCTGCCTTCGGCCTAGGGCATGATCCTGGAGACCTGGGATCGAGTCCCGCATCGGGCTCTCTGAATGGAGCCTGCTTCTCCCTCTGCCTGTGTCTCTGCCTCTCTCTCTGTGTCTCTCATGAATAAATCTTTAAGAAAAATAAAAATAAAAACCATCATTCTTGGCTAGCTCAGCTCATCCAGCTGGCTGGATAGAGAGAAAAATTGGGGGGAGGGGCAGAGGAGACAAGGCGACTAGAAAGGAGGCTGTTGCAATACCTTAAGTGAAGACACTAACACTTCTTTCGGGAAAGTTCTTCTGGGAACAGAGGAGGTGTATGAGCACATTGATGCCAAACCACAGAAACAGGTGTTCTCCCTAACCTTCAACTTGCCCAGGTACCATAAATCTGAAAGGCTTTCGGCTTGTTACAAGCTTTCCTAATTACAAAGCCCACTAATTATTATCTAGGCCTTGGCCAATTATCCCACAGGGTCCTGTGCTGGCCACTGTTTATGATTTGCTCATGGTGAACATGTTCAACCCTTCCAGACAGGCTCCATTAGGTCCCAGCAGGAACACCTGAGCTCACAGGGATCTGGGCCCAGACCTCTCTCACACCTTGAAAAAGTCCTAGTCCAATGTGTGGTGGAGTTTTCAGAGGATTAGCGGGAATAGAATTATCTGGGTCTCCTGAGAGGTCAGGCCTGAGTTGAACCTCAGTCAGATTAGGACACTTTCCCTCCCAACCCATAATTCCAAATGCCAACTGAATTGACTGAATTGCATTTCCAGGGACCAAAGTTGCAGACATAAAGGAAAAGAAATGCACTTCCACGAACATTCATTTCAAAGTGGAGTTAAAAGGGAATCAGGCTGGAAACTGCCCACACATCAAAGACAAGCAGCCCTCCGAAAACAAAAGAAGCTGAATTCCAGCATCACAGTTAAAATAAGTGAGATACAAAAGGTATAATAAAGACACCTTTCCCAAGAGGAAGGAGGGAAGTCCTTACCCTCAGGTGACTTAGGTCCCACTGGAGATGCAGTTTGGCCACAAGGCACAAGAGGGGCACAATGAAAGCATGGGTTTTGGAAGATAAAAGTACAGGACTGTAGCCCCACCTCTGACACTGCCTGGGTCGGGGTGATAGGGAGACTTTTGCACATTAACCAAGTGAATGATTTGTCCACTAAAAGAATATAAAGGGGGAAAGAAATATATAGAGAGAAAACCCAGGGCACCTGGCTGGCTCAATGGGTGGAACATGCAACTCTTGATCTCAGGGTCATGAGATCAAGAACCACATGGTCTACCCACTGAACCAGCCAGGTACCCCATGAAATAATTTTCAAAACTAAACAGAAGGGATGCCTGGGTGACTCAGTGGTTCAACATCTGCCTTCGGCTCAGGTCATGATCCTGGGATAGAGCCCACATGAGCCTGAATCTGCATCGGGCTCCCTGTTAGGCAGGGAGTTTACTTCTCCCTCTCCTTCTCTCCCCATCATGCTTTTGCCCTCTCTCACTTAAAAAAAAAAAAAAAGCTGACAAGTTCAAGGTCATCTTGATTTTCATCCCCAGCTGCTCCCTGCCCCACTCCTCCCACACCAACTGCAAACAATATTCCTGAGCCGGTCCACAGGCAGCCCCACCCAGGTACACTACACAGTGCAAGCAAGAAAACACCACCGAATTGCCTTTCCTAGCAAAGGGCACTTTGGTCGAGTCACTGTTTGCAGAGCAGTGTTTGCTTTAACACAGAAGCAGGGAGAGTGAGGAAACTGGTTTGGCTGGTTTACTGGGTGGGAGGGAGAGCAGGGCTAACGTTTGAACCAAAGGTAAAACACACAGTAGAGAGACTCAGAAGGCACCAAATACTCCAGGGGCTTTAATATTTAATATTCATTTAGCACCTGGTACTATTATGCCCATTTCACAGATGAGAAAACTAAGGCTTAGAGGGTAAAGTCCTTGGCCAACATTCCTTCAGCTGGCAAGGGGCATTCCCTGGGTTTCAATCTAGGCAGCCTGACTCAAGAACTTTGTAAATGAGGAAATGTGCCTCCAGAGCCACGGGTGGGGGGGGGCATGGGGTGGTATATGGAGGATTGGAGGCAGATAAGAGGAAGGAAAGGGAAGAGGAAATGTGTAAAAAAGAGGCTAAAGCCCTCCCAAAAGCAGCAAGCATGCGAGCTGGGATGTAAGAAAGGTAAATTTACTTAAATTAGCAAAAAAAGAGAGAAAGAAAAGCCACCACAAGAATTTAACTGACCAAAAAAAAAAAAAAAAGAATTTAACTGACCAAAGATGAAAAACACTTAAAAATGACTGCCTTTTCCCCTTCCAGATTCAGTTTTGAGGGCTCCTGCCTCTGGCTCTCAGAGGGAAGCACTCCGCACACTGTATCCCCGGGACACTTATCCAGGTAGACCAACTTCCAGAAACCATGATTGGGCGTGCAGCCCTCACACAAGTCTTAGAGAGTTCAGACTCCCCTCTAAACCAATCCATTTCGGGGATCCCTGGGTGGCGCAGCGGTTTAGCGCCTGCCTTTGGCCCAGGGCGCGATCCTGGAGACCCGGGATCGAATCGCACGTCGGGCTCCCGGTGCATGGAGCCTGCTTCTCCCTCTGCCTATGTCTCTGCCTCTCTCTCTCTCTGTGTGACTATCATAAATAAATAAAAATTTAAACAAAAATAAAAAATAATAATAAACCAATCCATTTCGATCAACATCTAGGGCTGGCCTGAGGCCAAAGAGTTAAGAGGGGGGAAAATTAGAATGTATGAAGGGTAATAATATTAATTCAGTCATTCACTTGTTTAAAATTTCTTTTTTTTTTTTTTTAATTTTTTTTTTAATTTTTATTTATTTATGATAGTCACAGAGAGAGAGAGAGAGAGGCAGAGACACAGGCAGAGGGAGAAGCAGGCTCCATGCACCGGGAGCCCGACGTGGGATTCGATCCCGGGTCTCCAGGATCATGCCCTGGGCCAAAGGCAGGCGCCAAACCACTGCGCCACCCAGGGATCCCTCACTTGTTTAAAATTTCTGAGTGCCTACTCGGTCCCTAAGAAATATGAGGCACCATCTTATAAATCTTTACTGTTTCTTTACATCATCTCACTTGCTTTCCGTTCAGCCCGCACCTGCGGGCTTACGTTCATCACCGTAACCCCAGAGTCTAGCCCAGGGCTGGCACTCCTGCTTACCGCCTAGCCAAATAAACAAACATGCACATTTACGTCTCACAACAAATCGCTGAGTATTATTGCACACACACCCCCAATTCACAGGTGGGGACTGAAGTTCATTGAAATAAAGTGATTTACCCAAGGTCACACGGCTAGGCGCTGGAAGGCAAACCGGGATTTTTTTTTTTTTTTTTTTTAAGATTTTATTTGAGAGAGTGAGAGTGTGCACACACAGTGGAGGGAGGGGTAGACGAACAAGCAGACTCCTTGAGGAGCACAGAGTCCTACGCAGGGCTCGATCCCAGGAGCCTGAGATCATGACCTCATCATAAGTCAGACACATAACCGACGGAGCCACCCAGGGGCCCCAAACCTGGATCTTTCAGGTGTGCGAACTATCACTGACCAGCCAGAGACTTCATTCCCCTCCTTGAAAGCCTAAAGCCCTGAAAGGAGATGGGAGTTGAGGCAGAGTGGAAACCCAGAAAGTGTCAACTGTGACAGTGCCTCTTGGGGATTTTAGGGTTTTGGCAGCTCCTGGGAGATGGGAGAGCTGATTGCTTCAGCGTCTGGCTTATCTGGGGCTACGCCTGGGAGGGAGTGTGTAACAGACACCAAGGTGAGCATTTTGGAAGAAAAGACTCGCCCAATATTAAGCCCCGGAGAGCAAACAGGCAGGCCCCCGGGGGCGGGGGCCTGGGGGATCAGGAGCCAGACTTCCTTACCTAGGAAGTATGTGGGAAGCCGCCACTTCTCCCAGACAAAGGCAAGGACAGGAGAATCCAGGTCTCCTTCCTCAGTGAGCTCGCATCAAGCCTCGCCACAGATGAGTAATGGGGAAGTGAGTTTGAGGGGCGGGGGAGAGGGAATCTGATGATGTAAGGGAGCTATCAGAGCAGGTTTCTCTATTTATTTTTCTTTTTTTTTTTTTCCAGCCCAGTTTAATTAGGAGGTCTGCACACTGTTTCTACCACCTCTCAGCACATCTTTTAGGAAGGGGAAATGGATGTATTTAATGTACACAAGTGGATGCTTGTGAGCTAGGTCAATCCATCAAGGAGCCAGAGCTCAACCCAAAACATAAACCCTGTTTGCCCAAAGCCAGGTGGTGGAGGAAACAAAGCAAGAAAGCCATCAGTTTAAAACCCTGCCTGCTTTTCCCCTCCCACACCTCGATCATCTTAAAGCTGAGGGCACTCTGACACTTCTTAGGCCCCAAACTGTCCAATAGCCTGGGTTTCTTAAACCGGCTTGTGTTGGAAAAAGAAAAAATAATCAGAAACTCTAGAGAACCAGTTCGTTTTTTAAAACATTCTCCATTCTAGAACCTGGAGAGAAACCAATGAAATAAATACAAGACTGAGACTATGGGGTCAACCATCCCATAGAGTACAACATTCACCCCAGCAAACCACCCCCAGGGTCCCCTGAGTTTGGTCAAACCCTATTTGTGACACTCTATGGCCAATGGCAGACAAAAAGTAACAAGTTCCTCGTTTTCAAACTTCCATGGAGCAGTGTTCGTGGAGTCAGTGCTTTAAACCTGGTCCTCATGTCACTTTCCTTAGGCTGTCCCAAGAGTAAGGCCACCACCCTAAATCCTGGCTGCCTTTTTAAAATCACAAAGCCAGTTCTCTGAGGTCACATGTGTGAGTTTACCAGAAGGGCACTTCTACACTGGATTGGTTAGAAGTGCCCAAAACAGTGAGATGTCAGAAAATTGGTTGAATGGGGTGGGTCTTGGATATAAAGAAACTGAAACCGGGACGCCTGGGTGGCTCAGCAGTTGAGCGTCTGCCTTCAGCTCAGGGCGTGATTCTGGAGTCCCAGGATCGAGTCCCACATCGGGCTCCCTGCAGGGAGCCTCATTCTCCCTCTGCCTATGTCTCTGCCTCTCTCTGTGTGTCTCATGAATAAATAAATAAAATATTTAAAACAAAAAGAAAAGAAAGAAAAAAAGAAACTGAGACCAACGGCGGGAGCAGCTTGCAGAGGTGGCCGCCATCACCAAGAACACCAGCTGCAGACGTCCTGCTCTTCCCACCTGGCCTGACCCATCTCTGTCGCCACCGCCTCCTCTCCTGGGGTCGTGCCACATCAACCTCTCTGCTCTCTCAGGCACACACGTAAGACCACAGGTACTTCACTAATGGACACTAATTCTCCAGCCACCGTCTCTCTTTTTTTGAGATTACTGAGAAGAGGAGAGAAGCGGAGGAAGACCAGCTGCGCATCTCTGAACAGATTACTCAACTGCTTCACGGTTCAGCTTTCCTCACCTGCAAAACGGCAGTAACAACAGCGCCTGGACCTTCATAAAGCTCCTGCGAATATTAAATGAGGTAAAAGGAAGCACTTGCCCCCAGAGTCTGGTTCAAAACGGAATAGGTGCCTCTATTAATAATAATGGTAATATTTATATTATGTAATAACCATATATTGGTCAGTCAGACCAACAACTTGGTGGGGTGTGGGAGGTTGGGGGGGCGTGAGGCAAGTGCAGGGGCAATTAGACTACCCCACACTTAGAGCTACGAAATACTTGGTGCTGGAAAATAAAGTGTCCTGCGCTGGTCTTGGAACACCCCCATATACAGACAAGCACTCACACTCCGGGTTTCTAACCCCCGCCTCAATCTTCAAGGCTGGGTCAACTTTGCCTTCTCCAAGAAGCCAGTCCTCACTGCCCACTGATACCCAACAAAACATCGCAGGCCACCCACATTCTTTGGCACCTAAATGCTTATGTCCCACAGTGGCCTCTGAGTGGGTCCTGGAACATTCTCCATAATCTGCTCTTATGTGATAGACCAACAGGGGACTGGAGTGTCCCTGTGTCTCCATTCATTCCTGGGTGCCCAGCACCAGGGTGCAGAGTATCAACCACTGACTAATGGTGGACCCACTGCGAAAGTCAAACACTTCTTTTCTGACTCAATAGAAACCTCCACACAACACAGGCCTCAGAAAAGCAAATATGTTTAATCAATGAAGCTGCAGTTTCTGTGAAGGAAAAAAAATGCCGCCCACTGTTGGAACAGCTTCCAAAATTCAAACAATTTTCACACAACAGTGTGATTGCTACAGTTTTCACGCGGCCAAAGACTGGAAGAATAAATGCAGTGAATTTCCTCTGGGAATTATGGGTGAGTTCTCATTTTAAAAAGTGTTTTATAGTTACCATACTCACCCAATCAACTAAAATCAAGAGGAAGGAGAAGTTGTTGGGTAAGAAATAAGCATCTGGGAATCAATGAAACCAGAAGCTTTCCCTGCTCTCTCACTCCTGGGGCACGGGCACAGTGAAGTGAACTAAAGCAAACTCTAGAATCCTGATGATCACAACGATACCACCCCGAAATATATAGTGTGCCTTTTCATTCCGAGTCAAAGCTATCAGGCTTTAAAAAAATAAAACAAAAACATTATTCCTCAGGGGGAATAGTACCTGTACCTAAATGTTTTCACCTCTTTGTGCAAATGCCACAACCTGGTAACGGAGAGGGCACTTCATCACTGAGATGATGCACTTGGGCACCTGGGCCTGCCACGGACGCTGCTCCCTGACCTTGGGCGCAGGGACTCCACCCTCCAAGCCTCCATTTCCTGAGCTGCAAAATGGGAATTACTGTGGTGTCCCTCCCCGCGCCTTCGATACATCAGGTGTCTGCGGTCTCAAGTGACAGACTGTCCCTCTAGGCGCAGGGAAGGCCTCCAAGTAAAGGCCCCCTCCCCAACAGGGCCATGCAAGGGTATCCCTCACCCAGCCTAGAAGCTTGGGTACCTCCGGCTGGGTAAACTCCAAAGGGTCATCATCTGAACCAGGAAAAAGGGGCTTTCTCAGGGGTGTGGCAGTGCAATTTCTCAGACCCTTCCTGCTCCCACCCCACTCAGCTCGAGACTCACCCCTGCCCAGGACACGGCCTCTCTCCAAGTGTCGCCGGGGCACGGTGAACGTGTAGCTGTCAGCGCCAAAGCCAGGGCGGCAGGGCTCCGGCTCTTGGCAGAGCCCCGATGAGACCTGGAGGAGGGCAGGAGGCATGAAACCGGGGTGACCTGGGGCGGGGGGGGGGGGGGGGCGTCCCCTCCTGCCCAGACCGAAACCAACGGCGCTGCCCCTCCCTCGCTCCCGGCGTCGGCGTCGTGGGTGGGACCCACCCTCACCCTCACCCTCACCCCCACCCCCAACCCCCGGGGCAGGCGGCCGCACCAAACCCTTTCCCTCCGAAACCTGCTGCGGCCAAGCCCCCAGGGCCTCCGGGGAGAGGGGCTGCCGGGTCACGTCCTTCCCTTTCCTTCCCGTCTCCTCTTTAATTCCACCGGAGGCGTCCTCGCTCTTCCCCACTTCGCTTCCCTTCTCCCGGGGACGCCCCCCTGCGCAGCCTGGCTCCTCGCGGGCACCAGCGCCCCGACACCTCCCGAGCCTCTGCCAGCGCAGGGCCGCCTCCCCACCCGCTTACCTCGCTTTCTCCTACACGGCAGGTGCTTTTACTTCCACGGATTTCCCCTTCCTTTCGCCCCCACTCCTGGCTCCTCCCGACCCGCACGGGGCTCCCCTCCTCTGCACCCCACCCCACTCCGCTGCTCGCCCCCCACACCTGGCTCCCCCCGACCCGCGCCGGCGCTCCCCTCCTCTGCACCCCACCCCACCCCGCTGCTCGCCCCCCACACCTGGCTCCCCCCGACCCGCGCCGGGGCTCCCCTCCTCTGCACCCCACCCCACCCCGCCGCTCGCCCCCACTCCCGGCTCCCCCTGACCCGCACGGGGCTCCCCTCCTCTGCACCCCACCCCACCCCGCCGCTCGCCCCCACTCCCGGCTCCCCCTGACCCGCACGGGGCTCCCCTCCTCTGCACCCCACCCCACCCCGCCGCTCGCCCCCACTCCCGGCTCCCCCTGACCCGCACGGCGCTCCCCTCCTCTGCACCCCACCCCACCCCACCCCACCCCACCCCGCCGCCCGGCCGCGCCGGCTCCCCGCCGCCCCCACTCCCGCCTCGGTGGAGCCCAGAGCGCCGCGCAGCTTCCAGGCCTCTCTGGAAACTCAACTTTCTGGGAAGAGGAGGGGGCGACGGCAGAGCGGAGGCCGGACGAGAGAGAGAGGGGAAGGGGGCGCGGCGGGCGGGAGGCGGCCCCCGCAGAGCCCGAAGACGCGACGTACCTGCAGCAGCAGCAGCAGCGGGAGCAGGAGCGCGGGGGCGCCGCCGTACCGAGGGCCCATGGCGGGCGGGGGTCGAGAGCCGGGCGCGAGGCGGCGCGAGGCGGCGCGAGGCGGCAGGACTTCCGCGAATCACAGGTGCCCGCAGCGCCCGACGCCACTGAGCGGGGCCGCGTCCGGCCGCCAGGTGAGCCGCGAGGCCCCGCCCCCCGCGCCGCTGATTGGCTGCGGCTGCACCTGCGGCGGGCGGCCAATGAGCGGCGCGGCCCCGCCGCCTCGGCGCCCGGCCCCGCCCCCCGCAGTTTCTAGAGCGCGGGTGGGGGACAGCAGCTCCCCCGGCACCCGGAGGCTCACGAACACTCCGGACGGAGACGACTTTAACTCTTTAACTAGTTTTGTCTTTTTTTTTTTTTTTTTTTTTTTAAGTAGGCCCAACTCTCGGCCGCCTGGTTTGCTCAGCGGTTGAGCGTCTGTCTGCCTTCCGCTCAGGGTCGTGCTCCTGGGCTCCAGGGATCCAGTCCCATCGGGCTCCTCCTGTCTATGTCTCTGCCTCTCTCTCTCTGTGTCTCATGAATAAATAAATAAAATCTTTAAAAAAAAAAAAAAGTAGGCCCAGCACTCCTGGTGGGGCTTGAACTCCTGACGCAGAGAATAAGAGTCGCTCCTTCTACCAAGTGAGGCAGCCAGGCGCCCCACCAGCACGCTCTCCCTCTCTTTAAAAGAGTGATTTATTTTGGAGGTGGAGAGGGAGAGAGCAGTGCGGAGGGGCAGGAGGAGAGGGAGAGAGTCTCAAGCAGGCTCTGAGTCAAGCACCGAGGCGGGGCTCTATCTCATGATCCTGAGATCACCACCTGAGCAGACCGGAAGAGAGTGGGTCACTTAACCGACTGAGCCACCCAGCTGCCTGGAGTTTTGTCTTTCTAACTGCAGGTCTCCAGAGATTGTGAGTGCAAATCAAACCACTGAGTAGGACTCATCTTTCAAAGCCTCAGTTTCTCCACCTTCCAAATGGGAATAATCACCAACCCCCTCCCTATGTTGTTATGAGGTTGCCCTACAATTAATAAGACCAATGTTTCCTGTGCCATAAAAGCTCTGTAACGATGTGAAGGATGGTAACAGTAACATTGACCGTCTCAAAACAAACCAAGAGCTGTTTTTTTCTTTTTTTAAATATTTTGTTTACTTATTCATGACAGAAGCCCAGACACAGGCAGAGGGAGAAGCAGGCTCCCTGCAGGGAGCCCCATGTGGGACTCAATCCCAGGACCCTGGGATCATGACCCGAGTCAAAGGCAGAGGTTCAACCACTGAGCCCCCCAGGTGCCCCCAAAGAGCTGTTACTATTCCTGATTCATTAGCCAGGCAACTGACCTATAAATTGGAGGCCAGGTGGAGGTGGTGGAGGACCGGAACCCACCTCCCTCTGATTCCAGGACTCTTCTATTAGCTTCATCTCATGTAAACCCAAGATCGTCTGGGAGCTGGAGCTATGGCTTTCCACCTGTCCTTGGTGGAAAAGACCCTTTAAAGATCATCCAAACCTGTTATTAGCAGATAAGTTTCAATGTCCCATAGCAAGTCAGTATCAAAGCCAAGATTAGAGCCTAAAATCTCTGATCCCCAGATTGGGGCTCCTAACACTACACTATTGCCATCACCGCCTTCCCTAGAGAATTCTGTCCTTAGTAAAATAATTTTAGAGTCAAAAAAAAAAAAAAAAAAAAGAATAGACAGGCAAATGTTAGGTCAGATAGCTTCTGTGTCTGACGGCCAGGGGCCAGCTGCATCTGGGCAGTTTGGCTACCCTGACAAGGACGCTGTTTCCCTTCATCCCCCACGCATGGTGGGAACTGCAAAACACTGTGTGAAGTAAGCTGCTCACCAGCTGCATGACCTTGGGCAGCTAAGTGCTCTTATCTGTATAAATGGGTTGATGGAAGCTATGCAAGAAAATCACTGAACAGAATACTTGGCACTTGGTAGCACCCGCTCAGTAAATGTTGGTGTGGTGGTTGTTCTTTGGAAAGGACCCCCTCCTTGCCCCCTTCCTCACGGGGAAGGCCGAGTTTAGAATACTTCACCCAGAGCTGAGGGGGGTTCTGAGCTCCCTGAGGGCTACTTTCTCAAGCCAGAGGAGAGGAGACGCTTGTTGAAAACCAAGACGCCAAAAAAAAAAAAAGAAAAGAAAAGAAAAAGAAAACCAAGACGCTGTTTTGAATCAGCCTGTCCCCCCTCCCACCCTGTCCCCTCAGGTTTAATAGGTTTCCCCACCTGTCCCTTCTGATTTGGTTTTGTTTTGTTTTTTAGATTTTATTTATTTATTTGACAGAAAGAGAGAATACAGGGCGCCTGGGTGGCTCAGTGGTTGAGTGTCTGCCTTCTACTCAGGTTGTGATCCTGGGGTCCCAGGATCAAGTCCCACATCGGGCTCCCTGCAGGGAGCCTGCTTCTCCCCCTGCCTGTGTCTCTGCCTCTCTCTGTGTCTCTCATAAATAAATAAAATCTTAAAAAAGAAAGAAAGAGCACAAGCAGGCAGAGCAGCAGAGGGAGACGGGGAAGCAGGCTCCCCACTAAGTGGGGAGCCCAATGCGTGACTGGATTCCAGGACCCCGTGATCATGACCTGACCCAAAGGCAGACGCTTAACGGACTAAGCCATGCAGCCACCCCTGGCCCCTCAGTTTTAATGGGTTTCTAAGTACACGCCCAGGCCATTTGGATTTCTGAATTTTGGCTCTCTCTGCCTCTTAACCCACTAGGAGGCTCATAGGGAAAGGGCTCCAGTATTTCCTTTCCCACTGAGGCTCCTGACCGAATGTGCATTAAACAAGATAATGGAAATACAGAAAGAGGCGTTTCCCCCATGGGGCAGCTTGTACGTTTATTTTCTTTCTCCCAGTTATGTAAAAATACATATTTTATACCATTGCTCAGCCCAGGGAGCCTTTAGGGCTTTGCTTTTCTCCACCCAGCAAGGCCTGGCCTTGTAACTCCAAAGCGACTCTCATCGACTCTTCCATTACACTCTGATAATTCAATAAAAAGGATTTTAGAAAACAATTAGGGGCAGTGAAAACAGATTGGCATGACACTCTCTCCAGATTTCTCAGAAAGTCCTTCAAGCTCTAGGGGACACTAGTGAAGGGCTGCCGCTCTCAACTGTCCAGAGTGAGGTGGGAACACTCAAGGGTTGGAGGTGAAGCACTGAGTGACTATGGCCCTCAGTTCCTCTTCCATCAAAAAATATTTCCTGGGGATCCCTGGGTGGCGCAGCGGTTTGGCGCCTGCCTTTGGCCCAGGGCGCGATCCTGGAGACCCGGGATCGAATCCCACGTCGGGCTCCCAGTGGATGGAGGCTGCTTCTCCCTCTGCCTGTGTCTCTGCCTCTCTCTCTCTCTCTCTGTGTGTGTGTGAGTGTGACTATCATAAATAAATTATTTAAAAAAAAAATATTTCCTTAGGGATGCCCAGGTGGCTCAGCGGTTTAGTGTCTGCCTTTGGCCCAGGGCATGATCCTGGGGTCCCAGGATAAAGTCCCACATCGGGCTCCCTGCATGGAGCCTGCTCCTCCCTCTGCCTATGTCTCTGCCTCTCTCTCTCTCTCTCTCTCTCTCTGTTTCTCATGAATAAATAAATAAAATCTTTAAAAAAAAAAAAAAGATTCCCTCAGGGGCACCTGGGTGCCTCCGGCCCATCAGTTAGCCATCCCGCCATTGGTTTCAACTCAGGTCATGATCTCAGGGTTTGTGAGGTCACACCCCTCATGGATCTCCTCACTTAGCACAGTCTGCTTGGGACTCTCTCTCTCCTGCTCCTTCTGCCCCCTCCCCCCCATAAGTATATAAATCTATTTTTTTAAAGAAAAGGTTCCTCGGGATGCCTAGGCGGCTCAGTGGTTGGGCGTCTGCCTTCGGCTCAGGAAGTGATTCTGGAGTTCTGCTTCGGGCTCCTGCATGGAGCCTGCTTCTCCTCCCTCTGCCTCTCTCTGTGTCTCTCATGACTAAATAAATAATTTTTTTTTAGAGACGATTCCCCTTTGTGAGGATCAAAGGAGCTGATGGGCTATACTGCTGATGGCCTTTGATCTCAAGTTGCTGGAGGCTTCACATTCCCCTCTGCCACTAGCTGGGGAGCATGTCACTTGATCCTTTCCAGTCTCAGTTTCCTCATCCATAAAATGGGGATGCTGCTAGCACTTAATTCGCAAGATTCTTGTAAGCACTCTATAGAGTTAGCTATTAGAACTCTTGGCTCAATACATTCCCTTCCAAGTTCTAGACCAAACTGTGAGCCCTATGCAGCCTCCCCACTCCCAGGCTCTGCTTTCCCCACCCTACCCTTAAAATCTCTTAGGCAATCTCCTGTGGGGGTGGTGCGGGGACAGGACAGGCATGTTAGTCTTTTCAACTTCACAGGGGTTATTTGCATTTTAAAGAGGGCTCTAGGTGGGCTTCTTTCAAAGGAATGAGACATTTGGATCTGGTAAGCTCTGCCCAGGGTTCTTAAGGTGGTGTCTGTGGATGGGTTCTGGGAGGTACCTGTGCCCCTGAGATTCTATGCAACCCTGTCAGTGAAGGAGATAGGGGCCACCGCATTCATTAGCTTCTCAACTGAGGGGAAGAAGAATCAAGATCTTGAGATTAGAGGTCTCTGGGGGCCAGTCCAGTGTTAACAGTAGAATTTTAGGTTATCTACAGCAAAAATGAAGGTTGACCAGAGGCCTTTTGGGTGCCTCTCCCAGTGGATGACAGCCCTAGTCCCTGGTGCTAACCAAGCGTCCATCACTGGGATGAGAACGGCAGATTTCCTTATTGCAGGGTGTGCCTCTGATGAACTTTCGTTGCCTGGGTGTCCTGGCCACTGGTCAGAAAAGAGGCTGGCTAATGATTAACAACCTGGGCAGTCTCCTCCCTTTCATCTCCTGGTAAAGGGGTGGTTATGATGGTACTCAGAGGGCCCCAAGCCTCTCTGAGAGGAGCTTAACCCCCGCCTGGCTGGAGAGGAATCCCAGGGAAATCGAAATTGCTAGGGATTGCAGGCGATCAAGCTCCCGATGGTGGGGAGAGCACGCTCTGTATGAGCTGCTCCTGGGGGCTCCTGAAACCTCTGCCCAGGGCTGCCCGCCAGCACCCAGGGGAGGGAGCTGGATACCCAGCTTCAGCTGCCTGTGAAAATAACGGTAACTGGTAACTGAGAGGGGTGCCGCCCCTTGGAGCTCAACCACTCACGTCTGCAGAAAACATTTTTCTTTCAAACACAAAGAAAATAGTATACTGCATACCATGTAGAGTAGAATGAAACACCATGTAGCTATCATCTAGCTCCAATAATTATTTTTTGCAATTCTTGTAATTTGTCAACTTTGCAATTGTACTAAATATTGTCTCTTCACCCCTGCATTTTTTTTAAATTAAGACTATTTTTTAGAGCAGTTTTATGTTCACAGCAGATTTGAGAGGAACGTACAGAGATTTCCCAATTACCCTTTGCCCGCTACACATCCATAACCGCCCCCCCCCCGCAGCATCCCCCCAGAGTGGTACATTTGTTACAATTGGTAAATCTTCCTGACACTTCATCATCACCCAAAGTCTACATTAAAATCCTCAGGGTTTGAATAAATGTATAATGAAGTGTATCCACCATTAAAGTGGCACAAGCAGGGGGAGCTGCAGGCAGAGGGAGAAGGAGAAGCAGGCTCCCTGCTAAGCAGAGAGCCCAATGCAGGACTTGATTCCAAGACCCTGGGATCATGACTTGAGCCGAAGGCAGACGCCTAACCAACTGAGCCACCCAGGCGCCCCCGTCTTGTTGGACGTCTTATGTTTTGTATTTGGTTGAATGCATCCTCACAAGTGTCATGTAACACATCCCTCTATCCTATATGGTCCTCACATCTAGAGGCTTGATTTGATTCAGATTCAGTTTTTTAGACAAAAATATGTTGTGTGAGGTACTGAATACTTCCCATAATGTCATATCAGGAAGCAAGAAGTTGTCTGGTTGGCTTTATTAGAATACTAAGATTCAGGGGCCCCTGGGTGCCTCACTTGGTTAAGCGTTTGCCTTCAGCTCAGGTCACGATCCCAGCATCCTAGGATCAAGCCCTGCATTGGGGGCTCCCTGCTCAGGGAGGAGTCTGCTTCTCCCTCTCACTCTGCCGCTGCCCCCCCTCCCCCCGCCCCCGTGCTCTCTCTCTCTGTCAAAAAAATAAATAACATCTTAAAAAAAAGAGAGAGAGAATACTAAGATTCAGTTAGTCAGCTGATTCCCCATTATCAACTTCTCTATCAGCCTTTTACTTTGTCATTTTAGCACGATATGTGACGGCTGACCAGATCCATGAGCTCATTAGGGCAAGCAACAAATATTTATTAAGCACTCCCATGTGCTAGGTGCTATGCTCAGCACTGTGGACAAGCACTGTGGACACAAAAATAAAGTATGTTTCCTGCCCTATGGGCTCCTAGCTGGCTCAGTCAGCAGAGCATGCAACTCTTGATCTCAGGGTTGTGAGTTCAAAGCCCCATATGTGGTGTAGAATTTATTTAAAATAAATAAGGCAGGGCAGCCCCGGTGGCTCAGCGGTTTAGCGCCGCCTGCAGTCCAGGGCATGATCCTGGAGGCCCGGGATCGAGTCCCGCGTCGGGCTCCCTGCATGGAGCCTGCTTCTCTCTCTGCCTGTGTCTCTGCCTTCCTTCTCTCCCTCTCTCTGTCTCTCGTGAATAAATGAATAAAAATCTTTTTTAAAAAAAAGAATAAAATCTTTAAAAATTTTATTTTATTTAATAAGGCAAATAAAATATAGATAGATAAATAAATAAATAAAGCACCTTCTTCCTGAGGGTCTTTGGTGTGTGTCCTGTCTCAGAGATGTCCAGAGCAAGATGTACTCAGGAAATGCCAAAATTGGGCATCCTGTCCCCAACTTTTTTTTTTTAAGATTATTATTTATTTATTCATGAGGGACACACAGAGAGAGGCAGAGACACAGGCAGAGGAAGAAGCAGGCTCCATGCAGGGGCCCGATGTGGGACTTGATCCCAGGACTCCGGGATCACAACCTGAGCCAAAGGTAGACCTGAGCCAAAGGCAGATGCTCAACCCTCAACTGCTGAGCCACCCAGGTGCCCCTGTCCCCAGCTTCAAAGCACACTATGGCTATTATGCCAAGTGGCCAGTTCAAAGACATCACACCACCTGACTACAAAGGCAAACACATTGTGTTCTTTTTTTACCCTCTTGATTTAACCTTTGTGCGCCCCACAGAGACCACTGCTTTCAGGGACAGGACAGAAGAATTTAAGAAACTCACCAAGTCGGGGCACCTGGGTGGCTCCGCAGTTGAGTGTCTGCCTTTGGCCCAGGGCCTGATCCCGGAATTCAGGATCAAGTCCTGCATCTGGTTCCTGGCAGGGAGCCTGCTTCTCCCTCTGCCTGTGTCTCTGCCTCTCTCTCTCTCTCTCTTTCTCTCTCTCTGTATCTCTCATGAATAAATGAATAAAGTCTTTAAAAAAAAAAAAAAAAAGAAGCTCACCAAGTGATTGGTGCTTCTGTGGATTCTCATTTCTATCACTTGGCATGGATCAACACACCCAAGAAAGAAGAAGGACTGGGACCCATGAACATTCCCTTGGTGTCAGCCCCCAGGTGTAGCATCGCTCAGAATTACGGTCTTTTCTCTCTCTCTCTCTCTCTCTCTCTCTCTCTTTTTAGGACTATGGAATCTTAAAGGCTGATGAAGGCATCTCGTTCAGGGGCCTCTTTATTGTTGATGAGAAAAATATCCTTTGGCAGATCACCGTGAATGACCTTCCTGTCAGCTGCTCTATGGATGAGACGCTGAGGCTAGTTTAGGCCTCCCAGTTCACTGATGAACATGAGGAAGGGCACCCACCTGGCTGGAAGCCTGGCAGTGATACCATCAAGCCTTGTGTCCAGAAGAGCAAAAAATATTTCTCTTAGCACAAGCGAGTACTGGGCCATTTTAGGGCTGGGCTGCAGTGGGTGGCCGTGAAAACAAAATCTCCTTGCTACTGCTGTCATGCTTAAAACACAAGGCTTCAGACTCAGCGCAGATGTGGTATGGGACAGGACAGGCCTTTCCAGCAGGGGCTGGGGACGCCAACCTTTCTTCCCCTGGAGAGAATGGCCTGAGCTGTGCTATGGCGCAGGCCAACTGAGGTGTCCAGTGGGGCTCCACTTTCAATCTTTCATTGTTTCTATTAAGTTGAACTGAGAAAAAAAATAATAATCAAAGTTTTATTTTTATTTACTTGTTTTTATTTTTTAAATATTTTATTTATTTACTAGAAAGGGAGAGACAGAACACACACAAGGTGGCAGAGGAACAGAGGGAGAGGGAGAGGGAGAGGGAGAAGCAGTCTCCCTGCTGAGCGGAGAGCTGGACACAGGGCTCCATCATGGCCTGAGCTGAAGGCAGACGACAGACCGACTGAGCCACCCAGGTGCCCAGTAAGCAAAGTTTTAAAGAAATATTTCCTGCCCTTTAGAAGCTCATAGGCAGGGATCCCTGGGTAGTTTAGCAGTTTAGCATCTGCCTTCCACCCAGGGTGTGATCCTGGAGACCCGGGATCGAGTCCTGTGTCGGGCTCCCTGCATGGAGCCTGCTTCTCCCTCTGCCTGTGTCCCTGCCTCTCTGTGTGTGTGTGTGTCTCATGAATAAATGAATAAAATCTTTAAAAAAAAAAAAAAAAAAGAAGCTCATAGGTAATGAGGGATGCAGACAGGTAAACATTTATCCATTTATGTATTGAATGCTAACCATGAACCAGGAATTGTGCTCAATGTAATTGCAATATATAGTATGATTTTAAAAAAGATAGCTACCATGTTTTGGAGCTCATCGTGCCTTATACACTTTCTCTCGTTGGTCCTCATACATTCCTCTGAGTACTATCGTTACGTCCATTTTACCCATTTGGAAGCAGAGGCCCACAGTAGTAACAAGATTTGTCCAGGGTTACACAGTAAAGGTAATAGAACTGGAATTTGAATCCAGGACCACCGGTCTCCAAAGCCTCTTAATCCCCATGCTATACTGCTAAGGCCAGGGCAGGCCTTTATTTACCGTTACCATTTGAACTGAGAGGCAAACCTTGCTTAATTTAGCGAGCAATGATCTCGCTGGGTTCACCTGAAATTCCAGACCCCAGGGTAACCCAGAGAAGGTGGTAAGAGCATAGGTCATGCTGTTGACTGTTCAGCCATGCTGGAGCTTCAGTACATCAAGGGATGGGGTAGGGGGGAATGATGAGAGCTGAAGCCAGAGCGGCAGGCCCGAGGGGTTGGGGGGTGCTTGTGGTTCTCCAACCTGCCTACAGAAGAACGTACCATCCCCATTTTCCAGAGGAGGTGAGTGAGGCTCAGAAGCCTGGTCATAGCGGAGGTGGGCTTGGGGCTGGCGCTCCAGTTCCAAGAGCACTATGGCAAAATGGTCCCCAGCATGGACATGGGTGCTCACTGCCTGAATCTGAATCCTGCTCTTCCACCGGCTAGTGGTAGGCCTTTGAATGAGTCACTTAAACTCCCTTTGGTCCTCAATGTCCTCATCTGTACCAAAACAGGGATAACAGGAGCACCTACCTTGTTGGGTAGCTGTGAGAAACAGGTAAAAGAATCTAAATGAACGTGGCACACGGGAAGTGCTAAATGAACATTAACTAATATTATTTCCACACTTCATGGTGCTCAGGGTTTTTCCAGAGTACAGGCCGTGGGTGGCAGGCCACCTCCAGCCTCTCTGCCTCTCCTAGGCCTGCGGAAAGAGGGGGAGCTCTGGGGCTGGCCGGGTGCCCTCTGTTTGCACAGGTATCTTTATACCTGGCATCTCCTCAAGAATCACAGATAAGGTGCCAGAATCACAGTCGGGCTACCCCACCCCGCCCCATGGGGTTCCTGTCTCCCAAGAGCAGAGAAGACCCCACCCCTGCCCCCAGAGCCAAGGCCACCTTCACCAAGATGGAGACCGAAAGCCCCTCCTCCTCCTCCCTTCACTTGAGACAAAGTTCACCCTCCAGCCTCTGCCAACAAAATCCAGTCTGTAAAATGACTCAGTTGGCCCGGAAGTTCTTGCTTCTGCCTCTAAAAACTATGACTTTGAGCTTCTTGAGATTGGAAATCATGTCACTGACCAGGTTCACATTTCATGCTCGTGAGAGCCAGGGTTCTCACTGACTGACGCTTGCAGAATCATGATGTTGCATATTGCTTTTCAGTTTTTAGATTCAACTTCCAGACAAAGCACAGAAGACCTGATTATGGTCACAGAACATGGGACGCCTGGGTGGTGCAGTAGTTGGGTGTCTGCCTTCGGCTCAGGGTGGATCCCCCGGTCCCAGGATCTAGTCCTGCGTCGGGCTCCCTGCATGGAGCCTACTTCTCCCTCTGCCTGCGTCTCTGCCTCTCTCTCTGTGCCTCTTATGAACAAATGAAATCTTCAAAAAAATTATAGTCACAGAACAAAATGTAAATATTATGAATAATATGTGACTATTAAAAATTGGGGGGGAAATTGAGAATTGCTTGAGAGGGAAGCTGAGAAGTTTGGTGAGGACACCAGAACCTCATCCAACAGATATTTCTTTCTTCCTTCCTTTCTTTCTTCCTTCCTTCCTTCCTTCCTTCCTTCCTTCCTTTCTTTCTTTCTTTCTTTCTTTCTTTCTTTCTTTCTTTCTTTCTTTCTTTCTTTCTTTCTTTTCTTTCTTAAGATTTTGAAATTATAACCCTAAGATCAACACCTGAGCTGAGATCAAGAGTGTGATGCTAAAATGACTGAGCCATCCCCAGCTTCTACTCATTATATTACTATGTTTTATTTTTTAAATTTTTTTTTAATTTTTTTTTTAATTTATTTACTTATGATAGTCACAGAGAGAGAGAGAGAGGCAGAGACACAGGCAGAGGGAGAAGCAGGCTCCATGCACCGGGAGCCTGATATGGGATTCGATCCTGCGTCTCCAGGATTGCGCCCTGGGCCAAAGGCAGGCGCCAAACCGCTGCGCCACCCAGGGATCCCTATTTTTTAATTTTTAAAAATATTTTATTTATTTATCCACAAGACACACACACACACACACACACACACACACACAGAGGCAGAGACACAGGCAGAGGGAAGAGAAGCAGGCTCCGTGCAGGGAGCCTGATGCGGGACTCAATCCCAGTCCCCCAGGATCACGCCCTGAGCCGAAGGCAGATGCCCAACCACTGAGCCACCCAGGGATCCCATATTACTATGGTTTATAATGTATATGCAATATATTTATTCTCCTAAAATTTTTCAAATATTATCCTTTAAAAGATAAAGAAAATGTAAGGGATGCCTGGAGGGCTCAATTGCTGGAGCATACAACACTTTTCTCCTTTTTTAAAAAGATTTATTGGAATCCCTGGTGGCTCAGCGGTTTAACACCTGCCTTTGGCCCTGGGCATGATCCTGGAGTCCAGGGATGGAGTCCCACATCGGGTTCTCTGTGTGGAGCCTGCTTCTCCCTCTGCCTGTGTCTCTGCCTCTCTCTCTGTCTCTCATGAATAAATAAATAAAATCTTAAAAAAAAAAAAAAGATTTATTTATTTAGGGGCTCCTGGTTGAGCATCTGCCTTTCAGCTCAGGTCATGATCTTAGGGCCCTGGGATGGAGTCCTGTGTTGGGCTCCTTGCTCCGTGGGGAGCTTGCTTCTCCCTCTCCCTCTGCCCCTCCCCCTGTTTGTGCCTTCTCTCTCTGTGTCAAATAAACAGGTAAAATTTATTTTTTTAAAGATTTATTTTAGAGAGAGAGAAAGAGAGAGAAATAAACAGGTAAAATTTATTTTTTTAAAGATTTATTTTAGAGAGAAAGAAATTTTAAATTTAAAGATTTAAAAATAAAACATAGTAATATAATGCATGTTTAGGGGTAGTGGAGCAGAGGGAGGAGAGAAAGGATCTCAAGCAGACTCCCTGCTGAGCTTGGAGCCAGATGTGGGGCTGGATCCCATGACCCTGAGATCATGACCTGAACCAAAATCAAGTCACATGCTTAACCAAATGAGCTACCCAGATACCCCAAGGGAGTGTGGGACTCTTGATCTCAGGGTTGTAAGTGCCTCACACTGAGTGTAAAGGTTACTTAAAAATAAAATCTAGAAAAAAAATTTTTTAAAGTTAAAAAGCGGTAAGAAAAGGCAAGAGGAAATGTGAGATATAATGAATAAGACAGAAACAGAGATAGCAAAATTTAAAAAGCATTTAGTCTCTGCTCTACAAGTGCAAACTCGTTCTGGTGATGCTAAGTGTTGAACCCTTTCTAGATATATCTAAAATGGATTGAAGGAGGGTGGTGGGGGGTTGACTATGAAAAGGAATGGAGCTCTGATGCACACTACTGGTCAACAACCTGGATGAACCTTGGGAACATGACATGCTAAGCGAAAGAAGCCAGACACAAAAGGCCACGTAGTGTATGAGTCCATTTTTATGAAATGTCCCGAATAGGCATATCCACAGAGACAGAGAATAGAATAGATTAGTGGTTGCCTAGGACTGGGCAGGACTGGGGGGTAAGAGGGACATTGGGAGTGACTACTAATGGGGATGGGACTTCTTTTAGAGAGAGAGGCATCTGTTCTAAACTTAGATTGTGGTCGTGATCACACAACCTTGGGAACACACTAAAACCCACTGAACTGAATACTTTAAATGGGTGAATTAAGTGGTTTATGAATTTTATCAGGATAAAGCTGTTCTTTCGTAAGTTGGGAGGAGAGTTTTGCTAAAAGCAAGCTTAGCAGAGGGGTGACTTGTGTAGTCCTATACCTCCTACTGTTTTGGTTTGTTTCACAAATGGAAAAATCTAGAAACTTTTCATACACACATATATAATTATAACAACAATGGCTCTCATTTATATAATACTCAGAGTGTTCCAGGTGCTACTACCAGGCACTTTTTTTTTTTTTTTAAGATTTTATTTATTTATCCACAAGAGACACACACAGAGAGAGAGAGTCAGAGACACAGGCTGAGGCAGAAGCAGGCTCCATGCAGGGAGCCCGACATGGGATTCAATCCCGGGACCCCAGGATCACGCCCTGGGCCAAAGGCAGGTGCCAAACCACTGAGCCACCCAGGGATCCCCCTACCAGGCACTTTTAGTGTTACTGACTCATGCTCCTCTGAGAGGAAGATCCTATCCTGTCGCCTCTTGAGGACTCCAAGAGGTGAGGTGATTTTCCATGGCTAGCAAGTGGCAGAGCTGAGGAAAACCCACCATGGGCCAGGGCCTGGGCTCAGCACCAGCAACAAGGAAGTCCCTCCTGAAGACCATCACCCCTCCACTGTACATGAAGAACGACCCGACCCAACCAACCGAGTGCGAGAGAGGCCATCTCTGCCCCAGATAGAGGGGATTCCTGGAGTATCAGAGCCTCAGTGTTAAAACCAGAGAAGTCCGGGCTACACCAGGCTGGGTTAGGCACCGTACCGCAGCCAGGGAGCACGTTGACTGTGCACTTCTGTGCATGCATGTGTTTGCTTGTGTGTGCGTGCACATGTGTGCTTGTCTATTCATGGGTTCATGAAGGAAAGGGATCGTCTTCGTCTGCCAGGGTCAGCACTTCTCAGCAAGGAGTTCAAGCTCTGTAGGAAGGGAAGGTGAAGCCCAGCCAGGCGGGGGCAGGTGGAAGGAAGCTCCTGCAGGGGTAGAGACAAGCAGAGTGATAAAACCTGGGCAAAGAGCAAAGTCTCCATGGCAGGAAGGAACTACAGAGTCCAGACTGAGAGTGAGGGGCCCATAATTGTCCAGGGTGACTCTGCAACTTTTCAAATTTACCAAATGAATGTCCACTCATTCATTTGGTAACCACTCACTGGGTGCCAAGCATGTGCCAAGTGCCTTGCTGGTGAGAGGAGTGCCTTCCTGCCATCAAGGAGTTTTCACTCTGATGGAATAAATAGACAAGGGAACCAGGTATTTATAACCCAGGGCAATAATCAAGAATGACATTAATAGGGAACGCCTGGGTGGCTCAGCGGTTGAGCACCTCCCTTCAGCCCAGGGCGTGATCCCGGAGTCCAGGGATCCAGCCCCACGTTGGGCTCCCTGCGGGGAGCCTGCTTCTCTCTACCTGTGTCTCTGCCTCTCTCTCTCTCTCTCTCTCTGTGTCTCTCATGAATAAATAAATAAAATCTTTAAAAAAATGACATTAATAATATTCAACAACTGGTAGAACCTGGGCACCAGGCCCCTCGAAATCAACACCATCTCTTAACACCAGAGCAGGGTCCCCAGGCCCTTTATTTACCCTTTTGATTACTGGACAGCAGGGAAGTCTGGGGGGGGAATGGGAGAGTACTTGAGTGTGGGGAGCACGTGGGTGTGGGAGTATTTGAAGGACTCAGGGACCAATGATATGGAAGCATTTTTTAAAAGATTTTATTTATTTATTTATTTGACGAGAGAGAGCCAGCACAAGCAAGGGGAACAGCAGAGGGAGAGGAGAAGCAGGCTCTCCAGCTGAGTAGGGAGCCTGACCTGGGGCTCCATCCTAGGACCCTGGGATCATGACCTGTGCCCAAGGCAGACACTCGACCGACTGAGCCACCCGGATGCCCTGATATGGAAACGTTTCAATATAGTATCTTAGCAACTAGAATAGCCATATCCGTTGGAGACCAGCCCTGGTGATAATGATTCAAGATTAACAAGTCCCATGATGGGAGGGCACAAGTGGCTCAGAGAAGGCTTCCTGGGGGAAGTGATGTCTAAGTTGAGATAGCCAGTGTCAGAAGTCACCACCTGGGCAGAAGCCCAGAAAAGAGGGCTCAGCATTTTCAAGTAGTTCAGTCTGGCTGGAGGAGGCAGAGGCAGGAGGCTAGACCCAACAGGCAGGAAAGGAGAACCCTGGGTGCAGCAGCAGACTGGGTCCTCAGAGCAGGGAGGAGCCACGGCAGGATTGAATTAAGGTCAGGGAAAAAACAAAAAAACAATACAAGTGAACTAAGTAAAAGGCAAGGTCCTTTCTTTTTCTTTTTTAAAGATTTTATTTTTGGGCCTGGGTGGCTCAGTGGTTGGATGGCTGCCTTTGACTTAGGTCGTGATCCCAGGACCTGGGATCAAGTCCCACATCGGGCTCCTTGCGTGGAGCCTGCTTCTCCCTCTGCCTGCGTCTCTGCCTCTCTCTCTGTGTGTCTCTCATGAATAAATAAATAAATAGAATCTTAAAAAAAAAAAAAAAAGGAAGTATCAGAAGAGTGATCATCACTGGAGGGATGGGGCACATTGGAGGGAGAGGGTTCCCACAGGTAGACATACAGTATTTTATGTTCTATTCCTTGGGCTGGATGGAGAATTAAAAACAAATGAACAGGAGCGCCTGGCTGGCTCAGTCAGCAGAGCATGCGACGCTTTATCTTGGGGTTATTAGTCTGAGCCCCACAGTGGGCATAGAGATTTCTTTCTTTCTTTTTTTTTTTTTTAAAGATTTTATTTATTTATTCATGAGAGACACACAAAGAGAGGCAGAGACACAGACAGAGGGAAAAACAGGCTCCATGCAGGGAGCCCAATGCGGAACTCGATCCCGGGACTCCAGGATCACACCCTGGGCTGAAGGTGGCACTAAACCGCTGAGCCACCCAGGCTGCCCGGCATAGAGATTTCTAAAATAAGTAAATAAATAAATAAACTTTAGAAAATACTAATAATAAAAATTAAAAAGTAACTCTTCCTGGGATGCCTGGCTGAGTCCAGTTGGTGGAGTATGTGACTGTGGCTCTTGGGGTTGTGAGTTCAAGCCCTACGTTGGGTATAGAGATTACTTAAAAAAACAAATCTAGGGGGATCCCTGGGCGGCTCAGCTGTTTGGCGCCTGTCTACAGCTCAGGTTGTGATCCCAGGTTTCAGAATCGAGTCTGCATGGGGCTCCCTGTGGGGAGCCTGCTTCTCTCTCTGCCTATGTCTCTGCCTGTCTCTTTCTCTCTGTGTGTCTCTTACAAATAAATGGATGAATCTTAAAAAAAAAAAATTCTAAAAATAGAAAAAGTTGGGACGCTTGGGCAGTTCAGCGGTTGAGCGTTTGCCTTCAGCTCAGGGCGTGATCCTGGGGTCCTGGGATCGAGTCCCACGTCGGGCTCCCTGCATGGAGCCTGCTTCTCCCTCTCCCTGTGTCTCTGCCTCTCTCTCTCTCATGAATAAATAAATAAAATCTTTAAAAATAAAAATAAAAAAATAACTCTTCCTCTCTGATCCCCCAGCCACTCTGTTCCCTACCCGCCACCCCCAAGGCAACTTTTCTTTTTTCAAGATTTTATTTATTTATTCATGAGAGACAGAGACAGAGAGAGAGAGAGAGAGAGGCAGAGACACAGGCAGAGGGAGAAGCAAGCTCCATGCAGGGAGCCTGATGTGGGACTTGACCCGGGGTCTCCAGGATCATGCCCTGGGCCGATGGCAGGTGCTAAACCGCTGAGACCCCCGGGGCTGCCCCTGACCTACCTAGAGTTTTTTCCAGTGTTTCTTCTTATAAACAATGTTATGAGGAACCTCTTCATATACACACCTTTGATGAATCATATGGTAGGTCTGGATCAATTTCTCCAAGGGTAACTCCCCTTGAGTTACTGAGACAAAGATAAGCCATATTTCAGGACTTTGAGCCATCTATTGGGCCTACCAACAAGGAGAGAGGGGATTGTCTTTAAAAGTTTGGCAGGAGGCTTGTGCCGAGAGTTCTTTTGTTACTAAAGCTACTCCAGAGGTTATTCAACAGCAAAGCAATGTTAACCATTCCCAGGACCTCCCTGTGGGGTGGCAGGAAATGGGGTGGCCTGTCTGGCAGAGGAAAACAACAAGTCTTTATTAAAATGCTATTCACCAAGAACGCTTTATTAGTACAGATCTTGGCCTCGCATGTGGGCAACTCCCTGCAGTCTGGCATGGGTCTAGGTCTCCTGGGGGAAGAGGAGCAGGAATCCAGGGTGTGCCGGGCTCCTCAGCATCAACTCCACTTCCGTCCACTCACTTATGCAATGAGTATCATGCAGTGGGTAGGAGATGGCCCTGGAGCCAGATGGCCTGGATTAAAATCCTTGTTCCTCTGCTTCCTGGCTGTGTGACTTTGGGCAAGTGTAGAATCTCTCTGGCTTCAGTTTGCTCTTCTGGAAAATGGAGCTAATGATACCCACCTCATGGGGTTGTTCTGGCATTTAAGTGAATTGGTATACAGGGGCACCTGGCTGGCTCGAACAGTAGAGCACGTACTCTTGATCTCTGGGTCATGGGTTTGAGCCCCATGTTGGGGGTAGAGTTTACTTAAAAAAAACCTGTTCCTTAAATGTGTGACTATATGTAAAGTGCTCAAAACACAGTGGGCATGCTGAAAGTGCTCTCTAATCATTAGCTATCACCAGGTACCTGCCCTGGGCTAGACCCACAGTCCCCGCCCTCAGGTGTCCTCGGACAGGTGGAGGAGATAGACACATACAGAAGCATTTATAATCTAGGGTGATGAGTCATTAATGCAGACGCTAAGGAAACACTCGTAAGGAGGGAGACTTCCTGTGACTCCTGATCTTGGGGGTGTAAATCTGAGCCCCATGGTGGGTGTAGAGATTACCTAAAAAAAAAAAAAAAAAAAAAAAAATCAAAAAAAAAAAAAAAAGTGTGGCCTGGGGATGTTAAGGCAGAGGTGCTCGGTGAGCCTAAGACCAAAATAGGGAGATGGACACAAAACGCTTAAGAGTTCGAGTCTCGGGACGCCTGGGTGGCTCAGTGGTTGAACGTCTGCCTTCAGCCCAGGGCCTGATCCTGGAGTCCCGGGATCGGGATCGAGTCCCCCGTTGGGCTCCTGCATGGGGCCTGCTTCTCCCTCTGCCTGTGTCTCTGCCTCTCTCTGTGTCTCTCATGAATAAATAAATAAAAACTAAAAAAAAAAAAAAAAAAAAAGAGAGTCTCATGAGCTCTGCTAGAATAAAGAGTAGAAAGTCAAGGGAGCAGCTAATTCTGACTCTACTAGGGTAATAAGGAAGGCTTTGCAGGGGGAAATGCTTGCAAGAGTTTATCAGATTCAGGGAGCAATGGGGTGAGAAGGGAAGACTCCCAGGTAGGAGAACAGCACAAGCAAAGGAGAGGCACTAGGAAAGGCTATGTTCCGGAAGGGTGAACTGTTCAGTGTGGCTTATGGGGCTTGTACCTGGGGAGAGGTTATGAGTGGGCAGGAATTAAAGCTGTAAGGTCAATGTAGGCCAGGGTTTTTGGAGGGCTTCACATGACATGCTACTTGGACTTCATCTAGTAGGTCATGGGAACGGAACAGAAGTGCTTAAGCAGAGAAGGGACAAGACAAGATCTATGTTCTGGAAAGGTCACTCTGGCACAAATGGGGGGAGGGGTAGTCCTTCGGAGGCAGCAAAACCCCAAATTGTCTCAGCAAGAAATCTGGTGGGCACAGAGAAGACGGAAGAGTATCTGTAAGCAGCCATTTGAAACACTTGAAATTAAAAACCTGAAGCTATTCCCTGGTGATTCATGAGTCAAGATGTCTAATACCCCGGGAAAAATAAACTTGCTTCTGACCCCAGCCAGCAGGAGCAAGTGCAACCTGATATACTTGTTGATTAGGATTAGGGGAACTTTTCTTCTTTAATTGAGGGTCAACTGAATTACTAGGGGAAATTAAAAAAAAAGTGACCTCTAAGAATGAAATGACTTGATTTTATTGTTTTTTCCTTAATGGAAACGATACATGAGATTCTACATTTAAAATATTTTTCAAGGATCATAAAGTACATTCCATCAAAAACAATCTTTTTTTTTCTTTTTTTTTTTTCATCAAAAACAATCTTGAGGGCAGCTGGGTGGCTCAGCGGTTTAGCGCCCCCTTTAGCCCAGGGCCTGATCCTGGAGACCCGGTATGGAGTCCCACGTCGGGCTCCCTGCGTGGAGCCTGCTTCTCTGCCTCCCTTTCTCTGTGTCTCTCATGTATAAATAAATAAAATCTTAAAAAAAAAAAAAACAACAATCTTGACTTCATTTCCATTGAGACATGGGGATGGAAGGAAAGTAGGGATGGAAGGGTGGAGAAGGGTGGAGAGGTATCCGGAGGAGAGAAGGAGGGGACACTGGCCAAGGGCCAACAGCAGAGGGAGTGAGAAATGCCAGGGGAGGGAAAATGCTGCATTGGGCCCAGAAGTGGGCAGCATAAGGACCTCAGGTTTAGGAAGTCCTGAGTTCAAAATTCTGGTGTTTGCCTATCTTTCTTATTCCCATTTTATTTTTATTTCTTATTCATTCATTCATTCATTCATTCATTCATTTTTAAAGATTTTACTTATTTAGTCATGAAATCTAAATAGCCACAGGTAGAGGTGTGCAAACACGAGGCTGGAACTTTACTGTACCTGAGCATCTGCATTCCCATGTCCCAGAGGCACCTCAAAATGTTCAAAATGCAGGCATGTCCAAAACCAAACCCATCACTGCTCTTCTCCAACCTGTGCTCTTTCTGTCTTCATTTCAGAAAGTGGCACCATTATCGAACAGCCACCCAGGACAGAAATTGAACATCTAGTCTGTAACTCCTTTTTTTATTTTTTATTTTTTGAGTAAAATCTACCCCCAATGTGGGTCTTGAATTGACAAACTCAAAATCGAGAGTCACGTGCTCTAAAGACTGAGCCAACTATGTGTCCTTATAACTCTATCCTTTCACTCACTGATCAACCCACATCCGATCAGCCATCCCATCCTCCTAAATACCCCTGAATCTACTCACTTCTGTCTACACTCTTGTTCTACCTACCATTACCCCTACTTGGGTGACAGCACTGTCTTCTGAGCTGGTAAATTCCCCTTTCCACATGTGGCTTTTTAAAGTTTGTTTGTTTGTTTATTTATTTATTTATTTATTTATTTATTTATTTATTTATTTTTAAGTAATCTCTACCCCCACAAACATGAGGCGACCACAAACATGGAACTCACGATCCCAAGATCAAGAGTTGCATACTCTTCTGGCTGAGCTAGCCAGGCGCACCTCTACCCATGGCTATTTAGATTCAAACGTAAAATTAAGGTAATTAAATGAAAAAAATTTCAGTTCCTCAGTCACACATTTCAAATGCCACATGTGGTGAGTGGCTTCAGTGTTGGTCGGCGCAAATATAGAACATTTCCATCATCACAGATCATTCTATTGGGTGGCTATGCTATTGTATTACAGAATTTCTCAGTCTCATTTTCCTCTTTTTTTTTTTTTTACACAAAAAGTAGTACACTTTCCACATTGTTCTGCAGCTTGCTTTTTTTTTTTTTAAGATTTTATTTATTTATTCATGACAGACACACACAGAGGAGAGGGAGAGGCAGAGACACAGGCAGAGGGAGAAGCAGGCTCCATGCAGGGAGCCCGATGCGGGACTCGATCCTGAGTCTCCAGGATCACACCCTGGGCCAAAGGCAGACGCTCAACCTCTGACCCAGCCGGGCGTCCCCCCAACTTGCTTTTTCACTTGGCAAGAGACCTTAGAAATCTTTCCACGTTAGTGCAAAAAAGAGCTTCCTTCTTCTTTGCTTAAGTTGCAGAATATCCATCCCGTGCTGCGAGTGTGGCAGAGTTTATTTAAGTGGCCGCCCTGCCGCCACCACGGACAGACGAAGGGTTATTACCAATCTTTTGCTCTTACAGACAATGGAACAACAGTAAGTGGCCTCATCCATCTGGAATTTTGCATATATGCAAGTCTACCTAGGTCACATGTTAGAGGGATCATTCTACCTATTTATTTATTTTTTCATTTTATTTATTTATTCAAGAGAGACACAGAGAAAGAGGCAGAGACACAGGCAGAGGGAGGAGCAGGCTCCCTGTGGGGAGCTTGATGTGGGACTCGATCCCGAGACCTCAGGACCACACCCTGGGCTGAAGGCAGAGGTGCCCGACTGCTGAGCCACCCATGTGTCCCTAGAGGGATCATTCCAGAACACCAATTTGGTCATGCCCCTGCCCCTGCTGAGCACACACTGCTCCTCTCTATCTCCTCCAGCCCCTGACAAACTTCTACACAGCCCTCAAGTATCAGCCTGGGTACTGCCTCTTCCAGGAAGCCCTCCCTGACTCCACACCAGGTCAAGCTAAGATCAGCCCGCATTGTGACTGCCTGGTTCCTCCTCATCTCTTCCCGCTCAGGCTAGAGCTTATTTATGTAAGAGACGTGGGGTGGAGTTGTTTTTCCACATATCCCCAGGGCCTGGCACTCAGTAGAGGCTCAATAAAAATCTGCTGAATGATGAGGCAGGCACCAAGTTCTAGTGGTTGATCTTTCCAGTACTCCGTGGGCTCCCACACCTCACGGAGCTGGAAAGGAGGACGCCCAGGGAGCAGGGGCTTCAGATAGGAAACTGAGGCACAGGGGTGACAGCATTTTAATCAGCATCCTTGATTCCAACCTCTCCTTTTGTTTCCAGCCCACCCTAGAGTTAACAAAAACTATGAGGATTGACATTTATTGAGTATTTGCTATGAGCCACGTGCTGTTCTAAGTGTGTTACCTCCATTAACTTATTTGATTGTTGCAGCAACGTGGCAAGGAATGTACTCACATCATCCTCTTCTTAAGGAACAGAGAGATTCGGGACCCCTGGGGGGCTCAGCGGCTGGGCGCCTGCCTTGGGCTCAGGGCGTGATCCTGGGGTCCTGGGATCGAGTCCCACGTCGGGCTCCCTGCGTGGAACCTGCTTCTCCCTCTGCCTGTGTCTCTGCCTCCTTCTCTCTGTGTGTCTCATGAATAAATAAATAAAATCTTAAAAAAAAAAAGAGAGAGAGAGAGAAATGTACGTCTTAAGTTGTTGGACTTGCCACGCACAAAAAGGAGGACTCTCCTTGATGCAAGCAGGAGCACTGAAAACGGAATGCCTTTCTTTCTTGTGACTTAGGGTCATCTCATGCTTCAGTCCCTGCCTCGTTCGGCCTGAAGTCACCCCGCAGCCCTGCGCAGGCAGGAAGCCCGGCTCCCGGGAAACAGCAGCGTGGTCAGAAGGGACAGACCAGCTTTCTCTCCCATCCGTGCGGCTCTCCGCCTCGGTGTGATCACAGCCTCCCCGGAGCGCCGTCGCGGGTGGAGCAGGTGCCGCCCGCCTGCGGGCCTGGACCCCCTCAACTCCGGGGCTTTCCGCCTGCGCCTGACCACGGGGGACCTGCGGCCTCCCGGGGCCTCGGCTTCTCCGTTCCCAGAGAGGAGTTTATAAAACCTGCCTTGGAGAAGCAGGCTCCATGCAGGAGCCCGACGTGGGACTCGATCTCGGGACCCTGGGATCAGGCCCTGGGCCGAAAGCAGGCGCTCAACTGCTGAGCCAGCCAGGCGCCCCTGCCTTGGAGAGTTGTAAAGTTCTTTTATTTAACAAATATTTACTGCGTACCCACTGTAATCCTGTCACTGTTCTGTGGGTTGAGGCTGCAGCAGCAGAGGAGGGACGTTATGTCCCTTCGAGCTAATCTTCAAAGGGTGGGAGGAGGAGAAAAACTAAATGGGGCAATAGGTAAAAGCTGCAGTATGGTGCCAGTTCTATCCAGGGATAGGATTGCTGACAGGTTGACTTTTCTTTTGTATTTTATTTTTATTTTTATTTTTTCTTTTTCTTTTCTTTTTTTTTTTTTTTTTAAAGGGGATCCAATATCTGCTGTGTTAGTTGTTGTTGTTTTTTTTTGTTTGTTTGTTTGTTTTTGGTTTTTTGGTTAGGAGTTCTTAGTTTCTGTTTTTTTAAGATTTTATTTATTTATCTGACAGGGAGAGATTGTGAGTGTGCAAGCAGGAGGAGCAGCAGGCAGGGGCAGAGGGAGAGGCAGCTGAGCAGGAGCCTATCGGGCTCCCTCCCAGGACCCTGGAATCAGGGCCTCAGGCGAAGGCAGCCACTTCACCGATTGAGCCACCCGGGTGCCCCCTGGTTGACATTTGGGGGACGCTGGAGGAGGTGAGGGAGCCCTGAGATGCCTGGAGGAACGCAGGTCAGCCAGAGGGTGCAGCAAACTCAGACCCCGAGGTGGGAGCGGGCCTAGGGCTTCTAGGGCTTCAAGCCGAGCAGGAGACCGATACAGGTGGAACACCAGTGAGTGAAGAACCAGAGCAGCAGGAGATGAGGTCCCAGAGGCAAAGGGACTGGATCTTGTGGACATTTTATAACTCCGCTTTTGGAGTGAAATCTCGCATATTGGGGCGCCTGGGCGGCTCAGCTGTGGAGCGTCTGCCTTCGGCCCGGGGCATGACCCCAGAGTCCCGCATCGGGCTCCCTGCATGGGGCCTGCTTCTCTCTGCCTGTGTCTCTGCCTCTCTCCCGCTCTCTCATGAATAAATAAAATCTAAAAAAAAAAAAAAAGAAAAATCTAGCATATTGCCCAGCACACAGCAGGGGCCTCATTCAGAGGAGCTCCAGTGGTCATGCTTCCTGTCATCGTTTATGTGGTCTTCCAACAGTGCCTCAGCCGTCAGGGCAGGGGTGACACCCGGTGACACACACCGCCTGGGGGACTGGCCCTGCCTGGGGCGGCTGCGGGGCACGGTGGGTGGGGCCCAGCGCCAGCGCCCGGGAGCCCCACCGGCTGCCTGCTGGGCACGGCAAGGGATGGGGACGAGGCCTTTCCGAGTGTCACCCCCCCCACCCCCCCCCACCGGTCTCCTCCCAGCCCTTCAAGAGGGGCGCCTCAGCAAACTGGGGTTGGGGAGGCGCGAAGGTGAGTCACACTCAGCCTGGGGCCTCTAGGGGCTGCCCTCTTCACCAGGACTGCGGCCCACGACTCTGGGGGCCCCGCCCCGCCAAGGAGAGGAATCCTGCAGCTCCTGCCCGCCAGCTCTGCAGCTGCCCGCACGCCTGGACAGGTCCCGGCCGTGCCTCCTCGGTGGGGGGAAGCAGCAGGGGGAATCAGGTTTCGCCAGCTTCGGAACAGAACCCAGGTTGCTGTGTCAGGCCTTTTCCCAGGGCTTCCTGGACTCGACCCGGCCCCCCTTCTTACCCGTCTGACCTCATCTCCCAGTGTACTCTTGCTCTTCCTCTGCTCTGAGTCACACTGGCCTCCCTGCTGAATCGCACCAAGCACGCTCCTGCCTCAGGGCCTTTGCACTTATTCCTTTTATCCAAGCATACCTGCATACTCGCTCTCTAGTATCCTCCAGCCTTTGCTCAGATGTCACCTTCTCAGGGAGGCCTTCTCTGACTACTAGAGCTGAGCCCCGCACCCAGCCCTGTCCTTCCTGCACCCTCTCCCAGCTTCATCTTCTTCTGTAGCTTCACATCTCACTGTACCATGTATTTTACTGATTTGTCTTGTTTATGGCCTGTCTCCCATTGAATGTTAGCAGGATCACCCTTAGACTGGGCAAGAAGGGCCTCTGCTCTGTGCTTTTGAAGGCCCTGCTCTGACCCCCCTGCCTTTCCCCTGAAGCCAAGGAGTTGTGACTGCTAGAACCTGGATCTCCCTTCTTGCTCTCTAGATCATTCCCTGCTCAAACGGCCCCAGGCCACCCCAGGGCTGTGCAGAGGGCAGCCAGCATAATCCAGGTGTATATTCCTAGGCCCAGGGGATGGAAGGCTGCCTATGGGTATCAGTGGATGAAGTTTGGGTGCATGGGCTGGGTTGTACCCACAGGAACCTCACGGCGTGGAATTGAGCCTGGGGTGGGTAGAAATGACCATTGCTCCTGGGATGAGGGCTAACTCTGGCCATGAGTCACATTCTGGCCCAGTACACTAGATATCTGAAGATCCAGATTAAAACCTGGCCTTCCAGATTGCTGTGAAGACAGGCTTGTTCTAGTAGGAAGATAGAATATCTTTTTTTTTTCTTTTTTAAGTTTATTTATTCATAGAGACACAGCTAGAAAGAGAGGCAGAGACCCAGGCAGAGAGAGAAGCAGGCTCCATGCAGGGAGCCCGACGTGGGACCCGATCCCAGGTCTCCAGGATCACACCCTGGGCTGCAGGCGGCGCTAAACCACTGCGCCACCAGGGCTGCCTGATAGAATATCTTTCACTTAACAGTTTACTCAACTCATATGCTATGTTGGCCCTCCACACAATTTTGCCCAGAGCTTCCAATATATCAGGACTGAGATTTTGATTATTTTCTGCATTTCTGTATCTCTGGCACCTAGAACAGTGCCTGGCACACACACATGCTTGGTAAATTGTTAAATGAATAAAAAAGCCCTGGGGTGATGCCCCATACTCTAGGGGACCCCAGAAGTGGCTGGGAGTGTTGTGGCTTTTTTGTGTCAGAGCCTCAGAGTCTCAGGGTCAGTTGGGGTTAACTCTGCCTTGTGTGAGGGGCTAGGCCATGTATGAAGACCCTCTCCCACCACCTGCCTGCCCTCACACCCCCATTATAGCTGCAATTTTTCTTTTTTAAAGATTTTATTTTTCATAATCTCTATACTCAAGGTAGGGATCAACGTCACAACCCCAAGATCAAGAGTTGCAGGCCCCACGGAACGACCAGAGCTCGTACTTGGGCATCAAGGAGACCTGTACAGCAAAATGTCTGAGTTATCTCTGGTCTGTGCACGGCCTTTACTTTCTTTACCTTCCCTTTCCTTATTTATTAATTACTTATTTATTTATATTTATTGATTTATTTTAAGGATTGTATTTCTTTTTTTTTTTTTTAATTTTTTATTCATTTATGATAGGCACACAGTGAGAGAGAGAGAGGCAGAGACATAGGCAGAGGGAGAAGCAGGCTCCATGCAGGGAGCCCGACGTGGGATTCGATCCCGGATCTCCAGGATCGCGCCCTGGGCCAAAGGCAGGCGCCAAACCACTGCGCCACCCAGGGATCCCGGATTGTATTTCTTTATTCATGAGAGACATAGAGAGGCAGAGACACGGGCAGAGGGTGAAGTAGGTTCTCCCCCCCCCCCCCCCCCCACTCCCCGAGCCCGATGCTGGACTCATCCCAGGACCCGGGGATCAGGGCCGGCTGGAGCCAAAGGCAGCGGCTCCACCGCTGAGCACCGCCCCCCCCAGGTGCCCTCAATTTCCTTTTATTTTTATTTATTTTTTTCAATTTCCTTTTAAAAGGGGAAGCATCGGGATCCCTGGGTGGCCCAGCGGGGGGGCGGCTGCCTTCGGCCCAGGGCGCGATCCTGGAGACCTGGGATTGAGTCCCACGTCGGGCTCCCAGTGCATGGAGCCTGCTTCTCCCTCTGCCTGTGTCTCTGCCTCTCTCTCTCTCTGTGTCCCTCACGAATAAATAAATAATCTTAAAAAAAAAAAATAAGTAAAAGGGGAAGCACCAAAGCTTGCTCCCGAGCCGCGGGCGGCTGCCACGCCTGCAGGCCCTCACCCCGCGCCCCGCCCGCCCGCCGGCCGGTAGCGCCCTCTGCCGGGCTCCTGGGGAAGGCCCGGGAGCCGCTTCCTGCAGGCAGCGCGAGCGGCGGAGACCCAGGGGCGGTCTCGGCCCAGCCGCGGGCCATCACGCAGCAGAGCGCACTTCCGCAGCTCCGCACGCCGGGCACTCTTGCTCAACACTCTGCACATATTAAACTTGGGGCCCCTGGATGGCTCAGAGGTTGAGGGTCGGTCTTCGGTTTGGGGGATCCCGCGGTCCTGGGATCGAGGCGCATCAGGCTCCTCCCCAGGGAGCCTGCTTCTCCCTCTGCCTCTCTCTGTGTCTCTCATGAATAAATAAAATCTTTAAAAAACATATTAACTCATTTACTCCTCCATTTTGCAGATGAGAAAAGTGAGGCACAGAAAGGTTAAGTGAGTTAAGGTG
Source organism: Canis lupus dingo (assembly GCF_003254725.2). Lineage (NCBI taxonomy): Eukaryota > Metazoa > Chordata > Mammalia > Carnivora > Canidae > Canis > Canis lupus. Next base: position 80,856,508 of record NC_064247.1, read on the forward strand.
ATCGTACACTGGAAGTGCTAGGATTGAACCTGTGTCCGGAACCAATGGTTCTTGGTGGAAAGTAGCTCTACCTTTAGCTAAAAAGGAGTTGGCTCTGTGGAGTTCCCCAGTGAGTCTGGAACTGGCCATACGGGGTACGGACTGTAAAGGGGGCTTTCCTTAGTGACTGTCCCCACCCGTTTAGTGGCAGGCCAGCCGACCTCGGGACCCCCTCCTGATTGGCCATCCCTCAGCATTTCCCTGCCTGGATCTTGTGTGTGGGCCTAGGGTTAAGCACAAGAGGCTGTGCATTGAGACCTCAGTTACTTGCCCACCTTCCAAGGATGACAGTCGTTTCCCTCAGGCTCCCCAAGGGCCTAGACAAAGTTCACCCGGGGAAGTGGGTCCTATCTGCAGCCCCCCAGCTCAGGTCAGCAGCAAGGGAAAATGTGTGAAGGGAGGCTCAGGCTCTGCCCATCTCAGCCCTGCTGAGCGGATGTTGGGGAGTGCCTGCTTTGCAAACTATCTTCCCATCTGAAAAACAACAGGGGTGAATTGAGGGCAATTTTCAAAGTGCTGTGGTTTGGGGCTTAAGGAGAAACACTAAGAAGAGGAAGCCAAAGAGCCAGGTCTCTTGGCCACCTGACCCCTTCCTCCAGCAATTTGATAAAAAAAAATTTTAAGTTTATTTCTTTTAGTGATCTATATGCCAAACATGGGCTCAAACTCATGATCCCAAGATCAAGAATCTTAAGCCCCAATGACTGAGCCAGCCAGGGTCCCTCACAATTTCTTTTTTTTTTTTATTGGACTAGGGATCTGTGACTTTGGCTGTTAAGTCTGGGGGGGGGGGTCACTTAACAGAATGGCATGAGGGGTCCTTCCAGCAGGAAGCTGTCAGCTTGACTGACCCCTCCACGTGGAAGTGGGCAGCCTTGATCCCAAACAAGGCCATGAGGACCCCTCTCACCCATCCCTGGTCATTGGAGGACTGGCTTTGAAGCATTTGCAGAGCTGGATGCTCCAGGGAGTTTATTTCAACATGTTTTTTTTTTTTTTTTCAACATGGTTAAGGTCAAAAGATTAGAATCCTCAATGTCCATGGATGGTGGTGAACTTATTAAATAAATGCTAACATATCCCAACTGGGTATGTCGCAGACGGTGAGGCAGTCTCCGAGGCCTTGTTATGAAATGTATACTGCAACGTGTATGTGAAACGTGTATGTGTATAGATCGGAAGGATGCATACCAAATTTTCACACCACAAAATATCAAAGATTAACATTCCAGGTATTTAAACTCATTCACCCAGTCCCCCCTGGTATGGCCAGCCACACTGGTTATTTATGGGGGCTAAACTCTGGAGTGGTTAGCATGGGTAACTGACCATGTGCTGACTTATTATAGGTCCTAAAGACCACAGTCCTAAAATCCCATTTTGCAGAGGAGAAGCATGCCCAGAGTAACATCCATCCCCATCACAGAGCCCAGATTTTTTTCCCCCCAAATCACTCAGAGTATGGTGCCTCGTTCCATTGCCAGGGGAATCTAGATCCCTCCACAGAGCCCAGGCTTGGCTGGAAGAGGCCACTTTTCCTCCTCAATGCCCTCCAAAAATCTCAGGGGAGGAAGGCCAGCCTGCACAGGGGCTGTTTGGTTTTATTATTAGTCTTGGCTGAAGATAGGGTTTCAGGCTTTATTCAGGCTTTTCAGAGAGGAGTTGAAGATAACAGGCAGCAGGTGTTTGCTGGCTGAGACACCTAATCCTCTCACCTTATCGGCAAGAGCAGCAGGACTCTGGTGGAGGGAAATCAGAGGCCCCCGGAGCCAGAAGCTGCAGCTGGAGGGTGAGGCGGGAGATGGCCTTGACCTACAGGCTAAGGTGCTATGGAGTGCTGTGGACCAAGGAGAGGTGGGAAGGGTTTCTCACTCAACTTAGTTCCCCTTTGATTTCAGGACACCCCCTGCCTCCTCCTTCAGAGCTTTGGTCCCAAACTTGACAGTGTGTTAGAATTGCCTGGAGGCCTATGAAAGCACATTTCAGGGCCCCACCTGCAGGCTCTCTGATTCGGCCGCTAATGCTGATGCTGCCCGGCTAGGAGCTGCATTGGAGTAGCAATGCTTTAGAGTGTTAGTCACTCTTGCGGGAAGAAGACTTTTATTTCAAGTTCAGCAAACCCTTTGGCTTCACTTCACATTCTTTTCTTTTGGTTCATTGCAAAGAAAATGTTCCACTTCACTTTAACAAAGGCACACATGGAATTATTGTTCTTTCCCTGCTCTCTCTTCATCCTCATCCCTGCATCTGCGTGTTGTTAGGACCGTTCCAATTTCACGGACATCCTGGGTGACTTCTCTCATTTTCTGTCTGGCTTGATTTTGATGATGATCAGGTGTCACTTAAAAAAAAGAAATACAATGAGGCCATTCTTTAAAGGAGGAAAATCCCCTCCGAGAGTGGTTGTGAGGATTTGTTTGAAGGAAATAAAGTTATTTGGCCCTAGAAAGTATTAAATAAGTGGTAGCTGTTACCAGTGAACACAAATAGAACTTATGTGCCAGATATTAAGTCATTTGATCTCCACAAAAACTCCCCATTTCATAATGAAAAATGTGAGGCAAGTAGAGGTTAAATTTAACTTGCCAGGAAGAGCAGAATCAGACCCCTCCCTGCCTTTCCATATAGAGCCTACCACACAGACGAGGAAATCTTTCCATGCTGCACTATGCAAGAGCTGCCACTGTTCCAGAAAAGACGGTGCCTGTAGCTCTGGTGGGGCTCAGCCCAGGGAGAAGAGGGTTAATTGTTCTCCCACACAGAAGGGGAGCTCAGAATTTGCAGAGAGAGGGGCACTGGCTGGCTCAGTTGGAAGAGCCTGACTGGAAGTCAGGGTTATGAGTCTGAGCACCACACTGAGTGTAGAGATTACGTTAAAAAAAAAAAAATTGTAGAGAGAAGGGTAGGTTTACCGTCATCAGGCACACCTGAGCAAGCGTATGACTCCTGAGTTTCCTCTACCATGGAGAAGAAGCAGGGTGAAGCCAGCAGAGTTAAAAAGTATTCCCTTGGGGCAGCCCAGGTGGCTCAGGGGTGCCTTCGGCCCAGAGCCTGATGCTGGAGACCCGGGATCAAGTCCCACGTTGGGCTCCCTGCATGGAGCCTGCTTCTCCCTCTGCCTGTGTCTCTGCCTCTGTCTCTCCTGATTAATAAATTCTTTAAGAAAAAAAGCCATTGAAGTGGAGAGTGTCGTGGGTGAATGGCTTAGTATGTGATGATTCTCAGGGCAATAAAACTACGATAAAAAAGTAGTTCACTCCCCACACACCTCTGGGAAAAATTCCTTTAATAAAAAAAGTCGTAGTACATTTACACAATTGTCATCACTCTTTATCTACAGCACTCAACAGGGAAAATAAAAAATAAAGGACAACATAGTCGCGCTTAGTATAAAAACGCAGGAATTCATTCTGACAGGAGGCCTGTTGTCCGGAGAGGAGAGAGAAATGCATGAAGGCATGTGAGCCGAGCAGCTCAGGCCCGGGTTTCTGAGCAATCCAGGGGACGGCTGAGGACCCGCCTCTAATGTTTTGAAGACAGCATTAAAAAAAAAAAAAAAAAAAAAAAAAATCCAGGTTGCAATAAGAGGCCTCATTCTAAGAAGAAGGAGAAGGGTCCATTCCAGAGAGAACATCATCACTGGGGGGCGTGGGGTGGTCAGAGTCGGTCCGGGCATTTTATGGCAGGTGATAGGCTCCCAGAAATTTGGCCTTGGAGGCAAGCCTGGCCCAGGCGGAGAGGTTTCCAGAGGTGAAATCAAAGCGCCCATGTGCCTCCATTCTGAAAGGCTTAGAAACCAACCCTTAATGTGAGATTTGAGGGCCTCTCTCCAAGTCGCTAAGGCCACTTCTTGACAAGCTCCCAAGTCCCCTGCTGAGGGAGGATTGAGGCTCCTTGGAGATGCCACCGCAGCTGACTGTTAGCCCCTGGTCCTGTCTAGTCATCCTGGCCACCCCCGTACATGTCCGCCAGCTTCTTGAAGCGGCTGCCCCACTCGTTCAGATAGTCATAGTCTTGGTCCTGGTCAGAGGCCGAGGAGGTGAGGGAGCTCAGGGAGGCAGCGTCGGAGCCGCTCCCCTCGTAATCAAACACCAATAGGGAGTCATAGGGCGGGGCCGTGGGGTCCGTGTTGGCCGCCTTCAGGTTCTGCGGAGACAAGAGCAGGTGGTTAGGAGCAGCGCTCGGCTCAGCAGCTGCGAGAGCTCGGGCGAGGGAGTTCGCCCTGCTGAGCCCGCGTTTCCTCATCTGTGAAGATACCTCTTCCCTCCGTTAGAGTTTTGAAAGGTGAAATGAAATTACACACAAAACCACTGAGCCCTGAGCCCAGCGTACGGTAAGGGCTCCGTGCACCGGGCCAGGGGTCAAGAGCAGGGACTCTGAAATCAGACAGCTGGAGTCAGAGCTTGGACTTCACACCCTAGGTTTGTGAAGTGGGGCAAACGCCTTAACCTCTATGTGTTGTTTTGGTCTTGTCTTTAAAATGGGAGACTGGGCAGCCCAGGTGGCGCAGCGGTTTAGCGCCTGCCTTCGGCCCAGGGCGTGATCCTGGAGACCCGGGATCGAGTCCCACATCGGGCTCCCGGCATGAGGCCTGCTTCTCCCTCTGCCTGTCTCTACCTGTCTCTCTCTCTGTGTCTCTCATGAATAGATAAATGAAACCTATTAAAAAAAAATTCCATCAGTCTATCCTTCCTTGTATTAAGAACCTCCATTTATGGGGCGTCTGGCTGGCTCAGTCTGTAGAGCATACGACTCTTGATCTCGGGGTCTGTGTTCAAGGCCCATGTTGGGTCTTAAGAAAAAAGAGAAAAGAAAATCTCCATTTATTGCTAATGAGATACCAGCCTGTGATAGACTTCTATCATATACCTGCTATATACCTAGTTCAGTTGTTCTCACAACCCTGGCTGAATATTTGATTTTAAGCTTGGGGAGGTTTGGAAAAAAAAAAAAAAATCAGAGCTTAAAAAACAAATGAATCCCTGGATTCCAGGCATTGCTATTTTTCAAAATATCTCAGATAAATCAAACATGTGATCGGAGTTAAAAACACTGGAAACACTCAGCTATTATCAATAATCACTATCATCGGGATGCCTGGGTGGCTCAGTGGTTGAGCATCTGCCTTCGGCTCAGGTTGTGATCTTGGGATCCTAGGATCGAATCCCGCATCAGGCTCCCCTCGAAGAGCCTGCTTCTCCCTCTGCCTGTGTCTCTGCCTCTCTCTGTGTGTCTTATGAAGAAATAAATAAAATCTTAAAAAAAAATCACTATCATTACCTAATAAATGCTACATGCCAGCAGGCCAGTGGTTCCTAGACTTAAATTACTTGGGAATATTTAATTAATTAATTAATTAATTCATGAGAGAGAGAGAGGGGCACAGAGACACAGGCAGAGGGAGAAGCAGGCTCCATGCAGGGAGCCCGATGTGGGACTTGATCCTGGGACTCTAGGATCACGCCCTGGGCTGAAGGCAGGCACTAAACCGCTGAGCCACCCAGGGATTCCTACTTGGGAATTTTTTAAAAATTCCGAAGCCCTGGCCACATCTGATCAATTAAATTACAATCTCTGCAGGGAGTCATAGACATCAGTAATTTTTAAAGTTCCACAGGAGATTCCAATGTTTGGGAACTGCAGCTCCAGGTGCTTACTGATGCAATCCTAAAAATAACATATAACAGGGCGCCTGGGTGGCTCAGTCGGTTAAGCATCTGACTTCAGTTCAGGCCATGATTTTGAGATCCTGGGATGAGGCTTCATAGAGCTGTGTGCTCAGTGGGGAATCTGCTTCTCCTTCCTCTGCCAACCCCGCGCCACCCCCACCCCACCCCAGCTTATGATCTTTCTCAAATTAAAAAAAAAAAAAAAAAAGGCAATCTATAACAGAGGGTCCCCAACTCTGCTCCATGTTGGGGTCACCTGGGACCTTTAAAAATTCAAACTTAGTCTGGCTGCACATTTTTCTAACAATTGTTCTATTTGTTGAATAAATGAATAAATTATTCCTAACATATTGCTAACCATTCTGCCCCTTAGGATTTTATGGAGGAGAAAACAGAAACCCAGAAGTTACTCAAATATGCCAGAAGTCATACAGCTGGTGGAAGGAGCCCAGACTCCAAGCCCTTGCTCTTTATCCCATGCTGCTGGTGCTTGAATAAAGGGCTGTGCCAGGCTGGCCCCCTAGGCCTCACCTCGATGATGAAGTTCCCAATCTCATCTGGGTTGGCTGGACGTGGACGGTACATGGGTGTGGGGATGAAGGTTGGTGCCACATCGTTGCGGAGAACCACCTCAGGCCGGGCCTCCAGACCCCGGTGGAGTTGGGTGATGTCATAGTCCTTCATGGAGGTGAAGTAGAACATGGGACTGAGAAGGCAGCCCCCCACAGTTTAGGTTTCAGCCCACTCCCCTGCCACGTGGGTTTCTGGTTCACGGGTAGGTCTTAGAAGACAATCTTTGCCAGACATTTCCGAAACCCCTCGTTTCCACAGCCCCTCCTCAGAAATCAAGCATAGCCTCAAGGCCATCTTGGCTGGCGTCAAAGGGACTATAGCACTGGACCAGATATCCTCTCAGAAGAGGAGAGTTGGTAGTCAATCCTACATGAAAATTGGCACGTTAGGCCAGAGTCTGGTCAAAGTAGCTGATGTGGTTAGTTAGTTGACTCAGCCACATCCACCAGTGGCCTTAGGGGCACCCATCTCCCGACCCCTAGACCTCCTTATACCTTACCTGGTCCTCCTCACCACCTCCCTCTTCGCCGTAGTAGAAAACATTGTCACGGGTATCGTCTTCCGGGAGCAGAAGGGGCTCCTTCACCTTCCTCTTCCTCCTCACCAACAAGAGGAGCACCAGCAGGAGGACTGAAAAAGTCAGGGAGGGTAAATTAAATGTTCACCCTTCACACACACACAGCTGGCCAGTACCCCCAAGCCCTCAGAGCCTCACCCAAGTTTAGACCCCCCTACTCAGTAGCCAGGGCTTAAAATACTTTTTTCTTTCTTTCTTTTTTTAAAATATTTTATTTATTTATTCACAATAGACATAGAGAGAGGAGAGACACAGGCAGAGGGAGAAGCAGGCTCCATGCCAGGAGCCTGATGTGGGACTCAATCCCGGGTCTCTAGGATCACGCCCTGGGCCAAAGGCAGGCGCCAAACCGCTGAGCCACCCAGGGATCCCTTAAAATACTTTCAGTGGCTCCCCTGCACCTAGGAAAACCCCTAATCCTTATCCAAGTGTATGGGATTGGCCTCTGCCTGTCTCCACACACATATGCACATGCCTGCATGGGGTTAGTCACACTGGCCTCCTTGGAGTCCCTCAGATACACCCTGCTTCAGGATCTTCATCTGGGCTTTCCTCACCTGGAACACTGTGCGCACGCGCATACACACACACACACACACACACACACACACACACACGGCTCTCCTCCTTCATGCCTTGGCCTACTATCGCCTCCTCCTAGCAGCAACCTGACTTCGTTCCCCCGAGTAATTCTGTATCATTTATTGCCAGTCTCCTCTCATCGGTGATAAAGGTCCTCAAGGAAATTCTCTGGGGGATGGGAATCTCCTAGCAGATGTTACTTTTCAACGTCTGCTTTTTCAGTCCCCAAGTGACACCTAAATTAACCACAGACTTTCAGTGGAAAGCAAGACCGTGCAAGTCTGATAAGGTGTAGTAATTTGAATACAGGTAAAATACGGTTTTAGTATTTCAAGAGGACTGGCCTTTAGTGCTATGGTTTGAAAGGCTGACAGCCTATTTGGACATGGGGGTAGTGGACAACTGATGCCTGGCTGTTCTCCCTAATGCCAGAACCACCTTCAGTTAATCCCATATAAAGAAGGGACTCCAGGGCTCTCTCTGTGGCTGTTCAGTAGGAGAGAATACAACCACTATTTACCTTTACCACTTTTTTGGCCTATTTACAGAACTGATGTCTATCACTGGCCAGAGAAAACAGACCTAGCCTTCTTGGGGAGTCTACGGGTTGTCAGAATGCACAGCCTATGGAGGCTTTGCAGCAATCTTTTTCTCCTCTTTTCCTCCCCATTGAATCTGGGGGAAAGGGGGGAGGTGAACTGGACTTTTCACCTGCAACAAAGCTTTTTTTTTTTTTTTTTTAATTTTTATTTATTTATGATAGTCACAGAGAGAGAGAGAGAGGCAGAGACACAGGCAGAGGGAGAAGCAGGCTCCATGCACCAGGCGCCCGACATGGGATTCGATCCCAGGTCTCCAGGATCGCGCCTTGGGCCAAAGGCAGGCACTAAACCGCTGCGCCACCCAGGGATCCCTGCAACAAAGCTTATATATCTGCCTACTGGTATCTCCATTCGGACTGCCTGGCAATTCTCTTCCCATGATCTTTTCCAAACTGGTTAATGGAAACTCCAGTTTCTACTTGTTCAGGTCTTAGAAACATTGATGGCTCTTTTCCTGATACCACTTATGAACCCGAACTGATTCTGCCTTGAAATAGGACCATCTCTCACCATCTTATCCCTAGATTATGGCAATAGCTCCTTAACAGTCTCCCTGTCTCCACCCTTACCAGTCTGTTTAGTAGAATCCTATAAAAAATCAAGTCAGATCACATCACTGGTTTGCTCTAAACCCTCTGATGACTTCTCATTTCATCCAGATCCTTGTAATAGCCTACAAGGCCCAACATGATGCCCTAGCACAGCCATCACCTCTCTGACTTCATTTCCTACTTTTGTCCCTTTTGTTTTTTCCACTCCAGCCATTTGTCACTTCTGCACACCAAGCACAGTGCTGCCTCAGGACCTTTGTTCTTGCTGTTCCTGAGATATCTGCATGATTTGCTTCCTCACCTCTTTCCAGTCTTTTTTTTTTTTTTTTTTTTTAAGATTTTATTTATTTATTCATGAGAGACAGAGAGAGAGAGAGGCAGAGACACAGGCAGAGGGAGAAGCAGGCTCCATGCAGGAGTCCGACGTGGGACTTGATCCTAGGACTTGAGGATCCCACTCTAGGCCGAAGGCAGATGCTCAACTGCTCAGCCACCCAGGTGTCCCGAATTCATATTTGATTAAACGTGTTTCTGTGTAAGGACCAATTCAGAGAGTGGAAAAAAGTAAATGTGACAGGTTCTATCTTTAGATAAAGAACTCGGTTTGTAACTAAACACTTCTGCCCACTAGACCAAGGACTCTCAAACTCTAGCATGAATCAGAACCCTGGAGGGCTTCTTAAAACACAGATTCCTGGGTCTTACCCCTAAGTTTCTGAATCAGTGGGTCAGGAGTGGGCCTGAGAACTGGCCTTTCTAACAAGTTCCTGATCCTGCTGATGCTGTTGTTGGTCTGGAGACCACACTTTCAGAATTACTGCTCCAGCCTCTAGATGACATGACAGCAGGGCTGAGTCTGTTGGTTCACCACTGTATCCCCAAAGCCTGGCACATACCAGAAGCTCCATAAACATCCATCACCTGAATGACACTCAGGAACTACGAGTACCAGGAACTGATGTGTGATGTTGGGGATGCCTTCATCCCAGCAGGTCAGGGTAGAATTGGATCTTTTAACTACCCCATCCTTACAGAGGGGAGGGCACCGGTACTCACGCAGCAGAGCCAGGACAGCCCCCAGAAGCGGGAGGAGGAAGCCCCACTTCCAGCGGTGGGGGCAGGTCTCCACGTGGCCGTGGCAGTCACACACGGTGGCTTTGATTACTGTCAGCTGTTCCTTGTTGCCATGGTCAGCCAGGGAAAGGTGCACATCATATGTGTCTTGCTTCAGGAACTTCTTCAGGGACAAGGCAACTGTGTTTCCTGGAGCAGACAGATGACATTTACCCGGGAGGCCACAGTGGAACTGAGCATATCCTGTCGGAGTTAAGGAGACTGCCTCTCCATCTGGGCAATTAGTGAGAAATGCCCCAAAAGCACACTTACGCCAAGTGTTAAAGATTAATGTTTGGCCAAAGCCAAGTTCACTATCATGGAAAGGATTATTGGGATAACAAAATAAATTCATCATTTTCTTTTTTTTTTTCAGATTTTATTTATTTATTCATGAGAGACACACAGAGAGAAGCAGAGACATAGGCAGAGGGAGGAGCAGGCTCCATGAAGGGAGCCCGATGTGGGACTCAACCCTGGGACCCCAGGATCACGCTTTGGGCCAAAGGTGGCGCTAACCGCTGAGCAACCTGGGTTGCCCCATCATTTTATTTTCTTAAAATCAAATCAATAGTCACAGCATTTTTAAGATAATGAAGTTTTTAAAAAAGTCATGGAAAAAAAAAAAAAAAAAAAAAAAAAAATAAAAAAGTCATGGCAGGCAGGGCCAAGAGTTCTCAGCAACTTTAGCTGCTTGACTGTTCTCAAAAAGAACACATTGAAATATATCGTTCCTGGAGATAACTAACCCCATCTTTTAATATTCACAGTAACTGACCACTTGTTTTCCTATTTGAAAGTTCATTACCATTTATTATTATAGCATTTACAGTAATAGCAAATATGTTTATGTCTCAACGGTCTGATGGAACTTCATTATTTGAAACACTGGTATTTCTGTGAAATTATCAATTTTTTTAAAAGATTTATTTATTTGAGAGAGAGCACATGTGTGAGTGCAGGAGGGAGGGGCAGAGGGTGAGGGTCTCCAGCAGGCTCCACGCTGACCGCAGAACCTGACACAGTGCCCGATCCCATGGCCCCAGGAACACAACCTGGGGTTGGATGCTCAACCGATTACACCACCCAGGCACCCTGAGAACATCAATTATGAACAAATCCAAATGCACAGGACTTGGTGATATAACTGGGATTGTCAGGCAGATCAGAGAGGCTTCCAAACTGTGCTGTCACAGCATTCACGATGCACACAAGTTCAGGGGTGCTGGCTACGAGGCTGCAGTGGACATGGTGCTAACTGGCCTTCAAAGGCTTTGAGCGAGTGGCAGGTTGGACACAAAGCAGAAGCCAAGCCTCCGTGAGGCTGCACAAGGTGTGGCCATCCTAGAATGGGGAAGAGGGCTAGGTTGTGGGTGAGAAATATAGGGTCAGGGGTCTCTCAGAAGAAAGGCCTTCAGTTTAGACTTCTCATGGAAGGAGCTATTAGCCTTTGCAGTGTGATTTCTCATCATGCAGGACTCTCCCAAGCATTACAGATTCTTGTCATTAAATGCCAGGAGTGTCCCCAATCACTGGGGCAACCAAAAACCACCCCACCTTTCTAGCTCACCCACCCTCAGGGTTGCCAGTGTATTTCAGCATGGATTTTTTTCTTTTTAAGATTTATTTATTTATTTATTCATGAGAGATACACAGAGAGAGGCACAGACACAGGCAGAGAGAGTAGCAGGCTCCTCACAGGGAACCAGATGTGGGACCCGATCCCGGGACCAGGATCATGCCCCAAGACAAAGGCAGACGCTCAACCGCTGAGCCACCCAGCCGTCCCTTCAGCATGGACTTTAAGCAACTTTTTGTTCAAAGATCCTGCATATACATTGGGCTCCTCTTAGCACAAAAGCCAGAAGGGAGAATTTGCTATGTTCCTGTACAGTAATGGAAGGTAGACAGGGAGCTCTGCAGGCTGAATATTTAGTCCACCAAAGTCATGGAGGTCAATGTGGGGTATTTCATCAAAACATTCCTACCACCATCATGTCCCCATGCTGGAGGGAGGATTTCTCAGGTGACTGTGATGATGGTGGTGCTGGTAACTAAGGGGACACTAACTGGGTACAAGGCTCTACTCTATCTTCACTGACACTTTAAGAGGAGGCACTATTAGCCTCATTTTACAAATGCAGAAATTGAAGCTTAGGGAGGCTAAGTAACCAGACTGAGGTCACACAGGAGTAGAATTTGGGTTAACTCCCCTGACAACAAGGACATGGTCAGATAGAAAAACTAAATTAAAAAAACAAGAACCAGGGGCATCTGGGTGGCTGAGACCTGAAGTGTCTGCCTTTGGCTCTCGGGTCATTATCCCTGGGTCCTGGGATCAAGCTCTGAATCAAGTTCCCTGCTCAGACAGGAGCCTCCTTCTTCCTCTCCCTTTGCCCTTCCCCCTGCTTGTGCTCTCTGGCTTGCTCGCTCTCTCAAATACAAAAAGTTAAAAAAATAACCACCCGCCCACAAGAACCAGGAGCACCTGAGTGGCTCAGTTGGTTAAGTGTCTGCCTTCAGCTCAGGTCATGATCATGGGGTCCTGGGATTGAGCCCCACATTGGGTCCCCCAAGTTAGCAAGGTGTCTGCTTGTTCCTCTCCCTTGCCCCTCCCCGGTTCATATTCCTTCTCTCTCTCCCTCCCTCCTCCCTCTCAAATAAATCTTAAAAAAACAAAACAAGCAAAGAACTCCCCAAGAACCAGGTATCAATACTATAACCAGGTGTTGGTACTAGGCTTTGGCCATAATGTTCACACTTGACCGAGCCAGATCTGTGATTGCCGCTGGGGAAGAGTGCTAGTAAAGGTGGCTGTTCACATCTATTGAGCACTGATGTACCAGACAAGAAGCCTCTCGCATAATCACCTACTTTATCTTCACAGGAACTAGATGGAAGTAGGTACAATTATTGGCACCATTCTACAGATAGGGATAACTGGTGATCAGTGCAGTTCAGGAACTTGCCCATAATCACAGAGCTAGTAAACAGAGGAACTGGGTCTGGAACCAAGGCATCCCGGTTCCAGAGTCCATTGTCTGTAAACGCTAAGATCAGGGAGGAGAAAAAATGGCTTCTAGGCCACAAGGGGGTGACAGGAGACCAACTTGGGCTTGTTAAAGACAAGGTGCCCGACATTATATACTCAAATCACAATAATCATAAAATTGACACAATGTGGGTGTCTGCAGCATGTCTCCTGAGTGCTTTCTGGGCTGTGCTCAGTGCAGTACTAGACATTGGGCATTTGGTTCCTTCTGGGCAGAATCTGTGTGCACTGGTTCCCTATTTTCCTCCTGGTGCACCCCAACCCCAAGAGGAAGTGGGGGGGACATTTCAAACCAAAGTCAACAGTGTCACTCACTCCAGGGGCCTTAATGGCATTTGGGGCTGGATTTTTCACATATCCTGGGTCCTCATTCACTTGACACCATTAAACCCCTTGCCAGGGCAGGATGGGAAAGAGAAAGGATAGGGAAGTAGATGGAAGCAGGTGCGTGACGGCCTGGGACTGTGGCTTCAACTTCTGCTCCATACTCACACACACTGTGCCGTTGGACATGCTACTTAACCCCTCTGAGCCTCATTGTCATCTGTAAATGTGGATAAAAACATTGACCACAGAGGGTGGTAGAAATATTAAAGAAAGAGGGGATCCCTGGGTGGCTCAGCGGTTTAGCACCTGCCTTTGGCCCAGGGCCTGATCCTGGAGGCCCGGGATCAAGTCCTACATCGGGCTCCCTGCATGGAGCCTGCTTCTCCCTGCCTGTGTCTCTGCCTCTCTCTCTCTCTCTCTCTCTCATGAATAAATAAATAACATCTTTAAAATAAATAAAATAAGGATGGATGGATGGATGGAAGGAAGGAAGGAAGGAAGGAAGGAAGGAAGGAAGGAAGGAAGAAAGAAAGGAAGGAAGGAAGGAAGGGCGAGCATCTTGTGTAATATCAGGGATCAATAAATGGTAGGCAGCAGCGCACCAACGGTAAATCAGAGTGCCTGGATTCAAAATCTGGTGGCGTCATTTTCTAGCTGTAATGCCTCTGCCAAGATCTTTCACCTTCTGAACTTTCTGTAAGCCTGGTTTCTCACCTGTAAACGGCGCATACGCACATAGATGTGGGTTTCTGTGAGAATTGAGTAACCTCATCTATGAAGCGTCCGAAGTGCTGTCTCGCACATAATAAGCATGCTCACGGCATGTGAGCTATTATCACTGCAGGAGTCCTGGCTCCTTCATTATGTGATACCTCACACATCCTGGTCCATATTCCCCACCCCCCACCTCAGTTTTTCGAACTGTACAGAAAGGTGGTTGGGCTAGAGCATTCTTGAAGGCTTAAACTAAGTTAATAACTAGCATTTGGTTGACTTTCAAACGCAGACCATAACATGGACAGGGTCCTCATATGGGGCACACACCCACCTACCACCCACCACTCAGTTACCTTTCTCATTGACCTCTGCAGTCCAGTAGATGTCCGAGTCATGTGTGAGCTGGGCCTGGAAAGGGGAGGTGTGGGGGGACAGGTCCTTGTCCGTGATGTTCAGCATTTGGGGCACAGGACTTTGGTTGCAGATGGTGATCCAACGGGGCTCAGGGACTGGGCCATGGTCATTGACATCCATAAGTGTTAGCAGGAGGGTCCCAGTGCCAGTGGTGGGAGGGCTCCCTGTTCATAATGACACATAGATCCCTTTTCAGCATCTGCCCATGGTGGAGGTGATGAATGTTGAGCTCTATGACCTACCCAGTCAGCCTCAGGGAGGTTCCTGTTCACTGCCCAGCTGCAACTTTTCAAGACCCTCCATGTCCCGCCCTAGTCTCATCATAGGTCAAACCAGTGATGGCAAGTCCATGGCAATCATGCCATCATTCTGATAGCAGATATTCCTAACTGATCATAGGACAGTTACAGCCACTTCATCCATATGGCCACTACCAATCTATCACAAAGGGAAACCTATTGGCCACCCCAGGACTGATGCAATGTTTGCTGATGAGCTTTAAGGATGTCACCCTTCACAGTCCTGCTGGGACTTCTCACCTGTTTCCAGGCCTTGCTTCACTGTGTCAAGCAGAGATGTCAAATCACATCACAACTCCCAACTCTGTCACAGTGTGACATCACTAATCAATCATGGCCCTTTCCCGGCAGCCCCTTTCAATCAAATTACAAGGTTTAGGAAACTGGCCAATTCAGGGCTCAGTGAACTACACACGTGGGCCGAAAGAAATCCTTCTCCTAACACCTGGATCTTAGGGAAACCATAGCCAGCCAATCCTAGTCTTTAGAAATCTCCTCTGAAAGTCTTCCTTGACCCTTCAGATAGGTTTGCTGGTACCCATGCTATGTCTGTGGAGGGGATGTGTTATGTCATGGGTTCCAAAGGTACCCAAGTGGAGGCGTTTGGAGGAAGTTCTCACCATCATCTGTGGCCAAGACCATGACTTCGTAGACATTGTTCTTCACGAACTGTTCATCCTCACGGTCTAAGACCCCTGTGGCTGTGACCCGCCCACTGTCTGGGTCCATTGCTAGCCACCCAGCTGGGTCTCTCAGGATGTGGTAGCTGGAATGGAAAAGTTGAGAAGAGTCATACCTAGAATACTTAGAATTCTGGTTGTCATTCAAAGCCTACTCATTCCAACTGGCAGATGGTGTCATGGGACTCAGGGCTCCTAAGCGGAATCACATGAAAAATGCACCTCACCCCTAAATGGGAGCCTGAGCAGCAGGGAGA
Source organism: Canis lupus dingo (assembly GCF_003254725.2). Classification (NCBI taxonomy): domain Eukaryota; kingdom Metazoa; phylum Chordata; class Mammalia; order Carnivora; family Canidae; genus Canis; species Canis lupus. The sequence continues at coordinate 80,871,960 of NC_064247.1, forward strand.
TGGCCCAGCAGGGACACATGAGGGGGAGGGGGTATACCTGCCCCCCTGGATCTCTGTTCAGAGTCTTCAGCCCCGGGGACGGTAGGAAGGGAAGGCCCTGTGTAGGGGCGATGTTCAGTATATTTAGCAATCTTTATGGTAATTAGAACAAATGCAGACCATACTAAATAGCCCATCCAATACTACTACTGCTTTTGGATGCATCCGAGCCCAGCTCCCGTGTACCTGATCTTCTGACCCCCCTTGTCGGGATCCTGTGCAATGTAGGTGCAGACAGTCTCCCCGATAGCGATGCCCTCCTGGACCTCGACGACTCTGGAGGGTGGGACAAACACAGGTGCCTCATTCACATCCTCCACATGGACTACCACGGTGGCCGTGGAGGTCGGGAGTTTCACCACAAAAGGAGCCTCATTGGTCACTTCGATGTACAGAATGTGCTGGTTTTTGGCCTCGAAGTCCAAGCCCTGAGAGAGAAGGAGAGGGAGGATCTGAGTTGCCAATTTGTGAGGAGGACCCATTGCAGTGCTATGATGGCAGAAAGAAAGGAGCAACAGGGAGGGGTTCGAGGCTCCCAACATCAACAATGCTGTCCTTTCTGGGGCGTCTGGGGGGTGCAGTCAGTTAAGTGTTTGACTCTTGGTTTCAGGAGTTGTGACCGAGCTCCACGTGGAGGCCCGCATCATGCTCCAGGCTGGGGCTGAGCGTGCTTCAGTTTCTCTCTTTCTCCCTTTCCCTCTGCCTCTCCCCACCCTCTCTAAAATAAATAAATCTTTCAAATAGAAATGCTGTCCTTTGCATAAAGCCTCCTGAACTTTTTTTTTTTTTTTTTTTGAGGGAGTACAGGGGCAGAGGGAGGGAGAGAGAGAATCTTAAGCAGGCTCCAGGGCCGAGCCCGACGCAGGGCTTGGTCTCCCGACCTTGAGATCGTGGCCTGAGCTGAAACCAAGAGTCAGACGCTTAACTGTCTGAGCCTCCTGGGCACCCCAGCCTCCTGCACTTTCTGAGTGGCTGATGGGGCCTCTCAGACCAAACCTAGACCAGGAAGCCCTAGAACTGCTTTCCAATGGGGCGGTGGCCTTGTAGGGGTTGTTGTAGAAACTTTCGGAGGCCTTTCCGGTTGTCATAATGACTGGGGACGCTGTTGGCATTTCTAGGCTAGGGCAGGGACACAAAGACCTGTCCCCACAGGCCACGGGACTTGCCAATATCCCCTCGGACATTCACATATGCATGGGTGTGAAACATCTGTTTATAGTTACATGTTTCACATATAAACTAAGTTTTTGGTGTGGTTTTAATATATAGTGACCTTTCTAGGAGTGCAACTTCTGAGGGGAGCTTGCCATTTGATTTGTTCAGGCTTTTCCCTGAAAGCTGTTTTTTTGCTACTCTGTAAAGACATCAGTATGACTTGTGGTATGCATGAGCCACCCAAGTGACACGCAGCATCCACTGCATTTGGACGTTTCTACAGAGAGATGCAAGTAACTGACCATGTCATTATGTTTTCTCGTATGCACCCAAGTTTTACATCGTTCTATATGTACTATGTTCTATATGTTCTATATGTACTAATACTATCTTATTATCAGTAACTTTTCCTGTAAAATCCTCCTTTATTTCAGAGAATTCTACATTTCTAGAAATTGTGTAAATTGGATAAGTTATATTATAAATGAAATTTATTTCACAATATAAAAAGGGCATTACAAAGTTTTGGGTGCAAGAAGAGGATAGTGATAAACGTATTATATAAGGGGCGCCTGGGTGGCTCAGTGGGTTAAGCATCTGCCTTCAGCTCAGGTCATGATGTCATGATCTCAGGGTCCTGGGATGAGCCCCATGTCAGGCTCCCTGCTCAGCACAGAGTCTGCTTCTCCCTCTCCATCGGCCCCTCCCCTTTCTCCGGATCTGTCTTGCTTTCTCTCTTCATCTCTCAAATAAATAAATGAAATCTTTAAAATAAAAAAAGTATTATATAAGACCCTGCTTCTCAAACTAGGCCATTCTTCAAAATAAACCAGGAGGTAAACGAAATCAAAGAAAGATCAAGCCCATTTTCTTAAAGCATCAATTTTATTGAATGACTTTTTAAGAGGCAACCATATCTAACTATTAAGTAACTTAAAACATTTTACTGTGCAAAAACCTACATATGTATTATGGATAAAATGTAAAACTAGTAAGAATTCCACTAAAACAGAGACTTTCTGTGTGAGAAGACCAATTGGGGGCAGCCATGGACACCAGGATTTGGGAGGAGAGGCTCCACTAATGTGCCTCAATCACATCTGGGATTCTGACCTCTTTTATGAATTGAGTCCCTTGGTAAGACTTACTTTGAACAAATTCATTCCCTAACACAAGAGGGATGGGAAAGTGTCAGAAGCCTGGTACACTCCCTGTGAATTCTGGTGAATGTTCCAGAGCAGGTGTCACAAGGCAGGTGGTATACCTCCTTGTACTGGAGGCTGAAGACCTGACTAACCCAGGGGTGGCCCTTGTCTAAAGCCCAAACCGACTCACCGTTCTGGTCGTCAGGATGCCCTGGTTGCTCTCTGGGTGGGTGGTGATGCTAAAATGGTTCCCGTCATCACCTTCCAAGATGCGGTAGGTGGCGTGCCAGGCCGGTGAGTTGGGGGCATCCAGGTCACTCACTGTCAGCCTCTGCACCTCATGGCCCACCATGTTCTCGGGTACACGGGCCTCGTACTGTTGGTGTGGGAAGCACAGCATAGTCAGAGCAGAGGGCTCTCTACCCACCCTGAGACTGTTCCACTCTTCACCAGCTATGGATCCTCCGTGCAATTCCAGGGGAGCTCCATGCCACTCACTCTTTCTGGGACCGCCCAACCCATATATCAGGGTTTCAGGGCACACACATGCACATAGTTCCAAGTATCAGCTGCTGGGACAGACCACAGGGATCTTGAACCTACCTTTCCTACATCCAAGGGCAAAATACCCCAGTCATCTCACTGGTCTGCGTGCCCTAAACCCTGCCATGCATAGCCCACCCATCCAGCTGAGGTCAGAAAGGTATGAAGAAGGTGGTGAGAAAGACTAGGTGCCTGACTGCTGTGTGGCACTGATTAGGAACTTTTTTTGGAAGTTCTGGAACAGGTGGCAAACAATGGGAATTCAGTTGCTCAGAACAAATTTTTAATCAAGCCTAAATAATATTTAGTAGCCAGAGTTATCTAAAGATGGAAGGGGGGTGGGTGTCATCCCGATTGGCACAGAGTCCTCTGTCACTGGAGGTATACAAGGCATTCACTAGGTGAAGGTGGGCAAGTATGGTGAGGCAAATTGTAAGTCTTCATATCGACAAGGATTTTCTTTCTTTGTCTCTCTCTTTCAGTAAAGTCTACTCCCAGTGTGAGGCTTGAACTCATGACACCAAGATCAAGAGTCATGTGCTCCGATGACTAAGCTCGGCTAGCCAGGCGCCCCTCGACAAGGATTTTCATATTGAGCTCTTATGTACCAGGGATTGTTATGAACTGTGAAGAGATTATTCCATTTAAAACTCAGAAGAGGGGCACCTGGGCGGCTCAGCTGGTTAAGCGTCTGCCTTCTGCTCAGATGATCCCAACATCCTGGGATTGAGCCCTACCTCGGGCTCCCAGCTCAGTGGGGAGCCTGTTTCTCCCTCTCCCTCTGCCTGCTACTCTCTTTTTGCACTCTCTCATGCCTCTCTCTCAAATAAATAAATAAAATATTTTTTTCCCTTTTTTCTTTTTTTAAAAATTTTTATTTATTTATGATAGTCACACACACAGAGAGAGAGAGGCAGAGACACAGGCAGAGGGAGAAGCAGGCTCCATGCACCGGGAGCCCGACGTGGGATTCGATCCCGGGTCTCCAGGATCGCGCCCTGGGCCAAAGGCAGGCGCCAAACCGCTGTGCCACCCAGGGATCCCAATAAATAAAATCTTTTTTTTTTTATTTTTTTAAAAATTTATTTATGATAGTCACATAGAGAGAGAAAGAGAGGCAGAGACACAGGCAGAGGGAGTAGCAGGCTCCATGCACCGGGAGCCTGACGTGGGACTCGATCCCGGTCTCCAGGATCGCGCCCTGGGCCAAAGGCAGGTGCCAAACTGCTGCGCCACCCAGGGATCCCTAAATAAAATCTTAAAAAAAAAAAAAAAGAAAACTCAGAACAATGCAGTAGGTAATATGGTTTCTACCTCACAGATTAGGAAATCGGGGCACAAAGAGGTTAAATCTGCCTCTGGTCACACACTAGGAAGTGGTGGGACAGGATAGCAAGCAATGTGAGCTGCTTTCAGAATTTCATTAGAAAGGAAAACCTTGGACAGAAAAAAAAAAAAAAAAAAAGGAAAACTTCAGTCCTCTATCACCTGCTGAGGGAAGAAGGATTGAAAGCACATTTACCTTCTGAGGATCAAACATGGGAGCATTGTCATTAGCATCGAGAATTTCCACTATGGCCACTGCAGTGGTGGTAGAACCATCCCCATCCATGTCTGTCGCCTGGATGGTCAGCGTGTACTCAGGGACTCTCTGGGGACGAAAGGAGGTTAAGGTTGAGGGGTCCCTCAGCCTGGGCTCCCAGAGGCATAGCCCTGGATGGATGGCTGTGGAGGGAAGGGGAGTATGTCCCCCACCTCCCAGTGTTCTCTTAAATCCCTGGCCCACTGCTTACCCACTGCAGGAAAGAACAGAGGCAGGGGTGGGGCGGGGGGGCGGCAGGAATGCAGACCCAAATAGTTCTCCTGGGCCAACCGGGGGTGGAGTCCCGTCTGGGCATTGCCCCCTGGCCCTGGGGTGATGCAGAATGGGAGCTTTGAGTGGGGATTTGGGCAACAGTATTAATTAGGAAACAGTAGGCAACTCCAATATCCATGGAGCTAATTCGACTTTGTAGCACACAAGGGACAAATCTGGGAAATGTGCATGCTAAGTGAGCCATTCCGAGAGGAAATGAGAAAACCTACAGAAAATATCAAATGCCTGCATTTTACAGCTGGCTCCTCAGCCTTAACGAGATCATTTGGCACCACGCCATTGGCTCTAGAGAGCTGTGGGACGTCAACATGGGAACACAGCAAGCAGCAGCCATTCCCAGTTGACCTGCATACTCACTGCTCTGCCTTGGGCTTTGGGGCACGGATGGGGGTTCTACTCTTGAGCGTCAGGCTCCAGCCTGAGCTGGGTAGGCAGCACTTTCCCTGAGAGCCACTCACCTCCCGGTCCAGGCCACTGGAGATGACACTGATGGTGCCCGTGCTCCGATGGACAGTGAACATGAGGTCATGTGGGTCCTTTGGCTCCTGGCTATGGATAGAGTAAGCAACCACCCCATTATAGGTGTTGATGGCATCGTCCTCATCTGTGGCTGTCACCTGCATCACAGAAGTGCCTAGAGGGGAGAAGGAATGAATGAACGAGCACCCTTCCCTCTTAGCTCCAATTCCAGCCTCGCCCACTTTTCAGAACACTGAGAGGCTCCACTCTGCCCATTAGCTTGGACCCTTATTCCACTTTGTGGCAGATTGATACTTGGTGTTCATTTTCCATTCTTCATGTCTTTCTTGGAAACAAAATCCTCATAACCATTTTAAGCTGAGCACAGTCCTGTCTGGAACGAAGACTATTTCCCATCCCTTCTTGCAGTTAGTTAGCTATGTCTTTGAGACTAAATTCTGACAAATGGTATATACAACTTTGGGGAACGTGCTTTTTTGAGGATGGGGCTTATTCTCCTCACCCACCACTTCCAGGTGCAACCACTGGAGCTCTAGCAGCAACCACGAGGTAATCTTGGAAATAAAGCCCAAATAGCAGAGCAACTAGAGAGAAGGGGCCTAGGTCCCCCACACTGTGAAGCACCATTCAAGCCTTGATTGTCCACCTGTAGGCTTCCTATTATAAGGATAAAATGAGGTTCCATCTCATTTAAGGTACTGTTTTTCTTTGGGGGATTTCTATATTGGCAATCTAGCCAACTCACACTTCTTGAATTCTCCACAACTCAGAAAGGAAGGAAGAGAACTCCTCCCCAGTAGCATCTGTCTTTGAGGTCATTATGTATTATATCTTAATCTTGACAATTCTTTGCAGGTCACATTGTTTCCATTTTCTTTCTTTTTTAAAAAATGGTTTTATTTATTTATTTATTTATTTATTTGAGAGAGAGAGAGAGCGAGCGCAAGTGGGGGGAGGAGCAGAGGGAGGGAGAGGGATAAGCAGACTCCATGCTGAGTGCAGAGCCTGATGCAGGGCCCGATCCCAGGACCCTCAGATCATGACCTGAGCTGAAATCAAGGGTTGGACACTCAACTGCCACCCAGGTGCCCCCATTGTTCCCATTTTCAGATGTGAGGATTGAGGCTCAGAAGTAAAGAACTTGCCCAGGGTTACAGCAAAAGAGGTCACAAGTAAAGAGGCAAATCAAGATTCAAATCTAGATCTTTGTAGCTCCAAAGCTAGTGGTTCTCAAACATGGCTGATCATCTGAAGCTTCTGGGAAATTTTTAAATACACAGATTCCAGGCCATACTCTAGGATCATTCTTTTTTTTTTTTTTTTTTTTTAATTTTTTTTTAAATTTATTTATGATAGTCACACAGAGAGAGAGAGAGAGAGAGGCAGAGACATAGGCAGAGGGAGAAGCAGGCTCCATGCACCGGGAGCCCGACGTGGGATTCGATCCCGGGTCTCCAGGATCGTGCCCTGGGCCAAAGGCAGGCGCTAAACCACTGCGCCACCCAGGGATCCCTCTAGGATCATTCTTATTCAGGGATCTTGGGATGGAGTGGGAGACTCTGAATATTTAAGATGATCCCAGGTGATCTAATACAGAACCGAGGAAATCAGGTATGGAGGGTTCTTCCAGCCTGTAGGGGTCTGGTCAGACCTCTAGATGGTTCCAGAAGTTGACCCAAGGCTGTCTGAGCCCAGGGAACCTCTCCCTCCAGCTGTCCCCTCCCCCGTCCTCTTACCAGGCAGTACCCCTTCCAAGACGCTCCCTCTGAAAACATCCTGGGTGAACTTGGGCTTGTGATCGTTCTGGTCTGTGACAATGATGGAGATGTTCATGGGGTCTTCCACTGAGGCACCGTTCTCTGATACGGCATGGCCATAGAGCTGTGGGTGCACAGGTGTGGGGTCAGCCTGGCCCCGCCCTCCCCACCTGGCCATGGGGCCCTGCTTCTTGGCAGATGCTGCAGATTACTTGCCTCATACTTTGCAATCTTCTCTCGGTCCAGTGGCTTATTCAACAGCAACCAGCCTGTTTCCTTCTCTATGGTGAAGATACCCTCGGGGGGGCTGTCTGCACCGGGCCCTGTGATGCTGTAGAAAATCTTGGTGCCTCTGTCCTTATTAGATTTGAGCTAGAAGCAAAAGAAAATGTCAGTTGACAAAGTCTCAACTATCTCACGATGGCGACAGAGGTGGGGAGGGGTGGTGGAGAGGCACTGCCTTATCCAAATCCGCTCCCATGGCGGAGGCTCTAAGGAGCAAGAAACCCTATCAGCGGGCTTTTCAATGAAGGTCCCTGCGGCCAGCAAGGACTCCACAGGAGAAGGTGCAGTTGTACCTGATTCAGCCTCTGGGGGAAGGGGCCCTTGCCATTCTCAGAGACAGAGATCGGTGGAACCACCCATTCTCTCTTTTGTCTTCGCAAGACACGGTCGAATGGGAAGATCTTCAGTGCTTTCCTTTCCTGCAAGGAGAGGGGACCGCTTAACCCAGACATGCAGACACCCGACATCCTCTCACTTACAGAAGTTAAGAGTGAGGAGAGAGACCTAAATGGGTTTACTGCAAAAGACAAATTGAAAATAATCCTAAGTGTTCATTTATAGAGAACCAATCAAATACATCCTAATACTTCCATCTAGTGGAAGTGCCATACAGCACTAAAAATGAGGAATGAGGAAGTCTATGTGCTGGTACGGGAAGATCTTGGATATATACTATTAAATGAAAAAGAACAAGGTATTTTATTTAACAAATTAATGGAGTCAATATGTACCATCTTTGGTGTGAAAGGGTAGGAAAATAAGACCATGTATTCACAGTGGCTCGTATATAAACAAAATGTGGGGAGATATACAAAAGAAATTAAAGGTAGGGTTATCTGTCAGAAGGAGACAGTAAGCTCATCTATTTTTAAGTGCAGAAAGAAGGTGCAGACACGTGAATAGTACACTAGCTTTTGCATAAAAGACAGGAGGAAAAAGAGTAATTGTGTATCTCTTTATGTATAAATACATAAAAATATATAATATGTTTAATATAAATATCGAATATATAAATAAACTTTAGGAGGAAAAAAACCTGGGAACAGTGGTTATCTGTGTCTAGGACAGGGCATTAGGTACATGCAGAGAAACAAAGGGAGGTTATTTGCTGTGTACATTTTTTCAATTTTTTTTTTCTTTTTCTTTTTTGGAGAGAGAGTATGGACTGGGGAGGGTGGAGGGGGGAGAGGGAGAGGGAGAGGGAGAAGGTTCGCTGAGCAGTGAGCCCCACGCGGGTCTCAATCTCAGGACCTCGAGATCATGACCAGAGTCCAAGGCAGGTGCTCAACTGACTGAGCCACCCGGGCACTCCTCATTGTGTAACTTTTTAATATTTTCAAATTTTTGAACCATGTGGCTATATTAGTTATTCAAAAAATTAAAAGAACAAAATGCCTCAGGTCTGTCTTCCCAGAGGCTCATGGGATTGGCAGCCCCACGTTGGAATCACTTTCCCCCTGGGTTTAGCCAGATGATAAAGAAAAGAAGGAAACGGAGGTGGGAAGGGAATCCGAGGGGCCAAGGGCCCTGGGTGATTGCACCCAAGGCAGTTCCTTGCGCCACGGGCCTGACTCTTTAGCGCCTCTATCGGGGTGTTGCAAGCTGTGGGCAGCTGACGGCTAGCACAGCCTCCTCTGAAGGGGCTATGTGGTTCGCCATGGCTACAGCAACCAGGACGTCCCGGCCAGCAGCAAGCTGAGCATGCATGGAGAAGATGTTTCTTCCACCTTGCCAGTGCACGTGGTATCTTACCTGGACTGTTCTATCATTCAGCACAGCGAAATCACTATCAGTGCTAAGCAGGGCTGACTCTTGCCCAGGGCAGTCCATGCAAATCACTGTGGGGAAGGAAGAAAGACGGTATTAGGAAGGAGGGGGCTTCTGGAAGTTACATCAGGGGAAGCAACACCTGACAACAGCCCTCTGACATGATCAAGGGCTGTTCCAGAGACCTGGCTTTGGTCTCCATTGTGATCAAATAGGAGTTTCAGATGGGGCTTCCAACTTTGGTCTCAAGAGGAAGACCAAAGGTTTGTGGTTTGTGGGCCAAGCCCTTATCTGCTCCTGACACCAAAGAATCAAGATCATAGTCATTCAGCACATCGGCCCCAGGTGGTCTCATGAGACACAGGTTAACCCAAAGTCATACTTGGAGGCAGGAGACTGTCACCATTTCAGAAGACTAGGAGTCTACCTACATGCAATATGCATCCTGCTACATGGCTGCCCACACAGATCATTCTGGACAACCTCTAGCTGTTCCTCTGAATCCCTCCCCTCCCCCTGCTTAGCCACCCTTTAAAGAAGCACTCTGAGGTGATAACTACTATTCAGGAAGCTAAAGACCATGCCCATTCCATCCTTACAACTACCTTAACAACCAAGGTAGGTAATTAGCTCCTTCGGAAAGATAAGAAAACTGAGGTTCAGAAGCCAGATGGGCCTTATTCCAAAGTATTCTCTAGAGCATGTTCTTACCCACCCTTGCTTGTGGCCAAAGCATGAAAAGAGGGGACCTGAGGGCCCACCTGGGCCCCTCAGCATCATGCTCTGTCCGTGTGGTTCCCTAATGCTGGCCCAGACACTGGTGTACACTGTTTCACTAGGTTCTAGCACAACCTGGCCCACTGGGACAGTGCCACAGGAAAAAAACTGTCCTTTTTTGAAAAATTATCCTTTAGTCTCAGATGATGATTGGTTAATCTTTTCTTCTTCCTGCTGTCACCACTCCCTTCTTCCTCTATGATGACGATTGTTTAAAAAAATCATTCCTGGGGGATGCCTGGGTGGCTCAGCAGCTGAGCATCTGCCTTTGGCCCAGGGCGTGATCCTGGGGTGCTGGGGTAGAGTCCCACATCGGGGTCCCTGCTTGGAGCCTACTTCTCCCTCTGCCTGTGTCTCTGCCTCTCACTCTGTGTCTCTCATGAATAAATTTAAAAAATCTTTTTTAAAAAATTTTATTTATTTATTCATGAGAGACACACACACACAGAGAGGCAGAGACACAGGCAAAGGGAGAAGCAGGCTCCATGCAGGGAGCCCGATGTGGGACTCGATCCCGGGACTTCAGGACCATGCCCTAGGCCGAAGGCAGGCGCTAAACCGCTGAGCCATCCAGGGATTCCTAAAATAATCTTTTAAAAAATAAATAAGAAATGAAAAAATCATTCCTGGGTGCCTGGATGGCTCAGTTGGTTAAGCGTCTGCCTCCAGCTCAGGTCATGATCCTGGAGTCCCAGGATCAAGCCCTGCTTCTCCCTCTCCCTCTGCTCCTCCCCCTGCTTGTACTGTCTCTCATGCACTCTCTCTCTCTCAAATAAATAAATAAGATCTTTAAAAAAATCATTTCTTGGGGCACCTGGCTGGCTCAGGAGGTAGAGCATGCAACTCTTGATCTCGGGGTTGTGAGTGCAAGCCCCATATTGGGTGTAGAGATTACTTAAAAAAAATTTCTTCCTTCAAATAAGAAAGGATAGATGACTTGTGGGTTTTTTGTTGTTTTGTTTAAGATTTGATTTTTAAATAAATCACTGGGTGCAAGGTTGAATTCATAACCCTGAGATCATGACCTAGGCCAAAACCAAGTCGGACACTTTTTTTTTTTTTTAAACTCATGAGAGACACACACAGAGAGAGGAAGAGACAGAAGCAGAGGGAGAAGCAGGCTCCATGCAGGGAGCCCGATGAGGGACTCGATCCCAGTACCCCGGGATCACACCCTGAGCTAAAAGCAGACCCTCAACCACTGAGCCACCCAGGCATCCTCAAGTCAGACACTTTACTGAGCCATCCAGACACCCTTAAAAAAGTAGAATTTGGGACGCCTGGGTGGCTCAGCGGTTGAGCATCTGCCTTCAGCTCAGGGCATGATCCCACGGTCCCGGATCGAGTCCCACATCAGGCCCCCTGCATAGAGCCTGCTTCTCCCTCTGCCTGTGTCTCTGCCTCTCTCTCTCTCTCTCTCTCTCTCTCTCTCTCTCTGTCTCTCATGAATAAATAAAATCTTAAAAAAAAAAAAAGTAGAATTTGGGCAGCCTGGGTGGCTGAGCGGTTTAGTGCCGCCTTCAGCCCAGGGCCTGATCCTGGAGACCCGGGATCGAGTCCCGTGTAGGGCTCCCTGCATGGAGTCTGCTTCTCCCTCTGCCTGTGTCTCTGCCTCTCTCTCCCTGTGTCCCTCATAAATAAAATAAAATAAAAAAATAAAATAATAAAATAAAATAAAATAAAATAAAATAAAATAAAATAAATAAATTAAAAAGTAGAATTCTAGGGACACCTGGGTCGCTCAGCAGTTGAGCATCTGCCTTCTTACTCAAAGTGTGATCCTGGGGCCGGGATTGAGTCCCACATCGGGCTCCTTGCAGGGAGTCTGCTTCTTCCATTGCCTGTGTCTCTGCCTCTCTCTGTGTCTCTCTCTCATGAATAAATAAATAAAATCTTAAAATAAAAAGTAGAATTCCAAATGAAAAATATCTAGAATATAAAAACTCCTAAAAACAGAATTTCAAAACCAAACATTCTAATTATAAATAAATTTTAAAAAATAAGGACCTGAAAAGATATCTGTCAAAAAAAAAAAAAAAAAAAGATCTACAAGTGGCCAATAAGTATATGAAAAGATGCTCAGAATCATTAGTCATCAGGGAAATGCAAATCAAAGTCACAATGTGATACCACTTCATACCTACTAGGAAAACTATTTTTTAAAAAAGATTTTATTTATTTATTTATTCATGAGAGACACACAGAGAGAGGCAGAGACACAGGCAGAGGGAGAAACAGGCTCCACGGGGGAAGCCCGACGCGGGACTCGATCCCGGGTCTCTAGGATCACGCCAGGGGCTGAAGATGGTGCTAAACCGCTGAGCCACCCGGGCTGCCCAGAAATCTATTTCTTAAAAATCAGGGGGAGAGATAAGTGCTGGCCAGAAATTGAACCACTCTGGCATAGGGAATATGAAATGGTACAGCTGCTGTGTGAAAAAGTTTGGTGGCTCCTCAAAAGGTAAAGAGCACTACTGTATGATCCAGCAGTTCTATTTCTAGGTATACATCCCAAAGAACTGGAAGGAGGAGCACACACAGATACTTGCACACTAATTTCCATAGTGTCATTTTTCACAGTAGCTGAAAGGTGCAAACAACCCAAGTGTCCATAAACACAATGCGGTATATCCTTGCAACAGAATACTCCTCAGCTTTCAAAAGTCACGCAATTATGGCACATACTACAATATGGATGAACCTTGCAAACATCATGGTAAGTGAAATCAGCCAGTCACAAAAGGACAAATACTGTAGGATTTCGTGTATACGAGGTACTTAGAATAGTTAATAGAGAAAGGAAGTAGATTTGAGGTTACCAGGGGCTCTAGACAGGGGTAAGTGGGGTGCTACTGTCCAATGGGTACAAAGCTTCTGTTTGGGATGATGAAAAAGTTCTGGAGATGGATTATGATGCTGGTTGTATCACACCGTGAATGTGCTTTAACACCACTGAATTAAAGGGATGCCTGGGTGGCTCAGAGTTTGAGCATCTGCCTTCGGTTCAGGGCGTGATCCCTGGGCCCCGGGGTCAAGTCCACATCAGGCTTCCTGTGAGGAGCCTGCTTCTCCCTCTGCCTGTGTTTCTACCTCTCTCTGTGTGTCTCTAATGAATAAATAAAATTAAATCTAAAAAACACCACTGAATTATTTACTTTAAAATGGTTAAAATGGTCAACTTTATGTTATGCATATATTTTACTTCACTAAGAAAAAACAGCAGAAGTCTGATGTGGGAGTGCAAAACGGAATAGTCATTTTGGAAAACTGTTGGGTAGTATTTACCAAGGCTAAATATACACATTCCCCAGGACCCAGCAATTCCACTTTGCAGTAGAGACCCAACAAGCACATACACACTCCCCCGAAGGCATGTGTTATAATGTTCACAGCAGCACCGTTCCTAATGGTGAAAAGCTGGAAACTGCCCAAAGGTCCATCAGGGCAGAAAGGACAGAAACACCACGGTTATTCACATAATGAAATGAATCAACCACAAGGACAGATGACACGGATGAATCTTACAAACCTACTGCTGAATGACAGAAGCCAGATCTAAGAGGACACAGGTGTGAGCACATCGACGTGAGAGGTTCAAGAACAGGCACTGCTAACCAAGGTGAATGAAGTTAAGATGCTGGTCATCTTTGGGAAGAGGGCTCAGTGAATGGAAGTGGCAAGGAAGGGAGGCTGAAAGGCGTACAGCAGAGCTGCCCTCAGCTCCACAGAGCCCGTTGCCAGCTCCCTAGAACCCAAGAGTTCACAGAGAGGCAGACTCTGGTGGCAGAAGCCTGGAAATGTGCCTGTGATAAAGAGAAGATACTTAGAAACCAGGTGCTCCCTTGCCAAGGTCCCTACTAAAGAGTGGAGGGCTGTGACATGCTTGGCCAGTAGGAGGGAAGAGAGGAATCTAGGTCTGAGTCAGCTCCAGAGGGTCCTAGAGGAAGCAAGACTCCCAGGGTGACCCTGCCCTTTGCCTCCTGCAGAGAGCTTTAGGGTCTCCTCTTCTTTTAGGATTTTATCTATCTATCTATCTATCTATCTATCTATCTATCTATCTATCTAATTTATTTATTTAATTTGAGAGAGCGAAAAAAAAAATAATTTGAGAGAGCGCACGTGCGCGTGTGCACAGGCAGGGGCAGCAGGCAGAGGGAGAGAGAGAAGCAGGTTCCCCACCAAGCAAGGAACCCGATGTGGGGCTTGATCCCATCATGACCTGAGCCAAAGGCAGACGCTTAACCGACTGAGCCACCCAGGTGCCCTAGAGTCTCATCTTCTCAGGCATCTTGCTTTGGCCTAGAACTAAAAGGACCAGGAATGATATATGACAACGGTTACATCACCGTAATATAGGGCAACAGTTAAATAATCTATGGAATGCTTACTCCATGGATTATTTATCCAACTATGCAAAATGATATTTATAGTAGAGTTTTTAAGTTATCTAGGGAAGTTCTTATGCCATGAAGTGAAAGTCAGCGGAACGTAGAAAGGCCTATATAAGATATGCAACTATGCACATTTCAAAAGACTGAAAGGAAATGAACCTTTCCAATGACTGGTGATACCAACAACTTATTTTTTTGAATTTTCTGTCAGATTCTTCTCTTCACATGAATTGCCTCATTCTCCCCACCAAACTCATATGTTGAAGTTCTAACCCTCAGGACTGTACATGGAGACAGAGCCTTTAGAGATGTGCCAAAGCTAAAATGATGTCATTAGGGTAGGGCTCAAGCCAACATGACTAGTGGTCGTATAAGAGGAGGGAGTCTGGACACAGTTACAGAGGGAAGAGAGGACAGCCAGCCATGAGCCAAGGCGAGAGGCCTCACACAAAACCAACCTTACCCACACATTACTTTTCGTTGTTTAAGCTCCTAAGTCTGGGTAACTTTGTTATAGCAGCCCGGCAAACTAATACAGCCTGCTCCATTCTCAGGAATCAGGAATTCTTCCCCTCCTGAATTAATACTAACAGACGACACTTAAATGCCTTCTTACTTAATCTTCATCAAGCACCCTATGGAGTAGAGTTAAAGTCCATTTTCTAGTATGTGACCAGGGGTTAAATGAATTCACTGAAGTTACATAGGAGCTAGAATGGCCTGAGTCATTTTCTTAACCATTATCCTTCTTGAGTGTCTTTTAGATACACCTGAGAGTTTCTTTCCTTATCTCTTCCCCACCTCCCACTACCTGTTCTCCTTCTCCATCAGTTAAAATAATGGAGTCTGATTTTTAGATGCCCGGTGAGGCAGTGTGATGTTTGGGGGAAAGCACTAGAGTGGGGAAAATAACAGTATCACTCTTACAGGGTTGATAAATGAGAATATAAGTAAAGGACTAAGAGAATGCATTATGTCAGGGTCTGCCTTGGATGCAGTTAGTGGACACAGAGACAGCTGTAGGCAATGACATTAACTTGCTCAGGGGATCTGGTATAAGGAACTTGAATTCTCTGGGCCCCACCATCTATTGTTTGTTGAACTTTTGTGCCTGAGGCCTGCTTTCTCTTGGTTTGAAAGGAGAGATACATGCTATTAAGAGTTATTGAAGAGTGGAAGGACCAAACACACTTGTTCCTTAATAAGAGTTAAGAAAAGCTTAAAGGGAATACCTAAAACTCCTTAGGTGATTCAGCATTCCTTAAAGGTATGTTAAGGATGCATACAAAGATCCCTCAACATTAGATGGAAACAACAATTTAGGTTTTTTTTTTTTTTAAGATTTTATTTATTTATTTATTCATGAGAGACACAGAGAGGCAGAGGGAGAAGCAAGTTCCCTGTGGGGAGCCCGATGTGGGACTTGATCCCAGGACCCTGGGATCACGCCTGAGCTGAAGGCAAATGCTCAACCACTGAGCCACCCAGGCAAAAATACATTTGCATTTTTAACTGTATTTGAAAAATACCTCTGGAAGGTGACCCCCCAAAAATGGGCTTACAGGCAGAAAAACCAACAGGTAGGGAGAAGGGATGAGATTTTTCTTTTTACTGAATACCCTTCTAAATTTTTTTTTTTTTAAGATTATGCTGAAGGCAGATGCTCAACTGCTGAGCCACCCAGGCATCCCAATACCCTTCTAAATTCTGACCTGCATGAATACATTAGCTTTTCAAATACTGATTAAAAAAATGAACAGTCCTGGGGCTCCTGGGTGGCGCAGTCAGTTAACTGTCTGATTCTTGGTTTCAGCTCAGGCAGTGATCTCAGGGTTGTGAGATCAAGCCTCTCTTGGGGCTCCACACCCAGCAGGGAATCTGCTTGAGAGTCTTATTCCTTCTCCCTCCACCTTTCCCACTTGTGCTCTCTAAAATAAATAAATCTTAAAAAAAAAAAAAAAGAAATCATCAGTCTCGTTTCCCATTCTCAAAACAGCCTTCTTCCTAAGGGAAGATCTTCAGCTAGCAGAGGGGTGGCCAGGTAAGCCTGTTAGCTGTTTCCCTTAACAAGAGACTATGAGCTCTCCCATCCTCTTCTATCAGGTTATCCAGCTAGATGCTAATGGATTGACATTCCCCCCACCCCCACCAGAAGCCTTAATCCTCCAAACTCTAAAAGATGTCAGGAACCCAGAAACCCTCTGTTTTCTACAAAATCTGCCCCACCTCGCAAATGTACAGTACACTTAAGTGTCCTGTTGCTGGTCTATTCCCATTATCATATGGCTCCAAATATTTGTAGTTGGGCTACTCATCTATTGTTAGGACAGTGCCAACAATCAAGGAGAAGTCAATAGTCATGTACCCCAAGTGTACGTGCCTCACACTCAGGTTGCATACTCCCATTGCATCAGAGGGCCTGGCCCCATCAGCTCCAACCGGCATTCAGTTGGATACAGAGCACAACCAAGGGGCAGGAGTCAGGCAGGCAGGAACAAGCTTCAACCCACTCTGCCTGAGACACCCAGCTAAGTGTTTTGCTATCCAAATCCTTAGAAAATAACCTGTAAGGTGAATATTACTGCCCCCATTCTGACAATTCAGAAAACAAGAGGCTGCCTGGAATTGAAGTGCCTCAGGAAGCAGCTTCAGAGAGGTAAGTAAAGTAGGTGAGGCCCCACAAGTAGGAAGCAGTAGGACCAGATTTCAATCCTAAAGTCCCATAAATGATGAAGAGCATAGGATTTAAAGCCCACAAGACCTGGGCTCAAATCCATGTGTGAGCATATGGAAGCTGTTTCCGCATCTGAAAACGGAAATAATACTACTTATAAGATTATTTGGAGGATTAAATAAGACAACGCTTGTGTGCACTGAGTACTATGTCTAGCTCACAGCAAGCCTTCAGTAAAAGGCTCCTCTCATCTATTTACAACGAATTTAAGGTTTCTGATTTTTTTAAAAGATTTTATTTACTTATTCATGAGAGAGAGAAAGAGGGAGAAAGAGAAAGAGAGAAAGAGAGAGAGAGAGAGAAAGAGAGAGAGAGGCAGAAACACAAGCAGAGGGAGAAGCAGGCTCCATGCAGGGAACCCGACGTGGGATTCCATCCCAGGTCTCCAGGATTACGTCCTGGGCTGAAGGCGGTGCTAAACCGCTGAGCCACCCGGGCTGCCCAGGTTTCTGATTCTAACTCTGGGTCTCTCCCTACACCAAAGAGAAACCATTTCTTAAAGTGGGTAAGGGATTAGCCGCAGCCAAATGTTTTACCTGAGGGATGATGCCCTGAAGCAAGAAAGACCTACATAGGACCAAAGAGCCTACTAGGGACCTGGCTCAGTCTGCATTTGGAGATGACGGTTTTGTAGGGGTGCCCCATGGTTTACTGGGGGAGGCAGAGGATGACAACCTCACAGACAAGCTAAATTGCCCAGGGAAACTTGCTGAGGCACCAGTAGGAACATGAGTTCTTCCTGCAAGCCATGAGTCACAGAGAGGCTGGCAAATGGTAAGCCCTGGGGCAGATCATTACAACTTCCTCCCTGATACTTCCTGGCACCACTGGCTTGTACTACTGGTTTCAAAATGAAATTGACTGAAACCAGGTCTCACCATCATTCATCCCCTTCTACCCCACCTTCTAACAGCTAGTGAAGTAAGCCGATTCCCATTCCTGACTGTAGCCTAGCTCCACAAAGCCACACATCTTGGCCAAATCATGAGGGCATGAATGGGCTTGAATCAACCTTTTTCTGGGGTATGTTGATGAGCACTGATGAACACATGGGTTAATAGTTCAGCTCTTAAGACTGGAAAACACCTGAACATAGTTCTTTTGCATCTACCTGGGACCTTAAAATCACTTAACTACTTTAGACTCAAGAGATTCTGAATCATAAAGCCAATGAACCTGATGGAGAGTTAGGTATTTGTATCAATATGAATTGATAGCTTTCAGCACTGAGCCTAGCACATGATTCCTAGAATATTGCTGGGGAAGGCAGTTAGTAACTTGAGACTCCCCCCTGGAGAAATAACAATCAGAGCTCTGTGTATCTGCACTAGATAGAAAGACATCCTATGGAACCAGGAGTCCCTGGCCTGTGCTCAAAGCTCCTTTCTAAAGATCATCCTGCCAAGCCTGGCCTCAGATTGCGAACTGGCACTGCTATAAAAGTTGGGTGGGAAGAGTCAAGTCCCTGGGGTACAAGAGCTATTGAAAAAAAGAATGCTTTTTAAGTAGACGTATAAGACCTGATCGATACTGAGCTGAGAATTCATTCCAGTCCTGCTCTTAGGGTTGGAATTGCCTATACACCTCCAAACTGCCAAGGGAACACTCTTGAAGGTCAGAAGCTTGTCTTCTCAGCCACGACATAAAGATGCTATATTGTCTCATTGTCCAACTTTACTGGATGTTCTGACGAAATAAAACCACCTATCTCTCTGAGAATAAAATGTCCTTCAAGTGACCAACCTTGGCCAGTTTCCCAGCTGATCTTTGGGCATTTAAAATAGAAAGGAAGAGTATGATCACTTATAAAGTATTAGAGATCGTCAAGTCTCCAACCTGGCTTGGCTTAGGATACATCTAGCTCATAAAGCAAACAAATGGGTGCTCATAGCTATCACCACCTTCTGTTAAGGGGCTGGGATAACAAGATGCATTGGCTAAGTATGCAGGACTACCTTAAAAGAAGATTCTGGCATTTTCCTGAGTAAAACTACATATAGGAAAAAAGTTCACTAAAATACAACTAGAAGGATATTCATAACTGCTGCTGAAATTGTTAAAAAAAAAAGGTAAAAAAAAAAAAGGTCACAATAACTTAACTTTCAACAGAATAATGATGTGTGCTACTGTCACTCAAATGTCACATCTACTGCATTAAATGTCATAAAAGAAACCTATAGGAGTGCCTGGCTAGCTCAGTTGGAAGAGCATGCAACTCTTGATCTCAGGGTCATGAGTATGAGCCCAACCCTTGTGTGTAAAGATTACTTAAATGAATTAAAAAACAAAACAAAACAAAAAAAAGTGTTCTGCTGAAGGGGAATAAAAAAAAAAAAAACCCAGGTCACAAAACAGCCACTTATTTATAAGAGTTTATTTATTTTTAGTAATCTCTACAGCCAGCAAGGGGCTGAGCTCACAACCCCAAGATCAAGAGTTGCATCCTCTTCTGACTGAGCCAGTCAGGTATCCCACAAAATAGTCATATATAGACAATTAAAACATAAAATATTAATATTTTTATACTTGTAAAAGAGGGGGGGATGTGGAGAGAAAAGACAGAAAGAGACTGGGGCTGAGCCTTGACACCAGGATAGGTAGCCTAGCTCTCCCTAGAACCAATGATCCCAGAAGCAAAAGAAACCCGAGATGGTGGAGGGGGAGCAAGACTAGTCTAAGGCACTCAACAGGGTGAGGGAATGGGGGCGAAGGATGCTGGGGCCGGGTAGAGTCCGCAAGGCATGCTGAGAAGCCAAGGGCTTCACTGACCTGGAAGGCACCCAGTGCCTTGCCAGAAGATAAAGTGCTTGAGGCGGCTCCATAGCTGTCCTCAGAGGACCCAGACTCTTTTTTCCAAAAGCTGAGAGCAGAGCTAGCCGACTCACTGCCACGGAGGTGTTCATGGTGATTCATCACCACACGATCACGATTTTCGGGTGCGCCGAGGGGTTAGGCACCGGGCTGGAGGTGAGGCGCTTGGTGGAAGGCATTCTAAAGAGGCCATTGGTGCAGCAGTGGCTTTACACAGACAACCAGCTCCTGGATGACCGCATGACCCTGGCAGAATGTCGCTACACCTGACAGATGGTCCCCCTCAAAGCACCACTCACCCTGGACCTGGATCTTCCAACAGAGGGGGTCCACGGAAGCTTTAGAGGCCTTAGGCATGGAAGTCTTCTCCTGCCCCCCAAAGTAGAAGATGAAGCTGGATTGTCAGAAGAGCAGGACTGGAGGGTGAGCTGTGGGGCAGTGAAGCCTTGGAACTCTGGCCTTCTCCCTCAGATCAGAGGTCAAGGCACACTTGGTTAGAGAAATGGTCCTGAAAGATCCGTTGAAAATGTTCATTTGAAACAATAAAGGTGGGTGCCTGGGTGGCTCAGTCAGTTAAGCAGCTGACTTCAGTTCCAGTCATGATCCCAGGATCCTGGGATTGAGTTCCCCATGGGCTCCCTGCTTAGGGAGGAGTCTGCTGCTCCCTCTCCCCCTGCCCCTCCTTCCTGCTCCTGCTCTCTTTCACAGATAAATAAATAAAATCTTTATTTAATCAGGAGAGACACAGAGAGAGGCAGAGACACAGGCAGAGGGAGAAGCAGGCTTCCTGCGGGGAGCCTAGAGTGGGACTCGATCCCAGGATCTCAAGATCACGACCTGAGCCAAAGACAGACACTCAACCACTGAGCCACCCAGGTGCCCCATAAACAAAATCTTTTTTTTTTTAAATTATGTATTTGAGAGAGGAGAGAGTTAGTGGGGGAGGGGAGAGGCAGAGAAAGAAGCAGACTCCCCACGGAGCAGGGAGCCAGATGTGGGACTATACTGGGACTTCAGGATCATGACCTGAGACAAAGGCAGATGCTTAACCGACTGAGCCACCCAGGCGCTACAATAAATAAAATCTTAAAAAAAAATAAAGAAATGAAACGACAAGCTTACTTTATAGATGGTGGGCTTCCATTTTGCTTATTTTCCAGTTTTTCTGCAGTTAAACATGATTTGACTTGCTATCAGAATGAGATGTTGAGGTCCCCTCCTCCCCTTACTAGAAAAGTTGTATGATAACCCCATGTTGTTGAGGAGAAAGCAATTCTTTCTTGGGAATTTCTTGTTGTCTCTCTGTTGAAAACTTTTGGCAAAGAGCTGCATTATTCAGGTTCCTCCTTACCCATGGGAGCAGGGCTCTTCCTCACTGACCTCAGAGAAAAACCCACGCTCAGCTGTTCTGCACAGCACCCTGGGAGTTTGGAATAGGGCTGACTCAAGGTTTATCATGGGGTGTGCTGCCTGGCTTACTGATTCCCACCCTCCAGTCCCGTACCAGAACAGAGATCCTAGTGACCACCCTGAGTTATCTGGAATAGCAGTGAATGGTCTGGTAGGTAAAAGCACTGGTTCCCAAACAAAGCTGAATGATTCACCTGGAGGACTCAAAAAAAAAAAAAAAAAAAAGAAAAAAAGAAAAATTCCCTACCTCCAGCCCACCCATCACTTCTTCTGAATCAGTTTCTGGAGGTAATCTCAGGGAGGCAGTTTACTGGTTTTGAAAAGTTTCTAATTGTCTCATTTATTTCTCGAAATAGGTAAATTGGAAAGGCTTTTGAAGGTACTTCAAAAGACATTATCAAGATTTCAAATGTCCAGATCCTTCCTCTCAACAGCACATATATCTGTTTATTCAGTATTTCTCCCTGGATGTTTTAAGGGCATCTTGAAATCAATATGTAAAAAAGCAAATCCATGATTTTTTTTTAAGATTTTATTTATTCATTCATAGACACACACAGAGAGAGAGAGAGAGAGAGAGAGAGAGAGAGAGAAGCAGGCTCCATGCAGGGAGCCCAACGTGGGACTCGATCCACGGTCCCCAGGATCAAACCCCGGGCTGCAGGTGGCGCTAAACCGCTGCACGACCAGGGCTGTCCCAAATCCATGATCTTTTACTCTTTGCTCAAATATGGTCCTTTCCCATGGTCTCCCAGAGAAAGATATATCATGTACTCAGCTACTTACTCAAACCCAAAATCTGGGTCTCAGAGTCTGAGTCTAGAGTACCTGGGCTCAAATTTTGGCTCCACCTCCAACTTTGGGCAAGTTTGTTTCCTCACCTATAAAATGGAATGATATTAATAATATCTACCACAGTTATATGAGTTAATACTTTGCACAGTGCCTGGCAATGGTGAGGTAGCATCATCTTCCATGACCATTTCTCTTTCAGAAACCCCTTCCCAGTCAATCACCAAGATTCATGCCTCTTCATCTCTACCGACATTGCTCTAGTAAATACAACATATTTAGTTTAAATGAGTGTAAAAATCTCCATTTAAAAAAGGATCTTTTAAAATGCAACAGATGATACATTTGAGAAAGTGAAATGAGATCAATTTCTTATTTGAAACTCATCAATGGTGTGCCACTGTTCTTAGGATAAAAAGCAAAATCTTATTAAAAAAAAACAAAACAAAATCTTAAATGTGCTCAATTCCCTGTCTCCACTGTCTAGTCATATAAGTGCTACTCTTAAATGCAGTATAACCCCTTCACCACAGGACCTTTGCATGTGCTGCCCTCCCACCCCATCTAGAACAGGGTCTCCCTACATTCGTACTCCAGCTTACCCAGTTAACTCCTAACATCTTTCAGATCACAAAGCAAGTTTCTCAGGGAAGCTCTATGTAACTTCCTGCCATATAATTCATTACAAGCGTAATTATATGTTTACTTGCTATTATCTAATTGCCTATCTCCCTTACAACTTTCAAAAATGCCCACAGGCAAAGACTATGTTAGAATTTGCTTATCACCATATCTCAACACTTAGCTCAGTGGCTGATACAAAGTAGGTGTTCAATAACATTGAGTGAACTAGGAAAGTTCTTTGACCCAGCAATTTTGCTTCCAGGAATGCATTCTAAAGAAATATGTAAACTATTCCAGTTGTGACAATAAGGCTAATTATTACCACTGCTAACACCTAAACACTTATTTATTTACTAAATGCTTTTTCGTGTACTAATTCATTTAATCCATACTAGAGCCTTGTGTGACCCCCATAATTATCCCTATTTTACAGATAAGGAAACTGAGGCATACAGGTGAAGCACCTTACCCAAGTTTTCACAGCTAGTTAAATGGACAAATAGATTTAACCCAGGCACTATGGAACTCCGGCTCAGGAATTCTGCACGTTACAACATAGCTGTACTTTATGATTTCAATTGTAGAAATTTGAAACGGTACCGTAAATATTCGAGCCACACTTTGTATGCAAAGTCTGAAGAAATGCAAATCTCCCAAATAGTATAAAGTCACATAATTTCACAATCAGAGACACTAGTGAATTGCAAGTACCCCTCTAGATTCCCTGCCCCACACACATACTCTTCACATACATCACAAGAGAACCTAAGTCTTCAATCATGGAAGTTATGAATTATTTGAGATTTTCAAGAATGCATCTTTTACATCATGCCACTGCCCTATACAACATAATTTATTACAGCAATATTTAGGTTTAAGAAAAAGCTCATAGCACCTCTTGGGAGAAAATAAGATCATGAGTAAGTATTTTCTTTAAGAACAGAAATCAGGGCAGCCCTGGTGGCTCAGCGGTTTAGCGCCGCCTTCAGCCCAGGGTGTGATCCTGGGGTCCTGGGATCGAGTCCCACGTCAGGCTCCCTGTATGGAGCCTGCTTCTCCCTCTGCCTGTGTCTCTGTCTCTCTCTCTCTCTCTGTTTCATGAATGAATGAATGAATGAATGAATGAATAAATAAATAAATAAGTAAATAAAATTTTGCTAACAATCTGAAATCTAAAGAAAAATGAGAAAAATTTCATTTTTTGCTTTGACAGAAGCAAATTCTTTTAAATTCTCAACATCCAAGGAAAATAATGCAAGTGCTAAGAAACTTGACAGCTTCTGTTAAGCAGTTTACATTTTAAAAATTTTGATGACTTCAAATGCTTCTGAAACATTCAAATAATTAAGTCTTCAAACAATGGTTAGTGTGAAAACTAATGGTTTTTATTATTCTTTTTAAGATTTATTTATTTGAAAGAGAGAGACAGAGAGAGAGCATTGCACGTAGGGGAAGGGAAGCAGATACCCCACTGAGCGGGGAGTCCAGTCCACAAGGGGCCGGTATTCACAACTCTGAGATCATGAGCTGAAACCAAGAGTCTGGCACTTAGTCGACTGAGCCACCCAGGTGCCCCAAAACTAATGGCTTTTATTTTATTTATTATTATTTTTTTACTAATGGCTTTAAATGGCATAGTACTCTTATTAAGCTTACTGCAAAGCCTGTCATCTTAAAGGTATTATTCAAACATAAAAGCTTAATTTATCTGAATTCGGTTAAAATGAACAATTCATGTGATCATCCTTCTACAACAGTCTTTCCTAATAAGGTGATTTCTGATAGTTAGGTTTCTTGAAAATCCAAACACTTTACAATTTTTATGTTAAACTCCTCCCCACTTCCACATCTGTAAAAGATAAAACAAGGGGTTAGCTACATAAATCCTGGTATATCCTCCACAGAGAAGACTATGGAGCCGTTAAAGACAAGATAGATGTCTATTTAACAATATGCAGGAAGATGCCCGTGATTCAAGAGAGTTAAAAAATCAAGTTACAGTGTTTATAGGCTTGATAGAGCCCAATTCTTGTTTTAAAAATTCCTGAATAGAGATGCCTGGGTAGCCCGTCAGTTGAGCAGCTGCCTTTGGCTCAAGGCATGATCCCAGGGTCCTGGGATTGAGTCCCACATTGGGCTTCCTGAGGGGAGCCTGCTTCTCCCTCTGCCTCTATCTCTCATGGATAAATAAATAAAATCTTATAAATAAATAAAAATCCCCGAATGCACACATAAGCTTCTCATAAAGAAAAAAAAGTCCACAAGGATTCACATTAAACCACTGGATGTGCTTATCCTTAGGCAGGAAAACTGAGGAAGAGAAGAACTTTCCTCTATTTGTTTCTGATTTATTTCTATTGAGAGGCAGCAGAGTTCAGTGATTAAAGCTTAGGCTGCTAAGATTTGAATCCAGGCTCTGCTGTTTACCAGTTGTGTGATCTTTGGCAAGTTACTTAACCCCTCTGGTCTCAGTTTCCTCATCTGTAAAATGGGGATAATAATACTACCTACTCCAAGGGATGTTATGGTGATTACACATGCTAAGACACATAAAATGCTAAGAGCTGTACCTGTCACATACCAAGTGCTGCATATTTTATTGAAAAACATGCTCTTGGGCAGCCTGGGTGTCTCAGCGGTTTAGCGCCGCCTCAGCCCAGGCTGTGATCTTGGAGATCCGGGATCAAGTCCCACGTCAGGCTCTCTGCATGGAGCCTGCTTCTCCCTCTGCCTGTGTCTCTGCCTCTCTCGCGCACACTCTGTGTCTTTTTTAAATAAATAAAATTAAAAAAAAAAAGAAAAACATGCTCTTAACAGTAAACATATATTCATGTATTAATGTAAAATTCCAACGAACAAGCCCAACTCTATAAAAATATAAATAGTACATATGGAGGGGGATGTGATAAAAATCAAAAGCACCCTAGCAATTTTTAAAAAAGATTTATTTATTTTAGGGGATCCCTGGGTGGCTCAGCGGTTAGCGCCTGCTATTTTAGAGGGGAGAAGAGAGAGCGCTGAGCATGAGTGCATATGTGGGGGGGCGGTAAGGGAGGGGCAGAGGGAGAGAGAATCTTAAAGCAGATTCCCTGCTGAGTGTGGAACCTGACATGGGGCTCAATCTAAGGACCGTGAGGTCATGACGTGAGCCAAAACCAAGAGACGGACCCTTCACTACCTGAGCCAGTCAGGCACACCTCCCTAAGCAATTCTGATATTCAGCTAAGTTTGCAAACTACTGAGTCAAGGAGAAAAGACCAGTAAACCAGTTGGGAGTGTGGTTGAGTCCCAGCTGGGGAATGCAAGAGCATTCTGGAAGCGGAAAAAGACCATAAAAGACAAGAAGATAGCAGGTCACGCAGTCCTGATGGGAAGCCCCGGCTGAGGCCGACTCCACGAGGAGAGGGCAGGGTGTGGGCCTGGCATCTTGTTCTGGCTTGTGTACGAGGAGCCCACAAGCAGCTCTTCTCTCTGCCTGCGGCTACGACAAGCTGGGACTCGTGGCGAGGCGGCAGCCAGCCTGGAGCTAGACCCCAGCAGAGTAGCCGAGCGCCCCGGGCCTGCCCTGTTTGTGACCAGCCAACGATCCCCCCTCTCCTAGCTCCAGGGACACAGAGCCACTTCTCACACACAGGACAGTCAGGGCTCAAGGCCGAGGAGCTGGGAGCGGAGTAGCCTGTCTCAGGCCACATGGTTCGGGATGAGGAACCGGGCCCAGGACCCCATTTCCCGGGCACAGATACCTGCTGCCAGGCTCGGGCTGTCTGCTGAACCTGACGAGACTCCGAGGAACTGGGGGGCTTGGGGAGACGGTGAGGAATATGCTAGGTTTTCCAAATCAGGAGGAGGCATCTTCTCAGGAAAGGACGTACGCACTCCTGCACAGTGAACTCCAGGGGAGCCAAGGGCTGCTAAAGCGGACGTGAGACCCTGAGATCAGAACTCTGGGCCAACCAACCTACTTGTAGCCTCCGACGAAGGTTTACGTTTCCTGGCAAGAGAGCTGGAGCACTGAACTCCTCTTACTTATGTGTCAAGCAAAAACTGGGGTCTTGAGATTGTGAGGGAAAAGGATTGTGCCTCCTTGGCCCGCTCTCCCCACCCAGCCCTTGAGAGGCCCTGGGGTCCTGCGGAGGACAGACCTCGCCCTCCCGGGGGTTCCGTGTGGCTTAGGACGCTCTCCTGAGGGGGAAGAAGCTCGCCCACCTCCTGGCTCGGGGCCCTGGCTCTGAGCCCTCTCCTCAGACGTCAGACGTCAGACAGCCAAAGAGTCAGAGTCGTGAGTTCAAAGGTGGGATGAGGGGAAAGGAAGGCGTCTGGCTCTCTTTCCAGGGTAGGCTTCTGGTTTCCTGAGAGCCACAGCATCCCAGCACCCCGGAAGTTCAGCACCATCACGGCTCCCATAGGCCTCGAGGGACTTGCCGACCACTGCCCTTCCGGTGACCCACCACGGCGAGGGGAGGGAGGCGGGGAGGCGGGGAGGCGAGATAGCGAGCCGGGGGCAGCCTCCCGCTGAGGGCTGTCCGTGGAGCTATCGGGCCTGGGATCTGAGCCAGCCCTAGACCCCCCACGCCCTCAAGAGGGGGCCAGGGGTCCTGGAGAGCGGTGCCCCCTCCCCCCAGCTCCAGCTCCAGCTCCTGGTGATTACCAGAGAGGCCTGTGGAGGGAACAGGAATTCCAAGCCCTTGGGTCAGGAATTAACTATTTCCGATCTTCTTCTAGCTTGGCTGTGGCCAGAGGGCTCGCAGCCTCCGCCCTCTCCCACGCTTAGGAGAGTGCGGAGTATCTCCATCTCCCCCTTAGGGAGACCAACCTGGGTTCAAATCCTAACTCCACAATTTACTAGCGGGGTGATCTTGGAGAGGTTACACAGTTACAAGCCTAGGTTTCCTATCCGGTTAAATGAAGCCAATTCCACACCACCAAGCACCCCCCAACCCCCCCACCCCGGCCCCCCTGGGCTTTGAGGAGGATTAAAAGGGCTTATTACATAAAGTACATACTGTAGTCTCTAGAACTCAGTAAGCTCTCAGTAAGTGGTATTTAGGTTGCCTTTTTTTTGTTGTTTTTGTTTGTTTGTTTGTTTGTTTGTTTGGAAGGCCCCGCTGCCTGGCAACGACAGGTAACTAAATGGAATGAGGGTTTGGGTCTGGGGAAAGCCGGGAAGGGGAGGCAAGAAGGGACGCTAGAGCTGGGGCCCAGGGTCCTGGTTCCAGAGGAGACTTCAGAGACGCTGGTCTCCAGGAGGCATAACTGGGATCTCAGCCACACCTGCCTCTCCCAAACACCTTCCCGCCTCTCTGATGGGGTGGGACAAACTCCAGCTGGACTGGACCCTCCCTACTCCTCTTCTTGCCTCTTCCCACCTTACACTCCACGGTCCAGCCAGACTAAATATGTTGAAGGGCCTGGCCCCCATACTGTTCCCTTGCCAGGAACTCTCCTGCCCCAACTCCCTTGCATAATCTTCCACAGCCTTCCACTTGGACATCACTTCCTTCAAGTCTTCCTGAGAACATGTCAGCAGCCCTTCCTACGTGCCTCCATATTTATCTCCCCCACCTCCTGCTGGATCATATGTATATACAACATATGTTATCTATTGTATGTATACATAAAACATAATATATATTATACCATATATACTGCATAGTATATATACACTTATTATATATAGGGCTTATTTTTCTGTCTTCCTCCACTAGCAGGTAAATGGCCCATGAAGCCTGTGTTTTAGGCATGTTTTGCTCACTAATGTAACTATACACCTAGAACAGTAGTATCTGGCACTTAGTAGGTAACTGAATAAATATTTGTTGAATCTCAGATTCTTTTTGTTGTTTTTAAAGATTTTATTTACTTATTCATGGAGACAGAGAGAGAGAGAGAGAGAGAGAGAGAGAGGCAGAGACACAGAGACACAGGCAGAGGGAGAAGCAGGCTCCATGCTGGGATCCCGATGTGGGACTCGATCCCAGGTCTCCAGTATCACGCCCTGGGCCGAAGGCAGGTGCTAAACTGCTGAGCCACCCAGGGATCCCAAATGTCAGATTCATAATTAAAACTGCCTAGTGGCTGATTGCTTCCTCCTCTAATCGTGGGGTTCAGGGACATTAATGAGTCTTTGTCATCTCTGAATGTCTAACACCCAGTAGGTACTCAGACATTTGTTGGCTGAATGACCAATCAACTTGTCCTTGGGTCTCAGATACCTCATTGTCTCCATAATGAGGGAGGAGCTGGACTTGACCACCTTGCCTATTCGAGGCTGCTGCTCCCCACTCATACACTGTACTGTCCAGGATTAAATTTACCCGGGAAGAAAACCTCACCTAAGAAATTCAGGTCCACTTCCAGATTCCCTTTCTATTTTGGGGGAAAATAACAAGCATCGGCTAAGGACAAATAAAGGGAAGGATTTCTCCCCCAATGCAAAGGATGTGACCAAAAACAAATAAAGACTTGCTGCCTCTTAGGATAGGACCAAGGGAAAAATCAAGAATCCAGAATTGATGGGTCCAGCGAGGACACTGTTGGAGGAAGGGGATAGGAGAACCCACAAGAGACTTGGTGACTTCAAGGCAGAGAAAAGCTGTCATCTCAGTACACAGTCACAGTACTGAGATCCTCAGGCAATCCTCAGTTAACCCAGCAGCTTTGCTCCCAGGTACGTACCTAACAGATAGTGTACACCAAGACTTTTCATCAAAAGACTGGAACAATCACGTTCACAGCAGCACTAGTCTTAATAGCCAAAAACCTGAAACTCGTCAAATACCTATCAACAGTAGAAGCACCAATCATCACAAAATGGGATATGATAGGACACTAATAATCACCTGCAAGTATCTCCAGAACTATAGAAGAATCTAACATGGTATAGCAACCCAAGAGAATATTTCATAGGATTCTTTTTTTTTTTTTTTTTAAGATTTTATTTCTTCATGAGGGACACACAGAGAGAGGAAAAGACACAGGCAGAGAGAGAAGCAGGTTCCCTGCAGGAGAGTCTGATGTGGGACTCGATGCCAGGAACCTGGGATCATGACCAGAGCCAAGGCAGCCACTCAACCACTGAGCCACCAAGGTGCTCCTGTATGATTCTTTTATATAAAATTCAAATACAGGCAAATTAATCTATGGTATTAGAAGTCAAGATAGTGCTTCTCCAGCTGGAGAGGGTAGAGAATGGGAAGAAAGAGGCATCTGAGGTGCTGCTAATGCTATTTTAAGATTTTATTTATTTATTTGAGAGCGCAAGAGAGTGAGAGAGAGACAATGTACAAATGGGGTGAGGGGCTGAGCAGAGAGCCTGATGTGGGGCTTGATCCAAGGACCCTAGGATCAAGACCTGAGCCAAAGGCAGATGCCCAACCAACTGAACCACCCTGCTACCCATTTCCCTTTTCATGTAGGCTTCACACTCAGCGTGGAGCCCAACATGGGGCTTGAACTCATAATCCTGAGAGCAAGACCTGAGCTGAGATCAAGAGTCAGATGCTTACTGGCTGAGCCACGTAGGTGTCCTGGTAATGCTGTTTCTTGATCTAGGTACAGATACGTGAGTGTATTACATCTGTGATGTTCACTGAGCTGTACACTTATCATTTGGGCACTTTCCTCTACATTTGTTATTCTTCAATACAGTGGTTCTCTGAATGGAGACAGTTCAGCCTCAGAACCAAAGCCTCAAGTGATCTGGGCAGGGGAGGCCCTCCTCTCCCTCATTCCCCTCATCATCTTTCAAATGCTGTGCAGAGCTATAGTTTGCAGCCCTAGAAATTCACTGCTCATCGTAAGCAATGCCTTCCTTACCCCACAGCAGGGAGGTTGAGGGCACCCTGCACTGGGTAACCTAGGAACAGAGTGCCATGTGAGGAGGTGGGAAAAGAGACTAGAGGTTTGGGACCTGCTCCCCAGGCACAAGCTAACAGTGATGTGCAACAGGCTTCAGCAACCAACCTTAGCCAGCTGCTGAGCAAGGAAGGCAGCCAGCCAGGCTCAAAGCCCCAGTTCCCAAATATTCCTTACTGAGGCAGATTTACTATGGAATCCCCCCAGATTTAAAACCTTGGGGTTACTGGGAGGCTCAGTGAGTAGAGCATAGGGCTCTTAATCTTGAGGTCATAGGTTCGAGCCCCATGTTAGGTGTAGAGATTACTTAAAAAAAAAATAAAAATTTTAAAAATAAATAAAATAAAATCCTGGCCTCACTGCTGATTGCCTTGACCTTATGCCAAGTTGCTTACCTCCTTTTACAGCAAAAAAGAGTTACTACCACCTGCTTCACAAGGTGATCATAAGCATAAAAAATATTAGACTATAAAAAAAAAATATTAGACTATAAGCTCCCCAAAGGCAGGAACTTTTTGTCCATTACTTTAGCTGCAGTTCTCTAGAACACTGCCTGACACATACAGATGTTAAATGTATGTATCTTGAAAGAATAAAATATAAAATATAAATAGAGGGGATGGCCCAGAATGGAGGCTCTAATACAAAAGGTAATTTTTACACAAGTTGAAATAAGCAAGATCATCTTGAAGTTAATTCATGCTCAGTCAGATTCATGACTGAACTTTGCAGTTTCCTACCAAAGCTAATGTGGGTTACCTTTAATCTTACTCAAACACTGACTAAGGGTGAGCTGAACCTGCTGAGGAGCCATAATGAAGTACTGGATTTCTTTTAGTGCAATTAAGGTGCTTCTCTCAACTGTTTGTCCTTTAGGATGTATAGACCAAGTTAGGTCAATTGCTTTTAATCACTGTACTAACTAATACCACGCAAATTCCTTCCTCCCACCTCTCCTTTGTCTTTGCTTCCAGACCACACTTGAAGGCACCCTCTCAGACTGTGGGGTTGGGGTAGGGGGGGAACATTCCAGCAGTGCCTCCCTCCAGATTAACCTCTTGCTCTTGGTCCAGGCAAGCCCAGCTTCACTTGACCCAAGCCTCATCACTAGGACACAGAGACTGTATCTAAGCCAGTTTCCCTACAGGAATGTTTCTGGAAAACCTTCTGATAAGAATGAACAAATGACTAATTGCTCTTAGGGCAGAGGTTGTTATTGGTGTCTGTGGGATCTGGTGCTCCAACACTCCACTTCATTTCCTCCACCTCCCACTTTTTTTTTTTTTTAAGATTTTATTTTTATTTATTTGAGAAAGAGTGAGAAAGCAGAGAGAGTACAAGCAGGGGGAGGGGCAGAGGGAGAAGCAGGCTCCCTGATGAGAAGGATGAGCAGGGAGCCCACACAGGGCTGGATCCAGGGACTCCAGGATCATGACCTGAGCGGAATGAAGGCAGATGTTTAACAAACCGAGCCACCCAGACGCCCCTCAACCTCCCACTTTCTGGTAGTAAAAATTGCCACGGAACTTAGGAGTCACAAATTTCATTCAAGTCTCAGCTGGTCACTGTAGTAATGACTTTGGTGAAGCCACAACCACTCAGGTTTCATCTGCAAAGCAGGCAGACCTTCACGAGATGGTCATGATTCATGCAAATACCTACTGGGCATCCTGTGAAGTATCAGGTCCTGCCTGGGACTAAACCTAAAGGCAAAAATCATGTTTGTGACCCTCAAGGACGCTCCTGAAATGTTCAGGCTAGCAAATTGAACCCATTAAGCTGCTTCTGTGTCTCCACCTTTGAAACCTCCAGCAGGGCTGGGGTTACAGGCTCTCTGAAGTTCCAACTCTAAGATTAAGAACTCAAGCTGTTTAATAGGTACCTTACCAGCTTCAAGAGAGTGTCAGGAGGACAAAGCAAGCTCAGAGTTGTGGAAGTGCTTTGAAGAGTAAAGTGCACATGCAAACAAGGTATTAATTATATCAGATCATTTCTTTGAGCTCAACTTCATAGACACCTATGATATTCATAACCCAGGGGCGAACAACAGGGGCAATTGTTCCTTAGCAATAAAGAAACTTGTCTGCTTGGCCAAACTTGAGAGTTTGTATGTACCCTCAGGATAACCCTTTCAACGTGGCTGGATCCATCCTATGCACTGAAAACAGAAAACTGGGGAGGTAGAGAAAGATGTCAGCAGCTTAGAGTCAAGGAGAAAAATATCAATATTTTTTGTTGGGAGTGTCTCAATTTATTGGGACCAACTCGCCCCAGAATCTTGCTTAAAAAAAAGGTGGCAGCAGCCTAATTATTTCACAGGAAAACTACTCTAAGAACCAGTCATGTTGCAGGGAGGCTCGGAGTTAGCTAAGCACGTTAACCAACCCTTTGTTTTATAACCCAGGTGTGCTCCTGGCATGAACCCACCGTTTTCACAATCATAAACCAGACATCCAAGAAAGCAGAATTTTCTCAAAAGTTTTAAAATGCCTGACGTCACCAGGAAACACTCGCCAACTGGACCATGAAATCGAAAACCTGATCACGGCTTCCCCTCAACAACCTGGAGTTTAGTGAAGTGACAGTTAATCTGGTATTTCTTGCTTCAGTAAGAAAGATAAGGCACAGTCAACACTCAAAAGCTTTGAGATTGTAGTCAGAGAACTTGACAATGACGGGGAGGGAGTACAGATTTGGCAGAGGTCTGGTTAGCAATAAAGCTTCCTCAGGGAGCCGGAATTGGATTTGGGGCCCTGCCCAAGTTAACATTTTTACAGGTTGGCTGAGCTGCAGTTTGTTAGCCAGTCAGTAATAAACCCATGTGCAAGAATTTAAAGTTTATGAGGCATGGCCTCTTAATGCCTCTGCTTGGCTCCCTACAGCCAAGAGTTGAAGGAGCCTGGCCTAGCCTGGGTGTTAATAGTTTTGTCAATCTGCAGGGTTATTCGGAAAAAGAAGGGGGGGGAAAAGGCTCCTACGGACTCCAGACCTCAGTCCTCTTCTAGAGAAACAAAGGAGAGCCATTCTGTCCCCTAGGCCTTGGCACTTCTCCATTCAAACAGGTAATTTGTACCTGGGGTGAGAGGTATGCTGATGAAGGCATTAGAAAAATGCTAAGTGGCAAAGGTTCTTAACTGTTTTGAAGGCCAGGTAAACTGTAGATCCCCCTCCCCAGGAAGATGCACATGCAAGTTCTTAAACACTTTCATAGGTTAGGGATCCCCTGAACCCCACCCAAGGATCCTGGGTTACACCTCTGTTTAAGAACTTGGTTTGATCGGTGGAGTATCCCACCCCCCCACACCACACACACACACACACACACACACACACACACACACACACACTGTCCTGTCTTGGCCGGAGGGAAAGAGGCTCCCACCAGCCGGCAGCTGCCTGGGTCTCACAACACCCTGGTTGTCCGCACCAAAGGGACTCCCAGTCCTCAAGTTTTTGAACTTGTGGGGGGTGGGGTAGGGCCAAGTAAATTGGGTGATCAAAAATGCGCTTTGATCTCCCATCCACCCTGGCCTCAGCTCAAGACCTCGGGCTTGGGAGCCCCCCTCCCCCAACATTCCAGTCCAAGACTGCGGGCGGGGCGGGGGGCAGGAGTATCCCCGAGGGCGACGGCCCCGGCCCAGGTGTGCCAGACCCAGTTTCCAGGCAGGCGGAGGGGCGCAGGCCCTCCGGGGAGGGCAGGGTTAAGAGTGCATTCCAGCTGCCGGGGAAGAAGGGGGGCGGGGGAGGGGAGCGCGAAGAAGAGAAACAGACCCGGTCTGTCTGTCGGAGACACAAAGCGCGGGACACAAAGGGGGCCCGAGAGGGGCGCGGGGGGCTGCCCGGGGCACGGCTCACCCGCACACCTGCGCGGGGGCTGGGGGAGGAATGCGGCCGCCGCATTCCCGGGCGGGGCGGGCGGGGGCCAGCTGCCCAGGTCCGGGCTGGCCGAGCGCACCGCCCCGCACCCCGGGGGAGGTCTAGGTGAGCCGCCCCGGCCGGGCCGGGCGCAGCCGGAGGTCGGGGGGCGCCGCTCTCCATCCCCCGCACCCGAGCCCCGGCCCGAGGCGCCCCTCGCGCGACCACGTGAGCCCCCGGCCCGCCGGTGCTCCAGGCACCTCCGGGAAGGTCCTAGAAGGTCCTACCTGTCCTCCGAGCCTGGCCGGGCCCCAGCTCCGCGCCTCGCGCCTCCAGCGTCACGTCAGCCTTCCCGCCGCCCGCGCCGCCCGGCCCGGAGGCCACGCAGGGCAGCCAGCAAACCTGCGCCTGAGGGAAGGGGCAGAGGGGGTGGCTCGCAGGCGTGTCCCGCTCCGCGCGCCCCTAGCCAGATGCCGCCCCGGCCGCGAGCAGCCCCGCGCACCGCTCGGCTCGACGCCGCCGCCGCGTGCGGACCCCGCCCAGCCGGAACGCCCGGGCCGGCCGGGGCCGGGCGCCGCGTACCTGGAGCAGCAGGGCGAGGCGCAGCAGGGACGCGAGGAGCCCCTTCGGGAGCCCCATGGCTGCGGGATGAAGGACGAAGAAGCTGCCGCGACGGCCGGCCGGTGCTTCGCGGAGCCTCGGGGATCCCTCTGAGCGCCGCGGGCCGCGGGAGGCAGCGGGCGGGGGCCAGGTGAGCGCAGGTGGGCGCTGATTGGCCCGACGCCGCCCGGGCCCGCCCCCTCGCAGGTGGGGCCGCGCCCCCGTACACGCTTCCGTGCGGCCGGCGCTCGACTTCTCCCAGCGGGAACCCAGGCTCTGTCTCACAGATTCTGGGATCTAGGGGAGAAACGCAGGACAAAAAACCAAACAAAACACCACCCCGCTTCTCAGCCTCCGCAGCACGCAAAGAAAAATGTTTTTGTGCCTTGAGGCTGCAGTGGGGAAAAAAATGGAGACGCATCTGAACCCGACTGCAAACAAGAGGCGCCCCATTCATACTCCCCCGAGGCATTCTGTTGTCCAAAGCTTTGATGGAGGCCGGGTGTGTCCGGCCCAAAACCGGCTCCGGGGGGGGGGGTGCCCCCTGCCTCTTTCTCCGTCTCCCACGCCAGCCCGCCCTGAAGACACTAAGTGGGGTTTAAACCTGGCGGTGAGGCGCAGAGAGCCCGCGTTACAGGCTTTGCTGCAACTTGCGGAACCTCGTTACCTCCGTGGCCCAGCCCAATAAATGGAGGCTAGGAGAGGAGGCCCCGGAGTTCTGAGGCTGCCCTGGCGCCAAAGGGGGCGAGATAGAGGGGCGGTTATCAGCCCCAGTATCTCCGGGGACCCCCTTCCCCACTAAATATGACACTTTCTCAATTTCATGTAAAAGGCAAATACTTAAAAAAATAGACATTTAAAAAACCTCGGCTGTTTCATTCGTCTGAAATATTGAATAGAATCTAAGTGAAAACTGCACTTGCCATGCAAGCGGCCTTCCAGTGAGCCTCCCACATAAGCAGCTCTCCTAACCCTGCCGCCCCCCCCCCCCCCTTGAAAGAAACGTGGATGAGCTGGAGTTCATCCCTCTACTTTAGACCTGAAGTGCTTTCCTCTACGGGACACACAAGTGGAGCCCGGACACAGAAACCCTCCTGAGACTCAATCCCTCCACCCTGCTGCACTGTCTCCCCACCTGGCTGAGCTTTCCCAACGTTGCGCTCCCTGAGGTCTCTCCACTTTCCCGCTGCCCTGAGAACCCAGGCTAACACCTCCTCTTCCCTCTCCTTCCTCCTCCCCAGCTCAGATTCAGGGGTTTGAAGATTGCAACTATAGATTCCTTGGCCCTCCAGGACTAACCCGTGGCCTGCTGTCTTTCCAACCACTAGGCCCTATGGCTAGGAGGAGGGTTGTGCTGCGACCACGATAGTCCTCTCTCCAGCCAAGCTTTGGCTCTGGTGCCCTAATGCCAGTGTTTGAACCTGTGTTGCACCGTGATTAGTACTAGGGCAAGTGAAATAACTTCTTTGAGGCTCAGTTCTACATACATTAAATGAATGGGACATCTGCCCTCTAAAGTTTTGATACATTAGGATTTAGTTTATTTATTCATAAGAGACACACAGAGAGAGGTAGAGACAGAGACAGGGGGAGAAGCAGGCTCCCTGCCAGGGGCCTGATGGGGGACTCAATCCCAGGACCCCGGGGATCATGACCCGAGCCGAAGGCAGAGGCTCAACCACTGAGCCACCCAGGTTAGGATGAAATGAATCAATACAAAGAAACAAGAATTAATTAATACATTCAAAACGCTAACTTCAGTACCCAGCACAGAGCACGTGCCCAAACATTGCTTGGTACTATTGCTTTGGGGTCTAATTTGTCCCCCGCCCGGGGAGTGGTGTCTGTCCTTAGCACCGTCACATTCCCCACCCTAAGAAATGTGACCCTTGAATTTCGCAGCTGATGTAAAAGCAAGCCGTTGGCATCGAGTATCCGGGAGAGCCCGGGCTCCGCGCGTGGGCCCAGCGGCTGGGGCGGGCGCGGACGCCGCGCGGGAAAAGCCTGGCAGCTGCGCCGCGGGGGTCGCCTTCCCCGCGGGAGGACAGGGTGGATACCCGCGGGGCGCACCGCGGCGGGGAGGCCCCGGGTGGCACCAGCGGCTCCGCCTCTCCTCGGCCCGCAGATGCCGCTGCGCCCGCCCGGAACCAGATGAAGCCATTAAGCGGACCGTTAACCGCAGACGAGCCCCGGGACGCAGGCCCCCGTCAAGTAAACAGCGGCTGGAGGGCCGTTCCGCGCGCTCATTTCCGCCTGCGTCCCGGGCGCTCAGCCTGGCGGGCGGGGCGGGCGGAGAGGCGGAGAGGTGGAGAGTCAGCGCTGCGGCGGCAGCTGGGGCCGCGCTCCTCCCCCTGGCCCCTGGGCCATGCCTTGCATTCACTCAGCAAATCCTCGCCGGTAGCCTGCTATCTGCCGAGCACTGGAGATGCAACACTGAGCAAACTGTTTGTTACAAATCTGCAGCCTGGAGAGGTGGGGGTGGGGGGTTGAGGAAAATAACCAAAGAAGTAAATGTGTGTTAGATAATACCTGCTGGGGGCACCTGGGTGGCTCAGTCGCGCATCTGCCTTGGGCTCAGAGCGTGATCCCGGGCTCCTGGGATGGAATCCCGCATCGGGCCCCCCGCAGGGAGCCTGCTTCTCCCTCTGCCTATGTCTCTGCCTCTCTCTCTGTCTCCAATGAATGAATGAATGATCTTAAAAAAAAAAAAAAAGATCATATGTACTGTGTAGATGAAGAAGGGTGAAATAGGAAGTGCCAGTTCCTGAGATGGAAGGTAGGGGCGCCTGGCTGGCTC
The DNA here is from genome assembly GCF_003254725.2 of Canis lupus dingo. Classification (NCBI taxonomy): domain Eukaryota; kingdom Metazoa; phylum Chordata; class Mammalia; order Carnivora; family Canidae; genus Canis; species Canis lupus. The sequence continues at coordinate 80,909,652 of NC_064247.1, forward strand.
AGTTGGTGGAGCCTGGGACTCTATCTCAGGGCTGTGAGTTCAAGCCCTGCAATGGGCAAAAAGACAGAAAGAAAGAGAGAGGAAGGAGGGGAAGAAAAAGAAGGAAGGAAGGAAAGAAGGAAGAAAGGAAGGAAGGAAGGAAGAAAAAAAACCACATGCGACAGAAGGTAGGGTTGGAGACTATACAGAATGTGATCTGGAAGGTGTTTCAGTCAGGTCCAACAAGAGACAGACTCCAGATTGGGTGGTTCAAGTCTCAGTGAAGGGACTAAAGGAATGGGCAGGGTTCAGAGAATCAAAAGGGATGTTGAGGCTCCAGGGACCAATAAGAGAGAGGCCTTAGAACTTTGAGGAATGAAGAGCCAAGGGAGGAAATGATGTCATTGATACTTGGGAGTTGGCAGGCAGCTGGAGAGTGGAGGAAGGACTACCTCTCCCAAATGCAGTCGATGTCCTGCCACTCGCTCAATGCCAAGAGCAGGTAAGATGCAGGAAATCTTCAGCATCTTCCTCCTTTTGCCATTCATCTCCTGGTGGGCCAAACCCACCCAGAAGCCTGAGGGCAAGAAAGCTCAGTTGGCACAGTGTGGAGGGGTCATTCTCTCCAGTCATGAGGCAGGAGGGAGAAAGGCAGAAAACGGATGAGGGGTGGGTGCACAATGGGTGATGCCAAGAGGCCTCTCTGAGAAATGGGCATTTGGACAATACCTGAAAGAAATGAAGAAGCAAGTCACACCCAGGATATGAAGGAAGAGCATTCCAGGCAGACAAACCCAGGCAAAGGCCCCGAGGCAGTAGATTACTTGGAACAGAAAAAAAAAAAAAAAAAAAAAAAAGCCAGAATGGCTGGGGTAGAGTGACAAGTAGGAAATGAGTCAGAGCTGGGAGGTTGAGGAACAAATCTTGCAGAGCATCATAGGCCATTGTAAGAACTTGGCCTTCTGCTGAGTGGGAGGGAAGGAAGACATTGGAGACTGTGAGCAGAGGAGTGGCATTGAGACCACAGGGAATGGAAGTAGAGGCAGGGAGGTCAACTGGGATCCTACTGCAAACATCAGGCAGAAATTAAACAGCTTGGTTTAGGGTGGAGATCATAGAAGGGATAAAAATTATCAAATTGAAAAGAACCCAGAGGGGTGCCTGGGTGGCTCAGTTGATTACATGTCTGCCTGTCTGCCTTCAGCTCAGGTCATGATCTCTGGGTCCTGGGATGGAGTCAGAGTTGAGGCAGGTAGTTTCCTTGCTCAGTGGAGAGTCTGCTTCTCCCTCTCCTTCTCCCTTCTCACCCCCCTCATGTTCTCTCTATCTCAAATAAACAAATATTTTTTAAAAAAGCAGAAAATAATGTGTTGGCAAGGATGTTGAGAAATTGGAACAGTTGTGCACTGCTGGGAATGAAAAATGGTGCAGCCACTTTGGAAAACAACATGGCAGTTACTAAAAAAATTAAAAATAGAATTTCCATATAATTTAGCAATTCCACTTCTGGGTACATACTCAAAAGAATTGAGAGAAGGGGCTCGAACAGATATTTGAACATCCATGTTCATAGCAGCATTATTTGCAATAACCAAGAGGCAGGAGCAGTCCAAGTGTCCATCCATAGGTAAGTGAATAAACAAAATGTTCATCAGGTACAGAGTTTCAGTTTTGTATGATGAAAAGAATTCTGTGGATGGATGGTGGTGATGGTTGAACAGCAACGTGAATATACTTAATGCCACTGAACTGTATGTCATATGAATTTTACCACGATTTTTAAAGTTACTTTAAAAAAGTGATTATATTCTGGGTTTATTTTAAAGCAATTGCCAGAGTGTGCCTGGCTGGCTCAGTCAGTAGAACATGAGACTCTTGATTTAGGGGTTGAGAGACAGAGTCCCAAGTTGGGCATAAAGATTACTTTAAAAAAATTTTTTTAAAAATAAAGATATTGCCAACAGTAAGACTGACCAAAAGATTGGATATGGGCATGAGAGAAAGAGCAGGTCAAGGATTACTCCAGCGTTTGGGGCCTGAGCAACCAGGAGGAGAGCAGTGCCATTTCTTGAGTTTGGGAAGGTGTGTATGGTAGACACTGTCAGGGTACTGCTCAGATCCTCCCTGGGGTCCCTTTGATGGTTTCTGAGCTCCCCCTTCTTGGCTTCTGTGTGCTGATGCTTCTAGTAGCCTGCACATGTGACTCTCTTCAGAGATCTGCTCATCTGCTATTGGGGTCCCTTTGGCCTTGCAAGGAAGTGCCCAGGGGCTCACTTCCCAGCCCTTAGCCAGTGACCAACTGATACTGTAATAGGGAAGCCCAGCCCCCTTTACCCCTGCCAATTGCCCAGAGGTAATTACATCCAGCATTCCTCTGGGGGTCAGGCTGAAACTACCCTGCGGAGACTGGGCCCGAAATAACACCCTTGCTATTTTATTTTATTTTATTTTATTTTATTTTATTTTATTTTATTTTATTTTATTTTATTTTATTTTATTTTATTTTTTTTATTATTTTTTATTTTATTTTATTTTATTTATTTATTTATTTTACCCTTGCTCTTTTAAAATGGACATGGAGCCCAACTCGGGACTTGATCTCAAGACCCTAAGATCAAGACCTGAACTGAGATCCAGAGTCAGATGCTTTATCGATTGAGCCACCCAGGTGCCCCTTCTTTATTATTATTATTATTTTTAAATTATCTTATTGTTTTTTATTTTTTATTCTTTTTAGTAATCTCTACACCCAACATGAGGCCCAAACCCCCAATCATGAGATCAAGAGTTGCATGCTCTTCCGACTGAGCCAACCAGGTGTTCCCCTTCTTGCCTTCTCTATCTTATTTCTCCCACTTCTTTCACTGTTCCTCCTGGGAACCCTTCCTTAGTAAGTCACATGAATCCTTGCCGCAGGGTGAGCTTCTTGGCATCTCATTGCAGGTAGAACAAGTTTGGGATTGGGGGAAGATCAGGACTTCAAATTGGGTTGTATTTAGAGATGCCTGGTAGCGGCATATTGAGGAAGCTGTAGTTGGAGACGTCAGTTCAGGAGAGAGGTCTGGCCTGGGAATATGCGTTTGTCATGATGGGAAAGCATCAATACTGGGGGCAATCTGTGGGGAAAGACTTGCCTACGTAGCACCCTGAGCCTCTGGGGCTTTCCCATGTCAGACAGAGCTGGGCCGTCAACACTGAGATGTTTGTACTGTCCCTGACACCCTCCACACAGAGCCAAGAGTCTTTCACTCTTTTTTTTTTTTAATTAATTATTTATTTATGATAGTCACACAGAGAGAGAGAGAGAGAGAGAGAGAGAGAGGCAGAGACATAGGCAGAGGGAGAAGCAGGCTCCATGCACCGGGAGCCCGACTTGGGATTCGATCCCGGGTGTCCAGGATCGCGCCCTGGGCCAAAGGCAGGCACTAAACCGCTGCGCCACCCAGGGATCCCTCACTCTTTTTTTTAAGTCTTTCACTCTTTGCTCGCTCTTTCTTTTTTTCTTTCTTAAAGATATTATTTATTTATTTAGAGAGTGTGGGCGAAGGGGAGGGGCAGAGGGAGAAGGAGAGGGAGAGAGAAACCCAAGCAGACTTCACATCAAGTGTGAAGCCCAACAAAGGGCTTGACCCCACGACCCAAGCTGAAACCAAGAGTCAGATGTTGAACTGACTGAGCCACCCAGGCAACCTCACTCTTTGCTTTTTCAAAAAGAAGTGCACAAAATGAGAGAGCAAAGAAAAAGAAATGCAAGAAAAGGAAACTTTTCCCTGATTAAAAAAACAGAAGCACTTTTTCTGTGCTTCTTGTCTGCACTTCCCATTTAAACTCATGTTCCTGGGGCGCCTGGGTGGCTCAGTCAGTTAAGCATCTGCCTTCTGTTCAGGTCATGATCCTGGGGTCCCAGGATCGAGCCCGGCATCGGGCACCCTGCTCAGCAGAGAGTCTGTTTCTCCCTCTTCCTCTGCCCCCACCTCAACTCATGCTCTCTCACTCAGTCTCCCAAGTAAATAAATAAAATCTCTTAAAAAAATAAACTCATGCTCTTTACGGTGGTGTGGAATCTGTGGCATTGTTACTCTGTCTTTCTCCCTTACTCTCCAGCACCTCTTTTCTCCCTCCTTGGAAGCTCCTTGGGATCAGGGATTAGTACTGTCAGATTATAACTTCTGCAGATTCCCCACGGCACCCACCCAGGAAAAGGCCTGTGTGGTACTGAAGTTAGGGTTGGCAGACAAGGGTCTGAAGCTTGCCTCTAAAGACGACTTCCCGGATGACCTAGGGTGAGTTATTTAATCCCTCAAAGCCCTCTGCAGCTAGTTGTTCCTGTTATCCCTAACTGAACTCCTGACCTGCTCCTACAAACCTGCTCCTCTTACAATTTGTCCATCTCAGCAAAAGGCAATAGCATCCTTCCCACCTGAGGTGTCTTTCGCTCCCTGACTCATCTTATACATGCTCACTCTGCTTTTCCAGCACTCACCTCCCTTGTGCTTCTCAGAACACACCAGGTGTGGCCTGTCTCCAGCCTTTGCAGCTGTGCTTCCCTCTATTGGGTCATCCTTCCCAAAGATGTTCACCTGCTTCTCTTCCTCATGCCTTCAGGTCTCTGCTCAGGTGTCACTCCTTAGAGAGCATTTGCCTTTTTTTGCCCTTTACCTTGCTTTATTTTTTCATAGCACTTATCATACCCTGATTTATTAGTACATATATATTTTTTCCTCTGAGAGGCAACACACAGTAATGATTAAGAGCAAGGACTCCAGGGGTGCCTGGGGGGGCTCAATCAGTTAAGCATCCGACTCTTGATTTCAGCTCAGATTTTATTTATTTATTTATTTATTTATTTATTTATTTATTTGAGAGAGAGAGAGAGAGGGAACACAAGCAGGGGGAGTGGCAGAGGGAGAGGGAGAAGCAGACTCCCCACTGAGCAGGGAGCCCAACCCTGAGATCTTGACCTGAGCCAAAGGCAAACACTTAACTGACTGAGCCACCCAAGTGCCCCTCAGCTCAGGTCTTGATCTCAGGATCATGAGTTCATGCCCTGCATTAGACTCCATGCTTGGTGTGGAGCCTACTTTAAAAAAGGGCAGGGGGCACCTGGGTGGCTCAGTTGATTAAGCAACTGACTTTGTCTCAGGTTATGATCTCAGGGTCCTGGGATGGACACTGTGTTGGGCTCCCTGCTCAGTGGGGAGTTTGCTTCTCCTTCTCCCTCTGCTCCTCCCCTTGCTCGTGCTTGCTCCACTTCTCTCACAAGTAAATAAATTAAAAATCTTAAAAAAAAAAAAAAAAAAAAAGCAAGGACTCCAAAGTCATACTGTCTGGCTTTAAATCCTGAATCCAGCTCTCCTGATCTATGAGATCTTAGGCAAGTGACTTCCAACTCCCTTGTGCTCCAGTATGCTGATCTATAGAATGAGATAAGCAAAATAACACCTTCCTCATAGATTATGAGCCACTACTTATAAAACACTTTATTTTTTTTTAAAGATTTTATTTATTCATGAGAGACAGAGACACAGGCAGAGGGAGAAGCAGGCTCCTCACAGGGAGCCTTAATGGGACTTGATCCCGGGTCTCCAGGATCACACCCTGGACCAAAGGCGGATACTCAACCACTGAGCCACCTGGGCATCCCTATAAAACACCTTAGAACATGATAAACCTAAGTGTTTGTTAAACTGTGTTTATTGTCCCTCTTCCCTCATGGAGTATATCCTCTATGAAAGATAAGGGTTTTTGTCTTTCTTCACTGTTGTAGCCTAAATGCACAGAACAGCCTAGCATAAAATATCAAATACATACTGAATGGATGAAATCAACAGGATGTAACTGACAAACATCTGACAGGGTGCTAGATGCATAGTAGAAGCAAAACCAGTGTGGGTTGCCTGACCCACCTCACAGAGCTGAGGTGAGATCCAATGAGCTAATATAGGGTTAAGTGTTTTGAGAAGTATCCTACAAATAGTACGAGTCATAATAAAATGAACTACCTGAGCACACACTGGATTCAGACTCTGTACTAATTACTTTCATGCATGAACTCATTCCAATCCTCACAGCTCTACACGGTAGTTCATATTATTCCCTTTCACGGATGAGGAAATTGGGGTAAAGTCCCTTGCCCAAGACCCCAGAGCTAGGCAGAGGCAAAGCCATAGTGTAACCCAGTTTTGCCTCACTCCAAAGCTCACTGAACTAGCTGCCAAACCGTTATCCATCAATATTTGCTGAAAGAATGAATCTGTGAAGCAGGTCTTTGGTATATTAGGAAGAATTCCACAATATCCAGTCCTTTCTCTTAAAAAAACCTCTTAAGATAAACATATTTGCCCCTGGTTCAAGGTTAAATTTTGGGTCCTCCTGGAAACATTTAGGAAGAGCTTTTCTGCCCATTTTTGGTAGCAAAATTCCTACATCTCCACTCCCACACAGCACACTTAGGGGATGTGTCCCAAAGACAAGTTGGTGTTTTGCAGATTTTTCTAGGAAGTAGTCTTAAAACTAGGTGAGGCCCTATTTCCTGTCCCTCTCCTCCACTGCCCAGTGCTCTGCACAAATGATTCCATGGTCTTGCTTCTTTATATTTGTTCTTGATTTTTCTGGGACCTTCCTTTTGGTCTGGTGATGTCACTGGCCAGCTCCTCCCATGTATCACTTCTGAAGCCTGCAAAGTGCTTAGGCTACTGATCCCCAGCAGGAAACCGGATTCATATACCTTCCCTTTCCTTAAGTCTTGGGAGGGGCTGTGCGGCCTTCAGCATCAGTAAATTTTTGCCAAGACCTGAGCTGTCAGTTTCCAGAGATCAGAGGCCAAGCATTTATGTATGTGTGTACACTGAGTGCATAGAATCAATTAATCAATAAGCACTCACAAAGCCCCGAAGATCCGAGTGGTTGGCTAAGGTCTAGAAACTTTAAGATCTGTATGGCCAAAAGAGACTTAAAGAAAATAATAATAGTAACAATAACAACGACAAAATAATAATAATCTGTTCTCAAAGCCATTCTTCATCCTTTCCCTGAGGGGCATGGGTGACCTGCAGATGAGGTTTCCCCAGCTCACTTGAGAGAGGACTTCCTGCTGGGGTCAGCCAGTAGGAAGCACTAGTGGGAGACTGGAGGGTGGGACAACCAGCCAGGGTGTTCATTCTCCTGCAGCAGTGTCTTGGCAATGGCTGTGTCTTGTCTATAGCTCCAGCTGTAGGTCCATTCTGTGGATCCAGAATCTGGGCTCCAGTAACACCACCTTTTCCTTCTCGTTTCCTGCTAGGTAGTGGATGACATCTTTCTGCCTAATCTATAGGTTGCATCCCTGTCCCCTATTTGACTTCTCAGCCTCTCCATCATGTCTGCATTCGGTTCCTCTGCTTTAAAGACTCACGGTGGTTTTGTCTTCTTGATTGGATGGAAGAGTTAAAACTTCCATGGTACCCAGTATGGGCCAGTGTTCTCAGCTCATTATAGAAATTAACTTACTCAAATCCACCATCTGAGGATCACATTTGACAGATTACATTTTACATTTACATTTTACAAAACTGAGACACAGAGAGTTTGACCTACCCTAAGTAACATCCCAAATCTGGATGCATATCAAAAATTTCCCAGAAAGCTAATTAAAAATAGAGAAGGTGATGGATGCAATCCTAGCTCTACTGAATCATATTCGCTGGTCCACAGGGCCCAGGAATCTGGATATTTAAAAGCTTCCCAGGTGATTTTGATTTTTTTTAAATTTTTATTTATTTATGATAGTCACAGAGAGAGAGAGGGTCAGAGACACAGGCAGAGGGAGAAGCAGGCTCCATGCACCGGGAGCCTGATGTGGGATTCGATCCCAGGTCTCCAGGATCGCGCCCTGGGCCAAAGGCAGGCGCCAAACCGCTGCGCCATCCAGGGATCCCTTCCCAGGTGATTTTGAAGCAACAAACCCAGCACTCCTCCGTGAACTGGTAGTCAGGAAACCGTGACCTTGTTTTGGTGATGAGGACACCTAGATCCAGAACAGGAAAGTGACCTGCCCACGGTTGCACAGCAAGCTCCATGGCAGACAAAAACACCGCCGAGGACAGCACTTCTGCTCTCTGCTCCTTCAAGGTCACGTGGCTGGTTCTAATGTTTGGACTTGTTTTCCCTAGGAGCCATCTGAAGCCACTTATTATTAGGAATGTTTTGGAAAACTCTGTATGAACAGACATATGTGCAGGATTGCTGAGCAGTTGATCAGAATTTGAAAAAGAAAAAAAAAGAGGCAGTTTAATCCATTTAATCTCTTATCATCAGTCCTTTCTGAATAATTTTGAAGAGTTCATGAATCCTTCCTCCATTCTACCTTCCCCATTCTGACCAAGACTGTGGTTAGACCAAGAGTCTATACTTTTTAACAGGGGTCTAAGGTTATCTGACAATTTGGAAACTATGATCAAAATCCAAAAATCCCAGAATCTAAATGGACCTCTAAAAAACCAACCCCATAAGGGCTCGATTTTTGTCTCCGCCCTGCACTCTATTGGTATACTCCCAGTACCAAGAGTGGCTGGCACTCAGGAGCTACTTAATAAATATTTATTGAATGACATTATAGTAATACTTTTTCTTGCATTTTGAAAACATTTTTTGTACAGTTATTCCCTGATCCCTGCAATGGACAGAATAGATATCAGCATCCTCATTTTACAGAAGATGAAACTGAGGGGCACCTGGGTGGCTCAGTGGTGGAAAGTCTGCCTTTGGCTCAGGTTGTGATCCTTGGGTCCTGGGATTGAGTCCTGCACTGAGCTCCCCACAGGGAGCCTGCTTCTCCCTCTGCCTGTGTCTCTGCCTCTCTCTTTGTGTCTCTCATGAATAAATAAACAAAATCTAGAAGAAGAAGAAGAAGAAGAAGGAGAAGGAGAAGGAGAAGGAGAAGGAGAAGGAGAAGGAGAAGAAGAAACTGAGTTCAGAGAGACTGGGTGACTTACCAGGTCACACAGCTAATGAGAAGTGTTAGAGCTCGCTCCTTGAAATTCTCCCTCCCAGCTCATGGTAATAAGGAGGAACACAAGTAGGAGGATGCAAATACGAATGGAGGATAAACTATCAGACTTCAGCTCAAATAACTTGATACGGGTAAGAAATTCTAGCATTCACTGGAGGAAGCTCAAAAATTCCAGAGGATACACAAATCTATCTCTGGACTCTGAACTTTACCTACTCATTAGTTCAAGCATCCCTTACTTGCCTGCTTCATTGCGGGTAGTAACTCACCCTTATTCCATATCATTAACTGCTGAATGCTTTGTGCACCTTATTCTATCATCTCTCTCCTGGATGACTGCAATAGCCTTCCGTAGTCTCCCTCCAACGTGTTTCCTGCACTACTGTCAGACTGATCATTTAAAACTGCCAAGTCTTGGGGGCACCTGCGTGGCTCAGTCAGTTAAGCATCTGACACTTGATTTCAGCTCAGGTCATGATCTCAGGATAGTGAGATTGAGCCCTGCATCAGGCTCTGTGCTCATCAGGGAGTCTGCTTCCTCCTTCTCCCTCTCCCTCTTCTTCGGCATCACCCTCAACCTCTAAAATAATCTTTTTTAAACTTAAATTAATTAACATATAATATATTATTGGTTTCAGAGGTAGAAGGCAGTGATTCATCGGTCTAATCTAACACGTAGTGCTCATTACATCACCTGGTTACCCCCACCCCTCCAGCGACCCTCAGTTTGCATCCTATGGTTAAGAGTCTCTTATGGTTTGTTTCCCTCTCTGATTTAATCTTGTTTTATTTTTTTTTCCTTTTTCCCCTGTGATACTCTGTTTTGTTTCTTAAATTCCACATATGAGTGAAATCATATGATAATTGTCTTTCTCTGATTGACTTATTTCCCTTAGCTAATATCCTCTAGTTCCATCCATGTCATTGCAAATGGCAAGATTGCATTTTTGATGGCTGAGTAGCATTCCACCGTGTGTGTGTGTGTGTGTGTGTGTGTGTACCAGATCTTATTTATCCATTCATCTGTTGATGGACATCTGGGCTCTTTCCATAGTTTAGCTATTGTGGACATTGCTGCTATAAACATTGGGGTGCTGGTGCCCCTTCGGATCACAGATCATTTGTATCTTGGGGTAAATCCCTGGTAGTGCAATTGCTGGGTGATAGGGTTCCTCAATTTTTTTTAAAAGATTTTATTTGTTTGTTTGTTTATTTATTTATGAGAGATGCAGAGAGAGAGGCAGAGACACAGGCAGAGGGAGAAGCAGGCTTCTCGCAGGGAGCCTGATGCAGGACTTGATCCCCAGACCAGGAACATGCCCTGAGCCGAAGGCAAATGCCCAACCGCTGAGCCACCCAGGCATCCCCGGTTCCTCAAAAAATTAACTGTTTTTTTTTGCAGCCTCCATTCCACCAACAATGTAAGAGTGTTCCCCTTTCTCCGCATCCCAGCCAACATCTCATTTCCTGAGTGGTTAATTTAAATAAATAAATCTTTAAAGAAAAAAAACCCTGCCATGTCTGATCACTTTGTTTCTCTGATTAAGATCCCCAAAGGCCTCCCCACTGTGCTCTGTCAAGATTCCACCAGGTCTAATCACCTCTTACCTCTCCATTATATTCAAGAAATATTGAGGGCCAAACACATGTCAGATGCTATTTTGGGCATTGGGCATGCAGCAGTAAATCAAATAAACAAGGTCCTTACTTTCATGGAGTTTATAATTTAAAAAAGTAGATAAGTAAACAAACAAGATAATTACAGACTATTAAAGGTGCTAAAATGGAAATAAAGTAACAAGATAGTCTCTGGGGAAGCCCATTTTTGATAGAATGGTCAGATGTTCTGAGGAAGCAACACTGAAGCTAAGGCCTGAGGGTTGAAAAGGAGCCAATCATGGAAAAGTGGGGAGAAAGTATTTCAGGCAGAAGGAACAGCATGTACAAAGGTCCTGAGGTAAGTAACTTCTAGACACCAGAAACAAAAAAGTCAATGTGGCTGAAGCAGAAGGAGTCAGCGAGAGAGAAATGAGGTAAGATTAGAGAAATAGGTGAGAACCAGATCACATAGGGCTCTGCAGTCATAGAAAGTGGTCCTTTATTCCAGAAAAAAAAGAAAGCTACTAAAGAATTTTAAGCAGAGGAGGAACATAGACTGATTTATATTTTGTAATAATCCTTCTAGCTGCTGTGTGAATGAACTGTGGGCAGGAGGAATAAAAGTAAGGGACAAGAGAGGAGGCTGGTGCTGGGTCCAGAAAAGAGATGATGAGCTTGCCTGGGACCATAGGGGAAGATGGAGTAGAGTGGTCAGATTCTTTTTTTTTTAAAATAAATTTTTTAAAAAATTTTTTTATTTATGATAGTCACAGAGAGAGGGAGAGAAAGAGAGACAGGCAGAGGGAGAAGCAGGCTCCATGCACCCGGAGCCCGATGTGGGATTCGATCCCGGGTCTCCAGGATCGCGCCCTGGGCCAAAGGCAGGCGCCAAACCGCTGCGCCACCCAGGGATCCCGAGTGGTCAGATTCTTGATAGAACTTTGGGGTGAAGTCAACAAGACTTGATGATAGATTGATTTTGAGGATGAAGGAAAGGAGGAGATGGTGCTACTTATGGAAATAGAATCAGGTGCAGGAGGAATCAAGAGTTCCATCTGGATTGTGAAGTTGGAGCTAGCCAGACACAGATGTTGAGTTCACCATGAACCACGGGCTTGGTTGGAGATACCATAGTGGGTATCTCCAAACAGATGATACTTAAACACATTGGATTAGCCCTGATGTGCTCTGGTATTTGAAGACTGGGCAGAGGAGGAGGCACTAAGAAAAGTGAAAGGAAAACCAGACGATTGAAGTCCAAAAATGAAAGAGTTTCAGAAAAGACGAAATCATCAGCTGGGTCAAGGCTGCTGGGAGGCCGTGAACAATGTGGTCAGAGAGATGTCCATTGAATTTGGCTGCTCGAGGTCTTTGGGAGCAAAGTTTCACTGGAAAATCAACCCAGAAACGAGATTAGATTAGACAGAAGAGTAAATTAGAGGTGAGGAAGCATGGATAGACAATTCTTTACAAGTTTTCCTTCATCGAGGGTGTAGCTACAGATGTGTGTGGAGTCAAGTGAGGGTTTACTTTATTTCTAGATAGAATTTACTAGAACAATGTTCTCCAAACTTTAGTCATTGAAGAATCATCTTTATTTCTGCCCCATCCTTACACCACGGGTGCTCTACACTTAAAATTAGTCTTAAAATTAATTCACTTTCAGGGTTGCCTGGATAGCTCAGCTGGTTAAGCGCCGACTTCTTATTTCAGCTCAGGTCATGATCTTGGGGTCCTGAGATTGAGCCCCGAGTTGGGCTTCCCATTCAGCACAGATCTGCTTGAGATTCTCTCTCTTGCCCCAACTCCTGCCCCGGACATCACTAAATAAATAAATAAATAAATTTTAAAAATCAACTCACTTCTATTTTTTTCTTTTTTTTTAAAGATTTTATTTATTTATTCATGAGAGACACAGAGAGAAAGAGAGGCAGAGACACAGGTAGAGGGAGAAGCAGGCTCTATGCAAGGAGCCCGATGTGGAACTCGATTCCAGGTCTCCAGGATCACACCCTGGGCCGAAGGCAGGTGCCAAACCGCTGAGCCACTGGGGCTGCCCTCACTTTTAATTTAAATTTGCTTGAAGCCTTTATTCTAAAAAAGCAATATTACAACATCACATGAGAAACCAATACACACTTGCCATAAATAAAAAATCAGTTCAAAGAAAATTAAACAATATGAGGGTGACTGGCTCAGTCAGTGGAGCATGCAGCTCTTAATCTTGGGGTTGTGAGTTCGAACCCCACATTCAGTGTAGAATTTACTTCATAAAAAAAAGAAAAAAATGTAAAACATGTCATATATCCATTTCAGCTGGGTATTATTGCCGGCTGGGGGCTGAGCCTAGGACTGGTTCTGTTTAAAAAGGGAAATCAGTAAGTGTTAGACATTGAAGACATATCAACATCAAAGTGAGACTTTCTCCTTGAAGGACTGAAAGAGAATTCCAGGGAATTTTTTTTTTGTCTATGTAATTTATTTATTTTTTAAGATTTTATTTATTCTCTCTCAGAGTGAGGCAGAGACACAGGCAGAGGGAGAAGCAGGCTCCATGCACTGGGAGCCCAACGTGGGATTCAATCCTGGGTCTCCAGGATCGTGCCCTGGGCCGAAGGCAGATGCTCAACCACCGAGCCACCCAGGAGTCCCGGTCTATGTGATTTAAAACCATCTAATACCAGGACTATACTCTGAGAAATAGTTCTTAGAACATTTCTTTTTTTTTTTAAATTGAGAAATAGATTGTATTATATCAAAAAAATTGAGAAATAAATTGTTTTAAAAAGATTTTATTTATTCATGAGAGACACAGAGAGAGGGGCAGAGACACAGGCAGAGAGAGAAGCAGGCTCCATGCAGGGAGCCCGATGTGGGACTCGATCCCAGGCCTCCAGGATCACACCCTGGGAGTCCAGTGTCAGCCTTTAAACATAACAAAGGGTGTGTCCTCATGGAATTAACAGTTTGCTGCTCATGATATCCCTGGTCCTAGCACAGTGCTAGTACATGATAGGTACTCTGTCTCTTCTTTTTTGGTTTATTTATATGTGTTTTTTTTTTTTTTTTTTTTTTTTTTTAGTTTTCTACACAGAGCATGTGTTATTTGTGAGTTAAAAACCCGTCTTATCCGGGGCTCCTGGCTGGCTCAGTTGGTAGAGCATGTGACACTTGATCCCGGGCTTGTGAGTTTGAGTCCCACATTGGGTGTAGAGATTACTTAAAAATACAATCTTACAAAAACAAAAACCAGTCTTATCCAAACTCCAATTTTCCAGAGTGTCTAACCCAGAACTTATCAATGAAAATCAGAAAGAACAACTTCAGGATCTCCCTTTGGGTGTAACACCCTGGCCTGAGAAGTGAGAAGGGTCCAAACAGGAGAATCCAGGAGCAGGTCTCCTGAGTCCCAGAGCCCAGGCCCCCACCTGCTAATCTGCACATTTTGTAGGTCTTTGCTCTCACACCCTCATACACAATAGTTAAGGACGCCAGAACCAATTCACTAAAACAGGGACAGCAAGACAAAACATCACCAATAAGTCTTTAAAAATTTAAAGAGCCTGATAAAATCCTCCATTTGGCATCTGCCACGGAAGGATATCGCCTCTGGCATGTGTCTCTGTTGTGTTGCCTTTTCCAGACACCTTCTGTACAAACACTCTTCCCCACGGCTTACCCTCAGCTGCTTTTAGGAGGGTGTCAGGGCCCTCTGCAGAGGAGTTGGAGGATTGAGAAACCCCTTATATTCAGTCAGGTGAACCTAATGAATTGATATTCTTCAAGCACGTTGAAGATCAAAGCCTGAGATCTGAAACTCTGGCAAGAATACAGCCAGCTGTGGGCATGGGTGGGCCCAAGCTGGGGGGCCCTGGAGAGCAGTACCAGGTGCTGTGCATACCCTGCTGAGCCTGCCTGTGATGAGACAGGTGTCAGGGCTGGCTGGAGAAGGCTAGCCCCCCACGCTACATGCAGGAAGGAAGAATTTGGAACCATTGTAATTAAATTAATTACAGGAATTTGAGGGATGAGGAAGATGAAAACATTCCCACCAAACCAAATTAACCAATGCTGGAGTTTCAGTGTTCGTTTTCTCCCAAAATGATGCAACTAGTGTCCTTTTTGTATAATAAGAAATAATAATATTGTGATTAAAGCAAAAATACTTGATTTCTACTTAGAAATCCATTCCCATCTTTACCTTCAAAGAGGCAAACACTCTGAGGTGGTTTATGTGCTCCTCCTTACATTTAAAAAATACTTTTGGGATCCCTGGGTGGCGCAGCGGTTTAGCGCCTGCCTTTGGCCCAGGGCACGATCCTGGAGACCCGGGATCGAATCCCACGTCGGGCTCCCGGTGCATGGAGCCTGCTTCTCCCTCTCCCTGTGTCTCTGCCTCTCTCTCTCTCTCTCTCTCTCTGTGTGACTATCATAAATAAATAAAAATTAAAAAAAATAAAAATAAAAAATACTTTTACATAATCATAATAGCCTGACAACTTGCTTTTTCTGTACAATCTTATTGTTAAGAACTGTCCAATTTGATATATATGATTTACTCCTTTACCACCTCCAGCACATACATGGACCACATTTTGTTGGTGGCCAAAACTTAATAGCGTTCCTCTCTACCAGAAAGGATCTCAAGTCCACTCTGTATATCAACCCCTTGAATTCTTCACCTAGGACGAAATAAGGATAAATAAAATTTCTCATCATTAACACAGCTGGTAAGTGGTAGGGTGTGGTTTGGGGCCCAATTCTAGGATGAAAGTTCAAGCTCTTACCCACTGTACCATCCAGCCTGCCTTTGGGTTGCTTCCCAAGTTTTGATCTTTCAGGCAAGTGGCCCCAGTATTGTATCAATTAGCTATTGCTGGGTAACGAACCATCCCCAAAACATAGTGGGTTAAAACAATAACGGCTATTTCTCATGATTCTGTGGGGTGACAAATGCTTCTTCTGATCTTACCTGGACTCGCTCAGTAGCTGTGGTCAGCAGGCAGCTTGGCTAATTGGCCTATGATGGCCTCAATCTGGAGCTTCAGTTGGGATTTTTGGCCTTCTCTTTCCAGCTGGACTTCTTCAGAAGGTGGTGGAAATGTTCCAAGAGAGTGAGAGCAGAAGCTGTAAGTTCTTGGCAACAGCCACTTCTGCTGCATTCTTTCTGTTCAAGAAAATCACAAGACCAGCTCTGATTCAAAGGGCTGGAAAATAGACCCCATCTTTGATGAGAGGGAATGCAAAGAATTTGTGGCCATCTTAAATCTACTAAAGTACTCATCCTTGTATACACCTCTGGTGTAAAGGAAGTGTGTGTCTCTAAAGTGTGTACCAAGAAGTAGAATTGCTGGAACTGAATTTTCCAACTTGGGTTTTTTAATTACTCAGTTTTTTTTTATTGCAATATAATTCACAGGCCATAAAATTAATCATCTTAAAGGGGTGAATTCAAGAGCTTTTAGGCTGTGCAACCATCATTCTTATTTAACTCCAGAACATTTTCATTAACCCAAAAAGAACCCCTAACTCAGTAATCAATCTCCATTTCTCTCCTCCTCAGCCCCTGGCAAACACCTGTAGATTTGACTTTTTTTTGTTTTGTTTTTTGTTTTTAAAGATTTTAAAACTTTTAAAGAGCGAGGCAGAGACACAGGCAGAGGGAGAAGCAGGCTCCCTACAGGGAGCCTGATGTGGGACTCGATCCCGGGTCTCCAGAATCAGGCCCTGGGCTGAAGGCAGCGCCAAACCGCTGAGCCACCAGGGCTGCCCAGATTTAACTATTTTGAACATTTCATATAAATGGAATCATACAATACATAGTGTTTTGTATCTGGCTTTTAAACTTAGCATAATGTTTTCAAGGTTCATGCACATGGTGGCATGTATCAGTACCTCATTCCTTTTTAATGGCTGAATAATATTCCACTGTATTGATTAACCACTTTCTGTTTATCCATTCATCAGCTGATGGATATTTATGTTGTTTCTACTTTTCAGCTCCTATGAATAATACTGCTGTGAACATTCACGCACAACTTTTTGTACAAACACACATTCTCAGTTCTCTGGTATATATATTTTAGAGTTGGGTCATATGGTAATTCTATGTTTAACTTTTCAAGGAAGTACCATACTAGTTTCCACAGTGGCTGAACCATTTTACATTTCTATCAACAAATTCATGTGGTTTCTAATTTCTCCAAATCTTTGCCAACACTTGCTTCTTTCCATTTTAAAAAAGTATAGCCATTCTAGTGGGTGTAAAGTGCTATTTCATCGCTGATTTTGATTTGCATTTCTCTAATGCCCAATGATGTCGAGAATTTTTTTAGTGTTCTTATTGGCTATTTGCATGCCTTCCTTGGAGAAAAGTATACTGAAATCCTTTGTCCACTTTTAAAATGGGTTGTCTTCTTATTGTTGAGTTGTAAGAGTTCTTTATATATTCCAGATAGTAGACTAGTCAAATATATGATGTCCAAATATTTTTGTCCCATTCTGTGGGTTGTCTTTTCTCTTTCTCAATAGCGTCCTTTAAAACACACAAGTTTTGGGACTCCTGGGTGGCTCAGAGGTTCAGTGTCTGCCTTTGGCTTGGGGCGTGATCCCAGAGTTCCGGGATCAAGTCCCACATCCGGCTTCCTGCATGGAGCCTGCTTCTCCCTCTGCCTGTCTCTGCCTCTCTCTCTCTCGGTCTCTCATGAATAAATAAATAAAACCTTTAAAAAATAAAACACGTTTTTATTTTGATAAAGTCCAATATATCTACTTTTTCTTTGATTGCTCATGCTTTTAGTGTCATATCCAAGAAATCATTACCTAATCCCAGGTTATGAAAATTTACACCTATGTTTTCTTCTAAAAGTTTTATAGTTTTAGGGGTGCCTGAGCAGCTCAGTTGGTTGGGAATCTGCCTTCAGCTTAGGGCATGATCCCAGGGTCCTGGGATGGAGCCCCATGTCAGACTCCCTTCTTGGTGGGGAGCCTGCTTCTCCCTCTTCCCTGCTTGTGCTCTCTCTCTCTATTTCAAATAAATAAGTAAAATCTTTAAAAATATGTAAGTTTTATATTTTAGCATTTATATGAAAGTCTTTTTTTTTTTTAAGATTTTATTTATTCATGAGAGACACACAGAAAGAGAGGCAGAGACACAGGCAGAGGGAGAAGCAGGCTCTACACAGGGAGCTCAATGTGGGACTCAGTCTCTGGACTCCGAGATCACGCCCTGAGCCAAAGGCAGACACTCAACTGCTGAACCACCCAGGCGTCCCTACATGAAGGTCTTTGACACAGTTATCGTTAATTCTTAAATATGGTGTGAGGTATGGTGATACAGTTTAATTCATTTTTAAATATGGATATCCAAAGGAATGTCCAGCATCATTCCTTTGGATATCCAATACGGTTTGCTGAAAAAAACTGTTCTTTCCCTAGTGGGTAGTCTTGGGATCACTGTTGAAAATCAATTGGCGGGATCCCTGGGTGGCGCAGCGGTTTGGCGCCTGCCTTTGGCCCAGGGCGTGATCCTGGAGACCCGGGATCGAATCCCACATCGGGCTCCCGGTGCATGGAGCCTGCTTCTCCCTCTGCCTGTGTCTCTGCCTCTCTCTCTCTCTGTGTGACTATCATAAATAAATAAACAAAAAATTAACAAAAGAGGCAACCTTAAAAAAAAAAAAGAAAAGAAAATCAATTGGCTACCATGATAATATCAAATAATAAGAATAATAGCCAGCATCCCTGCCTTGTTCCTAGTTTGGAAATAGTTCTATCATTTCATCTTTATGTATGCTGTTTGATATGTGTATTATCAGACACAAAAATTTCTCTTTAATTCGGGTTTACTAATGTTTAATCATAAATGATTATTGAATTTTATCGCCTACTTTTTCCTGCAGTTATTGAGATGATCACATTTTTCTCCTTTAACCATACCATGTTAATACCATGTGGTGTATTACATTTATAGATTTTCTGTTGTTGAAATGCCTCTTCATTCCTGGGACAACCAATTGCAATTATTTTCTATTCTGAGTTCCTTTTCTAGCTCCCTGTCTTAGATTATGCTTTGGAGGGTCAATGTCATTTCCTGTTCTGGGTCCTCATCAAAAACTCCAGTTTCTTAGTTGGAATGTTCTCTTAGAGCTTCCGGAAGCTTGGATTTGCTCATTAGTGATTGGTGGGGGTGGCCAAGAGGCTCCAGGGCAGAGCCCAGTGCTTTGGGCTGTGTATTTGTCAAGAGGAGCCTGATGAAAGTCAGGTGCAGAGCACGTAGCAGCTTTCCAAAGTCACCTACTTTGGTCTTTAAGCAGCAGATTCAAATTCTCTGTCCTTGTCTGTAAAGTTTATTCTGTCTCATAAAAATTTTTCTGGCGAAAAGTATAACTTTTATCATTTCATGTTCTGAACACTTCCTATAAGCCAGGCACTGTGCTCCATGATTTATTATATACATTATTAAAAATGATGTTAGCTATCATTGACTGATCCTTTAGCCAGGTGTAGGCACTGTGCTAATTGTTCTAGCAGTATTTCATTTAATCCCCTTATCCTCCCTGTGGGGTAGGTATTATCATCTCTAATTTACAGAAAATGAAACTAAGGCCAAGAGAGGCTAACTCGCCATTGGTCGTAAGACAGATTCAAGGTTCAAATTCAGGTTTGTCTCATTGCAGAGCCTATGCCCTTAGCCACTGCTATACATGCTATGCATAATTAACTTTGTCAGCCCAAGCTCCCATGACCAGTATTAAGTACTGACAGCTCCGTGTGACCAGAGCATGACCGAGCATTGCCAAGCGTGATTGGCTGGGGTCATTTGTGGTCTGATTGGTCTCAGTGTCAGGCTGTGATACATGCTCACATGAGGTGTTCTGCAGTAACAGACCCTTAGGGAAACTGTGGTGTGCTTTTCTTTTTCAGCTTTTAAGAAATAATAGCTTTATTTATGATGCAATTAATCTACCATAAAATTTCCCAATTTAAAGTGCACAATTTTCTGTATATTCACAGACTTGAACAACCATCACCATAATCAATTTTAGAATATGTTCATCACCCCCAAAAATACACCCAGAAGCTCTTTATCCATTAGTAGTCTTCACTTCCTCCCAAACTTCTCACCACCAGGCAACCGATCTGCAGAATATGGATTTGCCTTTTCTGGATATTTCATCTAAATGGAATCATACTTTATGTATGATCGACTTATCCATGTTGTAGCATATACCAGTACTTTCTTATTCCTTTTTCTTTTCTTTTTTTTTTTTTAAGATTTTATTTATTTATTCATGAAAGGCACACACACACACAGAGAGGCAGAGACACAGAAGAGAAGCAGGCTCCATGCAGGAAGCCCATTGTGGGACTTGATCCCAGGACTCCAGGATCACGCCCTGGGCCGAAGGCAGGAGCCAAATCGCTGAGCCACCCAGGGATCCCCTCTTTTTATTTTCAAGTAATATTCCATTGTATCGATACACCACATTTTGTTTTTCCATTCATCAGTTGATGGACATTTGGGTTGTTTCTACTTTTTGGCTATTGATCTCACAACCCTGAGATCACGACCTAAGCCAAAACCAAGAGCTGGTCACTTAACTGACTGTGCCACCCAGGAGCCCTGGAAGAGCTTCTTTATATAGCAAAGGCCAAGAACAGAAGCGGCATGGCTCCTTGAAGTCTGGGCTTGAAACTCCTGCTCCACTTCTACATTCTGTTGGTCAAAGCAAGTCACATGGCCACCCGAGATTCAAGAGGTGGGGACAGGCTCCACAGCTTAATGGGAAGAGCAACAATGTCATATTGTAAAAGGCGTTTGTGAAATGATGTGAAGAATTATTGTGAACATCTTTGCAAATGATCTACTATGTAATGCATTACAGACTATATATATATATATTTTTTTTATTTATTTATTTTTTTACAGACTATATTCTTGATAGGAAAAGCACTTCTGTTTCCGCTACACAGTGATGAAAACTGAATTGTCTGTTTACCATTTTATATATCTGATTAATGGAAGAATTTTCCGTAGACTAATTTCTGCTTTTCTACATTTGAAATCTTGTCTCTCCACCACCATACACTTTTGATGTGGGTGCCATAGGATTTGTTCACGTTGCAATAGGATCTTTGGGCTTGCAACTTCAGCGCACAACATTGGGTAGCAATGGTATTTCTGAAACCATTACTACACCAGGAAAGCTAGCAATAATTTAAGTATACATGGAAGTTACTACAAACCATATAAACATATCTCACTAAATTCAAACTAAATGTATCCCTAATTCAACTTCCTCTTACTGACTAAATTCCAAAAATGCCCAGGTCTTTGCCAATGCTACTCTACAGAAGGGAAAGTATAAGTGAAGGAAAATCAGAATGGAAAGTGATATAGGGGATCCCTGGGTGGCTCAGCGGTTTGGCGCCTGCCTTTGGCCCAGGGCGCGATCCTGGAGTCCCGGGATCGAGTCCCGCGTCAGGCTCCTGACATGGAGCCTGCTTCTCCCTCCTCCTATGTCTCTGTCTCTCTCTCTCTCTCTGTGTCTATCATAAATAAATAAATAAATCTTAAAAAAAAGAGAAAGGGATAGATAAATTGGATAATCACCAATTATAGTTAAAATATCTTATCTTTGTAAATTTTTTAAAACATATGACCACATGAACACACTGCTAAGGCCCTTGCCTAGGTCTTAGGAGAAGTTTGTGTTAGTGGGCCTGAACTCAAGTTTCATTAGTTTTTTGGCAAACACTTGTGGTAGATGGGATAGTAGCTCTCCCCTGCCCCCCAAATTTTCATATTCTAATCCCTGGAACCTGTGAACACAATATGTTACCTTTCAAGGCAGAAGAGACTTTGTAGATGTGATTAAATTGAGGATATTGAGAAGGCAAGATTATCCCGAATTATCTGGTCTGCCTAATGTAATCACAAGGGTCCTTATTTGTGGAAGAGTAAGGAGCAGAGATAGAGAAGAAGATGGGGCACCTGGGTGACTCGGTTGGTTCAATGTCTGCCTTCAGCTCAGGCCATGATCTTGGGGTCCTGGGATCGAGACCCACATCAGGCCCTCTGCTCAAGGGGAAGCCTGCTTCTCCCTCTCCCTCTGCCTGCTACTCCCCCTGCTTGTGCTCTCTTTCTCTCTCTCTCTGTCAAATAAATAAAATCCTTTAAAATTTTTTTTAAAAAGAGAAGGAGATGTGATGCCATTTGAAGAAGACTCAATCAACCATTGTTGGCTTTGAAGATGGAAGGAAACCATGGCTGAGCTGAGGTAGGACAAGTTTATTGAGAGAAGAGAGATTAAGAAACTGAAAGATTTTTCTAAATAGCTTTATTGAGATATACTTCACATACCATATTATTCACCTGCTGAAAGTATATAATTTACTGGCTTTTAGTATATTTACAGAGTTGCACATTCATCACTAAAATCAATTTTAAAAATTTCATTACTCTTAAAAGAAACCCATACCCTTTACCATCAGTCCCTATTTATCCACATCCCCAGCCCTAGGCAAACAGTAATCCGATTTCTGTCTCTATGGATTTATCTCTTGGTATTTCATATCAATGGAATCTTATAATATGTGGTGTTTTCGGCCTGGCTCCTTTCATTGAGCATATTTTCAAAGGTCATCCTCTTTGTTGACAATAGAATGCCTAAAAATTATGATTCTTGGTATCAGAGAGCAGGCCAGTGATCCAGAAATTAAAACCTTCAGGGAATGAGGAGTGACCCTGTGTCTGTAGATATCTGTCATAAAGAGGGGAAGAAGCTGTATGATCTAATGAAATGAGAGTCAAAGTCAGCTCAAATAAAGAGAGGTTTACTCTGGGGCATCCAGGGAAAGAAGATGATAAGGCTGGCTATTAGGAAACAGAACCAGAAAGTCAGGAACCAAGGTTGTGCTGTCAGAGTCACCAGGCACTACCATTTCTGTCTCTCCTCTTGGTGGCCCTTCCCTTGACCTCACCTGACCCAACATGGCCTCCATAGCTCCAACACTACCTGGCCTTTCCTTTCGTGCACACTAACTGACTTCATCTCTGGGTCCTAAATTTTTAGGACAGGGAGCTTGATTGGTTCAGCCTGGCCTGAGAGTTGGTGTCTCCTTGCATCTGTTGTCTACCCTCCCTTCAATCAGCCATGACCTAAGTGGTGGAGTCATGAGACACAACAACAGCTGAGACAGTGAGCTGAGATCCTCTCAGAACTAGATGTGGCTGAAGAGAAAAGGGGCAGCCTCACTGGCTCCCCCAGGAAGCACAAATACCGAAAAAGGAAGCAGGGCAGCTGTGCTCAGGGCAGCTGGCAAAGCTGAGGTGGACCTCAGTTCTCCATGCTGCCTGTGGATTGCCCCAGCCAAGGGAGTAGTTTCTGGCTATTCCACACCTCCCCATCTGTCCTGGTAATAAACCCTCATCAATCCCACAAGGACATCTGAGCAGGCAGGATTCTTCCTTGCTGTCCAAAAAAGCCTAACTAATATGCTCTCCTTTCACAAACCAGTGCCAGGGAATTTGTTGAGACCTCTTTCTCATTTCTTCTTTTTTTTTTTTAATTTTTAATTTATTTATGATAGTCACACAGAGAGAGAGAGGCAGAGACACAGGCAGAGGGAGAAGCAGGCTCCATGCACCGGGAGCCCGACATGGGATTCGATCCCAGGTCTCCAGGATCACGCCCTGGGCCAAAGGCAGGCGCTAAACCGCTGCGCCACCCAGGGATCCCCTTCTTTCTCATTTCACCAAAATTTCCAGGAGAAAGAAATTTTGTCAAAATAGGTCAGCTCCCACCACAAGCCTACTAAAGCTCCTGAGTTAATTCTTATGGTGAAGACAGAAAGAGAGGAAAATAAGAGCAAAGAAAAGGAGTCTCCAGGACTCTCGGAATTAAGGGGGGCATGAGCATAATTTTATTTTTTTAGAAAGTATTATGATAAAAAAATATACAACTCCAGCTGATCTAGCTTTCCATGTAGAAGAAGGGAAATAGCCAACTTCAGTCCACCCTAGCCATCATGTCCCAACTATAGGACGGAAGCAACTGAGATGTGTGAAGTTTGTAGTCCAGAGGCACAGGTTCACAAAAAGACTAAGATCTAATCACAGAACTATAGAACACTTCTCTCCCAACACCCACCTGCCATATTACAGCCTATTTTTACGTCAGTTCTTTTTACAGAGTACAAACTCCTCAGCTTTGCCAGAGGACATGTCCAGCTACAAAAAAAAAAAAAAAAAAAAAAAAAAAAAAAAAAATTACACTAAAAGGCAAAAATATAAGTTGAAGAGACAGAGCAAGCATCGGAACCAGACTCAAAGGGGTGCCTGGATGGCTCAGTTGGTTAGACATCTGCCTTTGGTTCAGGTCAGGGTCCCAGGCCCTGGGATCAAGCCCCACATTGGGAAAAGCTGAGCAGGGAGACTCCTTCTCCCTCTCTCTGCTGCTCCCTTGTTTGTGCTCTCTTTCTTGCTTTCTCTATAAGAAAGAAAGAAAGAAAAAGAAAGAAAGAAAAGAAAAGAAAAGAAAAGAAAGAAAGAAAGAAAGAAAGAAAGAAAGAAAGAAAGAAAGAAAGAAAGAAAGAAAGAAAGTCTTAAAGAAAAAGAACCAGACTCAGATATGGCATGGATGTTGGAAGTATCAGGCCAGGAATTTGTCACAACTAAAATTAATATGCTAACAACTTTAATGGAAAAGTAAACAGCATGCAAAAAGAGATGACATAAGCAGAGAGCTAGAAATTCTAAGAAAGAACCAAAAAGAAATGTTAGAGATCAAAAACACTGTAGCAGAAATGAAGAAATGAGGAATGCCTTTTTTTTTTTAATTTTTAAATTTATTTATGATAGTCACACAGAGAAAGAGGCAGAGACACAGGCAGAGGGAGAAGCAGGCTCCATGCACCGGGAGCCTGACATGGGATTCGATCCCGGGTTTCCAGGATCGCGCCCTGGGCCAAAAGCAGGTGCCAAACCGCTGCGCCACCCAGGGATCCCTGAGGAGTGCCTTTGACGGCTTATTAGTAGACTGGACACAGCTGAGAAAAGACTCTCTGAGCTTGAAGACATTTCAGTAGAAACTTCTAAATCTAAAAGAAAACATAAAGGTGCATGGGTGCCTCAGTCAGTTAAGCATTTGACTCTTGGTTTTAGACTGGGTCATGATCTTGGGATCATGAGGCTGAGCCCTGTGTTGGGCTCTGTGCTCAGCAGAGTCTACTTGGGATTTTCTCTCTCCCACTCTCTCCTCCTCTACCCTCCCCTTCCCTCCAGCTCATGTGCTATCTGTTAAATAAATAAATAAATAAACAAACAAATAAATAAATAAATAAAAATCTATTAGGAAAATATATTTTAAAAGAAGGAAAATTATATAGATTAGAAGCCCAGATCTACATAAAGAAAGAAAGAGCATCAAAGAAGGAATAAGTGAATGTAAAATATAGAACACTTCTCTCCCAACACCTACCTGCCATATTACAGCCTATTTACATCAGTTTCTTTTACCTATTCTTTTTTTTTTTTTTTTAAGATTTTATTTATTCATGAGAGACACACAAAGAGAGGAAGAGACTTAGGCACAAAGAGAAGCAGGCTCTCTGCAGGGAGCCTGATGCAGGACTCAATCCCTGGACCCCAGGATCACGACCTGAGCCAAAGGCAGACAGATGCTCAACCACTGAGCCACCCAGGTGCCTCTCTTTTTCTTATTCTTAATTGATCTACAGATGAGAGTTTGTTCAAAATAATAAATAGCAACAATGTATTTGTGTGTGTGTGTTTTAAGAATTTATTTATTTATTCATGAGAGACAGAGAGAGAGAGAGGCAGAGGGAGAGGCAGGCTCCATGCAGGAGCCCGACGTGGGACTCGACCCCGGGTCTCCAGGATCATGCCCTGGGCTGAAGGCGGTGCTAAACTGCTGAGCCACCAGGGCTGCCCTATTTGTGTATGTTTATGTATATGCCAAATAAATAACATCAATGATACAAGGAACAAGAGAGAGAATTAAGATTATTTTGTTATGGGGGCTGGGCTAAATGGGTGATGGGTATTAAGGAGGGCACTTGGGACACCTGGGTGGCTCAGAGGTTGAGAGTCTCTGTTTGGCCCAGGGCGTGATCCTTGAGTCCTGAGATTGAGTCCTACATCGGGCTCCCTGCATGGAGTCTGCTTCTCCCTCTGCCTGTGTCTCTGCCTCTCTCTCTGTGTCTCTCGTGAATAAATAAATAAAATCTTTAAAAAAAAAAAAAAAAAGAGGGCACTTGTTATGATGAGCACTGGATGTTGTATGTAAGTGATGAATCACTGAATTCTACTCTAGAAACCAATATTGCAGGGCACCTGAGTGGTTTAGTCAGTTAAATGTCTGCCTTCGGCTCAGGTCATGATCCCAGGGTCCTGGGATAGAACTCGGCATTGGGGTCCTTACTCAGCAGGAATCCTGCTTCTCTCTCTCCCTCTGCCTGCTGCTCCCCCTGCTTGTGCTCTCTTTCTCAGTCAAATATATAAATAAAATTAAAAAAAAAAAAACCAATACCAATATATAAATAAAATTAAATAAAATAAAACCCAATACATTGTATATCAACTACCTAAAATTTAGTAAAAAATAAGACTAGTGATTTTTTAAAAAATATTGTCATTATTATAAGGTATTTGTACAACCTATAAAGCAGTATGGTGTTATATGAAGGTCAACTTGGATTAGGTATAAATGTGTATTACAAACTCAAGGGCAACTACTAAAAAAAAGTAAACTAATATGCCAAGAAAAGGGGATCCCTGGGTGGCTCAGGGGTTTAGCGCCTGCCTTCGGCCCAGGGGGTGATCTTAGAGTCTGTGGATTGAGTCCCACATCCGGCTCCCTGCATGGAGCCTGCTTCTCCCTCTGCCTCTGCCTCTGTCTCTCTCTCTCTCTCTTTGTGTCTCTCATGAATAAATAAATTAAATCTTTTAAAAAAATAATATGCCAAGAAAGGGGAGAAAATGAAATTATATAAAATGCTCAATAAAATCCACAAAGACCGAAAAAGAGTGGAAGACAAAAATAAGAACAAAGAACAAAGAGAGCGGGCAGCCCCAGTGGCCCAGTGGTTTGGCGCTGCCTTTGGCCCAGGGCGTGATCCCGAGATCCCGGGATTGAGTCCTATGTCGGGCTTCCTACATGGAGCCTGCTTCTCCCTCTGCCTGTGTCTCTGCTTCTCTCTCTCTGTGTCTATCATGAATAAATAAATAAAATCTTAAAAAAAAAAAAAGGACAAAGAGAGCAAATACAAAACAGTAGCAAATATGGCAGATTACTCCAACTATATCAATAATTACTTGGAACATCAATGGGCTAAATGTACCAATTAAAAGTCAGATTGTTGGAGAGTATCATAAAACAAGATCCAACTCTATATATCATCTATGGGAACCCTCCTTTAAATATAAAGACATATATAAATTAAAAGTAAATGGATGGCTGGGGTGCCTCGGTGGCTCAGTCCATTAAGTATCTGTCTTCAGCTTAGATCATGATCTGAGGGATTGAGCCCCACACTGTCAGGCTCCCTGCTCAGTGGAAAATCTGCTTCTCCCTCTGCCCCCTCCTCCTGCTCCTCCTCTCTCTCACTTACTCTCTTTCTCAAATAAATAAAATATTTTTTTAAAAAAACATTAAAAAAAAGTACATGGATGGGGAAATATGTACTATGCTAATACTAATTAAAAGAAAGAGTAGCTATATTAACTTAAGACAGAGTAGACTTCAGAGCAAAAAAAAAATATTCAGGGATGGTGTATCCACTCTGGAAGACAGTATGGAGATTTGTAAAAAAGTTAAAATAGAACTACTTTATGACCCAGCAATTATACTACTAGGTATTTATCCAAAGGATACAAAAAATACTCATTCAAAGGGGAATGTGCACCCCAATGTTTATAGCAGCACTATCAACAATAGCCAAATTATGGAAAGAGCCCAAATGTCCATCGACTGATGAATGGAAAAAGAAGTGGTATATATACACAGCAGAATATTACTCAGCCATCAAAAGAAGGAAATCTTGCCATTTGCAATGATGTGAATGGAACTGGAATGTATTATGCTAAGTGAAATAAATCAATCAAGACAAATACCGTATGATTTCACTCATATGTGAAATTTAAGAAACAAAACAGATGAACACAGTAGAAGAGAAGGAAAAAGAAAACAAGATAAAAACTGAGAGGGAGGCAAACCATAAGAGACTGTTAACTATAGAGAACACACTGAGGGTTGATGGAGGGGAGAAGAGTGGGGGGGATGGACTAAATGGGTGACGGACACTAAGGAAGTATGTTTTGTGATGAGCACTGGGTGTTATAAGTAAGTGATAAATCACTAAATTTTTAAGATTTTATTTATTTATTTACAGAGTGTGCATGAGCGTGAGCGAGGGGAGGGTGAGGAAGGAGGAGAATCTTAGCAGACTCCACATTGAGCATGGAGCCCAATGCAGGGCTCAATCCCATGACCTTGAGATCATGACCTAAGCCAAAATTAAGAGTCAGATGAACTTTATGGTCAACTAATATTCGATAAAGGAGGAAAGACTATCCATTGGAAGAAAGTCTCTTCAATAAATGGTGCTGGGAAAATTGGACATCCACATGCAGAAGAATGAAACTAGACCACTCTCTTTCACCATACACAAAGATAAACTCAAAATGGATGAAAGATCTAAATGTGAGACAAGATTCCATCAAAATCCTAGAGGAGAACACAGGCAACACCCTTTTTGAACTCGGCCACAGTAACTTCTTGCAAGATACATCCAAGAAGGCAAAAGAAACAAAAGCAAAAATGAACTATTGGGACTTCATCCAATAGTTCCAAAGAGAAGAAGCTTTTGCACAGCAAAGGATACAGTCAACAAAACTCAAAGACAACCTACAGAATGGGAGAAGATATTTGCAAATGACGTATCAGATAAAGGGCTAGTTTCCAAGATCTATAAAGAACTTATTAAACTCAACAGCAAAGAAACAAACAATCCAATCATGAAATGGGCAAAAGACATGAACAGAAATCTCACAGAGGAAGACATAGACATGGCCAACACGCACATGAGAAAATGCTCTGCATCACTTGCCATCAGGGAAATACAAATCAAAACCACAATGAGATACCACCTCACACCAGTGAGAATGGGGAAAATTAACAAGACAGGAAACCACAAATGTTGGAGAGGATGCGGAGAAAAGGGAACCCTCTTACACTGTTGGTGGGAATGTGAACTGGTGCAGCCACTCTGGAAAACTGTGTGGAGGTTCCTCAAAGAGTTAAAAATAGACCTGCCCTACGACCCAGCAATTGCACTGTTGGGGATTTATCCCAAAGATACAGATGCAATGAAACGCTGGGACACCTGCACCCCGATGTTTCTAGCAGCAATGTCCACAATAGCCAAACTGTGGAAGGAGCCTCGGTGTCCATCGAAAGATGAATGGATAAAGAAGATGTGGTTTATGTATACAATGGAATATTACTCAGCCATTAGAAATGACAAATACCCACCATTTGCTTCGATGTGGATGGAACTGGAGGGTATTATTCTGAGTGAAGTAAGTCAATTGGAGAAGGACAAACAGTGTATGTTCTCATTCATTTGGGGAATATAAATAATAGTGAAAGGGAATATAAGGGAAGGGAGAAGATGTGTGGGAAATATCAGAAAGGGAGACAGAACATAAAGACTCCTAACTCTGGGACACGAACTAGGGGTGGTGGAAGGGGAGGAGGGCGGGGGGTGGGGGTGAATGGGTGACGGGCACTGAGGGGGGCACTTGACGGGATGAGCACTGGATGTTATTCTGTATGTTGGTAAATTGAACACCAATAAAAAATAAATCTATTAATAAAAAAAAGAGATTCCCAGTCAACTGAGCCAACCAGGTGCTCCATGATCACTAAATTCTACTCCTAAAACCAATACTATACTATATGTTCACTAACTTGAATTTAAATAAAATATTGGAAGGAAAGAAATACAACAAAACAAAAGTATTGGAGAAAATAAACACACAAGAAAAGCTGGCATTCTAGAATTCTATACCTACTGAATATTCCTGGAAAAAAATGAAGGCAAAATAAAAATATACAAAGATATTGAGATATACGAAGAATGAATTCATCACTAGTAAACCTGAACTACAAGAAATGTTAAAGAATATATTTTAGAAAAAAATTCATGGTTTTATGAACAAGCAACATTAATATATTGATTAAGACTGGAGAATCTGGGGACAGACTCCATTACTCTCTAACTGTGTGACTTTGGGCAAGTAACAACTTTATGTTTCATTTTTCTCATAAGTTGCAGATAATGATGGAATCTAACTTAAAGGGTGGTTGTGAAGATTAAATCATGTGATGTATGTGTTGCATGTGTGTATATGCACACATGTGTGCACAACACTGGCATAATAAAAGTAATATAACTGTTAAAAAAAAGTTTTCTTTTTTTTAAAGTTTTCAAGTATAAAGAGAGGCACTGCATAATGATAAAGGGGTTACTTCCTCAAGAAGAAAGAACAATCCTTATCATATAGATGTCTAACAACAGCATCAAAATATGTGAGGCAATAACTCATAAAACTTCAGGGAGAAATAGATGAATCCAATATTATAGTTGAGGACTTCAACACTCCTCTAACAGAAGTGGACAGACCCAACAGTCAGAAAATCAGTCAGTACACAACTGAACTCAACATCACCATCCATCAACTGGTATAATGGACATCTATAGACCACTCTATCCAACGTCTATAGCATTATTAAGCTCACATGAAACATTCATCAAAGTGGGCTACATCTGGACTGTAAAACACACCTTAACAAATTTAAAAGCATAGAAATCATACTATGTCTGCTTTCAGACCATATGGAATTAAAATGAGATATCAGCAACAAAGAGATAGCTGAAAAAGTCTCCAAGACTTGGGGATTAAACAACATACTTCTAGAGAACAAAGAAGAAGAGAAGTCAAAGAAGAAATCTCAAGATAAATTTAAAATATTTTGACTAAATGAAAACACAACTTATCAAAATTTGTGGGATGGAGCAAAAGTAATGCTTACAGGGAAATTTATAGTATTGAATGATGTATTAGAAAAGAAGAAAGATTTAAAACCAATCATAAAA
Source organism: Canis lupus dingo (assembly GCF_003254725.2). Lineage (NCBI taxonomy): Eukaryota > Metazoa > Chordata > Mammalia > Carnivora > Canidae > Canis > Canis lupus. The sequence continues at coordinate 80,940,403 of NC_064247.1, forward strand.
AAAAACAATCATTTAAGCTTCCATCCTAAGAAACTAGAAAAATAGGTACACCTGGATGGCTCAGCAGTTTAATGTCTGCCTTTGGCTCAGGTCCTGATCCTGGGATCCGGGATCGAGTTCCACATCAGGCTCTCCGTGGGGAGCCTGCTTCTCCCTCTGCTTGTGTCTCTGTCTCTCTCTCTCTCTCTGTGTCTCTCTTGAATGAATAAATAAAATCTTAAAAAAAAAAACCTAGAAAAATAAAAGATAATTTTAAATCCAATATAAGGAGAAGAGGGACGCCTGGATGGCTCAGTGGTTGGGCTCTGCTTTCTGCTCTGGGTGTGATCCTGGAGTTTGGGGATCGAGCTCCACATCAGGCTCCCTGAGGGGAGCCTGGTTCTCCCTCTGCCTGTGTCTCTGCCTCTCTCTCTCTGTGTCTCTCATGAATAATCAAATAAAATCTTTAAAAAAAATAAAGAGAAGAAAAGAAACAATAAAAATGAGAGTAGAAATCATGACATTGCAAACAGGAAATTAAAAAGAAAATCAATAAAAGCAAAAGCTGTTTTTTTTTTTTTTCAAGATCAATAAAATCAATAAGCCTATAGCCAGGTTAACTAAGAAAAAGAGAGAGGGGGATCCCTGGGTGGCTCAGCAGTTTAGCACCTGCCTTTGGCCCAGGGCGTGATCCTGGAGTCTCGGGATTGAGTCCCACGTCGGGCTCCCTGCATGGAGCCTGCTTCTCCCTCTGCCTGTGTCTCTGTCTCTCTCTGTGTGTCTGTCATGAATAAATCAATAAAATCTTTAAAATAATAATAAATAAATGCATAAAAAGCACTTGACAAAATTCAACATCCATTAATGACAAAAATTCTCAGTAAACTAGAAATAGGGGTGAACTTCCTCAACTGCATAAATAGTATCTACAAAACACCTGCGGCGGGACACCTGGGTGGCTCAGTGGTTGGGCACCTGCCTTTGGCTCAGGGCGTGATCCTGGGGTCCCGAGATCAAGTCCTGCATCGGGCTTCCCGCAAGGAGCATGCTTCTCCCTCTGCCTATGTCTCTGCCTTTCTCTCTCAGTCTGTCTCTCATGAATAAATAAATATTTTTAAAAAATGACACCTGTAGCTAACATCTTAGTGGTAAGAAACTTAAAGCTTCACCATTAAGATCATGAATAAGGCAAGATGTCCCTTCCTACTATTTCTTTTCAACATCATACTGGAAGTCCTAACTAATGCAATAAGATGAGAAAAGGAAATAAAAAGGGTACAGATTGGGAAGAGAGAAATAAAACTGTGTTTCTTCACAGAGGACATGATTAAGCAGAAAATCAGAAAGAATCAACAAAAAACATCCTGGAACTACATGATTAATAGCAAGGCTTCAGGATATAAGGTTTATATATATATATTATATATATGTAAAAGATAGAAGAAGATATATATATATATATATATATATATATATATATAATATTTGCTTTCCTATGTATTGGCAATGAACAGGTAAAATTTGAAATTAAATACATAATACTATTTAAGTTAGCACTCCCCAAAATAAAATACTTAGATACAAATCTAGCAAAATATGTACAAGATCTGTATAAAGAAAACTACAACATTTTGATAAAAGAAATCAAAGAACTAAATAAATGAAGAGATATTCCATGTTCCTGGATAGGAAAACTCAATATTTTCAAAGGTGTCAGTTTTTCCCAACTTGATCTATAGATTCAATGAAGTCCCAATCAAAATCCCAGCAAGTTATACTTGTGGATACTGACAAACTGATTCTAAAGCTTATATGGAGGAGCAAAATGAGACAGAGAAACTGAAGGAGCCCCATCAAAGACTGCTTTCTTGGTGCCTCTACTCTTGCTAGGACCTACACCCCTGCTCTACACATGCCTGTTGGTAGAAATAATGTATGTCCTCCTTGTAGAGGTCAAGGAGCTAATGATTTCTTTGGAGTCTTCCAGCACAAGAGATAACATTTAAGGAGTGACTGGTCAAGGTCCTCATTTTCCAAGACCACATACTCACAAGACCCCCAGCTCCAGGGCCTAAGTGGCTTATGGAGGAGACCTAAACACTTTGATTTAACCATTCCTAGATACTTGAGAAGATACATCACTGGACCACAATCCTCAATAAAAACTCCAGATCCAGAGCAAAGACGAGGCTCTTTCCTTTCTGAGTCTTCTGGACACTCTGGCCCTATCTGGCCTTTCTATATATCTTTAATAATTTCTGCTCTCACTTCCTCTTGGCTTGGATTAGATTTCTATTCTGGGTGAAGCCAAGAACTTTTAGCTAGTCCTGGAGGAGCCCCTCTGGGTTTCAGACCCAACCAACCTGCACCAAAAAGACCCAGAAGAGTCAAGACAATATTTAAGAAGAAGACCAAAGTTGGAGAATTGATACTATCTGATTTTAAGACTTAATACAGTAATCAAGACAGTGTGATATCAGCAAAAGCATGGACAAATACAGCGATAGAACAGAATAGAGAGCCCATAAACAGACCCACATAAATATAGTCCATTGATCTTTGCCAAAGAAGGAAAGGCAACAACTGGTGCTGGGACAATTGGACCTCCATATGTAAAAAAATAAAAATAAAAATGGATATAAACACAGGCTTTATTTATACCTTTCACCAGAATTAATTAAAAATGCATCACAGACCTAAGGGTAAAATGTAAAACTGTAAGACCCTCATAGAAGATAACACAGGAGGAAATCTGAATGACCTTGGGTTTGGCAATGACTTTCTAGATAGAACACCAAAGCCATGATCCATGAAAGAAAGAGTTGATAAACTAGACTTCATTAAAATTAAAAAGTTGTGCTCTGTGAAAAAGTCCTTGAAGAAAATGAAAAGACAAGTCACAGACTGTATTTGCAAAAGGCATATCTGATAAAGAACTGTTTACCCAAAATATACAAAAATTCAACAAGAAAAGACCTGAGAAGATATACTGATGGGAAATAAGCATATTAAAAGATGCTTCACATCCTGCCATCAGGAAAATGCAAAATTTTTTGTAAAGATTTTATTTATTTGAGAGAGAGTGTGTGTGTGTGTGTGTGTGAGAGAGAGAGAGAGAGAGAAAGTGGGGGGAAGAGCAGAGGGAGATGGAGAAGCAGACTGCCTGATGATCAAGCCCTGAGCCCAACCAAGGCAGATGCCTAATGGACTGAACCGCCCACACGTCCCAGAAATGCAAATTAAAACAACAAGATAGGGATCCCTGGGTGGCGCAGCGGTTTGGTGCCTGCCTTTGGCCCAGGGCGCGATCCTGAAGACCGGGGATCGAGTCCCACATCGGGCTCCCGGTGCATGGAGCCTGCTTCTCCCTCTGCCTGTGTCTCTGCCTCTCTCTCTCTCTCTCTGTGTGACTAACATAAATAAATAAAAAAATTAATAAAAAAATAAAACAGCAAGATAACACTACACACCCATGAGAATGACAGGAAGGCAGAATGCTGATAATATCAAATGCTGAAAAGGATGTGGAGTCACAGAAGGAAGTCTCATTCATGTGGATGGAACGCTAACTGCAAGGGAGCATGGGAAGTGTAGCATTTAGCTTTCCTACATTTCCAACTAGAAGAGGGTGGAATGAGCCAGTTGGAGAAAGCCAATGTACTACGTCCTCCAGAGGTGACATCATATTACACTCCCAGCAGTACAGAATGTAACAACTCTTTGAACTTTACCAATCTAACACATGAAAAACAGTACCTTATTGTTTCAATGGGCATTTACCTCATGATGGGAGAGGTTGAGTGTCCTCTCTGATAAGCCATCACAATGTGCATCTCTGTGAATAGAATCCAATGCGAATGCTGCTCCCCCTCTGGAGTTGTGTAATATGGCTACATACCTTTTGGATTTCCTTTTGTGAATTCTCCATGTACTTTGCCCACATACTGGTTTTCTTTTTTCATAATATATTTAACCAGAAACACATGGGGCCTGAGCATGTGGCATTTCAATACCACAATTTTCCAAACCTAAACCTTACTAGTTTGATGGTTAATTTTGTGTTAACTTGAGCCCTCACATAGCTGGTCAAATATTACTTCTAGATGTGTCTCTAAATGTGTTTCTGGAAGATATTAGTATTTATATCAGTAGACTGAGTAAAGAAGACTGTCCTCACCAATGGTGGACATTATTGAATTCATTGAGAGCCTGAATAGAACAAAACACAGAGAAAGGGTGAATTTGCTTTCTGCTTAAGCTGGAGACATCCATCTTCTCCTGCTTTCAGATATCTGCCCTCCTGGTTCTCAGGCCTCTGGACTCAAACTGGGACTTATACCATTGCCTCTCTCACACTTCCCAGGCCATTGGGTTAGAACTGGAACCACATCACCAGCTTTCCTGGGCCGCAGTTCACAGAGAGCTGACTGTGGGGTTTCTTAGCTCCATAAATGCATGAGCCAATCCCTCATAATAAATCTCGTTCTAGGGCCACTTGAGCGACTCAGTCAGTTAAACATCTGACTCTTGAGCTCAGCTCAGGTCTTGATCTCAGGATCTTGAATTCAAGCCGTGCATTGGGCTTCATGCCCAGCATGGAGTTTACTTAAAAAAAAAAAAAAAAAGGGGGGGATCCCTGGGTGGCTCAGCGGTTTGGCACCTGCCTTTGGCCCAGGGCGCGATCCTGGAGTCCCGGGATCGAGTCCCACGTTGGGCTCCTGGCATGGAGCCTGCTCCTCCCTCCTCCTGTGTCTCTGCCTCTCTCTCTCTCTCTATCATAAGTAAATAAATAAATATTAAAAAAGAGAGAGAGAGAGAGAGAAACCTTGTTCTATTGGTTATGTTTCTCTAGAGAATTCTAGCTAATATGCCCAGTGACCCAACAACTTTTTTTTCCCCTCTGGGTCATCTCCCCCTACAAAGCGTGGTCCCAGGGAAGGGTAGGGAGGGATAGCCTCACCTCAGAATGTCACAAGCATTTCAAGTTCTGGAGCTCTAGAGCTCTGAAGTTAAATTGTAGTCAAAGTGCTTCCCCAGCACCAGTTTACGCAAAATTCTAGTTTGCTTCCTGGCTGCTGCAGATTTAATTATGAATCGTGCTAGATGGATGGATGAGAACACAGTGTGCCCAGTGAGCTGGGCGGCCATTCCTGCCTGCTGGGTTTGTGTTCTTGTGGTTTATAATGTCTTCTTGGGTGAATAATAACCTCGAGTTCATGCCAGGCCTTTAGGTCTTTGCTGATGACCTATAGAGGCTGGAAGCCTGAGATCTTAAATTCAACAGCAAGCTTTTTAAGCCTGGTCAATCAATCAGGCCACATAGAGCCACAGAAAGTACAAGCTGCTGATGCAGAAGGACCTAAGTACTCAGAGGAACTCACCACTTGCCTGGAAGTGTGGGGTTGAATTTTTTTATTTTCTCTTGAAAATGCCCAGTTGCTAGGGGGCTTCAGGTGCTCAGTGGCAGGGCCAGCTAGTAAGAAGTATACTTAGGGTTTTTCTCTAAGTTCTGATCTGAACTTAGAGAAATTCCATCTTTTTTTTTTTTTAATTTAAAGATTTTGTTTACTTATTTGAGAGAGAGAGAGAGAGAGAAAGAAAGACAGAGGGAGAAGCAGGCTCCCCACAAGGAGCCCAAGTGGGACTCAATCCCGGATCCCAGGATCAGGACCTGAGCCAAAGGCAGATGCTCAACCACTGAGCCATCCAGGCATCCCATCTTTTCCTTTTTTTTTTTTTTTTTTAAAACCAAATCCTATAATTAGATATTCATTCCTTTGGCTTAAACCTTCCCCCAGTAACCCAGTACTCCCTTCTGACTTACTCATTATTTTCCACTTGGTCAGGCTCAAAGTGTCCTCGTTATTCTTAATCCCTTCATGTCTTCTTCCCTTCCTCTTTTCCCTCATCCAATTAATCATGAAGGGTCCTTGATTATTCCTTCTGAATATCTCTGGGGAAGGCTTACTGGAGTAGTAAGAGTACTAGTTGTGTGACCTTGAGCTAGTGATTGGAACTCTCTCTGAGCCTTAGTTTCTTTACCTATAAAGTGAAACTGACAACATCCTCCCTCACAGGGTTTTTTGTAAGGATAAAAATAATACATGGTTATTTAAAAAAAAAAATACACCCACATAGAACACCGTTTCCCCCAGAAGCCTCTTTGACTATTGTCAAGCTTAGAGATTCATAAGATTCTTAGTATATATTATATTTGAAAAGGCACACACAAATAATACATGGTTTTATAAAAATGAGATTGTATTCCATATTTTGAAAAAAGCAATGTGGCCCTTTCCTTTCTTTTCCCTCCTCCACAACCCTAATTCAGATCCTTATTCATTTCTGTGACAGCTTCTTAACTTCTTAACCAGCTCCCCTGCCTTCCAGCCCACTTGCAATTTCCCCCTCTCCAAGGCATCCAGCTCCTCACTGCTGCTGCTCAGGCTAATTTTTCTAAAATCCTCTTCAGATTGTGACCTCTTCACGCTCAAAAACTTTCTATGGCTCCTATTGTCTTTGAGTATTGAGTCCAACTCCTGGCAATGAAGGCTCTCCTAAATTGGCCCAAACCTAGCCAGTTCCCCAGAGCCCACTGTGTGCCAGCCTGAGGTGTGGCTCAGGGATGGGGATTTAGCAATGAATAAGACTTAGTCTTCATCATCCTAGTGGGAAGTCAAACAGATGAACAGACATTTTCTATAATACGTGGTAAATGATAGGATAAAGGTAATCCCAGGGAGCTACAGCATCTTCCGGAAGCATTCACCTTTCTGGTCATGTCCTCAATTCCCTCTCATCCAAATCCTCCCTATTCTGTATCCCACATATCCTGGCAACTCTATCTTTACCCTCAGGTGAACAGGGCCTAGTGACTCAGATAAGGGCACCTGCCACACATTATTCCATTCATTTGTTGGGCCACTGCTAAGACTGCATTCTCTTCAAGAGCATCAACAGTAGAATGGATAAATCAATTGATACAGTCACTCAGTGGAACTGTGCTCAGCAATGAGATGAATGGGCTACAAGGACGTGCAGTAATATGGATAAGTCTCACAGACCTAATGCTGAGTGAGAGAATCCAGATACAGAAGGGTACATAGCATTATGACTCCATTTACATAAATCTAAGTATAGGCAAAACTAGTCTCTGGTGTTAGAAGTCAGGATACAGAGGCCTCACGAAACAATGCTTCTTCCTCTTGTGTGTGATGTGTTCTATTGTTTCTTTTTGTTCTATTCCTTTTATTTTTTTTAAGACTTATTTATTTATTCATGAAAGACAGAGATAGAGAGACAGAGACACAGGCAGAGGGAGAAGCAGGCTCCCCATAGGGAACCCGATGTGGGACTCAATCCCGGATCCCGGATCCCAGGATCACGCCCTGAGGCGAGGGCCAAGCTCAAGGGCTGAGCCACCTAGGCATCCCTCTTTCGTTTTTAGGTGCTGGTCATCACCCACTGAACTGACCTGATAAAGGATCAAAACCCACAATTTGAAGCACCCACTACTCTTTTATCTCCATTAGAAAAGGCCAACTAAGGGCAGCCTGGGTGGCTCAGCGGTTTAGCGCCGCCTTCAGCCCAGGGCCTAATCCTGGAGACCCCAGATCGAGTCCCGCATGGGCTCCCTGCATGGAGCCTGCTTCTCCCTCTGCCTGTGTCTCTGCCTCCCTCTCTCTCTGTGTCTCTCATGAATAAATAAATAAAATCTTAAAAAAAAAGAAAAAGAAAAGGCCAACTAAGTAGTCTTCCTTCAACCCCACTTTTCCCTTGAGTTCCTGCCTTCTAGCATGCTTCCCCTTCACAAAAGAGCTTCTGCCCACAGATCACTCCCTCTCTCCTCCTTTCTTCATTCCGCACTGGCTAACTTTGGCTTATCTGTTGCATTGAATCATTGTAGCAAACAACAACCTCCATGTTGCCAATCCAGAGGTCACTGCTCTGCTAGCTTTGACTTTGCTTCCCAGTGTCATTAGCCTCTCTTGGCATCTGTCATGGTTAATTTTATGAGTTAACTTGGCTAGGCCAATGGTGCCCAGATATTTGGCCAAACATAATTCTGTGTGTTTCTGTGAGAGTGTTTTTGGATGAGCTTTGCATTTAAATCAGTGGACTTTGAGTAAAGCAGATTGCTCTCCATAATTTAGATGGCCCCCATCCCATCAGTTAAAGGCCTGAATAAAACAAATGGCTGATCTCCTCTGAGCAAGAGGAAATTCTGCTATCAGACCACCTTTGGATTTCATGCACAACACTGGCTCCTCCTGGTTTGCCAGCAGACTGCCTTTGGACTTGAACTGCAAATCTTTCCTGTGTCTCCAGCCAACTGGTTCTTCCACCAGACTTTGGACTCACCAAGGCTTTGCTATTGTGTGAGCCAATTCCTTAAGAGAAATCTCTTTCTATGTATATTCACATCCTATTGGTTCAATTTCTCTGAAGAACCTTGACTAACACAGTATCTAACTCTGCACCCCCTCATCTGCTCCTCATTCACTAGCCTCTGAGGCAATTTTGATTTATTTAATAAATACAAATAAGGTTTAATAAATACACAATATTTATAAATTGAATTATTATTCTCTCTTTAAAGAACCCATTTCCCTGGGTGGGGAAAGAGGGTCTCTTTCTTTTCTTTTCTTTTTTTTTTTTTTTAAGTAGGCTACCCACCCAGAGTGGAGCTCAATGTGGGGCTTGAACTCATGACCCTGAGGTCAAGACTTGAGCTGAGATCAAGAGTCAGACACTTAACCGACTGAGGCCCTCAGGTATCCCTCCATCGTTAGGTTTCTGAAAGTCCAACTTCTGCCTCCAGTAGATTCACAAGACAGATTTCTGGACTCTACTTTATACTTTCTACATTTTGTTAATTGACTGAATGCCTGCCATTTACTAGCTGTGAGATCTTAAGCAAATTATTTACCTCTCTGCCTCAGTCTTCCCATTTATCGAGTTAGGACAACAGGGGCACTTGGCTGGCTCAGTTGGTAGAGCATGCAACTCTTAATCTCAGGGTCATGAATTCAAGCCCCACATTGAGCATGGACCTACTAAAATAAAATAAAATAAAATAAAATAAAATAAAATAAAATAAAAAATACATTATATAGACTAAGGACAATAGAAGGACCTACTCCATGAAGTTGTTGTGAGGATTGAATTAAAATGCTCAGCACACAGTAACCATTAAATAGATGTTTGCTAAGTGTCTTCTTTCCTCTGGAATACTGGAGGAACCACCTCCCACTCTGTCCTTTCTCTAAGTGTTGTATTGGTTAGCTATTACTGTATAATAAACCACTCCAAAACTCAATGGCTTGAAACAATTGCTCATGACTCTATGGGCCAGCAGGGTAATTCTGCTGAGCTGAGCAGGCTCACCTAATCTCTACCAGGCCCATTCATGTATCTACAGGCAGCCAGTAGGCTGCCGGTGGCTGTTAGGTCTAGGATGGCCTCATTCACATAATGGCTTTTGGGTACGTGGCTTTTGGGTACGTGGCAGGGGTGACTGGGTCACGATACTCCAACAGTCTAGCCTGGGCCTGTTTCCATGGAAGGGACAGTGTGCCAAGAGAAAGAGCAGAAGTAGGCAAGGTTTTCTGGGGCCTAGATGTGGTACACTGTCACTTCCACTGCACTCCAAGTCTGGTCTAGATTCAAGGGCTGCAGAATAGACTCCACCTTTTATTTTAGATGGAGGACTGCAAAGTCATATTATGAAGGATGAGGACACAGGGAAGGGTCAGGATGGTCAGTTTTGAGATCCAACTACCATTCGACATTGGTGTCTCATGTGGGGAGTTCAGAATACACACATTACTTGAAGTAGCAGGAATCTCACTTCCTAGTTTTGAGGCCAGATCAAACTGGATTTGAATGCCAGCTCCATTAACTACTGGCAAGGTCTTTGGGATTTGCTCTATGTCCTCGAGCTTCAGTTTCCTCAAAGTTTAAACAAAGTTATGCAGGGAAGGAGCTGATCACACTCAGTGTTCCCAGTGCATGCAGAGCAAATATTCAACAAACAGGGATCATATCCTACCTCTGCTTCCCAAGGCTGAGGAGATGGAAACCAGGCTAAGCAAGACTGTGATTTCAGATGGGGAACCATGACATGGCAATTACAGAGTAAGAGCTTAATTATAGTTCTTTGGGGAAAAAAAGTGAGGAATGCAATCTGGTGGGCAGAGGGAAGGGGACTGGGAGGGAAAGGCAATCAGAGTGGGGGGAGAGAGAGAGAAGGAAGACTAAAAGGAAAAGCAGAGCCATTGGGAAGGCATCTCCCCTCATCCTCTAAAAAAATATTCATGATTTTTTAAAAAAGATTTTATTTATTTATTCATGAGAGACAGAGAGAGAGAAGCAGAGACACAGGCAGAGGGAAAAGCAGGCTCCATGCAGGGAGCTCGATGTGGGACTCGATCCCAGGTCTCCAGGATCATGCCCTGGGCTAAAGGCACAGGCCAAACTGCTGCGCCACCCAGGGGTCCCTATTTATGATATTTTTATTTCATGTTTTGTTGCTCTGGTTACAAAATTAGTGTGTGCTCACTTTAAGGAGTTTAAAAAATGCGCTGAGGGCATGATGCTAAATCAAATAAGTCAGAGAAGGACAAATACCATGTGATCTCACTTATACGTGGAATCTAAAAACAAAAATGACAAAAACGAACTCGTACATATGGGGAACACACAGGTGGAAGTCAGAGATGGGGCAGGCAAAATGAGTGAAGAGAGTCAAAAGATACAGGCTTTCAGTTATAAGGTAGGTAAGTCTTGGCTGTAATGAACATCATGATAACTATGGTTAATACTGTACTGTATATTTGAAAGGTGCTAAGGGAGTACATCTTAAAAGTGCTCATCACAAGGAAAAAATTGTAACTACGTATGGTGATGGATGTGAACTGGTCTTATTTTGGTGATCACTGCACACTATGTACAAATATTGAATCATTATGTTGCACACCTGAAACTAATATAATGTTATATGTCAATTATATCCCAATAAAAAAAGATATTGACTATTTCACCCCTAATCCCACCAATCAGACATAGTGGCTGATATTTACATAAGTCTCAGGACATGAGCCCACACTGTCACAAATGCTTTATACTCCAGTGACTCATGTGACTCCCCCGTGAGTAGGCTATCCCCACAGCACAGGGGAGGGGTGGAAAAGGGACACAGAGAATGTAACTCACCCAGGGTGTCATGTCTAGTAAATAGCAGTGTGGATTCAATCCAAGCTACCTAGGGCCAGAGGTCGTGCATGTCACCGCTGGGTCATATTACCACCTGGACACAGCTCATGCTTGGTATACTGCCCTCCATTTTCTGTTCCTTTCAGGAAAGCATGCCACTATTTTATTACTTTCAGAAGGCTATTTGAAAAAGCTTGTCTTTCTCCAATTTTGTTTTTTAGTTCTATTCCCAGAAGTATTAGTTTATGTGCCTGTCTTCCCCTCCCTGTCTTCTTTAGTAATTTGTAATTTTGGTATAATTTCAAACTTACAGAAAAGTTGCAAGAATAGCACAATAAACTCCCAGAAACTCGTCTATCTGTATTAACCGGTTGTTTACCATATGCATTAATCATTTTCTCCTTCTGTATAAATATTCATATGGGTGTGTGCATTTTTCCAAACAATCTGAGATTAAATAGGAGACATCATGCCCTTTAACCCCTAAATACCTCAGTGTGAATTTCCTAAGAGATTCCCATCCATAACCACAGACCAATTAGCAAACTTAGGGCATTTAGTATTGCAACAGTACTATTATTAACGGTAATAATCTATAGTCCATATTTAAATCAATCAGCTTTCTCTCTCTATATATATAATTTTTCCCCAGGCCAGTATCTAAACTGGGATCTTAATTTGCATGTAGTTGTCATATTATTTTATTTTATTTTATTTTATTTTATTTTATTTTATTTTTTTTTTTAAATTTTTTATTTATTTATGATAGTCACAGAGAGAGAAAGAGAGAGAGGCAGAGACATAGGCAGAGGGAGAAGCAGGCTCCATGCACCGGGAGCCCGATGTGGGATTCGATCCTGGGTCTCCAGGATCGCGCCCTGGGCCAAAGGCAGGCGCCAAACCGCTGCGCCACCCAGGGATCCCTTATTTTATTTTATTATTTTTTAGTTGTCATATCATTTTAAAGTCCTTTTTTTTTTTTTTTTTAAAGATTTTATTTATTTATTCATGAGAGAGAGAGAGGCAGAGACACAGGCAGAGGGAGAAGCAGGCCCCATGCACCGGGAGCCCAATGTGGGACTCGATCCCGGGTCTCCAGGATCGCGCCCTGGGCCAAAGGCAGGCGCTAAACCGCTGCGCCACCCAGGGATCCCCATTTTAAAGTCCTTTAAAGGAGAATAGTGTCTCAGACTTTTTCTATCTTGACCTTGACATTTCTTATTATACAGTCCAGTTATTTTATAAAATGTGCCTCAATTTAGGTTCCTTCCATTCTTTTTCTATGAAAACATATATAGACATACTTTAAAAATTAGTATTATATAGTAGTGCTATGTTTAAGTAAATGGAATAACTTACCCAAGGGTTTTAGGAGAGTAAGTGGCAGAGTAAGAATTGAAACTCAGTTCTGCATGACCCCCAAAGCCAGCCTAATTAACTTTATACTATACCGTAGGCTGAAGTCAGTCCTAGTTCTTCAAAGATATGAGGAAATGAGAGCTCAGAGACGTCAAAGGACTTTTCAAAGATCACACAGCAGCTCTTTCACTAACAAGCCAAGGGTGGGGCGCAGACTTCTGTGCCCTCCAGTCTGGGCCTTTCTCACTTCATCCTACTGTGACACGAATCCCACTCAGTGACTTTACCAACAGATACCATACAGAAAGGGAATAATTGAATGCCTTTTAGGGTCAACCTAATTTTTTTTTTTTTTTTTTTTTACTTCTAGGAAATATTCCCAATGACTCCTAACAGTGGCTAACACTTACTGAGCATTTGCTTTGTGCCAAGTAATGTTTTAAGCACTATATTTCTATTAACACATTTGGATCCTTAGAACAAAAAATAACATGGGTGCCATTATCATGACTATCATCACCTTCATTTTATATATGGGGAAACTGAGGCACCAGGCCATGAAGCAGTTTGCCTAAAGTCACATAGCAGGTGTTAGATTCTGGATTCATATCCAGTAAGGTAGCTTTGAGGCTTGTGCTTTAACTGCTACCCTGTGCTGCTTCTTGCTTCAGAGGATGTTCATGCAGTATGATTTATAATATGGAAAAATGGAAAACAAGCTATGTGTCCAACAGAGTGCTGATAGATAAATTATGGTGTACTTTTTTGATACTCTGAAATCATTAAATATAATGCTGGGGCAGAACTTTCAATGATGTAGAAAAAGTGTTCACAACTATTTATTTACTTATTTATTTTTAAAGATTTTATTTATTTATTCATGAGAGACACAGAGAGAGGCAGAGACACAGGCAGAGGAAGAAGCAGGCTCCATGCAGGGAGCCCGACGTGGGACTCGATCCCGGGTCCCCAGGATCAGGCCCTAAGCTGAAGGCAGTGCTAAACCGCTGAGCCACCGGGGCGGCCCTGAAATCTGTATTTTTAACAGATGCCACAAACAACTTTTATGATCAGCCAAGTCTGGGAAACAGCAGGTTCTGAGGGGATGGAAAGAGTGTGGACTTGCTCCCTGAAGCAGCTGGGAGCAGCTGGGAATGTCAAGTAACTCCACGTGCAAATCAGCATTTACCAAGCTCAGCATGTTCCTACAATATTAATTGTTACAAAAGTCCTAAGAGATAGAGATTCTTTTTTTTTTTTTTTTTTTTTTTTTTTTGTTCTTTAAAGTAGGCTCCATGCCTAGGGTGGAGTTCAAAATAGGGCTTGAGGGGATCCCTGGGTGGCGCAGTGGTTTAGCGCCTGCCTTTGGCCCAGGGCGCGATCCTGGAGACCCGGGATCGAGTCCCACGTCAGGCTCCCGGTGCATGGAGCCTGCTTCTCCCTCTGCCTGTGTCTCTGCCTCTCTCTCTCTCTCTCTCTCTCTCTCTGTGTGTGACTATCATAAATAAATAAAAAAAAAATTAAAAAAACAAAACAAAACAAAATAAGGCTTGAACTCAGGACCCTGAGATCAAGACCTGAGCTTTAATCAAGAGTCGGATGCTTAACTGACACCCTGCCATCCCCGAAGCAGAGATTATTGTCTCAGTTTTACAGATGGGCAACCTGAAGATCAGAGAGTTAAGTGACTTGCCTTAGGTCATAGATAGCAAGATATCCAGGCATCTCTGATTTCTAAAGTCTTCAGAACTGCCCTAAACTGACTGGTCAGAACACTCACCTCTCCATCCATTAGGCGAGATCCTCCACGAGGCAGGTGACTATCACTGTGCTCATTGCTTTACAGTTTTCAGAGCCCTCTTAAAACACAGCTTTAGGGGTGTCTCGGTGGCTCAGTCAGTTAAGCATCTGCCTGCCTTCGGCTAGACAGGTTCTGACTAATTCATGATGATCTCAGGGTCCTGGGATGGGGTCTTGCATCAGGCTCCCTGCTCAGTGGGAAGTCGGCTTCTCCCTCTGCCCCTCCCCCTCACTTGTGATCTCTCTCATGCTCTCTCTCAGATAAATAAATAAAATCTTTTTAAAAACCCACAGATTGGGATCCCTGGGTGGCGCAGCGGTTTGGCGCCTGCCTTTGGCCCAGAGCGCGATCCTGGAGACCCAGGATCGAATCCCACGTCCGGCTCCCGGTGCATGGAGCCTGCTTCTCCCTCTGCCTGTGTCTCTGCCTCTCTCTCTCTCTGTGTGACTATCATAAATAAATAAAAATAAAAAAAAAATAAAAAAAAATAAAAACCCACAGATTAATTAAGATATACTTTACATATAGGGGCACCTGGGTGGCTCAGTGATTGAGCATCTGCCTTCGGCTCAGGTAGTGATCCCCGGGTCCTGGGATCGAGTCCCACATCGGGCTCCCTGCGTGGAGCCTGCTTTTCCCTCTGCCTATGTCTCTGCCTCTCTCTGTGTCTCTCATAAATAAATAAATAAATAAATAAATAAATAAATAAATAAATAAATAAAATCTTTTTAAAAAAAAGACATATTTTACATATAAAATTTGTCCATGTGAAGCATGCTGGTTCTTAATATATTCACTTAGTTGGGTGACCATGACCATGATCAATTTTGGAACATTTCCATCATCCCACACAGAAATCTCACGTCCATTTACAGTTACTCTCATTTCCTCTCCAGCCCCTGATAATCACTAACCTATTTCCTTCGTGGATTTGCCTATTCTGGAATTTCATATAAATGCAGTCATACCATACATGGCCTTTTTATGCATGGCTTCTTTCACTTAACATTGTTTTTGGGTTTGTCATCCTTGAGGCACATATCTATTGCTTGAACTTCATTACTTTTTATGGTTAAGTAATACTCCATTTTATGGATATATTACATTTTATTTGTCTTTAGTTGATGGACGTTTGGGCCATTTCTACTCTTTGGCTATTTTGAGTAATGCTGCTTCAAACATCTGTGTACAGGTTTTTCATTTCTCCCAAATACACACCTAGGAGTGGAATTGCTGGGTCATTCAGTGACTCTACATTTAATCATTTGAGGAACCCTCAGAATATTTTCCAAAGTGGCTGTGCCATTTTACCTTTCTACTGGCAGTGTATAAGAGATCCTTTCAGAACACTTTTATAAGTACAAACTTGGTTAATCCCCACAACAACCCCAGAGATAGGCATCTTTACTTGTATCTTCCTGATGAAGACACTGAGGGGCAGAGAGAGGATGTGACTTCTCAGAAGACACCATCTATGAGGGTTGGGCTCCAACCCTGGCACTGCCATTTTTCCTTTAAGAAGCCAGATTTTGGGGCCAATTCAGTGGGTTCTAGGTCTCTAAGAGGTGATGGGTAATGGGCAGAGAGAAATAATCTGTGGTGCAAAGCCTTGGAATAGAGATGGAGCCATCAAAGCCACTTCTGTTTGTGTTTTAATAGGCGACAGCTGGAGCCAGGTTCTGACTAATTAATGACGATCAAAGTACTCTGAAAAGATGGAGTGCTCTGCAAACGCCAACCATGAATTATTCACAGCTGGTCTTCTTAACTGGCGGGGAGGAACAAGGTGCCCTCACTGCCTCCTCATCTTGCATGAGTCTGAGCCCTCCTGCAGGACTCGGTTTCTCAGTCCAGAAAATGGGGCCGTGAGCTCTCATTCCTTTCCTGGCAGAGCGGGGCTGCCGACCTGAGTCCCGCTCCCATCAAGGCAGTACATACCCCAGCTGTCTCCACCAAACAATAAATAATTAATAATAACAACACAAATCCATAGTTTAGGGGTTGGCAAATATTTTCTATAAAAGACCAGATGGTAAATATTTTAGGCTTTGCAAGCCTGTCACTTTACTCAATTCTACCATTGTAGCTCAAAAGCACCACAGATGACACACAAAGAAATGATGCGGTGTCCAATGAAACTTTATTAGTGGTCATTGAAATTTGATGTCTATGTAATTTTCATATGTTACAAAGTATCGTTCTCCTTTTGATTTCCCCCCAGCCATTTAAAAATATAAGAACCCTTCTTAGTTCCTGGACTGTATAAAACAGGTGTTGTCTCAAAGTGTGACATATAATTACTATTTTATCAATGTCACTCCTATCTCCAAAATGTGATATAATTACTATTTGAGCAACTCCATTCCTATCTCCAAAGAAATGAAAACATGTCCATAGAAATTGTGTACATCAAGGTGTAAAGCTGCACCACTAGCAACAGCCAAAAAGTAGGAGAAAAACACACTTGTCCATCAACTAATGAGCAGAGAAACAAAATATGGTCTATTCATGCAATGGAATATTGTTCAGCTGTAAAAAGGAATAAGTTTTATATGTGCTATGACATGGATGAGCCTTGAAAACATGCTAAGTGAAGGACAAAGGGCACACTGTATGATCACACAGAGAGGAAATGCCTGTAGTGACAGCATAGGAGCTGTTGCCCAGGGCTGAGGGGGTGAGGAGCCTGGGGGTGACAGCATAGGCTCTCCTTTGGGGTGATAGAATGTTCTAAAACTGTGGGGATGGTACTACAACTCTGTGAATATACTAAAATCCACTGAAATGTACGTTTTAAATGGGTGAACTGTGTGGGTAGGGGATTAGATCGTGATAAGGCTGTGAAAAAGGAGGTGCACTGTGGTGTGCTGACCTGACATGGGCAGCCCGTGTTTGTTTATCCTCTCACAAAGCACCTTTCCTCGCACTGTCACAAACAGCCAGGCATTAATAGCTTCAACCTTGGAGAAAGCCAAAGCTCAAGAAGGGAGTGACTTGTTGACAGGTGATGTGTGAGCAGAATGCAGGTCTTTAAACTCCCTCTGCAGCACTCACTGCAGCACAGACCTTCCCACAGTTACGTTCAGAGCCTAGGTAGTCATCCCTCCAAGCCCCAGGGGAGAGGAGATGATAGGAGCAGACTCCTCCCCGGACCTCACCCTCCCTGCTCTCATTCCTTCCCTTCCCAGCACTACTGAGCAGAGCTCTCCTCCTTATGCCTCACTCAGGGTGCTGGGAAGGGAGGGGGAACAGGCAGGCTTCTCCAGAAATCTGGGTTCCCTATGACATATCTAGGGCTCAGGAGGGGTGAGGAACGGGTCTGACTTTGTAGAGCTGATATCTGACCTCTGATTTCCTTGATATGAATGAAAAGAGAGAGGGTTTCGGGCTAGGGTAGGATCTGAGGTAAACAAAGCTCCATCCTATTCCCGATTCTCTTCCCCACAATGCTCCTTACCCCAACATCTCCTGGCGTTATTTCCAAAGGCCTCAACCACTACAAGGAGGGTAGGGTAGAGAATCCTCTTAAAAAATTAATTGTAGAAAAATCAGGAAACAAAGATAAATAGGCATCATTTTGGTCTCACTCCCCAGGAGCAAATATGCTGGTAACCTTGGGGATATTTTGTGGTGGCTCTGGAGCCAGCTGCCTGGGTTCAAATCCTGGGTTCATCACTTATCATCTGTGTAACTCTGGGCAGTTCATTTCACCTCTCTTGACCTATTCCTTTTCTTTTCTTTTCTTCTTTTCTTTTCTTTCTTTTTCTTTCTTTTTTTAAGATTTCATTGACTTATTTATTAGAGCATGAAAGCGAGAAAGATCACAGAGGGAGAGGGAGAAGCAGACTCGCTGCTGAGTGGAGAGCCCGATGTGGGGCTCAATCTCAGGACCCTGAGATCATGACTTGAGCTGAAGGCGGACACTTCACCAATTGAGCCACCTAGGCATTCTGTTGACCTCAGTTTCTTCACCTGGAAAACTAACTAATGGGAATAACAACAGCACCTACCCAAATTGTGTGAGAATTAAGTGTGAAGCTGTAAATCACTAAAAACAGTACATGGCCCCAGTACATTAATGCATTTTCCCAGCATTTTTTACTCACATATGTATTTTCCTTACAAAAAGGAGATCATTCGGGATCCACTATTTTATAATGTGGATCTTTTCCCCCATCTTAAGTGAATTATTAAAATTTTTCCGTAGCATTAGAAATCCTATAGAATATCTTTTTTTTAATAAAGATTTTATTTATTTATTCACGAGAGACACACACACAGAGAGAGGCAAAGACATAGACAGAAGGAGAAGCGGGCTCCATGCAGGGAGCCTGATGTGGAACTCAATCCTGGGATTCCAGGATTACACCCTGAGCCAAAGGCAGACCTCAACTGCTGAGCCCCCCAGGCATCCCCTATAAAATATCTTTCTTAATGGGGTGCCTGGGTGGCTCAGTTGGTTGAGTATCCCCTTTCAGCTCAGTTCATGATCCCAGGGTCTTGGGATTGAGCCCTGCATCAGGCTCCCTGATCAGCAAGTCTGCTTCTCCCTCTCCCTCTGCAGCTCTACCTGCTTTTGGTCACTTGCTCTCTCTCTCTCTCTCTCTGTCAAATAAATAAAATCTTAAAAAAAAAAAAAGAGAGAATATCTTTCTTATGATAGCATATGTAGTATTTCATCTCCTAAAGTGGGATATTTTTAGGAGTGATTTTTCCCCCCAACCACTAAACAATTTTCTCCTTGCCTTTCACCAGTTATTGCTTCAGGACAAATTCCTAGGAAGTTTGCTGAGTCAAATGGTATGCAGGTGTTGAAGGCTTCTGGCACATAATTGTCAACCTGCCCTTCAGAAAGGTTTAGAACTAGTTTCACTTGCACCAGCTAGAAAAAGAAACCTTCATTCTCTCCAGTGTCTTGCCTCCTATCATTTAGAAACATTTCCAATTTGACCCAGAAGTGCTGTTTGCTATCTTATTCTGATTTGTGGTCTAAGCTCTTCCTAATGGGGCTCAGCTTCAGCATCTGCTCAACCCCAGGATCCCTGTGGGTGGCCCTGGGCTAGTAATCAACCTCCCTAAACCCAGAAGTCTCAGATATAGTCCTGAGTATTCGATTTCTAAAATCAGATGATACACATAAAAACCCAACCCAAGGCCCATTTCTCATTATTTGAAACATGAAATTTCAGAAACAGGGATGAAGAGCCTGTTCTGGAAACTGCATATCAGAAGAGCCCTGTAGGGAACTCTGGTGCAAAGGGGGAAACAGGCCCAGGAAGAGGAAGTCTTCCCAATAAGAAAAAGTCAGAAACATCTAATAGTAAAATGGGTAAAGAACATGAATAGATAATTTAGAGAGATAACTTGAATGGATGCTAGTATACAAAGGAATGTTCACATTCATTAGCTAGTAGGGAAATCCAAGCCAAAACAAGGAGGACATACCAATTCGGACTGGCAAACATTAGAAAATTGGAAAACAGGGCAGCCCTGGTGGCGCAGCGGTTTAGCGCAGCCTGCAGCCTGGGGTGTGATCCTGGAGACCCGGGATCGAGTCCCACATCAGGCTCCCTCCCTGCATGGAGCCTGCTTCTCCCTCTGCGTGTGTCTCTGCCTCTCTCTCTCTGTCTCTCATGAATAAATAAATAAAAATTAAAAAAAAAAAGAAAATTGGAAAACACCACATGTCAGTAGGATGTGGAGGAAATGGGTCTCTCATACACTACTGCAGAGTGTAGCCTAATACCCTGAAACCCAGCAATTCCAGGTAAATATCCCAGGGATCTTCCCATATGACCAAGAAAGCTCCTTACAGCTGTTGTTTATGGTAGCTGGGAGTAGGAGGTAAACAAATGCCCCTCGAAGGAAATAGATATATAAAGTATGGAATATTTGGGAAACTATGAGATAATTATGCAGCATTCAAAACAATGATATAGACCAGGGGTCAATGCACAGAGGCCTCTGGCCAAAATTTGACTTGTCATCTATTTTTTTTTTTTTTGACTTATCTATTTTTGTGCAGCTTGGCTCAAGAGCTAAGAATGATTATTACGTTTTTAAATGGTGGGGAAAAAAATCAAAAGAATATTTTGTGGATGCCTGGATGGCTCAGTGGTTGAGCATCTGCCTTTGGCTCAGGTAGTGATCCCGGGGTCCTGGGACTGAGTCCCACATTGGGCTCCCTGCTCCACGGGGATCCTGCTTCTTCCTCTGCCTGTGTCTCTGCCTCTCTCTCTGCATCTTTCATGAATAAAATCTTTTTAAAAAATATTTTGTGACATATAAAAATTGTATGAAATTCAAATTTCAGCATCCACAAAGTTTTATTAGAAGACAGCCATGCTTGTTCATTTATCTATGGTCTGTGACTGCTCTTGCACTACCACAGCAGAGCTGAGTTTTACAAAGCCTTGAACATATACACCTAGCTCTTTACAGAAAAAACTTTATTGACTCCTGAACTAGATAAATTCAAAGAAACTTGGGTGAATCCACAAATGATATAACTAAAATTTTTTTTTTTTGAGGGGCACCTGGATGGCTCGGTGGTTGAGTGTCTGCCTTTGGCTCAGGACATAATCCTAGGATCCTGGGATCGAGTCCCACATAGGGCTCCCCGCAGGGAGCCTGCTTCTCCCTCTGCCTATGTCTCTGCCTCTCTGTGTCTCTCATGAATAAATAAAATCTTAAAAAAAATTTTTTTGAGAGGGTGAGTAGGGGGCAGAGAGAGGACATACAAATTAAAAGATATTTATTAAACAGAGTAGAGGAGGTGGGGAGTCTTGCATAAACCAACTATGGGAGTGAACGGAGATAATTCAACTCTCTTTACTCAAGTCCCCCTATCCCTCCAAAAAGAGGGAGAGAGATTGAGAAAACAGGTTCTTTGTCCAAGATCTTAAGGACCCAGCCTCCCTAATCAATTCTCTCTGACAAGCCTCATTCAATCCAGAGTTGACCTGCAGAGTCTTCAGAGAGCTCCAGTTCCTGGCTAAGTAGGGAAGATTTTAGCCTGTGGGAATGGGTGTGGGGACCAGCAGAACCAGCCTGGGAAGAAAAGGCTTAGTTATTACCCAAATAGTGGTGCTGGTGGATTGCTTACCCCTCCTGCCAGGATCTGCCTTCTCTGGAGACAAAGGACTCTCAGCCCAGAGCCCCGTGAACACCCCCAGGTCCAGCCTGTTGGTGGTCAGAGAACTGAAACTCTCATTAAAAAAAAATATATATCCTGTGGCTCTAGGCCTTGTGACTTCTTTTATTTCTATCTTTTAATCTTTATAAGCTCGCCAGGTAAGAACTCTTATTTCAAGATGCCTCGAGAAGTGAGTTGAATAGATTATCTATTTCACCTCCCTGTGGAGTCACTCATTCATTCGTTCAGCAAAGACTTACTGAGGACCTACTACCTTCCAGTGCTGGGGAAACAGCAATGAACAAAACAGGCAAAATCCCTGTCCTCATGAGGGCTGGGAATAATGCAAACAGGTGTTAGACAGTAAACAAACAAAAGAAGTAAAGATAAAGTAAAAAGAGGTGAGAAAAATTATTTTGTTATCAGGGAAGACTTGTATTTGAACTGAGACCTGAAGGTGAGAAAAAGCCAGCTCACTGAAGAGCAATTTTGGAGAAGAAACAGCAGGTGTAAAATCCCCTCTGGTGGGAATCAAGGAACTGTGTTTGTGGAGACTGGGGAGGCCGGCAGGGCCCAGATGGGATAGGCCCTCATAGCTATTTGTCAAAAGGATTTGGAATTTATTCTGAGCATCAGATGAACCCACTCCACCATCATTAGGTATACGACCTCAGGCAAGTTACTTCACTCTTCTGAGCCTCAGTTTACTTATCTGTAATCCCGGGATCGAGTCCCGCGTTGGGCTCCTGGCATGGAGCCTGCTTCTCCCTCCTCCTGTGTCTCTGCCTCTCTCTCTCTCTCTCTTTCTATGTCTATCATAAATAAATAAATAAATCTTAAAAAAAAAAAAGAATTCATTCCTTATAGTAAGCAGCCTCTAAAGTGCCCCCCAACAATCGTGTATTCTGGTGTTCACACTCTGTGAATGTGGGCTGATTCACTTCTAACCAGTACAATATGGCGGGAGTGGTGCTATAATCATTTCCTCTTCTTGCTGGAAAAAATCACCACAAGCTTAGTGGCTTAAAACAGCACAAAGCTACTGCCTTGCAATTCTGGAGGTCAGACATCGCCATGGGTCTTACTGGGCTAAAACCAAGTTGTCAGCAGGGCTGTGTTCCTTCTGGAAGTTCCCAGGGGGAATCTATTTCCTTATCTTTTCCAGCCTGTGAAGGAGGCCTGAGTTCCCTGGCTCGTGGTCCCTCCTTCCATCCTCATAGTACATCACTCCAACCACTGTTCCCACTGCCACCTCTTTTTTTGTCACCAACTGTCCTGCCTCCCTCTTTCCCTGATAAGGACCCTGTGATTATATTGGGCCCATGTGGCCAATGCAGGATAATCTCCCCCACTTCAACTAAATCCTTAACTTAATCTGCTAAATCCCTTCCCCACATCAGGTAACATATTCACAGGTTCTAGGGATTAGGACTTGGACGTCTTTGGGGACCATTATTTTCTCTGCCATGGATAGTATGTCACTTTTGTGATCAGGTAATAAAAGACTGTGTCTTTTGTCTCAAGTGCTTCCATCCCCTCTCTTCCTCTTTTGTCTTTTTCTTTCTTTCTCTTCCCTGCCTTATTTTTACTCTCTCTACCTTCCTCTTTTCTTTCTTTTCCCTCTCTCACCCCTTTGGGGGAAGCCAGCTGCCATGAAAGAGGCAGCCCTGTGGAGAGGCCCACAGGGTTAGGAACAGAAACTCCCAGCCAACGGCCAGAGAGGAATGAGGTCTGCCAACAACCATGTTTGTGAGCTTGGAAGTACGTTCTACGGCCCCAGCCAGGCCTTGCTACTGCTACAGCTCTGGCCAACAGCTTGACTACGGTCTCATGGGGCATTTGAGCTTGAACCACCCAGCTAAGCAGCTCCTAGATGCATGACCCTCAGAAACCATGTGAGAGAATGTGGCTTAAGCTGCTAAATTTTGGGGGTCATTTGTAATGCAGTAATAGGTAACAAATACATTCAATCACTGATTCAGCACATCTTTATTAAGTGCTATACTATGTGCTGAGCTGTTTGAGGTGTTGGGAATACAACAGTGAATAAAGCAGAGAAAAATCCCTGCTCTTACAGAGTTTACATACTAGTAAGGGGAGACGGACAGTAAAGATAGTAAGTCAGTAAATTATATGATCTGTCAGAAGCTGACAATTGCTATGAGGAAAAAGTAGAGCAGGGTAAGGGAAGGGAGATGGGCTAGTCAAGGAAGGCTTTGCTGGAAAGGTGTTCTTTGAGCAAAGACCTGAAGGAGGTGAGGAGGAAACCATGCTTTTCATGGGGAAGAGTATTCCAGGTAGAAGGGACAGCAAGTGCAAAGGTCTTGTGGCAGGACAATGCCAAGCTCTTTAAAAAGGCAGTAAGGAGGTCAGTACGACTGCAGTGTGCACGGACAGAGTGGTGACAGATGATGTGAGAAACGAGGGGAGGATTAAAGTAGATAATGTAGGTTAAGTTTTGTTTTTTTTTTTTAAGATTTTATTTATTTATTCATGAGAGACACAGAGATAGAGAGAGAGGCAAAGACACAGGCAGAGGGAGAAGCAGGCTCCCCATGGGGAGTCCTGATGCAGGACTCGATCCCAGGACTCCAGGATCATGACCTGAGCCAAAGGCAGATGCTCAACCACTGAGCCACCCAGGTCCCCTATGTTAAGCTTTTTGAATCTAGTAGTTGCTCTTTTTTTGCTCTCTTTTTAAAGTCTTTTTTTTTCTTTAAGAAGCTACATTTAAAAAAAAAAAAAAGAAGCTACATTTTATGTATTTTCTTTTTTTTTTAAGATTAATTTATTTATTTATGATAGACATAGAGAGAGAGAGAGAGAGAGGCAGAGACACAGGAGGAGGGAGAAGCAGGCTCCATGCCCAGAGCCTGACGTGGGACTCAATCCCGGGACTCCAGGATCACGCCCTGGGCCAAAGACAGGCGCCAAACCGCTGAGCCACCCAGGGATCCCCTATTTTATGTATTTTTCTAAAGCAATCTCTACACCCAACACAGGGCTTGAACTCACAACCCTGAGATCAAGTGTTGCATGCCAGCCAAGGGACCTGTTATATACTTTATTTTTTTTTTATTTTTTTTTATTTATGATAGTCACACAGAGAGAGAGAGAGTCAGAGACATAGGCAGAGGGAGAAGCAGGCTCCATGCAGGGAGCCCGACGTGGGATTCGATCCCGGGTCTCCAGGATCGCGCCCTGGGCCAAAGGCAGGCGCCAAACCGCTGCGCCACCCAGGGATCCCACTTTATTTTTTTTAATATGTTAAATAATCTCAGGAGAACACAAGAAAGGAAAGATAATAACATAATGAGCACTCATTTATGATCGACTCTAAGAAATAAAACTCAGGATGCCTGTCCCCTCTGTCTGTGTCTCTGCCTCTCTCTTCATGTCTCTTATGAATAAATCATTACAATCTTTCAAAAAAAAGAGAAAATTCAACAGCTATGACGGAAGCTTCCTATGTGCCTTTCCCTATCCTAACCTTCACTGAATAGTGTTGGTCTTTCCTATATGTGGCTTTATGTTTTTACTCTATATGCATGTATCCATAAACAGTCTCTAGCACTGTTTTCTTAGGAAATAAATAAGTGATTCTGATAAGAGATGAATATCCAGAATATATAGAAAACTCCTAAAACTCAACAACAAAAAAACAAACAGCCTCAAAATGGGCAAAGAATCTGAACAGACATTTTTCCAAAGAAGATGCGTGAACAGCCAAGAAGCACATGATAAGATGCTTAACATCACTAACCATTATGGAAATTCAAATCAAAACTACAAAGAGGCCCCACTTCATATCCATTTGGATAGCTACTATTAAAAGACAGAAAACAATAGGTGTTGGGGAGCTTGGGTGGTTCAGTTGGTTAAGTGGGGAGCTCTTGATTTTGGTTCAGTTCATGATCCCAGGACCCTGGAATTGAGCCCTGAATCAGGCTCCAGACTCAGTGGGGAGTCTCTTGAGGATTCTCTCTCCCATTCCCACTGCCCCTCCTCCTGCTCTCTTCCTTGAATAAATAAATCCTAAAAAAAAAAAAAAAGAAAAGAAAGGAAAAGAAAACAACAAGTGTTAGTGAGGGTATGGAGAACTTGGAACACTTGTAAACTGTTGGTGAGAACGTAAAATGGTATATAGCCTCTTTGAAAAACAGTATAGAGTTTCCTCAAAAAATTAAAAAATAGAATTAGCATATGACCAGCAATTCTACTTCTGGGTATATGCCTAAAAGAAGGGAAAAGCAGGGTCTTGAAGAGCCCCGTGTTCATAGCAGTATTATTTACAATAGTTAAAACATGGAAGCAAGCCAAGTATCCATCAACCAATGAATGGATTTCCAAAATGTGGTATATACATCCCATAGAATATTATTTGACCTTAAAAATGAAGGAGATTCTGTAACATGCTACAATGTGGATGAATTCCGAAAGCATTATGCTAGGTGAAACAAGCCAGTCACAAAAAGACAAATACTGAATAATTCTACTTGTATGAAGTATTTAGAGTAGTCAACATAAAGAAAGTATAATGGTGGTTGCCAGGGGCTGGGGAGAGGGGAAAACAGGGAATTATTCCTTAATAGGTATAGAGTTTCAGATTTATAAGATGAAAAGAGTTATGAAGCTAGG
Organism: Canis lupus dingo; assembly: GCF_003254725.2. NCBI lineage: Eukaryota > Metazoa > Chordata > Mammalia > Carnivora > Canidae > Canis > Canis lupus. The sequence continues at coordinate 80,966,529 of NC_064247.1, forward strand.
GGATGGGTGCGGATGGATGGGGGATGGGGTGAAAGAGTTATGAAGCTAGGGGATGGGTGAGGATGGATGGGGGATGGGGTGTTGTAATGGCTATACAACAATGGATATATTTAATACCACTGAACTATATGCTTAAAAAGTGTTAAGATGGCAAGTTGTATATGTATTTTAACACAATAAAAGAGAAGAAAGGAAATCCAGTATATCATATATATGTATCATATATAATATATATATATATCATATCATATATATATGATATATATATGCAATGTTATCTTTGGTATATCAGTTGTATCACTCTAAATTTACTTTTTTCACTCGTTATTTCTGAGATTTTTCCAGCATGATAAATCTTTTTTCACTATTTTTTGCTGCTGTATAATCCATCGCGTGAATATATTACAATTTAAAGTGTTTTGGGGCCAGGTAGTCCGGGTGGCTCAATGGTTTAGCGTTGCCTTCAGCCCAGGGCCTGATCCTGGAGTCCCAGGATTGAGTCCCACGTCAGGCTCCCTGCATGAAGCCTGCTTCTCCCTCTGACTGTGTCTCTGCCTCTCTCTCTCTCTCTCTCTCATGAATAAACAAAATCTTTAAAAAAAAAAGTGTTTTGGGGTACCTGGGTGGCTCAGTTGATTCGGTATCTGCCTTTGACTCAGGCCATGACCTCAGGGCCCGGAATCAAGTCCTGAGTTGGACTCCCTGCTCAGCAGGGAGTCTGCTTCTCCCTCTCCCTCTGCCTGCCATTCCACCTGCTTGTGCTCTCTCTCTCTGTCTCTTGTCTGTCTCCCACTGTCAAATAAGTAAATTAAAAAAGGATTCAAACAAGATCTATTCAATGTTTGTAGCCATATATATGACTCTTAAATCTTTTATTCTAAAACAGCCTTTTTGGGGAACCTGGGGGGCTCAGTCAGTAGGGTGTCTGCTTCTCCCCCTCCCTCTGCCTGTCACTCCCCCTTCCTTGTGCTCTCTCTGTCAAATAAATAGATAAAATCTTTAAAGATAGATAAATAAATAAAATAAATAAATAAATCAGCCTTTCCTTCTCCTCCCCACCCATTCCATTCCATAGATGGTTAGAGAAACTGTGATATTTGCCTTACATCCTGAATTTAGTTTGTTGCTTTTGATAGTGTGTTGATCTGGTTGTCTTTTGGTGGGGAGATAAAAGCAAGGATAGGAAATTCGTATGTAGCCCAGTGACCCAGCTTAGTGTTACCAATATGGTACAAGTCTACAAGATGGGCTTCTTGATAAGGATGTAATGGGAAATAGATAACGAGGCCTCTGTAGTATTTTAACAAAAGTGATGTACCTGAATCTAACCCTGAAGAATAAAAAGGACAAATTCAGATTGTGAAATCTTCTACAAGTTCTCTAGACTCTTCAAAAATGTCATGAAAGAAAAAATGAGATGAACACTGACAGGATCCTGGATCACAAACAAAACAAAACTACAGCTATACAAAATATAAATGGACCAATTAGGGAAGTTTAAATATGGAACCATATATATTTAAATATATCAATGTGAAGTTTCTTAGGTGTGATAATAGCATTGTGGCTGTCCTTGTTCTTAGGAGATGCAGGCTTAAGTATTTAGGGGTAAAGTATCAGAATGTCTGCAAGTAACTCTCACATAATTTAGCCAAGAATAAAATATATGGGTGTGTATAAATAATTTGGTAAAGCATATTGACAATTCAAGAATACAGATGAAAGTTGCAAGGATGTTTGTTGCACAATTTTATTTTATTTTTTTATTTATTTATTTTTTTTGTTGCACAATTTTAAAGATTTATTTATTTATTCATAAGACACACAGAGAAAAGCTGAGACATAGGTAAAGGGAGAAGCAGGTTCCCTGCGGGGAGCCTGATGCAGGAATGGATCCCAGGACCCCGACAACTCCAGCCCAAGGCCAGAAGCTCAACCACTGAGCCACCCAGGTGCCCCAAAAACATTTCTATTGGCTTGGAATCTTTCAAAAGAAGAAGTTGTGAAAAAATAAAACACCCTTTGCTCTCAGAGTTGCTGGGCACCCTTAGGTTACATTATTACAACGGGGGCACCTTAGATTAGCAGGTCTTACCATAGCTGACATCGACGCCAATCTCCCTTCTTGTCAAGTACTCCCGTTGCAGGAGCCAGGGTTAGAGGCCTCAAGGGCCGGTACCTCCTTCCACGCTCTGAAATTCCAAACACTGGAGAAGGAAGAAAAGGAGAGGATGGCTGGCACCCGAGGCTGGCTTGTCTAGGCGCTGCCTCACCCTGGCACCCTCTGCAGTCTGGCACCGCCCCCTCGTGGCCGCCCGAATGTATGCGGCACCCACGCCCGAAGGTGAGCAGGGCCTGCGGCCTTCGCCCCTACCAGGGCACTCCTGGGGAGAGCTCCCCCTGCCGAAGGCCAGCGCTCCAACAATCCCAGCCTGTTTGCCCTAGGACTGCTTTTTTTTAAAAAAGATTTATTTATTCACTTTAATGAGAGTGGGGAGTGGCAGTGGGAGAGGGAGAGAGAAACTTTAGCAGACTCCTCCCTAAGCTCAGAGCCCCATGTGGGGCTGGGTCTCACCATCCGAGGATCATCACCTGATCCAAAACCAAGAGTCAGAAGCTCAACCCACCACAGCACCCAGGGCCTCCAGGACCAGACATCTTAAAGAACACCAACTAGGAGTCGAGCCTGGTGCAAAGTGCTTTACAGATGTTAACTCACTAAATCCTCACAGCATCAGCTCTTCCTTATACGTGGGACTATGGCAGTCCCCATTTTAAGGACAAAATGAGTGGCAGGGAGGGGAGGTGAAGTGCACAAAGACTGTACAGCTACTGTCACATTTTCTAACTCAGGTCCAATGCTGTGCCCATTACAACACAGTTGCTTCTAATGATGATGATGTGATAATTACAACAAAATAGTGGCAAGACACATCTACAGTGCTTTGAGCCACACACTGTCCAACATGTTAACTCATTTAGTCAACAACAACCCTAGGGGGTAGGTTCTAGTAATGTGCCCATTTTACAGTTGAGGAAATTGAGGTACACAAAATATTAAGAAATTTGTCCCAGGTCACTCAAGAGAGCAAAGTATTGACTAGGAGGGCATCAGGTGGATTTACAATTGTCCATTACCTCTGTCCATAAATTTTTACCAAGCACATACTAGGTGGAGGGCCCTGAGTTAAGATCTGAGTGTGCAGCATGAAGGAGGACAAAATGATGCTATTACCTCGAAACTGAAAAAATTGCAAAGACGAAATCTATTTCCAAGAAATATATTACTGAAAATGAGATCCTCAACAAGGAAAATGGTTTAAATCAGTCAGAAAAAAAAAATACTTGAACGACTGACCACCTGTAGGGGAGAAGAGGATAGCTTAAGTAAATACAAACAGGGTCACTGCAACCTGCCAGCAGGGGTAACACACTGGTAAGCCCTAATTTAAGGTTTAGCTGAACATCTGCTTTGAAGAAAAGTAAAAAGAGGGCACTGCCATTCCCCTGAGAAATTCAGAAAAGGGTAGCATTTTATCTTTTTTTTTTAAGACTTATTTTTTTAGTGGTGAGGTGAGGGGTAGATGGAGGGAATCTCAAGCGGACTCTGCATTGAGCACAGAGCCCCATGTTGGGGCTCAAACTCAGGACCCTGCAATCTTAACCCAAGCCAAAATCAAGAGTTGGAGAGTTGGACATTTTAACCAATTGAACCACCCAGGTCCCCTTCTTCTTCTTCTTCCTTTTTTTTTTTTTTTTGCTTTTGTTTGTTTATTTAGAGAGCTGGAGAGGGGCAAGGGAGAGGGAGAGAATCTAAAGTAGGCTGCACCCCCGGCACAGACCCTGAGAACATGACTTGAGCTCAAATCAAGAGTAGGTGGCTTAACCCACTGAGTCACTCAGGAGTATAGCATGTTAGACATGAATTAAAATTCATACTCTTTTTTTTTTAAGGTTTATTTATTTATTCATGAGAGACAGAGAGAGAGAAAGAGGGAGGCAGAGACACAGGCAGAGGGAGAAGGAGGCTCCACGCAGGGATCCCGATGTGGGACTCGATCCTGGGACTCCAGGATCATGCCCTGGGCTGAAGGCAGGTGCTAAACCACTGAGCCACCCAGGGATACCAAAATTCTTACTCTTAATTAATAAAATTATCTGGGGATTCAATCTGATTTTTAGAGAATGCCATTTGACCACAAATGCAACTAACTCCTTGCGGCCAAGCCTGGGCCTGTGTGAAGCAGCTGCCATGTGGGGCTCTCAGGCTCTCTTCTCCAGTCCTAGGAAAGCCCACTGCCCCCCTACCTGGTCCTCACCATCTCCCTCCTTCTGGTGCTTCCCAAGCCTGCTGCCACACAGGACTTCTTAGGAAGGCTCTAGACTTAGGCCTGCTGCTTTGTTGTGAGAGATACACCCCTTTCTTACTTGGGTGAGACCCTAGGGCAAAGGAGCCATCTCAGGAAACGAGGCCTAGGGATCCTTGGGTGGCGCAGCGGTTTAGCGCCTGCCTTTGGCCCAGGGCGCGATCCTGGAGACCCGGGATCGAATCCCACGTCGGGCTCCCGGTGCATAGAGCTTGCTTCTCCCTCTGCCTATGTCTCTGCCTCTGTGTGTGTGTGTGTGTGTGTGTGTGTGTGTGTGACTATCATAAAAAAAAAAAAAAAAAAAAAAAAGGAAGCCAGGCCTAGCACCCACCAGGAGGGCGCCTGTACTGTACTGTCACTGCCGCTGGGGCTGGAGCATATTCTCAGGACCAGCCCAGGACTGCCCCTCTCTGCCAACAACACACTTCTATTTCTTTTCAGCTTACCTGGTCAAACAAGATACTTGTAGAAATTCTGCAGAAAAATGAAGAGCACAAGGTTTTATTTTCATTAAAAAAAAAAAAAACACGCAAAAAAACCCCTGCATCCCTTTATTAAGGTATAACTGATACACTTTAGCTGTACATAATGTATACACTTTGAGTATCATTTTTTTATTGAAAAATAATTGACAATGTTACAATGTTTTATTAGTTTCAGGTGTACACAATATTCAGTGCTCACAGAGATTACTGTAGTCACCATTTGACGTTATGACAATATTATAGACTATATTCCTTTTGCTGTACTTATCATTTCCCTGACTTATTTTTATAACTGGAACTTTGTACCTCTTAATCCTCTTCATCTATTTTGCCTATCCCTACCACCACCTCCCCTCTGGCAACCACCAGTTTTTGTTCTCTGTATTTAAGAATCTGGGGTTTTGGGGCACCTAGGTGGCTCAGCAGTTGAGCATCTGCCTTTTGCTCAGGGCGCGATCCCACAATCTTGGGATCCAGTCCTGCATCAAGCTCCTTGCATGGAGCCTGCTTCTCTCTCTGCCTATGTCTCTGCCTCTCTCTGTGTGTCTCTCATGAATAAATAAATAAAATCTTAAAAAAGAATCTGGAGTTTCATTTTCATTCTTGCTATTCTTGTTACTATTCTGGTTTATATCCTCCATGAAATGTTGTTTGGACATATTTGAGGAAGGGATAAGGCTAGAAAAAAATGGCTAAGAGTCTTGAATAAGCTAGAGGAGAGAGTTTGGAAAAAAATAAAACAAAAACAAAACAAACAGAACATCCCTAAAAGCAGCTGTATTTCTTATAACTCAGATTAGCAGTACTCAAAGTGCAGTCCTTGGACCAGCAGCGTCAGCATTATCTGGGAACTTTTTAGAACTGCTAATGCTTTGGAACCAACCTGCTGAATGAGAAAATAGCAGCCTGGGGCCCAGAAATCTGTTTCAACCAGTGCTCTAAGATATTCTCATGTATGTTCAAATTTGAAAACCACTGTACTACACAATGACCAAATCTCCTGTGAATTCAGTGGTATTTAAAAAATAAATTATATTTCCCTAGCTGTAACAACATTGACTTGTATTTGACGCATAGTAGAAAGAGGAGCCTGTAAAATGCCTGGTGTGGGGACAGAGTCTTCCCACCCATTATCTCTCCTTTAAGTAACATGTAGTATAAAGTCGAGGCATCCAGGTGGGTTGGGCAATGTCAGGGGTGTGATTCCTTAATCTCTACCCGTCAAAGTGTTTGTGTTGTGAAACTGGAAAATAAATTGAAAGGGGGAAAAGACCCAGAATACCCTTCCCGACAGCTAATTTGGCCTGGCTAAAGGTAGGGGTGGGTGGGCATGAAGGAAAGGATTCCTGTAGCTTGTGCAAGATCCCACCTCACTGAGCAACCTAGAGCTCCCAGGAAGGGTTCCCTGGGGGTATTTTTCTGGCTCCCATCCCTCTGTCCCTTGTCCTCCTCTCCGCATCCCTTTCTTTTTTTAAAGATTTTATTCATTTATTCATGAGAGACAGAGAGAGAGAGAGGCAGAGACACAGGCAGAGGGAGAAGCAGGCTCCATGCAGGGAGCCCAACGTGGGACTCGATCCTAGGTCTCCAGGATCACACCCTGGGCTGAAGGTGGCGCTAAACCACTAAGCCACTCAGGCTGCCCTCCCCATCCCTTTCTGTTCTCCTTCTGATCCCCCTAAACCTCTTTCTATCCAGCTCCAGCTTTTTACTCCTCATCTTTCCCTGCACGGCATCCCCTACACAAGCTCCTGGGTCTCTCATTGCTGACTCAGCAGTACAGAGGTCACCACCTCCTTCTGAGCCCTACAGGTCTCTTCAAGGGCCTCAGTGGCAGAGGACAGAGACTGTGCAGGTGGAGGAAGGTGTGCAGAATCCTGCAGGGCCTGCAGGTAGTTCATAAAACTCCCCAGCATGGAAGCTATTTTTGTCCCACGGAAGGGCCCCAATGCCACAAACTTCTTGGCAGATTCACCACCGCAGTTCTGCTGGGTTGCTGGCTCTTTGAGTCAGTGAAGTCACCCTCACCTCTGAATTGGGTCCATGAACCAGGAAATGCCACTGACTTGGCAACCTCTGGGTAGACACAGGGACCATTTCTGGGCAGGAGCGTGGTAGGTGAAAGCCATGCCTTTCCAGAAGCTGTAGAACTGCTTCTAGGTTAGGTTGGGGGTGGTGAGGCATGGTGTCTGTGGCTGTAATATCCTGGGATTTCTCTGGGCCAGGGTTGGCATCCAGCCCATTACCCTCTGGTTCAAGCCAGAACCTTTGACCATCTGGTCAAAGATGAAACTTCATCCCTCTACTGACACCACGACTCCTCCCATAAGAGTCAAATTACCCACTGTGATTCCTGGATTTGGGGCATTTGAGTGTTCAGGAGGCCTTTGACATGTTCTCACTGTCTGAATTAATATTTTTTATTTTGTTCTCTCCATTAGCTTGTTAGATACCTGTGGCATTTTGTTTGGACCATTCTTCCAGTATTTTCTCTGCAAAGGTAAAATGCCTTTTTCTCTTTTGCTGCTTTGAATGCTTTCTAGTCTTTTGTTTTTCAAACATTTTACAACGATGTGACTAAGTACTGTCAACTGTCCCTCTGGGAGAGGAGGCATGAAGTATGGTGGGCTTATCGCAGTGAGCTTCCTTTCTCTTTGGTATCTTGGATCCTCAATTCCTGGCTGCTTTGGGAGCTCTCCAGTGCTTTCAAGTAAATATATTTGTATTTTATACAGCTCTTCTAGCTATTTCTAGTAAAAATAGTTTACAACAAGCTATTCTGTTATAGCTAGCAATGGAAGCATCACTGTCTTGGATTTAATTCTGTATGTTAAAGACATAAATAACACTACTGTTTTATACAGTTAATCATTTAGCTTATTCACATTTGACCACTTTCCTTGGGCTTTATTCTTGTGTCTCCAACCATCCATCTGGGATTATTTTCCTTTTGTGTGAAATACGTTTAGAATTTCCTTTCCTTAGGGTCTGCTCATGATGAAATTCCTGGTTTTAGTAGTATAAAAGGGACTTGTGTCTCCATTCCTGAAAGATTTTTGCTATACAGAGTTCTAGATAGGCACATATTTTAAAAACAATGAAGATGTTATTCCTCATTTATTTAGCTTTCATTAATGCTATTGGGAAGTCAGGTGTTACTTCTCTGAAGTTAATTGACCTTTTTGTCTAATTGCTTTTGAGATTTTTATTTACCTTCTACATTCTATTATTTCACCATGATGTATATAGTTGTGGACTTATTTTTATTTATCCTCTTTGAGTTTCATCGGGCTTCTTCAATCTGTAGCTTGGTACGTCCTTTCATCAGTTCTGGAAAACTCCTAGCCATTAACTCTTCAAATATTTCTTATAGTTTTTCTTTATTTCCCCTGGGAATCTGATTAAACTTATGTTGGGCTTTCCTGCCCAATGGTTTCATGTGTTTTACTTAGCCTTATTTCTGCCTCTTCTGTCTCTTGTCTCTTCATCTCACTGTCTCTGCCCACCAGTTTCTGGACAATTTCTTCTTACCTATATTAGAGATGATTAATTCTTTTGTGTGATTTGCTGTTAGACAGTTTTTTATTTTTAATTACCTATTTTTAAATGTTGTTTGGTCACTTCGCCAAATCTGATATGTCAATTTCTTAAGCTTTCTTGGTTTTGTAGATATTTTTAGCTTATTTTCTCTCTTTAAAAATACAAAAGATTGCAATTTTATATTCTTTCTCTGACAAATCCGGAACTTTTGTGTATTTGTTTTCTGCTATTTCTGCATGTGTTTCATGATGTCTTACTTCCCTGAATATTTGGTTATCTTTGAGAATGTGCTGGAAGTTACTAAGAAAAGGTGTGTGTGTGTGTGTGAATACTTGGATGTTTGAGATGACAACAGCTTTCTTTAAAGTATTTCTATAAGGTATTGTATTTTCATTTGCTTCGGTCAACGCCTGGGCACACCACTAGTCTGGTCCATCCTGAAGGTTAAGGCTCCTTACACCTCCAAGATAACCTGAATTTGGGAGAAGTGCCTATGCCAGTTCAATATTTTCTTGAGGGTACCTTCATTTGTGGTTCTCTGCTCAAATGTGGGGTGATTATTCAGACTCCAAGTTTTCAGCACTTTTATACTTATGTTGTGAGAGAGGCAGTGAGAGCAGGAAGGGGGCAGGGGGAGAATGAGAGAGAGAATCTTAAGCAGGCTCCATGCCCAGCACAGAGCCTAATGTGAGGCTTGATCGCACAACCCTAAGGACATGACCGGAGTCGGAGGCTTAATCGATTGAGCCACCCAGGTGTCCCTACACTTGCGCCCCTTATACTTCAAGTCCGCCAACATTAAAGCTGGGATTCTCAGGTGTCTCTTCAGGCAAGAGCAGCCTAAGTGATGGGTGTATGCACTCCGTCTCTTGCTTCCCCTAGAGTCTGGGTCCTGCTTCTCCACACTCTTGTTAGCTCTCCGCAAGGCTGCCGTTTCTCAACATCTCAACCAGCTCAGATTATTTTCCGTGGGCGAGTGGGCCCAATTACCTAGACCACCACTATTGGGAGTGTGGCCTTCACTCGAGGCTTCATCACCTTCCCTCTGGCCTGCCTGCGCACGACCGTTCCTATCCAGAATGGGGGAGTAGAAAGGAGGAGAGGAAGAGGAGACGCTGCCCGGTTTTACGACCTTGTTTCAGGGGAGTACAAACACACGTCCTCAAGGAAAGCCACACTTCTTCAGAGAGATCAGATACGGTTACCCAGAGTTTCCCCACTTACCTAGAAAATCCCTCCCCGAGCGCCGAGCGCCGGGTCAGCGCCGGAAGACGTCGGCTACGGAGGCGGAAGTGCGCCGCCGCGGAGGCCTTCGGGGAATGTAGTCTCCGGCCGCGCCACGCCTCCCGGGCGCTCCGAGGCCCGAGGTTCGCGCCCGAGCGGACTGCGCTTCCCACCCAGCGCCGTGTAAAGTGGGGGGATGCAAGTGGGCTTCCTTTGACACAGCTTTAGAGGGCACGCCCAGCTCTTCCTGTTATTAATTCGAAATTTGGTGGTGCAAACCCTTCTAACCGGCGTGGTGTCACCATTAAGAGGCCTTCTGACCCCGCGACGCTCTCGTATCCCCCCATCGGGATCCCTGAACCTCAGGGAAAGCAAGTTTGCGCTTCCTTACGGATATAAAACTTACTCTAGACCGCTGTAAAACTCCAAACTCCTACGTTACCGTCAGGTGCCGCATGCCCTGCTCGCTCCGACGCGCGGGTACGCCGGGAGCCCCCCCCCCCCGCCCCAACCGGGAGAGATGCGCGGCTGTGTGGCAGCGGCCTTCGGCTTCACCCCAGTGCCCGGCGTCCATTCACAGTGGGGCGCTCTCCTTTCTCTGGGGCCCTGTGCAGCTTTCGCCTTTAAGCCCTCTCCAGGTGGGTCCTGGCCTAGCAGTCCCTGGGATGCAGCCCTAGGTGTGGCTCCTCCCACTCCAACTCCCTTTTCTGGGAGCCTCAGGCAGAGAAAAGGTTTGTCCCGGTTTTCGAGCACACCTCCACCACCCCCCCACCCCCCCACCCCCCCCCCGCCTTCCCCGGCTTCTGGTTTGGTTAGCTCTCCATTCATTCTCGAGGGCCTTGGTTTGGGTTTCAACCATCAATTATATGGTCGCCCTCTTCAGATCTACTGAAATCTCGTCTTGTGATCTTTTCAGGCCCCTGCCTGTGTTTGGTTCCTTTATACACTCTTCAGGGGTACATGGCAAGCTCTCCCAAGAAGGGGGTCTGTTTGCTGGAATGGACACACCAAGCTCTAGTGATTTCAGATGCCCCTAATATCTCGTTATTATTCTCTTGGTGCCGGAGTCTCCTAGTTCCTGTGAAGAGGGCAGAGGCCTCATCTCAGGACAAGGCCCCTCCTCTCTGGATCTGAACTTTGTTATATGCTAACATGTCAGTGGAGGCCCAAGAGCAAGAGATTCTGTAAATCTTACACCTTCTAGAGACTCCTGTGGGACAGGGCATCCAGGCCTTGTGGTACCCTTTAAAATGCAGGAAAACATGAGATTTTACTTTTGGGGTTTTATCAGCAACTCCAAGCCAATAGAAAAGTTCCTGTCAAAGTACCCGTGATAACTCTTCTGAAAACAAGCATTAACTAACCATCAAGAACAATTGCTAATTGCGTTTCTTAATACATACAGTAAAACAAAAACCCCAATAATTATTACAATGAATACTTATCTGTTCATAGCACAATAAAATACCATGTATATTTTAGGTCCAAATTTCTCAGTTCCTTTATCCATAAAACTGTCCAAAAGTGTTTTTCAGGAACGCCTGGGTGGTTCAGCGGTTGAGTGTCTGCCTTTGGCTCAGGGCGTGATCCTGGATCCTAGGATCGAGTCCCACATCAGGCTCCCTGAGTGGAACGTGCTTCTATCTCTGCCTATGTCTCTGCCTCTTTCTCCCTCTCATAAATCAATCAATCAATCAATCTTTTTAAAAAAGTGCCTTTCCAAAGTTACAAGGTTTTTACTGAAATTTATTAGGAAAAATCAGTTTTCTTCTTCCACCAACTACTGCAAATAATCACTTGGGTTCTATTTCTACTACAGGAAGCCTTCTGCTCTGCTCCCTTGCTCTTCCCCCTTTCTAATTGGTCCCTAAGGAGACATTTATAGGGACTGGCAATGACTTTGCTTGGTCTTGACAGTGCCAAGACCCTTTTCTTTGTTCTTAGGCTTAGATCAGCTTCTCACCCTTGAGAAAATGAATGCCCATTTTCCTTCTCCTAAATCCTTCAGGCATGCTGGATGTACTGGTCAAACAGGCTCCTTCCCTGAGGAACCAAACAGGTGGCTTTGTGGGTTGAGGGACCCGATAAGTGCAAGGAGACAGATTTTAACTGTAAAAGAGTTTAAACATTCAGAGATACATGTAGGACAAATATGTATGCAACATTCTCTTTTGACATGTTAATATTTTGCCATGTTTGCTTTTAAAATGACAGTTTAAGCTTCCTTTTATTCCATCCTACCCTTTTCCCCTGTAGCTCCAGAGGAAACCACTCTGAAGCTGTATTTTAATACTTTCCTACTTTTACTTCATATGAGTTTATTAAAAATGGGTTTTAATATTTTTAAAGTTATAACATCACACTTTATGTATCCCTTATTTTCAACATTAGCCTTAGTAATACAGGTAGAGCCAGTGCAACCATTTATTACATATTTGAGTATTTCCTGTGCTGAGGACACAACACTAAGATACAAATGTTGCTGCCCTGTATCACCAAACTGTTCATTTACTATTTGTGCACTTTTCTGTAGGTTATGCTTCAGTGAAATTTACCCTCCCTCCTCCCCTCCAAATCCCTACTCTCAGTTTACCTTCTAGAGGAGGACATTTAATAATCAAGTAAAATATTTAGGTGGTGCTTGAAGTATTATGGAAAAAAATGAAGCTGAGAAGGGGGATGGGGTGTGCCAAGGAAGAGGCATGCTATTTTGGCAGGGTAGTCAAAAAGGGGCTGTTAAGAAAAATCTTGGGCAAAGATTTTCAGGAGATGATGGACTAAATTATGTGACATGTAGGGCAAATGGACTCCAGAAAAGGGAACAGCAAAAGTACAGACTCTGAGATAGAAGCTTGTTGTGTGTTACTGCAAGGGAGGTCAGTGGGTCCAGAGCAGTGAGAAGAAAGACATGGTGAGTCAGAGAGATAATACCAGGTGGTAGGTGGTAGTAATACTACATAGAGCTTTTACTTTCATTTTTATTCAGTGACATGGAAACCTATTTGAGGACTTTGAGCAGACGAATGACACGATCTTAGATTATTATAGCATCATTCTAGCTGCTAAACTGCAACCACAGGGAGGCAAGGATGGAAGGATAGCTACCAATCAGGAGGCTGTTGCAAATATTTGGGCCAGAGATGGTTGATGATGATGACTTGAGCTAGCGTGGGAAAGGGAACAAGAAAATGGTCATCCGCATCCATCCTGATAGTTAGCAGATGGGACTTACTGAAGCTTGGATGTGGGGTGCAAAAGAAAAGAATCAAGAACGGTTTCCCAGTTTGGGACCTGCGCAACAGGAAAAGTAGGATCTTTTCCCAAAAGGAAAGGCTGAGGAAAGAACATGATTATGATAGGGCTGGGAGGGACAGATTATGAATTAGTTCATCTTTGGACACATTAAATTCAAAGTATGTTAGATATCCAGCAGAGATGTCACATAGCAGTCAATTATGTAAGTCTGGAATCCTGGGCTAGGATACAAACTTTGAGGTTGCCAGCAAGTAGATATATAAGCCATGAGACAGGATGAAAGTCACAATGAGAGTGCCTATAGAAAAAGAGAAGTCTAAAGATTGAGCCCTAGAAGAATTCTCATGTCTGGAGAAACAAACAAAAAACTGGAAGAAGTAGCTACCAATAAAGTACGAGGAAAAGTGTGATAACCCAGAAGCCAAGTGAAAAAAATGTCAAGGGTGAGGAAGTGATGAACTGTACCAAATAATGCTGAAAGGTCAAATAAAATGACTGGAAAAAGACCAGTGCCCTTCAGCCAGAAGAGAAACAAAGACCTGATTAGGAATATTCCTCTTAAGTGAAACAAGAAATGGGAGTGGCAAGTGGAGAGGGATGCAGTACATATATTTACAAATACATATATTTAAGATGAGAAAACTACACCATTGGGAAAGATTCAGTAGACTGGGGGAAAAAAAGATGCTGAGGACACTTCTAAGAACGATGTCCTAGTTTAAGGATAGGATCTAATACAAGAGGAGAGAAGTTGGCCTTAGATAAGAGAACCAAGTGTCACCCGTAGGAAGAGGAAGGAAAGGAAGAACACAGAGACAAGATGCACACAGGTGATAGTAGTTATCTTCTGATTGCTTTCATTTCTCAGTTACCTAGGAAACCAGGCCACCAGCTGAGTGAGGCCTGGGTGAAATGCTGGAGCTTGAGAAGAGAGAAGCTGTAGAATTATAGTTCAGGAGGCTAGGAACTTAGTAGACTGGGACAATGACTGGACTAGGGAAACAAATGCTTGAGGCTGGAAGTCAGGAATTTAAAATGGGACCAGTCACTGTGGCTGTTTTTCTGCAGCCACATCTAGCCATGTGGAGGACAGGAGTGGTATAGGCAGAACTAGAATGTTTTTATTTTTATTTTTGGCAAGATGCTCTGGTTCCTTCATCTTAATATTGCATTAAATTATAAGAATATGCCACAATATATTAATAATTTATTAACCCCTTCACTTACTGATAGACATCTATGCTGTGTCCGTGTCTTTACTATTTCAGACAATGCGGCAATCCTTGCTCATGTTTTTGTGCTCACACAGGAGAATTTCTAATCTAGGATATATATCTAGAAGTGGAATTGCTGGGCCATGAGGTATGCCTAGCTTCACTATTACTGGATATTGCCAAATTACTCTTCCAAATGACTATACCAATTTATCCTCTCGTCAGCAGTGTACACAGGTTCTCATTTTCCCCCTGCCAGACTTCTAAATTTGTGCCAGCCTAATGGGTATGAAATATTATTTTATTGCCTTCTTTTGCAAAATTCTGATTTCAAGATTGAGCACCTTTTCATTTATAAGCCAGCCTTTGTCTAACCACAGATCTCCATTCCATTGCTCACTTAGCAAGATTATATTACATACTTACTAGGTGTCTGCATTGTGATTAGTAGGGGAACAAAAAAGTTACCAAAACATAGACCCTGCTTTCCTGTAACTCACAACCTAGTGTGAGGGAAAAACCAAATAATCACAAATACAAACTGTGGTAACATAAAGCACATTAATAGTAATCTATGAAAATTTAAAAGAGGGTGATCAATTTAGTTGAGATCTATATCTTCAAAAGATAAAAGCAATGTTATTATAAAAACCAATACCAAAACCAATCCAAATGTGACCCTACAGTAAGGGACTTATGGAGCTCTTGGGACTGTATAGTAACATGAAAAATATTTATGAAAAATGGTGCTTTTCAAAAAACTACAAGACTTACTCATAGTATGGGCAAATATAAATAATAACTTGATATATTAAGGTATGAGGGTTATGGGTGATTTTAGGTCATTTAATTTACTAGTCAGGGAAAGTGTTCCAAAGCCCTTTACCATTTTGTCTTTGCTTGGTCTCCAACCTAACCTATCACCGTATCCTTTCATCTACTCCTCCCCCAAACAATGCTGCATTATATGCAGCTCCTTGAACATAACAGGGCTCTGGAGACAAGAGTTAGAGGTAAAAAGCCATGCCTTTGGGAAGCCCCGGTGGCTCAGCGGTTTAGCGCCGCCTTCAGCCCCGCGTCGGGCTCCCTGAATGGAGCCTGCTTCTCCCTCTGCCTGTGTCTCTGCCTCTCTCTCTGTTTCTCATGAATAAATAGATAAATCTTAAAAAAAAAAAATAAATAAAATAAAAAGCTATGCCTTTGTAGCCAGTCCTGGGTTCAAAACCTGAATTTGCATGGGAAATACTACCTTAAGGGAATTAATTTACCTCTCTGGCCACCCCAACCCCCATTAGAAAACAAGGATACATGTATTAGGTTTCTTTAATGCAAACAACAGAAATCTGACAGATTGGCTTAATCAAAAAGGGGTAAATTGGACTGACAGTGTGGAGTCCACTGAATCCCAGGAAGAGTTTCAGAAAGTGAGTCAGGTCCAAGGACCCCAGGATTAGAAATGAGAACACCATCGTGTCAGCTGCATCCTCTTCTAAAACAGACCTCCCCTCTGATAAAGAACTAACTGCACTTTAAGCAGTTCTAGACCTTCACTTTTCCAGCCTAGCAACACAAAATTAAAATATCCCTGCCAAATCTATTTTGAACATTATCTGGCAAAGGACTCTGGCTCAACTAGGTCACAAGCTTGCTCCTAAAACTATCACTGAGCCCCAGGGCTGTTGACTTGTGTTCCTGTGTTGTAACAGAAATGTTATAAGAGAAAGGGAAAAAATGCTGGGCAGAGACAAGAGCTACCATAAGACCTAGAACTAGGAGTTGTAAGGATTAAATGAAATGATGGCTATGACATATTTCACATGATCTCTTTCCAGTAGTACACATTCAATAAATGGTAGCTCGTATTAACTCACCTGACCATGCTGAGTTTAGCAGTTAATCCCTCTTCCTTGACGCACCATATTTTAATCTTAGCCAAGTTCTGAAAACTGAAAAAGACAAAATGACTCCCATTCAACTAAGAAGGCTATTTATTGAAATAATACAATGATGTTACAAGGATGCATTTCATGTGGCCTAGAAAGCTGGGTGTTCGTAAGTGCGTGGTACCTGGTTGCGTGGAACTACAGAATCCTCTCCTCAAACAACCCACAACATACCATGTACATTTTGGGCTCCTTCTGTCAGTGCATTTGTTGAGATTCAGAGACTGGTTGGATCTAGGCCAAGTTCCACACACAAACCAGTGGTTTTGAGTCTTCTGAAATTAAGTCTTTACAGACTTCCATAAAAGTAGGATAGCACTCAACTGGTTACAATATGTCATTCTTAGAAACAGTCCACTATGGGGATCCCCAAGTAATCAGCAGCAAATAAGTTCCTGATAAGCATGGAAGCCACTCAATGTGTGTGTGTGTGGGTGGTTTGTGTAGAGTTACCCATTGTCAAACTATGAATCAGACAGCAACATGGTCTTGGCACTGTGTGTGTGCGTTAAGCATAAAACATCACAAACAAGGTATTTTTGAATGGTTAAGGTCTTAGAAGGGCAGGTCCCCATCTTGTGATGGACTCATTGGGCTAGACATCACATTTCAGTCCCCATGCACATTTTTTCTGCAAAGAAAAATTCTATGCAGAATATGCAAAGAAATATTCTACGCAAATATTCTATGAAGAATATTTGGGAGCCTCCTCCTGTTGTCCAGGATGAGACAAGGATGATGGATCCTGCTACCTGGCATGCAAAGAATAGGAAAGGTTTACCATCAACATCACCCATATCATTCCTATCATGGTTTGTTAGGGTGGGAAAATTTACTTAAGAGGAGAGGCTCCTGTGTGAAAGGGGCCAAGGTCCACAGTTGCTTCCAAATTTATCTCCACTGTTGGCACCTTTGAGATTCCTTTAGGAAAGCCCACGGGAGGCATGAAAGAACCTTAGGGATGGGAGTGGGCTACTGATGCTTATCTCATGCTTTACTGATGGAAGAGCAGCATAGAATTTAAAAAGTTAAATTTCTTATGATGAAGTATTTCCTTGGCACACAAAATGGATCAGTACATGGGTTCTCTAATAACTTAAAGACAGACTAGACTTTATGACAATGGGTAACTACATTTCTACTTCTCCACAGTAAAATTAATTTGGGGAAAAGTTTTCCTCTTTAGTTTTGTGCTGTTTTCCCTTTGAGCCATTTAGGTAAGCTTGGAGCTGTGCTTTCTCATGGGAGTGTCATACAAAGTACAATAAGAGGACCTAATAGGTTTATGAAACTGATATGTTAATTCAAAGTATAAATATTACACTTGAAAAAGGAAAACAAGTTACCAGCAGTTGAGCTACTCAGTTTTTGTTAACATTTTGGTACGTAAGCTTCCAACCAGTTGTTTTAAATAAGTCTGTGACAAATCTGTATTTTGCTGCCTCTTCTGCTTTTATGAATTCCCAGAGTATCCAACTCGAGTGCTCATTAATTTTTGTATTTAATTTATTTTAAAATTTACTTTAAAGCCCTCTGAATTCTAAGATACCTTTTGAGTGGCTAGATCATAGGGCCAAAGATCCAGGAGACCTACTCTCCACCCAGCTTTGCCATTATAAGCTGTATTACACTGTGCAAACCACTTCACATCTTTGGTTTTGGTTTCTTCATCTGTACAATGAAGCGGTTGGACCAGTTGATCTCATTCTTTGAATGGTGAATTCCGGGAGGTGGAATTGGTTTCCATGGTGAATTTAATGTAAGAGCTGCACTTGAATGCTGTTGTCAAACAATCTAAAAAGTTAAGTTTTGGTCACTGCTGCAGGAGTTTTATTAAAAAAGGCTGTAAACACAGAGTTACAAGTCAAACTGTTCCAAGTTGATGATCTCCTCCTGCATATACATATTCAAAAGCTTTATAAAGTCCAATACATAGGCATATCATTTCCAATTGGTTATATATATGTTTATAGTTGTTTTTACAAACGTCTGTAATCAATTTGAGAATGTGGCTTCTATTTATTAAAAAACAAAAACAAAACATTGTCTACTAGCACAGGGCTTTCTTCACACACAATGTGCACACACACACACACACACACACACACCATTACATTCTTAAACTTCCTCTCAGGTAAGAATTCTCTGACACTGAATAAACAATATTTGAACTAAAGTTTTCTGCACATTCCTTAATTTCAGGGCTCCTACAGTTTATTTCGTGTATGAATTCTCTGGTGTTTAGTTAGCGCTGAACTTCTACTGAAGTTTTTCCCACATTCCTTACAAGCATAGGGTTTTTCTCCAGTATGAATTCTCTGATGATCATGCAGATTGGTTTTCTTTCGAAAGGCTCGCCCACATTCATTACATTCATAGGGTTTTTCCCCAGTATGAGTTCTCTCATGCTGAATGAGGGATGAACTCTGACTGAAGGCTTTCCCACAGTCAATACATTCATAGGGTTTCTCTCCAGTGTGGGTCCTCTCATGTTGAGTAAGTGATGAGCGTCGACTGAAGGCTTCTCCACATTCATTACATTCATAGGGTTTCTCTCCAGTGTGGATTCTGTGATGCTCTATAAAGCTTGTACTCCTTTTGAAAGCTTTCCCACATACATTACACTGATAGGGTTTCTCTCCAGGATGAGAGATAGGTTGTTGATTAAAGTTCTGCTCACATTCATAGGGATTCTGTCCGGCATGGATCCTCTGATGGTCAGTAAAGTCAGTAATGTGACTGAAGTCTTCCCCACAGTCATTACAATGATAGGATTTCACTTCAGTGACAGTGCTCTCATCTTGAGTAAGAGATGAGCTGTGCTTGAAATCTATGCTGTAGGTGTTGCTTTGGTAAGGTTTGCCTCTCTTATGAATCCTCATATGTTTGTAAAGGGATGGACTCTGTCCAAAAGCCCGCCCACATATGCTACATTCAAAAGGTTTCTCTCCTGTATGAGTCCGTTCGTGCTGGACGAGGGAAGAACACCGACTGAAGGCTTTCCCACATTCCTTACACTGGAAAGGCTTCTCTCCACTATGTGTGACCTCATGCTGAGTGAGGGATGTGCCATGCCTAAAAGATCTTCCACATAAATTGCATCGATAGGGTTTTTCTCCAGTGTGAATTCTCTGGTGTTGAACAAGGGAGGAGCTGCGCTGGAAGGCTTTTCCACAGAGACTGCACTGGTAAGGTTTCTCTCCCGTATGAGCATTCTCATGCTGACCAAGTGACGAGCTATGCCTGAAGGCCTTCCCACAAACATTACATTCAAAGGGCTTCTCCCCAGTGTGAATTCTCTGATGCTCAGTAAGCTGTGTCTTCCAGAGGAAGGTTTTCCCACAGTCACTACATTCATGGTGTTTCTTTCCAGGATAAATCCCCTGATCTGTACCATTAGGGAAAGCTCCCTCTCCTTTATGAGTTTTCTCATGTTTAGTAAGTGATGATCTATGAATAAAGGCTTTTCTACATTTATCACATTTATAAGGTTTCTTTTTTGCAAGGATATTATTCTGATTAAGTATGTCTGGATTATGTCCCAAGTTGCTTCCAAGTGCATCACATTCAGTAGGCCTTGAAGGAATGTTCAGTTGTGTAACCAGGACTGTGTTCAATCTAGAGTTTTCACCAAATTTATTTTGCTGAAAATTTTCTTCTGGTGTGATTTTCTTCTGGTTGGATGTGTCTGGCCCCAGATATCTTTTCCAGTTTTCCTGGTGCCTCTCTAACTGGCTAGTAACATCCCAAGTGTTTTCGAATGTGGCATGTGAATCTGTGCTACGGGATCCTTCAGCTATGCTCTGTTGCAAATGAGATGATTTGACTTCAGGCCTGGTCTTCCAGTCTGAAAAAAATCCAAAGTGCAAAAGTCCCCTGTTCCCTCCTACTGAAATTAACTGCTATAGTAGGAATGGGAAAATGAAAGAGAGATAAACTGTGCATGATTTGTTTTTGAAATTGGTCCTATAGCTGGGAGAGAAGACCCAAAATGAAGGAAAGGAAGAGTAAAAAGAAATGACAGTACAGACTGCAGAGCCAGAGTGTATGGCAAGTCTAGAATGAAGAAGCCCACCTAGGAGGGCTGGTTAGGAAGTAAGGGCATAAATGAGAATGAGAAGGTTAGGCACAGATACAAATGAAATAAAATCATGGTCTGTCTTGCAAGATCCTATCTGCTTCCCATGCTTCCTGTCCATTTTACAAATCATCCTCAAATCTGTTTTCCTAATACAGCCATTTCACAATTTCTTTAAAGTCCCCTTTGAGGCTCCAAATTCTTCAAATCTGACAGAGAAAATCCATAGCCACTGATGTAACTGAAATTATTCTTTGACATACTTGGAGACCAATGGCTATGCTTCACAAGCTGACATAAAGTAGTATTTCAGGAGGCAAATCATCCTTGCCTTTACAATTAGGGCTGTGGTTTTAGCCTATTTGAGTTCTGGTTCTAAACTAATCACTTCTCTCAACCAAAAAGGATTTTACTCAGCCTAGTAAATTGATCTCTAAACCCCTGTTTAACCTTATAATACTAATAGCAGAGAATTAATTAGTTTCTAGGTTCTAGAAATGGTAACTTAAAAAATAAGAGAAAGGAGGGATCTGGGGTAATAGAGATATTCCATACTGAAATGAATTTGGATTAGATGGGTGAATGCATCTGTCAAAACCAATTTGGTGGTACTTAGAAGAACTGTGTATCTTACTGTATGTATATTTTTCTTTAAAAAAACCATAAATATTGAACTCTGGTTAATGATATGTAAGCTGAAGTATGAAGGGGGGAAATGTATTTGTGTTGGCAACTTAGTTGGAAATGCATCAAAAAGACAGATTTTTTAAAAACACTGATAGATGGATAGATGAAGAATATGTGATAAAGCAAGTATAATAAAATTTTGAGGGCAGCCCCGGTGGCGCAGCGGTTTAGCGCCGCCTGCAGCCCAGGGCGTGATCCTGGAGACCCTGGATCGAATCCCACGTCAGGCTCTCTGCATGGAGCCTGCTTCTCCCTCTGCCTGTGTCTCTGCCTCTCTCTCTCTGCATCTCTACGAATAAATAAATAAAATCTTTAAAAATAATAATAATAAAATTTTGACAACTACAGAATCTTGGTGGTAGGTATATGGTGTTCACAGTATAATTTTTTCGACTTTCCATAAATTTGAAAATATTCATAATAAAATATTAGGAGAGGAAAAAAAACAACAACCAGGGGACCCTAAATCTGTCTCAAAATTCCTTATTCTGGAACAAGACTCCATTCCAATTTCCCAATGACAGAAAATGCTTTGTATTTCTTTTAGGATACTTCCCAGAGGGATATTTAAGAATTGCTTGTTGATACAAATGAGTAAGAAAGTTCTTTCCTCAATCACATTCCAAAACAATCAGGTAATTCCTTACTGATTTCTATGTGCTCTACAACACATAGAATATATAGATATACAACAGACTCTTTCTATAAGAGCCTGAAGTCTTAGAAACAAGACTTAATCTTTTGATAAAAAAGGAAAACCATCAGATGGTATATTTTAAAATCTGTTTGTGTAGCAAATATGATATAAATGGTATATTTGTGATCAAGGAAGGAAGAAATAAATATATTAATACATATTATATTCAGAGATTGAATAGACACCTTGAACTTAAGGAATAGAGAACTTTGGATAGGTAGAAAGCATTATCTAATTAGGGAAAGTATACACTACTTACAGAAAACATTAAAAAGAAGTTCAACTCAAGTGGAGCTTGTTTTAGTAGGAAAAGAAAGAGAATACTGGAAGGTGTGATAGGGGACCTTTAAATCAAGGGGGAGTTTCTGTTTCCTATCATGAGGTACAAGGAGTAACAGCAAGGTTTTGTCAGAGGTAGGTGGTTTATGAAGATAAAGCATTAAGACCCAATATGGTCCACCAAGTGATGAGTAAATAATAAACAGAATGTGGTATGTCCATACAATGGAATATTACTCAGCAATAAAACTAAGGAGGTACTACTGCATGCTACAACATTAATGAACCTTGAAAATAATATGCTAAGTGAAAGAAGCTGGTCACAAAAGGCTACATATTATGATTCTATTTACATAAAATACCCAGAAATGGTAATCCACTGAGATAAAAAGATTAATGGGTGCAGGGGTAGTGGGGAATGGAAAACGACTGCTAATGGGTATGGGGTTTCTTTTTGAATGTTGAAATGTTCTGTAGTTAGATATTGGTGATGGTTGCACAACTCAGTAAATATTTGAAAAACTACTAAATTGTACATTTTAAAAAGGTGAATTTTGTGGTACGTAAATTATATCTCAAAAAAAAAGGTATGATTTTAAAAATCCAATGTGGGTTACAAAAGAAAAGACAGAGTGAGCAACTTCAACTGAGAACTACAGTAATGTCCACATGGGGCCTAGTGTAGAAGGAAAATAATCTGAATTATAAGAAAAAGTCTAAACTGACTGGGGTGTTTGGCCCGAGGGATTAGGGATCCAGTGGTTTCTAATGGGTAGGGGAGAAATGGGTAATGAGTAATATAGTAAAATGTGCTGGGTGGGGATGAAAAATGATTAATTTGGATTTTAGGTATTTAATTGCATGGGACTTCCACAAGGAGGGGTCTTGTGAGAAGAGACAAAAGTGACCAGGGTACAAGTAAGTATGATTTATGAGTCGAAAGCATAGAATAAAGAGCTATAACTACCAGAGGGCAGGTACCCTTTTAAGGTGGTAATACCGAAAGAAAGAGGGTAAAGAAGCTGAAGAGCAGACTCCTTAGGCAGATTTGCTTAGGGGGGAAACCCAGCAAAGTCAGAGACCTAAAGCCAAGAGGTACTTAGTAAGCCAGGAAACCAGGCAAGGATGACACTCCAGGAACCAAAGAGAGGCAATGAAGCAAACTGGCATGAAAACAGAATGGAAGGAAGATGTAACTCCTCCCCAGACAGGTGTTGTAGGGTCAGGGAAAGAAGTCTGAAGGAAAGTTATGAAAAGGCAGAGAATCAAAGCCATGGTACTTCCTACAAGTCTGGGGCCAATAAAAAGCAGCAAGACAAGACAAGAAGACCCTGGAGTTCAATTAATGTCTGAATGAGTAAGAAAAGGGATTTCTAATCATGAAGGGAGACTGAGGACACCAGAGGAGAAAACCCAGCTGGGTTTCCTCTAAGACTGGTCAGCAGCAGGAATGCCCTACTGGAGAAGGGAGATAGAGGTGTTACCTGGAGATGGCTCAGTCTCCTCTGCAGGTCTAGGAGCTCCCAAGGCACCAACATGAAGGTGCTACCCCCTCCCTCAGCTGTGGTAATGTCTACATTGATTCCTGCATGCCTGTCTCCCCCATCATTTACCTGGACAGCAAGGTCTTTGGATTTCTCCCTCTGATATCCATGGCTCTTCTCCTTGTTCCAATTTGAAGATCACCTCTGGCTTGGAAACTTGATATCCTGCTCATGGGTAAATACACAAGATTGGTTGTTTGTACAAGTGGACAAAGACCCCTCCTACAAGTCAGTACTAGTCCTTGATCTTCAGGAACTCTGAAGGGAAAAAAAGGTGCAACTTGAGGAGTCATGAAATCAAATGACCTAATTTCCAGTTCTGCAAAAGAAAGAACTTTACCTAAAGAGCAGGCTCAGAAAACCATAAAGCTGAGTCCCAAAGAGAAGAACAAGCACTAACCATGAACACCCTGCTCACTGCCACATGATCTATAAGCCCCACCACCTTAGCACCTGAGAAAGGAAAACTTGCCAGTAGGCAAGATACTGAATTGGTCCTTACCAAGAGAAACCAGGTGGCTATAGTTCTCCAGCATCACATCCCTGTACAAGAGCCTCTGAGCAGCATCCACATGGTGCCATTCTTCTTGGGTGAAGTCCACAGCCACATCTTTGAATGTCACTGATTCCTGGAGGATCACATTCTTGTTCAACTAGGGATCAATACCACAAATGTGCCCATGGCAATACTGGGAACATACTGTAGGGTCATCAGAAACAGTGAGCACACGTTTGACATCCTGAGGGGGCACTGTTTTTGCAAAGAATCCAGTACGGCAGGCAGGAAAGTCAGGAGGGGCCATATATTCTCTAATCTCATATTCCTACTTAGCTATCTTGCTTTCCTATAAAGCCAAGCCTTGTCACACAATCAGCAATTCCACACTGCCCATGTACCTCCTTTGTTACAAAACCCCAACATAGCAGGGAATAAAAATAGCAGCCTTCCTTCACCCACCCCCCCAATACCACTATGCTCCCTAGACATCAACACTGTTAACAGTTTGGCAGATACATGCAAGAGTCCCTTCTCCAAGGTTTCATTCATACATACACAGTCTTGTTTTGTGAAATACCTTACATATTGTTCTACAACTTGCTTTTTGCATTTAACTCTGTATCTTGGAGATCTTCCCATAGGGGTACATATGATTTCACCTTATCCCTTTGAACTGCTTCATAGTACTCCATATACAGCTATATCATAACACATTCATTGCCTAAAACCAACAGTACTCCATTGTACTGAGGATAAGATTCAGACATCCCCCACCATTTATTGGACTCTAGCCAGGCTGCTCTTGCTCATCCCTGAATACATCTAGCTTCCTCCTACCCTGAGGCCTTTATACTTGTTACTCCCTCTTCCCCTAGGATCTCCACATGGTTGAAAACGAAGTTTCTAGTTGTCCAGGCCTCATCTCGAGCACACCCCCTAGGAAAAGTTGTCTTGGCACCTCCCTCAAATTGACCCTCCATCACATTACCATGGTAATCTCTCTCACCTAAATTCCTACCACTTGAACTTAGGAACCAAACAGATTCAGGTAAAAAGGACACCGTACTTCTAACAATAATCTGAGATTAGCTGACTTGTTAGGTTCTCTCTTCCCTCTACCATGAGCTCCACAAGAACAGGGATTTTATCTATGCTGATGGGTTATATGCCCAGCACAGAGTGGATGCTTAAAAAATATTTGGTGGCTTCTTCATTCTAGACTTGCCATACACTTTGGCTCTGCAGTCTGCACTGTCATTTCATTTCATTTATTTATTTATTTATCTTATTTTTTTTTTTTTATTTATGATAGGCACACAGTGAGGGAGAGAGAGGCAGAGACATAGGCAGAGGGAGAAGCAGGCTCCATCCACCAGGAGCCCGACATGGGATTCGATCCCGGGTCTCCAGGATCGCGCCCTGGGCCAAAGGCAGGCGCTAAACCGCTGCGCCACCCAGGGATCCCTGTCATTTCTTTTTACTCTTCCTTTCCTTCATTTTGGGTCTTCTCTCCCAGCTATAGGACCAATTTCAAAAACAAATCATGCACAGTTTATCTCTCTTTCATTTTCCCATTCCTACTATAGCAGTTAATTTCAGTAGGAGGGAACAGGGGACTTTTGCACTTTGGATTTTTTTCAGACTGGAAGACCAGGCCTGAAGTCAAATCATCTCATCTGCAACAGAGCATAGCTGAAGGATCCCATAGCACAGATTCACATGCCACATTCGAAAACACTTGGGATGTTACTAGCCAGTTAGAGAGGCACCAGGAAAACTGGAAAAGATATCTGGGACCAGACACATCCAACCAGAAGAAAATCACACCAGAAGAAAATTTTCAGCAAAATAAATTTGGGTGGCTCAGTCGGTTAAGTGACTACCTTCAGCTCAGGTCATGATCTCAGGGTCCTGGGATGATAATGAGATGATCCATGGTAAAGCAAGGTGCCCAGGCATTCAGACCAGGGAAAATGAGGGAAGGGAGAGAAGCTTGAGGCAGGCTATGCACTGGGCCTGAAGTGGTAATTCAGTGGTACCACCTGAATGGGAGAAGAAAAGTGGGAATCCAATCCAGGGATTACCAAGCTTGAAAAGAGAGGCTGAGATTGGGCTGGGCATGGCCATCAGGGAAAAAGGGGTTGTCAAGGCAGGCGTTTTAAGTTAGGTTGTAAGAAGTAACACTTTCTCCCCATTGCCTACTCTATCAGGTAAACACATACAGCCCCTTTGGTTGTCAGCCAACCTGGATTCCTTTGCTCAACTGGTCCCTCTTATTTATTATTATTATTATTTTAAAATATTTATTTAAATAATCTTTACACCCAACACGGGGCTTGAACTCACAAGCCTGGGATCAAGAATCACAGGCTCCTCCAACTGAGCCAGCCAGGTACCCCTATTATTTTTTTTAATTAACTAAGTAATCTCTACACCCAGTATGGGCTTTTAACTCATGATCCCGAGATCAAGAGTCATATGCTCTTCTGACTGAGCTAGCCAGGGGTCCCAGTTTAAAACATGGTCTTCTGGTTTTCTTCTGCTTCCTCAAATAGATTGCACATGTGGTAAAGAATGTCCTAACCAGTAAACAAATATCTAGTCCAAGTTCAACAAATATCTTTTCTTGCCTCAACAGGACAATTGGTTTCTGTTCTACTCTTTGTCCCATCAACCCTCTTTCCTACTCACTATCAGAGTCAGTTTTCTAAGATGCAATTCTTTGATCATGTTATAAGCCAGACCACCAACACCTCTTACCCAGACCATTGCTACAACTTCTAACTTGTCTCTCTCCTTATCCACTCATGTCTTGCTCCCAAGTCTGTCTTCCATATATGAACCAGAGTGATCCTGTTAAAACCTGTCAGATCAAGTCACTCCTTTGCTTAAAAATCTCCAACAGGATGTCACTTCATTCCAAGTAAAAGCCAAAGTCTTTACAGTGGCCTACACATCCCCTCCCCCAGTCTGGTCCCCAGCTATTTCCCTAACTTCATCTTGAACCTCATCTCTAACCCACTGCTCTCTCCCCTTCACTTACCCTGCCCCTCCTTCAGGTTCCTGGAACACACTAAGCATGTTTCTGCTCTGGAGCCTTTGCTTTGACTGTTCCCTTGACCTGGAAGCCTCTTCTTGCAGATGGGCATGTGGCTCCCCATTCACTTGCTTCAGTTCTTTGTTCAAATGTTACCTCATCAGGGCAAACTTCCCTGGCTACCCAGCATTAAACAGCACCCCCACCCTGCACTGTCACTCTGATTTCTTTTTTCTTTTTCTTTTTTTTTTTTTTTAAGATTTTATTCAGCAGCCCCAGTGGCGCAGCGATTTAGCGCCACCTGCAGCCTGGGGTATGATCCTGGAGACCTGGGATCGAGTTCCACGTCAGGCTTCCTGTATGGAGCCTGCTTCTCCCTCTGCCTGTGTCTCTGCCTCTATCTCTCTGTGTCTCTCATGAATAAAATATTTATTTATTTATTTTTAAAAGATTTTTATTTATTCATAGAGACAGAAAGGCAGAGACACAGGCAGAGGGAGAAGCAGGCTCCATGCAGGGAGGCTGACGTGAGACTCTATCCAGGGTCTCAAGGACCAGACCCTGGACTGAAGGCGGCACTAAACCGCTGAGCCACCAGGGCTGCCCTCTTCTCTTTTTCATAGTTCTTAGCAGCTGACACATATTTTCATTTGTTTATAGTCTGTTTTGCAGAGTACAATGTAAACTCCAGGAAACGGGGACTATTATTTATTTTCTTTATGACTCTTCATTGCCTAGAACAGGCCTGGCACATAGTGGGTGTTTGAGGAATATTCAATAAAATGTTTTTCTTGAAATTAAGAATTAGATTCCTTCATGCAACCTTCAGAGAACTTTATAGCCTGGTCCCCACCTTACTTCCACAGCCTCAGTTCTGGCTTCTCCTTCCCTTGTACACCGTAATTCAGCTTACAGAAGAGTTACAACTCTTTGAAACTAAACATTTCTTTTGTCTCTGTAAAAATGCTTGGCCTTCCCTCCTCTGCCTAGGTAACACTTATTCTCTCACCAGGACTTGGTAAAGTTCTCTCCTCTGGAGCTCCTCCCCTAACATTAGGTATGGGCCAAGTGCCTCGTCCCAACCCTCTGCCCCCCACCCCCTCCTTGGGGCCCTCTCCAGCATGCTCATAAGACAGAAGTGTCTGTTACCTATTATTCACTGTACTCGGAAAGGGTTAAGACCTTGTCTCAGGCACCTCTGAATCTCCAGAGGTCAGAACCAGTTTGGTACACAAAAGACAATCAAGATCTTGCAAGATTAAATAGGTAAAATGTACTGAGACTCCTGGTGTGAGTGAGCCACTCTGAGTGGGCTCAACTCTACAGCATTCACCCTCCTTCCAGATAAAACTGGACCTCATTATCAATCCCTTTTAAAAATTAACAGTTATCATGAAGTATCAAGTATCATTTCACCTTCTTCATGTTGACATAAAAAGTCCAAAGAACTAGAAAGAGCATATACTAAGTTGAGAAGACTCAATTTCCTGGGCCCATAAAAAGTGGTACACTAATCATGTGCAATATCCCTTGGATAAATCACAGACTCTTGGTCCAATCTTCTCATCTATAACATCTGTATCTGGGTTCCCTGAACTGAAAATGTAGGCTTTTTAAGAGCAGAAGGGTCAAAGGACACTTCCAACTCTATAGGACCACACTTGTAAATATAAAGAGATACCCCTCCAACTCTAACATGTGCCAACTCTAGAGGAGAAATCCACTCAAATTCTAACTCAAAAAATTTTGTAACTTAGAATCTTTACAAAGCTGAAAACCAGAGAATGGTAGCTTATAAGTTAAAACAATCAAATTTATAAAAACTACTCCAAGACCAAAGTTAGTTTGCCCAATTAGGACACAGTATGGGGTTTTCACTCAAGTAGTCAGTGCTCCCTGACACCAGACCAATAATAGCTTGGCAAACTGGGTTAACAGCGTATCTAATGATAAAGTACAGAGAGAAGACACTCTTACTGTTAGCCTTTACACACATACACACACACACGCGCACACACACACACACCCAACTTAGCCTAAGGACATTATTATCCATAGCATTCTACCTGGAAACCTTGCCTCTTCATTTTTCTTTTGTGCCCTGGAATCACCAAGACCCTCAAAAAACATCTCCTACATAGAGTCCCTTCATCTCTCAAATCCTGCTCAAATCCTCCCGTCAATGATACCATTAAGCCATGCAATAACTTTCTAGATTTATGCTAATATGGTAGCCACCAGAAACATGTCACTACATGTGCTCATGCTCATGCTACATGAGCATTTATAATGGGGCTAATTCAAAATGGGATGTGTGGCAAGTATAAAATACACACTGGATTTCATTTTTTTTAATTTTTATTTTTATTTATTTATGATAGTCACACACACACACACAGAGAGAGAGAGAGAGAGAGAGAGAGAGAGAGAGGCAGAAACATAGGCAGAGGGAGAAGCAGGCTCCATGCACCGGGAGCCCGACATGGGATTCGATCCCAGGTCTCCAGGATCGCGCCCTGGGCCAAAAGCAGGCGCTAAACCACTGCGCCACCCAGGGATCCCCACAATGGATTTCAAAGACTTAGCCCCAAAATAAAGAAATAAATAAAACAGTTCATTCATAATTTTAAAATACTGATTCAGGGGATCCCTGAGTGGCGCGACGGTTCAGTGCCTGCCTTTGGCCCAGGGTGTGATTCTGAGGTCCCGGGATCGAGTCCCACATCGGGCTCCCGGCATGGAGCCTGCTTCTCCCTCTGCCTGTGTCTCTGCCTCTCTCTCTCTCTCATGAATAAATAAATAAAATCTTAAAAAAAAAAACATTTAAAAATAAATAAATAAAAAAATACTGATTCATGTAGAAATATTTCAATTATATTGGGTTAAATAATATGTATTACTAAGATTAATTTCACCTATTTCTTTCTACATTGTACTACCAGAAAATTTTAAATTATATATGTAGTTTATATTTCTCTTGGACAATATTCTAGATTGTCCTAGATCTCCACCTCAGCCACTCTCCTATTGAATCATCTTTCTTTCTTGGGTAAGGTGATGGGATAGGAAGATCCTAGGCTCACCTCACCCTATTGATACACCTAGATAGCACCTGCATACATGCAAGTAACCTAGGACATGACTTGAAGGCTGGCAAACAGATTCTCCACAGTGAAATGTAGAGAAGAGGCCACAATGAAGAGAGTAGAAAAGGTGAAGACTGGTGAGCCAAACTGATCTGTGGGACTGTACGCAGGAGAGAGGAACAATGTGGGTACAGAGAGAGAAGAGAAGTAGACCCCCACACCAGGCACCCCAGGCACATGGGACCTGAACTAGGAAGATGAATCCTTGTAACATTCAGCTTTGAAAATCAGAAGGGCCTAACTCTCAGAGTTCCTACAATAAGTGGGACTTAACACATGGAACTTTAAAAAAAAACCAGAGGGTTCAGCTCTGAAAGAGCCAGACAGGGGTGATAGGAAACTGACTTCCTGCCCTTAAAGAGACAGCACAACAAAGAGCCCCAGAGGGCAGATCACAGAAGGAGCAGTTTGAAAAACACCTGGGGTACAGGGGTAGGAGATATATTTACTAATCTCAGAGCATGTGCTGGAGGGGCAGGGATCTTTCGGAGACTTCAAGAACAAAAGAGCTGGCAGGCACCAATTCCCTCTCCCACTCCTCATCCTCAATACATGGACACCTGTGGGAACCAATGCAGTGCCAACACTCTCCACTTAGCTTGCTAACAGTACACCCTGCTCCAGTGCTCTTCTGTGGCCTCACCCCTTACATCCCAGCCTGAGCAGGAGTTTTCCCAGGATGCTGCAGTCTCCCTCCCACAGCAGACCAGCAAGGAACCTTACTGTAACTATGTGCCCCACCCTCTAGTTCTCCCACAGACCTGCTCCCTCCTATATATCCTTGGTGGGAGTTCATCCAAAGCAGTGCCACAAACCTGGCAGTATGCGAAAAAAAAATTAGTATATGTGCAAAAAAATCAGTCAAGGGAGTCACAAAATAAAAGGATGCAAAGAATGATACCATATACTTAAAATGTGAGGGAAGAGGAGTAAAGAATGGGTTCAAACTCTGGTGACTATCAACTTAATATGGACTGCTACATGCATAAGATTCTATATACAAACCTAATGGTAACCACAAATCAAAAACCAATGACAGATATGCAAAGAGGCGGGGGGGGGGGGGTGGCGGGTGGAGAGAAAGGAATCTAAAAAAAGCCAGCAAATTGTGAGAGAAGAGAGCAAGAGAAGAAAGGAACAGAAAAGAACTACAAAAAGGACCATAAAATTAGTAACAAAATGGCAATTAAGTACATACTTATCAATAATTACTTCGATTGTAAACTGTCAAAATGTTCCAATCAAAAGACATTGGATGACAGAACGGAGGAAAAAATCAAGACCCATCTATATGCTGCCTACAAGAGACTCATTCCAGACCTAAAGACATGCAGTCTAAAAGTGGAAAGATAGGAAAGCACTTATCATGCAAATAGAAGTGAAAAAAATGCTGGGGTAGCAATACTTACACTTGACAAAATAGACTTTAAAACAAAAGACTGTAAAAAGAGACAAAAAAGGACACTATATAATCATAAAGGAGACAATCCAACAAGAAGATACAACAATTATAAATATTTATGTATCCAAAATGGGAACACCCAAATACAAAAAGCAGCTCATAAAAAACATAAAGGAAGCAATCAAGAGTAATACAATACTAAGGAACTTTAACACTTCACTTACATCAATGGATAGATTATCCAAACAGAAAATCAACTAGAAACAGTGGCTTTGAATGAGACATTGGACCAGATGGATCTAACAGATACATTCAGAACATTCCATTCTAAAACAGCAGAATACACACTCTTTTCAAGTGCACATGGAACATTCTCCAGGATAGTCATATGTTAGGCCACAGAACAAGTCTGAACAAATTCAAAAAGAATGAAGGCATACCATGCATCCTTTTCAACCACAATGCAATGAAACTAGAAATCAACCACAAGAAAAAATCTGGAAGAAACAAACATATGGAGGTTAAATAACATGCTAAGAAACAGTGAGTGGGTCAGCCAAGAAATCAAAGAGGAAATAAGAAAATACACGAGACAAATGAAAATGAACACAATAGTCCGGGGCATCTGGGTGGCTCATTTGGTTGAGTGTCTGCCTTCGGCTCAAGTCATGGTCCCAGGGTCCTGGGATTGAGCCCCATGTCAGGCTCCCAGTTCCAGCGGGGAGTCTGCTTCTTCCTCTCCCCACTGCTCATGCTCTTTCTCTCTCTCTCAGATAAATAAATAAATATAAAAATAAAAAAAGAAAGAAAGAAAGAAAACACAACAGTCCAAAATCTTTGGGATACAGCAAAAGCAGTTCTAAAGGGAAGTTTATAGTAATACAGACCTACATCCTCTCTCAAATTTTGCCTCTGCCATATGCCCTTGTATGTCTACCACATGGACTTTTTGCCCTTATTACATCATTCTCTTTCAAGGCTCCTTTCTTTTGTACATCTTATTCTGACCACCATGAACGTTTTTCCCCTCAGCTCAACAGGAAAAATTCCTAGTCACCTTTCTAGAAGCAAATCAATGGTCCCTTCCCTTCTGAAGCTTTTCCAGATCCTGCATTGCCCTGCCTCCCCTTCAGCATCTGGCCCACATCTCCATTTCAAAGCTGTAGCTGTTTGTTTTTTTAACTCTATATGCTCTTAAGATTTTATTTTATTTTTTTTAAGATTTTATTTTTTTAAAGTAATCTTTACCCCCAAATGTGGGCTTGAACTCATGACCCTGAGAGCAAGACTTGCATGCTCTACCGACTGAGGCAGCCAAGTGTCCCTAGAGCTGCAGCTGTTTATTCACATTTTTTCTCTCAACACCTTCTCAAACTTTTCATTTCAGTATCTCCAAAGCCAAGCATGTTGGAATTGTCCAGAATCACTGGAGCAACTTAGAAAGCTTGCCCATGCAGGGAGGGCCCTGACAAACAACTTTTTAAAACTCCTCAGGTGATTCATTATAAAAGAGCAACAGCTAACATTCAGTGAACACTCACCATAGGCCAGGCACCAAGCTTGGTCATTTATGTGCATCTTCTCACTAAATTTCCTCACTGAAGCTCTACTGCCATCCTAAAGGAAGCAGGTGCCTTCCCCTGACTACTTATGAAATGTGACCCTTGTTAATAAGAACCACAGCCTGGCACAGAGAAAGTATTCCAAAAATGTCTGCTGAGTGAACGAATACAGAGTCTGGGTCATTCTAAGTGAAGGAAAATGAGGAGTCGTTTTGAGGATCAAAAAAAAAAAAAAATAAAAATAAAAGGAATTAAATTTTTGGAAAATAAAAAGCAGGGGCAAACAGAAAAATAATGTTGTTAAGAGCCAAATTCAAAAGCTAGTTCCTCTTGAATACCGGCCAAACAGAAAAACCTTTGACAAATCTAGCATACGAAAAGAAACAACTAGGGTGCCTGGCTAGCTCAGTCAGTGCAGTGTGCAGCTCTCGATCTTGGTCTCATCAGGGTTCTGAGTTGGAGCCCCATGTTGGGTGTAGATATTATTTAAAAATAAAATCTTAAAAAGAAACAACAACAAAATAAATGACTTTAAAGGGAATAAACCAGTAAAATATATAGCAGGTATTAAGAAATGTAGAAAATCTTAATGAAGTGGATAATTTTTAAATTTTAAATTACCAGTGTTGATGCAAAAAAGTAAAAACCTTAATAACTGAGGAAGAAATAAAGAAAATTGTCCCCAAATCATCCTCTCTATAAAAATCCTAGATCTAGGGACGCCTGGTGGCTCAGTGATCCTGGGGTCCTGGAATTGAGTACACATCAGGCTCCTTGCCAGGCACCTGCTTCTCCCTCTACCTACCTATGACTCTGCCTCTCTGTGTGTCTCTCATGAATAAATAAATAAAATCTTTTTAAAAATTAATTAAATAAAAATCCTAGATCTAAATGTTTTATAGGTAAATTCTTTCAAAAGGCAGAAAAAAATGAAAAGCAATCTGAATACTTCTCTAAGTTAAGGATAAACATGCCATCAAACCACTGAAAGATCTTTCTCACTCTAAGGGCTATTTCACTTAAGAACACAGATGTAAATAATTTTTTGAAATTGTATTTTCAAATAAAAAGATCATTTGTAACCAAGAGAATCTTTTTTTTTTAATTTTTAAAATTTATTTATGATAGTCACACACAGAGAGAGAGAGAGAGAGAGAGAGAGGGAGAGAGAGGCAGAGACATAGGCAGAGGGAGAAGCAGGCTCCATGCACCGGGAGCCCGACGTGGGATTCGATCCTGGGTCTCCAGGATCGCGCCCTGGGCCAAAGGCAGGCGCTAAACCGCTGCGCCACCCAGGGATCCCTAACCAAGAGAATCTTATCCTAATATTATTTAATCATAAAAATTTTAGAAACCTATGAGAAGTAAATTTTGGATTGTTCATGCAAACCAATATAAAACAGCCATTAAAAGTACTTTTTTAAACAAAAGAAAAATCCTCATAAAAATTATATGAAATTTGAAATACTTAAGGGAAAACATGCATAGGGAGGAAGAGAAGACAATTCATCACAACAAATGCGGAGGTGCTAAAGAGGGATCACAAATTACTTTTTCCTATTAAAAAAGAAAGAAAGTAGGGACGCCTGGGTGGCTCAGTGGTTGGGCGCCTGCCTGCCTGTGGCCCAGTGTGAGATCCTGGAGTTCTGGGATCGAGTCCCACATTGAGCTCCCACATGGAGCCTGCTTCTCCCTCTGTTTCTGCTCTGCTTCTCTGTCTCTCATGAATAAATAAATAAATAAATAATCTTTAAAAAAAAGTATATTATACAGAACTCACATGCTTTGATTATATATATATACATATATTTTAAAGATTTTATTTATTTATTTAAAAGAAAGAAAGCCAGCAAACTGAGAGAAAAGAGCAAGAGAAGGAACAGAAAATCAAAGGGGCCTAATTTTGGACCAGCTGCCCCTCATAAGATATATTTTAATAAAAGTAGTGCAAAACAGCTGTGAGGATGCATGAGCGAGGCACCTAACCTGACCCGGGGGAAAGAATGGGCTAAGGCTTAGAGCTCAACGCCAGTCAGCTCAGCAGAGGCTAAGAAAGGGTGTCTCTGGACAGAAGGAGCTTGAACATTCCTGGCTGCAAACATCCTGACCTGGTCCAACAAGTAGCCTGGCTGCCCCTGGGGGTCCAGAAGCATCCTGTCTGAGTTGGGGAGACCTGAGCTAGCTTTGGTTGAGCCTGTTCACTATGCTGGTCTAACCACAGAGCTCTTGGGATCTGGAGTCAGTGGAGACCAGGTCCTGGTTTTTTCCTCCCCTTCAAGAAAACCTAGTCTCCATATGCAGCTTTTTTTCTTACAAAACTTTCCCCATTTCTTACTTTTATGGTGGTTTCACCTTTTAAAATTCCTAACTAAAAATGCAGTGCCCATACAATGAAGAAAAAGATACATAAGATTTAAACAAATATAGCTATTTATGATCTGAAGTATTTTCGAGGTAACCCCTCTGCTCCCATTCCCCTCCAGCTTGGAGCCATTTCAGGGACGTATTTGTTAGCCAAACGCTGGAGGAAGGTACCGCTAGCCAATCACCTCTTCTCGGAAGCTCTTTCAGACTCTTGCTCCTACACTTTGTCATTCACAGTAATCTTTAAAACTAAGAAGCAACCATCTTAGTTTCCTGTGCAACAACAGTGACTCAAGCTACACCAAACACTTGCAGCTCCCTGAACACATCAGACACACACATCCTGCTGCTCAGAGCACTCTTCTCTAGACCTCTGCATCACTGGCTCCCTAACCTCCTTCTGGTCTGTCCAGATGTCACCATCTCACTAAGAAGAAGGCTATTTAAAAGCTGTATCCTTACCACAGCCCACCCTCTCCCCCACTCAATCCCCCTTTACTTTTCTCTACCTTCTCCCCCACCCCTGTAGTGTCAGCTTCTAGAATATTATAAAAGTTGGGGACCCCTGGGTGGCTCAGCGGTTTAGCTCCGCCTTCGGCCCAGGGCCTGATCCCGGAGTCCCGGGATCGAGTCCCACGTCGGGCTCCCTGCGTGGAGCCTGCTTCTCCCTCTGCCTGTGTCTCTGCCTCTCTCTGTCTCTCATGATTTATTCACCCGGGCTGCCCTAAATAAAATCTTAAAAAAAAAAAAAAAAAGTTACTGACTGCATTTTTCTGTCTCCTCCCTATAGGATGTTAAGTCCCATGAAAGCAGAAACAATTATAAATTTTGTTCACTAATGTATCCCAACCACTTAGAAAAGTGTCTTTGCAAATCACAGGGATTCAATGGCTACAGGCTGGTAAATGAATGAAAGGGTTACCAGGGCCAAAATGAAAAAAGTCCAAACTCCTTTCTATTTTCCTCTACACACTGCCTGCAGCCCACACCCACTGTCACACAGGACAGCAGTTTCATGAACATGCCCCTAACCCACAAAGTCAATCAGCTCTATCTCCACTCCCTTCATTTTCACTTGTTGGACTCTGCTCCTATTCAAAAGTACATCTCCACTGACTTTTTCCCACGGGTGGAATTTCCTCTCTCCTGTCTTCATAGCAGCCTCTGAACCTCTGAAACAACACCTAACACTACCTCTCTTGTGCTATATGCTTGTTGTGCAGGAGGCTTCCCTCACTGTTAACCTCCAGGATAAGCAGTCACATGACTCAATTACTCATCTCTTGCATTCCCCAGAGGGCCACACTCAGAGATAGGGAACCGCCTACAAAGGGAAATTTCTGCCTAAAAAGCCCCCTCTGTAGAGTCAGTTGTTCTGTCCTTCCTCCAGGGTCATTACCTGCAGTCTGGGTTAGGTAACCCAAGTGGACTGTCAAGACATTCCATGAGAATATAACTGAACTAGAGTTCTGGGACAACAAAGCTTTGAAAGTATAGTTTAAAGCAGCCTAAAATTCACTGCTCAGAACACAAACCCACTTCACCATTAAAAAGGCGACCCCCAGGGATCCCTGGGTGGCGCAGCGGTTTGGCGCCTGCCTTTGGCCCAGGGCGCGATCCTGGAGACCCGGGATCGAATCCCACATCGGGCTCCCGGTGCATGGAGCCTGCTTCTCCCTCTGCCTGAGTCTCTGCCTCTCTCTCTCTCTCTCTCTCTGACTATCATAAATAAATAAAAATTAAAAAAAAAAAGGCGACCCCAATGGAAAGGATTATTACCCCCGCCCAGGATCATCGCCTCCAAGAGATGTTAAGTGTGTTAAGCGACCCTGATTCTCACAGCCTGCTGAGGAAGCACTTTATATGGACAGGCATTGATGACCAGTGATTTGCCCTGGCTCACCTCAAACCAAACTGTCTTGTTCTATTATTGTCACTTGTTTTACTCCCTATGCTTATAAAACAAAAACATTCAACAAGTAAAAGATATAAAGGCATTACACATACTGTGTTTAACTTACTAGAAGTTGCTTTTTAAAAAAGATTTGAGAGAGAGCACGCGTGCGTGCATGGACGAGCAGGGGGAAGGGCAGAGGGAAAGCAAGAGAGAATCTCAAGTAGACTCCCACTGAGCTCGGAGGACACGAGGGGGTGGGGGCTCCTGCTCCATATCATGACCCTGATATCATGACCTGAGCCAAAATCAAGAGTCCCATGCTTAACCACCTTGGCCATCCAGGCACTCCTAATTCACTGTGAACTGCTTTTATAGGACATTACTAGCCAGTATTTTTATGTTTTTGTTTGTTTAGATTTTACTTTTAAGTAATCTCTATATCCACTGTGGGGCTCAAACTCACAACCCTGAGGTCAAGAGTCACATGCTCGACCGACTGTGCCAGGCAGGTGCCCCTGGGTTGGTTTTGATAGTCTCACACACTTAGCAACTAGAATCTTTGACTTTCCTTCATTCTAAGGAGAGTGTGGATTAAAATACCATCTGAACCTTGTTTTATTTTCACCAATATACTCTACGTAAATCAATGCATAACCTCAGAGTTGTGATGCTTCTAGAAAATGCCTCCTCCCTTACAAGAATAAATGAGTTTAAAAATCAGTTTCATCTTAATGAAGCTGAAGGCTGGACATCTGGGGGTGTGCACTATTATACTTTTATTAAAGCAGAAAAGAACACGAAAAGCTATGGGAGAGGTCATTCCTCTTTCGTATGGGTCTTGTTTGTTTGCTTCCCTCCTGGCCCAAGAAAGCCCATCTCCACCCTCTTCCAAGCCAAATCCCGACCAAACTTTTTCGGCTCCTTAACGGTCTTCTGGCCCCTGCGTCAGAGGCTGGGGTCCCTATCTCCCTTACTAACAGTTAACCACCTCCTCCATAGTTCTCTATCCTGACACCCTACCCTCTCCAGTCCTTGACGGAGTTCAAGGAGTTGGCCTGGCACTCAGGACTCTCAACAGTGACACTTCCCAACACGCTGACTCAACTCTTCCCGCAGAACCTCACCGCCCCGTCCCCTCTCCCCCCAGGGCGGCCCCTCCCCCCCAGCTCGGACTCGCTGGGTTTCGCGCAGCTGGGGGGGCTCTGAAGGGATGACCAAGCTAGGAAAGGCAGTCGCACCGGCGGAGAACAATGACTGCTGTAAGCACGCCCCGGGGAGTGAGGAACGCGCTGCTCACCTGGGGCGCGGCCGTCGGAGGCCTCGGGGCCATTCCTGCCTCGCCGGGGCCGGCTCCCAGGCTGCGGCTGGGGAGAGAGGACAGGGCCCGCTCGCCGGCTGCACCCGCCGGGCCTCCCGCCGCGCCCGCCCGCCTCCTCCCCTCAGCCGCTTCTCCCGGCCAGGGCTGCGAGCTGCGCGGGCCGCGCGTGGGCCTGCCGTCCCGCCCGCCGCGGGGAAGGGCTCGCCGCGTCCCGGACCCCGCCGTCTGGCCACGCCCAGGGCCGCCCGCAGGAGGGTGGGCGCGGCCCGGCGGACCCAAGCCAAACCCGTGGGAGGTGCCGCCTCGACCCGCGCACGCGGAGTTACCGCCTCCTGGGGACCCCGGATTTCGCGGCCTCGGGCCCGCCGGGGCTCCCGCCGGCTCCTCCTGCGCCCGCTGCAGGTTCAGTCCCCGCCAACGCTGATGCGCGGAAGGACGGCCCACCGCGGCCTGAGCCGCACCGGGGCCGGACAATGGCCGCAGCGGCGGGGCAGAGCCGGAAGTGCGCCTGCGCACGCGGAGCCTCGGCCCCGCAACTCCCGGGCCGTGACGGACTACACTTCCCAGAGGCCCCCGCGGGTGGGTCCCGCGAAGGCGGCCTGGGGGGTCGCTGCACCACGCTGGGGCGGCTGCGGTGGGGTCCGCCGTGTGGCGTTGGCACGCGTGTGTCCATTATCTCCAATAATAGACACTGAGCATCTCTTCTGTGCTAGGGGCATGTTGCTAGGGCGGATTCAGCGGTAGATGGGGAAGGAAAGACCCTACTCTCGGGGAGCTGGTGTGCACTGCTGCGGACGAGGCCAACAATAAAACCGTAAACATATCCACAAGGTATGTTTCAAGTACTGACTTCAGCTCCAGGAGTAGGACGGGGAAGGGAGAAGGGCAGCGTTGCGTCTTCATCACAAGATGCTATTTCCGTTGCCTCTCCTATGCCATATTCACCTGTGGCTCACCACTGAAGGTTTGGACACTGATTCCCCACACCACACCTACTACGACTAAGATACTTGAGTCACTTATTACTCCAAGTGGATTAGAGAATCTTTTCCTGTTGTCCCAGAATTGGTAACCGCGATTCAGCTGAGGATTTAGTTCTTCCGCATTCTGAAGAAAGACAAAGCCATTTGGAGCTAGACACCCTCAGGTCTTACAAAAGGGATCCGGGTGCTGAATTTGCCCTGTTGCTATTAACCGTTGCCTCGACACCACCCCTCTTTCGCAAGCCCTCTAAGGAAACTAGAAACGGGAAAGAAAAGAATTCCTCAGAATGCAAGCCCTCCGCCTAGGGGGTATTGCAATGTGCTACCTCCACTCCCAAAGAAAAGGTCTCAAACGTCGAGAACACCCAGGAAAAGGGAGGTCACATAAATTACCCCCAATGCCTTCCAGAGAAAGGGAAAGGGGGTTAGAGAACCGGCTGCGTGTAATGAGAGCAACCTGAATTCTCATTGTGTAGTGAGTAGATACGCTGGAAAACAATGGGGCTTTAGGCTCCGGTTTGGGAGGGGAGGGGAGGGGAGGAGGGGGGTGTGGCTCACAATACTAACAAGGGTGCGGAACTAACGATGTGGAAGGAGCTGAGGAGGTTGGAAGTGGTTGAACCGGAGCCAGATCTCTCAATCAGGTATTGGTGGGTTTCCTCCAGGGAACTCACAACTGCACTCGCGTATCTGCCGCTGTGGCTCAGCAACTTGAACCCTGGGTGGAATCGTTTTAAAACGTTTTTAATTGCACTGATGCACTGGAAAATTGGTAAGGAATACACAGAGGGCAAAAATGACAAGAGTGGTGGGTGGAGCACTGAAAGCCAGCTTTCACCTGCAATATTTTGCCAAACGAGGCAAAGTTGAGCTTCGTTTTTCATGGTCCCCTTCTTTCCGTTCAGGGACTGCGCTGTGGCCGGGAAGGCCAAGGGCACCGAGAGGGGAGCGGCAGCCTCCTCTCCGGGGAAGCGCGGCCCTACCCTGCGGGCTCTGCGGCTCTGCGGCGGAGGTCAGGTGTCCTGGTAGGCTGATGTCATCCGGCCACAGGGCGAAGACCGCTGAGCGGCCAGTTTCCCCGAGACCAGT
Source organism: Canis lupus dingo (assembly GCF_003254725.2). Lineage (NCBI taxonomy): Eukaryota > Metazoa > Chordata > Mammalia > Carnivora > Canidae > Canis > Canis lupus. Next base: position 81,007,139 of record NC_064247.1, read on the forward strand.
CCACACCTTTGAGGCTGTGCGGCCGGCGTGGCGCTAACCAGCCTCGCAGCCAACCAGGAGCGACATTCTCCCCGCCCGCGCTCCGGTCTCCATGACAACCGTCTCGGCGTCTGGTCCGGACTTGGAGAACCGAGGCTGAAAAGACCGCCTCACAGGTCCAGTTGAGGTCCTGCCCAGGAAGATTGGCAGGGGCCCCCGGGTGCCCGAGGGGAGCTCCAAAGCCTCTTCACACCCCGCGACACGGGGGGCAGGAGTCCTCCCCGCTGTTGGGGAAGCCGGTGATGCACTATTCAGCGGGATTCGCGCCAACCAGGGCAGAGGAGAAAAGGCCCGTCGTTAATGCCAAATGCCTTCCATGTTACCTGCTCTATCTTTAATATACACCTGGATTGGGCCTTCCTTCAATTCCTCACTCGGCCCGCTGTGGGTTCAAGCCTTCTTCCTGGGGCCTACCCCACAACACAAGAATATCCAAGTTCCAGTTCATAAAATGTTCCACCTCCTGGTTCCCATGAGAATTCGTGAGAAAAAAAAGGGACCTGACGCAGGTAGCTCGCCCAGATGCGACTCTGTTCAGCCAGAGAACCGGCGATCTGGACCAACGGGCTTCGGGTCCCCAGTCTTCCACGCACTCTGAGGCCAGGAGCACGCGACTGAGACGCCGAGTGGAAGCTGCGTAGCTTCAGTCATCCACTGCCAGATTTGAGGCCGAGCTCCGGGTCAGACAGGAGGGGAAGCCAGTTCTCAGCGCCGGGTCCTCTCGCATCAGACCTACACCCGCTACAGTTTGGAACGTCCAGACATCAGTCCCCGGAGCGCTGGGCTCTAGCGCCACCTGCTGGCCACTGGGACCCTCTACTCTGGCAAAGTCCGCTGCCTGACAATACGAACATTAATTTGACAGCTTCCAGACCTTTATTGACCCTGCCGACTACCCTCACGTCAAGCTTGAAGCCTCTCACTTCTTGAATACTTCTCACTTCGACAAAATTTCACCTAACACTTATGTGGCCCACGTTTTCTGAGCCCTACTGCCCCGATTTCCTCACCAAACCTCCCTGGTGGTCTCCTGCTACCCTGGACTGAGCTGAAGTGACCCACAGACTCTTGCTCCATCCCAGCTGCATGGACTCAGGCTGGATCCAAGTGGTGACACCTCAAGGGCAATGTAGTCCCTGCAAAGGTCACAAAGGGCCAGGCGCCAAAAGACCTCACTTTAGCTTCTGGCTTAGCCATCTTGCTCTCCCAGTCACTTGCCCCCTTGTTTATCAAGTCTTTTGTTTCTCTGTGGAGCCCCAGGTGCATGCTAGCATCCCACCTTTGGCCTAGCACTGTGGCCTGGTCCCACCCTCTCCTCATGGGCATGGCGTAATGAAAAAGTCTATTCAAGGAAGGGCTTTCCCCCAGATAGATACCTCTGTTATATGAGACAAGGGTGTTCAATGACTGGGATGTGGTTAGTTGTGTAGGAAGACCGATCCTGAGTCTTCAGGATCCCCTGAGTGTGGGAAGACCAGGCACTCCAAGACGTGAATGGCATCTGAGGGCTTTCCCAGTCAAACACAGGGGACTCTGCTTAGAAACCAAGAAGTGGTTCTAAAATGGTCCAAAGACAGGATATGGAAGGAGGGCAGAGAAAAGATGAGGGATTAGAAATTAAAACAAGATTGTTCTCACATCATACTTTTTGATGAACTGTGTCTTTCTTTTTCTTTTTCTTTTTTTTTTTGTTTGTTAGGGGGGTAGAGGAGGGGCAATGGGAGAGGGAGAGAAAGAATTTTAAGCAGGCTCCATGCCCAGCATGGAGCCAGTCACCGAGCCAGATCTCATGACCCTGAGATCATAGCCTGAGCTGAAATCAAGAGTCGGACACTTCACCAACTGAGCTACCCAGGGACCCCTCTGAGTTTGTTTGTTGAGATTTTATTTATTTGACAGAAAGATAGAATCAGAGGGCACATGTGGGGGAATGACAGAGGGAGAGGGAGAAGCAGTCTGCCTGCTGAGCAGGGAACCTGATGCGGGGCTTGTTCCCAGGACCCTGAAATCATGATGTGAGCCAAAGGTAGATGCTCAACTGACCGAACCACCCAGGTACCCATGAGTTTTTGTTTTTAAAATAAACTTGCAAGTTAATTAACTTGCAATTATTCTCAACAAGGTAATTTTTGTTCATGGCTAATGTTCTCTAACATTACAACCAGATACATGAATCCAAGGGCCCAAGCTAGGCTGTCCTTAGACTGAGCCTGCCGGGGGCCCAGTTGCAGAGACATCTGACTGCTAAGTGGACTGTAGCCCCAAGAGAATCTTACCCACTTGCATGCCCAGTAAACATGTGCCCCCTTAACCTGGCTGAGTTTATGAAATGAAGGCTTTGCTTTATTATAAAGAGTAATGGGCTTTGAGGTCAACTAAGCCAGCTCCTTCACTTTAAGGATGAAATAGAAGCCCAAAGAGGGAAAGACGTTAGTTGGAGAAAAAAAGAAAATGGTACAAGAAGAAAAAGATTCATATGATCAGCTAAAGGAGATTCATAGGTTACATGTGGCATTGGGTGTTTTTTTTTTTAACTTAGATGAATCCTGGGGTTTAAAACAATTTAAATTTAAAAATGATAATTTAAACAATAGAACACATTCTAGATTAGGTCTTTGGTCATTTGCATCATTTTCTTCTTTTCCATTTTATCTTCAGCCCTGGGATCCCTGGGTGGCGTAGCGGTTTGGCGCCTGCCTTTGGCCCAGGGCGCGATCCTGGAGACCCGGGATCGAATCCCACATCGGGCTCCTGGTGCATGGAGCCTGCTTCTCCCTCTGCCTGTGTCTCTGCCTCTCTCTCTCTCACTGTGTGCCTATCATAAATAAATAAAAAAAAATTAAAAAAAAATAAATATCTTCAGCCCTATTTGCAGGACTAAAGTTGTGTGGTCACCCAACAAGTGTCATTCCCTCTCTGGGTTCTATTTCATCTGTAAAATGAAAGATCTGGTTTGGCTGATCCAAAGCTCCATTTTATTTTTCTCCTACAACTGTTATGCCTGGCTCAAACATGCAGGTGTGACTTGTAGGGAGGCAAGAAAACATGGAAGTGAAAGTCAGCTGGGTCTTTTCTCCTGGCCTGGGCCTTTGCCTAGACCCGACTGCCACCCATCCACTAGCTTTCCAGATGCCACACTTTGGGCATTTCCTGCCCCCCACCCCATGGTGGTGTAGGGGGCTAACAGCTCAATGGGGCTCTGCGGTTACCATGGTGACCCGCAGGCTGGCGTAGCCTCCATTGCCGCCTAGCAACCAGGACGTCCAGGGCACCTACAGTTTTGTCATCTCCCTCTGGCAATGAACTGGGGGCAGCTCTGTTTAGGGAGATGGCTCCCTATGGGTATCTCTACTGCTAGGCCCTGATCTGACTTTTTCAGCCATTTCAGCTTCTCTGCCCTGGGGCCAGGCTTGTGTGGCTGGCTTTGCCTCTCAGGCCCAGTAGTCCTAACCACCCACCCCTTCAGGCCGGGTTCCTGGGGGCTTAAAAAGGGTTCTTACTCAGGACACTCCAGAATCCCTCTAGAAGAGCAGAAAAGTCCAACACAATGTGAATTAAAACACCCTTCTCTCGGGCACACCTCCCAGCAACCCTAGCTTCTAGAGCCACTTCTCTGGATGGACAATCCTTGGGATGGAATGGATGGGACAGCCTGGCTAGACTCTAGGGAGGCACTAGTATTGGGGGTGGGTGAGTATCACCAGAGCTGGGCATCGCAGCCTCAGTTGGGAGATGGGCAGGCATATAGACAAGCTAACCCCATATGGGAGTGGGATGGCAGTGACAGGGTTGGTGGCACAGGGTGTCCTGGGAGGGGAAGAGGGACTCACTTCGACCTGAATCAGAAAGAAATGTTTCTTGGGGGACATGATGTTGAGTTGAGGCTGGAAGGATGAGTAGGTATCTAGGCTGGAGTAGAGATTTCAGGGAAGGTAGGCTTTAGGTCTTCAGAAGCTGCCTTTCTGAGAGAGTTATTCTCCATCTGAAGTCCACTGGTCCTGTGTCTCCTCCTTGTCCTTACCCTCTTCTTATTCTGTCTCCTTTCCCTGGGCTATCTCCTCCAGCCCCAGGACTGTAACCAGCACTCCTTTGCTACATGTGGTCTCTTCTTTCTGAGTTGCTTACAACTTACTTGTCTACCTGGTGGACTCTTTTTTTTTTTTTTTTTTTAAGATTTTTATTTACTTATTCATGAGAGACACAGGCAGAGACATAGGCAGAGGGAGAAGCAGGCTCCCTGTGGGGAGCCTGATGTGGGATATGATCCTAGGACTCTGAGATCATGACCTGAACCAAAGGCAGACACTCAACCATTGAGCCACCCAGGACCCAGACTCTTACTTATTCTTCAAAACTCAGCTTGAGGAGTGCTTGGGTGGCTTGGTTGGTTAAGTGTCTGCCTTCAGCTCAGGTCATGATCTTGGGTTCCTGGAATTGAGCCCTACATCATGCTGTCCTCAGTGGGGAGTCTGCTTCTCCCTCTGCCCCATCCCCCCACCCCCATCATTCTCTCTTTCTCTCTCGGATAAATGAATAAAATCTTTTTAAAAATCCAAAAAAACCCAGCTTGATGTTCACTCCTTTCTGGTGCCTTCCCAGAACCACCCTTTCAATCATGCATTCAATTCACAAACTTCTAATGAACACCAAGTGTTAGACCCAGAATGTGGCCCTATACCATAACTTTCTGTTCACCAACTGACCAGGATATCCTGGGGGTGGGAGCTGACAGGGCTGTCTTTTGTTTTTCTAATCCTCAGACTTTAACCTTTACTCTCTGAATGCATGAATGGGGCAGATGGATGGATGGATGAATACACACAGAGCTCCTTGTAAAACAACAAAAATAAACACCCCAGGTAACTCTCTGACTCCTGTTTCTATCCCCTGACACTGCCACAAAGGAATTTGGCCATATGTTATTAAATTAAAGTGAATTAAAATTGGCTTGAAATAACCACAGACTCCCCCGCTCCCCTGAGCCTGCAATGACCAGATTACATCTCCTCCAGGCACAGAAGTTTGACATTTCATTGCAAAGTCATTTTCTTCTCATTTCCTTATGTTGCTAAAATATTCTATTTCTCTTCACTTCCCCTTTGTGTCCCCATTACTCATGTTTAGTTAAATTTATCTGCTGCCATTTTTAATCATCTGAGATAGGCTTACTGGTGTGGATGTTCCTGGCCTTCCAGACCATCTGTCTCCTCCTGGGCCACTCCAAGAAGAGGGCATGGAGCCCTCCATCAGGGCTTCTGGGCTGATCCTCAGACCCAAGATTTCTCCCCAGGCAATCCCTGACTTCAGGGTCCTCCCCTTCTCCCCATACTCATTATCTTCCTCTCTCCAGTCTCCTCCTTTCTGTTTCCTGGGGCATGGTTTTTATCTTGCCTTAGCCTCATACTTCCTGAGGTCCCTTTAGTCACACTGAGCAAGGGGCCTTATAATTTTTCTCTCCTGAGTTCTCTGAGAAAGTCCATAATGAGACAAAATAATGAGTCCATAATGAGACAAAACTCCAGCAGTCAATGTGGGAGTTATGTGATGCTTGCCTCAGACACTGCCATAGCCATCACATTACTGTGATTGTCTGGACACCTTCCTCTTCCTCACCTGCCCATCCAGCCTCATAATATAGAGGTAGAGAGATTGTTCCCCCTGGAGGCAGTTGGTAAAGACCTGAAAGGAATATTTTGGCTCGGAGTGGAATCAGTTTGTCCTCTCAATAACTGTGTCACTTAGGGACTTGGGCTTGCCCTTGGGACTTAGGGCTTAGAGCTGCTCAGGAAAGGGGCAGTCAAGCCCAGGTGGCCACTGAGAGGTGGGGCCCTGGGAGGCAGGGTCAGAAGGCTGGGATGGCTGCCATTATTGGAGCATTTGGAGTGTGCTGGGCTCTGTGGACATATTTGGGGAGGTGGGGCTGTGAAGGATGCTTGTTCTTCACCTCAAGCTTTGGGAAAGGGGATTCTGTGGGATCATTCAGAAGGCCCAATACATGTCATTGGAGCTTCAGGGATATGGTGAACTAGGGCAATTTATGTCAGAGAAATCTTAATGGCAGGTGACAAGCTGGCCAGATGTCTTTGCAGTACAGCTAGGAGGGTAGCCACATTGGAATCTGCCTACAAGCCCAGAGATCATGAGGGCAAGAGATGAGTGAATGTTTCCAGTAGACCAGAGGTGGCTGCTGACATGAGACAACGAGCACAGGGTCATTTTAGAGCTTGATCAAGAAAGCCTGTGGGAGGAAGAGAGAAAATTACTGCCAGACCAAAGGGTAAAAAAGGGGTCATATGGGGATTTAGCTTAAATTTCATCCAAGGGCAAGACCAACTATTTTCCAGTTAAATTTTATGAGTCATGTTTATAGGGCTACACATAAATTACTTAAATTTTTTTTTTCTTCAATGAAATGTATTTCACTCTTGTGTCGATTTGAAACATATTCATCTTTCTAGAACAAGATCATATTTCCGGTCTACACTCATCTACATTTTCCAGGATCTCCAGTTGCATCTACGTTGCAAAGATCTATTATCTTTTTTATTTCCCAAATAGTTTATGCTTCTGAACTCTTATCTCGTTTAACTTTCTTAGCAGCCCTGGAAGGGCAGTGCTCTTGTTATTTATCCCTGTTTACTTTTGAGCATCAGAAATTAAGAAAGGGCTTCAAAGTTACACAAGAGTGAACAGCAGAGTCAAGGTTTCTTTAGAGAAGTCAGGTGGGGGTTCAGGCAGTGGTGGTAACAATGGGGCTTCAGCAGCCCTTCCCCAAAGCTCCATCTCTGCTCCTATTCTTAAGTATGGGCAGCTGCTGTTTAGACAGGTATCAGGTGGGCCTCTTGACAAACACCTATTTAGCACAGTGGCCCTAAGGCTGCCCAGGACTTTGACAAGGGCGCATGGGGCACTCTGTCCTTGGAAACCCCCTACAAAGAGGCCAGAGGGAGTTTCCTTGTTTGATATTGGCTCTCCAACTACTGGGTTAAGTGTCATGACCAGATGAACCCATGTTTGTGTGATTTGAAGTTTTGATGGGACAGGCGGAGTAGGAACCGATGGCCCATCTACAAAGAGAGGGGTTCCCAGAGCCAGAAGATCGGTGAGCAGTCCCGGGTCTTTGCCAGGGAGATGCTGCCTGTGACCATACAGTTCCCAGGAGGCCTGGAGGGCTCCCACATTTGGCCCCATCCCAGGATTTCCCTGGGTCTCTGCAGGCACATGCCCCCCCAATTGTAACCTTGGCTGTTGATGGTTCTATTTTCACATCAACATATCCTTGACTAAGACAGAAACTCTAAAACAAAAAACCAAAACCAAAACCAAAACAACAAAAAAAACCCTAACTGAATTTCATTAAAATTTAAAATTCCCTGCATGCACTGGCCCACACAAGATTCGTCCTCTCTTAATCCCACTTACTTATCCGTACTACAACTCCAGGAATGCAACATGCCCCCAAGAATGCCAGTCATCCTGCCTTGTCCCCCCAGCCTCCTACTTGCTACTTTGTTTCCTTGGAATCAATGGAGAAAAATGAGTAACATAAGCAGAGTGGCCTAAAAGCGAGACCTTCATACAGACACATGGCTGTAGCTTGCAGTAGGGACAGAATGAAGCCCCAGGGGTTTTTCTCAGCCCAGCTACATCTGCCTGGGGGCCAGAGGAGGCATCTGGCTAGATTAGTTCTGAAGGAGAAATCACTGGGACTTCACAGGTGATTTTACGTGACTCTGGAAGAGGCCACATCTGGGGTGTCCCACTGGTGTTATTCGAGTCAGAAGCTCCTCTTTCATTTTTTCAAGTGAAGGGGTTTGGGCAGGTGTTGAAAAGTCTGAGCAGCAGAGGGTGAGCTGCAATAAGCAGCTTGTGTCTGGCATCTAATTTGATTTGACTTGTTTTCCTAGCCATGAAAACCTGGAGCCAGGAATAAAAAGCACAGGCTGCAGAGGTGACAGCTCCCTGCTTCATGTCCCTGGCTCTCTCAGCTGGAGGGTTCACTCGACAGCCACAAAGCCATGCAAAGGGAGCATGGCCAAGGACTCATGTCAGGCACACACAGCATGGGGGATTGTTTTTGATTATGTTTGAAAAACCTCAGAAAAATCTCTTCCCCAAACTTCCCACGTTCAGGCAAGGGAGTGATTTATTAAAGTATGAGTCGGACTAGGCCAGCTCTCCTGGTCAGCTAAAATTGGCCTGGAAAATAAAGTAATTTGTGGTTGTCAGATCCTAAATTAAATGATTCAAATACTACTGCGGCTGATTAAAGGACTTTATTCAATTTCCTCTTGACCACATGCTCTTCTGTGAGGGCAAGAGATACTGTTTCTGGAAGAAATGCAGTATTTGGAGACCGTCGATCTAATCTAATGGATGGTGTTTATTAAATATGGTCTCCCCTCCCTTTTTTGATGAAAGGTGAGACTAAAGTGGGAGGAAGAAGGGACTTCCTGTTTAACTATGAATGACCCTCCCCCCGCCAAGCATCTGGGTAGGACCATCTGCAGTGAACCAGGCTGGGTGCCTGCGGAATTTTTAAGGACTCTTAAAAGACCTCTAGACAGCAACAAAACTGAAAAATTGAAACACAAGCACGGGTAAACTGAATTTAAAAATGAAATGGAACTGTAGCAGACAGTCTAATAGTGGTGCCTGCATCAGCCTGAGCACCGGCTGAAGGGACAGCCCTGTGCTGGCTCCCTTGATGACCTCCCTATTTGCCCCCAGTGACTGAACCCAGATGGGACTGTCCAGAGATATACGACATGCCCTGGCATAAAATAGATGAGCTGTCTTGGGAACATGAATGAAGAACTCCAGGGATGAGGGGGTTGGTAGCTGGTGCAGTTGCTGGAAGGGGGAGACAGAGAGGTCAGGAGATGTTCAGCTCAGTGGCGTGTTCAGATATGAGAAAGCAGAAACTCAGGAAACAGAGATTAGGAGACAGGGAAAGGGAACTCAGAGTGAAAGGAGGGAGGACAGAGTCGCCGTTGGTTGAGAAGAAAAGAGAGCGAGCTCAGAGAGACACTGTGTGACTCTGGGAGGGAGATGGCGATACTGGCCAGCCCCCACAGCAGCCCTTACTCTCAGCTCCTTCTGCTCCAGGTTCTGCCTCGGTTTATGCTCATTCTGAAAACAAGTTCACACCTTCTTAAGGTGGTCCCAGCAGGACTCAGAAAGAGCCCAGGTGGACATAAGAATCAATAAAAGCTTTTCAACACTGAACTACAGAGCAGTTCACTATATAAAACATAAGCAATTTTATAGGGTTTTTTTTTTTTAAGATGTATTTACTGTTATAGAGAGAGCGTGCGTGCACATGCAGTGGGGTGGGACAGAGGGAAAGAGAATCTCAAGCAGACTCTGAGCTGGGCATGAAGCCCAACTCAGGGATGGATTTCAGGACTCTGAGATCATGACCTGAGCCGAAACCAAGAGTTGGGTGCTCAACCAACTGTGGCACCCAGGTGCTCCATAAGCAATTTTTAGAGAGTAATTTATCTAATCTCAAACGGATGAAATTAGATCAAACCAGTAGGGAAAAGCATGACCTTTTGGCCATAGCAAGAAGCAGGTAGCAGGCACTGGGAAAGAATCAGGTTTGCCTCTTCTGGGACTACCTGGTCTCCCTCCACCCTTACTCTTGGGCTTTTGTCTCTGGAGGAAAGGAGACCATGCAGATTACAGTCATAGCCTGGCCCTCCTACCCTGGGCCAACAGACAGGACGCTCACTGAAGGGACACTCACTGAAAGTTCCAGGTGCCTCCAAGATCTAGTCAGGAAGAAAGACCAGAAAGACCTGGGAAGGGAATATAGAAGCAAGAGCATGTGGACCCTGCTGGGCTCATTGGGAGGTGCAGGTGTACTCATCCAGATTCCCTCAGGCCTCTGTGCAAGTTGCCCTCTCAGAGTCTGGGGGAGGGTTAGATGGTCCCCCCAATAATGAAACTTCTCTCAACACATTTAAAGGGCTAAATTTTGCTGCTATCTCAGCCCAGAGACCTGAAATCTAGGTCAGTTATTCCCACCCAAACATTAGTAGAGGCGTTCCCTTCCACTTCCACATCATCCCACCTTCTGCAGAGACTCATAAGGGACAATTGTCACATGGGGCCAAGTAGCAGGGAAGTGAGTGAACACCCCTGCTGAATGGTTAGCAAGCAAGATTTCCTCCTCAAACACCTAGCACAGCTCTGGGCACAGGCAATGGACCGCAGTAGCTAGATAGGAGCCCACCACCTCCTGATGACTATGCAGACATTGCATTCAGTACTGGCCTCAGGGACCTTGCTCTCCCTTGAATAATCTCTCCACAGATAGTCACAAGGCTCCCTCCCTCACTTCCTTTAGGTCTCTGCTCAAGTGTCACCATCTCAAAAAAAAAAAAGGATCTGAGCATCTGATTTAAATAGCTCTCCTTTTCCCCCTTACCCTGCTATTTTTCCCCAAGCACTTATCCTACTTGCTGTACATTTTAGTTTCATATTTATTTATTGTCTGTCTCTCCTCTCTGAAATAGAAGTTTAACGTTTTGTGTGTTTCGGTATCCATTCCCCTGCACCCTGAATAGGGCCTGGCTCACAGTAGCCATCCAGTAAATACTTGAAGAATAAATTTATTGAATGAAATGTCTTAATTTACACTTTATTTTTTAGCCAGAGTGTATTTTTCATATGTTGAGACTCAGTCTCATGTAGTGAGCAAGTAAGGCCATAGAGTCTGGTGTTAGGCTGCTGGGTCAGATCCTAGCCCTGACACGTTATGTGTGGGCTTGAGCAAGTCCTGTGCCTCAGTTTACTCATTCACAGAATGGGAGTACTCTGTCTCTCCCTAGTAGTGCTGTTGAGAGATTTAAAGGAGTCAATGCATGTAATGGCTTGCAACAGATCCTGTCTATGTAAACGTCAGATTAAACTTTTATTGGGCATTTATATTTCATTTCAAATGTTTCTGTTCCTGTCCTTTGTCCACTTTTATGGGGGTAATTTTTCCAGCTGAAGAGCAGGAAGTTCCACGTGGGAGCAAGCCTCCCGGGTCTGGGCCTCGCGCCCGCAGCCCGCAGCCCGCAGAGCCTCCAGGGGGCGTCCGGGGCCCGCGAACGTCTGGGCAGACAGCTCTGGCGGGAGCCGCGATCTGGGTCCACCTGGGTTGGTCCTTTGTCCCGGATCCTATTCCTGCTCCCTCATCCAAGGATGGTGAGCTGGAAAAGGGCCCGGCGCGGGCGGCTGGGGGCCGTCTGGGGAGCGCTGCCTCCCGATCGCATCGGACCCGCGCACCCCCACCTTTGTGTGAGGACCTCCAGCTTTCAAACCGATTTTGAATTTGGTCTCCGCCCGCCTCGCCCACCGCGCCCCTGGGAAGCAAGCGGGGGTGCTGCCCTGGTGTCTCAGAAGACGGCCCCTGCCGGCTGCCCGCATGGGGGGGGGGGGTGTCTGCTTATTTCACTTTAAAGAACTTTCACCGTTAACAGGTCTTCACCGGCATCTCGGCATCTCGCTGCGACCTTAGGGACGGAAGGCAAGGCAGGGTAGGGGCGAGGGAGGCTGCTAGGTCAGGATTCTCTCCCGGGCTGGCTAAGGGGCCTTGGGTGTCAGCACGGGGGCTGAGCGACGGAGATGATGGGGTTCAGGGGCCTGAGAGGGAAGCAGGGGGATGGCCACAGGGTCCCTGCCAGCAATGAGGCCACAGAATCCTCGGGGCTGGGGAGCAGAGGCCTCTGCAGGAGCCGAGGGTGAGGGAGACACAGGGTGCTCCGTGTGGCCACGGTGTCACCTAGTGGCCAAGACTGTCAGGTCTGGACATGGCAACCTGGATGTGACAGGAAGTGGAAGGGCATCAAGAAAGTTTGTGACCTGGCCCCGGGCCGTGGGCCATTCACACCCTGTTAAAGTTACCCAAGAAGAAGGCAGTTCTTTGAGGGGGGAAAGGGTGAGCCAGGGCCCAGAACAAGGGCCGAGAAGAGGGGAACAGCATGCAGGAGCCTCAAAGGCTGGGGGGTTTGTTCAAGGGCACAGGAGCCATGGTCTCCGGGAGCCCTGGGGGTCTGGAGATGAGTGGCAACCCCCAGGGACTGTGGGGGAAGCTGTGGCAAGAAAGGACAGGTTCAAAGCAGACAATGGGAGGACAGGTTGTGCATGTGTCTATGGCACATGGCCCCTGTTATCCAGGGGAGGGTGGGATGCAGATGAGGAGCAGGTGAAGAGATGGGAGACGTCAAGGGATGGACGGACAGGATAGGTTGCCCAAGGGTATGAGGGTAGGAGGCTGGACAGCTCCCAAGGCTTCATGTGGGCACTGGATAGAGCCAGGGCAACACAGACCTTGCTCGTGCCCTGGACCTCAGCGGCTGCTTCAAAGGACCTATCTCCTATTGAGAACCCCCTGCACCCCAACAGTCCTTAGAGTCCTTAGAGGGAGCCAGTGCACGCCAAGGAGCCACACACGTGTGAGCACTTCGGGAGAATTAAGTGCTTTAAAAGGCCCTCTGCTTGGCATGTCAGCCCCATTAGAGGGAACATTTTATCACAACGGAAGCACAAGTAGGTTGTTTGATGGTAATTGCTTTCCTAACCCATAGAGAAAATGCATCAAAAACCCACCACAATTAAGTAAAGTGGTCACATTCCTCTTTTTTGATTTAGAGCTATTTAGAAATATTAGCAACTGACTTTGCTTCCATGTTGTTGGGTTTTTTGTTTTTGTTTTTTCTCAACTGAAACTTTTTTTCTCTTGAATCCCATAAAATATTCTAAGTGCTCCAGGGGGGAGAATGAAAGGATGTTTGCATTTTCAACTCTGCAGCCAGCCATTGCTCAAATAACACCCTCAATGTGTAACCTGGGAGTTTAATATCCTCAAATATTTATAATTACACAGAAATAGCCCTAAGAAATGTTCAGCTTACTCACAGCTGGATAATTACTGGCATCCAACGTTCACAGATTCAGAGCTGCTTCTCAAAGTTTGGTGCTATCCCTCTGCCACTCAAAGCATGCAGGGGACATGGAATCTGTGGGCAGACCCCGAAGAAGGCAAAGAGATGGCACATAGAGCTCCTAGCTCTCCCTAGAACGCTGCAATTTTCTCTCTTGCTAGGCATAAGTTCCCTTTACCTTTCCTAGAACATGAAAAGTCCAGGTGTGAAATACAAATGGCACCCAGACCCACTGGTCCTTAGGAAGTGAGTGTGTTGTACAAACACACACACAAAAGGAGGACTCAATCCCTCGCAACAAATTCTTTAGTCACCCATGGATGAAGTCCCATATATGGGGGATGCTCCCCAGAAAAGGGTGCTGTGGTCAAATAAGCATGCAGTGTGCTGCACACTCCATCCTATGCGCCTTTGGAGAGGCACAGTGCACAGCCTCTACTAATACATTTTCCCTTTCCTGTCATCTCTCCTGCTGCTCCCTGTGCTTCATGTACATTTCCAGAAGAATATCAAGAAAACTATTTTCCCTGCATAATTATCCGCCTCCTCCCCACCCACCTACACACATCTTTCCTGCTTTGAAGTGGCAGCTGCTCTGATTTCTTTAAGTGGACTGCACTCTGCATTTACTAGTCAGGTGGAGTTAAAACTAAGGGAGCTGCCAGCCAAGGCTGAGGCAAGGGACTCTCTAGGGACAATTAGCCCTCTCCTCACCCACTTGCCTAGGCTCCTCTGTCCTTATTCAGGCCTCCTTCCCACTTCTCCTGAGCTAGGGGTACAAGGCTGTTGATCCTTGAATGGATCACTAACCAGTGCCTGGCCCTCTTTCCCCTATACTCAGACTGCCTTGGTCTTGACCTTGCAGCCAGATTTGAAATTCCTCATTAGTAAGATCAGCTAGTATGTTCTCAGCTGCAGGACACAGAACCCCAATACAAACTAATGCAAACAAGGAAGAGAATGTGGATTGGCTCACATAACCTCAGAGTCCTGGGGTGGCTGAAGCTCCAGTGGAGGTTCTGGCAGGGCAATGACTCCACTGCTCTGGGATTCTCTCAGGCCTGACTGCCTCTGGATACAGGCTTAATCCCCAGCCTAACCACCCTTAAGGCCATAAAGAGGTCAAAGCTGTTTCAAAACTATGTCCATACTCTGACCATCCTGAAGAGTGTGGGTCTTTTTCCAGATGATCAAGAAAACATCTTCCCAGGGACCCATCAAAAATCCCTCTGGTCCAGTTGTTCCGGATTGTGTCTGGTGTCCAACCATTAGCCAATCGCTAGGGCCAGGTGGATGGGATATGCTGACTGGCTTCATTCTATCAAGGCCCGCCTGTGCAGCTGCGGAGGGTGGGAAGTCCAGGGGCTGCATGGGGGAAGGATGGACATTCAAATAAAATATGGAGTACACCATCAAAGGGAAGAAGAAAAAAAACAAACAAACAAAGGGAAGAAGAAATGGATGCCAGATGGCTCAAAATGGTGAACATCCATTTCTCTGGGTAATTTATAATAAAGTCTCCTCAGCTTATCTCTTTGGGAGGCAAAGATAAACTTCTTTCTCTGTGCATTTCAATAAAGAGCTTTCCAAGCAAGGTCCTTGCCTGTTTTATATCTCTAGCACCTAGAACACTGGCTGGTCAACCCTATGATCCACCAGTATGAGTGGAAAGAAGGGAGCAAAGAGAGGAAGAAACAGGAAAGCCAACTTCCCATTTGCTTGGCACAGGTGGCTCTGGGGCTCTGGGTGAGTCAATGGACCAGGACAGCTCTGGGATCAATGGTGCTGGCTGGTTGGGGCCTGGGGCCCAGAGTGATATATGCCGTCCTCCACAGAGGAGGCCAGGAGAAAGAAGAGCTTTTCCCAGCAGAACCATGTGGCTTATCATGTAAGTATCCACTACCCAAGCTGCAGGAATAATTCAATGAAATTCTGGAAGCATTTATGGAACATCTACTTTTGCCAAATCCAGGAATGGGCACTGCAGAGCTCAATAGTGGATAAGGCACAGGTAGTCTGAGCTCTGTGGGTACCCAGCCTGGTGGGCAAGGGTCACAACAGAGCCAGAACAAAAATAGTGGGAACTTCATCACCAGAGGCTGGAGGATCCCCCTTGCTGCCCTCTCTGCATCACCTCAGACCTCTCTCTCAACAGCCAAAATGAGTCCCTAGGTGCCCTCACATAGCAGCTGGGTATTCTGGACACTCCTTTTAGAGATGTGTGACAAACCAATCCAAACCTGCATGTTGTCACCTTAGCTGCTAAGGCTCAGAGGAAAGGGTGCCTCCCTAATTTTCCTTATGAAGAAATTGGTACCTTGGACACAATGTTGTTTCCCTCAAAACTCTTCTTAGTAAGAAGAATAACTTTTTAAAAAAATATTTTATTTATTTATTCATAGAGACAGAGAGAGAGAGAGAGAGAGAGAGGCAGAGACACAGGCAGAGGGAGAAGCAGGCCCCACGCAGGGAGTCTGATGCAGGACTTGATCCCGGGACTCCAGGATCAAGGCCTGGGCTGAAGGCAGTGCTAAACCGCTGAGCCACCTGGGCTGCCTGGAAGAATAACTTTTTTATCTTCAGCCAAATAATCTGTTCCACCAAGTTTTTGAAAACCGTTTTAATCTCTATGCTCAGTTCCAGAGTGTTTGTGTGTTCAATGTCAAGAGCCAGCAGATGCCCCAAGTCAGGTGTCAGGGCACCAAGAAGGGGTCCTATGGCTTCCTTTTTTTTTTTTTTAAGCAATTTTTAAAAAGATTTTATTTATTTATTTATTTATTTATTTATTTATTTATTTATTTATTTTAAGATTTTATTTATTTATTCATGAGAGACACAAGAGAGAGGCAGAGACACAGGCAGAGGGAGAAGCAGGCCCCACGCAGGGAGCCTGACACGGGACTCGAACCCAGGTCTCCAGGATCACGCCCCAGGCTGAAGGGGGTGCTAAACCATTGGGCCACCTGGGCTGCCCCTCCTATGGCTTCCTAAAGTCAGTTCCCATTTTTCCAGAAACAGGGGTGCTGGCTGGCTCGGTTGGAAGAGTATGCAACTCTTGACCTTGGGGTCATGAGTTTGAGCCATACGTGGGACATACAGATTACTAAAAAAATAAACTTAAAAAAATATAAATAAATAAATAAAAGTCACATGGCACCATGTGAAATATGAGATGCAATGGGGACTTTTAGTAATCTTCTCATGTTGCAGAATGTGTCTTGGTTGAGAAATTTTCAAGTGTGTTCAAAGTTTTGGTTGAAACTACCTGGCAATCCTTCCTTAGTTGACTCATTCAGTGAGACTCCCTGAAGCCCTTGACTCTGAAGAGGGGCACTCTTAGGGTTGGGACCCATGGTTTCCAATGAGAGTCCATGTAGGTCATGCCTGGTGGGCATTTCTTCTCCTTTCAGGAGCTATTCCAATTCAATTACCAGACTGAAAGTATTTATTGACTTTGCAAATTTTTTCTGGCAACTACCATGTTTCAAGTTCTGTTCTAGGTGCTGGTCTTTTAAAACTCTGAGCAGCCTATTCCTCAGGACGGTCAATCCTGAAAAGGATCTCTGTGTTCTTTCACTTCTCTCAGCCCTGTGAGGAGGTGCACTATGAAGACAAGTGTGAGAAATAGCACATGGCCATGCTGTGACTCTTAACTCATCAGCAGTATTTGCTTCACATTGCTGCTATAACAAATGAACACAAACTTCGGGGTTAAAACAAATGTATTCTCTTATGGATGTGGAGGTCAGAAGTCCAAAATCAGTTTCACTGGGTTCAGGTCAAGGTGTCAGCATGGCTAGTTCTTTTAAGAAGCCCTGAGGGAAAAATCCTTGCCTTCTCAGCTTCCAGTGGCCACCTGTATTCCTTGGCTTGTGGCTCCTTCCTCAGCTACAAAGCACATCATTCCAACCTCTGCTTCTGACATCACATCACCTTTCCAACTTCCTTCTGTGACCTCCCCATCCTCTTCTAAAGACACTTGTGATTACTTCTGGACCCACCCAGATAACCCAGGATAATCTGCCCATCTCAAGATCATTAACTTAATCACATTTTCAAAATCTCCTTTACCATATAAGCTAACATTCACAGGTTCTGGAATTAAGATAGGGATACCTTTGGGGGAAAGGGGAAGGCCATTATTCAGTCTACTGTACCAGCTCAGAACAAAGTTAGGGTGAAACTTCTCTCCCATGCCTCATGTCAGAGCATGAACTCCTGCGAGCCTCTGGCTGGGTTTAGCACCCTATCTAAGTGAACCCTTCTGAAAATCTGTGAGTTTCCTGGTAACTTACTTGTGCTTTAGACACATATCGCAGCTCTTTGGCTATGAAGCTGTCTGTTGCCAGTGACCCTGAGATGGCCACTCATTGAACACTGCTGGCCTCCTTGGGCACATCTAAGGCCCCACTTGGCTTCTTCTTTTTCTTGGAGCCAAGAGATCAATCCTGAAAAGCTTCTTTGCCAGATGTCAGGTCTTCTAAAATCATTTGCTTCAGAAATGGTTTGTCTTTGGCCACTGCTATGGACTCCACTGTGGGCACTTGTTAGTGCTGCCACAAGTGCCACCCATAGCAGCTGTCTGGTAGGGCCTCTATTATCAGCTCCCCTGCTATTTCTTGCCTCAATGTGGGCAGTTGGTCCCCTGCTGGAACCACCCAGACATCTCCACGAAGGGTGACCAACTGTCTCAGTCTGGTACTGAGGAGTTTCCTGGGATGCAGAACTTTCAGTGTTAAGATTGGGACTGTCCCAGGCAAACCAGAATGATTAACTCCCATCTCTGTATCTCAGAATCTGGAGGCCTCTCAAGCAGCCCCAGAGAGAAAAGAAGTCACTCTCTCCTCCAGTACTGAGACTAGCTTCATTTCTGGCCTCAAAATGAATCATTTCCAGGATAGTTACCTAAGCCAATTATTCTCTTCAGGGGCAACTGCTCCTCATCCTCCAGGACCTAACTAGACAATCATCAAATTATCTGAGAGGGGCACACATCGCAAAGTCCAGGGAGCTCTGTTCAACCTAGGCAGCACCCTCCTTGTTAGAGCTAAAATAAAACAGCTCTCCTTCTCATCTGAGCTTGTTGCAGGCATCTCGACAGGATATATGCAGAGGCCCCAAACAGGAAAGTGCCCAGGAATGATAAAGTAAAGCAGCTCTATTACTGAGCATCTTCTGTGAGCCCAGTACTATACTAGGATATACAATTAAGGGAGGTTGATAATCTAGGACTTATGCTCTCAAGGACTCACCAACCCCAGATCTTGGGGGACCCCGTAAATACCCGTAACTGTCCCATAAACTGGGACATTTGGCTTGACTTGAGATCTGGTTATTGAGGTGGGTCCCGCCAAGAGGGGTTAAAACCTAGATTCCACCTGCCTAGGAGAAGAAGCAACTCTTTGCATCCCCTCAAGGAAAAGGCTTTCCTGGGGGAAAATTTCCACTTCTTGATGGCATACTCATTCCCGGGGCTGACTGCTAACTCATGAAAACACAAGAACATCAATTATCTTGTCATTTCCCCCCAACACGTAGGTCAAGATTTCCAAGAGTCAAATCAGCCCTAGCTGTAGGTAAAACGTCACCATCAAGGTGCAAATGAAACTTCCAATTCAGATTTCTCCTGAGGCAGACTGTGTTGTTAGAATGTGCGTGGGCTTTGCTCAATGACATGTCAAGCAGACAAATGCATGCCTGGTACCATCTATATTCAAGGCTTCCTTACCAGGCACTGGGAGGGCATCCCTGAATAAATCTCATAGGCTTTAGTGGGAGGAATCCCCAGTGATTCTCAGGTTCATATCCTTTATTTGATGGGTGAACAAACTGAGGCCCCAGGGAGGATGGAGGGATGCCCAGGAAGCCATTAGAGTGGAGGAGGACAGAACAGTGAACAGAGTCTTGGACGCCATATCCCCCAGGCAACATTCCAATCAGATCGATTAATTAGGGAAAAGACCAATAGTATCAGCCAACAGCAATGGAAACTGGATGAACCTCCTGCACTGAGCCAATTGCTTTCTGGGCATTATGTCATTACTGGGGTGCCCAATTGTCCTAGCTTGTCAACCACTGAGGGGTTTCCCTGGAAGTAGCACTTTCGATGTGAAAATGAGAGAGTCCCAAACAGGGACGAATTGGTTACCCCACATTTAATCCTCTCAAAACCTCATGGAAGAGCCACCATTGCTGCTTCCATTTTAAAGATAAGAGAACTGAGGTTTAGAGACGCCATGTAACTTAAGTTCTCATAGTCAGTACGTAGTAAAAGCAGCACTGAGACAGGAAATTCAACTCCAGAGCTCACTTAACCACTAAATTATAAAAGATCTTTCCTAAAAGATGAGGAATCTTACTAATTTTGTATTTTGTATTTGGGAGACATTTTCTCAGAGAGTCTAAGGCACTCATCAGGACCCATGCAAGCTGAAGAGAAGGTGTAGGGTGGTGCAACAAAGGGACCCACACTGAGTTTACTTCCCTAACTCTGAAGATTAAAAAGTGCTCAACCATGAGATCAGGACTCAGGCACAATCCCAGGAAAAAAATAGAGAGGGTGGGAGCTAAGCAGTGCTGGACCAGGTCTGATGAGTTGTGAAATCACTTTCCCTGAAAGTGTTTGCAAAGGGGAGAGGCCCTGTTCAGTTGCCATGACTCAAGCTCAACTATCATAAGGCTTTGGGGATATGACCTCTTAAGGACCCAATTTGAGAAGGCAGAAAGCATCTCCATCTTTACCAGCTCAGCAAGGCCATTTCCTCTGCTGCCTGCTTTGGTCAGCAACTAGCAGGGGCTTCAGGAAGGGCCTTCCTCATACACACCATATAAGCTAATACTGGGTGCTTACGATTTGAAGTACTGTACTAAGTGCTTGACATTAGAAAACTCAATCATTTCTCATCATAGCCCTATGAGATAGATGCTGTATTATAGCTGAGGTCACCCAGATGATAAGAATTGGCCCTGGGTTTTGAATCAAAGCAGGCTGAGCCAATCACCCCTCAATTGAACACTTGGCTGCTTGCTTCTTCAGCCTTGTGACCTGGCTGACTACTCCTGCTCCTCTTCTGTGAGATGCCAAGGGACACTCTGAATGTCCCTCCCCCACCTGGTGCTCATCTGTCTTTAGAACCCATCTGGGGGCACTGCAGTCATCAGCATGGTGACAGAGGTTAACATCCCTGCATTTAGGATGGAAAGTGCAAGGGGAAAGAGAATGAAGCCCCACCTTTGTGTCACTCCTCAGGATGAATCCAGAGAAAGCAAAACTAAAGGGCTCATAGCTACTTAGCCCTGCAGGGAAGGAAAAGGTTTTCATCTGCAGGAAGTGAAGGAGAACTTTGGCCCTGACAAGGAAGGTCTCTTCACTTACCTGGGCACATCCCTGGTCCTTCCTCCCTACTTTGGCTGGTGAGCCACTAACCTACCCTGCGTCCAAATAAGCACCCTACAAGCTAAAGGCTCTTCCCCAGTCCTGGATGCCCCCCTGAGCTCCAGACTTGCACATCCAGGGCTACCATGCAGAATTGTATAGTTTGTTGGGACCACAAGGGTGCATGGCCAAGGTGACTCACAGGGCTGAAGTCCAGCTGTGCTCTGCTCACCACGCCATGTGCCCTGGTAGGTGGCTACATTTGCCTAAAGGAAAGGATGTCCTTCTCTCATTTGCACAAAGGCACCATATGGATTGGTGGAAGTCTTACATTTATCTATCTGCCCCCTGGATAGCTATACTTGGTATCTCACAAGCATCTCAAACACTGCATGACTAAGAATGAACCTTGATTTCTGGTCCTCTCAGGCAGCTTCACCCCAGACTTCCCCCTCTCGATGATTGGCACCTCTGTTTATCCAGTTACTCAATCCAAAAACATTAGACTCCTCTCCTTTCATTTCTCTTTACATATAAAACAGTAGCCAGTCCATCAGCCCCACCACCATTTCAGCCAGCTCCTCTGTTTTCTGCAGTTCCCATCCCAGAGAAAACACCATAGTCTTTTGCCAGGAGACAAAAGACTCTTGTCACAGGAGACACCAATCATATCACTCCCTTGCTTCACAATCCGTCTGGTGGGTCCTCCACATTTTTAGAATGTTAACACCCAAACTTCTCACAGCAGCTTACAGATACATGGGCTCCACACTCACTCCCAAACCACCAACAGACGTCATTAAAAAGGAATCCTGCCCAAGAGAGCATCCTTCCAGGTGAGAAGGCAGGGAAAGAGGTTGGGGTGGGCCATAGGTAGGTAGCCACTTGGAAGAGGAACCCCATGCCAAAGAACTGTGATTGGGGGTTCCTAGTGAGAAGAGGGGAGAAGGATCTCTGAGGCACTCATGAAAGTGCCCAGTTGGGAAAAATCTAGAAGTTATCTATGTGCCACAGGGAAAACCAGAATGTCAGATCCTAGCTCCAGGGAAAAGAAGCCCTTCTGGGACCTCTTGTTTCTCTCTCCACCTCACTTTCCAACCTTAACCAACCTCAAAGACAGGGGCAACAAAGTGGCTAGCAAATGGAAGATGAGCTGGAGCAAGAAAGAAAATAGCCACACTGAAACCTGCGGTGCCCCCTGGAGGCTTCCCATGGTGAGGTAGGGAGAGGTGTGAGTAGGATATATATTTGATTATGCAGTGGTGGCAGGAAAAGATTTCATGCCTACCTGAGTTTTTCCATTACAGAGAGTTGGGGGAGAGGAGGTTTGCAGAAGCCAAACCCAGCTCATTCCATAAACTGCCGACATGAAAGTTGGAGATATAGAGCGCAAGGCACGTCCAAGGGACAGGTCACTCCAAGCAACTTGTGGAATATGGAATACTCTGGGGGCAGTTGTGGGAGCAGTGATGAGTAACTGGCAGGGATGGATCATGCTAGTCTCATGGGTCTGGTCAAGTAACTTGAACCTTGCCCTGAAGACAGTGGGAAGCCATAGATGGTTGTAGGCAGGGAGCACCACAATCTGATTCACGTGTCCTAAAGTTCATTCTGAGTGTGGAGAATGGCTGAGTGGTCAGAAAAGAGGTGCAAAGAGGCCAGAGCAAGGACAAAGTTGGTAGGGCTGGTGAGTGTGTGTGTGTGTGTGTGAAGAAATGAAGGAAATGAAACTGGGAAGGCATGCTATATTGGTCCTAGGGTCCCCTGCAACCCAATGAGTCACTGAGGTCTGTGGGAGAAGCTGAGCAGCTACTGCATGCCAGGCCCCAGGCAGGGTATTTCCATTTGTTCTCTCACCCAATCCTCAAATGACTCTTGAGATAGAAATCATCATCCCTACATGGCCAGGGAGAAGCCTGGCTCAGAGAAGCCCAGTGATTGGTTGGAGGCCACACATCTGGGTAGTGAAACAGCCTGGCCTGGAATCAGGTGTGTTTTGGGGGTGGGGGCACTAGCCTAGACATACCTGAGTCCACTGACAGACATAGCTGCTGACGGCGAGGGCAGCAGCTCCCATGAAGGACATCGGGTGTGTTAATGGGCAGCCGCATACACCCTCACCAGGGGCCATTGAGAGGAAAAGCCAAAGTGTCAGAGAGTCACTGAGGGTCCTGAACAACACGGCAGGGCACCAGACACAGTGCAGACTGACAAGAACAACGAGGACAAGAGTTGTGGAGGAAAGCTGAGAACCTGGCCAAGGTCCCTTCCTGAGCAGCAGAATGTGGGCCAAGAAGTTATGGGGAGAGATGGGCTCAAATTCTATACATGCTCACTGCCCTAACCAGGTGGAGCCACAGCAGCTGGCAGCCTGCCCTGGCCTTACTGCCGGCCTAGGGGCCAGAGTCCTTCCCTTCCTCCTTTATGAGAGGAGAGGGTCGCAGGTGACTGACTGTCTGGTCATCTACTCACAAAGGGACAGAGCAGGGTCAGGGCAGGGACCGGCCACAGAGGACTGGTCAAGTTCCAGGCTTATTTCTAAGTGATTTACACTGCGCTCATTTAACCCTCTCAGTGGCTGTTGGTATAAGTCACTGTCATTATCCCCATTTTATAAATGGGTAAATGGAGGAACAAAGAGGTTCAGTAATTTTCCAAGGTCATTGGATATCTGGTGAGTGGCTGAGCTGGGGCTTAAAGCCAGGTGGTTTGGCTCAAGTATAACAGCTGTGTACTATACCCACCCACTCCTCCTGCCCCTCCTCAGCCCTCCCCTGCCTGCTCCCTGCCCCAGCTCTCCCACCTCACAAAATGGTCCCAGTCCCTCCACTGAAGATCAGAACAGACCATAGCTGAGTAACTTTGACCCAGCCACAGCCTCTGGACATGACTTTGGCTATCCAGCCAATCCCTAGTATCTGCCCTGCTCTGCTCCAGTGCCTCAGGTAGGAGCTATGGGTGGACCTTCCCTGTCCACACAGCCTGAGGGGAGTCAAGCTGGGCCTTTGGGGTGGAGAATAGGCATCCCAGCAGGCATGCTGACCCACAGTAGGTCAGATGAAGGCTGAAAGCTGGGCCTCCTGGTGTCCCTCCCACCACAGCCTTGCCATGGGCACAGACCACAAACCATAGAGACACCGAGCCCTTTGTTCCACCCAGCTTAAAATAAGCCAGGCCTTGCTCCATAGTGAGAAGTGCCAGGCCACCCTCCTAAAATGAATTTATGCGCCAAGGAGATCTGTGACTGCAACTTGGTGATCCACTATGACCACGTTAACTCTTGCATCTCCATGAGGGGCTGCAGGACAGTCCCCATTCGAGAAAGGATTGCTCTTTTCATCCTGGTCTGGTCACCCTGGACTCCCCTGCTCCCAGCGGAGTGGTCACAACACAAAAGTGGGAAGGGGTAGCAGTTCTATGCATCCCAAAAGGCATGCGGACAGGGATCTTGTGCACTTAGGGCAGGCCAGAATTGGGCCTCCAGCCTTTCCTGCTCTTGCTGCTAAGCTGCCCTTTGTCATCTCCAAGGGGACTGTGCATTCTAGCCCACCAGGAAGTTGAGCCAGCTTGTTATCCCATTTAAAAAGTATGGCAGGTGAGGCCTGAAGAGGTAGGACCTACCCAAGGTTTGCCAAGGAGGAAATGGCAAAGCCAGGATTCAAGCTCCAGTCTGTTCCCATAACCAAGGGCACCCTGCCTCATGAGCACTCCATAACCACGCCCAGGAAAGGTCATGTCTTGTGCTGACGCCCCAGGACACCCTAGATGTGCCATCAAGGCAATGAACATAAAGCCTGCCACCACTACCCGCCCCAGCCCCAGCAGTTTTTCCTAACCACAAAACTGTGATTTTCCCTTTCATTTATTTTTCCGCTCATCCACATGAAGAAGGCATAAAAAAAACATAATAAAAGAGCTCCCAAACTGGAGATGCCCCATAATGGCAGAGAAGTTTAACTATAAATATAAGCTGGCCTGTCCAAGCTCTCTGGGATGGTCCGATTAGGCAAAAGCCTGTACTCTCTCATTAAGCAGCCTCACTGTCCTACCTTGGACCCTCAGAGGCAGCTGGGTGGAGGTGCTCAGCAGGGTCGGGGAGGCACTTACTGAATGTGCTGCACAGAAAAGCTTTTGGGGAGGGAGTTTCAGCATCCAACTATTGTGGGTAGTGCTCCCTTGGCTGGGGTAAAGGCTGGGGACAGGCCTGGGGGCAGGTTGTAGACGGGGGTCACGTTGGCTTAAGCAAGATGCCCAGTGCCCTCTCACTACATATTCTAGCCCCCAAACACACACACAGTACATATTCTTAAATAAGGACCATGGAGGTTCAAGGAGATTCAGACACAGCAAGTTCAGCATCATTGACAACTGACCTTCCTTGGGTATTTACTGTATGGCAGGCCCAGCACTACCCATCAATGATCTCATTTAATTCTCTCAACAATCCTGTGCAGTAGTAGTATGGTTGCCCTTATTTTACACATGATGCACAGAGAGGTTAGGCAACTTGCCCAGGGTCACATGCAGGTAAAAGGTAGAGACAGGGTTTGAACCCAAGAAGTGTCTCTAGTGCCTATAGGTCTAACCGTGATACTACACTGATCCTGTGAGAAGGCTGTGGAAGAGACCTCTGCCAGCCCTGGCTAAGGGCTGGCAATGTTGGAGTACATCAGGAAGCCAAGAGGGCAAGTGGAAGGGAGGGGCTGCTGACATGGAACATGATGTTCACAATCCTCAGAGCTATCCAGCAGGAGTGACAAGTTGTACCTTCAGGATGTAACATATCGGGATCCCTGGGTGGTGCAGCGGTTTGGCGCCTGCCTTTGGCCCAGGGCACAATCCTGGAGACCCAGGATCGAATCCCATGTCGGGCTCCCGGTGCATGGAGCCTGCTTCTTCCTCTGCCTGTGTCTCTGCCTCTCTCTCTCTCTCTCTCTCTGTATGACTATCATAAATAAATTAAAAAAAAATTAAAAAAAAAAGGATGTAACATATCTAGGCAAATGTGGAGGGCAGGGATTAGTCCTCAGAAACAAGATTGAATGTAGGGGAAAGCTGTGCCAGGTCTTTTTTTGTTGTCATTAACAAATTTATTTTCATTTGTTTATTTTTAATTTTTTAAATATTAAACTCTATGCCCAACATGGGGCTCGAACACATCACCCCAAGATCAAGATGTACAAGCTCTACCGATTGAGCCAGCTGGGCACCCCATGTGCCAGGTCTTAACAGGGCTCATCAAACGGGTTGGTTAGAGAGGCCTACATGCCACTGGCCGGCCCAGGGTCACAGCCCCGGGGTCAACAGACACTGGGGGCTATGGGTCCCTGGGTTGAGGGAGGTAACCCGGACTACAGATCATCAAATTCATAGATTTACAGGGTCCCTAAAGTCAAGTGTCACCAGCCCCAGAGCTGAGGGCACATGGGGTCATAGATCCTGGCTCTCAGCCTGTGCCTCTGTTTATCACCACCTCTCTGGCCAGAGAACCATCCCAGTGGTTACAAATGAGTCCATATAAAGTCCAAGAGCAACAAGGCTCTGCCAGGTAGGGGTGATTCTGCATGGCATCAAGATGCCTAGCATAAATAGGGGCCTCAGAGTTTGGTGTGAGGTGATGTGATCTAAGGATCTATCCTAGCGGACAGTGCCAGAACAAAGGAGGAAAGACGCTATGCCACAGAGTCCTGCTGGGGGAGGGTGTCTGAGGGGACCAGGAAGGAGCCAGTAGGCAGAAAAGACACAAGCAAAGGCAAAATGGGATAGTTCCATGCCCCTAGACTGCTCTGGGTGGAGAGCAGAGTCAGTCCTCCCCTCAGGGACCCACAGAGCCTGCCTGTGATCAATCCTACCTAGGAGGCACATCAAATACAGAAAGGATGACCACTTGGGAAGGTGTCAGGCGCTCTCATCAGAGTCCTGAGACTTATAGAAAAGGAAATGCTCCACTTTCTTTAGGCCTAGAGTGAAAATCACCAAGACTGCTGTGGGGGAAATGTCTAGTTTCCCTCCTCGGACCCCCAGGCAGCAAAGGTCTTTGTCTATCAGGAGCCTGGCCACAGTGCTCGGGACAGGGAGGGGGGCATCCTGAAGCCCCAGACTGATCCAGACCAGTCAGCCCCCAGGGGTGGCCTACAAAGGAAGACAAGGGGGGGGGCAGGAGGAGCTTCAGTGTGGCTTGGATACCCGGGGCCCAGTCTTTCCAAGGAACTAAGTCAGTGATAAGAAGGTTGGCTTCCTTCTCTGGAGTAATGAGCCGGTACTAATAAGGCCACTGCTGTACAGATTTATAAAACCTCTGATTTCACAATCACCGAGAGCCTCACAAGTATTAATTAAGGCTCAAAACCCCTGGAGTCTGGAGTAGATTCTCATTAACCTCATTCTGCAGAGGCTATGACTCTGCTTCCTTCCTAGAACCCCATGGATGTAGCAATGGCTCCAGCCCCAGGAGCCAGGCTGACAGGGTTCCCTCCTTATGTCATACGGGTTGGGGGAGGCTTGGAGGCTCCTGATGACTCCAAGAAACCTGTGTCAGAGCCAGGTTCAGACCAGAAAGACCTTGGCTTCTACTAGAGTAACTCACACAGGAAGGATTTCCCTTCTTTTGGCTTTTTTTTTTTTTAAGATTGATTGATTGATTGATTGATTTGAGGAGAGAAGGGGATACATGAGTACAGGGGGAGAGGCAGAGGGCAAGGGAGAGAGAGATTTCCAAGCAGACTCCTTGCTGAGCATGGAGCCTGATGCGGGGCTTGATTCCACGACCCTGAGATCATGACCTGAGCTAAAATCAAGAGTTAGACACTTAATCTACTGAGCCACCCAGGTACCTGTTAGCTTTTTTTTTTTTTTAAGTAGATTAATTGAGATACAGACTTCACTAATTGAAAGCATTCAATTTAATGGCTTCTAGTATATTTGCAGAGTTGCGCATCCATGATCACAATCAATTTCAGAACATTTCATTATCACATTTCACTACCACAAACAGAAACCCCGCCCTCCTTACCCATGATCCCCATTTTCCTGGCATCCTCTCCAACGCTAGGCAACCACTAATCTACTTTCTCTCTATATAGTTTTGCCTATTTGGGCTTATTTTATTTTTATTGTGATAAAATTTACCACTGTAACATTTTTAGGTGTCCAGTTCAGTGGCATGCAGTACGTTCATGTTGTGGTGCAACCATTGCCACCATCTATCTCCGGAGATTTTCATCTTTCCAAACTGAAACTCTATACTCATTAGACAGTAACTTCCCATCCTTCTTCACCCCCACCCCCCCGCCCCTGGTAACCACTATTCTTTTTCTGTGTAAATTTCTACTCTAGACACCTCATGTAAGTGCAACCATACAAAATGTGTTCTTTGGTGTCTGACTTCTTTCACTTCGTATAATGTTTTCAAGGTTCACTCTGGCTTATTTTTTAATAGTTTTTTAAAAGATTTTATTTATTTATTCATGACAGACACACAGAGAGAGAGAGAGAGAGAGGCAGAGACCCAGGCAGAAGGAGAAGCAGGCTCCATGCAGGGAGCCCGATGTGGGACTCGATCCCAGGTCTCCAGGATCACACCCTGGGCTGCAGGCAGCGCTAAACTGCTGGGCCATTGGGGCTGCCCAATCTGGCTTATTTTTTAATTATGAAACATTTCAACTGAAAGCAATATGCAACACATTGCCTTGACTTAAGTTGTACATCTCCAATTTGTTAAATGTTAGCCTTTTGCCGTATTTGTATTTGTTTTTGTTTTTTTTGTAATGTCTTCCCCAGAACTAATCCAGTTCTGAAGCTAGTATGCATCTTTCTTGTTAATGCTTTTATATTTTTAAGTTTATAACCATAATAATATATGGTACAATTTTGCGTCTTTAAAATATATTTAATGTACATGATGACTATAGTTAACACTGGCATATGGTATATCTGAAAGTTTCTAAGAGAGCTGGTCATAAAAGTTCTCATCACAAGGAAAAAAATATTTTTTTTGGTATTCATCTGAGATGATGGATGTTAAATAAACTTACTGTTATAATCATTTCACAATATATGTAAGTCATGTCATTATGCTATATACTTTAAAACTTCTATAGTACTGTATGTCAATTATCTCAATAAAACAGAAAAAAGCATTTTTTTATTTTTTTGAAAAAAGCATTTTTAAATGTAATTTGATCTCTTTAAACAATCTGCACATATAAATACAAGGTGTTCAACTATTTTTAAATATTTAAATTGTGTCATATATTGCCTACCGTGTCATTTGTTCTCCACACCACATTTTTGAGATTGATCCTTGTTGATATATGCAACTCTGGTTTGCTAATTTTTACTGCCATATAGTGATCCCATGACTGTATACCCCATATGCTGGGTTTATCCAGGGGGTTCCCACATTTGGATTCTTACCAAAGAAGCCAGGATTACTCCCATCTGAGCTGGGCACAGATAGCTTCCAAGCAGAGAACTAGCCACCTAGCAAAAAAACAAAACAAAACAAAACAAAAAACTGTCCTAACTGGGCCTGGAGCCCCAATTCTCCATCCCAGTTCAGGCTCTGTGTTCAGAGCTGTGAGGGGCATATCCTGGCCAGCTGGCACAAGACCAGCACCTCAGAGAGGGAAGCAAACCACCCCCCCACCCCCGGGTCCTTATGATTTGTCCCTCACCTTGGTCTCTCTTTCTGAGTTGCAGAATCCCATGAGAGGGTGACAAAAACCAGAGTTCCTCTCCCCGGGGAAATGTACCCACAGAGGGCCTTCAGCCTTCAAGCTAACCTATAGGCCCCCAAGTTTGGGCTTTGGCCACATCTTCCTGCTAGTTTACCAACACAATTTAGGGAGCCATGTGGCTTGAAGGTGTTAGGGAGGAGTAACTAGTACTATGCACCTGGTGGAGCCATCAATAAATGCTTGCTGAGTGAGTGAGCAAGTGAGTGGACGCAGAAGAAAACACTCAGAGCCCCTGGCACAGGGCCTAGTAGGTGCTTGGAAACAGTGGCTGTGATTAATGTGTGCCTGTGTGTATAAGTTAGGTTGAATGCAGTATTATTTATAGACAGTAAAATCCACCCTTTGCAGTATATAGTTCTATGAGTTTTGATAAATGCACAATTGTGTAATCACCACCACAATCAACATATAAAATATTTCCTTCACCGCAAAAGGTTCCCTTGTACTCCTTTGTAGTTGATCCCCTCTTCCTTTACCTCCACCAAGGCCCCAGCAACTCCTGATCTGTCTGCTGTCCCTATAGGTTTGCTTTTTCCAAAATGTAACTGGAATAACATCATGGAGCTTTCTGAGTCTGGCTTCTTTCACTTAGCATAACACATTTGGGACTGATCCCTATTTTTGCTCATATCATATCATACATTTGAGAGTTTGATTTCCTTTTCACTGCCAAGGAGTATCCCACTGTATGAATGTATCACAGTTTGTTTATCCACTTGCCAGTTGAAGGACATTCGGATTATCTCCAGTTTGGGACAAATACGAATAAGGCTACTATAAGTGGTTGCATACAGGTTTTTGTGTAAAGGTAAGTTCATTTCTCTTGGGTAGATATGTAGGATTGGGATTTCTGGGTCATATGGTAAATGAATGCTTAACTTTTTTTTAAGATTTTATTCATGAGAGAGGAAGAGACACAAGCAGAGGGAGAAGCAGGCTCCACGCAGGGAGCTTGATGTGGGACTCAATCCCGGGATTCCAGGATCACGTTCTGAGCCAAAGGCAGATGCTTAACCACTGAGCCGCCCAGGCATCACTGAATGCTTAACTTTATAAGAAGATGCCAAAGGGTTTTCCAAAGTGGCTGCACCATTTTGCATTCCTTCCAACCATGTCTAAGAGTTCCAGTTGCTTTCCATCCTGACCAGGAGTTGATTTTATTTGTTGTTGTTGTTTTTTTTTTTTTTTTTTTTTTTTACCATTCTAATTCTATGTAGTGGTATCTCCTTGTGGTCTTAATCTGCAATTCACATATGATTTTAAATTGGTGTATTTTATTGCCAGTCAAACCTACGGCACGTGGCCTGTGCCTAGCCAGGGCTTCAGATCCAGACACTGCTCCCCTGAAGTGCTAGGAGAACCCAGGATAGCATGAGGACTTTTCAGGACCAAGGCAGGTTCATATGAGCAGGCTCAGGATCATATGCTCAGAGCTATGCTGGAAGCCCCATTTTGCTCAAAATGAATGGGTGTCTGCTATCCCACCATGCTGAGTTCCTCATCTGTGATAGGCTGGTTGTCTAGGTAATGACTTGGGCCAGGCTGTGACAACTGGTGCTGAGAATACCTCTAGCCACCCACAATGGCCCTTCCTAGGTGTAGGTGTAATTGTGGTACCAGGAAGGAGAGTAAAGGATGGGGTGGAGCTGCCTATGCTAAAGGCGCTATGATTGCCTCCAATGAGTGCCACTCCAGAACTGCCACAAAGAAGTACTACCCCATTTAATAAGGAGAGCTCCACAAGGGGGGTTGGGGTGTCTGCTTCTGCACCCAAAATGGGCTCTCCAGTGACTCATGATCAGATCTTGTCACCCTGCCTACTGCCCGGCTCCTGCTACCAAGAATCTCAAGGGAGGTTATCTGTGGTAGGGCCTCAGCCTTTGCCTCACCATCCAGAAAGGCCCAGACCTCTCTGGCCTTTCCTCTATTTTGCTATCTCTTCCACTGATCACAGCCCCAGCTACTACCCCCAGTGAAACACTTGCCTGTCCCTATCAGCCTGGCCCTCTGACCAAGGCTCCCATTGTTTGTCTATCCCTGCTGGTACAGATTTCAGAGAGAGGACCACTTCCTCAGGCCTTCTCAGTAGTTCTCTTCTCCAGGCCCCTACTCAGTTACAGATAAGCTGGCTGGGTTTTGCTCTCCTCTTACCCTCCTTCTCTGGATGCTTCCTACCTCAGCCCCCTGCTCTACCTGAGACTGGTATAGAGATGGGAACAGATAAAGGCAAGGCCTGGTACAGCAGGAAAGGCTTCTGGCAGGAGTCAGAGGACTGAGCTGGGTCAGGGAGCAGGGAAGGTTTGGAAGAGGGAAGAAAATATGGTCAAATAGCCAGGTGTAAGGGCACTGCTGCGATATAAGGGCATGAGGGGAGGGAGGGGGGAATGTCTGCTCACATCTGAAGGATCTGAGGTTTAACTTTGGAAGTGCTCAGGGACCATCAGAACATCAGACCATCAGGGGCTCATCCAGCCCACTCATTTCCCCCACCATCCCCCAATCCAGCCATGTATGAGCTCTAGGTCACCCATGCTTGTGGGTTGGAGGCCTGGGAGCCAAGGGCCCCTCTTTGTGGCCACTTGTTCCTCCCTTTCCATCAATCATGGAGCAAGCAGCCAGGGGCATCTTTTCTCCCTTGAGAAGGTAAGGCATAGAGGATACAGAGTGTAGGTGACTCATGCCACTCTGGACTGTACACGCCACACCTGCAGCTCCCAGGTGGCACCAGGAGGCCTGGGGGAGGGTTTGCTGCACAAATACAGCACACAGATCACAGCCTCCCTCCTCCAGCCATGCCCTACCCAGATCTTCCGCATTCCTCCTCACTCACCTGAGGCAGTCACCCCGGGTAGGACTCCTGGCAGAGCTGTGGAGATTTACGGGGTGCCCTCTGTTTCAAAGTTCCCTAGTCATTGGCAGGAATTCATGCCCTGGGTCTAGGGATGCCCAGCTGTTCCATCTGGCCTGGGGCCAAACACCTCATCGCCAGGCCTCCTTCCCAGGATTTCTCAGGCTGGCACCACCACTTGGGGCTTGGCTCTGGCTTTTATCATCAAATCCAGGCCAGTGCCCTGGACTGAGAATAACAACAACTGGCCTAACTTCTCTGTGTGTCAGGCACTGCCCCGCTCATTATAAACCTTATCTTCTAGTTCTAGGCCTCTGCTGTCTCCTCCTCACCCTTGGGCTCCTCACCTCCACTGTCTGTGTCTGAACCACTTTCCCCACTCCTGCTGCTGCTATTGTTGCAGTGGCCTGGCAGACTGGAGGGCCATTCACCAAGTAGGCATGACCAGGCAGGCTTTCTTCTTTTCTCAACGGACAAGGGCAGGAGGGCCTTGCTGGCAGTGCCACAGGGCAGGGAACAGGGCCAAGGCTGTTCCGAGTCAGTGACCACTGAGTGCCTCCTGTACAGTGGCCCAGAACACCAAGCACTGAGGTCCCTCAGGAGCCCTCAGAGCCCATGTGGATAAGCTTGGTCATTTCTGGCCAGGGCCTCAGCTGCTCCTCTACCCTCTCTGGGCCTCTGGCTCCTCTTACATCAAACAAAGGGTCGAGAGGAAGCCACTCAGTGCTTTCTCAGCTCTGAAACACTAAGACTGAAACTCCAGGTGACTCAAAAGACTTGTGAGCAGCCCCTAGGCCAGGAGCAAATGACCTCACATAATAGTGTTCCTTGTGACCAAATCAAACCTCTGCAATTTGTCAAATTCTGTGGAATTTGGGCTTCCTGCAAAGGACTGGGCCCCAAACTTAGAACTTTAGCTCTTCCCTTTCTTTTTTTTTTTTTTTTGATTTTATTTATTTATTCATTATGAGGGACATAGAAAGAGAGAGAGAGAGGCAGAGACAGAAGCGGGCTCCACGCAGGGTTCCTGATGTGGGACTCAATCCCGGGACTCTAGGACCACGCCCTGGGCCAAAGGCAGGTGCTAAACCGCTGAGCCACCCAGGGATCCCCTAGCCCTTCCCTCACTTTCGACACTTGGCATCTACTGCCAACAAGTTGCAGCCTGAGCAGAAGCAGGAGTGAACATCTTTGATCTACCTTTCCAAACCCAGTTCAGAGGGTCTATGCCCAGTGCCTTGACCCTCTTGGAGCCCAGACTGAAGACAACAGAACACAGACATAGATGCTGACTTGCAGCACCTGTGATCAGAGTCCAGATCGGCTCAGACAGGTGAAGTGATTCTCTCTTGTGGTCGCTTAGGAGAGGTGGCACAGGGGACTGGAATCCAGGACTCTAGGCTTTTCCCACATGTCACCAGCTCTCTTTCCTCCACATCACACAAATCCAGTGACCCCTGCCCCGAACCCCTCCATCCCCCTCCTCTGCCCCTGCATACTATTTTGAGGGTGAACTCTGATTATGGTGAACACCATTCTGAGGCCCCTGCGGATGGAGCTTTTAGCAGGTCAGTAAAAATCACAAATGTACCAGAACAGTGCTATACTCACTGTGCTTAACCAGACAAAGGTCACATGATATCAACACTTAGTGATTACAGTTGAGACCCAATTCCTTCACAGGCATCAAGCTGAGACCTTTGACCTCCCTACCAGGCTCTAGCTTCTCTTCTCTCCTCCTGCCCCTGAGGAGGAGGTCTTCATGAGAAATTGAGGCCTTTCCTTCTTAGAGGTTCAAAGCATTAGTCTTGGGGTGTCCTCCGCTGCTTTAGGAATCCAGGGCAAGAAGGGACCACAGTGCCCTTGGTTCCCAGGTGACTAACTGAGCCTCTTGGAGTCAGTCTCTGCTGAGAGCTGTCACATGTGAGTCAGTGACATTCTATTGAGCCAGGAGGACACCTGCAGTCCCCATGTTGACCTCAGTGAAGGATGGCAGTTTAGGCGGGTGATGGAAGTATGGGTACAGAGATGTACACCTTGGCTCACTCCTGAGCCACACAGCCATCCTTCTATCCTTCCAAACATCCCTCTGTGTATTTATTATTTATGCCATCAGTGGTTGGTGGGAACTAGGAGATGTCACTAGCGCCATGAAAGAATAGAGCTAGCAGCCGTGGCGCAGTGCTGACTCTTCTCTTTCTCAACTACACATCTGTCCCAGGTCCTGTCCTCCCACTGCTGCTGGCTACTCAGATCTTCCCTCGCCTATTTCTAATGATCTCCCTACCTGCTTGACTTCCATGCCCACAGCCTGTCCACACTTGAGCCTGTCCTCTACACTGGCTGCCAGGGCCCCTATCTAAATCACAAGCCTGATCTAATCACCATTTTGTGCCCCTTCCATAAAATCCATCCAAAGACCTGGCAGAGACTGGAGGATTTCACAACCTGACTCCAATTTGCCTGAGTCATCTCTGGTTCCAAAGATACACTAATGAATATGAAAGAATAAATAGCATACTCAAAACTCTGGTGGGGCTCACACCCTACAGATCTCAGCATCCAGAAAGGCCAGGCCCCAGCAGTGGCCAGAAAGACATGGCCATTGGTCTTGCCTTCTAGTCCTATATGCTGCTCCACAGCTCCCACTTCTGGGGAATGTACCTAGATTAGCAACCTTCACCTGAGATGTCCCCAGGGCTCTGGAACCCTCAGTTTTACGGTTCCTTCTATCTATCTGGGATGCCACCTCTCTGGAACAGGCTCTGAATCAGAGACCGCAGCCATTCCCACAACTGGTTGGGGCCCCCACAGATGCTGAAATCATTTATTTACACAAAAATTCATTTCTGTGGAATTTGGGCTTTAATCTGTGGGACTGTGGCCTTGTTAGGTCTAAAGGGATTTTCTCGAGTTCTGAGCTAGAGATGCCCTTAGTTTATATCCTTCGGTGCTACTCAATTCCTGGAGCTCCTGAGGCAGTATCGATGACAAACAAGCCTCTCAAAGTGATGCCAAGCCTCTGACATCATCTTTGGGAAAGATTTCCAGGATCACCTCCTTCCCTTTCCTGGTCCCAAGAAGTCCATGTCTCAGGGCTTCAGTTGTAGTAACTAGCTGGGCAAATCCAAACAGAGACTCAGTTCTGAAGGTTCATCTACAGTTTGTAGCCAGTCAGAAAAAGGTATGTATGGAGATGTAAAACGCAATAGGATTATAAAATAAAGCAGACACTTGGCAAGTCTAGCAATTTCTTTAAAAGTTAAACATACATCTGTCATATGACATGACCATTTTATTCCTAGATACTTACCCAAGAGAAATAAAAGCACATATCCACACAAACACTTGCATACCCATGGCAGCTTAATTTGTAGTAGGCCAAAACTGGAAACAACCCAAATGGCCCTCAATAGCTGAAGAGGCAGACAAATTGTCTATCCATACAAGAGAATAATACTTAGCAATGAAAAGGAATTAACTGTTAATATATACAACAACATGGATGAATCTCAAAACAAGTATGCTGAGTGATAAGAGAACAAACAAAAATATTCCATACTGAATGAGTTCATTTATGAAAAATTCAGATAATGCAAAACTAATCTGTAGTGACAGAGCAGCAGATGGGTGGTTGCCTACAGATAGTGGGGGTGGGAGGGACAGATGATAAAGGGACACAAGGAAACTTTTGAGAGTGGTGTATATTCATTATCTGGATTATGGTGGTGGTATCACAGGTGTATATGTATGTTAAAACTCACCATATTGTACACTTTAGGTACATTCAGTTTATATATATTATATATAACTTAATAAATACTATATACAACTTAGTAAAGTTTATATATATATACTAATTATAACTTAATAAAGGTATTAAAAAAAAGAGGAAGAAGAAGGAAAGAAAGAACAGAGTGCCCTCATACTCTCACTGCAGTCTTCTGTTGCCTTCAGGCTACAATGAGCACCCAACTTGGTCCATGAGGCCTTTCCAACAGCCTGGTCACCCTCTCCTGCCTCATCTCTCACGTCTCTCCTGGGTGGTAATCAATCAGCTGTGGCTCCCTGAATGTGCCACGCTATTTTACACTTGTGCATGCTGTCCCCTCCACCAGTAGGTCCATCTCCTGCCTCAACCACCCAGAGAATTCCTACTCTATCATCAAGGCCATGCTCAGAACTGCCTTCTCCACAGAAGCCTTCCCAACGCTAGCAGGTCACTATGAACAGCTCTTTTCTCTATGCTCCACAGCCAAGTGCCCAATTTGCTGTTAGGATCTGTTTGGGCAGACTGGGGGCTCCTTGAGGCTAGGGACAGTATCACATCCATCCCTGTCTTGTCTGTGTCAGGCCCATGGGCATCCATGAAGCTTTATTCAGTGAATTCAATATGCCCAAGAAAGTGGGGTGGATTAGCATGGGGTGGGGTATGAGAGATCCAGAACAGGATCTGAGGGTTGGGAAGAGTCAGGAAGGGCAGAAGGCACAGCCTTCAAGGAGAGGCAGGCTGCTCTGAAGAAACTGCACTGATCAGGATTCAGCTAGAGCCTCAGCTAGGTAGGGTTCGGTAAAGTAGGCTCCCTGCTTCCCCATGTGAGGAGCTTTGGTGCAGGGATGGGGTTGGGGACTGAGGCCTCTGCTCCAATACTCATCTGTTTGTCTGCATTCCCCACATCTGCTGAAAAATGGCTTCAGAGACTATACCTACAGTCAGCAGCTTGGATAGTGGAATGGACAGCAGACTCCTCAGTGATTCCTGAACACAGTGAGAAAGAACTATTGCAAAGGGAACCCTCTGAGCTCATGATGCCTTGGGTAACTGCCCAGCCGTCCAGGCCTACCCTTCTTCCATGGCTTCAGGGGTCCTGGGTAGGCCTCTGGCTGGATGACTGTATAAGGGTGACCCTTTCTCCACCTAGCCCTGTAGCCTTGGTGTTCCCATTCAGCTGTAGCCTAAGAATGAACTGGTCTTTATATTGGGAGCTGGGCCACACAGGTGGAAAAGAGCTCCCACTTTTCCTGGTTAATCAGGGAACAATGCCAAGGCTAAGGCCACCAAGGGAGATCATTCTTCAGGGATCAAACCTGGGAGGATAAATACCCAGAAATGATGCCCCCACAAGCTTCTAGGTTGGTAACTAGAGACACATGTGTGTGCCAGGGGCTGAAAGTCCCTGCACCATTGAAGCACACCAGAGAGGAAGAACAGCCAAGAGCCAGAGGCACTGCCCAGAGGGTAACAAGCCTGGGCCCAAGGCAGAAATGCATCATTTGTTCAATGACCATCAAACTATTTTCTGATGCCACAGGCAGGTGATCATAAATGAAACACTTCTTTCAAAAATGCAGGTGATACCACTGGGGCTGATCCCATTATTTACTCTTGAGCTGAACCAGCCATGAGCCCATTGGTCTTGGATTCCATCCAAGCTGGTTTAGTAACAGGTTTCCCACCAAAGGGCTTACACAAGATCAGCCTCTCCTAGAAGGTATCCCATGGCACTTCCCTTGGAGATGGGCCTTCTAATGTCACATCACTTGAAAGTTTCTCAAGGTGGCATCCCAAAGAAAGATCCTACAAACTCATTCTTAGGCCCACATACTTTAGAGGTGGTGCCAAGGTCAGACATGCAGCTCAGGGTCGCTTGGTGCCAGGGTAGGTGTATGGCAGAGGAACTCTGGCTGTGCTTTACTTGGCCCAGACCAGCCACTGGAGGCCCAAGGGAAGCAGAGCTGGGTGCAGACTGGAGCATGTGGACAGTTTTTGAAATCATGAATCCTGTTTAGAGCCCTGGTTCTTCCGGGGTTCCCTATGCAAATGCCAAAGGAATTAGTTATCCAACTGAGTTCCCCATAGGCTACAAAGCTGCAGCTCCCAAACAGGTTACACTCCTGGCATACCTTACAAAGTGTTCTGTCTGAGACGCCTGGTGGCTCAGTGGTTGAGTGTCTGCCTTCAGCTCAGGGTGTGATTCTGGGGTCCTAGGATCGAGACCCATATCAGGCTCCCTGTAGGGAGCCTGCTTCTCCCTCTGCCTATGTCTTTGCCTCTCTCTGTATGTCTCTCATGAATAAATAAATAAAATCTTAAAACAACAACAAAGTATCCTGTTCCCCCACCAGCAGGGCAGTGCCACCATATTCCTCTTCCCCCAACCCTTCGCAGACTGCTATGTACCCTATGCGAAGTGCCTACCCCCAGCAGAGCCCCTATGCACAAGGCAAGTAGGACACACACCATATGCCCCGCCTAGTCACACCATCCACCATATCACAGTGTTGCAGCCCAACCGCATGCTGGCGATGGTATACCCTGCTCTCATCCCTCCACTTAGAGGCAATGGCATCACCATGAGCATGGTATCTGGGACCACTATGGCCATGTCAACAGGTATCCTGTTGACCATCCACTCCCCAACTCCTGTTGTCCCCCACCCAGTCACTGTGCGCACATATTGGAGCCCTGGGAATGCCCATCTACAGCTATGTCCCCTCTCAGTTGTGATCACTCTGCAAATGTTTGAGGATGGAGATGTGCAGTCACATCATGGAGGTTCCACAGCTGTTGCTGCACACCTTGCATCTCCAGCCCAGACCTTCTTAATGCTCTTGACATTTGGTTAAAAAATACTATGATGGCCTGGTCCAGCAGGTCCCAGCACCATCAACTAACTCTGTGGGTTAGTCTTAAATCAAATCCTGTTTTGTGGGCTGCCTGGCAATTTTTTAGCTGATAAAAAGGGAGTATTAATCTAAAAAAAAAAAAAAAAGCCCACACACTCTAGCTTAGAAAAGTTACTAAGACTCTCAGCACCTCAGTATCTTCCATTGCAAAGGGTCTGTAATTCACTTCCTGTCTTTCATTTCACAAATATTTTTAGGGTACCTGCTGCATGTGGGTCCCTGTACTAGATATCTCAAGGAAGAGAAATGAAATACCTACCAGATGGAGGCTCGAAGTCAGCTTTCAGACACTCACTGACCCTCAAAGCTTGAAAGCCAGGTCCAGTGAGGGTGCTTGGGGATGTGGAAAGTGAGGGGAGGGTAAAGGTCTCACAGCACAGACGCCGCACAACACAATTCAGAGTGCTATATGAACTGATCAAAGAATGTTCCAGAACAGGTGTACCGGGAGCAAAGTGGGAACAGCACCTGGTTCATGTCATTCTCATTCACATCTCACTCTCCAGCAGAATTAGATGATCTGGTCTTTCTACTGGGAGTATTAAGGGTCAGGGAAGGCTTTGTGGGCAGGGGCTGCTCGAACAGTCTCTGAGTAATAAACAAGTTTGCCAGGCAGATAAAGGGCATAAGGACAGCCCAGGCCAAGAAAACATGAGCAAATCTCAGAGAAATATCTTATGATGAGATAAGAAGTGGCTTAAAAGAAGTACAAACTTTGCTATTCAAAGAATTCCAGAGAAATTCCCAGATTAAAAAAAAAAATGCAGTGATGCTTGCCTTTTGATATAAGAATGTGTGCCTGTTTGGCCCTGGTCTAATTCTCCTCCCTCTGCCTCTGCAGGGAATTTCTTGGAGATAGCTCATGCTAAAAGCCCTTAGAAATGTTTCTCCAAAGACACACCAAATCCCCACTGGATAATTAGGATGTAGCCTAATCTTTGGAGGATGGTTGTTTTCTCTAAAGGTATAAACTGTGGCAGCCCAGGGACTGACTAGGGCTCCTTAATTGATACATTTTATCTGCATTTGAATCGCATTTTCCATCTTGTAAGGGCCTGCACCTTTTCTTTTTAGCTGTTTGAGCTTATTTAAAGGGCTATTTTATACACATATATGGGCAAAATGGCAAAAAGTACATTTGATAAGGGTGTGGTTGCATTCTATAATGTAGTCTATAATGATTTAGGGTCACAGAACTTTTCTTTCTTCCAGACCGGAGCTGCTCCATAGCCAATGCAATGATTTCCAACCTGGTGTCCACCCTACCTAATTGAAATGTAGAAAGGTATCTCTGGGCAGGGACTATGTAATACACACTGTCAGAGTGAATGTGTCCAGCCTGCTGGGCCTGACCTCACCTCCCAGGGAATTGGTATAAGGGCCAAAGGATAGGAATGACTGAGTTAAGCTCAGGAAAGGACAGGGGATTCCCTAACCAACACCAAAAGGGCTAAGGGGACAAGATACTGCAGTGTCCTCTGAGTTTTGGGAATTCTTATTAAAGAGAAAATGTTATCCACAGAAAACAGTGCCAATGACCTTGGAAACACATTAAAACTCTCTGGTGTCAGGGAGAGCTGCTGTAACCTGGACTGGCTGGGCTGGCCAGGTGGGGGGACTGTAATGGAATAGGGAAGAAAGGTCAGAATTAACTTTAGGAAGAGCCTGTATAGCCCCCAGGGGAATCCCTTATTCCAGCTTCCCAGGGTAGAGATGGACACTCCTGGCACCTTGCCCCCAGGAAACCAGTTCCTCTGGGAATGGACACTCACCAGTGGCTTCCTAGACCCAGGGGGAGAGTTTTTCTCAGAGGTTCAGCTTGTAAACCAAGTCACCCCAAACAACTGCAGTCTAACACCCTCACAAGCCTGATGGTGGCACTTCGGGAGATACTACTGAGGTCGCAGTCCAGACTCCCCAAGAGAATTCATGCTCCCCAGCACTGGAGCTGGTGGTCAGTGCCTCTCCTGGGAAGGGAAGTGACCTATTCAAAGTCAAATAGCATAAGAAGATCTGCCAATTTCTGTTTGGGGGAATACAGTTGCTGAAAACAACCAAAAATGCTGGATAAAGCATGAAAAATGCCTTCCTGAGAACACTGATGAACTGGCAAGGCAGAAAGGAATAAGGTCAAAACGAAAGAAGAGGCAAAAATCTAGAGAAGGAAAGAATACCAGAGTTCTTCTGGTTCTCTAGGCGTCTGCTGATACAGGCACATATGAACCTCCATTTCAATGGCCTTGAGCGGCAATGTGGACAAATGTCAAAACTCAGGACCTGTCCCAGGTGAGGAATCTACCAGAAGATCTTCCCAGATTAAGCTGGCACCCTAAAAGGCCTTCTACCCAGGGAATGCAAAAGAAGGGGGTGGGGCTGTCTTGAAGTTAGGCCACAAGCTGATCTTCATGCAGAGGAGCAGGCCAACTTCACATCATTGGGGTGCTTCAAGATACCTCAAATCATGGACTTAGTTCAAAGTACTTCTGCACTGCTAATATACTGAGACACCTGGCCGAAGGATGTATAAATATTCTCTGGGGGAAGGCATCTTCATCCCAGGCCTCAACAAATACCCATTACTAAATTCTCCAGTATACTGAGTGGTACAACCCAGAAATAACCAATCACACAAGGAAACAACAAACAAGAACCAGAAGAGACAACAAACAGCAAGCATGACCCTACACCTTCAGATGATGGAATTACCAAGCACAGATTATAAAGCAACCCTACTTAATATGTTTAATGAAATAGAAGACGAGCTTGGAAATATCTGCAAAAAAAAATATAGGAAACTATAAAGAACGACCTAACAGATCTGAGAAAGAAGCAAACAGAACTCCCAGAAATGAAAAATAGCATAATTGGAATTTTAAAACGCAGTGCAAGATTAAACTTAACTAAAGGGACCATTTGCAAACTGACAGATGGATTAAAAGAAGGCAAGAGGAATGAGCAGAGGGAGACCAAAAGATGGAAAATATGGAATCCACGTACTGCATACTGCAAAATTCATCCTTTTAAAGTGTCCAATTTAGTAGGTTTTAGCGTATTAACAGACTTGTGCAACCATCAGCACTACCTAATTTAAGAACATTTTCACTACCTCAAAAAGAAACTCCATACCCATTAGTAGTCACTCCCTGCTCTCTCTTACACCCAGGCCCCCACAACTACTGATCTACTTTCACTGTGGATCTGACTATTCTGGATGTTTCATATAAATGAAGTCAAACAATATGTGGCCTTTGTATCTGGTTTCTTTCATTTGGCATAAAAGTTTTCAGAGTTGATCCATGTTACAACATGTGTCAGTACATCACTCTTACAATGGCTGGGTAATAGTGCATTGTGTAGACACTACTACTTTTATTTGTCCATACATCTCTTGATGGATATTTGGGTCGTTTTTGCCTACTTAGGAGCATGCCGCTATAAAAATATGTATTTTTAAAAAGATAAAAAATATAGAGGAAGAGTTCAGAGACATGGAGAAGAGTGGCCTATGATTAGTGGGAGTTCTAGGAAGAGAAGAGAAAATGGAGACAGGGAATTCTTAAGAAACACTGGTGAGAATTTTCCAGAATTGATAAGAGATGCCAATCACAGACGTTAAGAATCTCAAGGAATTTCAAGGAGGATTTTATTTATTTTTTTAAAGATTTATTATTTATTTTTTTATTTTTATTTTTTAAATTTTTTTATTTATTTATGATAGTCACAGAGAGAGAGAGAGGCAGAGAGGCAGAGACACAGGCAGAGGGAGAAGCAGGCTCCATGCACCGGGAGCCCGATGTGGGATTCGATGCCGGGTCTCCAGGATCGCGCCCTGGGCCAAAGGCAGGCGCCAAACCGCTGCGCCACCCAGGGATCCCGATTTATTATTTATTTGAGAGAGAGCGAGAGGGAGTGTGGGGAAGGGGGGGCAGAAGGAGAGGGAGAGAGATTCTTTTTTTTTTGCCTTTTTACTTTTTATTATTTTTTTAATAAAATAATTTTTATTGGTGTTCAATTTACCAACATACAGAATAACACCCAGTGCTCATCCCATCAAGTGTCCCCCTCAGTGCCCGTCACCCACTCACCCCCACCCCCCGCCCTCCTCCCCTTCCACCACCCCTAGTTCGTTTCCCAGAGTTAGGAGTCTTTAAGGGAGAGAGATTCTTA
Organism: Canis lupus dingo; assembly: GCF_003254725.2. Taxonomy (NCBI): domain Eukaryota; kingdom Metazoa; phylum Chordata; class Mammalia; order Carnivora; family Canidae; genus Canis; species Canis lupus. The sequence continues at coordinate 81,049,931 of NC_064247.1, forward strand.
AGCAGACTGACTCCTCACTGAGCACAGAGCCCGATGTGGGGCTGGATCCCAGGACCCTGAGATCATGACCAGAGTTGAAACTAAGAGCCCAAAGCTTAACCAGCTGCACCACCCAGGCTCTCCTCAACAAGATTTTAAAAAGGAAGAAGATAATAAAGAAACATACACTTAAACACATAGAGTAAATGGCAGAGACAGGGACAGAGAGGAAGAGAGAGCAAGAGAAAAGCAAAGAAAAAGTAGTATATCTTCCACTAACAGCTGATTTAGTAATGGCAACAGTTAGAAGCTGGGGGTGGAAGGGACCTGACAACTCAGAAGTCTTCATCCAGTGAAAACATCTTCCATGAGGGAGCACAAAGTAAACATATTTTCAGACAAACAAAAACTGAGAGAATATGCAATGGGGGAATTCTCATTAAAGAATATTGTAAAGAAGGTATGTTGTGCAGAGAGAAAATGATCCCAGATGGAAGATCTAGGATATAAGAGCATATGAAGAGTCAAAAAAAAAGTGGTAAATATGTGCATAAAGCCAAACAAACGTTGGCTTTTACTATAATAATAATGATGATAAGGTCTTGGGAGGCTATAGCAAAACAAAGCAGAATTAAAGTACAAAACAATAATGGGGGGGATAGAGTTAGGATGTTTTAAGATTCTGCACTACCAAAGAGGAAGGTAAGGTAACTAACTTTAGATCTTGATAAGTATGCGTACAGTAATTTCTAGGTAACCACTAACAGGAAAAAGAAAAAGAAACACAGCATATAACTTCTAAGTGGTAGAGGAGAAAAAAGACAATAGTAAAAAAAATTAAAAAATCAGTCCAAAAGAGAAACACAAAAAAAGATGAGAAAAACAGAAACCATCAAATAGGATAATGGATTTAACATCATATATTTTTTAAAGATTTTATTTATTTATTCATGAGAGACACAGAGAGAGAGAGGCAGAGACACAGGCAGAGGGAGAAGCAGGCTCCATGCAGGGAGCCCAACATGGGACCGATCCTGGGTCTCCAGGATCATGCCCTGGCCTGAAAGCGGTGCCAAATGGCTGAGCCATCCGGGCTGCCTGGATTTTTTTTTTTTTAAGACTTTATTTATTTATTCATGAGAGACAGAGAGAGAGAGAGGTAGAGACCTAGGCAGAGGGAGAAGCAGGCTCCCTGCAGGGAGCCTGGCGGGACCCGATCCCCAGACTCCAGGATCACACCCTGAGCTGAAGGCAGACACCCAACCTCTGGGCCACCCAGGTGTCCTGGTTGCCCGGATTTAACATCATATTGTGCGCACCCCTGTGTGTGTGTGTGTGTGTGTGTGTGTGTGTGTGTAATGGACCTGGGTCTTGTTCAGCGCTCCACATAGCTATGGAAAGTCACCCTCCATCCCAGGGCATCCTCACTACTTCCCGACACAGATCCCATTTTATTTTATTTTATTTTTAATTTATTTTTTATTGGTGTTCAATTTACCAACATACAGAATAACCCCCAGTGCCTGTCACCCATTCACTCCCACCCCCCGTCCTCCTCCCCTTCTACCACCCTTAGTTCGTTTCCCAGAGTTAGGAGTCTTTACGTTCTGTCTCCCTTTCTGATATTTCCCACACATTTCTTCTCCCTTCCCTTATATTCCCTTTCACTATTATTTATATTCCCCAAATGAATGAGAACATATAATGTTTGTCCTTCTCCGACTGACTTACTTCACTCAGCATAATACCCTCCAGTTCCATCCACGTTGAAGCAAATGGTGGGTATTTGTCATCTCTAATGGCTGAGTAATATTCCATTGTATACATAAACCACAGCTTCTTTATCCACTCATCTTTCGATGGACACCAAGGCTCCTTCCACAGCTTGGCTATTGTGGACATTGCTGCTAGAAACATCAGGGTGCAGGTGTCCTGGCATTTCATTGCATCTGTATCTTTGGGGTAAATTCCCAACAGTGCAATTGCTGGGTCATAGGGCAGGTCTATTTTTAACTCTTTGAGGAACCTCCACACAGTTTTCCAGAGCGGCTGCACCAGTTCACATTCCCACCAACAGTGTAAGAGGGTTCCCTTTTCTCCGCATCCTCTCCAACATTTGTGGTTTCCTGCCTTGTTATTTTCCCCATTCTCACTGGTGTGAGGTGGTATCTCATTGTGGTTTTGATTTGTATTTCCCTGATGGCAAGTGATGCAGAGCATTTTCTCATGTGCGTGTTGGCCATGTCTATGTCTTCCTCTGTGAGATTTCTGTTCATGTCTTTCGCCCATTTCATGATTGCATTGTTTGTTTCTTTGCTGTTGAGTTTAATAAGTTCTTTATAGATCTTGGAAACTAGCCCTTTATCTGATACGTCATTTGCAAATATCTTCTCCCATTCTGTAGGTTGTCTTTTAGTTTTGTTGACTGTATCCTTTGCTGTGCAAAAGCTTCTTCTCTTGATGAAGTCCCAATAGTTCATTTTTGCTTTTGTTTCTTTTGCCTTCGTGGATGTATCTTGCAAGAAGTTACTGTGGCCGAGTTCAAAAAGGGTGTTGCCTGTGTTCTCCTCTAGGATTTTGATGGAATCTTGTCTCACATTTAGATCTTTCATCCATTTTGAGTTTATCTTTGTGTATGGTGAAAGAGAGTGGTCTAGTTTCATTCTTCTGCATGTGGATGTCCAATTTTCCCAGCACCATTTATTGAAGAGACTGTCTTTCTTCCAATGGATAGTCTTTCCTCCTTTATCGAATATTAGTTGACCATAAAGTTCAGGGTCCACTTCTGGGTTCTCTATTCTGTTCCATTGATCTATGTGTCAATGTGTCTGTTTTTGTGCCAGTACCACACTGTCTTGATGACCACAGCTTTGTAGTACAACCTGAAATCTGGCATTGTGATGCCCCCAGATATGGTTTCCTTTTTTTTTTTTTTTTTTTTGGTTTTCTTTTTTAAAATTCCCCTGGCTATTCGGGGTCTTTTCTGATTCCACACAAATCTTAAAATAATTTGTTCTAACTCTCTGAAGAAAGTCCATGGTATTTTGATAGGGATTGCATTAAACGTGTATATTGCCCTGGGTAACATTGACATTTTCACAATATTAATTCTGCCAATCCATGAGCATGGAATATTTTTCCATCTCTTTGTGTCTTCCTCAATTTCTTTCAGAAGTGTTCTATAGTTTTTAGGGTATAGATCCTTTTCATCTTTGGTTAGGTCTATTCCTAGGTATCTTATGCTTTTGGGTGCAATTGTAAATGGGATTGACTCCTTAATTTCTCTTTCTTCAGTCTCATTGTTAGTGTATAGAAATGCCACTGATTTCTGGGCATTGATTTTGTATCCTGCCATGCTACCAAATTGCTGTATGAGTTCTAGCAATCTTGAGGTGGAGACTTTTGGGTTTTCTATGTAGAGTATCATGTCATCAGCGAAGAGGGAGAGTTTGACTTCTTCTTTGCCAATTTGAATGCCTTTAATGTCTTTTTGTTGTCTGATTGCTGAGGCTAGGACTTCCAGTACTATGTTGAATAGCAGTGGTGAGAGTGGACATCCCTGTCTTGTTCCTGATCTTAGGGGAAAGGCTCCCAGTGCTTCCCCATTGAGAATGATATTTGCTGTGGGCTTTTCATAGATGGCTTTTAAGATGTTGAGGAATGTTCCCTCTATCCCTACAATCTGAAGAGTTTTGATCAGAAATGGATGCTGTATTTTGTCAAATGCTTTCTCTGCATCTATTGAGAAGATCATATGGTTCTCGGTTTTTCTCTTGCTGATATGATGAATCACATTGATTGTTTTACGGGTGTTGAACCAGCCTTGTGTCTCAGGGATAAATCCTACTTGGTCATGGTGAATAATTTTCTTAATGTACTATTGGATCCTATTGGCCAGTATCTTGTTGAGAATTTTTGCATCCATGTTCATCAGGGATATTGGTCTGTAATTCTCCTTTTTGGTGGGCTCTTTGTCTGGTTTTGGAATTAAGGTGATGCTGGCCTCATAGAACAAATTTGGAAGTACTCCATCTCTTTCTATCTTTCCAAACAGCTTTAGGAGAATAGGTATGATTTCTTCTTTAAACGTTTGATAGAATTCCCCTGGGAAGCCATCTGGTCCTGGACTCTCGTGTCTTGGGAGGTTTTTGATGACTGCTTCAATTTCCTCCCTGGTTATTGGCCTGTTAAGGTTTTCTATTTCTTCCTTTTCCAGTTTTGGTAGTTTGTGGCTTTCCAGGAATGCGTCCATTTCTTCTAGATTGCCTAATTTATTGGCCTATAGCTGTTCATAATATGATTTTAAAATTGTTCGTATTTCCTTGGTGTTGGTAGTGATCTCTCCTTTCTCATTCATGATTTTATTAATTTGAGTATTCTCTCTCTTCTTTTTAATAAGGCTGGCTAATGGTTTATTTATCTTATTAATTCTTTCAAAGAACCAACTCCTGGTTCTGTTGATCTGTTCCACAGTTCTTTTGGTCTCGATTTCGTTGAGTTCTGCTCGAATCTTTATTAACTCTCTTCTTCTCCTGGGTGTAGGATCTATTTGCTGTTTTTTCTCTAGCTCCTTTATGTGTAAGGTTAGCTTTTGTATTTGAGTTCTCTCCAGTTTTTGAATGGATGCTTGTATTGTGATGTATTTCCCCCTTAGGACTGCTTTTGCTGCATCCCAAAGATTTTGAACGGTTGTATCTTCATTCTCATTAGTTTCCACGAATCTTATTAATTCTTCCTTAATTTCCTGGTTGACCCTTTCATCTTTTAGCAGGATGGTCCTTAACCTCCACGTGTTTGAGGTCCTTCCAAACTTCTTGTTGTGATTTAGTTCTAATTTCAAGGCATTATGGTCTGAGAATATGCAGGGGACGATCCCAATCTTTTGGTATCGGTTCAGACCCGATTTGTGACCCAGTATGTGGTCTATTCTGGAGAAAGTTCCATGTGCACTTGAGAAGAATGTATATTCAGTTGAGTTTGGATGTAAAGTTCTGTATATATCTGTGAAATCCATCTGGTCCAGTGTATCGTTTAAAGCTCTCGTTTCTTTGGAGATGTTGCGCTTAGAAGACCTATCGAGTATAAAAGAGCTAGATTGAAGTCACCAAGTATAAGTGTATTATTATCTAAGTATTTCTTCACTTTGGTTAATAATTGATTTATATATTTGGCAGCTCCCACATTCGGGGCATATATATTGAGGATTGTTAAGTCCTCTTGTTGGATAGATCCTTTAAGTATGATATAGTGTCCCTCTTCATCTCTCACTACAGTCTTCGGGGTAAATTTTAGTTTATCTGATATAAGGATGGCTACCCCTGCTTTCTTTTGAGGACCATTCGAATGGTAAATGGTTCTCCAACCTTTTATTTTCAGGCTGTAGGTGTCCTTCTGTCTAAAATGAGTCTGTTGTAGACAGCAAATAGATGGGTCCTGCTTTTTTATCCAGTCTGAAACCCTGTGCCTTTTGATGGGGTCATTAAGCCCGTTCACATTCAGAGTTACTATTGAGAGATATGAGTTTAGTGTCATCATAATATCTATTCAGTGCTTGTTTTTGTGGATTGTTCCACTGAACTTCTTCTTAAAGGGGAATTTTAAGAGTCCCCCTTAAAATTTCTTGCAGAGCTGGTTTGGAGGTCACATATTCTTTCAGTTCCTGACTGTCTTGGAAGCTCTTTATCTCTCCTTCCATTTTGAATGAGAGCCTTGCTGGATAAAGTATTCTTGGTTGCATGTTCTTCTCATTTAGGACCCTGAATATATCCTGCCAGCCCTTTCTGGCCTGCCAGGTCTCTGTGGAGAGGTCTGCTGTTACCCTAATACTCCTCCCCATAAAAGTCAGGGATTTCTTGTCTCTTGCTGCTTTAAGGATCTTCTCTTTATCTTTGGAATTTGCAAGCTTCACTATTAAATGTTGAGGTGTTGAACGGTTTTTTATTGATTTTAGGGGGGCCTCTCTCTATTTCCTGGATCTGAATGCCTGTTTCCCTTCCCAGATTAGGAAAGTTTTTAGCTAGAATTTGTTCAAATACATATTCTGGCCCTCTGGCCCTTTCGGCGCCCTCGGGAACACCAATTAAACGTAGGTTTTTCTTCCTCAGGCTGTCGTTTATTTCCCTTAATCTATCTTCATGGTCTTTTAATTGTTTGTCTCTTTTTTCCTCTTTTGCCATCAACTTGTCTTCTATGTCACTCACTCGTTCTTCCACCTCGTTAACCCTCGTCGTTAGGACTTCTAGTTTGAATTGCATCTCATTCAATTGATTTTTAATTTCTGCCTGATTAGCTCTAAATTCTGCAGTCATGAAGTCTCTTGAGTCCTTTATGCTTTTTTCTAGAGCCACCAGTAGCTGTATAATAGTGCTTCTGAATTGGCTTTCTGACATTGAATTGTAATCCAGATTTTGTAACTCTGTGGGAGAGAGGACTGTTTCTGATTCTTTCTTTTGAGGTGAGGTTTTCCTTCTAGTCATTTTGCTCAGTGCAGAGTGGCCAAAAGCGAGTTGTATTGGGGAAAGGAGAAAAAGAGAGGAGAGAAAGAAGGAAAGAAAAGAGAAAGAGAAAAAAGAAAAAAGAAAAAAAAAAGAAGAAAAAGAGAAAGAAAAAGAAAGGAAAAAAAGGGTGGGGGAAGGAAACAAATCAAAAAGCAAAACAAACCGAAACAAAACAAAACAACAACAACAACAAAACACGGGGGAGTATCTTCTGATTCCGTATACTTTAAGTCCCTTGGCTTCCCCGGGAACTTGTCCGTCCAGCTGGTCTTCTGGGGGAGGGGCCTGTTGTGCTGATTTTCAGGTGTTAGCACTTGGGGGAGCTGCTCTGCCCCCTGCCTGGTGCAGGGCTCAGTGGGGGTTGTTTACCCAGGGAGGCCCCTGGAGGAACAACCCCAGTGGCGGAGCCAGCTCTGGAGCCCTGGAGTCAGCTCCCGCAGTAACTCCGGAGCTCTCCGTCTGCAGGGCCTGGAGGCTCCGGGGCGGGGCCGCTGATCTGCTCAGCTCGGGGCAGGAGCGTCCTCACTGTCCTGGGCCCTCCCGGCCTCTGCCTGTCCCGGGGGGAGGCCGGATCCTGGACTGTGTCCCGGCGCCCTGTGCTCCGGAGCCTGCGCTGTTGGATTCGCGCTCCCGGCCGCGCAGCCGCCTCCGCGGAGCCGCCGCCCGAGCCCCTCCGAGCTGCTCCTGCCCCGCAGCCCCCTCCGCGGAGCCGCCGCCCGAGCCCCTCCGAGCTGCTCGGGTCCCGCCGTGCGCGCTGCAGTCTTTTAGGGAGCTCGGCTCTGGGGTGTGGCGCACTCTCCTGGGCGCGCAGTTGCTCTGTTACTGTCCCAGGGAGCCCGAGGGCATCCCCGCCCTCCTGGGGTCCTGCTCTAACTCCCTGCGGGCCCCTCTCCACCCGGGAAGGTTGGTGCAGCTCCTGCTTCTCCGGGACGGGGCTCTCCTGTCCTGGGGACACTCCCCCGGCCTCAGCCCGGCTCCTCGCGGGGCCCCTCCCCCTTGGATGCCTTTTGTTTCTTTATTTCTTTTTCCCCCGTCTTCCTACCTTGGTAGAAGTGCGAACTCTTCTCACTGTAGCATTCCAGGTGTTCTCTCTTTAATTCTCAGGCCGAATTCATAGATTTTCAGGAAAATTTGAAGGTTTTCTAGGTAATTTGGTGGGGACAGGTGATTTGGAGACCCTACTCCTCCGCCATCTTGCCCCTCCCCCCCAGATCCCATTTTAGATGTCTGACCACTACCAGGCCTCACAGCCTGCCCTTTCTGGTGGCCTCCCGGGCAACCACAGCAGTGCTAGGATCCCAGAGGCAAGAGACTCAGATACTGCATTAACAACTTCATGGCACAGCAATACCTTCATTTATTATTCCTCACAGCTACTCCACAAGCTGGTCTTAACATCATCCCAGTTTCATTGATGAGGAAACAGGCTTTGAGAAATGAACTAACTTGCCCAGATGGCCTAACTATAAAGCAACAAACCTGGGTTTGCTTGTCTGACTCAGAGATCTCATGGCCTTAAGCATTAAGATGGCTTTCAAGGTTTTTCTTTTTTTTCAATTGTGGTAAAATACACATAAAATATATGATCTTATCATTTTTAAGTGTTTAGTACTGTGGCATTAAAGTAGATTCACATTGTTGGATAACTATCACCACCATTCATCTCCCAAACCCTGTTCATCTTACAAAGCTGAAACTGTATGTTAAAAGACAACTGCCCCCTTCCCCAAGTCCCTGGCAAACACCATTCTATTTTCTGACTCTTGGTTTTCAAGGATTTATACAGACTGGTCCCAAGCTCCCATCCCAGCCTCTACTCAGCCAATGTTCACTGTTCTGTTCTCTGAACATGCTCTGCATGATCCAAACTCTTGCCTTTGCTCACACCAATACCTCCTCCTGAAATTTCCTTCTCCAACCCCATCCTTTTGGAAATTTCATCCTAAATGTCTCCTCCTCAGGAAAGAACTCCTGCCTTTAGTGATTGTCAAGGACTTGTATCATGTTCAGTGTGCCCATGTGTCACCTGCCTGCCAGGGTGTGAGTTTACTGGGGGCTGGGACCATGCTTGGTCATCCCCAGAAGTACCCTCTATGGTGCATGGCGGGCACATTTTTTGAATTTTTTAAATTCAGCTCAAGCAGACAGGTAGAAGTTGCACCCAAGTAGATCCTTTCCCAACCAGCACAGCTCGGAGGATGGGGCACATTCTCCTGAAGCTTGTCATATAGAGCATTCATACCCATGCTGTGAATTATCCCACCCACATGCTCTCTCCCTGTGTGAAGCAACAGAGAAGTTTCTATGGGCAGGCATACTCTTGGGTGGTTTAAGGGCTGGTTCTGAGTTTAGGACTTCTCTTCAGTGGACCCTCTTACTCCTCTCACCTTCAGAAGTGAACACCAGCTTCTATGAAGCTCAAGCTGCTTTTGTTGGGTCAAAAGACAGCAGTCTTTTGCTGGGCCTTGACAGTTGTATGCATCTTTGTGCCACCATTTCTTCCCAGAATTCATAGGAAAACTATAAGCTGCAGCCGGCAAACCTACCACCTTCCTGCCAAGACTCAGATCCAGGAAAATCAAACCAAAGCAATCTGTATAGATTTTGTGCTGTGGGTATGATGCCAGGTGCTGAGGAGATACAATAGAATGAGGAAGGTTCAGGCCTGTCCATGTCCAAAAGCTTACAATCTGGGTAAGGAGATAAGTTACATAGGAAAGCTATGCAGAGTGGAATGAGGCCTAATTACCAGTTTCAGGCCATAGGGGAAGAGGTTCTGCAAAACTGAGCCTTAGAGACAGGCTTAGTACTCTGAGGGTGCTGGGGCAAGAGCAGGCCCATCAAGCTGACAGAAACTGAAATGTAAGCTGGTGTTTGGGGGACCAAGTGCAGGGGTACTCATGTACACAAAACTGAGGGACGAGGAGAAGAGCGTACACCGGGTAAAGGGTGTGTATATCCCTGAGGCCACCAGCCTGGCTGGATGGACAGAGGCCAGATGAAAGGGCCAGGTAAAAAGGGCTGAGGCTGGAGGTGGGCCAGGCTGAAGATACCAGGCTGAGAAACTTGGGTCTTCATGTGGACGGTAAGACTGTGGAGGGCCTGCTGCATACAGGACCAGAGGGAATGCACATCAGACAGCCCCTACTTTCTTTCTTCCACAGTCTCAGTGATGTGAACCCTACAGGAGCACTTCCCTCTGGACCCAATAAAAGAAGAAAAAATAAAGCCCAGATCCATGTGACAAAGGGAAAACCAGTTTCTCCCACACCTAGTTCTTTCACTTGCACACAAGACCTTGAATATGCCTTTGAAACCTTTCATTCACTGAAGTTGCTTTGCTTTGAAACCATAAAAGAATACAGGGCTGCAGTTTGTCTTCCTGGCAGGAAAGTTCCACATGCAACTTGCAGCATTTGAGAGAGTGGAAATTGTTGGCCTGAGAGTCTGGGTCCTTTCTGGACCCAGAGGTTAAGGCACTCTGTGCTGAGCCAGTTGGGTGACCTTGGGCAGGTCACTGAATGTTATGAAACTTCACTTTGCCTACTCGTGGTATAAAGACAACAGCAACAGCTGGCCCCATTCAGCAAGGCTGCCTCCCTTCCACACACAAGGGTTTCTGCCAAGTGCCAACAAGGATGTCAGGCTAGTTGAGATTCCAGTTGGTTTTTAGAACCCTAAGAGCAGTTATCTCTCCCACTGGGGAGTTCCAGATCCTTTGGCTGTCACTGCAGGAGACAGATGTAAGGGAAGGCAAATTGTCACCAGAACTAAACAACCATCAGAGTGGAATGACCTCAAAAGGATAGTGTCTGCTCTTTGCCTCCCTGATCAATGCCAGTTGGAAACTCCAGGGCATCCAGAACGCTATACCCACCAAATGCTTGAGTGTACAGCAGGAAGTCAGAGGCTGAATAGCTTATGAGACATCAGAGATGAGAACAGGATGGTGGCTTTATGAAGACATGGAGATGGAAATGTAGTGGGGAGAAGACAATACTGACCTAGAGCACCAGGAATCCTGAAAGAAAATGAACCTAGACTCTTCAATCACATCAGATACAAAAAGCAAAGTGGATCAATGACTTAAATGTAAGAACTGAAACTATAAAATGACCAGAAGAAAATATAGGAGAAATTCTTTGTGGCCTCAGATTTGGCAAAGACTTCCTACATTGTACACAAAAGCACAGGCTCCAAAGGATAAAAATCAATATATTGGCCTAAAAATCTTGTGATTTAGTACTTCAAAATACACTGCTACAAAAATGGAAAGGTAAGTCACAGACTAGGAGAAAATATTTGCAAACTATATATCCACCAATAAGCAAACTATAAACTTTAGTCTCTTCCTTGATATTTCAACATGGCGTTACCTTCAGACAATTCATCAAAGAACTTGTCAATAAATTCCAAAGGGGAATAGAACATATTTGGATATATATTTGAAATATAAGCCTTTTGGTGGATAGTTTATATTTATATATAATATATAATTTTTAGATAAGATGTAATAAATTATAATATATAACATATACTATTTTAATGTATAATATAATTTAAATTATAATTATTTTGTATATTATATTAATATGAGCAACCCAGTTTTATTTTTTATTTTTTTAAAATTTTTTTTATTTATTTATGATAGTCAGAGAGAGAGAGAGGCAGAGACATAGGCAGAGGGAGAAGCAGGCTCCATGCACCGGGAGCCCGACGTGGGATTCGATCCTCCGTCTCCAGGATCGCGCCCTAGGCCAAAGGCAGGCGCCAAACCGCTGCGCCACCCAGGGATCCCAGCAACCCAGTTTTATTTTATTTTATTTTTTTTAATTTTTATTTATTTATGATAGTCACACACAGAGAGAGAGAGAGAGAGAGATAGGCAGAGACAGAAGCAGGCTCCATGCACCGGGAGCCCGACGTGGGATTCGATCCTGGGTCTCCAGGATCGCGCCCTGGGCCAAAGGCAGGCGCCAAACTGCTGCGCCACCCAGGGATCCCAGCAACCCAGTTTTAAAGGTGGACAAAACATTTGAAGAAATACTTTATCCAAGGAAGTATATAAATAGCAAGTAAACACATGGAAAGATGCTCGACATCAGTAGTTATTATGGATATGTAAATTAATACCATAATGAGATACTACTACACACCCACCAGAATGGCTAAAATTAGAAAGACTGATCATACCAAGTGTTGTCAAGGATATGGAGCAACTATAACTCTCAGAAATTTCTGATAGCAATGTAAAATGATTCAACCACTTTGGAAAACAGTTTGGCAGTTTTTTAAAGTTAAAACATACATCTGCCATATGAGCCAGCCATTCCACTCTAGGTAATTACCCAAGAGAGATTAAAAATATATATATTTACTCAAATACTTGCACATGAACATTCATAGGAGCTATATGTGTAGTAGTCCCAATATATCCACACAATGGACTACTACTCAGCAGTAAATAGGAACAATTTATGCATGCAATGACACGGAAGGAGCCTAAAATGATGATGTTATGAAAGGCAGACCAAAAAAGAGCACATACTGTATGATTCCACATATATACAATTCTAGAAGATGTAATCTGATCTACAGTTGCTGGCAGCTGATCAGTGGTTGGCCAAGTAGGGCAGGAAGGGCAGGGAGGAAGAATTTCAAAGGGGCACAGGGAAATGAGTGAGTAATACATTCCTTGTTTTGGCTGTGGTGATGGTTTCACAGGAGAGATATGTGTCAAACTCATTAAATTGTATGCATTCAATATATGCAGTTTACGTCAGTTTTACTGCAATAAAGCTGTTCAAAGGAGACAGGAGAAGATGTCAGCCCTTGGCCCCTTGGTAAAGACCAGTTACTCCTCTGCTCTCCTGGTGGGGTGTGGGTATAGTTTGTCCACAAAATCTATGTCTCCTCTGCCATCCAGGTCCCTCACTTATTCCAGGTTTCCCAACTGTGTCTTCTGTGTCAAGTCTTCTGTCGAGAAGGAAGATGACAATGATGGACCAGGCTCCTTGGACAGCAGCAAGAGGCCAGTGGTGATCACACTGGGCTCCTGGAAGAATTTACCCAACCATGGAGCGTGTGGGCCACTGTCATTCCTGCCTCATTTGTGGAATGTGCAACAATTTGCTCTGGGAATTCTCCCAACATGGCTGCAGAACTGGATAAGGCAGAGGTGAGATGCTGAACCATGCGTGGGGCTCGTGAAGGAAGTGAACTACCAGGGCTCACCATTCAGGTCAAGGCTGTCAGACAAGATGGTCATTACATAACCTACAATGATCGTGAAATTCTGGAGCCAGGAAGCCAAAGCTATGTGCAAGGCACTCCTCCAATTGGCTAAACCCAGATTCCAATCTTTACCATGCTGGCCTGACTGAAGTTTCTTGAGGGCCGGACTCCTGAGGGCCAAACACTTGACTCTACATGAAGGAGTTCATTTCTGTGGCATTCAGCTAGGCTAAGAATGCAATCTTCCACTCTGTTGTCAGGCCTGCCCACATGTGGGACCTGCCCTTACTCCCTGTGGCCTTTCCTTGGTAGCATTAGCCTCACTAAAGGAAAGCTGGATTAAAAAAAAAAAAAAAACAACAACAACCATAAAATGGGCATATGTGTTGGGGTTATTACTCACATGACTAAAGGAAAAACTGTTTTCTCTACTCATAATACTTTGGATGCCAAAGTGTCACATTAGGCGATTCTGACACTACCCAGGGTTAGTGCAGATGCCACAGGTTGAGGGCTCAGGTCCACAAGATTTTCCCCACTTCAGACACCAACTAAAAGTAGTGGGTGCCCAGGTAACTCACACTTCTGTTCAACTTGGCTGGAAATCAAGGGTTCCCATGAGTCCTTCTTCACATTCAATCATTTGCTCTATGGCTCTCAGAACTCAGGGAAACACTTCGTACTATTTCCAGTGTCCTGTAAAGGTTACAACTTGGGAATAACCAAATGGAAGAGATGTGCAAAGCAAGGTATGGGGAAAGGGTACAGAGCTTCCAAGCCCTCTTTGGGTGCACCACTTTCCTAGCACCTCAATGTGTTCATCAACCCAGAGGCTCTCTGAACCCTTTTATTTACACATTTTATGCATGAACAGGCACAACTGATTAAATCATTGGTCACTGGTGTTAAGGTCAACCCCCAACCCCTTTCCCCTCCTCAGAGATTGGGTGTGGGGGCCAGAGTGGGTACTGAAAGTTCCAAGGTTCTCATCACATGAGAAACCAGCTCCCATCCCCCCACCTCAAGCCACCTCACCAGCATAAATTCACATGTGGTTTCAAGGGGCTATATAAGCCTTTGTTATATGAATAACAAAAAATACCCTTCCCTTTATCGCTCAGGAAGCTACAAGGATTTTAGAAGCTCTGTGCCAGGAACCGGTGACAAAGACCAAATATGTACTTCTTTTCTTTCTTTCTTCTTCTTCTTTTTTTTTTATTTCTTATTATATCACAACATTACAATGACAAAGGAATTAGACACCTGATGGACAGGTGTTCCGGGTGTTCCTTTAAATCACACATTCTCTCACAGGCATTCATAAAATGATCTGGTTTGCAGAAGCTGCCTGCAGGTGGATTTTCAGGCATGCCTGAGAAGCAGGGCAACTCTTCCAGTGAGAGTCGTCCTCTCCTCCGGGTTTTTCTGTGGCTCCATTTCCTCAGAAAGTTCACCTCAACGCTGAGAGGGGCCAGGCTGCAGGGACAAAGGGTTGTGCATGGCAGACAGTCTGAACTTTCTCTCTAGGTCACCACCGATGCCCCCACTGACCTTCGTGGATGCCACAGGCCTTGCTCTGTTCTCTGGCTCGGGCCCACATCCCCGTGTTTTCCCCTCAGCCCAGTGTCTCTCTAGGCTCAGAACTAGGGAGCACTCCTCAGCCTCCCAGATATTTCTGACTGAGCTCAGCCATCCAAACAGTGGGAAAAGCTTGCTTTCTAGATCTCTCACCAGGAGACTCCAGAAAACAACTCACCACCTGGCCAGGTAACCAAGCGAATTCTCCTGATGAATTTTCATTGAAATCAAGTGCCCAGAATGGCCACCCCAGTTGGCAAGGCAAAACTGCAAGACCTCTCTCCTTACCAAGCACTTGCACAGGGCTCACACTGGCACAGCACATTTCCCACTTGTGTTATAACAGATCTTTTATCCCTTGCTGGCATACAGGGAAATGAGGGTGTGAAAAAGACCAACTGCAGAGTCATGTGAAGAAGGACATGGGGTTTTGCTATCTAGCTCAGTACCCCAATACCTGGTGTTTAACATGTACAACACAGAAACGTACATCTGTGCAGCACAGGGTGGGGGGTGGTGGAGTGGGCATCAGGGCCCTGACCCTGAGGTCACCTACGTTTCTATTAGGAACTCAGGTCCTTGTTCAAATATTTATCGGGCACTTACTATATGTTGGCACTATGGATTCAGCCTCATTCAGATGGATGAGGCCCCTGGCCTCAAGGTTCTCATAGCCTCAGCCCTGTAGCATTAGCCCTGAGAGGTCATGAAGCAAGAACAGGGCTGACCAGGTGGGATGCCAGAAGCAGCTCAGAACTCCATCCCTGAGTGAAGGGAGAAAGAACTCAGGACAGGATAGGGTGGGGCCAGATACAGGAAGCAACAGCTGACACCTCAGCCAAAAGGAAATAGATATGGGGGGGAGGGGGTATATGTGGTGTGTGTGTGTGTGTGTGTGTGTGTGTGTGTTTGTGAATCCTGGCCAGGTTCGGCGAGTGGCCAAGGCTGCCTGAGCACCAAGAAGGTGTAAAGAAATTCATGGGCCACACCAGGGCCTCTCCTGAAGGCCTGATGCATTGCTCTTGGCCTTAGCAGTGCAGCTCCTGCACCAGCCTTGGGCCAGAGGTTCAGCAGCATGGGCTAGGAGCATGGGCTCTAAATGAATGAGAATGGCACCACAATGCCAACACCCGCTACTCCCACAAATGCCGTCTACAGCCATCTGTAGCTTTATGGCACATGCTAACCAGGGTGAAGGCAGCGGGGAGCCCAGCACTGAGCCAGGCTCTGCCACAGTTTGCTGCAAGATCCTAGGCAGACCACTTCTCCTCTGGTCTCAGTTCTGGATCTGTAAAACCCTTCTGCCCTGTGTCAGACTACCTGGGAGAGTCCTGCCTGTGGAGCGTGGCTCTTCCTGCATGGGCTGAGCTCTGGGTAAAGGTTGTCTAGGCCATTCATCTTCTCCCATCAGAGAAAATGAACTCCCTTGAGGCCTCTGTGGCTCATGGAAGACTCAGCCAACACAGGGCACTCAGAGTCTTCCTTTGAAAGCAGCCTATTTTATCCATGTGGCCCTGAGTGACCAAGGCCAGCTAGCTGGGAAGAGAACAGAGAAAGGAAACCCAGACCAGAGACATGTGTGCCCTCAGAGAACATTCAGTTTCTTCCCCCAGACCACAGGGCTCAGTACCACCAGGCTTCCTGCTGTTCTTGAGAGGGAGAGAGGAGTTTGAACCAGATAGTCTCTGTGGCTTCTGGCCAAGAGACTGCCCTACTCTGTGCCTCAGTTTCCCCAGTTGCAAGTGGCTGGGTTGTGAGGATTCAATAAGCATATGTATTAAATAAGTGTCACATAACAAACACCCTACAAATGTAACTTGCTTTCCTTGTAACCATACCACCATGTCCCCTCAAGCAGGGCAAGCAGCTGCTCTGCTCTTTGTTTATCGTAAGACAAATTCAGAATCTGCCCCCCAGGCTCTGGGTGAATCAGTTAATAAATGATTGCAAAAATGTGTAGCTACATTATAAATAAACAAGAATGTGGGTGTTCCCTACTGCTTCCTTTGTTGTTGTTTTTTTAAGCAAACTTTACTAGTAGCTGTACAGACCCCAGTATTTTAGAAAATTTCAGTGGCTAGGAATAGCAAAAAATTATGTTAGCCCAAATAACTTTTAAAAAGAAGAAGAGAGATTTTTTAATAATTAATTAATTATTTAATTAATTAATTAAAATAAAAAGAAGAGGGGCTCCTGTGTGGCTCAGTCAGTTAAGTGTCCAACTCTTGATTTCAGCTCAGATCATGATCTCAGGGTCTTGAGATCAAGCCTGGAATTGGGCTCCATGCTCAATACAGATGCTGCTTGAGATTCTCTCTCCCTCACCCCTCTCCCTGCTTGCACATTGTGCACCATGTGCTCCTTCTCTCTCTCTCTCTCTCAAATAGATAAAATCTTTTATAAAAAGAAGGAGAAGAAAAAGAAGAAACAAAATTGACATGGAATTTATTTTTAGAAATGCCTTTTTGGGGGCCAATATTTTAAAACAGCAAGAATATTCACACACACACAGGATTTTTCCTACAAAGTCTTTAGCTACGCAATCTCAGGAAATCCTAGAACTTCAAATTTTCCATTCTGACTCAAATCCAATTTTAGTTCACTTTGAAAGTGCCTTCTACTCGTATTGAACAAAATATGAAATTATTTTTTTATTCTCAATATTTGTTAAGAAAATAGTCTTACAATTTTAAAAACAATTTTGTTCAGAAATATTTCAAAACTAGCTTTTACACTATTTCTTATCATGCCTTACCATTATTACGGTTGGAGTATAGTTTTGTTAGTCAAAATTCCCTTATTTTTCTGGTGATTATCATGGTGATTTTATATTTCATAAGATTAGACAAAGAACCACACAATGGATTAACCAAATAGAGCCACAGCTGGCTTAGTCTCTAGAAGGAGTTTCCATCCTTTTCCATCAAATAGTTTTAGATATTATTTTGGTACCTAAAGGCTTAACCATAGTGAACAAAAAATACTCTTACATTATTTTTTTTCTTTTTTTTTTTTACTCTTACATTATTAAAGCAAAGAGAACCAAGAGAAGAATTAGGTTAAGTGGCTAAAGCCATTGAGGACAAAAGGAAGAATGCAAGCTCCAAACAGACACAAACTTAACAATTTGGGGATTTCTCTGCAAAAACATGACACCCATGTCAATAAAACTCAATACAGTCACAGTGGGTTCTCCAGCTAATCAGGAGTATAGCAGGCAAGGAGAACTTGGCATCTGGGTCTGAGGGGTGTGGCCTGAGGGGCTGGCTCCATGGACAAGCAACCAGTACAGTTGTACTGGGCCCTGTACTCAGGATTTAATGCTCAATTGTGGCCACCTCAAAGTCCCCAATAATTTTATCTTTGAGTTGATATTTTGTAAACAAAGTCTGATGGGACAACAGAATACACACCAAGGGCTAGCTAGGCACCTTGGATTCCCCCAGTGCCACCCCCCGGGACAGGTTCTCTGCTCTACCCACCATCCTCCTCCAGTGGCCGCATCAGCCCTGGAAGGTCATGTTGGGTGTGTGTGTCACACTATACCATAGGGCCCCAGGCACTGTGAACAACGCTTGTGCCTGAGGAAGAGCAACATTAAACACCGAATTAGAAACACCACTACAGACAAGGGAGAGAGAAACTGCAAAACAAAACAAAACAAAAAAAGCTTTCTCCTGCTTTTTGAACAAGGGGCCCCACTTCCCACAAATTATGTAACTAGCTTGGCAACAGGCACTTTATAGGAGTAAGTTCCAATCCTGGAAAAGGTGGAAATAGCTTCAATGTGGAGCACGGGGACTTCTCCCAGTAGGGCTTAAGCAAGAAGTCTGCCAAAAAGCACAAAGAGCCCAGGCAAAGCTGGAAAGCAGACACTGGGGTCTGGTATCATATCCACATGGCCATGTAGGGTGTTCCAGCAGCAGGCAGCTGCCTGGGAGCAAAGAAAAGTCAATGGCTAGATTGGGGCAGATGGGGTTTTCATTTTTACTTTTGGTATCAAATGTTGGGGACTATTATGCAAGCCAGTGGGAGTACACATTGACACAACCTTTGGGAAGCAACTTCACATCCACTGTCAAGTCCCAGATGCACACACACTCTAGAGAAATTCTGCACGTATGCACAGGGGACCAGTATGAGAGTGCTACAGATCATTGTGGGAAATATTTTTTAAAAATAGGAATAAGCTTAATGTTTATCAGGAGAGTAGATACAGTAGTATATCCACAAGATGGAATACTTTGGAACAACGAAGATGAATAATTAGAGCTACATGTGTCAACAAAGAAAACTCTTGACTATAACATGAAGCAGTACAATAAATTACCTTCTTTGGGCGTAAAACCTTCATGTGTGTCAGCTCTATGTCCCCCATGTTGGCTAAATCCTGGATGAGGGAATGGAATGGCTTCTTATAGTTGAATATCAGTTACCTCTAAGACCTACTTCATCCAATCCACCAAGGGTTCAATGGCAAATTTCCATCATTAGAAATTTACTCCTTGGTGTCAAGGCTATGTGCTGTGTTAGAGATCAAAGAGACCCGATGGTTTCCAGATCTACAGAACTCTGCTGGGCAGCCACTGGCCACAGCCCAAATCCCTTATCATTAAAAAGCTCATGGAAGGAAGCTGAGGTAGAAAGGCTGAGAAGCTGAGTCAAGGACAGAATTTCAGGGTATACCAGTATTGAAGGATTGGTTAGATGAAGAGGGGTCAGTGGAAGCAGGTAGAAAGCATTAAGGGACAAGAAATGCCAAAGAAACAAGAGTGTTAAGGGGAAGTTATAGAAACTGATCACAAAAGAAAAAAAAAAAAAAAGAAACTGATCACATATCACAGGGGTAAGGTCAGTTCTGGTGAAACGATGTCATTTAATAACTCGACAATTAAGAAGCTGCTGGTGACTTTAGCAAGGGCAATTTTGGTAAGATGATGGGGGTAGAACCCAACTTGGTGGGGGATGAAAGAAGATGGGGAAATGGAGGCACAAAATGTGGGCTACTTTCAAGAAGTTTATTTATAAAGTGTGGGGTGGAAACTGCCTGGGAAGAGAAGGTAAAGGTAAGGACACATGTCTAGAATGAGAAAGAATTATGCTTGCAAGGTGAAGGAAAGGAAACAGACACAGAGGAAGGATTAGACAATCTGAGAAAGAGGGTGATTTATTGTACTGGATTTTGGAAGAGGCAAGAGAGGATAGGAGGGGGGCACCTAGAAGGATTTGTCTTGGAAATGCCATGTGGATCCTTTTAGAAGCAGGGAAGAGAGGAATTGAGAACCTGATAGGCCTCACTGTCCTGAAGCAGTAGAAGTTGAGGTCACTGGTGATAAAGACAGTGGTGGGGTGGACAATTTGAGGAGAGTTGGACAAACAGGAAACAGCGACCATAGGGGAGTGGAATTAGTGTCTGGCCAGGTACGAATAAAAGGAGTGGTAAAGAGCTAGCTGAATTGGAAACCACATCTCTGCAGTGGTGCAAATTTTCTTTTGTTCCAGTAGAATTTAACAGCTCTGAAGTCCTTCAGACAAGATGGGAGACTGGATTATTCCAGGCTGGGGTAGACAGGGAGGGTACAGCTAGACATGGGGCTTAAGGCCATGGAGAATGATGGGTAGATGATAGCAGCTCTGGGAACAGCTGGAGTTGGCAGATAATAGAGACTTTTCCAGGTTTCTTTCTTTCTTTTATTTTTTTCTTTCTTTTTTTTTTTAATTTATTTTTTATTGGTGTTCAATTTACTAACATACAGATTAACACCCAGTGCCCGTCACCCATTCACTCCCACCCCCCGCCCTCCTCCCCTTCTACCACCCCTAGTTCGTTTCCCAGAGTTAGCAGTCTTTACGTTCTGTCTCCCTTTCTGATATTTCCCACACATTTTTTCTCCCTTCCCTTATATTTATTTTTTTCTTTAAATATTTTATTTTTAAGTAATCTCTACACCCAACATGGGGCTCGAACTCATAACCCTAAGATCAAGAATTGCATGCTCTATCGACTGAGCCAGCCAGGCAGCCCTCCAGTTTTGTTTTATAGAAGAGAAAATAATCTGTTGCAACTTAAAAGATAGTAATTAGAAAAGCCATTCAAACGACTGGAGTTGATGTTTTCAACATCAAAGTAGCAACACACACCCCACCTTGCTTTTGCATCAGTGACCAGAGTCAAACGCCTCTACGGGCACATGCCACATCTCTTGGCCTTATGTCCACCCCACAAACTCAGAGGTGACAACAGGCTGAGACTCTTACCTTTACTTCTCACCTCTGTGCAGGTGACTGGTGCTGAAAGTGCTTAGAAAGATAAGTTTACAATTTCCTAAAATGCAATAATTTGGTCAACTTGATGAACTATTATTGGATAAGCAGGATGAACCCTGTTATGTCTAGTCATTGCTTTTTGAATAGAAATCATGCTGCTGAAGACTGCAGCAGTTTTATCAGCCTCTTAAACATCTTCAAGCAACTTTATCCATTTTTCAGAATTTAGAGATAGACTTTTTGTGCTTTATAATTTTAAACTCATTTTCAGCTGGTTACTCCTACTCTGCACTGTTTATACTCATAAAAATCAGAATTACTTAAATATTCAACAATAGGATTTGTTTTTAGTTCCCTTTTTTCTTATGAGAAAAACAATGTACGTTCATGCTGGAAAAATGTAAAACTACAGGTAGGTAAAAGGAGAACTGGAAGCTAGTGAATATGCAAGAACATGTCTTCCAGCTCCTTCTCTCACCTATATACAGTGGGTTCACACCATATTTACTTTTTTTTCAACCACCTATAATTGCCTTAAGGAATCCAGCTCTCAGGGCTCAAGTGCCCTATCCACCTGCCTGCCCTGTACCTCAGGGAAAGAGTTTTGGAAGAAAGAGTAGAGGGTGCCTTGAGCTTAACCTAAGGAGAAGAAAGACACCATGGGCTCTCCCTGGAAGGTGAAATGGCCACATCTGCTCCAGGGACCACAATGCCCTCACTGAACAATCATGTTAACAACCCCCCTGGACATCTGTGAATAATCTACAACCTTGTAATTTGTGCTTTTGGAGAGTTCCACAAAGCCGTGGTGGGTCCCTCAACCAGGGATACTCAACACATGGATGAGTGGAGACAGTGAAACTTGAGCCTGAGCCATAACACAGTAGGAACAGAGTTCAAAAGATTGAACAAGCTAAAAATGCCAACACCACCCTGAATGGTTGTTATCCTGAAATAACATAGCAAGTGGGCCCTTGTCTGCATGGAGCATCCCAGGGTACTCCCATTTGTCCTGTTCAGGAATGAGGAGATGTGCCCCAGGCCCCCAGAGGTGCTGCCTTCTTCTGCCCATAGTTAAGTCCTGGGAGCCCTGTACTTTCGGCCTTCAGTCCAAGAAGACAGAGCAGGGGGAGTTTCTTTAATGCCCCCAGGACACAGCAATGGCCACACTCCCCATGAAATTTCTAAGAAATTGATGGGCCTCAGGGGGCTGCATGGTATATGGAGACAGCAGAAGCCCAGACAGACCAGGATTTTCATTTTGGCTCTGACCCATTCCAGATCTTGAGAAATTATCTAACTTCTCTGATTCTCCACTTACTTGCCTATAATATAGGGATTCTTGTAAGGTCATGAGGATTAAACTGAGACTATGTAGGTCTGGCACCTTAGCTGGCATATAGGTGGTACCCAGTAGAGTATTAATTTCTTTTATTTTTAATTTTTTAATTTTAAACATGTTATTTTTTTGAGAGAGAGAGAGAGAGCACAAGTAGGTGGAGCTGCAGCAATAGAGGGAGAAGCAGACTCCCTACTAAGCAGGGAACCCGATGTGGGGCTCAATCTCAGGACCCTGGGATTATGACCTGTGCCAAAGGCAGACACTTGACCAACTGAGCCACCCAGGTGTCTGAGTTTTCATTTCTTTACCTCCCAGCCCAGTGGTCCCATCATGTCTTTTCAGACTTGCTACGACCTGAGCAAGAATATTATGGATATTGAGGTGAACAACATTTATTCATTCAGCCAACATTTACATAAAGTGCTTATATACCTAACACTCTGGAACATCAATTTCATTTAAGGATTTTTAAAATATTATTTTATGGGCATATGGGTGGCTCAGTCAGTTAAGCATCTGCCTTTGGCTCAGGTCATGATCTCGAGGTCCTGGGATCAAGTTCCACATTGGGCTCTCTGATCAGCAGGACGCCTGCTTTTCCCTCTCTCCCTCTCCGTCTGTCCTCTCCCCTTCTCTTTCTCTCTCTCTCTCAAATAAATAAATAAAATCTTTAAATATATATATATTAATAGTAAGACAAATATGGAAGAAAATATAAAATTTGTATAAAATTTTAAAGAAAATCCTAAGTCATTACGGCCATGCTCCAGACCTCCCAGGAATCCCATACAGGGCGGCTTGAAGATGCCAAGGACATGACCTCAGGTCCACTTCACACACATGTCCACCTTTTCCTGCTGTGAGTCATAAACCAGAAATGACAAGGCCTCTCCCTAGAAAATCCATGTAGAAGAAAAGTGGTGTCGAAGACAAACCAGGCAATTACCCAGTGAGTCCTCGTGCTTATCACCCTCATTGTCCCCAGAGCCTTGCTTGCACGGTCCGTGTTTCTGACTTTTGAGCTATCCCCAGGCAGACTCTCCCAAGATTATATTCAATTCTGAGGAAAAGACACTCCCGTTTCTAGGAAAACTTGGCGAAATTTGTCACATCTGGGATGTTCAGCCAGGTCAAAGTTGTTTTCCTTACTCCCTCCCAGTCTGGCCTTCTGCTACTTCTTGGGTCATCTTCTAAGGTCAGATTCTGGGATGTGAACCAGGGGTGACCCTATCCATTTGTCAACTGTGTCTTGTTGGAGGCTCACATCTGTTGCTGCTCTTAGCACAGGTGGACCTGGGCCGGAACCAGATCTCCTACATTCACTTTCTCATCAGAAAAATGGGGCTCCTTCCCTGAACCAATAACCATGTTAACTAATTTCACTATTTTTTAAAAAAATTTATTTAAGATTTATTTATTTGAGAAAGAGAGAGAGAAAGAGATTGAGAGAGAAAGCACGAACAGAGGGAAGAAGCAGAGGGAGAGGGAGAAGCAGGCTGCCTGCTGAGCAGGGAGCCCGACACGGGGCTCGATCCTCGGGTCATGACCTAAGCCGTAAAGCAGACACTGAACCGACTGAGCCACCCAGGCACCCCTCAGTATTTGATATAAACAGAGAAATGGTAACAGTGATCACCTCTGAGTGATAGAACTATAAATAGTTTCTATATTCATCATTTTTATTATCCATGTTTTCATTTTTAACAATGAACATTTATTGTATGTAAACAAAGAGAAAAACATAAGGACTAACAATCCTCTCACTTAGCTTTTTCTTAATGAATTCACATTCTGAATTCAAGCTCAACATTCAAGACAAAAAGCCACGGAATGTTTTTCCAAAAGATAGGAAAGTAGAAATCCAATAATTCCTGCATATTGCCCTTTGCCAGGCTGAACCAATTTCCAGTTTATACTTACGTTTACAAGAGCAAACCAAATTGTTTTTGAAGCAGAGTTATTTATCCAACGTACTTTACATATGGCTAAGGTTACCTTCTTATGAATCAAGATCACAACAAAACTAGAAAAATTGCCGGTGAGGTAATGGAAAAAGATATTCAAACCCATGCACTTGGGAGATCACATTATTCTCCAAAACAACTTAGTAACCCGAGGAAGTGACACCAGAGGTAGAACTGTACTAATTCATTTAACAAATATTTGAATATTTACTATGGTCCAGGCACAATTCTAGGCACCTGGAGATATAAACAGAAAACAAAACTAGCAAAAATTGCCACCCTCATGAAGCCTGGCTTCCAGGCAGGGGGACAGAAGATTCCCATTCAGCAGTACAATCCTTAACACTATATTGATATTATTTCTACTGTTCAGACTGTTTTCCTAACATTTTTCTTAGAGAAGAACTTTCTACCAAGTCCTTTTTTTTTTAAGATTTTATTTATTTATTCATAGACGCAGAGAGAGAGGCAGAGACACAGGCAGAAAGAGAAGCAGGCTCCATGCAGGGAGCCCGACGCGGGACTCAATCCCGGGTCTCCAGGATCACACCCCAGGCTGCAGGCGGTACCAAACCACTGGGCCACCGGGGCTGCCCCCCAAGTCCTTTTTTAAGACTTGTGGCTAGGTTCACTATTTCTTGCCATAACCTTTTTTTTTTTAAGATTTTATTTATTTATCCATGAGAGACATAGAGAGATGCAGAGAAAGAGGCAGAGACACAAGCAGAGGAAGAAGCAGGCCCCATGCAGGGAGCCTGACATGGGACTCAATCCCGGGTCTCCAGGATCATGACCGGGGCCGAAAGCAGGTGCCAAACCACTGAGCCACCCGGGCTGCCCCTTCTTGCCATGACCTTGCCAGTAGTGGGAAAGACTGCATGCCAGTATCTTTGGAGTCAAAATAATCAGAAAATTAGAGAGCTTCCCAGCCATAATAACCTTACTAAATGACTGTCTTAAGGATTTGGCTAATACAAACTAGTTCAGATGTTCCCAGAAGAAGCTGACGTGCCCTCAGGTATTACTAGACTAAGAGAACTGAGCTAAAAGATTGGGAGATGAGGGGTTGCCATGGTGGGCTACTGACATAAGCAGAAACAGAAGTGGTACTAACTTAGGAAGAAGCAGATTTTTAGCTCCATGTGAGGGGAAAAATTTCAATAGCCATAGATGTTCCACAATGGAATGGGCTAAGGGAAGGGCGGTTCTCAGGCTCTGACAGTAGATGGCTAACCCAGCTCTTCCACTTACTGGCTGTGTGACCTTGGGCTAATCCTCTAATCTCTATGGGCCTCAGCTTCCTTGTCCGTAAAATAGGAATTAAAATGGTACCTTGTTCATGAAATTATGGTAAGATTAGCAAAAGAAAGCACAGAAAGTGCCAGGGTACTACTTGACACAGAGTGACTTTGGCATTGAAAGCCAACCTAAATCAAATGATAAAGTTTAAGAACTTATTTTCTATGCTGTTTTTATAGTGGATTTTATTTTATTTGTTTTGATTTGAAAATAATATTATATATAGTCACATTTGGCAAGAGGATTAAAATTGGTGGTTATGATTTTAACATCACAAAATCAGATGCTATAGGAGGGACCTACAGCTTCCTACGAGGATTTCTCTGAACAATGCTCAGTGCTACCACATTTCAGATATGACCATAGTCCGGGTCCAATACATGACCCTTGACATCATGATCTTTGTCTTCCCTGGAGGTGCACCAGGGTATAGGCAATGGCAGAGATCAGGCCAGCATGAGTGCTCACTGTATACTCAGATCAGGGAATGCCCTAAGGCAGGAGTACCACCCCCCATACACATACCCAACAGAGCTGATTTGGGGGTCCTCTGGAGTTCACAGCAGAAAGTCCCCAGGTAGGTTAATCTCAATGTCACAAAGCTCCCAAGGGTCTGTTACTGACCACAAGAGAAGTGCCAGCCTCAGCCCCATACTGGGACACCAGGACTGATAGGTTCAGATGGCAGTATGCAAGGCAGGACTCTGGAAAGCCACAACTAGGCTGGGCTGGAAAGCCAAGCTATAGCTCAGTGGGATGAATGGCAGCCTAAAGGCAGTATGGGATAGAATACCAACCCACTCATATCCCTCTTGTGATTCCAGGGGTGGGGAGCATATCCAGACAGGTTTCTTCTTCTACCCCAATGAGGACACCCAAGGGCAGCTACACAACCTCAAGAGAACTGCTTAACAGTCTAGCCCCATCTCCTGGCCTTGGCTGTTGGTAACTGTCCAAGGGTAGGAGAGAGAAAGCAGCCAATCTACTTATGTGTGTCCAGCAGGCCCTCTGGCAGCTTCCATCCTCATAACAGCTGCCTTTGAGTCAGAGGTCAGCCTTTAGCTGTTGAGCCAGTGTTCAGCCCACAAGTTCCTGCCATTATACCCTCCCACTGGCCAGCTTTTCAGGCATGCATGCCTAGACCTGTCTGAACTCTCAGCAGGTACAGAGTTCAGGCCTACCTCCCCTAACACCCCTCACACCTACTAGTTAAGAATCAAAGTCCCAAACAACAATATATTGTATGTGTGTGGTGCTTAGCACTTCCAATACACTTTTCATATCCTGAATGTATTGGTTAGGATTTTTAGTCGTAAGCAAAAATTACTAACTTTGGCTGACATGCACAGAAAAGGACATAAATTAAAAGAGTAAATGGCTCACAAAATCTCCAAGAAGGTAGAAAATCAGGCTTGGAAGCACACAGTCAGAAACAATGCCTTTAACCCCAACTCAACAGTGGTCTAAGAAGACATCATTGTGACCACTGAATCTGGACTACCATTCCTGCCACCTACACCACAGACACCTTCATACTGGGTGCTGCCCATAAAATTGCTGTCACTGGAAACTGAGATTGTACCCATCAAATCACTAAAAGGGTTACAAAGCAGACCCTACTCCTTTGCTGTTCCTGGCTTCCAATTCAAAATTGGGGAGGACAAGCACTGAGGGGGGCACTTGACGGATGAGCATTGGGTGTTATACTATATGTGGGCAAATCGAACTCCAATAAAAAAAATACACACACACACACACACACACACACACACAAAATCGGTGAGGTGTGGCATGAGGAGGGGGCTTGTCTGACCGGAGGAGCCAGAGCCTCAAGCTTATGCCCACGCCCTAGCTGTAAAGGAAGATGATTCCACCTGATGAGGCATAGGGATTCCTCAAGCACAGGAAGGAGGCTTAGCTGCCAGGCAACCAAAATGACTGACAAATGTCCGACTCAATCATCACACCAATACATAAAGCTGCCAGAATGACTCTTATTAGACAATTTTAGACAAAAGGAATGTGACCAGTGCAGCTTCTCTATCAATATATTGATATAAAATAGAGAGAAAAGCAAAGTCTTGTTTTCAGGTTAAAAATTCAACTACAGAAGTGTGAGATAAGGAACTAAGTTTGGCAACAGGTCACTTAAAGATAGTCTTAGAATCTCAGTTAATCTTAAATTTCATATGAACCAGCTGAAGAGGCTGCTGACATACCACTGCAAAGACTTATGGGCAGGACAGTGTCTTGGCCTCTGGGCCTGCCAGACTTACCTTGGATTAAACATTCTAGTCTGGCCACATTTGCAGAGCGGGACAGCCAAGGTAGAGAGGGCAAGTCCTGCATCCTGTTTACCACTACAGATCCAGCTCTGCCTGGAACACAAAACAGCTCATTAGATATTTGTTGAATGAATGAGTGAATGAACAACTGAACAAATGAACTCAATCTTAGCAAGAGAAAATCCTTATTATATTTTATGTTTAAAAAAAGCAGCATTCAAAATTATATCTAAATGATTTCTAGAAGATGAAAGACGTGTGTGTGTGTGTGTGTGTGTGTGTGTGTGTGTCCTACATGTAGACTGTAATGTGGAAAAATAAAAAGATGTTAGGATTATATACTAGGGATGATGTGTTATTCTTATCCATTTAACATGTTTCACTGAGTACCTATTATGTGTCAAGTGCTGTGCCATATGCTGTGAATAAGCAGTAAAAAAAAAAAAAGTAGACAGTCTATACCTTAATGGATAGTTTATTATAGTGGGTTACTGGAGGAGTGAGGATGGGAGAGAGACAGAAAATAAACACATATGAGAATGTTTAATATGTCAGATAGTGATAAGTGCTATTGGAAAAAGAAAACAAAACAGAAAGGGGGAATAGAGAGTGCCAGAAGAGGAAAGACTGCCATTGCAGATGGGATGCCCATAAGGATATTTAGGGAAAGAGCTTCCAAGTAGAGGGAATAGCAAGTGCAAAGGCCCTGAGGCCAGAGTATAGGTGGTATACTCAGGAACAGCACGGAGGTCTATGTGCTGAAGCACGGGGTGCCTACGGGACAAGGCAGAGATGGATGCTACAGAAGTCAGAGTATACACGGTCCTGTGGGCCATCATAAGAACTTCAGCGTTGGCTCTCAAGACAAAGAAGCCACTAGAAGAGTTTGAGCAGAGGTGTGATATGATTTGACTCATGTTTAAAAAGAATCATTCTTTTACAAGGATATTTTAGGAGAGAGTTTAGGATAAAAGGAAGAATTTTCAACAATGAACAGATTATCATAACATTCATGAATTGATTTACAAAATATTTTCTAAGCACCCACTGTTCCCAGGGGCTGGAATAGCAAACCTACTTCAACATTACAAAGACATATCAACCATACAAAAATATTTTTAAGTAACTGCTTTTTTTAAAGACAAAGATTGCTCAATGCAATTAACTGATTTTGTCATTTTTCTTTAAAAATTAGGAAGATCATTTTTCTCAATAAACATTTAGATGCACATTTCATATTCTATGCCAACTCCCATAATTGTATACTGAGTTGCTGTTTGGAAAATCCTGAAGTTGGCTGCTTATTTGACTTGTCTTACAAAGCTCACATACAACACTCCTACCACGTCAATCACAACCCAACATTACTGATAGGAGACCCTTGTGGGAAGACTGTATGTGCTGGCAAGATTATCTGAAAAACTAATAAAATCCTTGTAATCCTTTTCAAGGATGCAGAAAGGAAAATGGCTGCATTTCAAATTCATGGCATTTCAAAGGCATGAATTAAGCTCTAAACTCTACATTTAAAAAAAAATCAACACAAGTTCTCTAATTTATGTTCTAAAATGAGAAAACAAATCGTTGCTAAGAAATGAAATTTGCAAAATTCTTAAACACATTTTCTAGTTGATATGCACATACTCAAATCTACAAACTATACCAAAATATAAATTGCAGGAATCACTACATTGAACTTGGTTGATACAACTTCACCATGAAATCTAGAATTGGTTTTTGTTTTGTTAAGTTTATTCCTAGACATTCTGCGTTTTAGGTATGTATAAAACTGATCATGTGTAGATGATGTTCAAATGATACTGCTAAGAAAGCTCATGGCTTTTATGGGGGTAAGAGGGCTTCTTAGCTCTCCAACATCTTGGTTTCTGTGACACTCATGTCAGAGATCTTGCACCCTATCTATTTCCCTTACCATCTGTTAACTTCCCACTCACTAAACAGTTCGACAAGGGCTACTGGGGTTCCTCTCTCCTTCATCTTTCTGGAAGACCTGCCAGTGACCTACAAAATTGCCTTCAATACCTTCTCATGATCTTCTCTGTCCACTCCAGCCAGTGCCCTTGACCAGAGTTCCTCTACCTCCGATCAGCACTGCACTCCCTGCCCTCCCACCCATCATATCTATCTTCTGCTACACTGAGAATCCCATTCCTTTCATCTGCCCACGCTATCCTGGTTTCACCTCTTTCCTCTTGGTGGACTAGTATTTCTAACTCTCTTGTCAACATTTCCAACTTCCTTGCTTTCTTATCTCCCTTGTCCAGCAAAGCCAAGACCTGGATCAGTCTCACAAGGGGCCTCCTCCATGCATATCTCAGGACTAATAGGATGCTGAAGAAAACCAATAACCCCGCAAATTACTGCTCCTACAAATCCATCACCTCTAAGCTCAGCAGGTCTTTACCACTGCTCTTCAGTGCCTGTCGGTTGCTATTAGCTTTCTCTCCTATTTTCCACAGCAGCTATCTTGAACATTTTCACTCTTTTTTTCCAAGCTTTCCATTCCAACTCATTTCCTCATGCTGAGCAGATTCCCTTGCCTCTGATATCCCATGAGAAGTAATGGCCATTAGGTATGAAGTGCCTCCATTTCCTGAGCCCACCTCCCAACCACCTACCTATTGACTATCAACCTACTTGCATCTCCAACTCTTCCTTCCTTTTTCCCTTTCCATATCAAAGGAAAAGTGGGCCCTCCTCTTACCTGAGACTCACTCTGAACCCTACCACCTCCTACCCCTCTAACTGATTTCAGTTCACCCGTCAACCCTTCTCCCAAAGCATTCATCCTCAACTATACCTCTACTGACTTTTCCCCATCAGCATTTTTGAATGTCCTAATCTCTCCCAACTTAAAACAAAATTGTCTCTCAATTCTACATTCTTTCTGGTTTTCTCCCTCTTCCTCTTCAAAACCATTCCCAAGTGTTATCTATATTAGTATTTCCCAAGGGATTTTGGTTTTCTCTTTGATCTTCTCTAGTAAAGAATTTCATCTATTCCCATGGCTTCAATTATGATGTATATGCTCATAACTTGATAGCTTAAGATTCTTTTTCTGGATCACATCTCTCATCTCTCAAAGATGAAAGGTTCTCAGGACCTGCTTTTTTTGGTCTGAATTAGTTTTAAGGTAATAGTCCCTCTGGTTGTTTTTTCTTTGGCCATGAATCCCTAAATATTAAAGCATTCTCCTAAGCCAAACTCCAAGTCACTTAGTGGACATCTTACCTGGATGTCTCCTACTCACCTCAAACCCACCTGCTCCTTAACTTTTCCTCACCTCGGGGAAATGTTGCACCATCCATTCACCAAATTTCCCAAGGCAGACACCTGGATATCATCCTTGACTCACCACTCTCCTCTGTGCACTCAGCTCATCACTCACAAAGTCCTTTGAATATTTACCTTTGTAATACATCTCAGATCTGCCCCCTCTTTTCTATCTTCATAGATGCTGTGCTGGATCACTACAGCAGCTTCTGACCTACATCCTAGCCTCATCTTCTCCTGTCCATTCTCCATACAGGCCCTAGAACTGTTCAAAATGCAGGTCTCAAAAAAACAAAAACAAAAACAAAAACAAAAACAAAACGCATGTCTCCGTAAAAACCTTCATTATCTTTAGAATAAAGCTATATTCCTCAGCCTAGTATACTAGGCACTGCAACACCCAGCCCTGGTTAATCACTTCAACCCTGCAACATTCTGGTTAATCCCCTCATTACTTAATTAGAAGACGTATGGAATTTCACTGAGACCTTTACTTCCCCTTTAACAAGGTAGGAGGCTAGCTTAATGTTTCCCTGGAATCCTTTATAACTCTAGCTTCCAAGCAGCTAGAATTCCATTCTCTGCTCTAAGGCCACCCTTTAAAAAAAAAAAAAAGATAAAACAAAGGTATTGAGTATATGCCTAAGCAAAACCATACAACTAATAAGAGAGAGAATGGAAATTTGAACCCAGGCTACTCAGGACATTACCTCATGCCTGTTTATTCATAGTCAAAACAATTTCTGATAATCGAAGATGAATAGCATATGTTAAGTGCTTAATATTTGTGAAGTGCTTTACATAAGCTACCTCACTTATCTATTACAACATTGTCAAATAAGCAAACTACAGATCTGATAATGTAGTTTGTTCAAGGTCACGTAGCTAGTAAATGGGTTTGGATTCCATATCTCCATCTTATTAGCTACTCCCTAACACCAATATAGCATTTTACAACTGAAGAATCAGGTCCAGCCCAGGGTCACACATCTAATCAGAGGCAAAGTCAGAATTAGAACCCGGCTTTCCTTACCCTACTTGGCTGGACCAATGCTATTTTAATCCCTGCTTTCTGGAAGAATCATGGTACCCTGGCTTTTTCACTATTTGCAACAATTTCCTGAAAACTAGCATTACTCCTTAAGTGCTAAGCTGACCTTCAGAGTTTCAGCTGTGGCTACAGGCAGTTCTTTGCTAGCCTTCTGTTGATACTCTGCCAATGCTCTGTTGATGCCCACTCTGTGGCCTAGTCTTCCCCCACCTGCTTTTCTGACAACCTCTACTCTCACTGCTTCTACAGAATTAGACACTCTGTGTCAGCACAAATCCCATTTCCCCCGCCTCCTTATAGTTTTCTCATCTTCAGTAATGAGGCCTCATCTGTTTACCTAGCTCTAGTGATCTTCCCTCAGGGTTTAGCCTGGATCAAAGCCCTTTTGCCATGCCTCTTAGAGGTCCCGTTAGTGCTTCCCCCAATGCAACCCATTTTACTCCTTCAACAATCCTAGTCTTCCCTCGTGGATGTCATCAACTCAAGGATGACAGTTTCTTTTTCTCAGGATCTGTCTTTTTGCTTTGAATCAGGCTCAGGGTAATAGTCCCCCTGGTTATTTCTTCGGCCATGAATTAATTATACCCATATATTAAGGCATTCTCCCAAGAATGCTTTAGCTGAAATACACCCAAAAGTCTGGATGGGGTGACATATGAAGCATGTGTGGGATTAATTGGACCATCTGGCCAACACCAGAGCCCTGAGTGGAAAAGATTCAGAAAAAAAAAAAATTAGCTATCAAGATGGGACATCAGCACCAGAGCCTTATGATGCTGAGCAGAGAACTGAAGAAGGGCAGGGATCTCAGACTGTCATTACTTCATAACTGACAGGGGCAGAAGATCTTTCCCAGAAAGGGAGTGGGAGGCAGGGAATTTAGGCACAAAAAAGGAGAAGGGCAAACAGCTAGAAATAGAGGAACATGAAGAACTGATGACATTTAGGGGAGAATTGACAAGACTTCCAAGGAATGATTGGCATGAATCTATCAATCCCTAGCGTCATAGGATTGTAAGGGCTCCCAAAGCATTCAGGCAAAATTCCAATCCACTGTATGAATGACATAAACATTTCCTCACTGCCGTGGCATCCTTCTGGTTGAATGCTTCCAGCAATGGGAAATATGCAACCTTAAGAAATGGAAGAACATGGAGGTGTGAATAAAATTCAATTACTGTTCGGTTCATTTTCAACTCAACAAATATCTAGGAAGTACCTACTACGTGCCAGACACGATAGGCACTGGACTGTAAGTATTAATAATATAGACATGGCCCCTGTTCTGTGAATCTTACAAACTAATGTGGAAAATGGATACATACACAAACACGCAAGTAGATAGGGGAAGTAGAGGGCGCGGTTCACACACACAAGGTGGGGTACCTAATATGCAGCCAGGCATCTAGGAAGGCTTCACGGATGAGACAACGCCTAGGCTGGGGCTTGAAGAGGGCGAGCGGTTAGTCGAGTGCAAGGGTGGAGGGAACCACCGTAGCGAGAGAACACGGGTGGCTAAGGCTTCCCAGCTACCAAGAAGTTCGGAGTGGTGCAAGAACGAGGTGGTCACCACATTCAGAAGGGCTTTTAGAGCAACGTTGAGAGGAGTGTGGGCTTAATTCCATAGGCAATCGGAAGCGTGAGTAGCGCCCTCTGGCGACCCCGGGGGAAATGTTGCGGTATCGGGGGTGGTGTAGGGAGGCCAGTCTGGGAGGGGATAGACCGGGGGACAAGGCCTGCTTCAAGGGATATGACTAGAAGTAAAGCGCTCTTCCATGATAAATCGAGACAAAAATAAAGGGATAAACTTCAGAATGCCACACTCTGAAGCCACAGGTCTCCTCCGTCCTCTCTCACCTTTGCTCGGCAAACCAAAGGGCTCGACCTCGGTTTGCCCCATGCCCGCGGACCGCGGGCAGGAGGACGGATCGGATCCAAGCCCTTCTTCTCAGATAGGAAAACTGAGGCCCAAAGTCCAGTGATGGGTATCGAGAAGAAAAAAGAAAAAAAAAATCGAAACGCCCTCCCAAGAGGCTGCCCGAAGTCACGCACAATCCGACGGTCCCGCGGCCTGCCCCATTTCTCCGTCAGCAGTCCCCAGCCAGCCGCCTTTGCTATGGAAACAGTTCCTCCCGCCCTCCTCAGCGCCTCGGTTGCTCCATGCACCCTGGGAAATGAAGTCCACCTTCGGTTACCTGCCTGCGGCATAAGCCCCCTCCGCGTCCTTAAAGGACTACAAGTTCCAGAAGGCTGTGCAAAAACTCCGGCAGTCTCTGGGGGATGCGGTCTTGACGGAGAGCCCGAGAAACCAGCAGGCTGGGCAGAAGAGAACGGAGTAGGCGCCCCCAATGGGCGGCCTCGTGGGCGGGGCCAAGATCGCCATTGGCTACGGCGGCGCAGGGGAGGCGGAGTCAGCGGAATGAGGCGCGGAGCTGTTCGCAGCTCCAGGTGCTGAGTCCGAGGGAGGCTCCGGACGCGAGAGCTGCGGTGGCCGCCGCCGCCGCCGCCGCCGCCGCCGCCGCCGCCGCTACCGCCGCCGCCGCCGCCGCCGCCGCCGCCGCCGCCGCCGCCGCCGCCGCCGCGAGAGCCACCGCGGGAAAGCCGGGCAGTGAGGAGCCCAGAGGAGCTGGTTGCGCTGCCGAGCGCTGACAGCCCTCCCTCCTCTTTGAGGTCGGTGCTGCTGGGTTCGCTTTTGTTTCATTGGGGAGGGAATGAACTGAGATATGAGGGGGCCTGGGGAGTTAATGGGACCTCTCCTCACCGCCCCCAAGACCATCTGTCCCGAAGAGCTGCTGATTGACTCGAGGGCCTCCCTGTGGCCCGGCGCCTGAAGTCGGAGCTGCTTGGGTTAGTTTTTGTTTTATGGTGGAGGCGCAGTGTGAGAGTGTGAGGGGCAAGCGCTGGAGGGACCCCCCCCCCATCTCTACCGAGAGGGCGTCGGGGAGCTTGGAGCCTTCCCCCACCCCCGTGCTTGAAAACGAGGCTGCTTGGATTATTGAAGATGGGAGGGAGTGTTACGGGATGAAAGGTTCTGAGGCAGGCGGACCCTTCCCCACAACACCTGTACTGCTTGAGGTTACAAAGGGGGTCTGGGTACGATGGGTGAGAACAAGGGGCTCTTCCTCCTCTGCTCAGACCTTCCTGGGCTTATTGGGGAGGGGCTGTTGGGATGTCAGACAGATCCTTTCCATGCCACCCTTTCCTGAAGCCTAGGTTTTTGTGAAGAGGAGAAACGGGATGGGGATGGAGACAGGGGACTCTTCCTCCTCCCACTTGGACCCGCCTAGGTTACTGGGGGGAGGGGGTTGGGATGTGAGGAGCTAAGGCTGGGAGACCTTCTCCACTGTGCTTGAAGTGGCCGGCACAGGAGAGCACTGGCGGATTCTCGGGGTTCTCGATGCTCATGCTCAGGGCCCCTCGCCTATGGTCCGAGTGGGCTGGGTGTGGATGTGCGGTGGGGGAAAGTAAGAGGCGTGGAGGGAGTCCTCCCTACCTCTCCCTACCTGAGCCTTACCTCCCAGGCCCTCTCTACCTGGATGCAGGCCAAGGGCCAAAAGTCGAGACGACCCTCCCAGCCCCGCCCCGTCCCGCCTCGCCCGCGACCCGGCTTCTGCACCGCTGCAGGGAGCCCGACGAGGATGGGCACGTGCGGGCGGGACGGGGCGGGTCCCCTTTCTAGCACTCCGAAGCTCGGGGGAGACTCCCCCTGCGCCCCCAGACCTTTGGGGCTGCTCGGCTAAATGCAAGGCGCGCCCTAGATCTGGCTACCTGCTTCTAGGGCGCGCGGCGGCCGCTTCGGGAACCCGGCTTTTGCGCTCGGCCCAAGCATCCTCCGTAGGACAAAGCGGCGGTCGTTGCACTGGCGGGCCTGCGCCACCCGCTGGGCGGGGGGCGCGGCCAGGGAAGGGGGGGCTCCGGGCGCGGCGCGGAGAGAGCTTCCGCGGAAACATGCCAGGAGCCGGGCGGGAGACAAAGCGCGCTCGCTCCTCTCGGGCCTGCGCGAGCCGGGATGGAAAATCCCGAGGGAGGAGGCGGCTGCGCCCTGGCTGGGTACTATGCCCCGCACCCTTCTTTCCGGCACATCACCCCCTACGCCGGCCCGGCACCCCAGGATGCCGTGTGTGCGATGGTAATCAGGGTCCCTTCTGGGAGACATTCAAGACCTGTGACCACGAGGACGCGGACAGGCGGGGGGGGGGGGCGGGGGGGGGCTCCGCCTGGAGGGGAGGGTCCCAGGATACAGGAGACCTAAGTGGGCCAGTGTCTGGAGGGCCATCCTGACTGGACGCCCCTGTGCCCCATCAACCACGTTAGGTCAAGTTTGATTCCGGGTTCCGAAGGTGTTTGCATGGATCAGAGTGTGAACATGTATGACTGGGTGAATGTGCCAGTGTGTGCTCCAGTGTTCATATGTGTGTCATGGTGAGCTTGTGAATCTGGCTGTGTGTGGTTGTGAGAAGAGGAGCCACTTACTGCTGACCTTAGATGCTAGGAGTGGAGGCAGGGTAGTAGCCCCTTCCACTCTAAAGCCACCGTAATAACCTAAGGTCTCAGTGTGTGTCCTCAGGGTGAAGGTAGCTTCAGGCTGCCTTCGGCCTAGCCTGCATGCAGGGGTGTGGCCTAGAAGATAGGACCTTACAAGTATGTGGAGCCCTCTTCAGCCTTTCTGGGGTCTCAGGTCTGACCCTAACATTCCTTACCATTGTCCTGCCTTTCCCATCTTCGAGAAACCTTATCTTGCTGTAATGGGCTCCCCTGAGGCCCAGAATTCCACCCTACCCCTCCACGTGGGCTTCCAGGTGGGGCTTGAGGCACTCACCAGCACAGTCTTTATGATGTGGGTGTAAGATTTTGTGGCAAGGCAAATTTTTTCAGTCTGGCTTTCATGTCCGGAAGGGCCAAAGGTCTAGGTTGCTGGTTATTGGCAGGTAGCCTCTCAGTAATACCAGGTATACTACAGAGAGGGCACTAGTGAGACAGAGATACTACTGTGAGTGGACACCTCTGAGGATGACAGCTCTCCCACGGACATGCCCATTTCCAGCAAGTGACCTCAGTTTCATTGTGCTTTTACAGCAAAGGCGTTGTATAGCTTTGAGATAATCCCCACCACAGACCCCCCTCCCATAGGATGAGGGGTTAGACTGCTGTCAGTGGAACCATAGGAAGAGCAGTTACCAGGCAGTGGAGCCACCATCCAGCCCAGCCCTGCCTGGTCCAGTCTCAACAAGTATCCACTGCCGGTACCCACAGCGACCTCTACTGGGAAAAGTAGTAATTTTGCAACTAACACTCTCCCGTAGGGTGGAGATTACGGGTGGGTGTGGGCCCTGTTAGGTAAAAACCACAAACCCTTCTATTTGGGGGCTCCTTGTCTGCCTTTGGAGTCCTAGGTTGATGTTTTTAATAGCATTTCCTTCAAACTAGTTCAAGCAGTGGAACTGCCACTGTCCTTGCCCATATAGAAGTATTTAAAGGGGCACCTGGGTGGCTTAGTTAAAGGTCTGCCTTCAGCCCAGATCATGATCCCAGGGTCCTGGGAGTGAGCCCCACGTGTATCTGGATTGCTGCTCAGCAGGGATCCTATTTCTCCCTCTGCTAACTCCCCCTGCTTGTGCTTTCTCACTCACTGTCAAATAAATAAATAAAATCTTTCTTTTTTAAAAAAAGGAAGAAGTATTTGAAGAGGGCCAAAATGCCTTTGTCCACATTTCTGTCCAGTTGGGGGTGGGCATCAAATCTGCTTATGAGGAAAATGCATGGAAAAATCTTATCAAGCTCAGGATGTTTTAGGTATCTTATTTATCTCTTCCTCACCCACTATGATTCCCACCTCCCCTTCTTATTCCATTTTATCCTTCTCTCTTCCTCATCATTAAATTAGTCAATAACATATTTTCAAAGATAAGCTTTCTTTCACTAGTTGACAATATGGCCCAGAAAATGTAGAAATCAAGAGGCTATTACTAAGTGCAAAGAACTGGCAAACACTGGCTCTTCCAGACCTAATCGTGAAATCATGGCAGTAGGGGAGATGGATGAAACATGCTGTCTTAAATCCTCATCTGGTGACGTGTGTCTCTTCTCCCAGAATTACTCTGAAGGGATTTCACACAGACACAAAATCTTTAGAGCTCCTCAAAGGAAAGGAGGTATTTAAATACCTGGTATTGTTCTTACTTTGGCATCCATGTGATTTGCATTGAACTATGTGACTCAGTATCACAAAGTAAAAATAGGACTTAATCTCTTCCTTGCCTGTTCAGAAGGTGACTGCATATGTGTGTTGTGTTCTGTATTAGAAGAGTGAAAAGCTAAATTATCTCATAAATTGAACCACCTGCTTGTTCTGATTAGAGAATGGCGCTTAACATCACCTACAGGCAATAACATTATTTTATGTTTCTTTTAATTCATACCTGAATCTCTTTGTCTTGTAAAGCCTTTCTTCATGCTCATACATTATTACTTTCACTTGAAGTTAATCAAGAATGTTTAATCCTTGTACAGAAGCCAAACAAATTAAATATCAGCAGATACAGGAAGATGTGGGTGGTGTTTCTGTTCTTGGGCTCAAAAAAATCCTTGGAGTTCACAGGAGAGAAGGAAAGGGGGTGAAGATTTAGTAAATCTTATGGGTGTAGTTAACGGGTTTCTGAAGAGGAGAGGCTCCTCAGAATTTCTCCAGGAGAACTGGTCATGTTGAAGAATCTGAGGATGCAAGCAAATAGCATGCATGCTGTGAATGAGAATGAAGCCCCTGGGATTCCTAATTCCAAACACTAATGCAGCCTTTCTGGGAAAATCCCCCAAATCTCTCCAGTTCCTTTGGGCTGCCAGTCACAAGGGAGTGGAGCTGTCCGAGGTTCTGGAGCACCGGCTTCCGCCCCAGTAGTGGGAAGGCAGGATTTAGGGCATGGAGTAGAAGCAAGCTCTGACGAGCATGGCCTCTGTGAGGATTTCCCTAAAGCTCATCATCATAGAAAGAAATAGGAGGCAACAGAGCTATAAAGACTTTTATCGCATCGCTTCAAATGAACCCATTGGCAAACCCTATTTAAAGAATTACAAGCTAATAAGAGGAAACATTTCTGAGTCAGGCTTTTCAAATGTAAGAATGTATTTAATCCTCACAGTCCTATGAGGTAGATGGTAGTGGTAGTTTCCACTTTCAAGATGAGGAAATGAAGCTTTAAGAGGAAAGGGGCTTGCCCATGATTATACAGATCAGAAGAAAAAGAGTTTAGATTCCAATCTGGATCTCTTAAACTGCAGAGGTTGCTCTTACCTCTATTTTTTCCTATTGCTATTGTAGAAGCAAAATTGAAGTTTTGAACTGTCCTCTATGAGATTCTAACCAAATTTTAGAGGAATGGATTGGGGGCCAACAAAGATTCAGACATAAGCCATAAAGAGTCCTTTCAAATGCATCAAGGATATTACCACAATACTTTACATATTATCCTGCGAAAAGGATACCTGTACTTGATTACCAAGGAGGAGAAAGGGGAGTATAATGATCCTCATGGCCAGTGTTTCAGAGTTTTCTTTCCAGAATGGAACAATTTCACAAGAAGCCAAGCCTATATGGCATCAAAATGTATTTTTAATAATCTGCAAGAATAGTTGGAAAATGAAGAGGCTGATATTATT
Organism: Canis lupus dingo; assembly: GCF_003254725.2. NCBI lineage: Eukaryota > Metazoa > Chordata > Mammalia > Carnivora > Canidae > Canis > Canis lupus. The sequence continues at coordinate 81,089,374 of NC_064247.1, forward strand.
TCACAGAATACATGCAGAACCAAAGAAATAGGGCTTATCTTCATTTGCTACTGTCCAGTTCCAATGCTGAGGACACTTGGATATTGTTAAGGGGTTCCTTCCCCATATTCCTACTCTCAGATTTTTACAGCAAAGTCTCTAACTCCAAAATAAAAGTTTTCATTGTTGTAAGCCTCAGCTAATCTCAGGGAAGCATCACATTTCTGCCTTTATGTCATCATAACCATTGTTCTGTCTTCATATGTGGCTGCAGGATGCCTGAAGGTAGGCAGGTTTGGGGTTTGATATGCTTCAAGCTACATGTCCTCTGGTCCTCCCAGGGTGGCAGTGCCAACTGCCCCAATCTTGCCACATGCACAAGGGGCCTATGCCTGAGAACTCCCCATTCAGTAGCTGTTGTTTAGGTGTCTGAAGAGAATAGAGAGGAACGGACTTTTGCTTTTTCTCCTCTCTCTATCTCAGTCTGCACAACACACAGATAGGGGGCCTCACCTTTTAAGAAAATGCCTCAAATCAGGCTGGGTCTCCAATCCATTTTGAGTAATTCTTTCCCCTTCTAGGTTAGGGCCTTGCAAGACTCTGATGCATGGAGCAAGGCTGCTACTGCTGTTCCCGAGGGCACTTGGAGGCCAAGGACCTGGCTCCCCATCTGGGTCTGCTCTGACTCATATGACCGCAGACAGATTTGATTGTTTTCTTATTTAGAGTCATTAATTAACTCTCCTCAACATCAGAACAGCATGTATTAAGAGGAAAGCTATTTGTGGGGGTCTCTAGGAAGCTATGCCTACAGCTGAGCACCGTCTCCTTTGCTAACAGGATCAGGAAATGGTTTTTAATTCTGGCTATGACCCTTCAGAAAACTTAGATCATCAAGATTTTATGCCAATATGAGAAAGGAAATAAAAGTGTAATTAATTGACAAGACTGGTAGAGTTATTCTGGCAAAAACTGGGAAACCCAGGGGTCTCAAGACTTTTTATTCATCCAATGAATATTCCTGTATCTGCAATGTGCCAAGCACAGAGCTGGTCATAGTGAACACAGTCCAACTTAGGGTAAGCTCTGTCATATAGGAATCTTGAATGGAAAGTGGAAACAGAGGCAGAACCCCTGACAAGGGTGTGTGCTGTAAATAAAGTTTTTAGAAATGGAAAGAACCTTAATAATCACAAACCATCATCTCTTTTTTAACACGAAGAGGCTGAGGGAAATTGGGGTTGCCACTGGCCACACACAGCCCCTGGAGTAGCGAAGATGGAGATTAGAACCCAGGTTTTAGTAATTCCTAAAGCTTCTTCTCTCCATTGTACAAAGTAATGCTCTGTTCACCAAATTATCCAAAGGGCACATTTTCATTAACATAGCCTTCTTTGATCTAATCTTAATGCAAAACTTAAAATTATAAGAGAAACAAATCATAGATGAAATACAAAAAGAAGAATGCCTGTTTATATCCTGTTGTCCAAGATAGTAACCACATGCGGCTATTGAGCACTTGAAATGTGGCTAGTCCAAATGGAGATGCACTGTAAGTATAAAATATACACTAGATTTTGAAAAATTAGTATGAAAAAAGAATATAAAGTATATCATTAATAATGTTAATGTAGATTGAAGTAATATTTTTGATATATTGGGTTTAAATAAAATATATTAAAATTAATTTCATTTGTTTCCTTTACTTTCTTAATGTGTATACTAGGAAATTTATAATTATATATGTGGCTTGCATTTATAGCTCATATTTCTACTGAATAATGCTGTTCTAGAGTGCTTCCACTTAGGAGGAAATGTTCTTTACAAACTAAGGCATTTAGCAAAGGAGGTTCTATAATCAGTCAACCTGAGATGAATAGTAGCTTTCCCACTTGGGCTGTGTGACCCTGAACAAGTTGATTGATCTCTCTGTGCTTCTATTTCCTCACCTGTAAAATGAGGATAATAACAGAGCCTACCTCTTTGGTTGAGTCAAATCCCTTAGAACAGTGGCTAGTACATAGTGTGTACTCAATATTAACTATTGTTATTATCAGAAGGGGCTTAGGGAATCTTACAAGGCAGAGGCAACAGAAGAACAAGCAATTTTCAGATAAATAAAGGAAAAGATTTACTACTAGTTAAAACAGGACTGGAAATATTTGCTCAGTATAAGCTCATGAACTACCTTGATGTGGCCCCAATTTTCTGGCAGATAATGATACGGAGGAAAAATTTCAAGCCATTTACATAAGCATACAATGGATAAACAAATTAGCTAATTGCATTATGCCCAGGTCTTGACCTCTGCTAAATGAGTTGAGGAAGAAGATGATCAAAGTATACTAAGAGCAGATGACCCAAGAGCTCTAAGTCTCTTTGACTCCAAGATTCCTAGGGAAATATAAGCCTTATGCTCTAGGAGAAAGATCCTGGGTGGAGTCAGACACATGTGAGGTCAAAGCCACTCTGCTACCCATTGGCCTTTTTTTTTCCCCATTGGCCTTGATCAAGATACTGTAGGGGCACATGGATTGGCTCAGTTGGTGGAGTATACGACTTTTGATCTCAGGGTTGTGGGCTCAAGCCCCACATGGGGTATAAAGATTACTTAAAAATAAAATGTTTTTTAAAAAAGTACCAGTTTTCTCTATAAAATGGAGCTAGCACCACCTCTCTTGCAGGTTGTGGTAAGGACTGTATTAGATAATGCAAATAAAACACCTTGTACATAGTAAGTGCTCAAAAATGGTAGCTTTCATGAAATGAAATTTCAGATATTCTTTAACAGGAGGTTGAAAGGACAGTTTCATCTGATAAGTGTGTCTGCACCAAAATGTAGGTTCTCAGTAACTTTGGGCACCCTACACAATCTTTCATGCTCTTCTCTCTGTCCTATTAACACATGTGAAGTTTCTTTCCTGGGATGGTAAAGCAAGTAGCAAAATGGGTATTGTTCTCCATCATACTTCTTCTCAAATTCTGACATTCTGACCTTAGTGTTTAGAGCACTTTACACACAGCTTTGCTTTAAAAATAAATGGGACATAAATCTAGAAACCACAGTCCCCAGAGAACCATGTTCTCTAGGCTCTTAGAGCAGGCCATGGGTCCACCCACTGCACAGCTCTGAGGCAGCACATTACTGCTATCCTTGAATATCTATTCTTCTTCCAAAAGTTTGCTTTCTGGACCAAAGAAATGTATGTTAAGCTGAATGAGGATTTCTGTTGACAAAGCAGATCGGACTCTAGAGAAAACACTCAGACTAGTTATACAGCAAGTGTGGAGATCCCTGAACGTATTTTGGCAGATGAGAACAACATAGTCAGATGTCTGGGGTTAAAGTATGATGGGAGGATTAAGGTGGGGAAGAGCCTGCAGGCAGGCTCAACCCTGGTTCTGTTGAGAGACCCATGACTTCCAGAGACCTAAGTACCAGTACTAAGTTCTCTTGGGATAAGTTCTGATCTTAAAATGCATTTTCCCCCATCCATTCCCTCTTGTTCACTCAACAAATGCAGAATGGTACATTTTGGAAAACCTTGTTCTGGAAGAGCCCAGGGTCTGGCTGAGGAGAAGAGAGATGTTAATGTACAGAGTGAACCAAGGAACAAGGGCTAAAGTAAGCCCAAGAGGCCTGATGAAGGCGGGTTGGCTATGGCATTTGGCTAAAGCAATGGATCCCAGTCAGACAGACCTGAATCTGAATCTCAGTTTCACCACCAATGTGGTGGGCAAGTGCTTTAACCTTTTTTAGCCTCATTTTTCTCATCTGGGGCAATAAAACCTACTTTCCCTGGGTTGCTATGGCCATTACATGACAACTTATAAGAAAATTCTTAAGGTAATACTAACTTTCTTTTATTGAATGCTTACAGTGCATCAGGCAATGTGCTCAGCACTTTATATGTATAAAAGAGATACCACTATTATCCTACGTTATAGCTGAGGAAAGCAATGCTCAGATACTTTAACTTGCTCAAGGTCACACAAGCAGTAAGATGTGGAACCAGGACCCCAACCCAGGCAATTTGACTGTAAAACCTTCTCTTGACCACTGTGACCAATGTCCTCTCTGATTCAAGGTCAGCAGGAACCCAATAACTGTTATTTTGAAAGAGGGCAAGATGATTCATTGATTAGCCTGTATAGAGGTCTTCTGCTTGGTCTTCAAGAAGGGGTGCAATATGGAGAGGCTCTGAAGGGTGAGTACAGTAAAGAGGGAAGACAGGGAAAAGCTATGATCAAATGAATAGGGCTGGGAACACCAATGAGGTGTGCTGGGGGCCCTGAAATGGAGAAGAGGTTTTCAATACGAAATAGATGTTTGGAAAGTCTTGGATGTCAAGCTAACAAGCTAGAAAACCAAAAGAGTTCATAGGCAAAAGAAGGGATGTGAAATCTGAAGGCACCAATTGGAGGCAGCTCACTGAATTTGGGCATATGGTTGCCGTGTGGAGCAGGTGACCAGGCATGCCCAAAGCCAGTTTGAGGAGACGGCGGCCAGACAACACCACAATCCAGCATTCCTACCATTGCTCTCTGCTTTCCAAACCATGTGCCTAGCCTTTTCTTTCACTTGATCTTCACAAAAGCCCTAGGCAGTAGAAGGGTGGAAGGTCTGCTACCAGCATTGCTGCCTGTGTTGAGTGGCAGGCAGCATGGGCTGCCAGGAACACAGATGCCAAGCACAGCTGCAGTGCTCAAACTCAGGCAAAAAGCTTTGGAGGCCTTTTTGTAGGGGGGAGGCAGAAGCCTTGCCCACTGGGCTGAGTCCTTTTCTCTGTGCTCTGGGAAGCAGGCAGTGTTATATTTTGGTCTGATTTCCCAGTGACACCCCTGCCTGAGTAGCAGCCTCCCAGGGTGGCTGCTGTGAGGGCCTGTGTCAGGGTCATTGCAAATCCCGTAGTCCCTTTTGGATGCAGCACCTGTCAGCCAGTGCCCCCTGCCTCCTTTGTAGAGAGCTGTTTCACAAAATGAAATGTTTCTGAATTTGCCATTGTAAATTCGCTGTGCTTATTTCTCTGCAAACTGCAGAGATTAGAGACCAAACCCCATTCTCCTTAGAGGGGGTTAGAAGAAAAGTCTATCCTTTCTAATGGCTGCAGTAGCTGCTGACCACCCGATTTCTCTCCACGGCTATGCTTCTAATAACAATGGAAAACAAAGACAGGAAGGGAGAGGGACCCAGATGTGGCATTTCTTCCTAGAGGCCCCTGCAGTTCTGTGAAGGGTGTGAGGCCATGGGGAGGGAACTTCCACAGTCATGAGAGAGCGCCTTGATAAGTAAAGGAGTTTTGATGTACAAGATGATAGAAAATGAAAGAGATCATGATGCCATACTATGTTTTCTCTAGAAAGTGATGCCCTCCACAGTTCTGGAAGGATAAACAAACAGGTCAGCAAGGCCACAGGGGTCTTGACAAGTTAGCCAGGAACAAGTCCCTAGGGATTTTAAATATATCATTAATAAGAAATGACAAACACCGGCAGCCCAGGTGGCTCAGCGGTTTAGCGCCTGCCTTTGGCCCAGGCCGTGATCCTGGAGACCCGGGATTGAGTCCCACGTCAGACTCCCTACATGAAGCCTGCTTCTCCCTCTGCCTGTGTCTCTGCCTCTTTCTCTGTGTGTGTGTCTCTCATGAATAATCAAATAAAATCTTAAATAAATAAAAATAAATTTAAAAAGAAATGACAAACACTTGGTAATAGAATGTTAAAGGCTCCTGTGGCCACTGACCCCAGTAACAATTGATGTGTCAAACACTCGACGCAACAGGGTGGAATGGTGACTTTTGAAGGATAAAATCAAATTGGGAAATCATAATAATGAAGGTATGGATGTTTAGAGTGGAAAGTACAGCTGTGCTTACTTTAGAATATCTTTACCAGCCAGGTCCCATTTACCTGATCATTAGATGTTCCTGTGATCAGCCCCCAGCTTGGGGCCTAGAACATAGTAGGTGCTCACCAAGTGTTCATAGTTTGCTCACGCGCTTGACATACTGTGTGCTAAGCCTTGTGCCAGGCATCGGGGAGATGGAAGTGAATGAGGCTTAGTGCCTGTCCTTATGGGGTTAGTCAATTCCAAAGCAGAACAAGGAGTGCACTGTAGGAAATGTACAAGTGAACGTGGTCACCCATGATGTTCCCTTCCAGATGCTTCCTCATACTTCTGGAATAAGGTAGCCCAGCAGATGAGCCAAACTGGGATCTTTTACTGCCAACTTCATCTCACCTCAAATCTGAGCAGGTCCAGCTGTGGCATCTGAGGTAGCAGCATGAAGGTAAAGGAGGCAGAGGCTCGTATATTGCAGAAACTTGCTGGGTACACCTAGTGAAAATGCTTCATTTGAAAGACCCACTCTTGAGAACTTTTGCCTGCAATTAGAGCATATGGCCACAGGGAGCAATCACGAAGCAGTTGGTCCAAGCAGCCTCCTCATGGGCATGATATGCTGAGCAAAATAGTTCTTCACTTGTTAACCTTCAGAAGAACATAATCTTGCATTAATGGATCATAAAAGGACTGCACATTTAATTGGACCAAACCACTGTAACCTATGTGAGTGGAATTATGAATTCATCAACATTCATTTAACAAAATTCATGTAGGTCTACTATACACAAAGAGCAACACAAAGTCTCCATCGTTAGGTACTGCCTCCTGCAAGGAGGACAAACACAGATAATTGTTGTGCAGCAAAATAAGTGGTATGATGGGGGGATGAACAGAGCATACTAGAGGCACAGAGGAGTGACTGACTGATGGGGGGCAGTGAGGGGGTGATAATACACACACGTGCCTAAGCTTGACCCAGATGTTAAGGCCTAAGTCAGAGGGTTTACACCAGCACACATAGAAGTGTGATATTTCAGGACACTGAAGGGAATTGGGATTGGCCTGTAGAGTGACCTTGGATGTATCATCTACACCTCTAGAACTCAGTTTCCCCATCTGGTCCTCCAAAGGCTTGGTAGTGGCTCTCCTGACCATGTGGGCCTGGAGTAGCATGGAGATTAGGGTGATGACCTTGATCTCAGTGGCCAAGGCCTGGACTGGTCCCAGCCCCAAGACCTCCTGGGAACCTGCTTGTCTGGACCCGCTTGATTCTGGCTGAAATGTTCCAAGGGATTCCGGAGGATCAGCTGAGATGCCAGCCCTAGAGGAACTTGACATTGTAAGGGGTCAGCCTTTAGCGTCCAGCAGAAATGAATAAATAAATAAAATCCTTAAAAAAAAAAACTTAGATGTTATATGTCAATAATATTTCAATAAAGCCAGGAAAAAAAAAGAAAGCAAAGCAAAGCTTTGCTTGGCCTGTGTCTCCCTCCGGAGACCTTCTTCGACCCTGGCAGGCTGTCCTCCCCAGCCAACCCCACACTCCATTTCCCAGCCCCCACTACTGCCCTGTCTATAGGTGTGGCAATGCCCTCCCCAGAACTGGCCCCTCTGTGTTGGGGATACAGAGGAGCAACTATCTTGCATAAATGAAAAAAAAATGCCAGAGTGTTAAATTTAAGCAAATGTTTTAAAGGTTTTAATTGCCCCATAGAGAGAGTTTTAATATACAATACATTAGAGCAACACCTAGTTAAGAGAGTAGATAAATGGAAGCACTGAAAAAGCCCTTGCTGAAATTCCTTTTACAAGTCTAAAAATCCTTTTTTTTTTTTTCTTCAAATAATTCAAGTGCCCAGGAAATTGCATGCATAAGACTGACAGGCTCTGAACCACCTTCCCAGGCCAGAGCCAAGACCCAGGCAACTCCGGTCCTCTATCCCCTCTCACTCTGGTCCCTTAACCCTGGAACCCTCTCTGCAGAGAGCTCATCCCTGTCAGCTGGGGCTACATGCGCTCAGGCTGCTTTTCACCACTAAGGGTCAGCAGGCACCTCTTCCTGGGGCTTCTGCAGTGGGGAGGACACTTCCTGCCTCTCCCCCTCACCATCACCCAACACACTTCCCCCTTGGCTGGGGCCTGGATGGTCCCTTCACTTGCAGGAAACACCACTGAGTACCTATGCAGGACTCCCTTCCCAGAGGGAGCAAAGAAAAAACTACAGAGGGCCTTTTAAACCATTCTGCAGAGGATGTCGCCTCCACCAAAAGAGATGAGAAGGGGCCAGGCTGAGATAAGCAGAGCTGCTTAGAAACTGAACACAGAGACAAATCAAAACATTCATTGGAGGCAATAGAATGCAGATCAGTGGAGTGAGAAACAAGATGTCTCCCTGCCTAAATCACAGCAGAAGATAAAAGAAATCATCTACTCTGGTGCAAAAGTCAGAAAAGAAAAGAAATGCAGAAAACATAAAACAAGATGACAGGAGGCTACCCAAAATGAATCTGACAATAAATTTAAGTAGTTAATATTCCCTTGTTACAAGACAAAGGCTCCCAGATTAAATAAATACTAGAAAAATAATAATAAATAAATAAATAAATAAATAAATAAATAAATAAATAATACTAGAGACTCAACTAAAATTAAACAACACCAGGGTAGGCCAAGCTATACCAGATAAATGCAAACAAAAGCAAAAGCGTGAGTGGCTATATCAGACAAAACACAATTTAAGGTAATAAGTAGCACCAAGCAGGATAAAAGGGCAATTTTATATTCATAGGAGCAATTGTGCAAGCATAACTGTTCTGAACATTTGTACACTCTCGATTTTAGTATCAGGACACTTGAGGGAAAACCCATTGCTGTTGGAAATATGAGATGAAGACAATCGTGCACATAAATTTACATACTACGTTCAGTATCTGACATCTAGTAGCCAAAACATACATAACAACAGAAAGGAGTAATATTCTGAAGATTGAAGGCAAGTGCTGAACTCTGTACCAGTGTGAATGATGTTTCTAAAAGACCATCATAAATGGGTACTTGGGATATAAATGTTAAATTGAGTACAGCTTTATATATAATCACAACTTTAAAAACCCTATGCCGCTGAAAAGCCACTGAAAGAAAATATACCAAAAGGTTGGCATGTGGTGTGTTTAGAAAGGTTTGAATTTAGGTATTTAAAATTTCTTTCCACTTTTTCCTCCAAACGTTCTTTAATGATCATATAATATTCTATGAGTTTAAAAAGGTGAACTGAAAAAAAAATAGTTTTAGACTCATCCCCATTGTATAGGGTTTACGATTTTTAAGATTTGGGTAAAATTAATAAGAACAGCAGACAGGAATCCCAGCAGGCCCCACACAGCCTGGGGATCTTGGCCCCTCTAGATCCATCTGGTCACTCACTCCCTTCTCAAAACCCTAGGGCACCTGTGTTTTCCCAGCTCTGCTCCCATCTCGTCTACTTTGCCCTTATGACCCTTCCAACCTGCACTGACAGTTCAACTGTGGTTTCCCCCAAGACAGACCCTGGTCTCCTTGCTTTTCCCCTCCACCCATGCCTCTCATGACCACACCTATTCTTGGAGAGGGATGCAGCCCCCTCTATATGCCAAGGACTCAAGAATGCGTCTCCAGCCCCAAATTCACCAGAGTTTCAAGGGTGTGCATCAGCCCGCAGACTGGATGTCAATGAATAAATGTGGGGCAGGCATGATAGACATGCCAGCAGAGGAAATTGTCAGTGAAGCCCCTCTGAGCACGTGACATAGGGCACAGGGATTGAATGGGAAGCAAGGATGCCAAGGGGTAGTGATGAGAGCATGTAAGGCATCCGCAGTCAGAGGTAAAAGAAGGTTTCCAAGAAAGAATTAGATAAATCATCATCTTGAGCACAGTGCCCCGTATGCCATTTGAAAGCAGAACCTACAGCTCTGGTGTACAGGGCTATGAATTAGAATTGTGGCTGTAATCAAGAAAAACAACAAAGTCAAATTTAAAAACCAGGCCCAGGGACGCCTGAGTGGCTCAGCAGTTGAGGGTCTGACTTCGGCTCAGGGCGTGATCCTGGGGTCTTGGGATCGAGTCCCACATCGGGCTCCCTGAGTGGAACCTGCTTCTCCCTCTGCCTGTGTCTACCTCCTCTCTGTGTCTCTCATAAATAAGTAAAATCTTTAAAAACAAAACAAAAACAAAAAGCAGGCCCAGACTGTCCTGTCCCTTGGAATGCTCACATTCCCTCAAATCCCTCAAATCTCTTCTGCCCATCACACACATCCAGCTACTGGTTCAGCGGACAGACCTGGCTCTACCACTAAAATTTACTGGGCAGTAGTTTCTGGTCTGGCCTCCTGACTTTTCAGGGCAGGACAGAAAGTCTGTAAATACCCCAAAGTCTTTAATCTACCAGCAAAAAGATTGAGGATGAGATCAGTTTCTTATACCACTGATGTGGTATGTTAATTTTAAGGTACAATTTCTTTTGAAAATGACAAAAATAAACTTAACTACTAACCCTAAACATATATTCTTATCAATCTCAGCTCTAAGTATATACTCTCAATGGGAAGTAAATTACTTTAAGAGAGCTTTCTAAAATTATTACATATAATTTCTCTTGCGTTTCTAGGTCTGGGTTGCTATCCAGTTACCATTTTGTTTTGAAAGGCAAACATGCCTGGGACCAGTCTTTGGAAACAGGGTTTCATAAGATACTACGCAGCCACCTGGCTCTAGAGAAGAGGTAGTGCTAAGTCGCCTCTAGCAAGTCACTTAACTATCCTAATTTTCAAACTCCATAAATAAAGTGAAAGACAGTCATACCTACCTTAAAATATTGTTGTAAAGAAACTCACGGTTCCCTACATAAAGTGCCTAGTCCCGTGTGTCTTGCAGCAGGAGCTCAGTAAGCATAGCAGTTATTCTCCTATCAAGTAGTGGTTTTTAGCCTCTGTGGCCTCTGGTCCTACACATGATGGACACAAGTCATTCTGGAAAAGCTCCTATATTTCCCATAGTTTCCAGCCATACAGCTTTATTTCCATATCCTTTCTCCTCTTACTCGAAGAACATCTGAAGGCAAATAACTAAAATTGAAGTGATAATAGGAAAAGCCCCTAGCATCTTTGCTTTTTTGGTTTTATAAGGCAAGTTAGTCCCAAACTTGACTACTTTATCATCAGTGACAAATAAAGGGGAACTCACCAGTGTCTAAAAGACACATCCCAATTATCTGAGAACCTAGGTTCTCAGAACCAGGCATATCATAACTTCCCTGGGGCTCACAAGCCCTAACACCCCCTCATCCTGTGAGACCTAAAGACCTGTCTCCTGGCCCCAGTCAGACTCTCAAGCAATTGGGTACCTAGGGCCTCATTTTCTTACCTCCTCCTCCCCCCTCAAAACCCCACCATCTCTCTGGTATAGTTCCTGGCCTTTAGTGGACAGTTAATAAATGTTTCATAAATAAATGTATCTGAATTCTGGCCCTACTTTTGCACCTCCCTGCACTGGGACTAGTAAATGTGCATTATGAGCCAAAATCAGGTCAGGTGACCTGGCTTCCAGCAATGATGTGCACAGAAGGCAAATGATTAAATAATGCATGTCTATCCACTTGACACGACATTTTGCAGCCACTGGAAATGATGCGCTCAAAGCCTCAAAGGCCACACGGAGACACATCTAACATTAACTGAATAAATAGACCATAAAGCGAGTGTCCTTGTCCAGCCATCACACACACGGACCCAGATCGAAGGGAAAAGCCGAAGAGTATCTGTTGCTACGAGAGGGGAGGGACTCTGCCCAATGTGTTTCTAAATTCTCTGTGTTGCTTGGCTTTTACAATGAAGAGCAAGAGATGATGGGAAAAGGCCCCCAAAACTGGAAATTAGTCCAGGGCTTCCTCATGGGCACATGGCCAAACTCAGTGCGCTGAACTCAAAACAAAGGCGGAGGAGCTGGACTGAGGAAAGAATGCGGAAGCCAGAGTCCATTCAGGAACAAAATGTGGACTTGACCCAAAATAGCTGTCATGCTCAGCCTCAGAGTCTGAATTAATCGTCTTCTTAGTTTATTGACATCTATGAAATTGATTCTCACCACAGAATCGCAACCCGTGGCCCTGGCATTGCAGTTGATAAAAAGCATGACGGGGGAGGCAGTAGAAAGCATCTGTACCAAATATTCAGAGGGCCCTGGGGTGGGCTCTGTGGAGACATATGTGTTCTCTCTGGAAAATGTTCTCAGGCATTCCTGGGAAGAATGAGAGAGGAGAAAGGGAGAGGAACAGGTCGGGGAGAAGGAGCTAGGCAGCTTCTGCTGCTCTCCAGTCAAAGTTGACCTTGAGAGTCACCTCCTCTACACCCAAACTGGAAGCCTGGCCCCACTTTCAGTTCCTTTCCTCACTGCAGACCTGGACATCATTCCTCTCTCCTAAGACAGGGCCCACTGCTCAGTCCAGAGAACAGTTTCCCTACGTTGGTCCTCAAGTCCCTTATTTGGAAAAGAGCTGGACACAGCAGAGCCCAGAAGGCTCACAGAGACTCGCTGCTGACCAGGATGAGCAGGCAGGCTGGTGGCAGCCCTGGGCCACAGGGCCCCACTCCTGCCCTTCCAGGCCAGGGAAGGAGAGCCTGTTGTGGCCAGCACATGTACCTCAAGTGCCTTTGCCCTGCCCTGAGCTCATGTTGAGAGCAGAAACCACTGTTTCCCTTCAACCTCCCCAGGTCCTTCTCAGGAGTCCCAGCCTTACACCAGTGTTGCCAGAGGAGTCAAAGCTCCCCAGTCACCAGCCACAGAGGCCTCCTTGTTTTCCAGAACGACACTGCTCGAGCACAGAGCACTGACCAGCCCTCATACCACTCTGACTGGCACCTGACTCTGGAAGCCCCTATTATAATGAGGCCTGCTCCGAGTGTGGGATCTGGCAGGCAAGATTGCCTGGGCTGAGCCCACTGTGTCTGACAGGAAAGCAGATAGGCCTTGACTTTGTCCACATTTGAATCCAGGTCACCAGAAATCTAGCCTTAGGGTTTCCATGTGCCCTACCTCCGAGTTCCTGGTAGGCCAAGACCGACTCCAGATTTATAACCCTGCTGCAGTGACCAAGACCCTCCCCCACGTCTGCCTCACCTAATACGCAGCCTTCACAGAGGGCTCATCTTCCGCAGGGCAGCCAGGTTTTGTTATGCCACTGAGATTCCTCCCTGGCTCAGCCAGGTTGGCCTGCTCCAGCCATAGCCACCGAGGTGGTGCTGGAACTTTTGATGTACAGTAGTTCCCAGAATCAAGAACCTGCTGGATCATGGCCTCCTCTGGGCTGTGTCCACACTCCATGCTGTGACCATGTCTGTCTTTCTCCTCTAGGCAGGGACCACATCTGACCCCCTCTTCTCCCAAGTCCAGGCTCAGGTGCAGATGGAGGGCTCAAGGATGTGGGGACCACAGGAATGGCCTCTTGCTACCTCCCAAGCTTACCTTTCTTCTCTGTCCATAATCAGAACAGAAAAGAAGGGATTAGCTCTCCCACTTCACAGCATGAATTCCTGGAAAGGCCCTTTCTCCCTGTGACCAGTTCTGCTATCCACCTCCTGCCCTTTGAAGTCTAGACTCAAGACAGTATGAGGACAAGAGGGTAAGCCCACCCTCTCCTTTGAAAGCCCAAGGCAAGAAGCCCCCTCTGGAGCAAGCCGTCTCAGCCCTTGTGCCGCTGCACCTGCGTCTGCAGGGTGGGTGGGAGTTGGCTGCAGGGAGCTTTCAATCGCAGAGGGAGAGTAGCTGTTTGAAGCATCTGTGCGGCTGTCCTATTCGAACCGTGGCTTCCAATGCCCCCGTCGGGGATCTGTCCGTAGTCTTTCTGATCACAGTTTATTGCCCTTAGCTTCCTAAAGTCTTTTTCCACCGGCCAAATCTTCTCGGGCAATGCTCACAGAAGCAAAAGGGCCTTCAGGCTGGAAAATCATGGGCCGTTAGCCACTGTAAGTGGAGTCAAGTGATTTTGTCTCCACGGTGACGTTTATTTCCCTGCTCCCAGGATGAGGCATAGGCTGTTTGGATGCTCCAAGGCAAACAAGAAGTAGGAAGCAGACCAAAGTGGTCATACGCCGACAGGAAGTCAAGGGCATCCAGCAGGGGGACAGGAAGGTGCTTCCCTCTGGGGCCGGCCCACTAGCTGGCATTGAGGTCTTTCTATGAAGACCTCTTTCCTTTGCATTTCTGGGGTTCTTGCAGAGAGAACTAGGGACAGGGTCCTCAAGTGAAGCCCTCTTGTACCCGTCCCCACTCTCTAAGCCCCATCTCTCCCCTCTGCCCTACCCACACCTTCTCTCCTTCCTTTGTCTGATTTTTTAAAAAGATTTTATTTATTTATGGATGAGAGACTCACACACAGAGAGAGGCAGAGCATAGGCAGAAGGAGAAGCAGGTTTCCTGTGGGGAGCCTGATGCAGGACTCAATCCCAGGACCCCGGATCATGCCCTGAGCCAAAGGCAGATGCTCAACCGCTGAGCCACCTGGGTGCCCCTCTTTGTCTGATTTAACATCTCAGCTCCCACATTTAGAGGTGACTGCCGAGGCGTCACGCACTGAGGCCCGAGCGCATGGTGTATCAGGGTCCCCCAGTTATTTTTGGCTCCCTGTCCTGTTTCTATGACTCAAAGGCAAGAGTTGTACATATCCTGACCCAGAGTCATCCTGTTGGCTTCTGCCCATAGCCCTAAGTCTGGTATGGTCCAGCACAGTAGCCACCAGCCACATGTGGCTAAGTCATTTAAGTAAAATTTAAAATCTCATTTCTCAGTCACACTAGCCACATGTTCTCTGTAGTCAAGTTCTCTATAGTCACGTGTGGCTAGTGGTTACCATATCGGACACAGATAAAGAACATTTCCATCATGGCAGAGAGTTCTCGTGAACAGTGTTGCCCAGGGCTGCAAGATATTTCAGGGTCCTGATTCCTTCCTTGAACTCATTTACCGTTTCTCTCTCTCTCTCACTCTCTCTCTCTTTTAAAGATTTTATTTATTCATGAGAGACACACAGAGAGAGGCAGAGACACAGGCAGAGGGAGAAGCAGGTTCCTCGCAAGGAGCCCGATGTGGGACTCCATCCCAGGACTGGGATCACGCCCTGAGCCACAAGCAGACACTCAAGCACTGAGCCACTCAAGCATTCCAATTTACTATTTTTCTAGGCTCTTCTCTGTCACCTACAAGTTTGATGACCATAGAGCTGTAAGAAGACCATCTTTGTTTAGATCCGAAGGCCTGAGCTTAAATCTCTGATTGAAACCTAGGAGCTGAGTGTCCCTAGGATGTTCCAGCCTCCTCATCTGTAAGATGGGATAATCTTATCAACCTAAGTAGATTGATAGCAGGATTCAAGGGGCAAATGTAAAGTTCCTGGCAGAGCAGCAGCCCATAAATGTAGTTATTGTTTTTGTTATGGATAAAAAAAAGTTGTTTTGTTTTGTTATTGATAATCCCCTGTCGAACAGCACGGGATTGAGGCCTGGATCCGTGGGATAGATTAAATGCACATACATGGTCAGGATTGGGAAATGAGTACAGTGACAGAAATAGCAATGAGGAGTGGAGATCGAGCCCCTTGGCCTCTTGGGGATATTTCTATTTTTAGTGCTAGTGCCTTGCCAAATGGATTTTAAATCAATTGTTAAGGGCTTTTCATTGCTTCACAGTTTCATGAAGCATGTCTCTCTGTCTCTCTCTCTCTCTCAGATATTTAGTAGCTACCACTGGAAACCCCTGTCAATGAGTCACTTCTATAAGACCCAAACAGTAAGTGGGGAGCTGCTAGGCCAGTCAGGGTCAGCTCGGGGTCACCATCGGGAGACCCAGAGGAACTGCTTTGTATGGTCATGAACTCGTTGTTAGCACGACCTTGGCCAGCCGGCTTACCACCCTTTGTTTCTTCTTCTTCCAGGGCCCCATCCCCATAATGACATAATGAATGGGGTTGTCAAAGATCAAATGAGGTTATTGAATCAACATTCATTTCCTTGTGGGTGCACCTGTGTCTGGCACTCATGGGGCCTGGTTCTGCATGAAACCTTAGTAGACGCTAAGCAAACATGTTGACTGGATAGCTGATCATATAAAGATCCTATTTAGAACTATGCTACGTAGTTTGCAAAACTGGGGCAGGATTATTAATAGTGCAGTAGATAAGATAGTCTAGAATAGAGCCTTTACTCTGGTTTCCCCTTTGTTCTACTCTCTGAAGTTTACTTTCCTTGAGGAAAACCTGGCCCATGGTCAGTACCGGGGGTCCCTGTTCCCTTTTTGGTCCATCTCCCTCACTCGGCACCCCTCTGAGCACACTTCACATACCAGGCTCTATGCCAACAGTATGTCATTGACCTCAGGGAGGCATGTGTGACCAGCTTCCCTGCAGCACAGCACAGGAGAGGAGGACTGGGAAACCCAGGTGCCTCCCTTCTGGGTGGTGTAGAACTCCCTCTCTCTCAGCAGAGCTCCTTATTCCCCAGATCCCCACGACTCAGCACAAGCCTGGGCCGGGCCTTAGCCAGACCTGAGTGTCCACCAGCCTCCCAGGCTCTAGGTTCACCCATCTTCAACTTCTTGCAGCTCTAACAATAATCCGAAGAATTTAGGACTGAATGCTTCCCTTGGGGCCTCTACCTTTCTGCCTCTGTCCTTCTTTCTCCCCATCCCAGATCTGCTCCAGAGGCCAGCAGAGCCACTCTGGATCCTACCTAGGGACCTCCCTGCTTCCTATGGCATCCAGTGGAGTTTGCTGCCCCACTCATGCCATATGCTTCAGGAGCCAAAGACAATCTTGGGGATATGGGGAAGCTGGGCCCGTTCCCTTTCCTCTGGGGTAAACCAGGCCACCGACTTCACATGGTATCTTCAAACCTTCTGGCCAGAGAAGACCTTCTTGACATACAGGGCTCCTGTCCATGCTACCTCTACCCCAAGCAGCCTACTTCTTTTGAATAGGAGAGGTCCTCCCTCATCAGTTCTAGCCTTGGTCCTTGGTCTCCTCAACCTCTTACCTGCTCACTTTGGGCCACGTCCACCCTCAGTGTGGGCTGCCCACCCTCCTAAGGCCTCTAGATGCTCCCTGTCCCAGCACAGCTCTGCTGGTTGGCATCACCCCGATGGCTCCTGCAGCACCCCCAGAGGCACTGCTGGGCTCCAGAGCCACCCACATCAGCCTCCATGACTTGCTCTTTCTGTGTCAGTCTGTTCTTCCATACTCAGAGCCGCCCCCAGAGCCGGCAAGAGCATCAAGTTTGGGAAATACTGGCTAGTGGGTGAACAATGCGGTGGGCCAAGGCTCCACATCCTGGCCTGAAGCAGAGGTCTGGGATGCAGGAAAAAGACCCCTCAGAAGAAAGACCTACCCGAATTTGCGGGTGGACTCCCTGCAGTATGCCAGGAAAGGCCCTCAGCCTCACCAAGCAAGGTCACAGAACCAGGGTGAACAGGATGATCTTTGGGTCATAAGGAAGGCCAGGAGGAGGTGGGAAAAGCTGGGTCAAAATCCTGGCTGACAACTAACTAAACACATCATCTCTCTGAACCTCAGATTCCTCAAATGCAAAATGGGAGGACACCAGTATCCGCCTCAGATGTTGTGAAGATCCACGGGCTAATTTGAAAATGACCCAAAAATCCACGGGCTAATTTGAAAATGACCCAAAAGCCCCCTGAAGACTGTGTGAATGTCAACAATCACAACTAAAATCCCGTAAACCAAGGCAGGACTGTATATACACACAATGGCTTTTCAGGGAACAGTTTCTTTTCTCACATTTTAAGCTGAAAGGGGTTTCACTGGAATGAGCCAGGGCGCCCCCCACCCCCACCCCCACCCCAGGAGGCAGACCCCCCCCCCCCCCCCCCCCCCCCCCCCCCGCCTGGGGATTAAGCTGAGACCACACAGGGGCAATTTGCAGCCACCTCAGCTCTGTGGCTAAGGAGAGAGGTTCCCTCCTCTTTCTCCGCACATCTTCAGCAACAGCGCAACGGAAACCCTCAGCAGGACGAGGGACGCCTCACCCTTGGTTGTCCCCTCACCGCAGACCCCTAGCGCCCGGCCCCGGCTCACACTCCAGGGACAACAGCAACAGGCGGCTTTCCCGCCTCTGGGCACCTTGCTGCCCTCTGCCTCCCACAGCCTTCCAGCCCCTTTCAGGGGGCCCTCCCTCCGTCTTGCCCAAGCACGTACCCCAATCACAGCTCCAAGGATGATCAGGCCCAGGGTGGATGGCTTCCCCAGTCTGGGCCAAAGAAAGAGGTTGACTCTAAACCCCTGAGGCCTCTGCGGAATCAGAACAAACCTTTTCCTTTGCCCAGAACACATTGTATCTCCTACCGACAAATTCTGCCGTGGTTGGAGGGTGCCCAGGATTACCTTACAGCTACTCAACTGTAGTAACCTTACAGTTCGGGATGTCAGAAGTCCGAGTTCAACTTTACTGAGCTAAAATGAAAGGGTCACCGGGTTGGTGTTCCTCCGGAAGCCCCATTTCCTCTCACTTTTTCTTTTTTTTTTTTTTTTTTTTCCTCTCACTTTTTCTAACGTCCGGGGGTTGTCTGAAGTCCTGGGCTGGTGGTCATTCCTCCATGTTCCAAGTCTATCACTTCTATCTTGCACCATCCCCCCCTTTGGCCTCCGGTGCTCCGGCCTCCCTCTTATAAGGGCTACTGGGATCATACTGGGCCCACCTGGATAACCCAAGATAATCTCCCCAGTTCAGAACTATCAACTTAATCAAATCTGCAGACTTCCTTTCTTCCCAGGTTTTAGGGATTCGGGCATGGACCTTTGTCAGGGGCCTCTATTCAGCCTACCGCTGGCAGGTCACTTAACCCCAGAGGCTTGGTATCATCGGCCAAGTGGGGACCAAATCCCCACCCTCCAGACCCTTGTGTGGGTCAAACTCAGTGGTGCCTTGGAATGTCCATGGCCCAGCAAAGGAGGCTTCACCCCCTGGCCAAGCTAGACAGGATAGTGCCTGGGAAATTATAGGGAAGCAATTAGGGTTTGGGCTCAGTTATTCCACCAGACATGGTGTCTCTGGGGCAGCTGGTTGGCACTAACACTGCCAAGTAGGTCACAAGCTCACTAAGCCCAGTGCCCGACACAGAGGGCACAAATGCCCGCCCAGTGGAGTGGGTCTGCCGGCCAGAAGCTTTGTCTAGATTTCCTCCTTCTCCCTCATCCTCACTTCCAGGTAGTCACCCTGCCCTGGCCATCTCCCTTCTAAGTGCCCCTCAAGCCCCTTCTCTCTACCCCACTGCCCTGGCCAAGTGGAGCTCCATCCGTGCTCCCCTGGCTCCTTGCCTCCTCCGGCCTCCCTGCCCCTCACCTCATATCACATAGCTCCCTGAATTTTAATCACAGAACACAAATTTGACCATGTCTTCCCTTGTGTGATTCCCTCTTATCCCTGGGGGGACCTCCAAGCTCTTTACCCTCAGTTATACGGTCTCTCCCCAAATCCCAATAAGCTCCAGGATGTCAGAACCCCAGGAGGCAGGTGGCAGATGTGTGAGGGCAGAGCCAGAGATGGGAGTGAATTAGATAAGTGATAGCGGACAGGAGTACTGTGCAGATGGTAGGGCAGGGACAGGCCTCATCCCACAAGCCCCACGTACAGGTGTGGTCAGCTCTGATGCGCTGACCCGAGCCACATTAGGTCCTAGTGAACCTAGGGGACCCCCATGGCTGACCCCTGGGTAGGGCCCAGCCACAGAGCTATTGGCCTGGTCCTAACTTGAATGGGAAATGGCTTCTGAGGGCCAGTTCTTATTTTGGGGTCTGGAAAGACAAGTGAAGAGGTCTTTTCTCCGCAAGTGATTTTGGCCAAACTCCAGAGATGAGGAATGCCCACCGGGGCCCCGCAGACATGAAGGCCATGGCTTGCTGGGGGAATGATTTGGTCTGCATCAGCTAAAGACATGTAAAGTGGCTCCAGGGCCCCCACCTACCTGAGCCACCACCATGAAGCTTAATTAATGCTTGCAAAGTGCTCTGAGGCCTCAGCTGAGAGGCCTCACATGAACGCAGACTGTCCTTATTAATCACCGCCACAGCACCAAGTGGGGTGGCCTGTGGGCAGCTGCCTCCATGCGTAGAACAATGGACGCAGGCGAGCAGTTAAATTGCGATTTTGAAGAGCGGTCCTGATCAGCCGGCTCAAAAGCAGCTTAGCTGGAGGAGGCAGGCCTGTGCAGGAGCCACTTAACTCACCTGGCTGTTATCTCCGTGCATTAAGGAGAGGTGATAAAACTCCCACCCCACTGAGCAGGGATAATGGGAGGACTGTCAGGTAATGGGCAAGTGTCTTTTTTAATCCCTGGTGCCGAGGCTGTTCAGCCTTGCCAAGGTGAGGCAGGTGGAAGGGCGTGCGGACTCTGTATCAGGCGGAGTGTCTTTGGGCAAGCCCATCAACCTCTCTGAGCCTCAGTTTCCTCATCTGCACAGTGGGATGGTAATAATCGCACCCCCTGCCTTACAGGATGGCCAGATTCAAATGACAGCACGTGAATAGGCCTCATGCCTACGGTAATGAGATCAAGAGTAAGAATAGTAATAACAATAGAGATAGCTGTAAGGACACTACCCCATGGCAAGCTTTCTCCTAATTAGCTACCCTGAGCCCCGTATTATAGACAAGCGAGAAGCAGCAGCATAAAGAAGTGACCTCAGGTTTCCCTTAGCTAGTGAGAAACGGAGCCAGAATAGGGGCCCAGGGCCTCCTGGCAGCAAGATCTAGTCTGTCGTCCACTCTCAGACACCGCCTTTATCAGTGTAGCCGTCATACTCATTTTAGGAACAAGACTGTGTGCCTAATTATGATTGCCATCACCATCACCATCACCATCACCATCATCACCAACTAGGGTAAATGGGCCAGCCTGTGCTTGGGAACATGACCCAGAGGCTTCTGTGCCCTGTCAGGCAAGGGGTGCGGCAGTCTCTGGTCTTCTCTGGTCCTTTGTCTTCCATAGGAAGGGAGGAAACGGTTACGGAGCTAGAGGTGAGGTGTGTGGGGTTTCTCACCCATCAACACTCTGGACACGTGAGGAAAAGTGTAGGCAACAGATTTGCAGGGAGAAGGATCGACAGCTGCCCAGAAAGGAGGCAAAGACACAGGCTCCCTCCCCCCTCCTCAGTCTTTGTCTCCACTTGCGACAGGACAGACAAGGGGCTGCCCACCCTTGGCGTGCAGAGCAGGAGGTCTCTGTCCCCAGCACCAACTGCCCTCCTTACACCAGCTGATCCCCCAGCGGAAGGCTCCTGAGGCTGATGAATGTGCTCAGCAAATCCTTGCAAGGGGCGCAAGAGCCTCCACCTGAAAGCCTCCTCCTGCCTCTCTGGCGCCACAGGGGCTCTGAGGCCACTTCCTCCGAGACCCACCTGGTCCCTCCTAAAGCAGCCTGAGGGTGCGGCCTAGGACCCCTCACCTCTGCAGGACTACACAGCCCGGCCAGACACTCACTCTTGCCCCTTCGCCTCCCTTCACTCCTGCGTCCCTCACCCCCTTTCCTGAGGCCCAGGCCTAGAGACCACACAGGGCCTGCTCTGCTCAGTGCCCAGGCTGGCTCCCAGGCCACCTTCCCTCCACCCTGCCTCCAGGCTGTCCTTCCCCACAAAGAGCATGCACTCCTCAGAAATGGACAAAAGAAAGGCTTTTCTAAGCCACCTGCCACTTGAAATGGGCTTTTCTGTCCCAATATGGGTTCTAAACTGGTTTGCAAGGTAACATATAGCCTATGAGGAGCTATTGCACACTGAAATGCATAAACACCTCCCAGGCTGCCTGGAGGGGGATGGGAAGCTAACATGGATGTTATTCTGTGCCTTCCCCACTTGTCTTTTGGGGAACATGGCCCTATTGGGAGAGTGAGTCTCTCACTCTAGGCAAGATCTCAGCTTTAAAAAATTTAGTGCAATTCTTTTTATATCAGATGGTTATATTTAAAGTAGCCAAAGGCCTAGATTTACATCGTCTTGGTTAAATTACTCATCACCGATCCCTCGTCTACAACCTTTTTTTTATTTTCTGAAGGCTTGATTTGCATAAAGAGTTTTAGTTTTCGTTTTTCTCTAGCCAAGTATGTGTTCGTTTATGTCATGGGCATTTTCATTGTGTCTCCACCTGCCTGGATTAACAATCAACAAACATCCCCACTGGTCCTTCTGCTGGTCCGTACGGTCTCCTGTGAGGTGTAGGGTTCTGGGTGGGCAGCTTCTTCCCATAAGAAAATAAAACCCAACAGGCCAGAAATGCATCTTGGCTGACAGCCAGCCTATGCCAGGAAGGAAGAAGTTCCGACCCACCACATGGTAGGGCAGATTCATGAGAGCTATGTGATTTTATAAAAATATTGTTATTAGTGTGTACCATTTATTGAGTCCTTGATATGCACCAGCCACGTGCTTACTGTATGTATCTTCAAAATAATTCTGTGGTGCAGGCATCAGGCCCACTCCCTGGCTGAAAAAAACTATGGTTTAGGGAAGTTGTGACTTGGCAAATGTCCCAGAGCTGGTAACTGGCAGCCGGGTCTCTCTGACAACACACCCCTATGGCTGGCTGCCTGTGTTTACTCATTTAGAGCCCACCTCATCCCAAACACTTTGAGGCAGCTCAGAGGGAGCTGGGTGATACAGCAAAACAACACAAATAGCAACGGTGAGACAGGTGCTTCAAGGGGACTCAGAAGGCAACAGGGTGTCATCTAACACATGAACCTTATACCGGGCTCTGAGCTTCCTAGCAGCCAAAGCAAAGAAAGCCCAACCTCTTCCCCAGTTACTGGTGCTGGTAGCATAATCACGAATCAAACAGACCAAAGACCCAGCTTTTCCTAAGTTCAAGTCCAAAAAACAAATGCCTCCCAAGTGACGTCTTTTGGAGACTTGAGTGTAACAATTGAGGCATCTTGGCAGCCCAGGTGGCCAGGGTGGCACGGGGGTGGGGGGGAGGGGGGAGGAGGGAAGGGAGGGGCCATGAGCCAACCCAGCCTCTTTCCCCAACCCCCCAACCCCCCCTCCGACCCCCCCACCCCTCCAGCCCCGCTAAGCCACGGCAGCTGTCTTAGACTGGGGAACCAAAGCTGTGTGCAGATTCGATGGTCAGTTCAAGGAAAGGAAGAGGGCAGGATCAAGCAGAGAGAGCAAGTGACCCGGCCCGTGGTTGCATGAGGCCTCAGCATTTCTACAAGGAACTCAGGAGCTGAGATGGTCCCTCAGATGCCCCAGGTGGAGGCCAAGGGTCCAGCCTCAGTGCTTCTCTCCATCGACCAATCTTTGACCACAGGCCAGCCTCCAGGAGGGGGCCTCAACCTGAGTGAGGCAGCTCCCCTCGGCGTGAGGCGATTCCCAGGGAGGGACGCAGCTCTGAGAACATCTAGCGGATGGACATGGCGGCCCCAAAGATGGGGTCTAGCCAGGACCCACAGCACGCACGACAAAGAGCCTGTGGGGGCAGCCTCTGTGACGGAGAGCCCTAGCAATCCGTGGGGAGCTTTCCAGCCACACAGCTCCTTTTTTGAGAGAGAGAGAATGAAAGAGAATGTGTGCACGTGAGCAAGTGGAAGAGGGGCAGAGGGAGGAAATCTCAGGCACACTCCCCAGTGAGCGTGGAGCCGACACTGGGCTCAAACTCACACCCCATGAGACCCTGACCTGAGCCAAAAATCACAAGTCACACGTTTAACGGACTGAGCCACCCAGGAGCCCCTCCAGCCCTAGAGCCCTCGTGGGGGCTGAGGTACCCTCCAAGGATACGGGCCTCCCAGCGAGGCTTGGACAAGTCAGGCACTAGGACCGGCCAACATGGCCTTGGAAGGTAGCCCTGGGGGGGCTCTGACAGCCAGGCCGACAGGGCTGCAGCCGGGAGGGAGCCCCTGTGAGCAAGGGCAGCAGGGTAACTTCGGCCTGGAAACTTCAGCAGCCGCCTAGGGCACACCCACCTGCACACACACAACTTCAGAAGTAAAAGGTCCATCAGGCGCCTGGCTTTAGCACCATTATTGCTTCCTGGTGAACCTGCCAAGGTAAACTGTTTGCTAAGCACACAAGGAGGACGCAGACCCAGGGAACCAGTTGGGTGGCGCCGGCAAGAGGAGGCCTGCAGGTTCGGAGAAAACAGCAGTGGCCTCAGACCCAGACTGCGGGTTTGCCAGTGCCCCGCTGGAGGGGAGGTCGGGAGGCCGGGTACGGCCCGCAGGGGAGGCCGCCGCGGCTGGCGGGGGGCAGCGCGGGCCTGGGACAGCTCGGCGGGCAGGGGACAAGTGGCAGGGACGGCGGGGAGGAGGGCGTGAGATTGCAGCAGCCCCGTGACCTGGGCCCAGCAGGGCGCAGCCAGCAGAGGCCTGCTCACCAGGCACAGCGGTGACAGCAACCTGTCACTTCCCTTAACGGAGGCCAGGTCGCACAGCGTCGCGGAAGCTGGGATCCCAGGCTCCGTTCAGACTCCCTTTGGTTCTCCCGGGCCTGGCAGCGCCAACATTGTCGGTTTGGACGTGATGCGATGAACTCTCTAAACAGCCAACTTAATGGCTAATCAATTCCTCCAGAGCTCTGATACTAAATCGGGCCGTTGGACACATTTTGGGGCACAGCTGCTGTCTCTGAGCCAAAAGCTACCCTCTCTCTTTTACTTTGCAAAGCAGAACACGTCACATTAAATCCCTGATGGTCTGAGACGGGTGTCTTGTGACCTAAAAAGGGAAAAAAAGCTGAAGAAGTAGACTCTCCAAGATCTGTACAGGTAATTTGTAGATCTTTTCAAAGGAGGCTCTTCATTTAAAGAGGATACAGGATAGTAAAATAGAACCTCTTCTTGCCATTTAAAACAAGCGTCTGCTAGAAATATTGTTTCTAGGCGAGATTAAAATACTAGATACACAGTAGCCGTGGTTACACTTTCCAGGTTACCTACAGTTAAAAGGTCCTAGCAGGGGGGAAAGTTAAGATGTGGGATAAAGTTTCCGCTGACAGATCTCTTGGAAATCCCCAAGCCCGCCCTGAACCTTCTATCCAGGAAAACAAGCCACGCTCACACCTGCCGCGCTGGCTGAAGTCACAGCAGAACCTCAGCACTGCTGACCAGGCCGGGCGCCCCTGGGCGTGCACGGGTTCACACAGCTCTCCAGCAACCCTGGGGTCCCCCTGGGTCCCTGCCCTCCCAGACGCCCCTCGGAGGCCCCTTAGGCTTCTCTACGGGGTCCGCTTCCTCGAACTGGAATGCCAGTGATTCCTGGAACTTCCCTTCCTGGCGCCCTCTGGGCCTCACCCTGAGCTCACCCCGTGGGACCTCGTCCACTCTCTGCCCTCAGCTCCCAGTGTGCTGGCCTCATCCACCTCTCACACTTGACTCCCTCCTCAGCTGCACTTTTGTGTCCCATGCTCCAATGGACAGGGCCACCTGGACGTCCCTCCATCAGCTCAGGGGCTACCTGCCCAACTCGGACTCCTCACAGATGCCCAAATCCGTGCCACCCCAACCCCAGCTCGTCTACTGAGGCATCAGCATCCCCCCAAGTGCCCAGGCCACAGGCAGGAGACACCTCCTCCCAGGATCCCCTTTCCCCCCGCCCTCCGTGTCACACCAGTCCGTCTTCTAGATATGTCATCTCCTGTATCCCATTACCACGTCTCTGGTTGGCCGAGGCCACCCCCTGCCCGGCTGTGCTGCCTCTGAGCCCTTCCACTCCTGCAGCCGGGGTGACCTTTGTAGAATACAAATGAGACATGTCACTCACTGGATCTGATGTCTGCGGGATCTGGCTGCTGCCAGCCCCCTCCATCTTCTGCCACGTCCTGCGGGCCGGACCCAGGAGCCGGCGCTCCCCCCTGTAGATTTTCGCCCATGCCTTTCCTTCTGTTCTACTTGGACACATATCAGGAAACAAAAGCCAGCTCCCATTTGTGGGGCTAGGAGTCTTCCCAGGCCCAGGGACTACCCCCAGGAACCCTGACTCCGTCTCCCAAATTCCCTCCTCTCCAGTGGGTGGGCTGACGTGGGAGACCAGGCTGGGCCTACCCCGCAGGCAGGGCTGCACACAACTGAGCATAGACGGAGCCTCATTCAATGAAGAAGAGGAGACACAGCTGCTCCTTGTCTTCCCAAAGGCACTCCTAAAGACCTTAACGTTCTTCATTAGTAAAGAGGAAAGTGAGGATTTTACTGTCCAGGCTGTGTTTTTAAAACTGTCATTCTCAGGGCACCTGGTGGCTCAGCTGGTTGAGCATCTGACTTCAGCTCAGCATGATCCCAGGGTACTGGGGTTGAGCCTGTGTCGGGCACCCTGCTCAGCGGGGAGCCTGCTTCTCCCTCCCTCTGCTATTTCCCAGCTTGTGCATGTGCACTCTGTCTATCAAATAAATAAAAATAAAATAAAAATGTCTTCGTGATGGAGATCTCACAGACACTTGTTTATTCCCCAGCTGCAAGGACTTCCCAGGTCACCGAAGTCCACATTCGGTAGAGCCCCATTAGAGTCTGGGGACATCCGATGGCCAGAGGCAGGGAAGGAGGCCAGCTCAAGGGATCTGTCCCCAGGCCAAGGTCCAGCAGGACCCTGCTCAGGGTCCCCATTGCCAGCAGGCCAAGCCAGGCCTCATCTGTCCCCTCAGGTGGAAGTCATGGACAGGACAGTGGAAGGTTCTCAATATCCACCCGCCTGGACCCTGTCAGGCAGCACGCTAGACCTCTAGGAGAGCGTGGAAGTGGGGGAGCTTCCCAAATCTGCAGGTGAGGGACCCGAGGCCCAGCCCAGGAATTTCCTGCTCCAACTCTCACACTTGGCATGTCGCAGCTGGTCAGGGGTTCTGATTCAGGACCGTGGTCTGTACAGTCCATGTTCTACCCATTGGAAGTCACTTACCTCATGTCCTTGAACCTGAAAACAGGAATTTAATACACATAGGGAAGAGTAGGGGGGGATTATAATGAGCTGTTTCCAGAGGAGGATTAAATCCTCTTTTGGATCCATTTTAATACATTGCCACGTTTTCATGACTAGCCTGGATTTCTCTGAGGCCACTTATCTTTTTATAGTTTGACCTTTACACAGGAAAAACCTCAATGATTTTCCACTGTTTTGAATAAACTGAAATGGATGTATTTTTCTGAATGATTACAGAATGAAAAACAGGGCCTGTCACCACCAAAGTCCTTCAGGAGTAATTTCCCCTGCAGGACAGGGCTCACAAAACTACCCGTTCGTGATGGGGCTCCCGCAGCCATTTATCTTCCAGCTGCAAGGACTTCACCATTCATGGTCTACACCTGAGGAGAAGGGTGCTTTGTCTTGGATTCAGGGGTAGGAAGAGGGCTAGGCCCCCACCCCCAGCCCCCAGAGTAGCCGAAGCTTTGGAGGCCAGGCCAGGAACACTGGCCAGATGGAGAGCAGAGCATCACCAGCTCCGCCGAGGGCATCCTGGAGCTCAGGCCCAGGAGGCTGCCTGTTGCCAGAGAGCAGGTGGTCCCCACAGGCGCTCGCGGGGACCTGGAGGGAAGTAGAGGGCAGCGAGAAAGCGTTCACGGCATGAGCGGGGGCAAATCACTTCAGCCCGCTAAGTCTACTTTCTTTTCCGTAAAATAATAAAGATTGTAGTTACTTGTAGGATTGTTAGGAAGTTAACAGATTTAAGCTGGCCAGTCTGTAGTAGATGCTCAATAAATGTGGCTCCATTTCCTCTTCAAGAGCCAAAGCTTTTTTTTTTTTTTAGGATTTTATGTATTTATCCATGAGAGATGGGGGTGGGTGGGGGGCAGAGACACAGGCAGAGGGAGAAGCAGGCTCCATGCAGAGACCCCAACGTGGGACTCCATCCCAGGACTCTGGGATCATGCCCTGGGCCAAAGGCAGACGCTCAACCACTGAGCCACCCCGGTGTCCCAAGAGCCAAAGTTGTTTTTTTTTTTTTTTTAAGATTATTTATTTATTTATTCATAGAGACACACACACAGAGAGAGCGAGAGAGAGGCGCAAAGACACAGGCAGTGGGAGAAGCAGGCACCATGCAGAGAGCCTGACGCGGGACTCGATCCAGCTAAACCGCTGCGCCACCGGGGCTGCCCAAGCCAAAGTTTTTTAAAGAACAACTTCCTGCCCCATACACTACCCTGCCTTCTTGAGCAATGGAGACAGAACATTATTTCACAATGTCTTCATAACTTGAGGATCCTCTTCACTAAATATGAGAACTACAGGGACGCCTGGGTGGCCCAGCGGTTGAGCATCTGCCTTTGACTCAGGGTGTGATCCCGAGTCCGGGATCGAGTCCCACATCAGGCTCCTTGTGGGGAGCCTGCTTCTCCTCTGCCTGTGTCTCTGCCTCTTTTTCTTTCTCTCATGAATAAATAAATAAAATCTTTATAAATGAATGAATGAATGACAGAATATCAGTCCTGAGTGGGAACGGGATGCTGTCCCGGCTGATCCTCACGTGATGAGCTCACATAGCTGAGATTTTCTAAGCCACTTACGTTGTACTTTTTCTCTTGATTTTGATTTTTTTTTTTTTTTTTTTTTTTTGGTTAAAACCAGGTAACAATGCTTATCAGAACTGTGTGCTAAGTAAGAGCAGGTTGGCCCTGAGTGAGGGCTTCGGGGTGCCTCCTGACAAAGCAGCAGGCCAGTACTGGAGGCGCTCTGGTGGCCGTTTTGCGCAGAAATGTTTTCTGTTTACTTCCAGATCCACAGCTACGTTTGGGGAGGGAGATATGGCTGGAAATCTGTCGAACTTCCTGATCTTGACCTTTCACATGTATTTGGTGCTAAGTGGTTTGATCTCTTGTGGCCGGGGGGCTCCTGGTGGCTGCGGGCGGCGCCCCGGGTCACTGTCTGGCGGCCAGGAATGGCCGTGGATCCTGGCACCAGGCCCGGGGCCCTGGGCGCTCAGGGGTCTCAGCGGGCTCCTGGGGGTAACGTGGTGGTAAACCTGCCACGTCCGCGCCGCCCACCCGTTGCTCATAATCTGTACCCCGTGCCCCCCTTCCTACTGCTTCCCAGGAAGGCGGACGGCACAGGTGTGCCCAGGGCCAGTGCCTCTGCCTCCCTAGCCTGCATGCGCTGCGTTTTCCCAGCATCCTCTTTCCTCCTTCTTGCCTCCTTGCTGGTTCTAGGTGCCCCCTCCCCCACGAGACTGTCTTTGGCTTCTCTCCTCAGCAAATGCACCTTGGCTGCGTACAAACCTCCGGATGCCAGTGACCCTTACCTACCTTCGGCCTCTGTGGCTCCCCCGGGTCCAGGCCCACGTTCCCAGCTGCCTGCCACCTTCTCAGATGCATCATGTCCCCAAACACCTTACTTTCCCCACACCCTCATTTCTGCACAAGGCACCCTGGCCTCCTGGCCACCCAGTCTCCAAACCCGATGATCCAGACTCCTGGATTTCCATTCCTAGCCCCAACTCCCACCCTCAGCACTCCCTGATGGCTGCCCCACTGCCCGAGATCCCCAGGGCCTCACAGCCACTTCCCCTGGGAGAGCGGTAGGAATTCCGTTCACAGGGTCAAAAGCCAAGATAAAGCACGGGGCTTGCTAGTTTTGAGGGTGCGGCACGTGTTGGCTGTGTTCCTCCATTGCTGGGCATGGGCCCCATTTTCTTTGCTCATTATCCATCATCATTTCCACCTGCCCAACCTCAACTCTGGACAGCCCAGCCTGTGTGTCGCCTATCCCTTCTCCACTCCCCACTTCCCCATTTCTACCCCTTACTCCCCACTCCTCCACTCATGCCTGACAGAGACAAGGGCCAGGCTGGGTCCCACAAACCCAGGCTTCCAGCCTGAACCGGAGTGGTCACTTTGGCAGCAGATGGTAGAGGGTGTTGACCCCAGCTCTGAGCCCCTGTCTGGCCAG
This sequence comes from Canis lupus dingo, assembly GCF_003254725.2. NCBI lineage: Eukaryota > Metazoa > Chordata > Mammalia > Carnivora > Canidae > Canis > Canis lupus. The sequence goes on from NC_064247.1 coordinate 81,119,096, forward strand.
GCAGTGTGACCCGAATACCTGGAGCTCCCCACTCCGACCCTGCAGTGGTGCCTGAATACCAGGTCCCCAAGGTGTTTGTGTGTCTCTGTCACTGGACTGAAGTGGTCCAGGCAGGAAGACAGGCCGAGGCCCGGGAAGGCAGGACCAGGCTGAGCCTCGCCGGGTCTGACCACCCGAGGGGCTGCACACAGGCCTGCTCTGCCTGGATGCTGCCCTCTTCTGTGCCCACAGGGGCATTCTGGCCTCCGAGCAATACAGCCACACGATCTCATCCTGCTGGTTTCTCCAACGTCACACCTTTATGCCAAACAGCAGCCACTTCCCATTCTGCCACGGTGGACAGTGATGCCCAGCCGATTCCCCACTTAGAAATTGCTGGCACCTGCTGCAAAGTCCAATTTCGGCCTGACGTTCGGGTGCCATGCTCCTGCCCTTAGCAGTCTTCACTCTGCCTCAATTCTCCATGGATGGGGGCCAGGGCCTGTCCAGCTCCAGGTACCTCTATCACTCTATTTTACCTACACTACTTGTAACAGGAGTGTTGCAGCCTTCCTCTGGCTTATAAGTCCCTCTCAATGTCTGGGAAACTTCTGAATTAAAAACCAAAAATCCTAGGGTGCCTGCGTGGCTCAGTGGGTGAAGCATCTGCCTTCGGCTCAGGTCATGATCCCAGGGTGCTGGGATGGGCTGGTATCATCAGGTCCCCTGCTCAGTGGGGAGCCTGCTTCTCCCTCTCCCGCTCCCTGCTTGTGCTCTTGTGTGCATGTGCTCTCTCTCTCTCCCTCCTTCCATCAATAAATAATAAATAAATAAATAAAATCTTTAAACAACAACAACAACCACCAAGATCTACTCTAGGATACCCATCCATGGTGACAGAGAAACAGGTAAAATGACTCTCCATTGAACCCTGCTGCGAAGTGAGGATTTGCAGCCGGGACTACTTGGGCACTCACAGCTTTCTAGGAGACTTAGGTGTCCAAAGTCAGGCTGATTTAAATCCAGTAGCTTCTCCACCACAGGTGCCAGATTTAGTAAAAATAAAGGATAATCCTAAAAAAATAAAGGACAATCCTACCGCTGAGGCTGGGGGTGGCAGTGGTGGGGCGGGGAGGGGAATTCGAGCCTCATTTGTGCCTGACTCAGGGTGGCATCTGCAGTGACAACACCAGCAGTGTTCAGGTTGGTGGGGCTGTCCCAGGTCTATGGAGGACAAGGCCCTCCCCCCCAGCCCTCCCCTAGGAGCTGCTGCCCCCTGAGCCCTGTGCTTCCCCAAATAATACCCACGGTGTAGGCAGTTTGTAAAACCCCCGTGGGCACTTGGGCACGTGTGTGCGGCACTGAGCCACAGCTCTCCTGAGTGCTGTCTCCAGGCCTCCTGACCTGGGGTTGGGGGGCGGGGGACCCTCTCCAGGGCCTTCCAGGGCTCCCTTCCCACAGCACTCAGGGGACAGGTGGGACTCCTGGATGCCCCATCTCCGCCGGTGGGTCAGGGAGGCCACGAGGCGCACCTGAGTGGGTCAGCCTCCTCTCCCGGGGTGTCAAGCCTATGTCAGGGGCACGAGATGCCGGGGAGAGAGCTGGCGGGTCCCTCGGCCTCCAGGACGGGGTAATGAGCACAGGAGCCACAATCCCCCCCAGCGCGGGCTCTGAGCCAGACACTGCAACAGGACTTGGGGTTGCACGTTATCTTGGGGACACCTTGCTGTGCTGTGACTGACGTACTATTTAAGTCTCCACTTCAGGGGATCCCTGGGTGGCTCAGCGGTTTGGTGCCTGCCTTTGGCCCGGGGTGCGACCCTGGGGCCCTGGGATCCAGTCCCGCGTCGGGCTCCCTGCATGGAGCCTGCTTCTCCCTCTGCCTGTGTGTCTGCCTCTCTCTTTCTCTCTCTCTCTCTCTCTATCATGAATAAATAAATAAATAAATCTTTAAAAAAAAAAAGTCTCCACTTCAGAGATGAAGAAAAGCAAGGCCTGGAGGGGAAACCTGACCTACCCACAGCCTCCCAGCCAGGCAGGAGACAGGCTGCTGTGCCGGAGCCAGCGCCCCTGCTCAGAGCACTGCTCTTGAGGTTACTACCGCCCCCCAGACCCAGCGGGGTAGGACAAGAGGGACCCAAACACCCTGCCTTCGCCACAAGCGATGTCTTGCTTGCAGATGCATCTGTCCTCCTGAGGGCCTGATGTCCAGGCCACGGCCTTCTGCCCTCCCTGCCCAGTGCCTTTCCCCTCGGCCTGCATCTCAGACCTCGGGAACCTCCGGAGGCCCTGCCTGCCAGGCCCAGGATTCCATTTCCCAGGAAAGGCAACCCTGCTGGGACCCAAATGAACCCTCTAGGGATTTTTCAAACAAAATGGTGAAACACAAAGGCTCTTTAGAGCAGCACAGGAATCTGCACTGAGTGATTGAGGATGAAAGGTGACTGCAAACCAACTGTGAAATGCAGTGACTGCTCGAATCCCACCCTAAAGCCTGCTGGGAGTGCGGCTGGAGACAGGTCAGCATTGTTACCGAGGGTCCCCCCCCAAACCCCCCACCTTCCTACTGATAGGCCCTTGTGAGATCTGCACGAGTCTGCCTAAGCAGAGCCCTCCAGCGAGCACCCCATCACCAGGGCCACGGCAGATCCTTCTAAAATGAAGTCCAGAAACTCAACTGTACCGACACCTCTAATGCTTTGTAACGGCCCATCTGCCTCTGAGCAGGTTCATCCAGAAGTTCTCCATGGCAAAGGCCGACAACTGGAAGATTCAATGGCTGTCCCTGAGAGCTATGAAAATGCTCCCACTATGTTGCCAAAGGCATTTGCCCTTTTATGAATACTTTTCCCATTTTTAGTTAGTGAGCTATTATCCAATGTCTAGTGGCTACTTGTAGCAGGCAGATACCCAGGGGGTGCAGGGAATGTGTCCTTGCCCCCCTGGAGTTCTCAATCCAGGGGAGACAAAGCCATGTTTGAGCTCTTTGGTGCAAAATAAACCAGGCCCTGTCTAGGCAGAGCTGAGAAATGGAAGGAACACAGCCTCTTCCTGAGGACAGGCCGGACAAGCTGCCTGCCTGGGTCCTGGTCCGAAGTGATTCATTCAGCAATGAATTGATCGAACCAGAGCTTATTCTAGTTTCACCCAGATCTTAGTGGGCATGTCTGTCATTGTTGCCCAAGCTGTGCCTCTCAAAAAAAAAAAAAAAAAAGTCAAAACCCATCTTTTCCCTTCCAAATATTTAAAAAATATTCCCCCATTTCCCTAAAAGTCTCCTCTGCCTCTCTTGCTTTTTTATAAATTTACGAATAATTCGTCAAGAATTGACATAGTTTATCCATTTCGGTAGTCCAACCCATGTAATTAATTAATTATGTTGCCCTTCTCACCTTGGATTCCAGGAAGCTCAGAGCTTAATTTAGACCTTGGTCACAGAAGTCAGGTTGGCCATTACAGTTAGAGAACTTGTATTCTCTTTGCTGACTGGGTTCTGATTTCCCATTTCAATTTTAATAACCTCACTGTCGTACCTTTTGTTATAAACCTCTACAAATCCTTTTTTGATTAGAGAATAAAATGAAGACAATTTTTTAGAAGGAATGGTCTCAAAGTATTCTTGCAAAAGAGGGTATTGATCACTTAAATTATCCTTTTCCAAGGAAGATGGACTTCATTTATGCCTATGAGCAGAGTTCTCCGAGCTTCCATGATGCTCAGACATGAATTTGGTAAATTGATGGGGACAGTTCTCATTGCCTATGGTCTGTTTTCCATTAAAGGCCCTTAGCAACCTATGTGCAAATCAATGTATCTTGCCAAGATACATTTATGGGTAAGCAATCATTATAATGTGCCTAGACCTGCACCTCAAACGTTTCACCTCAAGCAAGATTCGGGTCCCCTTTAATCCCCTGCTGGGTTTCTGCCCCATTCTGCCCCAGGTCGGGTCCCCACACTCCAAGATTTCGCTGAAAAGTCATTTGAAGACCACATTAATGAGCAAACAGCCTGGAATATCCATCTGATTTTAGAAGATTCCCTCAGGCGAGCATTAAATCCTCAGTCTCGGCCACACACACACACACACACACACACACACACACACAGGCACGCACATGCACCCCGCCCCGCCCCATGTGCTGCTGCGAGCTAGCGAGCACTTTCAATCCTACCAGCTGATTGTGTTCAGCAAATGTTTGTAAATTTCAGTGGCCGTGTCTCCTCCACGCAAGGCTGAGCTTCCACCCCCTGAAACTGTGTTTTCTGAGTCTTTTGTGTCTCCTAATGGTGCCTGGAACATTTTGCACATGATAAGGAACTCAAATAAAATGAACAATAAGCGTCCCCAACCAGCTAGAGCTTTTTATGAGGCTCTCAATGAAAACACTGAACTGCATCGATGTCTGATCAAGGCAAACATCTGGAGATGCCAGTGGCAGATGCCCAATTATGCTGAGGCTGATGAATGGGCTCGGAGTTATTTGGGGCTCGGCAGCATCACTCAGCTGGGCCCGCTGCTACTTAGGTGACAGGCTTCCCCCTCCAGTGCACCCTGCGGGCTGGAGGGAGCTGGAGGGGACTGGAAGGGGCTGGGAATGTTTACCCCCCACCTGCCTGCCCAAGCCCCTAGCCGCCCACCACCACGGGTCCGTCGTTCTGTCTCCAAGGAAGAGGAGGGTCAGGTGAAACTCACTTTCTCATTCCTTTTCCCATTTCACAGAAAATATCTTATTTTCTATACGAAAGCGTTAATTATACCATGCGTACCATCAAACGGCACTAAGTGATAACTAGATGTTCAGGAGGTTGACATGTATATTTTTCAAGTAGCTCCGTGATTTATGATCTAATTTAGGTAAACGGCAAATAGTGATATCATAATAGCCCCCTTTTCTTCTGGTTTCCGCCTCATTGTCTCTGGGTATAGAATAAGAAATGAATCATCAAATGGGCCCCATGGGAAGAGTGACAGGCTGGCTAAGCGCATAGGCTCTATCGACACACCCATGGGGCTTCAGATCTCAGTCTTGCTGTGACCAAGGGCAAAAGTTGTGACCTCTGAGGGCTTCTCAGACTAGGCCTGGGTCCAGGATTGAGTGAGATGAGCCTCGTGGCACTACGTCTGGCACAGCGTTTTACCCCAAGCCTCCACATTCATCTGAGTGTAGCTGGGTTCACGATGGGAATGGATCCTAAGACCTCTCAGACAGAATGATCCTGGGTGTCTCCTCCCGTGAAGACTGGCCAGGCAGTCTAGAGAGGAGTGGGAACGTCACCGGCCGGGCCAGCAGGACGGAAGACGTAGCCGTGAGTCCCAAGGCTATGACCCCAAGCCCTCATCAAAACACCTGTCTTGGAGGAAGAAACCCTGCTGTCTACATCCAAAAGCTAGAGATTAAAAAGTGATAAATCCCCAAAGTTAAAAAATCAAATCAGCAGAAGAGCGAAATCTCTTTTTCTGAGAGTTACCAAATATCTATGTAAAAGCCAGGTTCTAGCCCAGCTCGGCCCACAGGGCCTGGCAAGCCTGCACACGGGAGCCTGGGGTTACAGAGAGGAAACTCCCGGCTTCCCACTTCTAGTGTTGCCACGAACGGGGTCTCCCACCAGGTTCTGGGTCGCAAGTCGTCCCATCAAGTACCGGTGCCTTTTTGTTTCCAATTTGGGTGGACCGCTTTCTTTTCTATCTTATATTCTTGGAAACGTTGTTTCCTGCTGTCATGATACCCCCAGGTTCTGTACTGGGCTGAGCTGGAAACACACCAGCCTCTGGGAGCTCGTGCCTCAGTGGCTGGTGGGCCTGGGACACAGGTGACTCCCCTCATCCTCCTCCTTGAGAGACCTCGGCTTGACCCTCAATCTTGCTACCGAAAGTCCTCTGCCGGCCCCTCCTCCGGCGCACCCATCCTTGCGTTTTCTAAGCTGCGGTCCTGAGAACTCCAGGAGAAAACAGAGAACCCAGGCCAGGGGTTGTAACGCTGCCCCCCATCCTAGCCATGCTGTAGCCCTGCCAGGAGGGATGGTGCTACCTGCAAAATAAAGTGCATGGGCTTTCCAACAGCTCTGCTCCTCAGAGGCCGTGGGCCCTCTGACTCCTGCACGGCTTTTCTAGTCTCTCCTCCGTTACAAGATCCAGTGGAATATTCTTCAGGGCCTGATGCCCAGCCCCGGTTCTGAAATGAGCCGGGGTGAATCATCATGCAAGCAATCAGACATCAGCAAATCCAATCTAATTCACTCCATTTAAAACTTTTGTTTTCCATAAAGGATTAGGTTAGAAAAGAATTTAATCACACCAAATCCACTTCCAAAATGGATACAGATCCTAAGATCAAGAGTAATGATACGAAGAAAAGACTAAACCCCTGGTGTCGAGAACTCACGTTTGGTACTTCACTGATCACACCGGCCTTCCTGACACCAGGAAGCAGTCTTCCTCCAGGCTGGGGGTGCCGTCTTTGGTGTTTTCCAGCACAAATGAAGACGGAGGTAGAGGTGAGATCAGGATGCTTCTGTGGGCAAAGATCAGTTCTGAGCTGCCGCAGATTGCAGTGGTGTCTCCTATGAGCCCGGTGCTGTCCTGGGTGTCGTGGATCCAGCAGTGGACAGACAGGAGCACTGCCTCCATGGAGCTCTACCTTCTAGGAGAGGAAGAAAGACAAATGGATATGCATCATGTGTTAAGTGATGATATTTTGGCAAGAAAAATGGAGAAGGTGAGGGCAGAGAGGGTGACGGACGGGGGCATTAGTTCATGCAGGGTGGCACAGACTATTCCGAGGGGGTGGCATCTGAGCAGGGAGCTGAATGCAGTGAAGGATGGGCCGTGTGGACATCTGGGGACAGGGTATTACAGTGGGAGCCCAGACCTGGGCCCAGAGGAGGTGCGGCACCCTGATCCAGCGTCTACACATCCACGCTCCAGCTCATCGTCATTACGGGAGAAAAGCCTCCTCACTAGCAAGTCAGCAGAGCGCTTCTCTGTCCCAAGAGCCATTCTCGCCTTTTCAGCAGCCTCCTGGAAGCCTCCTAACTCAGCACACACTGACTTCCCGGGAGAATGATGTCCCAGGCGGGGTTGCATTCCCACCAGAGACGTCAGTGTCCCGTCAGGAAAGGCCCAGAGCAGCAATGCCTTAAACACGCTGTCATGGCATCCACAGTGCCACAGAGCAGATCAGACCACTGGCAGGACACCCCACATCACCTGCCACCAACATAAACGTGTCCACTGAGCTCATGAGGGTCCTGGTGTGTGGGGCCCCTGTAGCTGGTGTCAAGATGAAAAGCCCAACCAAGTCATGATTCTGGCCCAAAGCTTGTCCGCAGATTATGACAAATGTACACTCCAGAGTCTGTCCCAGGCTCGGGCCCCGCTCCTGGAACTGGCATGTCTCACACCATCCCTGTTTTCCAGGAGAGAGAAATGAGGTCAACCCGGAGAGGTGGGTGCCCTATCACTCAGGGTTCAATCGAGGCAGAATCACTGTAAATGTGGTGGAATAAGGAATTTATTATAAGGCTTAGGCCTTAGCAATTGTGAGAGGAGCTGGGGGAGCAAGAGCCCAAGAGGGGACTTGATGGGTCAGGGGAAGGTCACTAGCCAGCCCTAGTGTGGGTGAAGGGGGTCAAGCCCTGCACAGAGGTCTGGGAGGCAGGCCCACAGAGCTAAGGGAGGCCAGGGTAGGAGTCTATGGACCGCTGTTGGCTCTTGGGGGCCAGTGCCTCCGTAAGTTTGCAGAGAAGTACCTGGTGTGGGCCTGGGATTGTGGTCGGTCAGCTTGGCTGGCATTCGGGAAGGAGGTAGGGGCGTAAAGTTCCATCCAATGCAAAAGTAACAGATCCAATCAGTCATCCAATATTCTTTGGCCTATGTGACTCCCTAACCACCAGTTAGAAGAGATTCTATCCCAGTCAGAGCCGGTCAGAAGTTTGCCACATACTTATGCTCTGTAGCTGAGAGCTTTAGGATTCTCGGGCACAGAAGGGGCAGGAATGGCCAGCCTTGCCTGCTGGCTTTTCGCCCAGGTTCAGTTTTGAACAGGAAGGTGTCCCAGGTGTCTGGGCACTTTTGTCAGGACTTGAAGGATGAACCATGGCAGGATGAGGCCAAGGTGTGCACATGGCCAGTCTGAAAGATGCCCTTGTCTGTGTCTAGAATGCATGAATGTGTGTCTCTAATAATGGGCAATACTGGAAAAATTTTGTCTTTCTAATCTTTTTAAAACTATCAGCAAATGGGTTCCTCTTGTCTGAGTCTAATCCAACCACCACTGTTGTCTAACTCATTGGACCAGCTTCTGAATCTTGATAAATGTTGCTTTAGAGCCACCATATTGAATTAGGAGCTGATTATATCTGATTTACCCTGTAACAGGGTTAGGTCCATTTCCTAGGATGTAGCAGAAGGGCCTGATGGTCACCAAGCTGATCCATAATTACCTCTTAAAATTGTAGTCCAAATGGGTCATGTCAACAACAACCCCCTATTAAGGGGGTACCCCGGCAGAGCTGGGAAGCATTTGACAAGAAGTACCATGGCTGTGGGCACCTCTGCAGAGTTCATGACACCCTCACCCAGGGCCACGTGGCATGTATTTGAGGGTGCCCCTTCCAGAGGCCACTTGCCAAAGGCAGGAAGTAGGACCAGGAGGCTCTGTGGCAGAGTGGATTGAGAAGAGCTCTGGTTTCAGAGTCAGGCAGAGCTGGATTCAAATCCCACCTCCTCCATGGTGATCTTGGGGAGCATGCACTCCTCTTGGAGCCTTGGCCACCTCATCTGTAAAATGGTGACAATAGTAGCCACTCTGCTATGCTGTAATGTGGGGATGTATGATGACCTCAGGAACTAGGCCTCAGCCCCACGGAGTCAGGAGCTTTGGGGTATCACGGGCAACACGGACGTTCCCCATTTATAATGAGGTGCTCTTCTCTAGACAAGGTTACTACTGAAGCCATGTCAATACCTGATTGTGGACAGGCTATGAAAAGCTGGTAGTGCGGGCATGAAGTAGCTGATTGGGCTCCAAGCCCCCAGGAGAATGGGGACCACTACCCACCCTCACACTGTAGTCAGTTGCCTCTGGGGGAGCTGGGTCTGCAAGGTCCTTCTGTGTGGGTGTGCCCAAGATGGGATGGATGGCACTTAGCTCTTCTGGACCCTATGGGACTAGAACTGATTCCCTCCAACTCAGGTGGCAGACATGTCAGGGACAGGGTGACCAAATGTGCAGTGGGGCATCAGGCCGTGGGGCAGTGGGAGTAGGATGGTGGCCCCTTCTGCCAAACTCCGTACCTCCACCCTGAACCCAGTCTAGAAGCAGCAGAGGCCAAAAGCCCCCATCTGGGGAAAGCGGGGCCTCCCCCTGCAGCCTAGCCAAGCCTGATTTTGAATCCTGAAGTGACCTCCCCCATCCCTACCCGGAGCGACAGTTTTCCTACTTCGGTGTTTGAAAGAGTCCCAGAGCCTCAAGGTGCGGGAAGAGGCCCTGTGGCCCGAAGAGGCCCGGAGAGTCTGTTCCCTTGCGCGGAGCCAACCGCTACAGCCTCGGTGTTTAAAAACGATTGAATCAACAGAGGGACCGTTCATCAATATTTTTAAAAAAGGACTGTAATTAGAGGTTGGTGAACCCCCACGGCTCCTGGCCACGATGTCAAAGGCTTCCTTGACCTGGAGCTGGGAACAGAATGAAAAGCAACCACAGACACGGTCTGCCTCGGCGTGTTCCGCCACAAATCCCACTCGCCAGGCGCTCCCCACCGAGGCTCATAAAAGATTCTGTGGCTGATAGAAATGGCATTTCACATATGTCCACGTCCTTTCATTCCTCGGTGGTTTTTCTTTCTAAACTTGGGAATACGGGCGTCCTATTTTAAGAACATTAATTACTGTCCAACTTCAATGTACTAATGGGAACAAAAAAACCACCCAACTTTCAACTGAGGAAAGGAAACAAAAATAATTCATGGGATAATTTTGTGTTCACATCCCTCAAGTTTGCCTGAGAACATTTGTCTAATGCATTTATTTATTTCTGGTCAAGAGAAGTGAATAGCTGGCTTTTTGGTGGTTTCTGGAGAACGAAGTGAGGGCTGGCCACCTCAGACCAGGATCCCTGGTCGGGGCTCAAAGAGGTAGTGTCAGGAAGGCAAAAATAGAATGAGGGAGTCGGCAACAGCTTTGACACATGGTTTTCTCATCCAGGGCCTGCCACATAGGGCCCTCCTTTTCCAGCTATTCTAAGTGAAAAAGAAAAGAAGTAAGATTATCCGAGAACTACATTAAAAACAAAAAAACACAGAGCTCTATTTTAGCCACGTTTTCTGCGTTCTTCCGCCTTCTCCCAAGTGTTCATTTTGGCTCCTCTTTCCTCACCAAAGCTAAAATGGGATGCGTCCCATGGTTCTGTCCTTGACCCCATTCTGTCCCTCCCCGGCCCTCGTCCGCAAGGGAGCCTTCAGTGCAGCGTCCACGTGGCCAGAGCTCAGGCACGTTCCACACAACCGCCTGCCTCTTGGATAGTCCCCCTCCTCCGATAAGGCCCCCAACTGCCCAGAACCAGGTCTGATGTCTCCCTTTGGAGGGTCACATCTGGGGCATACTCTTCCCCCCAGAGCCTTGTCTGTATGCTGGTGGCCAGGACTGTCTGACAGGTGACACCTTCAGAGGCAGGGACTGGAGCAGAGGGTGCTCCCTACGAGATTCCCTGATAGTAAACTAAGGGGAGACTGGGGAGGCCTCCCTCAGGCCTGAAGGGGAGGAGCAGCCAGCCAGGCCAGCAGGGGTTCCAGCGCGGGATGGTGGGGGGACAGGGTGAGGAAAGATCATCCGCCCTGAAAGAGACCAGGGACTGGAGCAGGAGGGAGCAGGAGAGCTGTGGAGGCGCGAGGAGGGAGGATAAGACTGGCGAGCAGTGACACAGCAGGGTGTGGTGGACCTAGGACATGGGTTTCATCCTGGGGGTGTTTCCAGCTGGGAGGTGCTCAGGTTTGCAAGGAGAAAGAGGACTCTGGCTTCTGTGTGGAGCATGTAGGGTGGAGACCAGGCTGAAGGACCTGATGAGAGATGATAAGTCTTGGCCAGGATGGCCCTCTGACACCCAGGGACCCCCAACAGTAGCTGCCTGGCTCCTACTGGCTTTCCCTTCCCGGCCGCCCCAGCTCTGCCCAGACAGAACAACCCACAGACCGAGTCACACTCAGATGTTAAGGGCAAATAGTGGCACCATCCACCTCAAATCCCTCTGGGACGCAAGAGGGTGGCCACAAAGAGGGAAAGGCGGTGGCCACCAGCCTTCCCAGACTCCTGGGGGGTTCCTCCCCTGCCTGTGGGTGCCTTCTGAGCATTAGGGAGCCCTGTGGGCTCAAAACACTGGCCAGGATGGGGCCACGGACAAGTCTTACTCAGAGTCTAGGCTCTGCCACTCTCGCTATGTGATTCCAGAATCTTCCTTTATACAAAGCAGCCTACCTGATGCCCTACTTCAAACACCTGTGAAGTTTTCTCACAGCCCTTGCTGTGCCACCTGGTACATACAGAGGGAATCGAACGTTCTGATGACTGACACTCTGGCCTGGCCAGAAGCCATGGTGTTAATCCAACCTTGGTTCCCCGAGTGCCTTTCGGGGATCAGGCTCGGGGCTCGGGGTTCAGGGGGTCCTAGGCTTACGAGTCCGATGCCCGGTGGGGGTGCGACTGAAGCACGGGGGCTGGCAGCTGCAGAGTTGAGCCGCAGAAGATGGGTGCCAGGTGGACCAACGGGGAGGGTGTCGCGGACACTGGGGACAGCATGTTCAAAGGCACGCAGGCGTGAAAGAGCGTGGTGCGTTCCAGGTAAGACGAGAGCTAGGGGTGGGAGCCATCAGAACCAACCAGTGGGAGGGGAGGAGCGGCAGGAATGAGGCAGAGGGAGGCTGGGCCGGCACCAAAGGCCCCCCCAGACCAGGCTGGGTAGAGGGATCTGTTCGTTGCACGGAGGGAGCTCCAGTGCTGGATAGATGAAGGGGCAGATGACCTCAGAGTGGCTTGTGCTGGGGACCCAAGCTTGGACATGAGCCAGGGGGACAGCCCGAAGGCGAGCCTGGAGCTGTGCAGCTGAAAAGACGAGAAGTGAGGCAGCCCAGGGACGGAGGGCAGAGGAGCAGCAGGGACCGGAAACGGACCACAGGCTGGAAGTGACTGGCCTCGACTCTGGTTGGGACAGGGGGGCGGAGGGAAGGCCCGAGCAGAGCCTCTGCCCGCTGCCTGCTGCCCGGCTAATGGGGGCTGGGCCCCCCGAGGCTTCCAGGGGCAGAACTCCCCTCCGCCTTTCCTCCATGGCTTTCACTCCCTCTCTGTCTTTCTCTCATCTTTAACTGCCACCAACAGAAAAACCAAATGCTTTTTTTTTTTTTTTTAAAGATTTTATTTATTTATTCATGAGAGACACACACAGAGAGGCAGAGACACAGGCAGGGAGAAGCAGGCTCCGTGCAGGGAGCCCGATGTGGGACTTGATCCAGGGTCTCCAGGATCACGCCCCAGGCCAAAGGCAGGCGCCCAACTGCAGGTGTCCCCCCAATACTAATTTAATCATCTGATATAGTTCCTTGTTTTTAATCTAAAAAAATGAGTAAGTTGAAGCAAAATTTCCTGTACATTGTCTCTCATCTGTGTAAATGTCTAGATTTTCATTTTTCCTTGGTATATTTAAAAAAAAATCATTTCAGGCATCAGGATGAGCTTTTACAACACCCCTTTAGTGCCCAGCTGCCCCTCGTACCGCCCTCCCCAGAGAGCCTGAGGCTGGGTGGCACAACCCAGGCTTATCACCCAAGGGCTTGACATGGAGCTCTTCCCCTGTAGGGTCTGCAGATCTTTTCTCCAAGCCAGAGGGCACCTTCTTAAACCCCAGGATGTTGACATTTGGATCAACTTTTATTTATTTATTTATTTAAAAGGTTTTGTTTATTTATTTGAGAGTGGGGCTGAGGATAGGGACAGAGAGGAAGGGAGAAGTGGACTCCCCGCGGAGTGGGGCTGGATCCCAGAAAGCTGAGACCACGACCTGAGCCACCCAGGCACCCCAAGATCAAGTTTTACAAAACGATTTCACTTTGAAAGACAAATAGCTAATAAAATAGATTCTTTTTTGGTAACCACCCATACACCAATCAATCTGTCACTTGGAAAACTGTTTCCTGAGAGGTGTGAAATGAGGCCACTCTGGAGTTCTGTGGGAACAGAGAGACCCCGAGAAGCCTTCCACTCCCAGATTACACTTGGCACCCCAAAACAGGGAAGCTACCTGATTCAGAGCATAGGGAATACACAGCTGATTAGTTGTTCAATCAATACCAACTTTTGTAAGAGAGCAGGAGGTGGCTGTCCTACTGTCTACATAGAGCCAGCCCACACCATCACGGGTATATCTTGCCTCTGTCTCTGTCCAATTCCATCCCTATTGGGAAAAAAATTTTAAGTAAGTATTCCCCACCTAGGGGGCTTCTTCTGTGCTGCAGACTTTCAAGAGACTTAAAGCAAAGGGTCAACACCACCAACACAGATCAAAAGGAGAAGCCTTGGTTGTAAGACATGGCCTGTCTGTGCCCACCAAGGCCGCCATCAGAAAACAGAGACACTCACCCCCTGCACACTACTTTTGGATCTGTGCTCGGTTTCTACTTGCTTTTTCTACCTTTATTTTCTCTTAGCTCTAATTCCCTCACTGCTTTAAAAAAAAAAAAAAGTCTTATTATCTTGTACATAGAACACATTTTAAGTCTTTTTTGGAACAAATGGAATAAATCTTAGTTAACAGAACCTGCTTCAAAGCAGCTCTACCTGCAGAATTCTGCTGTACCAAACCTAGAAGAGCAGCAGGCTCCTACAAGTGCTAAACACAAAGCAGCAGCAGCACACAGTGGGCCCTCAATAAATGTCAATCAGTTTGTTTTTTAAATGGTGGAATCTGAAAGGCTTCAGGAACAAATGAGATGGAGTGAGTAATAGCTGCTGTGAAAGAAATGTGACCAAAAAATATTACTAATAGAATAGATCAGAACCCCCACCACCAAGCCCCTCAAAAAAGCTGTAATTCCATGGTGGACACTAGAAAAGAAACATGTCTGTCAGTAGAAGTCGGGATAACTGAAACAAAAGAGCAAAGAAAGAAAGCAGTGATGTCCGGGCTATAAAGTGACATGTCAAACCAGAAATGCAGACAAAGAAGACAATCAGAGGTACAAATAACCCACTGGGAAATGGGAAATGGTGTCACAGCCCTACAGCAGGTGACAGAAAGATAAACGGGGTGAGGCACACGATGAAGGAAATGTCAGAAAAGAAACAATACAAGAAAAGTTTCAAGAGATGAAAAAAAAACAGCTCAGCCTAGAAATAAAGAACGCACACCGTGCCTTTCAAGGTTAGCCTGAGAGAAAGAAATCAGTATTTGCTAGTTACAATTTGGAATGATAAATGATCTGGCAAGCTGAAGGGAGATATGTTCGTTTGAAATCAGATAAGAATGACAAGAGAACTGACATCACAAATAGTGAAGACAAGATGACTCTCAGGAAGAAATGTGCCATTTGAACCACACATGAGTGTCCTAACCACATGGCAGTCCTAAGTAAGACTCACTCTGTGTAAGAAGAAAACAGACTCATTTGAAAAATGGGGGAGGATTTATGCATAATTATACTTAGAAAGAGAGAGGGAATGTCTGACTTTTTACAAAAATATGAAAGACAAAAGCTGATATAACAAGACATTGGAATTAGAATGGACTGGCTGAAGGGATGCCTGGGGTGGCTCAGTTGGTTAAATGTCTGCCTTCAGCTCAGGCCATGATCCTGGAGTCCTGGGATGGAGTCCTTGCTCAGCGGGGAGCCTGCTTCTCCCTCTGCCCGCCTCTCCCCCTGCTTATGTTCTCTCTTTCTCTCTCTATGACAAATAAGGAAATAAAATATTTAAAAAATATATAGAATGGACCAGTTGAAAAAGAAAAAATAAGTGGTCTGACAAAAATTCAGCCACTCCTAAGATTTAACCTACACTCTAATAATTCCCAAATCCTGCTCTAGCAGACTTCTCTGCTGAGTTGTGGGTCTGATTATCCCATTCTCACCAGCCATCCCTAGCAGTGACTCTGGGGTTCTTCTGCACCCAGCCAATAAGGTCTCCACCAATGCACAGACAAGCCTGTCCAACCATGCCTCTCCCCTTCCCTTGGTATTGGAGGTGTAGGGGTAACTCCTTCACCAGAGTACAGTCAAGATCCTTCCCAAGCCCAGCAACTGCTTCTCACCCTCAGCCCAAGGGATTTCTGCCAACCCAACTTAGTCACAGCTCTGCATGACACCTGACCCTGACACTCAGCTGGAGGACTGTGTCACTTTACATACGTTTCCAAATATCTCTGGGTTTGAACCTTGTTGACAGTACCTGGCCCCAGCATTAGCATGTGGATAACTAAATCAACCTCCAAGGTGCCAGGCCCTTTGCACACATGATTTCTGGATCTAAGAAGTCAGAAAGAGAGGAGAAACTGCAGAAAAAGGTAGAAACGGAGGCATCTGGGTGGCTCAGTGGTTGAGCATCTACCTTTGGCTCAGGTCATGATCCCGGGGCCCTGGGATCAAGTCCCACATTGGGCTCCCCACAGGGACCTTTTTCTCCTTCTGCCTGTGTCTCTGCCTCTCTCTGTGTGTCTCTCATGAATAAATAAATAAAGTATTAAAGAAAGAAATAAGGTAGAAACTGAGGCTTGGAGAGATGCCCTGAGACCACTTACTGGTCTAGGGAGCAGATCCATCCAGCTCCACAGCTGGTTCTGCTAACTGGGCTGTGTCTCAGGGGACGTAGAGGCATCCTGGAACCTGGACCAAGCATCTAGGGACATGGTTTCACTTGGGGCTGCACGTCCATCAGAGGTCACTCCAGGTGCTGGTCTGTGGTCCAGGGGCCTGCGGCCTTGAGGCTCCTGGTGACAAGCAGGCAGGCGCGTGCTCAGGACCACTACTGGATCCCTAGACACTGCCGCACTGTGCTGGGTAAACAGCCCACTTTCCACACCCGCCCCCCAGGCCCGCCCTGCCCCACTGCCTATTTAAGCAAGAGGCCCCGACTCCACTGGCCCAGGCACCGCCAGCTTCCGGAGCTAGGAGAGCAGCCCTGCAGGCCTCGCTCACTCGGGGATGAAAGGTCCTTCTGTTTCACCATATCCTACCGGTGCGTTTTGAATGATGCTGCTGAGCTGGGTTGTAGCGGGAGCTGATTCTGCTGGCCTGGGAGTGTATTGAGATGTGTAGCGGGCCCGAGGGAGGCTCTGATTGAATTTTTCCTATTTCTAATCCCTGACTTGATGTGATCTTATTTTCAAAGAGGCAGAAAGCCCGTAGTTGGTGAAAGGACAGAGGAGAGCATATTTCAAAACACAGTCTGGCTGAGAATATCAATGATCTGAGGTGTTTTTCTTTTCTTTTGAGGAAACAGAAGTCCTGTAATTTCAAGGTTGTAGAGATCCCATTTGCCCCTTGGGAGCCCCTCCCTAAATAGCCAGTTGCTGTCATTTAATTCTATTTTGAAAAAATGTGCAGAGAATTTTTTTAGAAGAGTTTGGTGAGGGAGGGAGGTTGTGTAGCTGGAGGGAGACAGTTTGGGGAAGGTCTCACCACAAAGGGTCTCCTCGAGAAGCTTCTCACAGAGAGATGGATGAAGAGTGAGCTCCTCCCCACTCCAGGGTAGTGGGGCCTGAGAGTCTCAGAGGCTGGGATGGCTCAGGAGAGGGCTGCCTCCTTCGTGTTCTCTTCTAGATGTTTGCCAGTCTGTGGCCTAGGGTCAGGTCAGCCCACAGAGAAGATAAGGACAGAGGTGCATGCAGGTCATCAGCCTACGGAGGGTGAAGAGACAGACGTGCCAGGTACAGGGGACCGGACCTCTCATGGAGGCCAGAACAGCAGGCCGCATCTGGACGCCCCAGGCTCTGGGTGGGGAAGGATGCCTACCAGGTGGTTAACTCAGAGGAAACAAGTTAGGGTGTCCACAGGGGAGAAAGGGTCCCTAGGGGAACAGAGGACCTAGGGGCTGTGGCTTCCTTCTTGCCACTCTAATGTGGCAACATCAGGTACCCATGCTCGTGGCTGTCCAAGACCCTGGAGTGACCCCCGGCGTTACAGGGAAGGGGGCACCTGATGCTCAGACAGGTAGCAGACCCAGCCCTAGAATTCAGGTCTCCCTGGAGCTTCTCCCTATAGATTTCTAAGCAAGAGAGAGCCAGATATTTGCCAAGTGAAGAAACACTCTTGCCAGCCCTTCTGCAACATCTTTGGCTTGTGGACCGAGGGACTAGGACTTAAATTTTCAGATTCTTCTGAAACACAGTTTGAGTGATGTGCAAAATAAGTGTATATAAATGACGGGAGCTGGTCCAGGGGAGCGCTGGGGAGCAACGGTTGCCTCGGAGATGTGACGGTAGTAAAGAGAGTCTGGCAGCAGAACTGGCTTCAAAAGGTGCAGGGCCAAGCAGGGAGCAGCGCACGGAGCCGGGCGGGGCGCGGGGCTGAACTTCCCAGGCCTGAGGCCAGGAGGCCGGGCCTCCAGCGGAGGATGAGGCTGGAAAGTCGAGGGCGGACTTGGGGCTGGAAGGCGGGACTAAGGAGCCAGAGGCGCGCCTGAAGCTGAAGCCCGGGGGCGAGGGCCGAGAGCGGCCGGGTGGGGCGGGGCCTGGAGAAGGGGCGGGGCCAGCCCGGGCGGGGCGGGGCCAGGGCGCGAGGCCCCGCCCACCAACCCGCCGGAGCGCCTGTCTGGAGGGAACCCGCGCATCGTGTCCCAGGCCTCCACCCGCACGTGTGCTCCCCACCGTCCCCTAAAGAGACCCGCTGAGGTGGCCGGGTGTTTGCTGAGCTCCCCGGGCCAGCCTCCCCTCCCCTCCGCTCCCCCAGGGCGGCTTCCTCCTGCCTCCCCCACCCCGCTGTCCCTCCTCTAGGCCTGGGTTCGGCTCTCCCCACCCCCACGTATCTCTGCGAGATTACACACAGCTCCTGGGGGAGGCTCCGACTGTTCTGGCTTCCCCCTCTCAGATCAAACCGAGGCCGCGAGGCTGGGCTCTGGGTTAGCCCCTCGCCGCCACCCCGCACGTCCCCGCTGGCCCGGCCAGCTGTCCACGTGGAGATGCCCTCCCTCCCACCGTCAGGCGCAGTCCTCCTCACCTGTCAGCCCTCGTCCCCCCAGGCCCGTGTAGGTCTGCGCACGAACCCCCGCCCCGCCCCCTCCGGCTGCACTTCGCGGGGACAGCCGCGTCCACACCCTCTCCTTGGCGACGTGGAGGGTGTGGCGCTGCCTCGGGCGCAGGTGGGGCCCCTTGGTCTTTGCACCTGGCTCACCTGTTCTGGGCTGCTGGGTAGCTGTCGGTTGAGTTCCCGGCACTCGGTGAACCGCTCTTCTCCTTTCAGGTCCTGACTGCGGTGGCGCCCCCTCTTCAGACGAAGAGAGACGGTCCCAGCGGCCCCTCCTCAGGTAAGACAGGGGCTTCTGGAGGGGCGAGTGCCCGTGCGGGCCGCCCCTCAGGCGTGTTGTCTGTAAGGAGGGGCCTGTGGAATTGCCTAAGAAAAGGTTCTGCTGTTTGGTTAAAAAGTCTGGGAACACAGCTGGGGTAAGCCGTCGGGGCTGGCCCCCCTCCTACCCGGAGCTCCCCAGCCGAGTACAATGCCCGTGGAGGGGTGTGTCTCACCCACCCAAATCGGTGGAGAAAACACAAACTCCTTCAATACACGGGGAACACTTGAGGCAGCACTTCTCCAAAGTGAAGGAATACAATTTAAAGATCTTGGGAAATGCAACCAGATATCATTACCCACTAAACTATTTTGAAAAAAAAATTTTTTTTTTTTAATTGCTTAAAACCCAGAGCCGGTAAAGATGCTATGAAACAAGCACTGTCAAACAACTGGTGGAAAGAGATTTGGGCGGGAGGTGGGGTGGAAGAGGGGGTTGCTGACACTTGTCAGGCATCAGGGGTTCCTATTATCTGCCTACTATGTCCCCAACACAGCTAGAGTCTGGTGATGGGATAAAATACTAGTACTTGCAGGAGGACGCAGGCCTCGGAGTTAGAAAACAAAACCTGCATTCTCTGAGACTGGAGGTGGAGCGGGGGTGGTGAGCGGCTCCAGGGCTGCTGTTGTCCATCGCAAGAGCAGAGTCCCTGGTCTGCAGAGACAATCCATAAGGCCACCTCTGATTCTTCCTCCCTTTGCTTTGAGGAATAGAATGTGTCACCATTGCTCAGGCTCCTCTCTCAGTTCTGTTTCTAGCTTGGTACATCTCAAGATGTAGGGGGCTGGTCCCCCTTCTGGTGTGCAGACAGCAAACATGAGCAATAAATGCACAGAAACCACCAGCTGTCGAGAGAAATGACCTGTTTCAGCCAGGTCAAAGGTCCTCTCGTTATCTTTGGGGCCATAGAGTAGGGGATTGGCTGGGGCTTAGTAAGAGGTGGGCACTGTGACTTTCAAACCCCGAGCCCCCTGCTGGGGCCTCATCCCAGCACACAGAGGAGGGCTCAGGAGGGAACAGCCCCAGCAAAGGCAGGGAGGTCTAGAAGGCTGTGGTGGGGAACCACACAGGGCCCCTGGGAATTCAGAAGTCTGAGGCAATGCAGAGTGATCGGGATGCTGCCCTTCCCTGCCAGGTGCTTGGGCGTCTTCCTGGGGTCAGCAGGGGCCACTGAAAAGTTTAACAGGGGAGTAGTGTGGTCTACTGTGTAGTTGAAAAGTTTAAAAAGATCCCAGTAGCTGCCATGTGGACCAGAGGAGGGGAGGCCAGCTGCCAGGAGACAGGTGGTGGCTGTGCAGCGTCTCAGTGGGACAGGGCGGGGCCTGATCTGGCCATAACCGTGGGAACCGATAGTAGGGGTGAGGGAGGCAGAACTGGTGCTGATGGGAAGAAGCAGGGCATGGAGGATGTCCAGAGTTTCAGGGACTACTCAGGGGACAGAGCTGGTGGGGCGGCAGTGGATGAAGAAGTCAGCTATCAGGAGAGACACCTGGGAACAGGTGACCCTGAGGGATCAGGCACGAGAGGAGAGAAGGGGCACGGGTGCCTGGGGGGCTCAGCGGTTGAGTGGCCGCCTCCCGCTCAGGGCGTGATCCCAGAGTCCTGGGATCGAGTCCCACATCGGGCTCCCTACATGGAGCCTGCTTCTCCTTCTGCCTGTGTCTCTGCCTCTCTCTCTCTCTCTCTCTCTCTCTCTCATGAATAAGTAAATAAAATCTTTAAAAAAAAAAAAAAAAGGAGAGAAGGGGCAGAGGAAGGTCTAGCTCCTCAGGGTGGGCAGGGGAGGACCGGACAGCAACGGATTTGGAGAAGCAGCCCCAGGGCCAGGAAGGGAAGAAGGATGGTGGCCCAAGGACCAAGGGCAGAGAGCCAAAGGATAGATGAGGATCATGCAGTTTAAGCCTCCTGTTGGGCTTATTTTTAAAAGCCAATCAGGTTGAAACTGCATAGACTGTTTTCTCATTGGTGCTGACCTCTGTTCTGGCTATTTTCTTTCCACAACTCTCCCAGAAAGCCTCGTGAGACACCCTGTCCACCTTCTGTCTAGCGGTGAGGGGGGTGCAGGAAGCCTCAAAGGGGTGGGGGGAGCGCTGCTAGGACCCTCAACCAGCCAGGGGGTCGCTCAGGCCTCCCAGAGTGCAGGACACAGGGCCGGCCAGCGAGGCAAGGCTCCCCCTGCCCCGAGCCCAAGGATTATCGAGGCCAGCCTGATCTGTGTGCTGTAGGGAGAAGCTACTCAGACGTTCTAAGCATTTAAGTTAAACAAGCCCAGCTCAAGACAAACTGTCAATGAATGTGCTGGATCCTCCTTTCAGGCCCATTTTCCACAGCTGCTCCTGCCCGGTGGCTCCTCACCCGCCTCCTGGGACCCGGTGGGTCATTGTGGTCAGGGCGTGGCCGAGCGGCAAGACCTCCTGAGCGGCTCTGCCTCCCGCAGGCCTGCTTTCAGCTCTCCCAGACTCTGTGCTTTATCTCCCTCCCTTGCTCGCAGCTCGCTGCTCAGCAGCTCGCTCCACCCACCACTTACCCCTTTTCTGTCTCCATGCCCTCTAGGAGGACACCCCCATACTAAAATATACACACCTAGAAAGCAAATGTTCTGCCCCCAGAAATCCCTGGGACCTCTCTGTGAAATACCCCAAGCAGTCAGAGTGCTGCGTCTGACTCATAGGAGCCGGATGCCAGGCGCCCCCAGCCCCCGAGTCGCCCCCCTCACAGCCTGGGCATGCACCCCTCAGCCAGCACAGTCTGACCATGTCTGACCCCCAACCATTAATCAGAGGCTGTTGCATCCAACTCAATCTGCACAACCTCGGTGGAGTCCTGACACTCCCTCCTCCTAAGCCTGTGGGCCTTGATTGGCCCCTGGAACCAACACTGATCCTTGGCAGAAGTTTCCAGTGGACCTACTTCCCCATGTGTGTGGACTTACTCTGCTACTTATATCACTAGCAGTGGCCTCTTCTCTGAGCAGAAATGGTTTCCAGTAAAAAAAAAAATTTTTTTTAAGATTTTATTTATTTATTTGAGAGAGTATGAGCAGGGGAGAGGGGCAAAGGGAGAAGCAGACTCCTTGCTGAGCAGGGAGCCCAATGTGGGACTCAATCCTAGGACCTCAGGATCATGACCTGAGCTGAAGGCAGCGTTTAACTGACTGAGCCACCCAGGCACCCAGTTTCCACTAGAAATTAAAAGATTCAGGCTTAGCTCCCCTGATGCCTCATGGTCCTACGCAGGAATCAACTGTTCAGAACCATACACTGAGGGGATGGGAAGGAGTGAGTCCCCAACTTGGTCTGGATTTGGGGCAGAGAAACATCATTATTGCCATTTAAAATGGAGATCTTTCTTGAAAAGAGTCAGGTCTGGAGGGTCAATCTAGCTATGTACCTGAGAAACTGAAGGCTGTTGATCAGTAAGGCTTGTTTTTGGTAAATGGATTAAAGAAATCAGAAGCCTGGGGTCCCTGGGTGGCATAGTCGGGTAAGCATCTGTCTCTCAGTTTTGGCTTGGATCCTGAGATCGAGCCCCACATTGAGCTCCACTCTCGGCTCCGAGTCTGCTTGGGATTGTCTCTCCCTCCATCTCCCTCTGCCCCTCCCACTCGTGCACACTCCCTTTCTTTCAAATAACTAACTAACTAACTAACTAACTAAATAACTAAATAAATCTTAATAAGAAAGGAGGAAGGGGGTGCCTCAGTGGCTCAGTGGCTGAGAGTCGGCCTTTGGCTCAGTTTGTGATCCCAGGGTCCTAGGATTGAGTCCCCCCATCGGGCTTCCTGTGGGGAGCCGACTTCTCCCCCTGCCAGTGTCTCTGCCTCTCTCTCTGTGTCTCTCACGAAAAAGAAAGAGGGACGCCCTGGTGGCTCAGCGGTTTAGCGCCACCTTCAGCCCAGGGCGTGATCCTGGAGACCTGGGATTGAGTCCCACATTGGGCTCCCTGCATGGGGCCTGCTTCTCCCTCTGCCTGCGTCTCTGCCCCGCCCTCTCCCTCAGGAATAAATAAATAACATCTTTAAAAAAAGAAAAAAAGAAGAAGGAAGGAAGGAAGGAAGGAAGGAAGGAAGGAAAGAAGAAAGAAAGAAAGAAAGAAGAAAGAAAGAAAGAAAGAAAGAAAGAAAGAAAGAAAGAGAAAGAGAAGGAAGAGAAGGAAGGAAGGAAGGAAGGAAGGAAGGAAGGAAGAAAGAAAGAAAGAAAGAAAGAAAGAAAGAAAGAAAGAAAGAAAGAAAGAAAAGGAAGGAAGGAAGAAGAAGAAGAAGAAGAAGAAGAAAGGAAGGAAGGAAGGAAGGAAGGAAGGAAGAGAAAGAAAGAAAGAAAGAAAGAAAGAAAGAAAGAAAGAAAGAAAGAAAGAAAGAAAGAAGAAAGAAAAGAAAGAAAGAAAGAAAGAAAGAAAGAATCAGAAGCCTTCCTCTAGGGCAGCCCGGGTGGCTCAGCGGTTTAGCGCCGCCTTCAGCCCAGGGCGTGATCCTGGGGTCCTGGGATGGAGTCCCACGTCAGGCTCCCTGCATGGAGCCTACTTCTCCCTCTGCCTGGGTCTCTGCCTCTCTCTCCCTCTCTCTCTGTGCATCTCTCATGAATAAATAAATAAAATCTTAAAAAAAAAAAAAGAAGCCACCCAGCTGCCCCAAATCAAAGTTTTTTGTCTTGCTCATACGACATGTGGATTAGTGGGGGCCCTGCCCCATGTGTCCTCACTTTGGGATGCAGGCTGCTGGAGCACCCACCATCATGAACACTACAGGTAGATGTGGCAAAAGGAGAGAACTCTGGAAGTTAAGTACTCTGCTGTTAAGTACTCTGGCCCAGCAGTGACATATATCACTTGCTCTCACATCTAGTTGGTCAGACAGAGCTGGTCACATGATTCCACCCAGCTACAAGAGGACCTGGAAGAGCAATCCTGCCTCATGCCTGGAGAGCAGGCTCCAGCCCTTGGGGGCCCAGAGGAAGGGAAGCAAGAGTCCTATCCTAGACTGGGAGGCAGAGGTAGAGACGAAAAGGGAAACATCTACCCAGATGTTCACAAAGATAAAGTGTGCTTATCTTTTAAGTAGTCATTCCTAGATGGAGACGTGTCCCTGTCTATACTAGCATGTCTACATCAGCAATCCATATCCAGAGCCAAGGGTTCTCATTTCCCTTTTCAGAAGTGCAGGCTTCAACAGGCAAGAATAGGTGTAGGCACAGCTACCACTACCAGAGGGGCTGGAGCTAGTGGGAACCCAGACCTGCAGAAGACCCTTGGAAGGCAAGTTTGGTGGCAGCAACTAGAGGGAACCCCTGGGGATCCAAGTTAGAGATCCCCATGATCTCTAACCCCACTAGCCTTTGCTGTGGACAAATGACCGATTCAGTCTGAGGCAAATGAAGCTCAACATCTCACTCTTGGGGGAAGCAGGCTCCGGCAGCCCCCAATCCCTCCCAGTTATACATTCTGGAGCAGGCTCTGAAATCCCACAGGCAGGTCGGAGCCCTCTCGAAGCAGGCAGTCCTCGGTTTAGCCTGAGTGGGGTTTCCTCTCTTAGGGGGAGGGAGTTCTTGCTGGTGCTGTCAGAGCCAAGGGCTCCAGTAGTACTGCGTGCGAGGGAGGACTGGAGCATAGCCTCTGAGAGGGCCCGGGACAGGGGCCTGAGCGCTGGCTGGTGAATGAGACCCAGCCTCTGCCCAGGAAGCCCCGCCCTTGGGCCCAGCTGCCCAGGGCTGCAGAGAGGCCTGGCGAGATGCTGACGCCTCATTTTATTTACTCATTCACACCGATTTGCTTTTTAATCTCTGCATAAATTCTCCTCTAGGACTTGGGTTTGTTAAATGTTCTTTGCACGGAAAACTTTAGGCTGAATGTGAAATGATTCCCTTCAGAAGAATTTTAGCAAGTCTGTTCTGTTTTAGGAAGGTTTGTTGTCTTCCTCTGTGTTCTTTGGTGCCTTGAAATGCCTACACACCGCTCAGTCGGCCAATCCATTCCAGGAGGAAATGCTGTACTTGAAATGCAGCTGAATGCTGGGTCTGCAGAAATCCTACCATTTGTGTGGACTTGTATTTAAAGTTCTACTCCCACAGAAAGTATGTTGTCATTTCTTCTTAAGCAAAGGATGTTCCAAGCCTTGTTCAGCTCATGAACCATTAACATCAGCAGGGAAGCAGGGACTTTGCGGGGACAGCAGCCCCAGTAGCAGAGCCCGAGAAGAGTGAGATCCCTCCTGGCCTCCATGCCCGGGGAGGGCCTCTCCTCGGGGTGGAGGTGGGGCTGGCCAGCTGAAAGCGTGTGCATGCTGGCACTCAACCAGGCACGCAGTGGGCACCACAGAGCTCCCCTGAGGCAGGCGACGTGACCTGCTGGGGCGTTCCAGGACCCCCTGCTCATGTCCGTGTGTGAGGACCAGCTCAGGCACAGACCTCAGCACTGGGCAGGTTCAGACGACTGGTGACAGAAGGCCCGTGCCATTCTAGATGTTCAGTGGTTGACACGTGGCCTCCTGACCTGGACCTCGCTTAAGGATGTTTTAAAGCCTCCCCTTCGGTAGTTACGACTTCCTGCTCCAGTCCTCCCCTGGAGCTGCCCTGTCAGTGCCCATATGGAGGAGAGCCTGGAATGATGTTAGTGACGTTAGATCCGATTTTCATCAAGGAGGAAGCCCTGCCCCCAGGCTCCCCCTACCCTGGGCTCAGCCTCCATCAGGGCACAGGACTGCCAAGGAGCCCTGTGGGCTTCAGCTTCCAGCAGACCTAAGCAAACATAGGCTGAAGGCAGGTTCTTGAGTGTAATACAGGGGTATGTGGGAATGAGAGAAGATGCCACTCAGGACAGCTCAGGTGGGGATTTAGGTGCCAGCCACCATCCAGCCTTCTCCTCAATGGCCCCCTTTCTGGTCACCAATGGATGATTCTGGAATGGCAGACAGGAAAGGGTAGGGTGGCCAGATCCCCAAACAGCCCCATCCTATGATGGAGTCCATGGTCTCAGGGCAACTGCCCCATATCACTGCAACAAAAGGTCTTAAGCCCAGGAGTACCGCTGTTTTAAATATTAAATTGATTCAAGCACTCCTGGCACATATACCTCCAATGTGGATTGAGATTTGCTTTCCAGTCATGCAAGAATCAGCTTCATCTGGGCTTTCTGAGTTCTGACATGGAAATGCCGAGGCTGGCTGATTGAAGGAGTGCCACAGAGCTGCTTGCAGCCTGTTCCTATTCTCAGAAACCACATGATGCATTAATAGCTCCCATAGAAAGTATCTTTTTGAAAATTTTATGGCCCCTTTGCCTGCATCTGGTTTCTGCAGAAGCCTGTGACTCGGGCTTGCATAAGCAGCCCCCAACAGACGGTCCTGCCAGGAGATGGAGCCCCCTGCCTCCCCTGTACCATCCTTTCCCCTCGTTTGGGAGAGCAGGGCACCGTCTTTGTCCAGCAACCACTCACACAAGGAGGAAACTTTGAGGACTCCAGGTCCATCCTGAGGGCCTCTGCAGCAAGGGAATTAACAATAGCAACAGTAACAAAAATATTACTAGCGATGTGGCAGGTGCTGCTCTAAGTGTTGTTCATACCCTGAGATAGCGTATATGCATGAGACACACACATGTATGCAGAACAGATGAGCAAACTACAGCTCAGAGTCAGTGAAACAACTTGCCCAATATCCAGCAGGAGGACCTGAACCTGGCACATCTGACACCAACTCTGTGCTTGTAACACCTGCACTGCTATCTCCTGAGGGATGCTCAAGCCATATAGGCACGGATTCCTGCCATCGGTCTCACAGGGCCTTCAGGGACTCAGGAGAAAGGCCCCCCTTTGTCCAGTGTACAGGCCGGGGTGGGGGAGTTTGCCCAGGAGACAAAGACAAATCTTCAGAAAGATTGGGCCACTGGTATATATTAGGTGGAATCCCTTTGGTGGCAAGTGACAGAAATGCAACTTTGACTAGAGCAAAGAAAAGAGTAATGCACAAACTCACTGATTAGAAACTCTTGGGGTTGTTGTCTTCAGGCACAGGAGAACTGGAGCTCAAGTGCCCCCAGGACTCTCTCCTTCCAGCCCCAAGGTCTGTTTTCCTCTGAATTAGATTCACTCTCAAGGAAGACTCCAGAAGCTTCAGGCTCTTAATGCTTCCATCTCAGAGAAAATGCGGGCTTCTTTCCTATGGGGTTCAGTAACAACACCAGTGAAAGTTTAGGTCATATGACCATTCACCTTGGGGCCGGGGGGGTGGTGGTGCCAATGGACCTAGTGTGGCTCACTGCCCTCCCCTTGGGATGGAGTGGGGCAGACAAAAGTGGGTCTGCCACCGCCAGAGGGGTGGAGCAGGCTAGGACTTGGGCCTGTGCTGGTGCCAGAGACTCTATCAGGCACTGCTGGGCTGCTGGTGGGGGCCTGACGTGCAAATAGACACGTGCCCGATTAGAGGGACAGCTGGAGGGCGTGCAGGGCAGGGAGGGTATGGATGGGATGGAGAAGTTGGGGAGGGCTTCAGAGATAAGGGAACAGGTACTTTGGATCTAGAAGGGTCAGTGGGCATTTACCTGGCATACCTAGGTCATTGGGAGCTGCTGCTACAGCACACATGTTCATGCCAGACCCCAGACTCCATTCCTGTGACTTTCAAGGATTAGAAAGGCATCCTCTTCAGTCTGTCCTCCTAGTGACCAGTTGACTTCTAAGTTTCAGCAGCTCAGAGCTCCCGTTGCTATGCCAACCCCCAGGCGGCAGGCATCCAGGCAGAAATGGGCTGGCCCAATCCCGGCGCCACCAGCGGATACAAGCACATTTGGGTAATTGGATTGGAGCAATCCTCTCAGTCTTTGCTGCAGAAACCTGGGGCTTGGGCCAGTGCCTGTTTAGACATGAGCCTGTGGACACAGGGAGGATGGGAGGAGGTCCCTCTGCTCCAGGATTCCCAGCCCAGCTGCTGGGAAGAGAAGGCTCAGCAGGCATGAGGACCAGAGGGATGGGCTATGAAGGAGGGACAGGTTCCATCCTCTGCCCAGCCTGGGGCAACTCCCGACCCTCATCAACTTCCCAAAAGTTCTCCAAAGCTCAGACATCTCTCAAGATGGTTCAGGCTTCCTTACAGGAGCCAGGGCTTGCCTTGGCCAGCAGAACTGGTCTGGCTTGCTCACTTTCCCACTGCAGGAGAAATTCAGAGTCAAAGTCAGCACTCACCTAGGACCCTTTGATCCTCTGTGCAGCAGGTCTTATGTACCAGCATGCCCGCCAGGTCCATTTCCCAGGGAGATGGGACATGAGGTGGGTGTCCTGGTGCCAGGCTCACGTGGTATCCAGTAGCAGAGGGCCTGTCCACTGCAGCTTACCCAAGCAGGCTGGTGGGGACCTCCCTGCCATCTTCAACATCAAATAGGACAGGCCTGACCAAGGCGTCCTGTGGACACCCTCCCCAAGAGACAGCAACCAGCCCTCAGGGAGGTGTGTGAGGGAGGACCTTTGGCTTAGGCCTGTGAGCAGCAGTCCAAGTCTCCCCTTCCCCGTGCTGTGGTGGCTGCAGGTCGAGTCACTACAGATACCAGTAACCCACAGGAGAAACTTTGGTATGGAGCTTCTCTCTGTCATCGCCCCATGCCTCGCCAGGTGTCGCCAATATATGAGCTCCCGGGCCAGCCTGTGACCACCACTTCCTCTCCCATCTGGACTTACAGTTGTCTGGGTCCCGAACTGCCCCGGGCAAGTTGCCCTCCCAGGTAGATCAGCCTGTGAACCGATCTGCTCCCTCTATCCAGCGTGGCCTGCAGCCCGGGCTGCTCGTCACAGTCAGGCCCAGTCTGGTCCTCGCTGTGGGGAAAGGAACATGTCCATGAAGGCCGGCAGCTCGAGCCTCAACAGGGTGGATGGGTCTCTGCGGATCTGAAGGGCAGTTAGGAGCTTAGAGGACTGGTGGGTGGGCTCAGACTGCCCCCAGCACAGTGCGCAGAACCAGCTTGTCCCATCTTCAAAATCCACTGAATCCACAGATCAGGGTGTAAGCAGCCAGAACACAGAGGAGCCAAGCTCAGCTGAGGAGGCCCACAAGGAAGAGGAGGGGAGGTAGGGAGGGATAAGTCCTCCTGATTAGCCCTGGAGGCAGGTATTGCTGACCCCACGTCAGAGATCATGAGATAGGCTCAGCGAGCCTGACCCCTGAGTGCAAGCTGAGCATCGGTGCAGCAGGGAGTGAGGGGGCCAGCCTGAGGTCTCCACTTCTAGGACAGCTTGACTCCCAGGAGCCCCCTCTTGGGGCCCTAGGTAGCCTCCGACACTGATCCTAGGGCTCCGGAGTGACCACGAGGACCTGAGGGTGTCTGGGACCCAAGCCCAGCTCTGGAGACTGGGGCACTGGGCAAGCGGGGGAGGAGGGGACATCCTGAGCAACCAGGAAGCCAACGCCAGGACTCATAATGGGGAGAAACCCAGGAGTGACTATTACTTTAAAAAAGAAACTGAAAGGGCAATCCAGCGTGTGGGATCGAGTGGCTACAGCTCATGTGGCTTTGAGGGACCTGTCACCCCCATCAGAGACGCCCATGGTGGACTCTGCTTGGTAAAGATGGAGAACGGGGTGTGGGGCGTTCCTCGCCAGGAGGCTGAGCCTGGGCCGGGCCACCCACACTGTCCTGCCCCACCGAGGGCGGACAGACAAGACAAAGGGCCCACAGGTGCAGACTGGGTGCCCCCCGAGGACTGTAAAGCTCTCTGGGAAGTTCCCAGCCTCTGGAGTTTCGCCCCCACTCCCCTCTTTCACGGGGAAAGTGCAGATCAGACTAATTAATGTGTTGTTGTTTGTTTATCCTCCTTTCATTTCACTGAGACAAAATAATTAACCACAGAGCTTTAGAAACTGGCTCCATTGGTAGCAATCCCCTCTGTGTCAAGTGCGTCAGCAGCCTCGTGCACAGATGCAGGGACCGCGCGGGAGCGGGCGGGCGGGCGGGCAGCAGCTGGGGGGCCTTCTGCCCAGGGCCCTGGGGATGGCGGGCGGGTGCGGCGTGGGCACGAGGGCCCGGCAGCCACGAAGAGCTGGGATGCTCAGCTCTGCTACACCCTGGAGGAGCGCTGTGGTGGCCCCGGGGCTGCCAGCCGCCTCGCACCCACCGAGGCCTGAATGGAGACCAAAACCATTCCTACGGCCAGCCCAGGAGAGGCAGAAAGGTCAGGCCGGGCCACTCACTGCCACTGCAGGCGGGGCTGGGAGGGAGCTTGCCCAGAAGGGTCTCTGGAGCCACCACAGAGGTGAGGTGGACACAGGGCAGCTGAAGAGGGATCCCCGCCCTGCCCGGCCAGTGTGAGGGATGAGCCACAGGGAGAACAGAAGGTTTGGGAATTTCTCTCAGGGGCCCTGTGATGAAGAGAGTTTGCATCCACCTCGAGGGTGAGAGGGACCCCTCGGGGGTGGGGTTGGGCAAAGAGTTGGGGTTGTCTTAGGGTTGTCTCCTCCTCCAAGATAATGGACCACCAAAGGGAAGGTGTAATCAGCTCTTCTGAGCACCAGGCACATTCTGGCCTGAGATGGAGGACTGGGGGACAGTGATGGGGTGGGATAGGCACTCAGGTGAAGATGGTGTTGGCCAGGCTGGGCCGGTGATCTTGGGCCACTGGGAGAGGAGGGAAGAGCTAAGAAGACCTAGGTGTGGGCCCCCTCCATGCACTTGGGGGTGGTGTCTGGAGGTCCCCAGAAGTCTGGCCTAGACCCCTACCCCCAGCACCTTGGTGCCAGCTGTAGTGGCTGCTGGAGCCTTGGGAGACACCATCCCAAGCCACTGTCCCCACCTGCAGGGCCAGGACCTGCCACTCCTTCCTCTAGTTCTGGTTGATGCAGGCAGCTCTGCGCCCTCTTCCATAGCTTTCACTCCAGCCAGTCTGAAGCTGGCCCTCCACACACTGCCATGAGCAGGCCCGCTGTGCCGAAGGTAGCCAAACCCACCGGCACGGATGGAACCAGTAGGCTGTTACCCCAACTTCAGGTTAAATTCAAATGAAATGGCTGGGATTTTAAAGAAAGAATAAGTAAGTCTGTCAAATGGCAGGCATGGGAGGACTCTGGACAGCCACTAGTCCCTCTAAGTACTTAGCCATGAGCTCTGGGCCACAGTGGTGACACAGCTCTGCTGGGGGGGTAAAAATCATGTGCACAGAGGGTCAGCAAGCCTGCAACAAACCCTCCAATTTCAGCCACTGTCATTATAAAATTGGTCTCAGGGCCCCAGACCCAGAGCCTTGCCTAAGTTCACAGACCTCTGAATCAGCAGACCCCAAAGTCAAGGCCATTGAGGTTAGGACAGCCCTCACACAGAGCCTGGCCGTCAGAGAGAGACCAGGACTTGGGCTGGGTGTGGAGCAGGTGGTGAAGGTCACTGTCTGGTCTGGGACTCCAAGGCAGATGTCAGGGGTCTCCTCCCATCCTCTCTGAAACAGCTTCCTCAACCCCTGCCCCATGGGGAAGGGGAGAGGGACCCAGTGGCTGGCCCTCTGGCCTCACCAACGTCCTTGACAGTGAGCCTCATTGCCCACACCTGAGTGAGAGGCCTTTCTACTACAGCACCAGACAAAGCCACATGGTCCCTGTGCCCCAGGCAGATGGCATGGCATTTCCCAGATTAAGCCGAGGTGCAGTGCAAAGCTGTCTGCAAGGAACTGTTTCCCGTGGCTCCTGGCCATACAGCTGTGGTCTGAGTAGACACACCTGCTTCCCCAAACTGTAACCTTCTAGTGTTTTCTTCAAAGGGATTTCCCCCCGAAGAAAGAAAAATCCTTGTGAAATGTATCCTCCAGAACGAGACACCGACACCAGCTAAGGTTCATCTTAGACATTAAGCTCTGGTCTGGGACGAGCACCCCATCCCCACTAAATCAGCCCTGGAGACACAGCCATGGAGGTTCCCTTAGGTGACAGGTGCGCCTCAGGCCTGGAGACAGCGACCTCCATTCACCCACCCATTTCTTGAGCTCCGTTGCTGCAGCCCCAGGACCCACCAAGCTCTCAGTGCAACCCCTTCTTTTGGGAAGCTCCTGGTCTGCTGGGGAGGTGGCCGTGTTCCATGAGCATTTTTGACCTAGAGCTGCAGAGACCAGGCTGTGTACAATGGGGGCCAGGAGCCCCCAGTGGCTATACCTAAGCCACCCGGCAAAGAGGGGCCGGTGGGGGGGAAGGCCTCTCTGAGGAGGTGATTTGTGAGCTGAGTCTTAGAAGCGAAGGGATGAGCTAGGGCAGGGGCAGGGCACAGGCAGGAAGCCACATCTCCCCGAGTGGGAGAGGGCACATTTGGAGATGGGGCTGCAGACACGGCTGGCCTGGCTAGGAGACTAAACACCCCAGAAAGGGCCAAGAGAGGCTTTAGAGGGTTTGGGGTATCTGATGGACAGTCAGATTAGATAAAATCCCTCCAGCCCCTGTGTGGAAGATGGCCTGATGGAGAGAAAGCCGAGAAAGTGGGTGAAGCATGATGCAGTCATGGACCAGCACAGGGGCTGAACCCACGTGGCACCCGGGTTCCGGCTGGAGGGACCAGGGAGGCAGGAGGAAGACAGGCAGTGGGGCTAGGATGGCTGGAACATGAGCACAGACCCCCATGGCGCCAGGGCAGAAGCTGGACTGGGTCAGTGGGACAGTGAGCAGGAAATGAACCCCCCGCAGATCTGGTAACAAAGACTCTAGATTATGCTTATACTAGCTTCACTGCAGAATGATCACGACGGGTCTCTGGAGGTTGGGCAAACACTCCAGACTCTTGTTTTTATCAATTCTACATTCAGTGCTGTAACTGCAGCTGGGGGCCTCTGCTAGGCAGGGCCCTGGGGCCTGGAATGAGGCTCAGGCACCGGCTGGGACAGGAACCTGGGGTGGACTCAGTCCTCCAGCGATGGGCCTCAGCTGGGCACTGGGGCTGGATCTCAGGCTTAGGGGAGAAGCTTGGGCCAGATCCTCACAGCCCCAGGACGCTTCTCCAAAAGTCACAGGGACCATCATTCCAGAAAGTTGGTAAGGCCCCCGCAGTACCTAGATCCTCGTTGGTCGGGGATTTCTGGGGGGGACAGCAGGAGTGGGAGTGTAAGAGTAGTCTCATGATGGAGGATGGGGTGCAGTGAGAGCTGGTTGTGGCTAAAGCCCCTCTCTCCGGGGTCTTGCCAGCTGTATTGCCCCCCCAACCCTGGGACTCTCTGGCCCCTTTTCTCACCATTTGCTCCCTCTGTCCTGACCTGAAGGATACTCAGTGACAAGTGGCTCTGTTTGTGGCTCTTCTGAACCAGGGTCACCCCTTACCTGTTCCAAAAACACTTCTGGCTGCTTCAGGCCAGTGTTAGGCCTGGGCATCCTCCAGGATCCCCCAGGCTGCCTCCCAAATGCCCACAAAGCTAGGCTGCTCCCAAAATCCAGGGTCTGTTTTTAAGCAATTAGGTCACAAGATCAAGATGGACAGCTAGAGAGGGTCACGTCACCAAGTTGGTTACTGCAAGAAAACCAAACACACAGGGCACCTGGGTGGCTCAGTGGTTGAGCATTTGCCTTTGGCTCAGGTCATGATCCCTGGGGTCCTGGGATGGAGTTCTATTCAGGTTCCCTGCAGGGAGCCTGCTTCTCCCTCTGCCTGTGTCTCTGCCTCTCTCTGTGTATACCTCATGAATAAATAAATAAATCCTTTAAAATAAAATAAAATAGAAAAAAAAAAAAAGAAAAGAAAAGCAAATACACACAGGCAAACAGAATACTCCTAATTCTGATGGGGGAGACAGGAACAGGGTGAAGGGAGGGAGTGGCCCCAGCATCCCACCTGCTCCATTAAGGATGAGTCAAGCCACTTACTTTCTATCTTCCAGGTTCCCCTGCAGGCCCAGTATGGCCCACTGAGGTGAACCATGACTGGCTGGCCAACACTCACCACTGACCACCCAGAGACGCATCTCACCAGGAGGTGACCCCTCCTGCACCTGCTCCCCCACTCGCCCACCCCTCACAGGAAAGTGCCCGCGCTGCCACGGACACCATGTAGTAGGGCCGGCTGCGGCGCCCAGTGAGCTGCGATGGTTTTGTACACGGCTCCCTTTCCCAATAGCTGTCTGTCCGCCCTGCACGCCGTGTCCTGGGCTCTCCTCTTCCCATGCTACTGGCTGGCGGACCGGCTCGTGGCCTCCTTCATACCCACCACCTATGAGAAGCGCCAGCGGGCGGACGACCCGTGCTACCTCCAGCTGCTCTGCACCGTGCTCTTCACGCCCATCTACCTGGCCCTTCTGGTTGCCTCGCTGCCCTTCGCCTTTGTTGGGTTCCTCCTCTGGTCCCCACTGCAGTCTGCCCGCCGACCCTACATCTACTCCCGGCTGGAGGACCAGGGCTCGGCTAGTGGGGCGGCGCTGCTCAGTGAATGGAAGGGTACAGGCCCTGGCAAAAGCTTCTGCTTCGCCACTGCCAACCTCTGCCTCCTCCCTGACTCGCTGGCCAGGCTCAACAACGTTTTTAACACCCAAGCGCGGGCCAGAGAGATCGGACAGAGAATCCGAAACGGGGCCAGTCGGCCCCAGATAAAAATCTACATCGACTCGCCCACCAACACCTCCATCAGCGCGGCCAGCTTCAGCAGCCTGGTGTCACCGCAGGGCAGTGATGGCGTGGCCCGGGCCGTCCCTGGGAGCATTAAGAGGACGGCCTCTGTGGAATACAAGGGGGACGGCGGGCGTCACCCCAGTGAAGAGGCTGCCAACGGCCCGGCCTCCGGGGACCCGGCCGAGGGGATTGGCCTTGAGGACGCCTGCATTGTGCGCATCGGAGGTGAAGAGGGGGGCCGGCCCCCCGAAGCTGATGACCCTGCCGCCGGGGGCCAGACCAGGAACGGGGCTGGCGGGAGCCCACAGGGCCAGACGCCCAACCACAGCCAGCGGGACGGGGACTCGGGGAGCCTGGGCAGCCCCTCGGCCTCCAGGGAGTCCCTGGTGAAGACGCGGGCCGCGGCGGACGGCGGTGGCAGCGGGGAGCCTGGCGCCACCAACAGCAAGTTCCCCTACAAGGCCTCCGGGGTGAAGAAGGCGGCCGCGCGCAGGAGGCGGCACCCGGACGAGGCCTTTGACCACGAGGTCTCCGCTTTCTTCCCCGCCAACCTGGACTTCCTGTGCCTGCAGGAGGTGTTTGACAAGCGGGCAGCCGCCAAGTTGAAAGACCAGCTGCACGGCTACTTCGAGTACATTCTGTATGACGTCGGGGTGTACGGCTGCCAAGGCTGCTGCAGCTTCAAGTTTCTCAACAGTGGCCTCTTCTTCGCCAGCCGCTACCCAATCATGGACGTGGCCTATCACTGTTACCCCAACGGGCGGCGCTCCGACGGCCTGGCCTCCAAAGGAGCGCTGTTTCTCAAGGTAGGAGGCCGTGGCCCTGACCTTGGGGCGCACATCAGCCTGTCGTAGAGGCACCAGGGGATGAGGGTGGCAGCCAGGGGTCCTTAGGCTCTTGGAGTGCTGGGGGGCAGGCAAGGCCTTTCGTGGAGCTGAACGGGTGGGCGCCCAGCTCAGAGACAAGGGTGGAGGGTCCAGGCTCAGACCAACCTGGCCAGGTGCTCTTAAGGGGGCAAGTTCCTCAGATCTCTGAGCCTTTATCTCCTCATTTGGAAGTGGGGGCAACATGGTGCACACCCTCATGGGGTAGGGAGCGAGCTTGAGGCCGGAGGGTTCTTGTGGTGCCTGGCCGGTGGTGAAGGTGGGCAGCAGTGGTGGCAGAGATAAAGGGAAGAGGAGGAGGCAGGGGCCCCCAGTCCGTTAAGGGGCAAACGCCGGCTCACAAAGGCCTGCAGCCTCTTTGGCCAGCTGCCCCCTCCCTGCTGGCTGTCACGCAGCTGCTGTGCCAGGCACTCTGCCCAACAGCCCAAGGCTTCACTTCCATAGTCACTAATTAAAGTGAATCATAATTATTTCTGCTAATTTGGATGCAATTGGAGGAGTTTTTAGACCATGGTAATTTGGTCATTACCCGTTATCTTCTACTGAGCCTGACACCCTCCGAGTGTTGGCTTTTTGTTCCCTAAGCAAAAGCCACTCTTAGTGTTTCCAGAGTTTCGGGAAGCAACGTTTGGCCCGTTGCTACAGGACCCAGACTCCACTTCCAAGTGCTCAGTGGTTCATGTGTGACTCTGCGGGCCCAGAGCTGGGGGTCCTTGACTCCCCATTCATAGCCTGAGAGGCTGAAATTGAATGAACTCCTCTTACCTCCTCATTTTGGCATATGGTTCATCAATGTTCTGTTCCGCGGATATATTTTTGTCTCAGCAGCTGGAGTGACTTTCTGGGGAAGGAGGGGATATGTTGTCAAGCTCAGGATGAGAACGTACCTTCTTCCTTCCACCCACTTTACCACAGATGGTTCGTGGCTGGGGACCCCCCTTTGCCCCCGCCCCCAGCCCACACCCTCATCTCCCTCCTGGGTCTGGCACCCTGACCACCATGCCCACCAGGATCACAATAGTCTCTTGGGAGGGTCCCTCTGCTGTGGACTTTCTTCTCACCTCTCTGGTCATTCCTTCCAGGGTCCTGGTCACCTACCCAGCCTTTAACTGCTGACGCTCCTTCAGCTCCTTAGCCTAAAACTGGTCTGCAGATTTGTTTAATTTGGTCCACATCAGTAAAACTTTTCCTGTGTTGGCCAACATTTAAAAAATCAAGATATTCCACATAAAACCCAGTTTGCAACTTCTCTCCCACCTCTTAGGTCTCGCAGCACGTGGCAGGCCTCCTGCCTTCTGCCCAGCTCTCAGCCCAAGCTAAGGGGTGGCAGCCCTGATAGCAGGACGACCTGACCCCACGTAGGTAGGCCTCTTCATTTCCAAGTGGTCACCACGGCCAGCCCCACACACCGCCCCAGGGAAGTCACTCCACAGATTCCATTTCCACACGTGCTGACGGTTCTCACGTTTGTCCCAGCCCGCATCTCTCTCCTGAGCCCCCAGCTCTGTGTCCCGCTGCCTCCTGGACACAGTCCTCGTTCACTTGTCTGCCCATCCCCATCAGCCAGGTTCCACCATCCCCACCTTGACTCCTGCCTGTGCCCTGAGCCCCTCCCCTCTATCCAGGCTCCTAATTTCACTTTTCTTTCTTTCTTTCTTTCTTTCTTCCTTTCTTTCTTCCTTCCTTCCTTCCTTCCTTCCTTCCTTCCTTCCTTCCTTCCTTTCTTTCTTTCTTTCTTTCTTTCTTTCTTTCTTTCTTTCTTCTTTTTCTTTTTAAAAAGATATAATTCATTTATTCATGAGAGACATAGAGAGAGACAGGCAGAGGGAGAAGCAGGCTCCATGCAGGGAGCCCAACGTGGGACTCGATCCCGGGTCTCCAGGATCACACCCCAGGCTGAAGGTGGCGCTAAACTGCTGAGCCACCCGGACTGCCCCTAATTTCACTTTTCAAATACGTCTGGGTCCACTCTACATCCCCAGCTGCATGATCATGGCCCAGGATGCCATTTCTCCCCATCTGCCTGTGTTTTGGGCTGTCTTTCCCCTTCCCACCCCATCTGCCTCAGGTCCCAGGTCTGACTCCTGCTGTCCATGTTGTGCTGCCCCACGGAGAGGCCCAGCCTTCCACTGGGCCACTCCACCTACCCTGGGCTCTGCTCCAGCATCCCACCCCCCAGGGGCATCCATGCCCCACTCCCCTTGTCCTGGTCCCACCCTGGTTTGGCCACACCACCCTTGTGGAGCTTTTAGAGCACAGCTGGCACAAGCCAGCTTTCCCTCCGTAGGTTCCTCAGCCCTTGTCCCCAGCATCTCGCTGCCTATCTCTCTGGTCAGACAGAAATTAAAATGGGCCATTTGGGCCCTATATACACAGCAGACCCAGCTCATCTGTTGGTGAAAGCGTGCCTGTTTCTCCTGCCTGGAGGAGTGAAATAAATGAGGTTTTGGGAGACAGGCCAGTCCCCAAGGGGCTGGGGGCCTGGAAGACAGCAGCCGTGGGTTGTGACTGCAGGTGGAGGCCCATGCTCCCTCCATCTACATTCCTCCTCCCCCCACCACTTACTCTGTGGCACATCTATGCCTGAGGAAAATGTGCCTTCCTGCTACTGTCGCATCCTGAGAAGGAAGGGACTGGAATTGCTGCTGCCTCACGTGTGGGAGAACCTGATTCTGGGTCTGGGCCCCTTCTCTGTTGACAGTCTTCGCCCACCAAGATGCAAAGGCCTCTCAGTGTGATTGTTTTTGCAAGAGAAACACAAATCTCTGGAGCTCCGAGGACTCAAGCCGGAGCAGAATCAATCCGTCTAAGCACGCAGTAGTGAAGTGGATCCTGGCAGCTGACTGGGCTCACGGAGAGCTGGGAAGTTGAGAGAGGGGCGGAGGTACTTGCTGCCAGGGCCTTGCTGCTGTGTCTTCCCTCCCTCTGGGCAGTTCCCCTGCGGAGCAGAGGGAGGGCCAAGCAGTACCTCCTCCGTGAGGGCAGGGACCCCAAGTGCTGAGTGAGTGAGGGGCTGACTGACACAGTAAGACCCTCAAATGGGTGAAAAGCCTGCCAAGTCACCAGGAGTTGAGGAAGCGGAGTAGGGTGAGGAGCTGGACTAGGGGCAGCAAATATCAGACATGAACCTGCCTCAGCCAACCAAGCCTCGTAACTCCAAGTCAATTCTGGTATAATCTTAGTATAGCCTTCCGTGAGACCTGTCCTAAGGCTCTAGCAAGGCGGTGTCCATGAAGCACCAAGCACTAGTGCTCAGTGTCTTATTATTGAGGGGGAACTGCATTGCCCCATGAATGCAGGGGGCAAGAGCGCCATCGTGTGGCCTTTGGGGGCATTGTTGGTTTTTAAAAGTGTGTTGTGTTTTTGCAACAGAGCACATCAATAGTATGTGACTTCCGAGACATTCCAGGGGCTGGCGGTACTGAAAGGCCGAGAGGCTGGGGTCTGGATTGTGGGCAAGGGGTGAATGGAAAACATGGGAGTTGATAAACAGCCCCAAATCCTGGCTGCCCTGCCCATTATCAAGTAACCAGATGTTCATTCCACCGGGGACTGGGAAAGGAGAGATGTGCATCCATCCAGGTCAGGAAAGGAGATGAAGAGCTATAGAAAGCTAAGAATACCTAATGATGTGGAAACCCGTATGGAGGAGAATAATGCCAACCTTACTTTGGCAGCACAAAGAAAGCTGGAAGCCTCCCAAAGATCCCAGAGTTGTGGGCCCATGATGTGGCAGTAGTGGCAAGTCCAGGCCACTCTTAGTTGGATGATGGGCAGGGTCATGTTCAGCAGATATACATCCGTCAGCCAAGAACTGGCTTCTACAGTTACCTTCCCTGGGGAGTTCCCAGGGTCCTGGATATCATCATTACAGAAAACCCATTCTGGAATGGATTAAAGAAGTTCGAGGAAGACTACTGAGAATCAGGTGGGAGGAAAGCCCAGAGAGAAAGAGAAGGAACCAACCAGAGACCTCTGAGGAAAGGCACCCACCGATGATCCAAGGGAGAATGCCTGGCAGGGAGAGGGGACTCTCCCACTGTGGCCTCTAGCAGCTGTGCCATGACCAGAGGGCCTGGGAGAGTGGCCAGCTGGGCAGCCCTCCCTTACTTCTATGACCATAGCCTTGACAAGGGCTCAGGCTGGCATCAGGGTCACCACTGGGTGCTGTTTCGAGTTGTCTGTGATGTCGTTACAGCAGCCTGTGGAGACAGCCCCCAGGATCATCTGCACTTGGGCAGGGAGTCTCAGGGGAGCCATCCCGCCCTACTCCACCCCTCCCCCAGAGTCTATCTCCAGTGATGAGCAGCAGGCAAAGACGGAGGTCGGGGCCAGTGCAGCATGAAGGCCTGCAGAGGCTGCTGCGGAGAAAGGAGAACTGGGCTCTGGGTAGAGGCCCATGACTTGGGTGCCGTAGAGACACAGGCCACAGCTATCATCCCAGATCGGGGAACCAACAGGAACCACACTGCCAAAAAAGCAGATGAAGGGGCTTCTCATGAAGCCACAGGGGCAGAGACTGGGGAAAGAACAGAGGGCAGGGTCCTCTCACAGTGTCAGGAAGGATGTCAAGGCTCTGCAGCGGGGCTGCTCCCAGAGGGGAACCTGACTTGGACTTTGGAGGGGTGGGATCAGGTCTAGGCTGTGACTGAGGGAAGGGGAAAAGAACTATCAGACAGGAGTGGACAAGGAACTAAGGAGCTGGCACGTGAGGGTCGTCCACACGGACACTCTGGTAACCAGGAGATGGCAGGGTTACAGGGAGGAAATCAGCAGTGACTTCATCTTTCCTCCCATAAAGCTTTGCATGAATTGCTAGTGGCACTTACCATACCATAGGCTGGTATTTCTTTATACATCTGCTTCCCACACTGCACCAGAAGGTCCTAGAAGCATGACATGTGCTGTTCCTTCCTGGGCCCAGGCTAGCCAGGAGCTGACAGAGATGAGCTTGTACTCAGAGCAATAATGATTTCATCATCAACACCTCCCCTCCCCCACAACAGGTGCAGGTGGGAAGCACACCTCAGGACCAAAGAATTGTCGGGTACATCTCCTGCACACACCTGCATGCCCTGCCAGGTAGGATCTGGTGGCCCGTGCTTTCCATGGGGAGGGCGATCTGCCTCCTGTGCGCTGGGACAGGTGCCGGGGTGGGTTCTGATGGCAGCTCCACCACCTGGTCTCTATGCTTCTGCCCCACAGAAGACAGTGCCATCCGGTGTGAGCAGCTGGACCTGCTTCAGGACTGGCTGGCTGATTTCCGAAAATCTACCTCCTCGTCCAGCACAGCCAACCCCGAGGAGCTGGTGGCGTTTGATGTCATCTGCGGAGATCTTAACTTTGACAACTGCTCCTCAGGTGAAGTGGTGGTCCTCCCCACTCGGGGCCTGGGCTCCAGTCACAACCGGAAAGGCTTGGGTTATGCAGCTGGAAGAGCTTCCTGCTCCTCGTGAGCATGTGGGTGAGATATTAGCAAGACTATGATTTCTCTGCCCCCCAGAAATCCTAAAATGAGAAAAGCCCACGCTCTGCCTAGAAAGCTCAGAGGCCTCCTGACTGGAGACAAAGAG
Organism: Canis lupus dingo; assembly: GCF_003254725.2. NCBI lineage: Eukaryota > Metazoa > Chordata > Mammalia > Carnivora > Canidae > Canis > Canis lupus. The sequence continues at coordinate 81,159,605 of NC_064247.1, forward strand.
ATGCCCTAAAAATGAACTTCTGACAGAGAAGGCTCGGGGCCTCTGCAACTCAGACAATGGGCGAGTCAGCTAGCTCTACCCACCAAGCCCTCCGTCATCTCTTGCTTTGCACCAGGCACGATTCTAAAGGCTGTTTGTGGGCCGGCTGTTTCATTTAAATCTCAGAACAACCCTGAGAGTGAGCAGGGTGTTGATCTACAGGGGTGGGAGAGGAAGCAGAGACCCAGACAGGCCTGTAATTAGGCCAAGGCCACACAGCCAGGAAGTGGTTGAACTGGGATTTGAACCCTGGCAATTATGCCTTTAACCATTAGTCTAAAAGACTAAAAATCCATCACAGGTCAACTTTAAAATAATTGACTTAAATAACTAATTTGATGATCATGCCGGTCCCAGGGACCTCCTGGGAGTTTGGGCAGCTCTGAGCTTCCCTTGGCCCAAGAAGCTAATGTGAGGAACCCCCACTTCCAGCCCCCCCACCCGTCCACTGGCTCCTGGGCTCCTTCCACACTAGTCCCAGCCCCAGGAGAAACCAAAGATGAGTGTGGGACATGGGGTCTATGAGCTAAGGCTTAGCCCTCAGTGAAGGCAGGAGACCCGAAGGGCCCACCTGGAGCACAGGGTGGTGCCCTCACCTGGTGGCAGCTGTTTCTCTGAGTTCACAACCAGGAAATCACCCTTTGACAATGATGGCAGCTCCAGGGGGGTGGGGAGAACAGTGCCTACCGTGGAACACACAGCCCCGACTGGAGCCCTGCAGTCCCCTCAGAGTCTATACCTGGTACCAGCTCCAAATGCTAGTGTTCTGGGGATCTGCTGAGTCAGGGTGGGGAGGCGGCACACCAAGGAGGAGGCTGCCAGAGGGTGTTCCACCCAGGCAGGCCCCACTTGATGCCTGTCCTTCCTCCTGGGGTGGGGGGGGGGGGGGCGGGTCTCTGGCTCCACGAGTTGGCAGGACGAACTGGAATCCAGGGCAAGTCACCCCTCACTGAACCTGGGCACCCAAGTCTGTGAAGGCAGGAGTGCCTGCCGGGGTAGCATCAGCCCACCGCCCTGCAGGGTTTGCTATCAGATCTGGGAAGGCTCAAGATCACTGCCCCCTGGAGCCCAAGAGGGACTGTGACCACTGTCCTCGGGAGGATAGCTCAACCCAGGGTTGTGGGGAGGCATTCTCAAGGACACAGAAAGCCAGTGACAAAAGAACCACAGGTTCCTCTGGGACCACAGAGCCCACCCAGAGGCAGGTCTCAGGGACTTGGTGGTACGTAGTGGGAGTAACTGACTGGAACCAGAGGCAGGCAGCCCTCCACCGCAGACGCTCTGAGTCCCACAGCATTCCCACTCTCCTTCCGTGCACAGACGACAAGCTGGAGCAGCAGCACTCCCTGTTTACACATTACAAGGACCCCTGCCGCCTGGGGCCCGGAGAGGAGAAGTCTTGGGCCATCGGTGAGCTGGGGCTGGGGGCATGGTTGATGGGGCTGGGGGTGGGGGGCACTACTGTGGCCTGAGCCCAGCACGCTGAGACCCAACACTATCCCAGAGAGATTTGAGGACCTGGCCCCAAGGTCCCATGGCAAAGGGCAGGGGCCGGAAGCCCTCACTCGTGCCTCCTGCCCTTGGGGGGTGGGCTCCTGGAGGCTGGCTGGGCCCTGCCCACAGAGACCACTCTCACCTCCCTGTTCCCAGGTACCCTGCTGGACACAGACAACCTCTACGACGAGGAAGTGTGCACCCCTGACAATCTGCAGAAGTAAGCAGCCAGCATCCATGCTCCCACTGTGGTGCAGGGGAGGGTGGTTCTTGGGGCTGCGATGAGCACTGAGCCCTGTGGAGAGCTGGGCTGTGCTGGGCAGACAAAGGAACACAAGGGACTGAAGCTGGGGTGGCTGGAGACAAGACCACCCTTCTGCCCCAGGGGCTGGTCTGACCAAGGAGAAGCCTCCAACCAGGACAAGGGGCCTGAGTGGCATTTCCTACTTCGGCACCAGAGTCCAGGCTCACTTTAGAAGAGTCTGGCCTGCCCTGAGCCCCATCCTGTGGAGATCCTTCTGGGAACAGGAAAGGGACCAGCAGCTCCCAGGGTGAGGCCGAGGGCTGTCAGGATCCCTGTGGAAGAGCTGTGGGTATGGCATCTGCCTGGCAGCTGGTAGCTACCAATTAGGCAAATTAAAATATAAGCAGAGCTAACACAAACTAGTTGTTTTCAAAGTAGAGACAGTTCCATCCCAGCCAAACTTCATACTTGAACCTGATGAGACTTCCATAAAGGGCACATTTGAGAGGCCAGCAGCAGAACCAATTTATAACTCACAGCCTGAGACTGCACAGAGTCATGGCAGTGGCTCCTCACAGCTAATTTGAGCCAATTAATTAGATTATAGACTAAATTTGAAACATCATCCTATGCCGAGAAAATTATCTTTTTATGAGATGATGATTTAAAAATGACTATCAGTAACTCTTAGATCATTGATGCTGGAATTAATTATCAAAGGCAAAGGACAGTAATGGATTATATTTCTGAGATGTAATGATGTTCTGCATGTCATTAGTGTATTTATTTCAGGGCTGATAAAGACCTTGTAGAAACCTATGTTTGCTGGCTGTGTGTGTCCAGGCGCCCCTTCCATTTGTCCAGGCATTAGCCGACCTGGCAGGCCTGCGCGGTGTCTATTGGCGACTGTGCCTGCCCTCTGCAAGCCTCCCATGAAGGCTCTCCACAATGGGTGCTCCAGCTCCAGAGGAAACCTGGCAGGAAGGGAACAGCAGACAGGAAGTCAAAAGACCTGAATTCAGGGTGTTAACGCCCCACTTGAGCGCCTTGCACACCCTGTAGAACCTTGACCCACATCACTTTCCTTCCCCCAAGAAATGGGATGGCAGTCATATCCCACATTGTTTTAAGTTTTATTTATTTTTTTTAAGACTTTGAGAGAGATGGCACATGTGCTCATGTGTACAAATGGGGGGAGGGGCAGAGGGAGAGGACGAAGCAGACTCCTCACTGAGCAGGGAGCCCAACGTGGGGCTCAATCCCAAGACCCTGAGATCATGACCTGAGCCAAAGGCACTTAACTGAGCCACCCAAGAACCCCAAGTTTTATTTATTTGAGTAATCTCTACACCCAATGTGGGACCCAAACTCACAACATCAAGATCAAGAGTCACATGCTCTTTCTACAGGTGCCCTCCATGTTCCTTTCTCAGGATGCCTGGTCTCCAAGTCCTGGGGCCCACAGCAATCATCCTTGTATCAGAGGCAAACCCAGGGGTCTGGTGGCATAGCTGCTCGGAAATAGACTGACCCAAGAGTCCAGTCCCGGTCTAGGGCCTGGGTGCTCTCCTGGCAACCCCAGCCCCCTGATGACCTGAAACAAGGCACAGGAGTGGGTCCCTGCAAAGACCCTTTCCCAAAACAGGCCCCTCCAATGGCTCCAAGTACAGCCCCGTTCAGCACCTCTGTCCCCAACTCGGCTCCAGGTTCTGGACAATTCTGTGTCCAAGTTTCAGCCACAGCCAAGCCCGAGGTGGACAGGGGATACTCCTGGACAGACTCTGGAGTCACACAGCTCAGCCTCCACCCCAGTCCCTTGCTGGGTCCACAGCGAATAGATCTTAAACACAAGGGTTTGGTCTGAACTGCCTGTCTCACTGAGGATGAGAACATAGCTCCATACTCAGGATCTGGGGACCGGGGAATGGGGCAAGGGGCTCACCTTGCTTCCTGTGCTTTCCTGTGTGTTGAGCAGGGTCTTGGAGAGCGAGGAAGGCCGCAGGGAGTACCTGGCCTTCCCCACCAGCAAGAGCCCTGGGGCAGGCCAGAAGGGACGCAAGGACCTGCTGAAAGGCAACGGCAGGCGCATCGACTACATACTGTACGCGGAGGAGGGGCTGTGGCCGGACTGGAAGGCCGTGAGTCTGGGGCGGGCTGGGGACCCAGGCCATGCCTGTAGATAGGGGACCCTTGCCCTGCACCCCTCAACAGCACTGAGCTCTCCTCTGAAAACGAGATCAGTCCATCCCGGAGAACCTGGGGGCCATGTAATGCCCCCGCCCCTGTCCAGGAAGATCCTGGCCAGCTCTGGCCCCCACCCCACAGCCCCACCCCTGACCTCCAGGCCCCCCCTTTGTAGGATATCCCCTGGACCTAATCGGGATGCTTCTCCCCTACAGGAGGTGGAAGAGTTCAGTTTTATCACCCAGCTGTCTGGCCTGACCGACCACCTTCCAGTGGCCATGCGGCTGATGGTGTCTGCAGGGGAGGAGGAGGCATAGACCAGCCACGTCATTCCAAGCAGGGGGCCCTCTGCCAGCCCTCTGAGCCGCAGCACCTCTCTGGCCATGTCCCCTCCAGTGAGCACCCCTGGTGCCCGGGGAGGAGGGCAGGGACCCGGGGGGGAGCCTCGGTCAGTCCCAGGTGAGCTGGAACCAGCGCTGCCCTGCACCTCTGGGCACTCACCGTGGACAGAGGAGTCAGGACGGCCTTGGGAGCCGCAGCTGCCCAACAGTGCCATTCTTTCAAAACGTGATTTTCTACAAATCTACAGCACAACCTAGTTTGTAACCCGGGGGTTAGTATGAGAACCGGGTTTCTGTACTCTTTGTATCTCTTCTCAAGCTTCGTCCAGGGTTCATTATTTTTGTCTGCTGCCATGTTGTCTCGCATGCCTGCACCCTCGCATGCACGCTGCCCGCATGTCACGTGCCACACCGTAGCCACACAGACCCCTCACTTGGGCCTCACCCAAGGCCAAACTCCAAACACAATCAGAACCAGCCAAAGAAGCATTCCTGGGCACAGAGCCGCGCGTTCCCGCCTCCAGCCCCGACGGCCAGCGAGCAGGGACCGTGAGGGCTGTGTCCAGTTACCAGCAAGCCCGGGCTCTTCCCAGGGTCTTGCATTCAAGGGCGATCACATTTTAAAAAGAAAAACAGAAAAAGTTACCACCCTTCGTTTAGAGGGTCCGCCAACCATGAGGGAGAACGCTGTTCGGGCTCCCCTCTCCCAGCGAACCAGGGCCCCAGAGATTCCCCCAAGAGACTTCAAAGTGGGCAAAGGGAATCTGAGGAGAGAGCATCACTTTTTCACAGGAAGAAGGGGAACTCATGGCATAAAGGGGCGGGGGGGGCTTCAGGTTTTCCAAATGATTTATAGCTTCTCTTCTGTCAAAACCAACGCATCCTCTTCCACCTGATTCCATTTCGCTTCTGGACACCTCTCTGGTTTGGGACCAAGCTTTCCCTGGCTGAGCTCAGGAACTGTCTGCCTGCCTCTGGGTGAGGCTATAGCTCGGTCCTCCCCCGCCCATCCTGAAATGCAGCCCAGGGGCCCTGGATGAAGGGGCAGGAAGCCAAGGTGCAGATCGGCCTGTCCCCTCGCCCTCACCAGTGTGGAGGACGGGGGTGAAGGCCAGGGGCCACTGCTTGCCTGGGGCAGCCAGTGGTACTGGCTGGCAGCCAGGCCCATAGATGCCCACTCTGCCACCATGTGACCAGGGCCAGCACTAGCTACCTGGGCAGTACACAACGGAGCCTACAGGTGAGGTCCACAGCTCCCCACTCCACGGCAGCACTGCTCTGTCCACCTTTTTAAACACATCCGGGGATGCTCCCCCTCACTAGTCACGCAACGGAGGGTTTTGTTTCCCAGTGCAAGGACCCTCCAACTTGGAAGACTGTCCTTGACAACCCCCACTGGTCTCCCCTCCTTGTGGCACCCTGACCTTGTGCCCACCTGGTTCAGGCCAGCTCAGCTGGGCAGTGTACCAGGACCCTTCTGCCAGAGGCCTCCTGGTGCCGGTTCGCTGACACTGTGCCTTGTCACTCACTTGAGCTGCAAGAAGGGGCCCAGCAGCCAGCCAGAGGCAGGCCCAGTGCTGGGGGAGGACACTCCTGAGAACCAGACACACGGGAGCCTTGGTTTGTCCGGGGCAGTGTCTGGGTTGAGGGCTTCACTGACCAAGCCCCCAGCCCCACCCTGCATCCAGAGCCAGGACGAGCTGCTTACCACTGAGCACACAATCCCACTTGGGCTCTCTGCTGTGCCTCTCCACCAAGGGCCTGGCCTTCAGGGCTTTGGCTAGGCTTTGTGGGGTCAGAGGAGCAGCCAGGAATCTGCTCACACAGGCAGGGCCCAACTGAACACACTCGACGCCTGGAGGACTGGGACTGAGCCAAGGCCCCAGGCTTCAAGTAGGCTATGTCCAGGAGAACAGCGGAGACAGAGGCCAGGGTTCCTGAAGCAGAGCAACTCCAGCACAGCCTGCAACCCACCAAGGAGCCACCTCCCTCCCAGGGCAGCGCTATGGGAGCCACGGCACAGGGGGCGCATGCTTCTCTCCCTACTCACAGGGTGGCCTTAGGCAAGTCATACCTCCCTGTGCCTCGGTCATTTCCTGTCCTAACAAGGTCGCCTCTGCCCAGCCTGGCTCTGGCAACTGAGCCAGGCCAGCTTGCATCCCACCTCCCCTAGCACTTCCCTCTGGCGCAGCCTCAGCACTGAGGCCATCACTGCCCAACCATACGTTTCATCAAGGCTGTGGACTCCTAGGACCATGCACAAGCCAGACTTTTACATTTTGATTTTTAAAAAAGAAAGAAAACACTACCAGGATCTCAGATTCTATGGCATCTAGGCCTAGGAGGGGTGGACACAGGGGTCATCCAAATCCCCACCTGAGGCCCCACGCCTGCCCCAGGCCCAGCTTCCTCCAGAGGAGCCAGGAGGCAGGGGTCAGCTTCGGAAGGAAACGGTCATTTCCATTTGTCCAAACCACCTTGAGTTTTAAGTATGGATATTAACCTTGATGCTTTTTAACTATTGTATTAACTTGCTGAGATTTAGAAATACTGTTTTAAAAAAGAAAAAAAAAAACAATTTTTTAATTTCTGTATTTTTTTCTGTATTGTATCCTCATGGGACATTAGGGGTTTTATATGGTTAAGCACACCTAAGGTTTTGGTAAAAATATTATCAAATGTATATCCAGACGATTCTTCCCTAGAAGAAAAACAATCTTTACACCTGATAAAATATTTTGAAAAGAGAGGTGTTTTTTCCCTTTATTGGTGCTGAACAGAAGGATGGATAACAAGAAAATAAAACTGTGAGGCTCAAGGCTGGTGTTCTCTTATTTGAGTGGCAAGCTGGGGCTAGGCTGCGGGGGGGGGGCCCCGTATTTCCCGCCTCGCCCCCCATCCACATGAGAACAGGCCAAGTCTGCCCCAAACCACCAGAAAACCAGGCCACCTGGGATCCTACTACCTCCTTGTTCTCTGGGGAAGCAGAAATAAAGAGCAAAGGGCATCTTCAGTGGGAGAAGGCTGGGCCTCCTCAGGACTCTAGCCTTCCCCCTGGCACAAGCAAGGCTAGGGTGGGGTGGCTACACCGACCGCACCCATCTGCCTCACACTTCAAGGTGGCAGAAGGTCCCTCTGCTAGAATGGGGGCACACTGGAAAAGGCTTTACCTCCTGGCTCCTCCTCCTGGTGGCTGGTTTCCTGGGTCTGCATCTCAGGAAATGCTCTGAGACAACCTCTTCCCTATCCCCTGAGCAGCAGCCTGATGTGCAGGTGTCAAGTCTTGGTCATCTGCTGAGGCTGCACACCGAAGCCAGATGCTTATGGATGTGCCTTGACAATGTTACCCGCTATAGAGAAAGACAGTCCTGCTAGGGTCTTTCAAGCCCAGGGCCTAGCCACAATCTGCATCTCTGCCTCTAGCTGGAGCCAAGCAGGAAGGATCCAGAGGTTCCTTAGGATAGGCGGGGCTGGCTCCAACAGGGGAAGCACACCCACCACAGCACTGAGAGGCTGAGAGCAGCACACAACCTGCCCAGCCCAGCCAACTCCAGGACAGCAGAGGGACGCTGACACATTAAGTTTTCTGATCACTTCAGAAACATGGCAGGGTGGCTCCCTGGCCCCCGCTCAGCTCCCAATTCAGTCAGCAGCTCATGCTGCCCATCACACCCGAAGCAAGGAGCTGGTGGTGCAAAAATGCAAAAAGGGAAGCAGGTTCCTTAGAGCCCAGAGGTCAAACTGGGCCCTGAAAAGAGAGGTGCCTTCACTTTGCTTCCCAGAAAGCCACGCCATTCAGAGCCCAGAGCCCTAGGGCCACTTTATTTTTCAACAAGTGAGGGTCAGCACCCATCAGCCAGGGTGAAATCCATGGTGATGTCTCCGGTGTGGGGGTGGAACTCCACGGTGTAGCCGACAGTCCGGGAGCCACTCAGCGACGCTCTGCAGTCTGGTGTGGTGAAGAAGTACACAGCCTGCTTGCAGTGGGGGTTCCAGCAACAGTAATCCCCCTGTAAAAGGAACAAGAAGGCAGTGAGGGCTCCTGGCACCCAAGCCCCCTCCTGCTCAGCCTCTAGCCTGGGAAACTCGCAGTGAGAAGCTGCTGCTCACGGCCAGGTGAGCCGAGGCCATGGAGGAGCTGCGACCTAGCTGCACAGGCCAGGAATACCTGCTCTGGGACTCACGTACGCAGCACTACCTTGTCCTCGGCAGGCTTCAGGAGGCCGGTGCTGACAGTGCTGTCCGGAGTCAGGTGGTATTCCATCCACAGGACGGCCCCATGGCTCCTCCCAGGCCTGGGGGTGGGGGACGTTGGGCCAAATAGAAACAGCCACACAAGAGATGGGCAGGCATAGCCACAGCTTCCCTCTGCTTGCCAGAAACCTCCCATCTTTCCTTCCTGCCCAGTCAGAAGGCTGCTAATATCACCTGACTATAGGCCACTTAGCAAAATGCTGAGCAAAAGAACCACAACCCAAAGGCCCACTTGTTCCCTGCAGCCTGGCCAAGCACTCAGAAGAGCCAGGGGACAGAGGTGTTTCCTCAGGAAAGCAGCAGCTCCTCCCTGTGAAGTATGCTGGAGCTGGATGGACCAACTGTGCCTCAAAACGAGCAGCCCTCACCAATTCCCAACCTGCTTTAATTCCCAGCAGAGTTCAGGGAAAATGGCCTAATGGTAACCATAGCAACCAAAAAATCAGGTTTCTCTACAGCTATGATCCTCATGATGCTTAGCTCCAAGGGAGCTGCAGATATGGGTAGATACGCCAAGCCCACTCTGGCTCACTCTCTCCACCTGCACATACCCAGGGCTGTGGGGACCTGCTACAGACTCAGGGCCACTTTGGACCACGATGAGCAAGGCCCAGACAGGGAGGCCATCCCATCCACGTGTAAGAAGCTGAAGTAAGTGCTTAGCCACTGGGGCGGTAACTAGACAGAAAGCAGGCCCCACCCACCCTTCCCCCGCCTGCTGCACCCCAGAACCTGTTCTCACCTCCTCAGGTTGATGGAGCCCTCAGCACGGAGCGGGTGCGGGGGGACCAGTTGCCGGAAATCGAAGGTCAGGATGTGTTGAGGCTCAGACAAGCTGCGGCAGGGGTACTCCCACAGCGGGTGGGGCTCGGCCTCCTTGCTCTCCCTGAAGTCCAGGGCACGCTGAGAAGGTTAAAGGGAGGTGGGGGTGGGCAGAAACAGAGACAGAGCCGATGGCTTAGGGGATAAGGGGCTCATGTCCAGTCTCCAAGGTCCAGGCCAATGGTCCTTCACCTACTTGGCTCTGGTCCCTCAGAGTAACTGCCATAGTTACATGGGGTAGTGGGTCCTCACAGAAAAACCACAGGCACCTGGATCAGACCAGCTGCTTTCTCCACTCCCTGCAGCCATGCACAATCTCCTCAGAGAATCACTATACCTAAGCCTCATCTTCTCCCTTTTAAAATGGGATGACACTGCCTGTCTCATGAGCTATTCAGAGGACCAAATGTCTACACTGGTTAAAAAACAAAACATCTGGGACACTGGGTGGCTCAGCGGTTGAGCACCTGCCTTCGGCCCAGAGCATGATCCTGGAGTCCTGGGATCGAGTCCCACATCGGGCTCCCTGCATGGAGCCTGCTTCTCCCTCTGCTTGTGTCTCTGCCTCTCTGTGTCTCTCTCATGAATAAATACATAAAATCTTAAAAAAAAAATCTTGACACTTGGACACTCAGCCATTCAGTGACTTCTACTGAGCACTATAGCAGCCAGATTACCCCTACACGACGCTCCCAGTCTAGAGGGAGACAAGGAATCTCAGTGCCTGGGGACACTAGTCTTTAGCTGAGAAGGGGGCTGGGCAGGAAGGCTGCCCCACAGGTGATCTCTGGACCGCTGACTGAAGGTGACACAAGGGGGGCCGGAAAGCGTATAAAGCCAAGCAATGAGAGGGTGCAGGGTATGGCCCACATGGCAGAAGTGATGGGTGGGATAAGAAACAGGGCCAGACTCAGAATCTACATGTTCATCTACTGTGAAAAGGCCAAGTAGAAGGACCATGGAATGAGTGGGTGGGACACTGCAGGTAGGAACTATGACCCCACCTACCTTAATCATGTCATCCATGATGTGCACATCAAAGCCTTCGCAGTCACCACAGGGACTCCGGATCCGCCACAGGTCCTGTGAGGAAGGCACAGCCCTTGTCGACACCCAGCTGGGGATGGACATCACAGGTTCTGTAGGACAGCACACAGACATCCACACCCACCCAGAGACATGGAAGTGTGGTGACAAGAGCAAGAAGGGCTACTGAAGTCGGGCTGGGAGTACCCCAGTCCCAAATCTGAGGCACACGTTGCTTTTCCTGCACACCTGGAAGAGATCCTAAGGTGCTCAGAAGTATCAAGGATCCGGGATGGTCACTCAAATCTGCAAAGTCTCACATGACCCCAAGTCCTCTCCCACAGGGGACAATTGACCAGAGCCACTGGGATGGGGTTTCTTTGGGAAATCTGTAAACCAGTTCCTGAGGCTCTGCACCCATGAACAGAGCATGAGGGCAATGGGAGGAAGAGGACCAGAAGAGCATTCTGGTCAGCCAATTTTATGTCCTGTTTCCAGGATATATGCCTGGGAATGAGCTTCATTCCCACATTCCCTCCTGGGCCACGAAAGCCAGAAGTCCTGTGGAAATCTCATTAAGTAAATAAACAATACAGAAGAAATGCCCAGAAAATAAGCTATGGAGCCACTGAGCTACCATGGATAAAGTAGCTCTTATCAAAGAAATATCAAAGGAGGTTCACTCTACTTCTCAGGCTGAAAGCACTTCAAAATCCTTTTAAGAAGAAATGCCTTCCCAAAACGACTTTGTGACTCGTTCTGCTTTGATGAGAAAATTAAAATGAAGCTTTTCAATTTTTTCTTACAAAAGAAGCTGACTCTCCATCTCAAAATGCTTTTAACAACTAGAGCGCCAGTTCTTAGTAAGAGCAGAGTGAGCTGCGCAGCATGTCTTCTGAAACTCATTTATGTTTTTTAATTATTCTGATAAGGGATAATTGTAAAATGACAACACACAGCCATTTCCATTTCGTATGCCGAATTATTGCATTTGTACAAAGGCAAGCCTCTTCCATTCAACCCTGCAGTGAGCTGATACAGAAAAGCAGAGGCTCATATCATTAAGACTCACATTGCTCTATCTGCACTCGAGGTCTCTGCAAGAAAACAAGGACCTCCGCCTCCCACCCCTTCTACAACTTCTGGGTGGCCTACCCTGAACTCCACAACCACAGCATACAGCGAGGCAGCCTGGGGCATCACCACTGCACCAGGTCCCAGATGCTGGTCCACAGCAGTCCGCACATACCAGAAGTACAGGTTGTGCCATGGCAGCAGGCTAGTGGTGAAGAACGGCTCGCCCAGGAGAAGAGATACCTGGCAATCAGAACAAGAAGCAGGACCAAGGTATCAGAATGATTCAGCTAAAGAGTGAAGGACAAGTTACAAGTTTCATGGGAAGGGGCGTCTGGGTGGCTCAGTCAGTGAAGTGTTGTCTTCAGCTCAGGTCATGATCCCAGGGTCCTGGGATTGAGCCCCTCTGTCGGGCTCCCTGCTCAGAGGGCAGTCTGCTTCTCCCTCTGCCCCTCCCCATGCTCATGCTCTCAAGTGCTCTTTCAAATAAATAAATAAAATCTAAAAAAAAAAAGTTTCATGGGAAACATGGAAATAAAAAGGCATTCATTCACTCACTCAGTCAACCAACGGGTATGCCAGGTCTACACCTGCCCTAAAGGACACAAAGATGAGAAGCAGACACAAGCCATGCCCACAGGAGCGCAGAGTGGAAGAGGGAACAGAAAAGGTTGGCAGCGCAGTAAGCTCTGCAGACAGAGGTGAGGAAGGGACATGTGGAAGGACCCTAGAGGGAAGAGCTTCCTGAATGGCATCCTGTAGGTAGATCCCCACTCAAAGCTTTATCATGACAAACTGTCATCAGTACTCCTCTAGCAGTCTTCCTCACTAGGTTCTGCGTACCACAAAAGTGGGGACATTGGCAGCACAGTATCCCCAGCACCCTGCCAAGTGCTTGGCCTCGAGCAGATGCTCAGCAAATGTCTGCTGAGTAAATTAACTAATGCATGAATAGGAGTCAGAAAAGCAAAGGACCAGGAATTGAGCAGAGGGATGCAGGGACAAAAGTAAAGATGTGAGAGCAAGGCCCTTCGGGAGCTTATTACATGAGCAAATGGGTCAGGGTCGGTAAAGAGTAAGGCCAGAAAAGTAGAGAGAAGCCAGGTCACCCAAAGGCAGCTGATGACAGGCCACAGGGACTGGACTCTTTCCTGGAGGTAAGATGGGATCTCTAAATGCCTTAATCAGGGGCTCAAAATGAGGAGTGTGTTTTAGAAAGGGCCCTCTGAAACCATGAAGCATGTGGAGACACCATCTGCAAGGAGCGTGGGCATAGGAGAGGACTTAGGACTTGGGTGAGTACAGCAATGGTCCAAGCAAGGAGTAGAGAGTGTACAGAAGGAAGAACTGGGAGATGCAGCAGAGGCTGAGGAGATAGGGGACCCAGGGCTAGGCCCAAGCAGATGGGCATCAAGGGAGGGGCCAGTCTCAAATGATACCTAGGTGTCTGGCTGAGGTAAGGAAGATGCAGAAGGAAACACTGAAGATAGAAAAGGTTGGCCCTGAGTACCCCCTACCCTGCAACATCAGAACAAGGCAAGAATGCCTGGTCTTACCCTTCTAGTCACCACTCTAGTGACCTGGAGTCTAGCTGGTACACCATTATCAATGGCTTATAAAACTAGAATATGTTTTTTCTTTTTTAAGATTTTATTTATTGGGGATCCCTGGGTGGCTCAGCAGTTTAGCGCCTGCCTTTGGCCCAGGGCGCAATCCTGGAGTCCCGGGATCGAGTGCTGTGTCGGGCTCCCAGCATGGAGCCTGCTTCTCCCTCCGCCTGTGTCTCTGCCTCTCTCTCTCTATGTCTATCATAAATAAATAAATCTTTAAAAAAAAAAGATTTTATTTATTTATTCATGAGAGATGCAGAGACACAGGCAGAGGGAGAAGCAGGCTACCTGTGGGGAACCTGATGTGTTACTCAATCCCAGGACCCCAGGATCATGACCTGAGCCAAAGGCAGACACTCAACCAGTGAGCCACCCAGGTGCCCCTAAAACTGGAGTATCTTTTTTTTTTTTTTTTTTTTTTTTTATTTATGATAGTCACAGAGAAAGAGAGAGAGAGGCAGAGACACAGGCAGAGGGAGAAGCAGGCTCCATGCACCGGAAGCCCGACGTGGGATTCGATCCCAGGTCTCCAGGATCGCGCCCTGGGCCAAAGGCAGGAGCCAAACCGCTGCGCCACCCAGGGATCCCTGGAGTATCTTTTTAATTCTCATCTGTGAGAAGGAAAAAAGAATTCAACTTGTACTGAGTATTTAGATAGCAGGCAGTCAAAACCAAAAAGTGGAAACAACCCAAGTGTCCAGCAACTGTTCAACAGATAAACAAAATGTGGTCTATCCATGCAATGGAATATTAAGTCGTAAGCAGAAATGTAGTACCAACTTACGCTACAACATGGATGAACCTTGAAAGAAGCCAGTCACAAACAGACCTCACACTTCATATGATTCCATTTATGTGAAATGTTCAGAATCAATAAATTGTACATCAACAAAAAGTACATCAGAGGTTGCCCAGAGGCTGGGAGGATTGGAGACAAATGGGAAGTGACTGCTAATGGGCACAGGCTTTCTTTTTGGACAATGAAAATGTTCTAAAACTGATTATAGGGGCAGCACCGGTGGCGCAGCGGTTTAGCACCGCCGGCAGCCCAGGGCGTGATCCTGGAGACCCAGGATCGAGTCCCGCATCGGGCTCCTTGCATGGAGCCTGCTTCTCCCTCTGCCTGTGTCTTTGCCTCTCTCTCTCTAGCTGTGTCTCTATGAATAAATAAATAAAATCTTTAAAAAATTTAAAAAAAATAAAATAAAATAGATTATAGTGATGACTGTATGGCCTTATGAAAGTACTAAATCACTAAATTCCACAAAGTAAATGGGTGAATTGTATGGCACGTGAATTACATCTCAAAAACGAATCAAAACTATGAGATATTATCACACACCTGCTAAAATGACTCTAATAAAAATGATAGACAATACCAAGTGTTGATAAAGATAAGAAAAACTGGAACTTTCATACATGTTACTGGTCAGAATGTAAATGGTATAGTTGCTTTGGACAACAGTTTACCAGTATCTTAAAAAGTTAAAAAACATCACACAACTAAGCAATCCCAAGTCTAAGCATCTAAGAAAATTAAAAACATATATCCTCACAAAGACTTATATATCCATGCTCAAAGCAGCAATGGCGGCACGCCTGGCTGGCTCAGTCAGAAGAGCATGGGACTCTTGATCTCGGGGCCGTAAGTTTGAGCCCCACATCAGACTCAAAGATTACTTAAATAAGTAAAGCTTTTAAATTAATCTAAACTTAAAAAATCTAACTGTATCAGTTCCCTTCTAAAACTAAAAAAAGAAAACGTTCACAGCAGCAGTATATAATAGCCAAAAATAGTTTTTGGAACAATCCAAATTCCATCAACAGGTGAATGGATAAACAAAATGTGGCACAGCATACCATTCAGCAATAAAAATGAACAAAATACCGGCACATTCTACAACATGGGTGAATCTCAAAGGTGTGACAAGTGAAAGAAGCCCAACACTAAAGACCACGTATTGTTTTATTTCACTTACATAAAATGCCCAAGAAAAACAAATTTACAGACAGAAACCAAATCAGTGCTTGCCTGGGGCTAGGGGTTAGGGATAGAAATGCTCTAAAGCTAAAAACGTAAAATAGTTGTACAACTCTATAAATTTACTAAAAATCAGGGGCACCTGGGAGGCTCAACTGCTGAGTCACCAGGCATCCCTGAATAAAATCTTAAAAAAAAAATTTACTAAAAATCATTGAGTTAGACACTTGACACGGGTTAACTTTATGGTATGTCAATTACATCTCAGTAAAACTGTTTAAAAAAAAAAAAAAAAGTTGGCAAAGAAAGATGATCAGTTCCAGCTTGAAGGGCTTGCAGGATATGCAAGGAAAGCTATCCAGTACTCGGACATAAGAGATTTGCAGACCCGGCTTTGGCAGCCAAAGATTCCCTTATAGGAAAGGATGTGACCACCCAGAGAGGGGCCCACAGAGAGAGAGGAGAGAAGAGCCAAGGAGAAAGCATCAAGGAACATTGCCACAAGAGGATCAAACGAAGGAAAAGAAACCCACGAGAAGCTGAGAAGGAGCAGCTAGAAAGACAAAAAACTGGAAAACTAGTCTCTCTCTCTCTCTTTTTTTTTTAAGATTTGAGAGAGAGAAAGCACATACAGGGGGAGTGTCGGGGGTGAGAGAGAACCTTAAGGAGATTCTCTGCTGAGGGTGGGGCTCCACAGGGCTCGATCCCACAACCCTGAGATCACAACCTGAGCCGAAACCAAGAGTTAGAGGCTTAACCGACTAAGCCACCAGGTGCCCCTAAAAAAAAAAGCAGTCTCAAAAAAAACAAAAATAAAAATAAAATAAAATAAAATAAAATAAAATAAAATAAATAAAATAAAGCAGTCTCTTAAGGACCTAAAAAGAAATGTGAAAAAAAAAAAAAAAAGAAAGAAAGAAAGAAATGTGTTAAGAAGGCCTCTGGGTCATAAGGGTCCAGGAGGCTGGTGAGAGGAAATGTGTGGGAATACTGTAGTTAGTTTCTTGGGTCACTAAGAAGTAGTTTCAGAGGCACACAGGGCCAGGGGAGATGGGGTCAGAAGACCAGCTGTGAGAGACAGATCAATCTCAGCGGTGGCAGGAAAGAAGCAGAAATGCCAAAGGTGAACGAAAACACGGGAGCAGATGGAGCTGGAGCACTGTGCAAGGGGAGGGCAGAGAGGCGACAGGACGCTGCTATTCATCCCACCACAGCCATTGTGCCCTCACTCGGAAGGAGCAGAGATCAGCTGGAGTTCAGAGCAACGCAAGAATCTGCACAGCAAGCATCTACACCACGCCTCACCACACCCTCACGGGGGCCAGGTGAGGTGTGGGGCCAGCTGGGAGAAGAGAAGGGGGGCGCTCAGGCCAGGTCAGTGCTATGCTGTCCATGCAGATACACAGCCCCTCGCCACTCACCTTTTTACCTTCCAAGTCTGCAGATGTTAACAACTCAGGCCGTTTCTCTATTATATTAATTTTATCTTCCAGGTGGTTAGCCTTGAAAATCTTAACAAGAAAAAAAAATAGAAAGTATTGTTTTTGTCCAGAAAAAAACATCTCAAAGTTGCCTTGTCTGTTTGAAGTTTTCTGGTTAAATAGTTCTAGAGCACCACTTTTAACTGCTTTGTGAAAACTCTCTCCTCCAGGGGCTTCCTGTGCACCAAGGATGAGAGCACTAACAAAATGCTATAACAGCAAAAGAAATTTCTCCGGCAGGTATAACAGCAGGACTCAGCAATAGGACTGTAGTTCTGGGAGTTTCCTTCAGAGAGAAAGAAATCAAAACCAATCACTGGCCGGGGGAGAAACACCATCACAGAACTAACCAGTCAGGCCAGCTTGTGAGCAGTGACTCCCTGGGCACTGGGTCCCAGAAACAAATCATAAATTCAGTTGTATCACTGCAAAGATTTTAGTTTTGTTAGCTTTATGTGAAGTGAGGAGAAAAGCCATAAAAAAACAAAGCAGAGTCTGAATGTTTGCTGCTATCCACTGACAGCCCAGGAACACTTCTGAGCCAGCTCTCAAGGTGGGAGTTCTCACTTGCTCCCTTAGTGCCAACACAGAACACAGCAATCAATCCCAGACTCGGGAAGGCAGGCTCGCCTGGTCCCCTCGTTATTTCGGTAACAACAATCACCACTTACTTTTTTCATCAGTCTGTGCGAAGCTGCTGAGCTCTCTATTGTAAACACCTAAAGAGAATACCATGCTCTTAGTGGTAGGAGATTCAACTGATAGAAAAAGAAATTAAAGATTAAACACCAACAAGACCATTCCAGGGCAGAAGGTACCACCCAACCAGGTCTACCGGTATTCATGACCCACAGGGACAGCACCCCCTCTTTCAGCACTGACCCTAGCAAGGTACAGACTCCGTCACCAGAGCTGCAGCTACATGGGGATAGCTACAGCCTGGCTCCTGCCTGCACACAGAGCAATAAGCCCCAAAGCCCCCGCACCCGTGACAGCTGTGCTTGCAAAGAGCTTGAGTCACAGAACTGTGTACCCAGACCACGTAACAGTCAAACTAAGGAGCCACCTTCAGGAAGCTGACAGAATGGCGCATGTCCAGTACCTGCTCTGCCCCAAGGTGATGGGCCAGCAAGGAGAGCAGGCTGCCATCACTGACGCACAGGCACACACTGTCTGGCTTCAGCATCTGCAGAAAAAGAACCACCCAACTCCTGTTTTCTTATAATAGGTCAAGAAATTCTTGTTGGCAAACTAACAGAAATGCTTCCCTTCCCCGGACCCCACCAACTCACTCTGTGATCCTTTAATCCAATTCTAACCACTCAACACCCAGCTGGATCTTCTCTCCAATGTATCCACTCACCCACCTCTCTCCACCCAGACCTCACTGTCAGAGAAAGCTCTCCTCAAGCTGTCCTAGAAGGCCCTACTGAAGATCTGCCCCACTTGCTGGAGGCCATCTCCCCATCTATGGTCATAGCACAGACAGTTGTGGGTCTGTCGAGTGATTTGCCAAAGACAGGAATTATTTTTTATGTCCCAGATCCCTCTGAGAGAAACTTAAGACAGTTGGGCTCTTCCTTCCTGCAAAAATGCATCGATTCGCATACGTACACACGTTTCTGCATACAATTCCAAGAGGTCCAAGAGACACCCCTCCAAACCCTGTGTTGTCCTGGCCTGAGAGACCCCTGCTACAGGCAGCGGGGAACACAGGTTTTCAGGCAGGAGAGTTAAAAAAACAGATATATATTTTTGAGAGTATTAGGAGGCAGCAGATGAAAGGAAGAACAGGTGGCTGAGTCTACTGGGATCACTCAAGGAACTGCTAGTGACCACAAAGGCCAAGTGTTTAGAAGAACAAAAGGCAGGGGCCAGGGTAAGGATCTCAGGCAGAGGCTCTCACAGGAGAGCAGAGAACAAGCCCTCACAAAGTCCAGTAACATCCTCCCTGCCTCATCACCTGAGGGCCCACCTAGAAGCCATCTGAAGACTAGGGAGCACAGTAATCAAAACCAACGAACTATAAGCAAGCAATGAGCTGGGGTCCATGGGACAAACTCCTTCTTACCTATAACCACCTGAGAGGCTGGACACTTACCGTTCTCAGGGCCTGGACATACTGATCAGTTCTGTCCTGATCATTGATCTCTCCAAACCGAGGCCGGTTCCAGAGCAGGTGAGCTTGGCAGTCGCACACAGGGCGTGCTGGGTAGACTCCCCCATTCTTTTCAGCACTGGGCCAGGAAATGAACAGATAGACATATATCATGAGCATGATCTTTTAGGAACTGGCAGGCATGAAGGCATGGCACAGGAGTCTTCCCAGGTAAAACAGATGGGCCATCGTGAGCATATGCACATCCTCTAGAGGGCATGAGTCTAGGAACTGGCTTTAGATGGGCATTACAGGTTGGAGGGCCCCCCATTTCAAGATTTCTCATTTACGTCTCTTCCAAATGGGGGCTCTATACCTGGGGCAGCCTCTTCTGAGTACATGACAGTGGATGCTAACACATTCAGTCACAAACTTTTGCTCTTATTTTATTATGTTCAGACGCAAACCTGCCCACTTGAGCCTCTACAGGGTTTCTAAGGTGAACTTATATAAGTGCACAATGACACCAGCCCAGTGCACACTACCCACACTAAGATCCAGGGCATACCTGGTCCTCTGGAGGCTGTACCATACACAATAGTCATCGTGGTGGGCTACCAGGCAGAGGCTTGAGCCTTGGACAACGGGCTCTTCTTGTGGCAGGAAGTACACACACTGCATCCAGTGGTCCCGCCACTGAAAAAGGGAAGAAAGAATCAGCTGTCCTCCAAAAAAGCAACATTTCTAATCCAAGAGTCAAAATCCAAGCCAAAAAATCCACTTGCAGGGAGACCAGGCCATGGACTACAGATGCCTACTCTTGTCAAAGAAATAAAGAAAATTCTCAAGTCAGAGAGGCTAATGGCCAGAAAGCTTGCTGGAACACTGCTGGCTTTAGAAGGATAAATGTAGCCCAAGACAGCAATATTCAAGAGGGGCTCAGGAGAGGGGGTCTCCAGTCTCTGTCCCATGTGCATGTGTTCATGTGCACACCTCTACCTCACACGTGTGTGTGTGTGTACATGCAATGAAGAGAAGAAGAGAGGGAAAATGGAGGCAGAGAGAGAAAGCAAATGTTAACAACTGGTAATTCTAGGTAAAGGGCATATCAGTGTTTATTTTCATTTATTCTGGATTTAGAATTTTCAAAATAAAAAGTGGGGAAAATAGTACAGAAAGGTTTTGTTCTGTTTATTCTTTTGAATTAAATAGTTTCTAGAGGCACCTAGGTGGCTCAGTCCGTTAAGCCTCCAACTCTTGATCTCAGCTCCAGTCCTGATCTCAGAGTCGTGAGTTCAAGCCCCATGTTTAAAACAATATAGTTTTTAAAAGGCCTGGAATACTTTAAATTGTGAAACATACTTTATGATGATACAGAATCAACCTTTAATAAGCTGTGTTGTTCCTTTTCAACACTATAAACCCCCCACACAGGATACTTTGCTAAGAAAAAACAAAGAATAAAAGCTACATATGAACAGCCTTACTAAAACCAGCACCAACCCAAATGTCAGGCAGCTCAGAAATGGACCTACAGGCCTTTATACAGAGTATCAGCAGCACTAAAAATGGTAACTGAAGACCGATGCAGCACAAAAACACAGGAATTGACACTGACAATACTTGTGCATATGGAAAGAGATCAAAAGAAGGACGTTCTCTGCAGTGATAGGACCCCGAGTAACTTTGGATTCATTTTTGTTTTACATAAGGAGGTTTATTACTCTCATCATCCTTAAGCCTCTTGTTATTTTTCCATTTTTTAAGCCTCTCTTTAAAAAAGAAAGAACTATTCTAAAAAGTAGGTGCCTGGCTCAATTTTGATTAAGTGTGTGCTTGCTCATTCTCTGTCGTCGGCAGGAACTAAGAAAAACTTGGTCCCTGGGAGACTCCAGAGCACCACTGGGTGCAGATGCAAACAGAGCTGACACCAACCCGCTACTCAGGAACACATTCCACCCTACCCAGATTTGAATTTAACTGAAAGGCAGGTGAATGACATTCCCAGGTATCTAAAATGTCTACTTGAACATAAAAGCTAGAAAATGGTATAACTAGACACAGTAGAAAAAGTAAACACTGGGCATCCCCAGTGGCCCAGTGGTTTAGTGCTGCCTTCAGCCCGGGGCCCGGGGTGTGATCCTGGAGACCCAGGATCGAGTCCCACATCGGGCTCCCTGCATGGAGCCTACTTCTCCCTCTGCCTGTGTCTCTGCCTCTCTCTCTCTCTGTGTCTGTCATGAATAAATAAATAAAATCTTTAAAAAAAAAAAAAAAAGAAAAAAGAAAAGAAAAAGTAAACACTAACAAGGAGGGAAAAATAGACTCTCTGAAACCTGTTGTTCATTGCTTACTATGCAAATTGACCCAAAGACAAGAGAAGTCTTCCCCAACCCCTCCGGAGCTCCCATAACACTCCCTGACCATTGTGTCCTCCTAGGTCCTGACCCTAAAGGGCTGTTGACAGAACCTACTGGCCAAGGTGAGAGACTGAATGTATTTCAGCCCACGAGCAGTTTAGTGAAGTCATGAGGGAGATCCATTAGTAGCTCTTCAAATTTCTAACAATCCATTAAGTCACCGCTGGTAAACGAAGGATACACACCTCACAGGAGACCTGGGACAAACATCCAGCACTGCTGCTTGCACATGAGGCCCTGCTCCAATCACTGGGTCTGGCCTCAGTCTCAGTTTGGGCATTATGTGGTTACCCAGCACCTCTTGTAAGAAGATTGGAGGAGAAAATATAGAGTAGCACAGTGAAGATACGTAAATGAAGTATTAGCATTCTATATTCTTATGCTAATTTGTGTCCATCACACTCCGACAGAGGAAGAAAGCAGCCCAGTGTCTATCTCAATTCTGTGGGTGAATTCTGATCACCCCTTCTGGCCCCCAAATACTCACATAGCCTGAAGAGGGCCAGGCAACTGGAGAGTAGAGGGGAGATGGGGGGACCTCACATGCCCAGGGGTGGGGGAAACCAACTGCAATCCTGCAGCAGTCATGACTCTTTGGCCTAAGCAGTAACTTGGAGAGCAGGGGAGCAGCGAAGGCCATCCCACTGATGTCATCCTGTGTACACCTAGAATCAGGCCAGCAATCAAGATAAACCCAGGGCCCAAACAAGTAAAAGGACAACAGAATACAGAGAGAATGGTGCCCAAGGCCTCCCACATAGAGAAGTGATGCTTTTTTTTTTTTTTTTGGAAATGTTGGTGATGTTGGTGAGGTCCAAGGCCAATGGCCAAGAAAGAATTCTTGAGACATCCTCGGTGTGAAACGGTGGTTTTATTAGAGCACGGTGACAGGACCTGTGGGCAGAAAGAGCTGCTGCACTAGGGATGTGAGGGGTGGCTGATTATATACTTGGGAGTTGGGGGAGGTAAGGAAAAAGAGAGGTTTCAAAAGAACTTCTATATGCTAACAAGGGCCTACAAGATACTGGGGGCCTCTCCATTGCCAAGTTGAGGTTGTTTTTCCCTCTAGTAAAGCATTAACATTAGACAGCTGGGAGTTTCTTTCTGGAATTTAGGTTAGTGATAAAAATGTTTTTTTAAAAAAAAATGTTTTTATTGATAAGAATGCTTTCCTCAAAAACAAAAAAAAAAGAATGCTTTCCTCTTGTAAATCACTAAGACGCTTTGTGGGAGAGGGATGAGAGGGAGACTCTCATCCTGCAGGACGGTGATCTCTATTAGTTAACCACTTATTTTTCCTTCCCTCAGCTTTAGGGTAGCCAGGAGTGCTGAGGAATGTCACACATATCCCACCTGGGGGTGGGCGGTGGGAGGGATTGTGAAGTGTCAGCTTGTGTTTTGTTCTCAGTCTGCCTTCTGCTCCCTCATTAGAAGGAAAGTTTGACTCCTCAGCCCTGAAGTACCTTTCCCACTTTCTCTCCTTTGAGTGTGTGTAGAGGAAGGAGACAACACATGCACATGAGTTAAAATTCAAAAGATATAAAAGGGTGGTGGAGTGAAAAATAAGTCTCCTTTCCACCCCTAACCTTCAGCCCCTTTCCCAGAAGCAACCACTTTTACCAATTTCTGTGACTTCTTCCAAAGATATTCTTTTTTTTTTTAATTTTTTTTTATTTATGATAGTCAGAGAGAGAGAGAGAGAGAGAGGCAGAGACACAGGTAGAGGGAGAAGCAGAGGGAGAAGCAGGCTCCATGCACCGGGAGCCCGACGTGGGATTCGATCCTGGGTCTCCAGGATCGCGCCCTGGGCCAAAGGCAGGCGCTAAACCGCTGCGCCACCCAGGGATCCCCTTCCAAAGATATTCTTAAACACACCTACCACACACGTAAACTCGGGAACGCATATATTCTCATCTTTAAAAATACTAATGTTGTCGTGCCACACACTGTTCCACACCGCTGCTTTTGTTTCACTTAATGACCATCCTGGAGATTGCTCTCTATCAGTGCTAAGGGATCTGCCTCACCCTCTGAATGGATATAGCACAAGAGACTTAGTTAGTCCCCTACTAGTGGCCTCTAGGTTATTCTAGGCTATTTTTTTTTTTTTTTTTTTTTTACTAAGTCAGGGCTGCAGTGAATATCCTGACACACTATTATATGCATATGCCAATCTACCCAGAGCCTAAATGTCTAGAAGTGGTGTCCCTTCCCATGGTAATGGATTGAGCCTCCCTGCATTCCATGGAAGATCTGATGCTCTTTGGCCTACTTTTCCCCCACAGCTTCACCCAGAGCACATCACCAAACTTTCTGAACTTTATCACTAACAGGTGGAAAATAATATCTCACTGTAGTTTACAATTGCAGTGCTCTTATAAGTGAGGCCAAACAACTGTTCACATGTTAAAACAGTCATCTTTTCCTAGTTCATATCCTCCACCCACTATTAAGCTGGAAAAATTTTGAAGTCATGGAAAATGACAGGTAGACAAACTGTAGTCCTCCATTCCAGGCTGATCTGAGGCATCCTGGGATTACCTGGGGGCAAGGTGTAGAGGCTCTGACATTGGCTGTGCAAGGGAGAGCCAGCACACCAAAGCTTTCCCGTGACCCCATGTCTGCTAGTGCTGCGCCTGAACTCAGCGGAGAGGTCTGTCTTGTATCTTAGGATAGGTAGCCTTGTCTTTTTGTTGTTCTTGTTTTGTATCTCTTCTCTGACAGGGGCACCTCGGTAGTTCAGTCAGCTGAGCATCCGACTCTTGATTTCGGCTCAGAGCATGATCTTGGGGTTGTGAGACTGCCTGTGTCAGGCTCCACACTCAGTGTGGAGTCTGCTCTCCTCCTCTCTCTGCCCCTTTTTCCCTATTCTCTCTAAAGTAAATTAAAAAAAAAAACAAAAAAAAAACCTTCTCTGACATTAATCCTGACACAGTCCTTCTGTCTCTAAACTCCTGTGAATTTAGGGTTCAACATGCTACTTTTCCACAACCTAAAGTGGACAAGTTTCCTGATTTACATAAAAACATGCTCAACTCCCGCCTCTTACCTGGAGCTCCTCTGGGTCTGAGTGTGCCCAGAAGGGGGCCATAGTGCACTTGATCTTCCCCTCGGGGTCCATTTCAATATCCCACCAGGAGAGAACCACCTGAGCTCGGCCAGATGCCAGGGGTTCAAACTGCCGGCTGTGGCAGGCTGCAGAGCTACTGACTTGCTTGCTAAAGTCCACACTGTGGAAGAAGATGCAGCAACTTAAACATATTTCAAGCTCATGCACTCTGTTTTTTTAGCTTTTAAGGTGATATCACCAGCAATGAGACTTGTTTGCAACAGACTCCTCCCTTCAGAAGCAGGTGACATCAGCTAGATTTCCTTTTCACTCATAAAGAACTTCTAAAGACCCCAATTCCACCAAATATCTCAAAGCACCGTGGCCTGGGGCGGCTCTTTGGTACCTGAACATAGGAAGCACATCACTGAGGACGGTGAAGTCAGTGGATGACACCTGGTTCAGTTGAATGTCATAGACAGAGGGTGCACCAGGGCACCTCTCCAGCTCCAAGGGCGGAACTATGACCTGCTCTCCATGGATGGTCTGGACATGGACAGGAAAGAGCCTATTCCATGACCACATCCTCCTGGACTCCACCAGCTGAGCGTAGACAGTTGCTCTGTGAGGCACTGCTTCACAGTTTTCCTATGTTAAAAAAAAAAAAAAAAAAAGTATAGAAAAATAAACCAGTATATATAAAATAAACTCACAGCAATTCTCAGTGATCAAAAGAGGCTTGTTCCTTAATATCAGGTTGGCTTAGTAGCATCTAATGCCTTACCACTGTCAGGACAGTGAACTGTTTTTGGCCTTATGTGCTTGAGGAAGAAAAAAAAGGACCAGGTTTCAAAAATACACATGATGCCTAAAATGATTTATGTCAGATAAGTTCCTAACTACCTGACACTCTTAAATACTCCAAAAATAATCCTTAATTGTCATCATGCTGCTTAACTCCCACACCAACTTTGAAGAAAGAGTCCAAGTCTTGCTAAACAGTGATTCTGGCACTGGGCTCTGAGCTTCTCTTCAGCACAACTCTCACCGAGACACCAGAATCTTTTTATTTATCCACAGCCCGATGGATAAATGTCCACCCTCAGGTAACCTGACATCCTGGCCTCACAGGGCACTGCCAACCACTGTCCTCGTTTGGTTCTGGCCGCAGGGCCTCATCCAGTTTCCCTCGTACCTCATCCTTTCACCCAACAGCCTCTGCACACCAGGCACCTGGTCCCAGCCATGAAGAGGATAATCACAGCTACTCCTGCAGGGAAATGACAGGCACGGGGTTTCCATGCCTCAGTACTAGAGACATCTTGGGTCAGATGATCCTTTGCTGTGGGGCTGTTTTGTACACCATACTTTGTTCATTAATGTCCCTGGCCTCTATCCACAATATGCCAATAGCATCCCCCTCTCAGTTGTGACCCAAAAAATGTCTCCAGGCATGGCTCTGGATGAGAAGTTATGGTTTTCTCCCTCTGGCTGCTTCACAAGGCTGTGGTTCCGCTACCCACCCTTCACAGAGAGGACTCCCCCAGAGTCCTGGTCCGGCCCACCTTTCTCTCTTTCCATACACTCTCCCCTGACAGACCTCAGTCCATCTTCATTTACCAAATACCATGGAGCCAAAAGCCTCTTGGTCCTATTTGTCTGACCCTCAGATAGCTCAAACTCTGTCTAAACCAAACAAATCATCTTTACCTCTCCTCTTCCTTCCCAAGCCTGGTCTTCCTCCCACCTTCTCATTCAATAGGGAGCACCACCATCCAATCCAGTCACCCAAGCCCCAAACCCTGGCATCATCCTCAATGCCTCCACATCTAAGGAATTACCAAGTCCTTGAGCACCTTCCTCCCCGGCAAGTCTACCTCTCCATGACCATTTCTCTGGTCTCAGCTGAGACCCATCTCAACTCCAGAGCCTGGATGACTCCTACCACTTCTCACCAGTCTTCCTGTCCCTGATCTTGCACCCCAAATGCTCTCCACATGCCTGCCTAAGTGAATCCAATGTCAATCCCCTGCTTAAAACCTTCCCTGTGGTACTATACTGCCTTCTGCAACACAGTGACCCATCTCAGTCTAGTCCTGCCCAGCTCCCCAAACTGAGCCCTAACCCCACCTCCCACACCACCCACAATGCCAACAACTCACACCATACCAGCTCATCCTCCCATCTTTGTGCTGATCTCCTCTATTGAAAACACTCTCACATGCCAGGCCAACACTTGATTACTCCTCAAGACACTTAGCTCAAGCTTCATCTTCCTTGATGCTCCCCATTTTCCCCTCCCACAACAGGCAGGTTCTCACCCCACTGACCACCATCCGGGCATAACCTCCAACTATACTGTGATAACTTGCTCACCTACCTGCCTGTGTGGGAGCTCACCTTCATATTCCTGGCACTCAAAAAAAGGGCCTGGCAAAATGAAGGTGCTCAATAAATTTATCTTCTCAGACCAATCACGGGGTCATTCATCACTACATGGACTACCTGTCAGACATGCCAGCATCCTGTTTACATGACCTCCAATAAGGCAGGAAGAGGGGACAAGGCAATGAAAGCTTTTGTGTAAAGCCATAATTCTTCCAAGCTCAGACACAAGGTGGGCAGATGGGGCAATGATTAGAACAGACAAGGGACACATGGCTACTCAGACCAGCTGAGAAAGGAAACTGTGGACAGCTGCCTGCACATCTTCTTAACTATTAGATGAATTAAAGAAAGACCAATTAGCCAACACTAATGTAATTTTAAATATCCTTGTTCTCTATTTCAGGGATGCATCTAGTTGATGGTTTTAATGTGGAGAAACAGAAATAATTACTACCCAAGTTACTAGAAGAAGATTTTACATTTTAGAGGCTAAGAGACATCTCAGTATGAGGATCTGCGGAACAATCACCATCTCAGGCTTACCGTGTAACATGGAAAGTGGCCCCAGTTGCTCTGGAAGGACCCACATTCTTCACTCCGGGCACACCAAAAATCTCCAAAAAAAGGGTCCTAGTCTGGGACAGTTGCAGGCTCACCTAGATGGTGCCCACAGGACAGGTGGCAGCAAAAGAAATAGACACTCTTATCTTCCCGCTGGCCTTTGCCTCTGGGGATGTTTACGTCCATAAAAAAGCAAGACCAACACCTCCTAAAGAACACTGTCAGCATGCCTCTCCCTTCCTAAAAAAACGGTCAAAGATTATCAGTACCCAAATTCTTTTGCCTAGAATGGCTTGGCATTCAAGGCCTTCCACCCTCTCCCCTACTTTCCACCATTACCTCAGAAACCGACCTGGGACATGTTCCCACGACGTACCAAAAAAACAGGTCCACTACCTGGGATACCTTTCCCTCTCCTCGGTGCCTCTCCAAGTTCCAGCCTCTCTACATATGCCCTCATCTCCTGATCCCTGACCTCATCTGCCAGTCAGAAAACATATATGAGTGGTGCTTCTGTCTGCCTCTCTAATTGGCCCATCAGGTCCACACCATCACTGACCAGTATGGGTCTAAGAAACAAGAAGGTTGTCTTATAATTTTCCCTGGATGCTAGAACACTTTATACACAGGTGACACTGAAAGAATCTTTGCTGAAGAGAACTGAATCTGAAGACAGTTTCTTGCCTTTCAGCTCTAGCCTACAAAGACTTGATAAGAGACCCGGAAGTCCTAATTAAGGAGAATCAGAGTCTCACAAGAATCAAGCATAGCCTAGGGTATACAGAGAAGGATGGAGGGTTCAGGTTGTGCAGAGCATGGGGCATCAAACAGACCTGTGTGAGCCAGCTGAGATCACAACAATGTACCTAGGGGAGGCCCTGGTTACCTGTACCTGCACAAGGTGTCTGTGCGCATGCTCATAGGAGGGCAGTGCTCCCTCTCCAATCAGTTCTGTGTCAAACAGCTCCGTGATCAGGATATTGGCACGGCATGGCATGTCACCATCTGAGAAATACAAGGAAACAGAGCCAGAAGCAAACAATCAATAAGAAAAAATATTTACAGCAAATACATGGAAGATAAAAGGTTAACAGAATATTACACTGAAAGCACATACAGATATATCCAAGTAACTAGAAATGTCATGCAATTAACTTTCTAATGGCTCACCAAAAAACCCATTTTGATATACATATAACACATCAAAATATTAGCAACTGGTAAATCTTGGTTAAGAGAATGCAGGTATTTGCTATATCACTCTTTCAATTTTTCTGTATGTTTAATATTGCAAGGGACGCACAGAACTGATAAGAAAACTAAAGCATTCAAGAATAAAACCAGACAAAAATACAAATAGACAATTCAAAACAGAAAAATTAATCAAATATCTGGAAAATGTTTCATTCTTATTAGCAACTGGAGAGCTACAAATTAACAATTCAACTACTAACGTATTACCAAAAATGATTTTAAAAGCAAAAACTGGGGATGCCTGGGTGGTTCAGCGGTTGAGCATGTGCCTTTGGCTCAGGTTGTGATCCCAGGGTCCTGGGATGGAGTCCTGCATCAGGCTCCCCATGGGAGCGTCTGCCTATGTCTCTGCCTCTCATGAACAAATAAATAAAATCCTTAAAAAAAAAATGCAAAAACTGAACTCCAGTACTTCAAATAATTCTAGGCTGCACAAAGGGAGAGAAAACCAAAGCAAGAGAGGCTGCAGAATTCCAGTGATACCATGAAACCCAGGATTCAGCATCACTAGTTCCTTACACTAAACCCCCCTAATTTAGCTAGTTTCTTGCTACCAAACAACCCTCCCAAATAACAGTTGTTTTGGGATAGTAAGAAGAGAGCAGGTCTTTTGGCTGACTCTGTTTCCTGAACTTCTGCAATGTAATATTACTTCTACAATTACAATTTTTAATGAGCCAGGACGCCTGGGTGGCTCAGCGGTTGAGCACCTGCCTTCCACCTAGGGCATGATCCTGGGGTCTCAGGATCAAATCCTGCATCGGAGGGATCCCTGGGTGGCGCAGCGGTTTGGTGCCTGCCTTTGGCCCAGGGCGCGATCCTGGAGACCCAGAATCGAATCCCACGTCGGGCGCATGGAGCCTGCTTCTCCCTCTGCCTATGTCTCTGCCTGTCTCTCTCTCTATCATAAATAAATAAAAATTAAAAAAAAAAAATCCTGCATCGGGCTCCCTGTATGGAATCTGCTTCTCTCTCTGCCTATGTCTCTGCCTCTCTCTCACTATGTCTCTCATGAATAAATAAAATCTTCAAAAAAATTTTTTTGATTAATGAGCCAACAGATAAAATAAACTTTGGAAGGGGCTATTCATCATAGAGAATTAACAATAAATCCTCCTAACGGTGCACAAATTCCAATCTGACAAAGCCCACTCATCTTCCCTACAAAGAAAACAAGTCAAGTGGATAACACAAGGAAAGAGAAGCATTGAGGAGACTCAAAGGAGGCTGCAGTACAGAGAGGTTGAACCTTAAGTCATGGAGACCTGAGCCTGGAGCCCACTGCCTAGCCTTGAACTCTTAGTGCTGATCATCAGTCATCTCAGCTGTAAAACAAGGGTATGAGATCTACTCCAGGTAGTGTGGTTATGGCAGCAAAGGTAAAAAACTGTCCACTTTCTAGAGTACCCTTGTGCTCAATGGCAGAAAGCCGTGAAAGGAGACTTACAAGAAATATCTATTTCTTGGCACAGAGCCCACCCTCTGATATCACGCCAAACTCAAACAGAAATACTCTGTCCCAAACTGTACCTCACCCCTACATATCTGCTTCTTCCTCTGATGCCTCTGCCTCAGTGGATGGCACCACCAATCACACAGTCCTGAAACCTGGGCATCATTTGCCAGCTCCAGGAGAGCAGGGCCCCCGCCTGCTCTGCTCACCATTTTACCCCAATGCCTAGAACAACATCTAGCACCCAGGAATAGTCAGCAAACATTAGCTGAATTCTTATTTATTTATTTATTTATTTATTTATTTATTTATGATAGTCACAGAGAGAGAGAGAGAGAGAGAGAGAGGCAGAGACACAGGCAGAGGGAGAAGCAGGCTCCATGCACCAGGAGCCCGACATGGGATTCGATCCCGGGTCTCCAGGATCGCGCCCTGGGCCAAAGGCAGGCGCTAAACCGCTGCGCCACCCAGGGATCCCTGAATTCTTGATTCCTCCTTCTCTGTCACCCTACACTGTCACCAAGCCCTGCCAATTTTACCTCCTGAATAATTATTAAGCCAATTATGTAACTTAAATGATTGTCTAATTTGCTTCAAATAAACAGCTTTATGATCACCTGAATCTCAACAAACACTCCTGAGAGCCAGGCATCTAGCATATTGAGTGTGAATGGAGAAGGTACAGTGGGAGCCTGAGGAGAGTGATTACCCCAGTGCCTCCTGGGTCTCTGCCACACTACTAGATGGGAGGAATGCTTCTCCCTAAGTTAGCTATAATATAACTGGGATCAGACTTACCCATTCATTGTAATCAACTAGAAAACCAGCCAAAAATACATGAAACAAGTTTTTTCAGATGTTGAACAAGAGGAAATGCAATTTGTTCACCAAGAAGAGAAATAGAGTGACCCCTACAACTGCTCTGGCTTTCTGCCAGTAAGTACTTTCCAGGCTGCTATAGGGAGCAAGAGACCAAGTGGAATGTAGCAGTCTTGCTGAGATAAGGTGATAGCAACTGGAGTTGAGGGAGTGCAGGTGGCTGGGATTTGTAGGGGAGGGTACCAGAGAGGATGTT
The DNA here is from genome assembly GCF_003254725.2 of Canis lupus dingo. Taxonomy (NCBI): domain Eukaryota; kingdom Metazoa; phylum Chordata; class Mammalia; order Carnivora; family Canidae; genus Canis; species Canis lupus. The sequence continues at coordinate 81,190,453 of NC_064247.1, forward strand.
ACACAGAAAAGGGGCTTCAGAAATCTGCAGAGCTCCCATGAAACCTCTTGTTGAATATACTCACACACACAGAAGACAAAACTGTAGAAAGCCAGACAAAGGATGACCATACCATGTAGATAGAAACCAATTTCCAGAGCTCAGAGGACTGGGAAACATTCTAGTAGTTCCAATCAACCAGCACCCAGAGATCCCAGAAAAGCCATGCTGTACTAGTATGACCCATGTAGTCTTGGAACAATGGTTTTCAACAGGGAGTGATTTTGCCCTCACCCCCAGGACATTCGGCAATGTCTGGAGACATTTTTGGTTGGCACAAAATGATGGAGGGGAAGGGGGCACTAGGTGCTATACTGGCTTCTACTGGTTAGAAGCCAGAAATAAACATCCTACAATACACAGAACAGCTCCTTCCAACAAAGAATTACCAGGCCCAAAATGTCAACAATGTCACTGTTGAGAAACCCTCACTTAGGGGCACTTAGGCTGGCTCAGTCAGTGGAGCATGCAACTCTTGATCTTGGGGTTGTGAGTTTGAGGCCCATCTTGGGTGAAGAGAAAAAAATAAAAATCTTCAAAAATAAAATCTTTAAGGGGCCCCTGGGGGTCTCATCCAGTTAAGCATCTGCCTTCAGCTCAGGTCATGATCTCAGGGGCCTGGGATCAAGGCCCCACATCGGACTCTCTGCTCAGAGGGCAGTCTGCTTCTCCCTTTCACTTTCCCTGTGCCCTCCCTTTCTCTCTTAAATAAATAAAATCTTTAAAAAAATAACAAACAAACCCTGACTTAAAGCTTTTTTTTTTTTTTTTTTTTTTTTTGGAGAGTTGGGGCAAATAGGGTAGTGGGAGGGAGGGAGGTAGAGAAGGAGAGAAAGAGAGAATCCTAAGCAAGCTCCACACCCAGCACAGCCTGATGCAGAATGCCCCAACTTAAAGCTATTCAAACCCTGTTCCAACAAAACTTAAAAACAAGCCCTGAAAGGGTGGCTCAGGAGGTTAAGCATCCAACTCTTGATTTTGGCTCAGGTCATGATCTCAGGGTTGTGAGACTGAGTCCCACATCAGGCTTCGTCCTGGGATTCTATCTCATAAAACAAAATAAAACAAACAAAAAAACACAACCCCTGAGAAGATCAAAATGATTTGCCAGTAGCCCAACTACATGGCAAAGTTTTTCTTTTTTAAAGATCATTCATTCATTCATTCATTCATGAGAGACAGAGAGAGAGAGATGCAGAGACATAGGCAGAGGGAGAGCCTGATGCAGGACTCAATCCCAGGACCCCAGGATCATGACCTGCCTGAGCCAAAAGCAGGCACTCAACCACTGAGCCACTCAGGTGACCCGGCAAACAAAGTTTTTAAAGGAAGACAATAAACTCTGATTCTCAGCAATGCAAAACTCCCAATATACACAGCATCCAAATAAAAATTACATGTGAAAAAGAAAAATTTAATCCAGAACCAGGATAAAAATTAGTCAATAGAACAAACCCAAAAGGAAGGACAGTGGAAGAAGATAAAGATATCAAAACTGAGATGCCTGGGTGGCTCAGGGCGTGATTCTAGATTCCCGGGTTGAGTCCCACATCGGGCTTCCTGTGTGGAGTCTGCTTCTCCCTCTGTCTGTGACTCTGCCTCTCTCTCTGTGTCTCTCATGAATAAATAAATAAAGACCTAATCATGAAGCTATCCATGTCCATCAGTAGCTGAAGGGATGAATGAAGATATACACCCACAAATGCAACAGAAGAGAACGAACTCTTGATCCACAGTATGTGGATGAAACCCAAAAGCATTATAATACAGAAAAGAAAGCAGGCACAAAAGAGTACCCATGGATAATTTCACTTATTCAAAATTCTAGAAAAGGGAGATCTAATATGTATTGAAGAAAGCAGATCAGTGGGTGTCTACAGTCAGCAATATGGAGGCAACCAGCTGTAAAGCATCATGAGGAATCTCTTTGTACATGATAAAGACATTCTACAATCTTGATTACAAAAGAGGTCCCAAGTGTGTTTACATTTGTCCAAACTCATGAACCTATATACTTAAGAGAGATGCCTTTTTAAAAAAGATTTGATTTACTTAAAAGAGAGAGGGGGGATCCCTGGGTGGCTCAGCGGTTTAGTACCTGCCTTTGGCCCAGGGCGTGATCCTGGGGTCCCAGGATCAAGTCCCATGTCAGGCTCCGTGCGTGGAGCCTGCTTCTCCCTGTGTCTCTCATGAATAAGTAAATAAAATCTTTAAAAAAAGAGAGAGAGAGAGAGAGAGAGAGAGAGCCAGAGAGCATGAACATGGAGGGGAGGGAGAAACAGTTATCCACAAATAGGGAACCAGACTTGGGGGGCTTGATCCCAGGACCCTGGGATCATGACCCGAGTTGAAGGCAGATGCTTAACCGACTGAGCCAGCCAGGTAACCCCAGATGCACTCATTTTATGAAAATTTATCTGAATAGCACTGATTAGAAAGTGGGATAATAATTTTTATACTCTTTTGCATTATGTTTCAAAAATAAAGGGGACACTAATCCCTTCTTTGTGCATGTTTCAGTTTCTCCATTAAAAGCATTTTTTTAATTAAGTGTAACAAAAATGTTGACCTTATATACATGCTTCCTTCTAAAATACTGCATTTTAAAAACTGTGATGATATCCACATTCCAGAAGTTTCTTTTGCAAACCTTTCCACTGTGCTCCCCAGGTATCAGTGGCATGTGAACATTTTAGAAGTCTGATTCAAACGCCTAGACTATAAAAAATATTCTCAAAACCTGGAGGGATTGTGCCATACAGGCAAATATCACATTGGATGCTATAGTAGGATGTCAGCACTAAGCAAATCTCTTTCTGTCATCTACTTAGTTTCATTTCCGTCTGATGAAATTGAAAACTCAGAGAGCTAGGTCACATAAGAATTTGAACGTGCTTAAAGCAAAAGGAAGTTTCATTTGTACTACCACTGTTGAACATAATTAGCTCTGATTTACTCACTGCTGATTTAACTAGCAAAGAAGCAAAGTGCTTATCTTAGGACCACATAGAGAGACTCCGTTTTTCTGAGATTACCTGAAAACATTTATTCCAGGTAATCAGAATAAACCTTTTCTTCTCTCCTTCGAGAATAAGTAAAGCTTTCAAAAACACTATTTGTTAATCTTACCTGGCCCTACGGTCACCTCAGTGGAATGCTTGTTGATAATCTTAATTTTATCACTGAAGCCATTTTTCTCTACAATCTTCACAGCAGCATCAGCCATAGGCTTAAAAACCTAGAAATGAGAGCCAAAGCCCAAGTAAAAATGAACAATAAATTGAATAACATCCTGACACAAAAGACCAGCAAGATATGTCTTGCTAAAAGAAATCTCCACTACAGAATTTTCTCCTAAATATATAAAATGTTGGGATCCCTTGGTGGCTCAGTGGTTGAGCATCTGCCTTTGGCTCAGGTCGTGATCCCAGGTTCTTGGGATCGAGTCCCATGGGGAGCCTGCTTCTTCCTCTGCCTATGCCTCTGCCTCTCTCCCTGTGCCTCTCATGAATAAAATCTTAAAAATAAGGGCAGCCCCAGTGGCATAGTGGTTTAGCGCCGCCTGCAGCCTGGGGTGTGATCCTGGAGACCCAGGATTGAGTCCCACTTCAGGCTTCCTGCATGGAGCCTGCTTCTCCCTCTGTCTGTGTCTCTGACCCTCTCTCTGTGTGTCTCTATGAATAAACTAAATCTTTAAAAAAAAAAAAAATATATATATATATATATAAAATGTACCTCTGTTAGTATATGATACAGCAAAATATACCTTTGGGCTGATCTGATCTAAATAAACGAACTTTGGAACTTAAATATTTTATTCTCCAAATGTGTGTTATGAAAATGAATACAAAAAAAAAAAAAAAAAAGAAAATGAATACAAATGGAAGACATTCTGCTGGGTTTACCTTGCAGGAATTAAACCTTACATGCCAGACACACTGGAGAAGCAGGGCTTCCCAAGGAGGCTGCACTACCCGACAAGGATGGCAGGTGGCAGTGTACCACATTAGAGGAAGGTCGAAGGGGGACGTGCCTCACAAAACCATGAACCTGGGACCTGGGGCAGGACGCGTCCTGTCCTTGCCAGAGGAAAAGTGAGACTGTTATGGTATTAGTCGTTAAGTTGGACAGGCATCAGTTCAAAACTCTCAAATCCCCGCTGCTAGCAGAATACAGCTAGTCTTTTATGGTATTCGAGGCCCTCCATAATACAAACCCCCTTACTTCCTCCAGCCTTATTCACCCTCACTCCACCCTACCCTCACCCATGACTGATGTTGTAGCCACGCTGATCTCACTGTGCACTAGGCAAGCCTGAGCCTTCTCTGCTCTACTTCCACCTGCCAAAGCAAACCCTACCTTCCAAGGCAGCACATATCCCCTCTTCTCCAGAAGTCTTCCTAAACCTCTCACATGTCCCTAAACACAAGTCCCTCCAATTCTTACTTCCTAGCCTGCCTAATTTATTTATATTTTTTAAGATTTTATTTATTTATTCATGAGAGAGAGTGGGGGCGGGGGGCAGAGTCACAGAGGAAGAAGCAAGCTCCAAGCAGGGAGCCCGATGTGGGACTCGATCCCAGGACTCCAGGATCACACCCTGAGCTAAAGGCAGATGCTTAACTGACTGAGCCACCCAGGCACCCCTAGCCTGCCCAATTTAGACTGCAAAGCTCCAACCACAACAGCACATAAAACATTACAGATATACATGCAGCCACACCCACAGAGTGGAAATAGAACAAACTGATAAACTGGTCACAACAACACTGCCATTTTTTCTAAGTCCTTTTCTGCATTGTCTATATTTTCTACCATGAACACATATTAGTTTTATTATAATCAAGGGGAAATGCTATATTCTTCTGTAAAGAATACATACGTGCTTAGCTAGGAAAAGAAATCTTCACAATCTGTTTCAAATTATTTCTAGGATCTATCTCGATGTATTTAGATGTAGTTTGGGGGCCTCACACCCTCAGTTCTCACCCATCACTTTGCCTCCATCCCAAAGTATCACAAGTTCATGTCACCCCCTTGGCCCTCTTGCCTCTTGACGTTGTCACTCATTTCCTCTGCTGACCCTTCAGGCTCTGACATTCGCAGTCTCCTCCTCAGCCACCAAGAACTCAAGATCTCACCCAGAACATTTCTTTCTGGAATGGTCCCTGAAGTTGACTTCCCAACATCATTCTGTGTATTCTCCTGCCCCTCCAGTCAGTTTGGGGGACTGACCTTCTTCCAAATGGTATGTGCACCTGACTGGTCTATGGGTAACTGAATCTTTCAGGCCAGGTCAATGAGGTAAGTTAAACAGTATTTAACCGTATTCTGGCCAATGATACCACAAGGAGAGGTGTGCTGGAGATTCCTGAGAAAGTTATTCTTGCTCTTAAAAAGGAGGGGGAAAAAAGTGAGAAAAGCAGGACCATGCTTCATTTTCAAAGCATCTGCCACAGAAATTACTGCACCTAATATACCTTCCCAAAATATTCCTTACTTTTCAAATGTATTAACAGAGAAGTTTAGGGGCACCTGGGTAGCTCAGTGATTGAACATCCAACTTTGGCTCAGATCGTGATCCCAGAGTTCTGGGATTGAGTCCCACATAGGGCTTCTGCATGGAGCCTGCTCTTCCCTCTGCCTATGTCTCTGTTTCTCTGTGTCTTTCACTTAAATAAATAAAATCTTTTAAAAAAAAGAGAGAGAGAAGTTTATAGTCAATGTCTATGATTTCTTATATTCCATCCACTCCTCAATCCTACTACCCTGAAAATACCATCTAAAGGAGGCCACCTCCTTACTATCAACCCAACAGCCTCCTCTCAGTCCTCATCCAGCTCAGTCAGCTTCCTTACCCACATTAATATAAGGGACAACACACACTTAAATCTAAGTTGATTAAAACCGAATGAAATTTAAAAACTCAGTTCCCCAGTCTTACAAGTTGGACCGCAAGTGCTAAGCAGCCATATGTGGCTAGGGACCACGGTTTTGATCAGCATAGCTATAAAAGATATTCAGCATCACAGAAAGTGATTGGACTTTGCTGCTCTAGAACATCCACACTTGCTGACCACTCCCTCTTTCCTCTGATTTCCATGCAATCTGTCCCCTCTTGGCTTCCACTTCTGCCCTCTGGGATCTTTTTATGTCTGTCTGAACTTGACTTTACTGGTCACTCTTCTTCTCTCAGAGATATGGGTTCTCAGGTTTGCCCACCTTATTCTACTCTTTCCTTTGACAATCACACATTCTCCCATCAAAGCTACCATTGTAGAGTGACCACAATTAGAAACTGTAGACCAAGTCTCCAGGTCTAGTTCTTTTTTTTTTTTTTTTTTTTTTTTTAGATTTTATTTATTTGTCAGAGAAAGAGAGAACACAAGCAGGGGGACGGCAGGTAGAGAGAGAAAAAGCAGGATCCCCGCTGAGCAAGGAGCTCAATGTGGGACTCGATCCCCAGGACCTGGGGATCATGACCCGAGAAGCAGCCAAATGCTTAACCACCTAGGCCAACCCGGGATCAGGCCTAGTTCTATTTATTAATTGTGAGATTAAGTCTTTAACCTCTGTGGGTCCTAGTTTTTTCATCTGTAAAGTAAGGATAATAGAATTTACTTAAGGCTAACTAAGGCAATCATACTAAAACAGATGTCTTCACATCTGCTTTAAAATCTTCATGACGCCCAAAAAGGCCAAGAAGTGACTCAATGTTTTTATGAAGTTCTCAGGCAAGTGCACAGTCATGCACACACACATACACTCCTCACTCTCAGGACTTCCATGGAAACCTGAAGCCCACTATTCCTACTTTAGGTTAAGAACTAACTCAGGAGGGATCCCTGTGTGGCGCAGCGGTTTAGCGCCTGTCTTTGGCCCAGGGCGCGATCCTGGAGACCCGGGATCGAATCCCACATCGGGCTCCCGGTGCATGGAGCCTGCTTCTCCCTCTGCCTATGTCTCTGCCTCTCTCTCTCTCTCACTGTGTGCTTATCATAAATAAATAAAAATTAAAAAAAAAAAAAAAAAAAAAAAAAAGAACTAACTCAGGATATGGGAGTTTGGAGTCTTTATTGTAGCACTCGGGTCCTCCATAGTCTGGCTACAACCTATCTTTCTGGATTTCTACCATGACACCATTAGTCATGAGTCTAGACAACATAACATGGTATTCCTTCAGCCTAAAATGTCCACCTTCCTAGATCATGAGCATCACATTGTAGGAATGCTGGAAAGAGTCTGAATAGAATGAATACTCCAGGGTGCTACCTTCAGACCTTACGTGAGAAAGCAAAAAACTTCTATCTTGTTTAAGCCACTGTTATTTTGAGACTTTGTTATTTGCAACTCAATCACCACACAAACCAAATTTTGTAGGAAAAGTGTTTAAATATATGACACCTTGGGGATCCCTGGGTGGTCCAGTGGTTTAGCACCTGCCTTTGGCCCAGGGTGCGATCCTGGAGTCCTGGGATCGAGTCCCACGTCAGGCTCCCAGCATGGAGCCTACTTCTCCCTCCTCCTGTGTCTCTGCCTCTCTCTCTCTCTCTCTCTCTCATAAATAAATAAATAAATAAATAAATAAATAAATAACACCTCTTCCCAAAAGCTGGGAAGAACATACATCAGAGTTTTAACAATGGTTAACTAAGTTAACACACTATTTTACATTTATGATATTTCCTAGACTGGAATGCAATATTTACATTAATCAGAAAAACAACATATCTTTAATGTTTTAGTAAACACCCAATTCTTGACAAACATACTAAGATAGCTAGCTTTGTGGGGACATTTAAGCTAACAGATCTCAACCTCAGTGCAGAGTCAAAACTCCCAATGCCCAGGTCCCATCCCAGAACAACTAAATTAAAACAAAGGGGAAGGATGCAATTAGGCATCAGTATTTTTTGAAGCTACTTAGTGATTCTGATATGCAGCCAAAACTGAGAACTGCTATTTTCCAAGGAGAAAACAAGTCCCTGAAAGAAGGAACTGTGTCTGATTCATCTCCATATCCTAGAACCTGGCCCTGTGCTTGGGCACAATGAACACTCCTTGAATGTCTGCGAACAAATGGATAGACAAGGTGCATGAGGGACTTCCCAAATAAGACACAGGACACAGAGTGAAGAGCATAGCTCACCTCAATGGCATAGCAGAAGTCAGCCCCTGCCGTGACCGCCATCATTGACAAGAGTCCTGTGCCAGTGCCAATGTCAAGAACCAAGGCCTTCTGTCCTCTGGCCTTCATCCTGCTCACAGCAGACCGGATACCTTGATAATATTTTATATTCTAAGAGAAACAGAGAAACCACTGTCACTTCATACCAGTTACTATAAATAAATGGAAAGTTCTTTGTTTAGTCTGGGAGTCATGGCTAGCAGCAACAGTGTTAAGTCATGATCCCACGGCTTTCTGGCCCCTCAACGAACAGCACTGGGAGCTGAGTCAGGCAGGTCCTGCGAGACTCCAAGAGCATGGGGTCAGCCTCTTGCCCTTTATTTGGCGACTGCCCCTCCCCTCCACACCCAATTCTCTTCAGTACTCTGCTTAGAGGGGCTGGGGCTCTGCCAACCACATTCTCCTTTTCCAGCTATTCGGTATGAACAAGGAAACTAGAGGGTGGCAACTGGCAGTGGGGAGAAAATTCATGCTTTCCCAAATGGTTGCTGCTTTCATCAGGGTCCTCCTGAAGTGGGGGCTGGCTCCAGTGCCAACTCATCTCCTTCCTTTCCTCACCAGCCGCCTTGGGCCCCTTGGACAGCAGCAGCACTCAAGCAGCTGCCCCTCTGAGAGCTGAGCACCAGCCACAGGACCTCTTCTCCACACTTCAGGGCTCAAGAATGTCACTCTTCTCTCGGGTTTCCTCAGTCCTAGGCAACGTGGCTGCTTTCCGCAATTACTACCACGAGGTAACCTTCCCGCTTGTGTCCCAGGCCTCCCACATCTGTTACCAATTCCCTCTGCTGAAAGAGTAACCTGGCCTAGGGCTTCCTTACTGGACTCTAATTCACACAGGTTCCTTGTCTACAAAATAATCCCCTCCTCAGGAAATCATTTCTTTGTTTTTAGTTCAGGTACTTAGTAGCTTAAACAGATACGTTTTCCAACTGTAACAGTTTGGCTCAATAGGTATCCTGACTCTTCTGTCAAAAATAACTAATAATGATGGGGAAAATACTTGCAAATCTCTTTTAGTGCACTAATGAGCTGGCAAGTTAGTAAGAAGCATTAAGAGGCCAAAACAGGGATCCCTGGGTGGCACAGCGGTTTAGCGCCTGCCTTTGGCCCAGGGCGCGATCCTGGAGACCCGGGATCGAATCCCATGTCGGGCTCCCGGTGCATGGAGCCTGCTTCTCCCTCTGCCTGTGTCTCTGCCTCTCTCTCTCTCTCTCTGTGACTATCATAAATAAATAAAAATTTAAAAAAAAAAAAAAAAAAAGAGGCCAAAACACCTGGAAGTCGATTCCCAGCCCCCGAACTGAGCCTTAAAATGATGGTCCAACGGGCTGACACCTTGATCACAGCCTGCCAGGGACCCACAGCCCAGGTGCATAGTGAAGCTAAGCCAGATTTCGAACTCGCAGAAATACGGAGATAGTAACTCTCCTCAGCCATTAAATTTTGGGATAATTTGTTATGCAACAATACATAACTAACATAGGACTGGTAACAAAAGGACAATATTCTCTGACCTAAGTGCAATCAAGTTACAAATCTCAGTAACAAAAATATAAATATTCTAAAGAAAAAGATTTTTGAACATTGAGAAATTCTAAAATCACAGATAAAAGACTAAATCAAAAGAATTAGAAACTATCTGTAACTGAATTTTTTTAAATTACATATCAAAATTCGGGGGATAGCTAAAAGCAATATTTGGAGAGAAATATATTAGAAAAGACAAAAGACAAAGTAATCATCCACCTCAAAAAAATTAAAAAGAGGACTACAACATAACCTCCAGACCAGCAGATGAATAAAAATAATAAAACACAAAAATTAGCTAACTAGGGAATATAGAGATTTTATAGGACTTTTTAATAAAAATTATTTCAAAAATCTAATAAAATTAACGAACCTCTGCTAAGTCCAAAAAAAAAAAAAAAAAAAAAAGTGGGGGAGAAAAAGTAGTGACCAAAAACTGGAAATGGGGAGCTGGAACACGGTATCAGTATATATGTGGCAGGTATTAGAAATTAAAGATTATGAACAGGGGTGCCTGGGTGGCTCAGTTGGTTAAGCATCTGCCTTAGGCTCCCAGAATTCTGGGATTGGCCTGCATTGGGCTCCCTGCTCAGTGGGGAGTCTGCTTCTCCCTCTGCCACTCCCCCTGCTTGTGCTCTCTCACTCTCTGTGTCAAATAAAATCTTTTTTTAAAAAAGGCTATGAACAACTTCTTAGCAAATAAAATTCCTTTTTTTTTTTTTTTAAAGATTCTATTTATTTACTCATGAGACACAGAGAGAGAGAGGCAGAGACATGGGCAGAGGGAGAAGCAGGCTCCCTGTGGGGAGCCAGATGCGGGACTTGATCCCATGACCCGGGATCATGCCCTGAGCGAAAGGCAGACACTTAACCACTGAGCCACCCAGGCATCCCAGTAAACAAATTTTTAAAAAATCAGACGAAGTAGACTTTATACTGGAAATTCAATGCAACACACTAGAGCAAGAAAAAGTGAAATAAGATCTAGAAAGAAAGAAAGTTGTTGTTATTCACACATGAATGTCTATGAAAACCCAAGATACCTACAGACAACTTCTGCCACTAAGTAAACTTAATAAAAACCAAGTGAAATTTTATGTATCAGCAACAGCCTTTAAAACATTGGCAAAGGGGCAGCCCGGGTGGCTCAGCGGTTTAGCGCCGCCTTCAGCCTGGGGCGTGATCCTGGAGACCCGGGATCGAGTCCTACGTCGGGCTCCCTGCATGAAGCCTGTTTCTCCCTCTGCCTGTGTCTCTGCGTCTCTCTCTCTCTCTCTGTGTCTCTCATAAATAGATAAAACCTTAAAAAAAAAAAAAAAAAAACCATGGGCAAAGGGAAAGATTTCTTAAACAAGAGATAAAAGCCAAAGGCAGATGCTTGAACTGACTGAGCCACCCAGGTACCACTACTATTCTTTTTTAAACCATACGTACACATATTATACTCTTCTGTATGTCTGTCACAATAAAATAGATTTCAAAGAATAAGAATGGTACCAGATCTTGGGCAGCCCGGGTGGCCCAGGGGTTTAGCGCCACCTTCAGCCCAGGGCCTGATCCTGGAGACCCGGGATCGAGTCCCACATCAGGCTCCCTGCATGGAGCCTGCTTCTCCCTCTGCCTGTGTCTCTCTGCTTCTCTCTCTCTTTCTCTCTCTGTGTGTCTCTCATGAATAAAATCTTAAACAAACAAAAAAGAATGGTACCAGACCTCAAAATAGTAGCACTGAACTCTAAAAGAAAATGGAGGGCAGCCCCGGTGGTGCAGCGGTTTGGCGCCGCCTGCAGCCTGAGGCGTGATCCTGGAGACCCCGGATCGAGTCCTGCTTCGGGCTCCCTGCATGGAGCCTGCTTCTCTCTCTGCCTGTCTCTCTCTCTCTGAATGAATAGATAAATAAATCTTTAAAAAAAAAAAAAAGAAAGAAAGAAAGAAAATGGAGGGCAGCCGCAGTGGCCCAGCAGTTTGGCACCCCGGCTTTGGCCAGGGGTGTGGTCCTGGAGAACAAGGATGGAGTCCCATGTTGGGCTCCTTGCATGGAGCCTACTTCTCTCTCTGCCTCTCTCTCTCTGTATCTCTCATGAATAAATAAATTAAATCAAAAAAAAAAAAAAAAGAAGAGAAAAAATGGATAGGGGTACCTTGCTGGTTTAGTCAGTGGAGCATGCAACTCTTGATCTTGGGGCTGTGAGTTCAATCTCCATGCTGGTTGTAGAAATTACTTAAAAATTAAATCATTTTTAAAAAGGTAAAAAATTAAAAAGTTTTTAAAAATGGATATTGTCAAAATTCTGATGGGAAGTGATTTCCAAACTAGAATCCATATTCAGTTTAACTCTTTTTTTTTTTTATAGAATTAAACTTTTTTTTTTTAAATTTTTTATTTATGATAGTCACACAGAGAGAGAGAGAAGCAGAGACACAGGCAGAGGGAGAAGCAGGCTCCATGCACCGGGAGCCCGAAGTGGGATTCGATCCCGGGTCTCCAGGATCACGCCCTGGGCCAAAGGCAGGCGCCAAACCACTGCGCCACCCAGGGATCCCTTTTTTTTTTTTTTAAGGAAAAATCACAGCCCAGGGCGTGGGCCTGGAGTCCCGGGATCGAGTCCCGCATCAGGCTCCCTGCACGGAGCCTGCTTCTCCCTCTGCCTGTGTCTCTGTCTATGTCTCTCTCTCTCTCTCTCTCTCTCTCCCCCCCCTCTCTGTGTCTCTAATGAATAAATATGCCTGTGTCTCTACCTCTCTATGTGTCTCTAATGAATCTTAAAATCTAAAAATCTCTAATGAATCTAAAATCTTAAAAAACAAACAAATATATTATAGGAAGTTGGTGGTATAGTGGGGAGCACAGCTGCCTTCCAAACACAAGTACATCCCTCCTAAGCAGGAGATGTGTGGCTTTCTGTGTGTGGCTGTGGGATAACAGAGGGAGAATAGAACTGGGACCTGGCCTGGGAGTTTCAGTACAGCCACGAGCTGATCACCTGAGAAACCTGGTTAGCACCATCCTCAACAGTAAACCAGGGTCAGCATACCCTCCAATTAATGACACCCATTAAATTAGCTAAGGCTTTTTAATTACCCAATTTTGAAGCTACTCCAGTGAAACTGAAGCCCTCTTAAAACGCAATTTGGCAGTGTCTAACAAGAATCATATCTACATTCAAAACCCTAGACTAGGGGATCCCTGGGTGGCGCAGCGGTTTGGCGCCTGCCTTTGGCCCAGGGCGCGATCCTGGAGACCCGGGATCGAATCCCACATCGGGCTCCCGGTGCATGGAGCCTGCTTCTCCCTCTGCCTGTGTCTCTGCCTCTCTCTCTCTCTGTAACTATCATAAATAAATAAAAATTAAAAAACAAACAAACAAAAAAAAAAAAACAAAACCCTAGACTACACCAAAGGAGATATTCCAATGACAAGTAACTGCATAGAAATATGTTTGACATCATTAGTCATTAGAAAAAAATGGAAATTAAAACCAGGATTAAATGTATGTTTAACATATGGGCCCAGCAATTCCACATATAGATATATACCCAAAAGAGATGAAAATGTGTCCACACAGACTTGCATGTGAGTTTTCATACACAGGATTGCTACAACAGCCCAAACTGGAAACAATCCAAACATACATCAGCTGATAAATGGATAAAATAATGGAAAAATCTATATAATTGAATGTGACTTAGCAATAGGAAGGGATGAATACTAAGACATATTCAACATGAGTGAACCTCAAAAACATGATGAAGAACATTATGTGTTCTTATGTGAAGAACACATAAGACTATCTCTCACATGATTTCATTTACATGAAATTTCCAGGAAAGGCAAAACTGCAGTGACAGAAAGCTGGTCGGTGATTGCCTAGGGCTGAGAGCTAGCACTGGGAGGGACTGCAAACAGGCAGGAGCTAATTTTATGAGGTAATAGAAGTGTTCTAAATAACGACAAAAGTAAGGCACCATGCAAAAGTACAGAGAAATTAGTTTACCTTGGCTGTGCCACTAACCAGCAAATTCTGACTCCATTTCCTCATGGAGAGAATGGTGAGGAGGGGAAGCAGAAGTTAAAGTGGTAAATAACGAACAGTCGGGAACATTCCTCCAAGGAATTTGGATTTTACTTTGAAAGCAGTGAGAGACCACTGAGGACAGTGCTAAACTGGGTTCTCAGGGTTTTTGTTTTTAGAGATTTTATTTATTTATTCATGAGAGGCACACACAGAGAGAGGCAGAGGCACAAGCAGAGGGAGAAGCAGGCTCCATGCAGGGAGGCCGATGTGGGACTCGATCCTGGAACTCCAGGATCACGCCCTGGGCCAAAGGCAGGCACTAAACCGCTGAGCCACCCAGGTGTCCCTCTCAGGGTTTTAAATAGAGGAAACACACAGATTGGCGTTTCAGAAAGATCTCTTGGGCTGCTATGCAGAGAAAAAAAAACAGAGGCCAACACTAATAAACGAGGTCTGAGCAGGCAGTGGAGTTGAAAGACCCATAGGATTTGATGACAGATTGCAGGCTCAGATGAGGAAAAGGGTGCCATCTTTCTGGCCTGCCGAATGAATGGATGGTAATGCCATTCGTCCAAACACCCTGGAAGCTGAGGTAAAAAGGATCCTCTTTGCAGATGACACTAAAATCAGAGAGGCTCACAAGAATCCATTAAGAAGCCAAGACCATCAGGGCGCCTGGGTGGCCCAGTGGGTTAAGCGCCTGGCTCAGGTCATGGTATCAGAATCCTGGGATCAAGCCCCGCATCAGGCTCCCTGCCCCACAGGGAGTCTGCTTCTCCTTCTCCTCCTCTGCCCCTTCCCCCTGCTTGTGTGCGTGCTCTCTTTCTCAAATAAATAAAATCTTAAAAAAAAAAAAAAAAAGGCAGCAATGGCCAAGACCATTAAGCTAGAGAAAATGAGTCAAAACCAGGAACAATGTTTGTTCCACATTCTATAATTCTCCAACAGCTCGGCAAAGGCACTCAGATATTTGATGAAAATCAGGGAGGCACCCAGCCCCCCTTGATGTAGCCTACAAACTAATGATGCTTAAGGAGATTGTTCTGTCATGATGTTGCCAAGAAGTATGCAGCCTGAGCAGTTAACCAGGGTAGACACTACCACCAACACAGCCTCACAACCAACCCTACCATTTGCCTTGATCCTTCTCCTGCTCTGCACTGCTCAGTTCGCCCTGCATTCTTGGCCTTCAAGCCTCCCCATTTCTAAGCCATCCACATGAGAATGACTAGACAACCATTCTTTGTAGACCAGAAAAACTTGCGTTGCTAGCTATCATAACCAGAACTACAACATAGTCCAAACAGGAAAAGAAAACAGAGATGAAACAAAAATGGGAAAAGGGAAAATAAAAATGAAATATCACTGTGCAATGGAAGCCAAATGTGCTTTACTAAGTAGTCTGGAGTGGCCCCTAGAGATCTGATTTTAAAATTACTAATGGACTATACAAGGTCAAACTGTAATTAAGAGGAAGTTTTATCTAGAAGGGACTATGGAGATTAGCTAATATATCCCATTCCTTTCAAATCCTATAAATAAGATCTGCAGAGGTCTCGTGTCCTTTCCAAGGTCACACTCAGGTAAATAGTAGAGCTGGAAGTAGGACCCAGCCTCCTGACAGATAGCCCAACCATTACACCATAATGGCTCCCTGCATTATCCTAACAACATGCCTCTGGAGGGAATGTTTAACCTTATAACTAAAGGTTTCAAACACCACAGCAAGATAATGGTTTCCTTTTATACTTACTCTGTCTTTGTCATGCAGCATATCAGCATAGGATGATCTAAAAAAAAAAAAAAAAAAAAAAAAAAAACAGGTCAGAAATCTCTGCTAATGATATCCATCAACTTATGAGAGCAATCACATATATAATATAATGCATTCCTGGGACACCTGGGGTGACTCTGCGGTTGAGCGTCTGCCTTTGGCTCAGTGTATGATGCCTGGATACTGGGATCGAGTCCCACATCAGGCTCCCTGCATGGAGCCTACTTCTCCCTCTGCCTATGTCTCTGCCTCTCTTTCTCTATGTCTCTCATGAATGAATAAAATCTAAATAAATACATACATACATACATAAATACATAAATATCTTTAAAATACATATATATAATGCATTCCTAAATCAGATGGACAAACATCCAGGCCAGCCCATTTTATTTTTTATTTATTTCTGAACAATAATTGGCATTCAATGTTACATCAGTTTCAGGTATACAACATAGTGATTTGACAAGTCTATACTCAATGCTCACTACAGTAAGTGTAGTCACCACATAACATTATTACAATATCATTAACTATATTCCCTATGCTGTACTTTACATCTCTAATCCAGGTCCATTTTAAACTATTTTAATGGAGTTATAAGCTGTCATTCTCCAGTACTGCAGGGACAAAAATCTTAGAGAAAGATGTTTATTTTCAGCAAATAACTTCAGCCTTAAAATGCTCTGGTAGGGCAGCCCGGGTGGCTTGGCGGTTTAGCGCCACCTTCGGCCCAGGGTATGATCCTGGAGACCCAGGATCGAGTCCCATGTCAGGCTCCCTGCATGGAGCCTGCTTCTCCCTCTGCCTGTGTCTCTGCCTCTCTCTCTGTGTCTCTCATAGATAAATTAAAAAAAAAAAAAAAAAAATGCTCTGGTAGTTAGCCCTCACAGTAATTCCATAGCCACCAAAATATTGATCATGTTATACATCACACATTTTTTTTTAAAGATTTTATTTATTTATTCATGAGAGAATAAATAACTTTATTTATTAAAGCCCAGAACTTTCCCTTATGTCATCAGGGAGAACAAAGAGCTTACCAAACTACAGGCTGTTAAAGGGAAGAGAGTTGCTTTTCCCTATTTTCTGTCACATTAATTCACAAACTTGGAAAAATTTCTGGCAGGGTCAGGATAAACCTCCAGAACTCAGCAATCCCAGTCCAAAGATGCTTGCTGAGTTCCAAGTAAGAGCTAAGTGGCTCTCACTAAACAGAGGATTTCCAGCTTCAGGTCAACGTTAATCACTAGAGAAGTTTTTTTATTTGTTTTTTTTTTTTTTTTTAATTTTTTTAATTTATTTATGATAGTCACAGAGAGAGAGAGAGAGAGGCAGAGACACAGGCAGAGGGAGAAGCAGGCTCCATGCACCGGGAGCCTGATGTGGGATTCGATCCCGGGTCTTCAGGATCGTGCCCTGGGCCAAAGGCAGGCGCCAAACCGCTGCGCCACCCAGGGATCCCCTATTTGTTTTTATAAAAGTAGGCCCCATACCCAAAATGGGGCTTGAACTCATGACCCTGAAATCAAGAGTCACATTTCTCTACTGACTGAGCCAGCCAAGTAGCTTCGAGGGCTTATTTTATTTTATTAAAGATTTTTTATTTGTTCAGTTGAGAGCGAGAGCGCCAGCTAGAGCATAAGCTGGGCAAGGGGCAGAGGAAGAAGTAGTAGCAGACTCCCCACTGAGCAGGGAGCCCAGTGACTATGCGAGGCTCAAGCCCAGGACCCCGGGATCATGACCTGAGCCAAAAGCAGATGTTTAACCGACTGAGCCACCCAAGTGCCCCTGGAGAACTTATTTTAAATGCAGATTCCCATGACACAAGGAAATAGATCCTGATCAAGAAAATTGGGCTGGAGTCCAGAACTACATACTTGAACTGGTGCCTCAGCCAACTGCGACATAGGCCGTTCATACTCTACACTTTGCAGAGCACTGTACTAAAAGAACACTGTTCTTTTTTAAAGTGGCACAACAAGGCTTTTACATGTGAACCCACCTACAATTGCTTAGTTGAAATCTGGTTCTGCCTTTCAAGAGATGTTTCTGGTCCCCATCTTCCCAGCCTCATCACCCAATCTCCCCCACTACTCCACAGATACTCTAAGCACTACCAGACCACTCCACCACTAACATCCAGGATTTCTGTCCCAGCTGGACACTCCCTTTTCCTGAAACACTCTCCTCTTTTCCACTTTCCAGCCATTTCCTCCTGGTTCTCCTGCCTCCTCTATTCCAGGATTCCTTTTTCAGGTGGAGACCTTTCTCATTCCACACCCTCACTGACCCTGGTCTCTTCAGCCTGGATGTCCAAACCCAGACACCTATTCTCCATCACCTTCCTCTTCCCAGCAGTACCCATTTCCACTGTGTTCTCCCTCTTGGGAAAAACAGCTCCATCCACCTTGTCACTCTAACCAGAAATCCTGGGTGCTTCTTGAATTTTCTCTTTCTTCACTGTATCCAATAAGTTACCAAACTCAAGCTCCCTCAAAGCTCTCTCTTCCTCTCCCCACCTCTACTGCCTCACCTGTGCGGTTGTATATCACTCACATGGTTTCTGCTTCCTCCAACCTACTTTCCACACTGTTCTCAGTAAATGTTCCAAAATGCAACCTAATCTGTTTTCTCCCTGCTTAACATCTAAATCACTCTGAAAATAATGACCAAAATCTTTAGAAAGGTAATGTTTTTGAGCCTTTATATTCTGCCCCACACATTGTATTTCACTCACCCATCAAACAACTCTAAATTAAGGATATTATATGAGGAAACATAACATTTTTACATATATCGAGCTGTTATATGACATCTGACTCTTCACATTGAAATGACTTTGCTTAACTCCCAAACAAACCTCTAAGCAGACCTGCTCGTGACCAACATCTGCCCCGATCCGAAACACTGGGTAATGCCTATTCCACATTCCCATCCGATTCCAGGGCTCCCGCTTGGAGATTGAGTGCCCTCACCCAGCTGCAGCCAACTGTGAACACAGCCCTGTTACCTTGCAATCTCCTGGTGGTAATCATAGTGCTCATCCTCCTCCAGCCACTCCACAGATCCCGTGGTCGGATTGGCCCGCCCGCAGAAGACTTTCATGATGCCAGTCAGCTCTTCAGTTTTAGCACAGAAAAGCAGCCTTGCCAGATTACTTCTTGTGGACAGATCTAATCGTCAGAAATCTATTCACACCATAATGCCCAAATTGTAGAGAAAAAAAAAAAATTAAGACAAAAAAAAATCAAGAAATAGCCACTTGTGTCAAAGCCACTGAAAATATTAATCAGTATTTTAATCTTTCCAGCAAGAGTTTCGATTTTACATTCAGCATAGAACATCAAAAACTGTAATATGTAAGTTCATGAAGCTATCTGGAAACTGCAGCAGTCCTCAGTGATTCCAAGGGGTGGGAGAATCAAATGAGCCCCACAGGTGCATCTGGGTGCAGCCTCAAGGTAAAGGCAAGTGAGGAGAGAAATAAAGCAGAGGAAACCGGAGGCTAAAAGGAAAGGAGAAACAGACTGAGATTGTGGTAAAAGAGTGCCGCCAATACTGCCTCAGGATATTAAATGTTTAGTTTAAGGAAAAATACAAAGCATTCAAACTATGAAGACCTTCATCTAAACAAATATATCATAGCTATAAGCAAACATGGATAATCCCAGAAATATTAAGTCAAAAAATAAGCAAATCATAGAACATATACAATAGGACATTAATATAAATTTATAATTATGCAAAACAAAAACAACATATTCTTCAGGAATCACACTAAAAAGTATATGAGGGAATGAGGACAGTGGTTATTCTTAAGAGGTAAGGGAAAAGGCTGGATTCAAGGAGGGCCACACAAGGGACTTCAAAATAGCATCGTTCTATAAATGGATGGTGGGATTAAAGATGTTTATGATACTGTCATTCCTTATGCCTTACCATTTTTAAAAAAGATTTTATTTATTTATTCATGAAAGGCACAGAGAGAGAGAGAGAGGCAGAGACACAGGCAGAGGGAGAAACAGGCTCCATGCGGGGAGGTTGATATGGGACTCGATCCTGGGACTCCATGATCAAGCCCCATGCTGAAGGCAGGCACTCAACCACTGACCCACCCAGGTGTCCCTATGCCTCACCATTTTTAATAATGATTACTTCTTACCTAGTCAATATTTAATTTTAAAAACATTTTTTTAAAAAAAGTGACTGAAGCACTTTAAGCACAAGTAGTAATCGAGTATGGGTGGGCTTCTGCAAATCACACTGGGCCATACCGGCTTCGGAAAGAGGTTTGGATTTTGTTTTACATGCCCTGGGAGCCACTCAAGAGTTTTAAGAACAAAAATGTCGTCAGGTACATGCTTCTACAAGGCCGCTCTGGCTAAGGTGTGGTGAATGGACTGATTCCCAAATACTCAGAACTCTGTGCCTGGGGAAATCGAGCCCATTAGCAGTTCCCTGAAAAAAGAAACGTGGCCCAGCTAAGCGTGGGATGGTTGGAGCGCCGTATGATTGCGGTTCGAGTCTCTCGCTGAAAGGAGGTGCCAAGTACTATAATCAAGGTTCCCGTGGGGGTCACCCGACAGAATGGCAGAGTCGGGGCCCAACCGTATCCCAGTTCTCTTGCCAGCCCAGAAGCTCTGAGCCTTGCTGGAGAGTCCGGAGGAGACGCACACCACGGCGGCCCAGTACGTCCACGCCAGGTTCGTCAGCCAGAGCCCGTGGGCTCAAAATAGATGATGGCTGCCCCCGGGATTCTGCTACCCCACCTTCCCAACACGCCCAGGACCTCACCCTCCGCGGGAACCGTCGCGTTCACTTCCGCAGCCACCTCCACCTGGACGCGGCTGGCAAAAGGGGCGGGACCTCCCAGCGCCCGCCGAGCGTGCCGGCAGCGAGTCCCGGAAGCGGAACTTGAAGGCTCTCCCGTCGCACCCCGCGCGTTCCCACAGTGCTCCGCGAATGCCGCTATGGAGGCCGGCAGGACCGCGGTTCTTCGCGTGAAGCGGAAGCGCAGCGCAGAGCCGGCCGAAGCCCTTGTCCTCTCCTGCAAACGCCTTCGGAGCAGCGCAGTCGAGTCGACGGCCCAAAAGACAGTCCCCGAGGATCTTGAGAGAGGGCCGGAGAATAATGTCTTCCAATTGGTGGCCACCGTGCGCTCCCAGGTATTGGGCGGGATGGAGCCAGTGTTTGAAGGGATCTTAGGGCGCTGCCGGGGCGAAATTGTATCTCTGATTTCTGCACGAACCTGCTCACGCCGGCTTCCCTCCCCTACGACCTCTCCTACAGGAGGAGCCGGTCCAGGCGCTCGTTCGAGCCGCCCTGCGCCCTTCCCGGGGCAGCCAGCAGCGTATCCGCCGCGACCTCCGCGCTTCGGCTCGGGAGAACCGGCAGGAGGGTCGCTACCGGGTGATTTCTAGCCGCAGATCCTCAGGGATTCCCTCAGGTGGCCTGGAGTCCGAAGACCCACCGGGAAACCCAGAAGCCGCCGAGGACGCGAGCTTTCAGCTGTTCGACCTGGTCCACGAGGAAGAAGACGACCCAGAAGCTGTCGCCACCGGAGGCTCCTCCAAAGTGAGTACCCGCCCGGAAGAGAGGGAGGGCTGGGCTTCGCCGGACCAAGAGTCTGGGCGTTAAGTCTGCACACGTAAGAGGAGGCACACGGCTTCGCCTTACTGATGGATGATCTCTCGGCCGTGGTAACCTCGTTTAACAGATTAGGTTATTTATTCAACAAATATTTACTGAATCCGCACTATGTGCCAGGCACATACGTTCTTAGGTTCTGTGGATATAGCTTTGAGGACTTAACATTCAGGTAGAAGAAAGAACACTGTTAACTTCAATGTCAGATGGTGATAGGGGCTGTATGAGGGTGAGGAGAGCAGGGAAAGAATGGTTCCATTTCAGAAAAGGTCTCAGAAAATGACAGAGTGAGAACTTGAAGGAGGTGAATGGCAAGGCACTGTGGATATCTGAGAGAAAAGCAGTTTGGTGTTTTCAAGATCAGTGTGCCTGGAGCCCAGTGAACTGAGGAAGAATAATAAGGAATTTGGGAGAGGATTCCTGCTAGACTCTGAAGGCACTTGTAAGGACATACTGCCTTTCACTTTGAGATGGGGAATTACTGGAGGGTTTTGAGCAGTAAAGATAGAACAGATGGAAAAACTCACCAAAGGGATGTTAAGGACTAGTATTGGGTAGTGAATCAAGTTTGAGGCAGATTCAAGTGTAGAATGCAAGTCTTGTCACATTTAATCCAATGTTCTTTCCGTTGTTACATTTACTAAATTTGTTTTGTACCTCAGTTCCAAAAAAAAAACAAACTCTACTACGTTGTATTAAGACTATAGAAATAGAAAATTCTCAACCTAAGGTTTGTCTTCTCTTAATAATCATTTTTTTTAACATCACCCTTCACTTCTTTCAATAGTTCTTGAAGTTTAAAAACTGATTTTAATTGAAAATATATCAAGCAAAAAATATTTAATCATAGTGGTAGTATACTTGGATAACAATTTGGGCATGATGACTATAGCCACATCTTCTACCAAAATGAATGGAAGACTGATTCATGAGTTACAAGTAAAATACCTTTTAAAAGTAAATCAGCATTCAGTGGAATCAAATAACTAGTTTAATTTTATAACAAAAACTAGTATGTAAACTGATGAAGCATGTGTACACAAATTTTTCCCAAAAATGGAATATAAACTGTAAATACATAAGAAAATGTTTGCACATGAGAGTGGGACATCTGGCTTGCCAGCGGGCACCTTCATTTTGCATGCAACAGAAGAGCAATTTAAAAATGGGCAATGTTGGGATCCCTGGGTGGCTCAACGGTTTAGCGCCTGTCTTCAGCCGAGGGCATGGCCCTGGAGACCTGGGATGGAGTCCTGCATCAGGCTCCCAGCAATGGAGCCTGCTTCTCCCTCTGCCTCTCTGTCTCTCATGAATAAATAAATAAAATCTTTAAAAAAAAAAAAATGGGCAATGTTGAGAAGGGCAAGATTTTTGTTCAGAAGTGTGCCCAGTTTTACCATACTGTCGAAAAGAGGCAAGGCAAGCACAAGACTGGGCCAAAACGCCATGATCTATTTGAGCAAAAAGATAGGTCAGGCCCCTGGATTTTCTTACAAGGACGCCAACAAGGACGAAGATATCAGGGCCACTAGGTGGCTCGGCCAGTTGAGCATCTGGCTCAGGACACGATCATGGACGGGGTCCTGGGATCCAGCCCTGCTTGGATCATGCTCAGTGGGGAGTCTGCTTGTTCCTCTCCCTCTGCCTCTCCACCAGCTTGTGCATGAGCTCTCTCGCTCTCTCCCTCTCTCTCAAATAAGTACATAATAAATAAATAGAACAAAGGCATTACCTGGGGAGAGAAGACATTGATGGAGTATTTGGATGATCCCAAGAAGTACATCCCTGGAACAAAAATAATTTTTGCTGACATTAAGAAGACAGGGGAGGGATTCCTGGGTGGCTCTGTGGTTGAGCGTCTGCTTTTGGCTCAGGTCGTGATCCCAGGGTCCTGGGATCGAGTCCCGTATTGAGCTCCCCATGGGGAGCCTGCTTTTCCCTCTGCCTGTGTCTCTGCCCTTCTCTCTCTCTCTCTCTCTCTCATGAATAAATGGATGGGATCTTTAAAAAAAAAAAAAAAAAAAGGGATCCCTGGGTGGCGCAGTGGTTTAGCGCCTGCCTTTGGCCCAGGGCGCGATCCTGGAGACCCGGGATCGGATCCCACGTCGGGCTCCCAGTGCATGGAGCCTGCTTCTCCCTCTGCCTGTGTCTCTGCCTCTCTCTCCTCTCTCTCTCTGTGACTATCATAAATAAATAAATAAAAATAAAAAAAATAAAAATTAAAAAAATTAAAAAAAAATTAAAAAAAAAGAGAAAGGGCAGACTTGATAGCTTATCTCAGAAAAAGCTAGTTAGGAGTAATTAATTGGCTACCACTTATTACAAAACAAAAGTGTCTTTTTTTATGTGTACCATATTTAAGTTGATCTCATACACGAGAATTCAGACCATGAATGGCTGATAGAATATTTCTTTTGTACAATCCGGATTTAAATAAGATTGGCTTGTGGTTAAATGAATAGGATTGGAGTGCCTGGGTGCTTCAGTGAATTAAAGCATCTGCCTTCTGCTCAGGTGGGATCAGAGGGTCCTGGGATCAAGACCCACGTCAGGCTCCCTGCTCAGCAGAGAGCCTGCTTCTCTCTCTCTCTGCCTCCTGTTCCCCCTGCTTGTGTTCTCTCTCTCTCTCTCTCTCTCTGTGTCAAATAAATTAAAATCTTTTTTAAAAAATGAATAGAATCATGGGATATCTGGGTGGCTCAGTCGTTGAGTATCTGCCTTCAGCCCAGGGTATGTGATCCTGGAGTCCTGGGATCGAGTCCCTCATCAGGCTCCCTGCGTGGAGCCTGCTTCTCTCTCTGCCTATGTCTCTCCCTCTCTCTGTGTGTCTCTCATGAATAAATAAATAGTCTTTAAAAAAAATGAATAGGATCAGTTTTTTGAACTTTGATAGTAATTCTTGTTCAGTAAGTGCTAAACTGTTTTTCCCCCTCCAAAGATTTTATTAGAATTGATTAGGGGCACCTGGGTGGCTCAGTGGTTGAGTGTCTGCCTTTGGCTCAGATCATGATCCCAGGGTCCTGGGTCCAAAGCTCCCACAGGGAGCCCGCTTCTCCCTGTACCTATGTCTGCTTCTCTTAGGAATAAATAAATCTTTAAAAAAATTAATTAGTAATGTTCAGCTTTTTAAAAGTTTTTTAAAGTAATCTCTACACCCAACATGGGCTTGAACTCACAACTCAGAGATCAAGAGTCATATGCTCCATTGACTGAGCCAACCAGGCACCCCAGTAATGTTCAGCATTTCACAGAGTTGGTAAATGCCATCTCTAAACCTGTAGGAGATTGGTTTCGTATTTAAATTCATATAACTTGTCATATTAACATATATGTAAATAATGAGGAAATCCCTTCACTGTTTCATAGAACAAGACTCAGCTGTGTTTCAAGTTGTGTTAACTTGTTAAAAGTCCCGGGTTGAAGATAAGCTGGCAATGTGCACTTTTATCTTTTTGGTCTTAACTATGCCAATTCAATTAAAATTCCCTGCATCTAAAATGTTGCTCTTTGCTTAATGGGAGGTATTTTAATGTGGCTTATGTGTAATATTAAAGAATACTTAATGCTTCTCATATTTTATAGATAATCTCTAAGGTCAGATGTTTTTAAAATTCAGTGTGGCAAAGTATAGTAGCAAATTTTGCTTGTGAATTCTTTACATTGCTTGTGATTAAAAGTAAGCCAGATTAATTATTGTCCTTTTTTTCAGGATTATCTTTTCAAACAGCTGTTCAAAAACACAACTGTAGAATTTTTTTTTAAAGAGTTTATTTATTCATGAGAGACACAGAGAGAGAGAGGCAGAGACATAGGCAGAGGGAGAAGCAGGCTTCCCTTGGGGAACCCAGTGCAGGACTTGATCTGGGGACTTCTAGATCACACCCTGAGCCAAAGGCAGATGCTCAACCACTGAGCTATCCAGGTGTCCCCACAACTGTAGAATTAATCACAGATTTTACAAAAATGTTTGCCCTCAGTAATTATTTTTTTAAAAATGGATTTAAGCTGAAAGAAAATTTGGGGTTTTATGCCTACTAGACTCTCAGGGGAAAGGTTGTTGATAGCACTGCTGGCAAGGCCATGATCAAAATGGTACACAATTGTCGTGCTTAAAATTGATGCAAGGCTTTTGGAAAACAGCATGGTTTTACATACCGGGAATCCTAAAAATAGCTTGAGGCCTATTCTAAAACTACTTAAATTTATTTTTATTGTTTAGATCCTAAAGCCATCCAAACAAGTATCTACAGAAATTTTAAAATAGTGACAGCATTTTTGCCACATATATTTCTCATTAATTTGATACCATTTAAATTTTAAGCAAATAAAGTACTATTTTATAGAAAATCTTAAGAAGTGAAAAAGTTCAGTTTATTTTATCTAGTGATCTTATTACCTCCAGGATTTATGCTAGCGAAATAATTCAGCAGAAGCAAACAGCTATGGTATTAACAAAAGCTTATTGTTGATTTACTGAGTAATTGCTGTACATTAAGTACTATGCTAAGTATTTGTTATGTTTTCTTTTAATTTAACTCGTGATCCTTACCAGAACCCTTTGAAGTAGGTATTTCATCTCTATTTTTCGAATGCAGGAAACAACATGTTCATTGCAATATTCTTTATGGAGGCTAAAAATTATGTCTGAGAAATTGACATACACAACTGCCTGCACCATTAAAGTAATAACCATGAAGACTGGCGAGACATTAAATATGTTTATACTGTGCTGTATGTTGTATACTTGAAAATATGGGTAGGCACACATAGACTAAAGAATAACTTTTCTTTTATAAAAATATTCATTATAGAAAATTTGAAAAAATATGGGAAAGTAACAAGGGGTGGAATCACTCATTTTACCCCCATCACAAAGGTAATTGGAATAAAATTAATTTGTTGTCTTCTGAGTATAAAATTCTATGTCTGGCATTTTTCTGTTTGCCAGTCTTTGTAAATATTTTAATGGCTACCTAATTTGCTGGACTAAGGTGGGTAACTTGTGAATTGGAGTCACAACTTTGCTTGTGAACAGCTTTGAAGTTTGTCAAGAATGCACAAAAATTGACATCTCTAGTTCCTTTTAACTTTGGAGCAAGGAAGAATTAATTCCTTCTTCCTCCCTCGGCTATGGAACACACCCCTTCCACCCCCCGCCCCAAGTATGGTGTCTGGTTTGAGCCACATAGCCTCCTCTGATGAACCTGTTGAGAGGGGTCATTTGCAGCATGTCCCTTGGGTTTCCAAACTGACCTGCGCTGCTCTGGATGACACAGCCTGTGGCACTGGAGTACATCTTCCCTGGGCCAATTCTATTCTGGGTCAATCTATCTTGAGCTGTTCTAACAGGAGGATTATAGGAGAGTCCACTCCTGGTTTGTGATTAAAAGTAGGACATCATTGGGCGCCTGGGTGGCTCGGTTGAGTCTGACTCTTGTTTTTGGCTCAGGTCATGATCTCAGTGTCATGGGATTGAGTCTCCCACCCCCACCCTGGGCTTCATGTTTGGAGGGGGAGTCTGCTTGATATTCTCTTCCTCTCCCTCCAGCTCTTGCCTGCTCACACATGCACTTGCTGGCTCTCTTGATTAAATCTTTTTTTTTTTTTTTTAACGCATCTTGACTCAAAATTTGAGGGTTGTTTTTTGTTTTGTTTTGTTTTTTGTTTGTTTTGTTTTTTTAAGATTTTATTTATGGGCAGCCCTGGTGGCGCAGTGGTTTAGCACTGCCTGCAGTCCGGGGTTTGATCCTGGGGACCCTGGATCGAGTCCCACGTCAGGCTCCCTGCATGGAGCCTGCTTCTCCCTCTGCCTGTGCCTCTGCCTCTCTCTCTCTCTCTCTCTGTGTCTCTATGAATAAATAAATAAAATCTTTAAAAAAAATTTTATTTATTCATGAGAGACATTGAGTATCTGTCTTCAGCTTAGGTTGTGATCAGGGTCCTGGGATCAAACCCTGTGTTGGGTTCCCTGCTCAGCAAGGAATCTGTTTCTCTGTCCCTCTGCCCCTCCTCCTTGTTCATGCTTTTTCTCTCTCTCTCAAATAAATAAATAAAATACTTTTTTAAAGAAAAGACATCATTGTGGGCAAACCAGGTGGTGGTAGTCATCAGAGTCCAGGAATCGCTTTTAGACCCTTATATCACACAAATGCAGACCCATATAGAGATCAGCCATGGAGGTGCTGCTGGGGGCCTCTAGATCCCTAATGGAGATCTTCTCAGGCCAGTTTTTCCATGTGCTCTCTTATGTTGTTCAAGCACAAGAGAGCAGGGAGCTATCTTAAGTCTATCACAAAAGAAAAACTATACAATTATTTTAGAGATAATTGATTTTTTAATTTCATAGCTAATTAAGAGATTAGTAGGAAATAGGGATAAGAATCTTGAATCTAGGGGCACACAGATGGCTCAGTCAGTTAAATATCTGCCTTCCTGTCAGGTGATGGTCTCAAGGCCCTGGGATCAACCCCTACGGCATGCTCCCTGCTCAGCGGGGATCCTGCTTTTCCCTCTCTTCCCTGCTTGTGCTCGCTCACTATCTCTGTCACTGTCTCTATCTCTCTCTCAAACAAATAAAATATCTTTTTAAAAGAAGAATCTTGAATCTAACATAGACAACTGTAGAGAGACTTAAAATCTCACTCAAATCTTAGATTTCTCCTTTTGAAACACCAATGTTCAGATCATGTATATATTATCTTTTGATTTCTTTACAGACATCTGACCCAGATGTGATCCTCTGCAATTCCATAGAGTTGATCCGTGAGCGGTTGACTGTATCTGAGGATGGACCAAGAATCGGGCATCAGGAGGAACAGAAGGATGACTATGTGTATGACATTTACTATTTGGAGATGGCTACTCCAGGATGGATTGAGAACATCCTCTCTGTGCAGCCTTATAGCCAGGAGTGGGACCTGGTAAGGAGACCCATGAGGATGAGGTAGACTAAGCAATTCTCTAGTCAGGGTGCTTTGCTTCCCTGTGTTCCAAATTGCCTCCAGTGTGTTCAAGATTGTTCTTGGCTCTTTTTGTCCTTGCTTAAATGGAAAAACTTATTCTAAATACCTTCTTGGAACTGGATTTAGTGCAGGGAATTTTGGAAATGACAATCTACATTGATAATTTTTGCTTTTAATAGATCTTTTATAAAGTTTGCAATATAATTTTTATCATTTATAACACCCACTTTTGGGGGAAATCATATAGGGGCTTATAATAAGGACAGTAAACCAAAAATTCTTAACATAAATGGGAATAAAAGATTTTTTTTTTTTTAACTATCTTAAGGAGGGGAAACCTTGGATTAAGAAAGCGAACATCCTTGGGCAAACCGGGTGGCACAGTGGTTTGGCGCCATCTTCAGCCCAGGGTGTGGTCCTGGAGACCTGGGATCGAGTCCAGCATCGGGCAACAGGAATAAATAAATAATCTTTAAAAAAAAAAAGAAGAAGAAAAAGAAAGCTAATATCCTTTTTTTTTTTTTTTTTTAATTTTTATTTATTTATGATAGTCCCACAGAGAGAGAGAGAGAGAGAGAGGCAGAGACACAGGCAGAGGGAGAAGCAGGCTCCATGCACCGGGAGCCCGACGTGGGATTCGATCCCGGGTCTCCAGGATCGCGCCCTGGGCCAAAGGCAGGCGCCAAACCGCTGCGCCACCCAGGGATCCCGAAAGCTAATATCCTATATCATTATTTTGGGGTTTTTTAAATTTTATTTACTTTTTTTTTTTTTTTTTTTTTAAGATTTCTTTATTCATGAGAAACAGAGAGAGAGAGGCAGAGACACAAGCAGAGGGACAAGCAGGCTCCCCACAAGGAGTGCAATGCAGGACTCAGTCCCAGATCCTGGGATCATGCCCTGAGCCAAAGGCTGAGCCACCCAGGCGTCCCTTTACTTTTTAAGTAATCTCTACACCTAATGTGGGGCTTGAACTCACAACCCTAAGATCAAGAGTTGCAGCTCTATAGACTGAGCCAGCCAGACACCTCCTAACATCATTTTTTTTTTTTCAAGATTTTATTTATTCATGAGAGACACACACAGAGAGAGAGAGGGAGGCAGAGACACAGGCTCCATGCAGGGACCCTGATGTGGGACTTGATTCCTGGATTCCAGGATCATGCCGTGGGCTGAAGGCAGACCGCTCAACTGCTCAGCCACCCAGGGATCCCCAACATCATTATTCTTACAATAATTCTAAAGATTTATTCATGAGAAATGGAGAGAGACAGATAGAGGTAGAGGGAGAAGCAGGCTCCATGTAGGGAGCCCAAAGTGGGACTCGATCTTAGGACCACAGGATCATGCCCTGAGCCAAAGGCAGATGCTCAACTGCTGAGCCACCCAGGCATCCTATCCACACTGTGCTCTTAAGTGACTTCTCCAAATTGGTCTGCTAATAGCCTCCCCTACAGTACAGCCTTAGAGGTGTTGACTTATGCTTATGTTTGTGTTGAGATGTGCAGGTGAATGATGACCAGCAGCCAGAAGATATTTATGAAGATGATGATGATGAGAACAGTGAGAATAACTGGCGTAATGAGTACCCAGAGGAGGAGAACACTGATGAAGATGAAGAGTCCAGAGGTACATGAGTAGCAGCCTTAGATGGGAGGGGCCTGTTGAGATCCAAGACTGAGGTGTGCGCAGTTAACATGTACATCTTTACTGGCTTTCCTTCTCTGCCATTGAATTCCCAACAGCTCAACCACAAGCCATTGGAGCTATAGGATCCCCAAGAACTAGTGTTTCCAGAGGACCCTGGTGAGGTTTTAATGTCAGTCAGGCCTAGGTTCCAATCCTTAGTTCTGTCATTGCCTATCTGTGGGTCTTAGGGAAGTTACTTTACCTCATCGAGCCTGATCCTCTCTCCAGAAAACAAGAGAATATTGCACTAACTTCAGTGGTTGGGATTAAGGGAAACATCATAGCTCATTGTCTCTTCTGCTTCAGTCAAGGTGTTGGAGAGGTTTGCCAGTAGGAGCAGGGCTAGGATTTTGACGTGTCATTTACTTAACTTCTCAAGAAGTTGATCGGTTTACAGTGTTTTGGGAAAGATGCAACACAGACATGGTACCTGGGGGAAAGGAAGGAAAGATATTCTGGTGAAACAGTTCCTTCAGTGATTGTGTTCTTTGTGCCAACGAAAAGGATTTATTGTTGGTTAATGGAGGAACAATTAATTAAACTATGGAATATTCTATTAGGGAAGTATCTATGATATATGTTACATATATACATACATATATATACACATATATATATGATAAAAGGATAGGGGCAGATGTGAAATTATATTTACAGTATGACTACAACTATTATATAAAAAGAAATCCTATACTTAGGAAAGAAATGAAAAAATACTCCCAGTATTGTTGAGGGATTTGGTTTAGGTGGTAGAAACAGGATTTTTTTTTTTTTTAATTCTAAATTCTCTTTACTGATCAAGTATTTTAGAATAGAGAACAAAAAACCAGACCTTCTTGAGATGGGAAATGGTTACTGTGGTCATCTAGAAACTCAAAACATCTAGAACCCATTCCTATTATCATTCTAGGCTCTGATGACTATGACAGCTTCAGTGAAGAGGAAAGAGGCAACAGCAGACCACAAATGTGGAGCAAATACCCTTTGGATGTGCAGAAGGAGTTTGGCTATGACAGCCCCCATGACCTGGATTCAGACTGATGATCCTATGATATCTGTGAAGTTCAATCATGTGCCCTTGAGGGCTCTGACTGTAGTTTCATCCACCCTGGTAACATCTTTGGGTTTTCTAGATTAACATAAAAGGAAAAAGCATGTCCAATAGCAGCATCCTACCAGTGAAAACGTGCCCTGAAGGATTGTCTTTTTCAGTAAGAGTACGGCCCCTTTGCTTCAAGACTCTACAGTCTGATCGGGGGAAATGCCATAAAAATGAAGCTTCCTAGTCTGGGGATTTTCCCATTCTCTTCCTGTCCTAAAGCCAATATGTAGAAGAGAAGCTCCTCTTTCCCTCAGCACTAAGATTTAGCTTTCCCATACTACCAGGCCACTGCCTCCACTAAAAGTCTGTTTCTTTTGGTAGAATCCAGAAGGACTACAATGGGTCCTTTACAGCAGCACAGACTGGATAGTGGGGGCCGTTGGAGAAGGAAGTAGGATCTGCCTGGCGCTGAGAGAGAGGTTTTAAGTTAATAGGGTCTCTACCTCCCTGCTTCCTGACTGATAATGCTTGTAAAGACTGCTGTCTTCCTTTGGCACTAGTGCCAGGGAGAACAGGATGTATGAGTGTGATACTCTGTGTTTAGTAAAACTTAAATATGGGAGCAAGAAATTCCTGGAAAACTCTTTTTTTTTTTTTTTTTTTTTTTTAAGATTTATTAGAACATAAGTACGAGGAAGGCCCATAGGGAGAGAAGCAAGAGAGCCTCAAGCAGACCCTCCACCGAGCACAGCCCAATGCAGGGGGATCCCAGGACCCTGAAACCATGACCTTAGCTGAAGTCAGGAGTCAGCCACCTAACCAGCTGAACCACCCAGCACCCCTACTTAAAAACTTTAAATCTGGGATCCCTGGGTGGTGCAGCGGTTTGGCGCCTGCCTTTGGCCCAGGGCGCGATCCTGGAGACCCCGGATCGAATCCCACATCGGGCTCCCGGTGCATGGAGCCTGCTTGTCCCTCTGCCTGTGTCTCTGCCTCTCTCTCTCTCTCTCTCTCTGTCTCTGTGACTATCATAAATAAATAAAAAAAAATTAAAAAAAAAAAAAACTTTAAATCTGAATGCCTTTTTTTTTTTTCAAGATTCTATGTATATATGTATATTTGAATGAATAAGAGCATGAGGAGGGGGTAGGGACAGAGGGAGAAGCAGGTTCTCCACTAAGCAGGGAGCTGGATATGGGACTTGACTCCAGGATCATGACCCAAGCCAAAGTCAGATGCCTAACCAACTTAGCCACCCAGGCACCCCAAATCTGAATGTCTTTACATGTTTTCCCACTGTACTCCCTCTCTCCTGTCTCCACTCTCCACCAAAAATGAGAGGCTTAGTGAGACAGAAGTTTCAGAATTACCCTTAGACACAAAGGACTTTAAGGAAAGTGAGGTAAAGGAAAACATACTAAGCTTAGCTTTCCAATGAGAAATGTTAACTCTTCACAGCACTCACTGAAAATAGTGACCAATTTTGTTACCAGAACCTCAATTCCCTATAAGCAAACCCTGACCCTACTTCTTTTCATACCACAAATGTCTTAGAGTTGGCATTTATTCTTCTAATGTAATATTGTCCCACAGAACTCTGTTCAAAGATGAATATGTTCTATATCTACACTGTTCAGAGGTAGGCACTAGCCACATGGGTCTCAGCTCTTGAACTATGATTAATGCACCTGAAGAATCAAAATTTTTATTAGCTACATGTGGCTAGTAACTACTATACTGGACAGCACAAGTCTACAAAAACAATACACCGAACCTGTGATTCAAAATGTGCCTTCTTGCTGTGTGGCAAAGACTCACTATCACATCCACAGGGATAAGTCTCCCCACGTCTTAGAAGCATCTCTTTTTCTATCCTGCCCCTACTCTTCCTTTCACTTTGTGTTCATTTTGTAGGTCTTCACCTATATTAGTTCCTATCTACATGTTAAACCTACTTGAGTAGTTAAGTTCTGTATGTACACATACTTAGGCTCTACTCTTGTGGCTAGAAAACTAACAGACTATCCACAAAGGTACAATTCAGTATTGCAAGTAACAGGCAGCAACTTATATGTCTAATACTAGTCATCTTAGTCTCCTGTAGGCATAGAAACAAAGGATTAAAAACCACTCCATGCCATTTTAATGTGCTCACTGCTGTTTATGTACTCATTAAGGTTTGCAAACATTAAAGGACTGAAAATTTCACATACTGTACCTACTGAAAAGGGGATTAACACACCAGGAGAAGGATTGAAGGAGACAAACAACAAAGACCTTGCAGAAATTTAATTCCACCATGAAGCTTGAGTGCTGTAGGGCGTCTCTGGCTTCCTTCCGACAAAACAGTTCCTGGGTAAAGACTGTATCCAGCACAGAGGGGAAGAATGCGATTGCCATCCAGTAATGAGAGGGGGATGACATGGCTCACTAAGCTTGCATTGGGGCACTTGGGGTGTGAGGCCCATGCTTCCTCCCAGGAGCCACTGGGGGGCAGCAAGTTCCTGGGATTAGCTGGTCATTTACTTCAGTGGAGATAGCTAAAACCTGGGTCAGGAATCCTCAAGACAAGCATACTCTGCTTAAAGGATTAGCTCCAGAGGATCCCTGGGATAGATGCCATCTTGGCTCAGACAAGAGTCATGTTTACATAGTTTAGGCAAGTCAGCCTTTGCACAAGACTCCCTATTGCCAGGAAGGAATTTGCTGTACAAATCCCCAACCCGTGACAGTAGGAATGTCCCCCCATTTTCTCATCCATGTGTATCCTGAACTGGAGGCAGCTGTGATCATGCTTCCCTAAATTGTCTTCATTGAGCAAGTATGACCAAAGTTACTCCCCAGGCTTCAACGGAGGCCATTTGATGGAAAAGATGATTAGAAAGGCAGCTTGCCTCATAGTTTTGTCTTTACCACTGACCAGTTCTCAAACGAAAGGATAAGAAGTCCAGGCATGGGATTAGCCAAGTCAGCAGGTTCCTCTGGATCCAGGATGACAATGTCTGGAGGCTTCACAGGACAGCTGTACAGTCCCCTGCAACCATAGCTGCCCATGAGGGAACATCCATTAGGCCAAACCTGCTCTGGCCTGACCTGGATGCTAAAGTACACCCTGAGCACCAGAATTAGTTGCATCCACTCATGCAGTCTGCTGAGGAGCCAGATTGAGGTTGAAGTAGTTTTTCCCCCCAAGGTCTTCTCTGATCTCCACAGAGAGAAAATAGAAGTCCACATAAGTACCAAGCTCTTCCTGAGACTGCAGGCCCACCAGACCTCCCACAAGGGGAGGCAGACAGGACAGGAATGCATTATCCTGATGATCCACACCAAGACAGTTCAGAGTATAAACAAAGCCCAGTGTCAGGGACAGAAGAGGAGGATGCAGTCTCGTGTGAGGTTTTGGGAAAAGGAAAATGACCACTTCTAGCACCAAAGTGGGCTTGTGTGGGTCTGCACAGCAGTCCCTCAAACCAGCCCTTACAGAGAGAAACAAGCTATTTGGTTGCTTGGGTCCATGAGATGTTCTCTAAGCCATTGACAGCTGAGAATTCTGGTAATACACTTGAACTCTAAAACAGTTTATGTCCTCTTAAAGTTCATACCAGAAACCAGAGATCTACCTTCTGTCATCTAAGACAAAGACCTAAGGTCTCAAGTAAAACAAAGGATTATCCTTCAAAATAGTATTACCAGACTTCTGACTCATGAATTTTTTCATTTGTCCTTGATGATTTGAGCCAGGTACGTGTAATCTGTGACTTACTAACTAAAGTGTAACCAATACATGAGTTTAAAAAAATATATATATATATGTTTGAAGTTCACCTTTGCAGCTAAGACTCAACAGAAGATTGTGTTAAAACCAAGCAAAAAAATCTGTGGTCAGAGGCTGGCCCACCACCACACAGAGACCCCTCCTAAGAGCAGAGGGACTCAGTTTGGGGTACTTTGAGTTTTTAAACACAATCAGCCTATTGCAGCCTGTAGATGAATGAACACCAATGCTCTGTTAGAACTGGTATTCTGGATTAAATAATATCAATAAATAATGAAATACCACTATCTTCCCAGGGAAAGATTTTGAGTCAGAGAAGGAAATGGTAGCATTTCAGGCCTCTAAAGTCAGGTGCTTGGACCTGATCAGAGGGGCTCCCATAAAGCAGCCCCTTTGTAGAGGCTCCTGATTCAAATATCAAATTCAGAACCACCAGCCACAGCTATTGACCTAGCACTTTCTCTTGCCCCAGTACAGTTTGCTGAGTGTTTGGTAAGCTATACCAAGTTCACCAAGAACAAAACTAAACAACTATTCCCCTGACTTCAAGCCCTCCCCACCACCACCCTCTATAAAGTTCTCACCTTCAGGCTGGTCTCAGACCCTGAGTCTCCTCCCATAGCTTACCAGTTAGAGTAACCATCAGAGCAGGCCATCAGCCCTGAGCCCCCCTTATATAATATGGGCCAACAGGCTCCTTTAGAGAAAGAGGGTTGGGCCTGCACAGTCTTGTCATCTGGACTTTGGTGGCTCTGGCTGGCCTTCCAGGCCTCAAGGGACATCACCTCTGGCCTCTAGTCAGCTTTCCTCTCAACCTTTTTTTCTTCAGCTACATCAAGCTCAGTCAGGACACAAAAGCAAAGCTGCTGGGTGACTTTGGTGACAGCAGCTAAATGAAAATAGAGAACAGAAGTCAGCAAGCTGACAGCTACAACCTCAGTATGAATACCCCAAAGTTGATTAAAGCATATCTGGACTCCCTCCCATCTGTCCCTTGGGCATCCTATGCCAGGTTTTGCCTCTTACCGCCCCCCACCCCCCAGCAAGCCTCACTGTCCTTCATTTTGTGCCCAATCAGAAAAGGATGCATGACTCCTCATCTTCCCATATGGATTGCACTTTCCAAAGGGAGTGTTTTAACCCCTTTGGGGTTAAAATAGGACTCTAAAGTTAGAACTAAAATGCTCACGTCAAGATCGAAAGGGGAGAAGTCATGTGGAGCAACCAGGTCTCATGGTCTCCAGCACATCACTAGTATAGGGGAAGCCGTTAACCACCACTCCCACCTCTGCACACATCTGTACACATACACACATATCCACACAGGCCATGAGTAATGGGCAAAGAAGCTCACCCAGGACATTCCGAATAAGGGCTGGCCTCTGGGACTCAGGTAGGTAAACACCCACGAAGTAGACAGGAACCCCAGAGAGGGCAATCGCGATGCCAATAAGGGAATTAATGGTGTCACCAAACAGAGGCACAATCACCAGAAACAAGGAGCATATGCAGAACATGATGGGGAAAAACAGGCTCAGCTGAAATGGAAGGAGATGAGTTATTAGGTAAAGTGCTATTGGGGAACAAGGTACAGAGAGTCACCTTGGGGAGATGGCCCACCCCTCCTACTCTGTCCAGAGTCACTGACCTTGAGAGGCCGGGGCCGCTCGGGCTCCTTCCAGCGAAGATAGAGCTGTCCAGCAACAGACAGGCCCACGAAGAACCAGTAGCTGAAGCTGAAGTAGTTGATGAGCAGGAAAACATCTTCCACAGTGAGGTAGATGAGTGTCATGGTACACTGGAGGGGGAAAGGATGGGAAGGAGGAGTGGGCATTGTCACCACCCGGCCATCCCAAGAGACCAACAACCCAGCCATCAGCACCAGATCTGTCACTCACTGCTGAGTTAGCTTACCAGGTTACCTCCAGTTCTTTTCAGTGACCCCTTGGCATCAGATATGCCTGTTCTCTGCATTAACCTTCAAGGTGGCATCTCTCCCTCTCCTGTTGGGGTCCCTTCCTACACACAGTGCCTCCCATCTTCTTGCAAGCACTGCAAGAACAAGCCAGACTCCTTTCCCCTTTTGATAGCAGAGAGTGAGGCCCTCCTCACTTCGATGCACCAACCTCAACATGAATCACACCACCCTCTGGAGACCATTACTCCTGAGTCCCAACTACCTGGCATACAAACAGAGTAAATGCCTCCAGAAACACCTCACTGTCCTGGGGTCTTAGAAATGCAGACTGACGAAATGGATCCATACTTGTTAAGAAACATATGGCAGAGTTTGCCCAGTGGGACCAGAGTCCTAGGAGACAAAGGGACTAGAGTGCAGTGGCGTGATCAGATTTACTCACTTCATTTTTTTTTTTTTTTAAGATTTTATTTATTTATCCATGAGAGACACAGGCAGAGGGAGAAGCAGGCTCCATGCACCGGGAGCCCGACGTGGGACTCAATCCCGGGTCTCCAGGATCACGCCCTGGGCCAAAGGCAGGCGCTAAACCGCTGAGCCACCCAGGGATCCCAGATTTACTCACTTCAGAATATGGAGTTCCCCCACCTCATCCTCTCTCACCCAGATCATCAACAAAGGACTTTAAAAGGGCCCATTCTGGGGAGAGATGGGGGACTGTATCGGGGAAACTGGGGCAGTAGATGATTAAAAGATGTCACATCTCCCCTAAATTTACAAATTCAATGGTATCCCAATCAATATACTGAAAGGATTCTTGTTATTTTGACAAAATAACAAAGTTCACAAAAACAAATATAAAAATACAAATGTGATAATTGCCAGGAAAATTCCAGGGGTAAGAAGAAACTAAAGTATACTCAAAAGAAAAAAAAAAAAAGTATCCTCAAAATAAAATCTTTAAAAAAAAAGGCGGGGGGGGGGGGATGGCTGAGTGGCTCGGTTGAGCGTCTGCCTTCAGCCCGGGGCGTGATCCTGGAGACCTGGGATCGAGTCCCATATCGGGCTCCCCGCATGGAGCCTGCTTCCCCTCTGCCTGTGTCTCTGCCTCTCTCTGTCTCTCATGAATAAATAAAATCTTTAAAAATCAAAAGAAATTCAGTACAGAGCTAAATAATGAAGCTTGATGCTGATGGGGAGGAAGAGTTGAGCTGCTGATACTATAAGGGGTATGTATCATTCACTTGGAACATGAAGCACCATCTACTATATATAAAACTAAAGGCACCTGGCTGCTCACCTAGTGGAGTGTGCAACTCTTGATATCAGGGTTGTAAGTTCAAGCCCCATGTTAGGTATAGAGATTACTTAAAATCTTAAAAAAAAAAATCTATAAAGTGTATAACATGAATAGAAGTCCCTAGGTAGTTTGTATACAACTGCCCTGGCTTTTCTAAATATGATTTAATTAAAATTTTTAAAACAGGAGGAGCACCTGGCTGGCTCAGATGGTGGAATGTGTGACTCTTAATATCAGGATCATGAGTTCTGGCCCCACATTAGGCTTAGAGCCTACTTAAAAAAAAATTAGGGGTGCCTACATGGCTCAGTCAGTTAAGCATCCAATTCTTGATTTTGGCTCAGTCTTGATCTCAGGGACATGAGATTGGGCCCTGCATCCAGCTCTGTGCTCGGCGCAGAGTCAGCTTAAGATTGATTCTCTCTCCTGGGCAGCCCCGGTGGCGCAGCAGTTTAGCGCCACCTGCAGCCCAGGGTGTGATCCTGGAGACCTGGGATCGAGTCCCACATCAGGCTCCTTGCATGGAGCCTGCTTCTCCCTCTGCCTGTGTCTCTGCCTCTCTCTCTCTGTGTTTCTCATGAATAAATAAATAAATAAATCTTTAAAAAAAAAAAAAAAGATTCTCTCTCCTTCTTCCCCTCTTCCAGTCATACAATAAATAAATACATAAATAAAATCTTTCAAAAATA
Organism: Canis lupus dingo; assembly: GCF_003254725.2. Classification (NCBI taxonomy): domain Eukaryota; kingdom Metazoa; phylum Chordata; class Mammalia; order Carnivora; family Canidae; genus Canis; species Canis lupus. The sequence continues at coordinate 81,229,018 of NC_064247.1, forward strand.
AAAATAATCCCACAAATTTTATAATTTTATATTTTTTGTACCATTTGCCCTCCCTCATATAACTGTTTTATATTTTTAAAAAATTTAAGAAACACTGAGAGGATGGGAAGTAGCTTAAAAACCTAGTATAGGGCAGCCCAGGTGGCTCAAGCAGTTTAGCACTGCCTTTGGCCCAGGGCCTGATCCTGGAGACCCAGGATCGAGTCCCACGTCAGGCTCCCTGCATGGTGCCTGCTTCTTCCTCTGCCTGTGTCTCTGCTTCTCTCTCTCCTCTCTGTGTATTCTCAGAAATAAATAAATAAAATCTTTAAAAAAATAAAAAAATAAAAAATAAAACCTAGTATACCTCCCCACCCACAGTCTTCTCATAAAGCCAGGAGAGATTCTACAATTCTCCACACTCCCCCAGCAGAGCTTACATTGAACAGTAAAGCAGGAATGGGTGTAAAACGCTCAATGTGGATCATGGACAGAAGGTCTGGGAGGTGGCCCTCACGGGAGCCCACGAAGAACAACCTAGAAAGATAAGAAGTGTCAGGATGATCCTTTCATTTGGCCATGTAGCCACACTCCTCACTTGGACAAACTACGCTCAGAGCTCTAGAGCTAGGAGGCAGTCTCTCAGGACCATCCCATATTCTCTATACATGCCTAACCCCCACCTTCACCCCTCAACTTTACCCATAGATGTCTCCAACTTCCAACCATTTGTACTTCAACATTATCCAGGAATGCCCTACCCTACTATTGGCCACAGACACCCCCCAGCCCCTCAGCTATGAAACCCACCATCACCCAATGGATGCCTCACCCGGCCATCGCTCACTGCCACCCCAATCCACTCCATCAGAGGTACCTCCACTCTAACACCCCACAGATTTCATACTTAACACAATGGCTTTTTAAAGAAGGGCAGCCAGCCTTCTGTTGTGCTCTCTATATATCTTCCCTGAGCTCCTGATATATGATAGGCCAGGATAAGCCCAGGGGCTTAGAGATAACCCAGGTTTCCTCTCTTTAGGGAAAGAGCCCAACTGATTGAGAAGCAAAGCAAGAGAGAAATGAACTACCATCTAGAGTAGTCAGCATCATCATGAAGTACAAAGCACTCAACAGGCTTGGCAGTGGGCTGAGAGAACAAAAAACTTCACAAGAGATGACCACATCTGGGCTGGGAAGAAGAACTGGAGTTTGCCAGAAGGTGAGCAGGTGGGTGGAAACCACCATTGGCAAAGGCAAAAGAGGCTTAAGGAATGAAAGAGGGTGAGCTTCCTGAGGTCAGTACCAGAATGCCTACAGTCCCAGGATAAGGTGCATGAGGAGACAGCTGAGAATAACCTACACATGAGGCCATGCTATGGAGTCTGAACAAACACTGACAGTCTGTTGTGGCTTTGAAGTAAAGGCCTCACAGGATTTGACAGAGACTCTGGTGGCATCATGGAGGCCAATTAAAGCAGGGAGAGGCTAGGGTATAGAAAGAAGGCCAGATAAGAAAGTAGTCTGTGGGGTGCCTGAGTAACACAGTCGGTTAAGCCTCCAACTCTTGATTTGGGCTCAGGTCATGATCTTAGGGTTATGGGGTCAAGCCCCACGTCATGCTCCATGCTCAGCAGAGTCAGCTTGGGACTCTCCCTCTTCCTCTGCTCCTCCCCCATTTGTCAAATAAATAAATCTAAAAAGAAAGTAATTTGCGATAACTATCCCATCAGAGAGGAGGCCTGAATGAGGGTAGACACCGTGGCTGAAGAGAGAACAAGAGAGATATGACCACCTCAATCAAATTTGGTGATCCTGGGACACCTGGGTGGCTCAGCGGTTGAGCACCTTCCTTCGGCCCAGGTCGTGATCCTGGAGTCCCAGGATCGAGTCCCACATTAGGCTCCCTGCATGGAGCCTGCTTCTCACTCTGCCTGTGTCTCTGCCTCTGTCTCTCCATGTCTCTCATGAATAAAAAAATACATTCTTTTTTTTTTTTTAAAGGTATTTGGACTTTTTTTTTTTTTTTTTTTTTTTTTATGATAGTCACACACAGAGAGAGAGAGAGAGAGAGAGAGGCAGAGACATAGGCAGAGGGAGAAGCAGGCTCCATGCACCGGGAGCCCGACGTGGGATTCGATCCCGGGTCTCCAGGATCGCGCCCTGGGCCAAAGGCAGGCGCCAAACCGCTGCGCCACCCAGGGATCCCAATAAATACATTCTTAAAAAAAAAAAATTTGGTGGTCCTTTGAGTGTGTGTCTATGTGTGTGCACATGTGTACATGTGTGAGCTGGGAGAAGAGGGTGAACACCAAGGGAAAAACAAAGAGGTCAAGGAAGGAGAACTGGCAACACATAATATCACAACTAAAGACAAAGCATAAGTGGAGTGCATTTAGATACTTGTGAGCCATCTAGGTGGAGCCACAGGAGTTGATGATAGCATCTGGAAAGGTCACAGGGCAAGATGGTGGGAGTTGGCTCACACAGGTTAATAATCTGTACTAGGTAGAGAAGAAATAGGGTAGAGGGGATGCTAGGAGATACTATGCAGGTACAACAAAAGTGTCTAGTACAAAACCAAAGACAACTACATAGGCAACAAAGAAAAAGTGAGAAGTTAACACAGAAACAATTGTGCATTACCTCAACATCACTGCAGTCCCCTTCATGTCCAGACTCTTACTCTCTGAATCCTCTATCCCCACCCTCAAAACCCAGTTTGGGGTGCCAAACTGTCAATCCCACAGTATAGCTGAGTGAGGTTAAAAGGCACCTACTGTGTAAGTATTTTAAGTTTGGCAGAGCCAATTAGAATGTCTTGGGCACAGCGCCTGAGTGGCTAAGTTAGTTAAGCATCTGCCTTTGGCTCAGCTCATGATCCCAGGGTCTGGGGATCGAGCCCTATGTCAAGATCCTTACTCAGCAAGGAGCCTACTCTCCCTCCTCTCCCTCTGCCTACCCATACCCCCTGCTTGTGTGCACACTCTCTCTCTCTGTCAAATAAATAAATAAATAAAATATTTAAAAAAATAGAATATCTTGGGCATCAGTAAGGGTGAGGTTATGGGAAACACCATCTTTGGGTGGGGTAACTTGTGAAGAGTCACACTCAGTGCAACCTTGGCCACATCAGCTTGAAGTAAAGGAAGAGGACACCATACTATTTTCCAGGACTGATCGCTCTATTGCTCTCCGTAGGGAGGCCCCAAGTACCTGGACTGGGGTGTCAAAACCAGTAAGAAAAGAAATAGGACAAAATATTATTTCTTTTACTAATTCATCCTCTACCTGTTCATGCAGAAGATATTTTTTTTTCAAGATTTTATCTATTTATTCAAGAGAGAGAAAGAGAGGCAGAGACACAGGCAAAGGGAGAAGCAGGCTCCATGCAGGAAGCCCAATGTGGGACTCAATCCCGGGACTCCAGGATCACTCCCTGAGCCAAAGGCAGACGCTCAACCGCTGAGCTATCAGGTGTTCCTCATGTAGAAAATATTTACTGAATGCCTGTTATACTCCCAGCCCTAGGGACAGCAACGTGTATAGGGTGAGTGGAAGAGAAATCAGGAAAGAAGGCTTCCTTTCAAATACCAGAGTGTCACAGAGTCACAGGAGTAGTTTCAGAAGTAGAGGGTAGTAAGCATCACTTGCTATAGGAGTCCATAAGAATAAGAACTAAAAGCAGGCTAAGAAGGAAGTCACCAATACACTTAAGAATATTTTTTAGGTAGCAGAAGTCAAAGTATAATGGCTAGAACAATAAGTGGCAGTCAAAATGCAGACCATTCCCTCAAGAAGTGTATCCAGTAAGGAAGAAGAGAGATGAGAAAAGCTGTTTTGTGACTTCACTGAGCAGAGATGAAGCTTGTGCAGAGCTGCTTCCCAAATGAACATCCACCAAAGAGAAGGGCCAAATGATGAAGCAAAGTGCTAAGAAGAGGGATGGTGCTGGAGCCCTGAGACCAACCAGCTAGCAGGGTCAGCCTGGAAAAGCGGAACTACTCCTTTCTCTGAAACAACAGGAAGGAAAAATGCTCTTATAGGTAAGTCTCTACACAGAGAGGAGAGCAGAGCCTACCTATCAGCTTCAGTGATATCTGTGAAGTGAAGGGCAGGGTCACCCTGTACCAATACCTGGTATACAGCAAGTGATCACTAATAATCTTTTAAAGGAAGGAGTCCTGAGCCTACAGTATAACCCACAAGGAGCCTAGAGTATGGTCCCTGACAGGGTCTCTACTCCAGGCTATAACCTTCCTTCCCTCCACTTCTAACCAATCTGTTCTCACCTCAGATGGAAGTGTGAGCTTCAAGCACACAAATGTCAGCACAAAGGCCGAAATACTCATGCACACAAGTGTACACACACACACATACACACCCTATACATCCAAAAGAGGTAAGAAGGGCTCTTATGGGCTCACCTATATCCTCAGAAGATTAAATATTGCAATCTGTTATTGGTAAAGCAGAAATACATTACCTTGAGGAAGCAAAGATAGATGCATTGAGGCCCCCAAAGCAGGACAGGGCAACGGCAATGGGAATGGTCCAGCTGAACATGCCAAATGTCTGGTCAGCAAATGTCTAGGGAAAGAGCACAGAAGTCACTCAGCACAGACCAGGATTTCATAAGCCTCCTATACCTATGCTTTCAGGACAAACACCATCACTACTGAGCAGCCCACTCTCTGGCCTAGACCCATCATCTCACCCTTCAGAGCTGGAGTGGCTGCAGAAAGAGATTGAGCCATACAGTATCATAAGATGACAAGCAAATAGGGACTCACCACAGCCACAGCATCACTGTCAAGGACATCTGAAATGCTCAGCACTGTGTAATAGGCCACATTGGTCAGGATGTAGATGAGCGTCACAATTGGCATAGAAATCCCAATGGCCAGGGGCAAATTTCTGTCAGGACAAGTGAGACAGGACTACCTAGAATCAACTCTTTTTGGAGTCAGAGTTCACCCAGGGACTTTTCTGAAATTTAGCAGTTCCCTGACTCTAAGTCTTTGAGGCAGGCTCCTCTTTCCCACATTGTCTAAGGTGGGTATGAATCCCATGCCCCTTTCTGCTAAGAAACGAGAGAGAGAGAGAGAGAGACCCTTCTCTGTGAAGATAGCTGGGGATCAATATTTGATCCTTGCCACAATAGGACTCATGAGTCCCACTGAAGGAGGAGCAGTGTCCTCCAGGGACTGGAAGCCAGGCTGGGGACCTGGCTGCCCAAAATAAGCTTCTGGCTTCCCAGGCTTCAGTGTCAGCACCAGAGTATGAGGTTCTAACACTTTAGCCCCCGCTGGATCAGCCACTGCTAAATGGAAGACCTCTTCTTTTCTTTTTTTTTTTTTTTAAGATTTTATTTATTTATTCATAGACACACAGAGAGAGAGGCAGAGACACAGGCAGAGGGAGAAGCAGGCTCCATGCAGGAGCCTGATGTGGGACTCGATCCTGGGTCTCCAGGATCACACCCCAGGCTGCAGGCTGCGCCACCGGGGCTGTCCTGGAAGACCTCTTCTTGAGCAAAGACCTTGGGAATCCTCCAGTGTAAACCTGAGCGTGAATAGCAAGGGGCTTTCCCTCCTTCACTCATCCCCAACCTAGCCCCTTATCCCTCGGAGCTAGAGAAGGAGGAGTAGGGAGAAGAAAGGATGAGAGAAAGAGAAAGGGGAAGAAAGAAGGCAAGTGTGCCCACTATGAGCAGGAGGAGTTCCAGCCAAGTTGGGAAGTGAGAGTGTGATCCCACCGTTACCTTTCTGGGTTTTTGATTTCTTCTGTTACAAAATTAAGGGTGTCCCAACCTGAGTAAGAGAAGAGGGCAGAGTAGAGGGCGAGAGAGAGGTCTCCCATGTCCCAGGAGGAACCCTCAAAGGCGTCTTGAAAGTGCTCAGAGTGTCCTGTGGGGACAAAGGTAAGTAGGGGAAGGAGTTCAGGGAGAAGAAAGAGGAAGAAGAAAGAAAAGAGACATAGTAGGTATAAGGAGAAGAGGAGGAACAGGGAGAGGCAGTAAGAAAAAGGAAGCAAAGATGGGGAAAGAAAGGAGGGTCAAGAAAAAAAAGGAAAAGCAAGTGGGAAGAGGGAAGAAAAAAAAACATAATTTAACATCAAAAGAACAACCATCAGCCATCTCTATACTTTATCACCCCACCCACTCCGTCAAGAAAGTGCATATTCCTCTAACAAACCTATGCAATCTTAGAAAAACAAAGGCATTCCTGGTTGCCTTCTGAAGTGATAATACCATTTCCAGAAAAGCTCTAATAAATTTGCAGTGTCCTCACAGTAGGCCAGAGATCTTCCTCCTTTTTTTAGAAAGAACCCTGTTTCACATAAAGGAAGCATTTTTAATTAACAATTAGACCTTCCTGTGGAACTATCTCTTGTGGCCAAAACCAATGCACAATTTGGGTCAAATAGTTTTCCCATTCTCATGAAAAGAACTCCGTTGCTCTACTTGCAGAAGCTGTGATTACATGTGGCAGGAAATCACAGGCTATGTATGAACTGGGGTCTTCTTATCTCTCATTAGGCCAGGGGTAGGCCTGGGCCACTTCCTCCCTTAGGGAGACAGCCTAGGCACCAGTCATTCTCCTTGGAGGCCTCTGGAGACCATTAACTAGAAAGCTGAGGAGGCAGCACCTGCCTGGCCCAGCAGAGAGACCTTTTGGACACACTGGAGGTTTTTAACAAGATCCAGACTTCTAAGGAAGCCTGCTGTCACCCCCTGCAAAAAGTAGACCTAGTCCTTCAATGTGTCAAAAAGGGCTGGATATGCAGCAAGAGAAGGGAAAATAGAGGTTTTTATGTCCCGTGTCAGTCATCATATACAGGAGTGGTTTCCTCAGGCATAGATCTTGGTAGAAGGATAACTTATCTACCCAATTTGACCCCAAGATGTTCCTGAGACTCATGGACATCAAGGTGGCTGGCTGTAGTAACTTGGTACATGTGCACTAAGGTACTGGACCAGCTGCCTAAGAATCACTCAAGGCACTTAAAAACAGAGCTTTCTGAACTCCCGAACCAATCAGTGTTTAATCCAATGGATCTGAGATGGGGGAGCCTCAGCCCCCTCCCCAGTAAATATAAACACGGCTGAGTTTAGAGACAATCTATAAAACTAGGTTGTTAAGTAAGTGATTGAGATCCCCTTAGCCAAAAATACCTTAGGGATTTCCCTAAGAGCTCGGGAAATCTTGTCTACCCTCATTGCCAGTCTACTTTGATTCAGGAATGAAAAGCTTCCTAAGGCCAACATGCAGGAAAGTCAGTGCCAACTTCATACTATTTTAATATTTTCCTGAGAGTTGACTTTGAGACCGAATGTTAAATAGAAGCAAATTCAGATGAAAAGTAAAGGCTGCAAAATAACCACTCATTTCTACATTCCATACCTTCCTTCCCATTCCTCTCAAGGATGGCCAGGTCTTCCTACTCACTGCATGGCAGTCACAGACCAAAAACAGGGCAAGAGCAGGGCTCACTCTATCCCCATCAACTACACTTATGACCCAATTATACATGATCCAGGTTTCAAAAACTCCTAGGCTTCCAGCTGCCTTCTTGCAATGTTCCCAGCCTCCACAAAGGGAAAGCAGCCCTAGGGAGGGACTGTTCAGTTGGCCAAGCCAGCCTGGCCCAAGAAGCTCAGGAACAGATGTCTCACTCTCACTGATAGTCCAGGATACACATAAAAAGAGCTAATCAGTAAAGCCAAGATTCCCTATGTCCTCCTTAGGAAATCCATGCAAACTCCCAGAGTCACCCACCCTCCTTCCCAGCCCAGGCCCATCTTACCCTGGCACAGTTTAACGAGACCCATGACAATGATGGCAATGAGCGCTAGGACCTTGGCATAAGTGAATGTGTCCTGAACACGTGTGCCCCACTTGACATAAGCACAGTTCACAAATGTCAGCAGACCTAGAAGGAAAAACATAACATCACTGACAGGCTTGAGCTGAGGGCATGTGACCCAATCTCACCTTGTAGAAAGCATCACATCTGCCCTATCTGCCTAAAGCAAAGGGGCCAATAGATCAGTCAGAACCAGAAGAATAAGCAATGGAGGGACATCCACCATCCGCTCATCACTGTGGACAAGTAAAGATACAAACGCATGCATTAACACATTCTTAAATTCTAACAGCCAGAATCATTTTTTGGAAATTGCCCCCAGGCCCAGGAATAATGGACTTCACCCACTTTTTCCCACTCAGACTCCCAATGTTCCAAACCATCCAAGGCATAAAACATTTCCATGGCCACAAGAGAGGCCCATCAACAAATGAGGTGAATTTGAATGCAGGTGGCAAGTCACCTAGGAATTACAATGTTTTACGTGTAAGTACCTGACAATTTCATATACATCCTCTCAATTAATTCCCACAACCCCAAAATATAGACAACCCTATTCCTGTTTTTAGATGAGGAAACTGGTTGAGAGAGGCAACCTCCCCCACCATCCTCTGCATTTCTATCCAAACCTCCCAATTCTCACTGAGGTCCATGGAGAAGTAAGCTTGCCTGGGCATTCCCTAGGCTCCTGTCTGTGCTGCCGGCTTTAGGGCCCAGCTCCTTGTGGGCTTCAATGATATCCAAGCCCTGTGCTGAGGGTCCCAGCATCTTACCCTGCTAAATAGGGACTTCTCTGACCTACCAGGAGGACACAAGAACAGAATAGGGGTTCTCAAGGGGTTCTACAGGCCTCAAGGGGTTCTACAGTGATGTGGCTAAGTACTGTCACAAGCCTCCAAAAATAGAACTTTTATGTGAACCCCAAACATTATTACCAAATCCTTGGGGCTGATCTTCCAAGCCACCTCTACCTACCCCTACCCATTTTGCGCTCTCTTCTTCAGCCAGAAACTCTCTCCTTACTGGTGCCATATATACACTTAGAAGAAGTGTCCTTTACTCTTCCAGCTGCCACAGCCAACAGCAACTCTCGCTTTCAAGGTCTAGCTCACTCACCACTTCCTCTGTAAAATCTTCTTCAAATATACCAGCCAGTCCCTCACTGAGCTCTCCCTCCCTGAACCCTATAGCACTCCCACTTCACAGCACAGCTTAGTATCTCATGCTATGATCATGTAGACACCTGTCTCAAGAAGGTCTCTCCCTTGGGCATTTGCACAGTCACAAATTATTGGGGAGGGGGGAACAAAATCATATTGTTTTCTTTTCCTTTCTTTTCTTTTTTTTTTAAGATTTTACTTATTGGGACATCTGGGTGGCTCAGCAGTTGAGCATTTGCCTTTGGCTCAGGGCGTGATCCCAGATTCCAGGGATTGAGTCCCACATCAGGTTCCTTGCACTGGAGCCTGCTTCTCCCTCTGCCTAGGTCTCTAAAATAAAAAAGATTTTATTTATTTATTCACAAGAGACACACACACACAGAGAGGCAGAGACACAGACAGAGAGAGAAGCAGGCTCCCCGCAAGGAGCCCGATATGGGACTCGATCCTGAATCCTGGGATTGCACCCTGAGCAGAAGGCAGACACTCAACCACTGAGCCACCCAGGTGTCCCAAGCATATTGTTTTCTTAAGCTTATTGCCAAGAAAAAAGGGGAAATGATAAACTCTGGTTGGAATCAAGATGGTGATGACTTTTCACTTAATCACCGATTCCCTAGAGCAAGGAAACTATCAGAAAATTGACATTCCTCTACTCAAATGGCAGGAGAGCCAAGAGCCTACGGAAATAAACATGGTGGCTAAACACCTCCATGACACTTTAAGAAATTTCACTCTGTAATACGCTAGCAAGTAACACAAATGCTCACTAGTCAGTCATGGGGAGTGGGAGGCAAAAGTCATATGGGAAGAAAGGCCAAAGGAATGCATGCATGGTGCTGCCCTGCAAATCAAAGTTCGCTATGTGGGGCTAAGCCTAGAACAGCTAGCATAAGGATTACCTGATTAATAGCCCAGTAATCCACAGACCCCAGTGCAATACAGTAAGGATATTTTGAGGTATCTGCCTCAAATTGCTCCCCCTCGCCTATCATGGCTGATTACCCAAGCTGAGCCTATTCAGTTGCCTTTCCCAGGAACATAGTTTGGGGTACCAAAAGACTGAATCTACCTAACAGTAGCAGAGTTGGGAAATATAGCAAGTCAAAGTCACATTCAGACCCTTGTAATAGAGGAACAAAAACCACAAGAAAACAGAGGAAGGAAGCAGAACTATGCAAAGCAGAAGTGAGAGGGCGTGCAGCCTGCGAGAAAAAGACTAACAGAGAAAGATAAATACACGAAAGACAGAGGACAAAGAGACAAGAGACAGAGATAAAGAGACATAAGGGACAAAAAGAGAGAGGGACAAAAAGATGGACATATACATGAAGAAAGAGATTATCTCACCATGCCCTGGCTATGCTCACTATGCTTCTGCCTTGTAGCACCAAGATGTGGATGTGAGATGGAGAAGAGGAGCAGACTTACTCCTCAGCCCCACTGACAGGCACTCCCTCTCCCTCTCACTTCTACCCCTCCTTCCCTCCATCCTGCTACAACCTCCCCCCACCCCCCCAAACACACACACACACTTGCTCCTCTCAGCACAGGAGTAAATATTGCGCGCAATTCAATGACTACTGCCAATAAGTGAAAGAAGGCAGCTCCTCAAGAAGTCCCTGCAGAGCCCATTCTGAAGGACAGTCAGAAAGATACAAAAGAGCCTGTCATAGTGGTTGCCTCTGGGGAAAAAGACCAAAGCACTGGAGAGGGAGAGAGACTTTTTCCATTGTATACTATTTTATACTCTGACTTTTTTACTATGCACATACGCTTCTTCCTCAGTAAAAATTAAACTATTTAATCTAAAACAATGTGCAAAGGAGCAAGGCCAGGAGCAGGGTGAGGCAAGGAAGGCACATAATTTAAGGAGGCACTCACTTTCAGGACCACTTGGAGAACCTGAGGTTGAATACACCCTTAAATGCTGGCCACAGGAGTCTTGCTTGCTTCACTGTACTCTCAGCTCTGCCAGAGAACAGAGAGCTCTGACAACAGTCTACCAAACAGAAGCCAAGTCCCCTGAATGTTTTCCTGATTCTAATTAAGAAACATTTCACCATCTAATCCCCACCCCTCCAAACATCCCAAAATTCCCATCCCCATCTAGTGCCATAGAGTCCATCAGAGCCCAAGCACAAGACTGGGCCTGGAGGCCAGGTGCTCAGATAAAACTACCACAATGACAACATCCAAGCCTTCCCTCCTCTCTAGATCTCATCTCCTTGCTGGAAAGCCTGCACCAATGAGTGTGGGGTTTGTGTGAGGGTCTTCAAGCTCTGGGGGCTTGTTGCTGGGAAAGGAGTACTCAAATAGCAGATCCACACCTAAAGCAGAAACAAATGCCCAAGGTCGCTTTGTGGCAAAAACTGCTAGTTATTTTTTAATATCTGTTCTTCCATTTTTCCTTACTAATAGAAACTTTAGCTAGGGTCTAGGTTGCCCAAAACTTTTTTTTAAAGATGCATTTATTTATTCATGAGAAACACAGATTGAGAGAGAGAGAGAGAGAGAGAGAGGCAAAGGCATAGGCAGAGGTCTCCTCACAGGAAGCCTGATTCAGGACTAGATCTTGGATCCTGGGATCACAACCTGAGCCCAACAACTGAGCCATCCAGGCGTCCCAGGATTGCCCAAAATTAAGCTGACATTTACCAGGCTTTCTTGCAGGCAGGTATGGCCAAATAAGTAAGTTCTTGCCCCAGCATATAAGCAAAGTTTCATATAAAAAAGGCCTCAGGAAGTCTCTTTGAAGGACAGAGCCTGCCTTTTTTTGTCTTTCCTGTCAGCCACAGTACAGACTTGACAGCTGGGGCTTGAGTAGCCACCTTGGACGACCAGCTAAAAGTCACACGCTGAGGATGGCAGAGCAGTAAGGCAGAAGGAAGGAACCTGTCTCCCTGAAAAATTCTGAAGTCATCCTACCAGCCTCACACTGCCTACCTTAAATATGTGAGAGAAATAAACTTCAGTATATTTGAGCGATGCTGCTTTTGGTTTTCAGGTGCTTAAAATCCAAATTAATCCTGGGTAATACATGCACTCTAAGAACTATGCCCCTCATATTCTCTTTCTGATGAGGAGGAGCTCGTTTGGCAATCTGCAGCTACAGTCCCAGTTATGCTGACAGTCACAGCTCCCTTTTCCACAGCAACGAGGAGAAGAAGGAACCCTTCCAATTTCTCCCAAAAACAAGCTGGATGTTACTAAGAGGCACTCAAGGACAGAGGAATGCAATCCTTAACAACAGCAGCAACATGGTGGAAGAAAAAAAAAAAGCAGGGGAGAGATATCTACAAGTCTATTAGGAGAAAATTGTTCTATAACAGTCCAAGAAAGGTAAACCCTTCCAAATGGAAATCCTGGAATCTGGAGCTACCTCTTGGGATGCATATGAATATGTCAGGTATATGCCTTTTTAAGAATCCTCCTTGTTTTTAATTACACAAATATATACATTTAGTATTATTATCAAACAATTCAAGCTCTATACATGGGTAGACTCCCGGGTCTTTGAGGCTATGGTAAAGACCCAGTCCTTCTGAGGCATGTCACTTCAGAACACGAAAGCTGTTGATCCATAACAACTGACCAAAATAGGGGAGCATATGTTTACTTCTCAGAACTCTGCCCAGGCCAGAGTCCAAGACAATAAGAGACAACAGAAAACTATTCAGGCACTATCAGTGTTTCTTCACTTCAGTCTCCCGCTCAGAAGTCTCCCTCCCCCATCTCTTCCTGTTCCTGCTCCTCCTATTCCTCCTCTTCCTGTTCCTCATCACTGTCAGCCTTCCCAAACAAATCCTGAGGGGTGAGGGAAATGGAGACTTAGCAGTCAGCAAGCCTCTGCTTTGATACCAGTGTCAATGCGGAATGACTTCTATATGGACACCTTCACGGCAAACATTCTCTAATGACGTGTGTAAGCCTACACAACAGGCCGGACTCCACAAAGATAAACAATGTAAGACAGAAAAATCACCCTTCCACAATCAAATCTACTACTCCTGCTCACCTGAGTTACCAAGAATACTGTTGGTCACCAGGCCAGAGAAGGGACCTATGGACCTCAAGAACTGTCATTTCCCCTGACAGTCCCATAAGAGCCTCTAAGCACACTGAGCCCAGTAGGCAGCCAAACGCCCCACCCGCCATAGAACCACGCTCCGGAATATATATGAATAAAATGCACCTTTAGGCTAGAGCTTCTCAACTTCAGCAATATTGACGTTCTTTGTGTGAAGCTGTCCTGTACTTTATAAGATGCTCAATAGCACCCCTGGTTTCTACCCACTGGATGCCAGTAGCACCCCTTCCCAGCAGGTGTGACAACCAAAAATGTCTCCAGACTTTTGCCAAATGTCTCCTGGTGGGCAAACTCACCTCCGGTTGAAAACCACGCTCTCAGAAAATGAGTAGCTAAGATAGTCTGAAATCTAAGAAAGTTGCTAGGCTCTCTCTGCCAGTGTAACCTGGGAATAGGGTGGGGGGCAGCTGAAAAGCCAGGATCTGAAACAGCAATACCTTCAAGGGCCAAAAAGGCAATGCGAGTGAGCAACTAGGTATAAAACAAGAGGGAGGGGTGCCTGGGTGGCTCAGTCAGTTAAGCTTCTGCCGTCAGCTCAGGTCATGATCTCAAGTTCCTGGGATGGAGCCCCACACCAGGCTTCCTGCTCAGTGGGGAGTCTGCTTCTTGCTCTCCCTCTGCCTCCCCCTTGCTCCCTCTCTCTCACTCTTGCTCTCAAATAAATAAAATCTTAAAAAAAAAAACAAAAAGACTATAGCTTTACATATTTAAAAAAAAAAGCCCACAAGAAGAAGTAGAGGGCTGTGATTGACGAAAGAATGCATGTTCCTTTAAAGGGAGCAACCACTAGGCAAGGCAGCTGATTGTGTCAGGAAGGAATTTGGGTCCAAGGTTGCCAAACTTTTGATTTTACAACAGAAAATGCTGGTCCTGATTTTCAAATGTTGCCAAATAATTCAAAATTGCTTACAACACTAGGCCAAACAAATATATCTGTGGGTCAAGTCTGGCCCATGAGCCACCAGCTTGCAGCTCCGACCTACAGTTGTTATATGAAGAATGTCGTGCCCTTTCTTCTAGAATAGAACTTTAACTGCCTAGCTTGCATGGCTATAATTTCTGTAGACAGTTTCCCAAATAACAACCTGGACCCCTCTTATGTCTTAATTTCAAGACTAACTTAATTCTCCTATCCTACCTAAATTTCAGCATGGAATCAGTGCAGATTTTTGTATTTTTCCCCCTAATTATGATCTATTTGGTCGTTTCCAATTTTTTTCTCTTAAGACCAAGCTGCGGGCAGCCCGGGGGGCTCAGTGGTTTAGCGCTGCCTTTAGCCCAGGGCGTGATCCTGGAGACCTGGGATTGAGTCTTAAGACAGGCTACCTGTGTGGAGCCTGCTTCTCCCTCTGCCTGTGTCTCTGCCTCTCTGTGTGTTTGTCATGAATAAATAAATAAAATCTTAAAAAAAAAAAAAAGACCAAGCTGCTCTCACTGCCACCCCTGCCCAGAGAGACTCCCTTCGGCACATTCCAGCTTTGTCTGATGATGCATCAACACAATTCTACACCCTAAGTTCCTAGAAGGTAAGCTGAACCCCACAGTCTTGTCCATTAGGACGGGACATCATTTTATGACTTAAGCTCATCTCTGACAAGTTCCTACCTGAAGGTACACGTTAGGGGAAAGCCTGGGCTTCTGGGATAGGGGCCTGAAGGAATTCTGATAGTGAGTGATCTGGGTAAAAGTACACTTGAATAAAAGAAGCTACAGATACCATGACTGTACTTCTAAGAGGCAAGATCTCTCCTCCAATCAAAAGAGCAGTTCCTAGCAAATAAACAAACAAATAAATAAAACAAACAGTTCCTGGGAATGGGGTTCCTAAGCACAAAAACAATGAGGAAAATCATAAAGGAAAAAAGATTTACCAATAAAAGTCTTCTGTACATGGAAAATTATATATAGAGGTGTCCTTTCACTGAGTTACCCTTGGAATTCACCCTAAGGCCATACACATAGGCACTCCCTGGTGCTCTGATAAGAGCACAAAGTCACAAAACCTTCTAGAAGGAAACTGGGTAATAGATGAAGAATCTTCAAACAGTTTATTTCTTTAGACATAGGTATTTCTCCTGTATAATTAATTCTACCCTAAAAAAAAGATGCAAAAACTCTGAATTTTATATACAAAGAAAACTACTTACATGTTCCTAAACCATGTTTTCTAAGAATATCTAATGAAAGGGATTAAATATTAAAATTTTTAAGCATTATACAAATCACAGAGAGAATGATCTCAAGAGTACCTTTAAAAACTGAGATAAGCACCGAAAAAAATACTAGAAGGTATTTCACACAAACAGCAGTAGTAGTTCTGTGGAGTTAAAATTATGGGTGATTTTTCTTTTTTCTATTTTTTTTTTTTTTTTTTTGCATTTTCAAAGTGCCTGTAATGTCTGTATTATCTTTAAGTAATAATAATAATAATAATAATAATAATAATAATAATAATAAAATGATACTACTTTAAAAAATGTTTCTTTTAAAGAACATTCCACAAAAAGAGGGAAAAAAATGAGATACCAAATTTAAAAAGCAGAATATAAAATTATATGCAAAGTACAATACCAATTCCATAAAAGAAAGAGATAAAGACACAACTTAATTATAAAAGTGCTCATCTTTTGGTGGTGGATTATGGGTGTTATGAGGGTAATTTTCTCCCTAATGAACACATTTTATAATCAGAAAATTATTTTTTTTAGAGAACTCAGTCAAGCCAGAGGTCCCCTGGCCAGACCCTACCACGCATACCACTGAGTACCTACCCACCTTTCCTCCTCCTGGGGCTCTATGTGGAGGAGTCCCCTTTAACATTTGTTTTTAACAAATTCCTTAAAGTCAGGAGGCACAGTTTACCGTACAATCCTTTTTTGCTAACTCCAAGGTACTCTCGGTCTATTTTTAACACTGTGGATAAACTACATATACTGCCAAAGCTTTTGCAAGCAGAGATATGGAAAGAACAGAGTATAATTAAGTGCCTCTGGCAGCACAGTGGTAAGGAACACAGGGAATTCTGGGCTACTTCTCAGCTAAAACACTAGCTCTATGAGACTAGGTAAATTCACAGTAATCTTCTCTCCTTTTCAGCGATTTCACACAGAATCCCTCCTTACCACCTCATGAGAGAAAAAGGAAAATAAAGAGAGATCAACTGGGATCTCTCAGGTTCTGTCCTCAGAAACCCAAATACGGGGTAGAAGCCACCTTCCTGTCACTGGCCACAGGCAGAGCTTGTTTACAAAGTCAGTATAAAGAAATCTGAAACACCAATGAGGAAAAGCCATTTTGGTGTGGTGCCTGCTGCTTAGAATAGGCTGCAAAGAGTGGCAGTGGCAGAAAACTGTAGTCCTGTGGGCTGAGGGATAACACCTTGGGACCTCAACAATCTAGAGACGCCTCTTTCCTCAGCCTCTAAACTGGTTTAAAATAAAAAGCTAGGAGGCAACATAATTTATTTTTGAGAAGTAGAATAAAGTCTTTACCACTGATGTTTTTTTCTGGGTTAAGTTACAACTAGTGTTGTTGACTCCAATCAAAACATCTGATAAGACAAATTTAAGACATGCACCAACCTGTCACATAGACAGGAACAGAACTCTGGGAACAGTCAAGAGTCAAAGGAATGTCATGCACCAAAAGCCCTACAAGGGATTCAAACTTCTCTCATTCCTGACTTATCTCTCAGGGTTAAATGACTTTGGTGAAATTACTTCTTCAAAAGGTAAGATGCCCCTTTTCCCCCAAAACAGCAAAATATGGTGTTCAAATATCAGGTACCATTAGCATTATTAAAGGAACCCACACCCTCAAACATATGCCCCCACTAAACCCCAGACTTACATATGCAAGCAGCAGCGAGGAGACGGCAGGCCACGTATGGGGGATCACAGGTTGGGAACGAGGGCTGGATGATGTAGTTGGCGAAGGTGATGGCAATGATGGCCTGACTGGTAGGCTCAACAATTAGCAAGGAGGCCCATAGACGGATGAATGCAATGAAGCCTCCGAAGGCCTCTAGAATATAAGCATAGCTGGCCCCAGACTTGGTAATGGTGGTTCCCAGCTCCGCATAGCAAAGGGCACCAAACACGGAGAAAAGCCCACCAATGGCCCATATGACCAAAGACAACCCGTAGGAGGCAGTGTATACCAGCACACCCTTAGGTGAGACAAAGATTCCTGAGCCAATCATGTTGCCCACCACCAGGCTGACCCCATTCAACAGCGAGATCTCCTTCTTTAGCTGCATAGTTTCTGCAGTCCGTTGAGGTTGCACACTGACATCTTCCTCCCTGGGCTGGCTGGCCTCAGGAATGAGATGGTAGGCTGGTGTGGGATTCTCCAGCTCCCTGGCTTCCATGGCAAATGTTTCCTCCACACTTGTGTTTACTGTGGCCTGGCAAAGAATATAATAAGTATGTTAGTCTAGTGCAGGAGCTGGTGAGTCTCTGGTTTTGAACTGCAAAGCCAAAGCCAACCTCTTATGTATGAACAGGAAGCCTTACACACAGACCTAAATAAAATGAGCTCATATCCATTTCCACCACAGGATATAGAGAAATAAATGGAGGCAGGCAGACACCTAGGACTCCCAAGAAAGATAACTGTTAGTGTTTAGCTGATGGCAACTTCCAACAAGAGATACCTGGCTTGACACCCAGAGTAGGTTGTCATTAGATTTATTATAGCACAGATTCTTCCTGAGGTATAGGTTTTGGTCTGGTCTTACCATTTTAAAATCTACAAACCTGCCCTACAAAGACCAGACTCCCAGTAGCAGATTCACAGCCCTAGCTAGCTTGATATGCCTCTCATTGCCCACAACCACTTACCTCTACCCAAACATAAACAGGAACTTCTTTTTTTTTTTTTTAAGATTTTATTTATTTATTCATGAGAGACACAGAGAGAGAGAGAGAGAGAGGCAGAGACACAGGCAGAGGGTGGACGAAGTTCCATGCAGGGAGCCCGACATGGGACTCGATCCTGGGACTCCAGAATCACGCCCTGAGCCGAAGGCAGTTGCTTAACTGCTGAGCCACCCAGAAGCACCTAAACAGGAATTTCTGCAGTATCCAGCAACATGCAGAGAAATCTGTAGCTACTCTCAGTCCAGCAAAGAAATGAGCAGGTGGTAGAAAGGGCTAGGAAGATGCTAAGACTAGAACAAGGAAAGGGTTTTCATGAAAATCACACCTGTGTATTGTTGCATCTACAACATCAATCTTACTTCCCACATTGCTACTTGCCCATTCAACACATCTCTTTTTCCAAAGTACCCAGAAAAGAGAAAGAACATAATTAAGACCTAATGGAGAAAGAACATCCAGAGGGCAACCTAAGCTGGGGCTTGACTGCTATTAGTTTGTTTACTTCCTCAGCATGCCGCTCACTATCATTTAGTGTTGCACAGAGATTCTCCCAGAATAGGACCTAGAAATTTTGACACCTCATCAGAGCTACATAGCTTCTCTTATCCACAGACCTGGCATTAGAAGGCATTCTGTAGGGAGATGGCACACACTACTACTTTTGGTCTAGAGTTAGGACAGTCCAGAGAACTAAAAGAAGTTGGAATCCACACCAACTTCTACATACATGAAGAACCCAGAGTCTATCAGAAGAAGACAAACACCTTTCTGATCTTGCACTCAGCATGAGCTTGTCCTCTCTCTCAATTCCTGTGCCCCAATAATCAGGAATTCAGATCACTTACTTACTCCCACCTCATCTTCTGGATAAAGGAATTCTGTAAGCCATATGATTCCCACTCAGGAATCAGTCTTTTAAGGTCACAGAGATAACTTTCAGAGATAAGCATGAAATCAGTACATTATCTTCCCAGAAGCCTCTCATCTACTCAACAAAGACAGAGGTGCCAGAACCTTACCCCATGGAGCTCAGAGCAAGGGAACCATAGCCACTCAAGAGTAAGTAGTTCTCAAGGAAAACTTCAGTCTCCATGGTTCCATCCAAAACTCCCGCCTTACCTGTCACGGTGCCCTGCCAGGGTCTGGACTGGAGATCAATTAAGAAAACTCCTCTGGGGCACTAGGCCTTCTTACTCCCAGAGTTGAGCCAGCCTACCTCTGCTTAGATGAGACCTGGCTTCAAGGCAACACCATTCTTCCTTTCCCTCCTGGCACCAAGCCAGGTAGGTTTCCCTAGGCAAGCACAGGCATGTGGGTACATACTTGTTTTCACGTGTCTGTCAGGTGAGCTAAAGCAACTATGAAAACAAACTTGGAAATAGCAGAGGAACCTATATTCTCACATAAGTCAGGTGCAGAGATCTAGACTGCATTTTTCCACCCAGCTCAACACAGAGTCAAGCAGAGAGACCTGGTCCCCGTGACCACTTTAACCTCCCCTCTATTCTATCAGACCCTAGCTAGATGGGGAGAGGTGGCTGAGGCTCCCATATATTTTTTTGGACTTCTGACACCAGATGTATGGGTTTTCTACACATCAAGCAATTCTGCAACACCAGACAATTTAACTTAATTCTGACGATGAAGATACAGAAGGCAGGGGGATCCCTGGGTGGCTCAGCGGTTTAGCACCTGCCTTTGGCCCAGGGCCCAATCCTGGAGTCCCGGGATCGAGTCCCGCGTCGGGCTCCCGGCATGGAGCCTGCTTCTCCCTCCTCCTATGTCTCTGCCTCTCTCTCTCTCTCTCTCTCTCTCTCTCTCTCTATCATAAACAAATAAATAAATCTTAAAAAAAAAAAAAAAAGAAGAAGAAGAAGAAGATGCAGAAGGCAAGCTGAGGACAAAGCACAAGCTGACATCCCAAACCATCCCCCAAAGTGGGATATGCGTGATATTGCTCAGCACTCCTGGCTGCCCTAAAGCTAAGGGAAGAAAAAACAAATGGTTAACTTATAAAGATTATAGTCCTGCATCACATGGGCCTCCCTCAATTTATAAATGTCTGGGATCCCTGGGTGGCGCAGCGGTTTGGCGCCTGCCTTTGGCCCAGGGCGCGATCCTGGAGACCCAGGATTGAATCCCACATCAGGCTCCCGGTGCATGGAGCCTGCTTCTCCCTCTGCCTGTGTCTCTGCCTCTCTCTCTCTCTCTGTGACTATCATAAAAAAAAATAAAAATAAAAGAAAATTATAAATGTCTTAGTGGTTTACAGAAAAAAGCATTCTTATCAATAACCTAACTTCCACAAGGAAGTGTAGATAAAATTAAATGTCCTTATAACCTGCAGCCTATTGACAAATACTTTAGGCTGGCGTGTATAAGGAAGCTCCCAATTGTCTTCACCTTAATGCTTTACTAGAGGAAAAAACAACCTTAACAATGGCAAGGCCCCCAGTATCTCAGGTCCTTTTTAGCATGTGAAAGTTCTTTTGAGGGACACCTGGTGGCTCAATGGTTGACCATCTGCCTTTGGCTCAGGAGCTTCTGCCTTTGGCTCAGGTCGTGATCCCAGGGCCCTAGGGTCCTGGGATCAGGAGTCCTGAATCAGGCTCCCCATGGGAAGCCTGCTTCTCCCTCTGCCTGTTTCTGCCTCTCTCTGTGTCACTCATGAATAAACAAATAAAATCTTTAAAAAAATTTTATTTTGAAAACTTCCCTTTTCCTTACCTCCCCCAACTCCAAGTATATAATCAACTGCTCTTCAAAACTCCAGGGCAGCTCTTTCTGTCCATGGGTCCTGTCCCCTGAGCTTTAACAAAACCAGCATTTTGTACCAAAGATGTCTCAAAAATTCTTTCTTGGGCAGCCCCGGTGGCCCAGTGGTTTGGTGCCGCCTTCGGCCTGGGGTGTGATCCTGGAGACCCAGGATCGAGTACCATGTCAGGATCCCTGTATGGAACCTGCTTCTCTCCCTCTGTGTCTCTGCCTCTCTCTCTCTCTCTCTCTCTGTCATGAATAAATAAATAAAATCTTTTTTTTTTTAATTTTTTTTTTTAAGGTATTTATTTATTTATTTGTGATAGTCACAGAGAGAGAGAGAGGCAGAGACACAGGCAGAGGGAGAAGCAGGCTCCATGCACCGGGAGCCCGACGTGGGATTCGATCCCGGGTCTCCAGGATCACGCCCTGGGCCAAAGGCAGGCGCCAAACCGCTGCGCCATCCAGGGATCCCAAATAAAATCTTTAAAAAAAAAAAAAACTTCTTTCTTGGTTGTGGTCTCCGGACCTCACCCCACCAAATCTCACCTATATTCCAAAACGTCATCACTGACACTATCTACCTGGAGATCCTCCAGGGTAAGGGCTCAGTCCCACAAAACTGCCCTCTGGGGGGGGTGGGGGGGAACCTGCCCTCTCTTCAGATGCCAAATGCTTCCAACTGACTGGCTAGGAATTGGAGGGTCCCACTACCCCCTCCTTGGGTTCAAGGTATTCAGGAAGGGGTGTGGTTTTCATGCTTTCTCCAGCCAAGCCACTTGCCCAGCACCTCCACTTGTTCACCAACCTGAAAGCTCTCCAACTCTGTCTTTTGGGGTTTTTATGAAGGCCTCATTACAAAGGCACAACTGATTGTGACTGAAAGTCCCAATCTCCTAATCACAGGGTTGGTTCCTCTAGCAATGAGCCCCCATCCTTAGAAGATCTGGATACTTCCCAAAAATCACCTCAGTAACATAAACTCAGAGGTGGGTGGAAAGGGGCTTGTTATATAAATAACAAGAGAAATCCATTTCATTGCCCTGGAGCTATTTCAGGTATTGAGAACAAAAGCAAATATTGTAACAAAAAAATGCCCTTATAGCTCTTAAAACAGAAAATTATAGGAGTTGTGTCTAGAAACAGTGGATGCAGACCAAATATATGTATTTTTATCACAGTATCACAGGGAAAGAAAGGTAAATTAATTTCACTGGAAAATAAAATTCATATAAAATGGAATTGCCTTGACTTCTAACTTCCATTTAGGATGTGGAAAGCTGGGAAGAGCATCACTACAACTCCAATGACAAGAAAAAAAAAAAACAAATAATCTACAAAACCACAACTTTTCTTGAAGCCATCAGAGAGCTGAGGTTACAGGGCAACCTACTAGACTGAAATTTAAGGAAAAACAGGCACCTCTGTGGAGAGATGCAAGCTCTGGCTCACCTGTGGCAAAAGGAGAATGATGGGACCAAGATATGAGCAAGTAAGTAAGAATAGGGGCAGTCCCGGTGGCTCAGTAGTTTAGCGCCTGCCTTCAGCCCAGGGCTGGATCCTGGAGACCAGGGATCGAGTCCCATGTCGGGCTCCCTTCATGGGCCTGCTTCTCCCTCTACCTGTGTCTCTGCCTCTGTCTCTCTCTCTCTCTGTGTCTCATGAATGAATAAATAAAATCTTTAAAAAAAAAAAAAAGTAAGTAAGAAGAACTCAGGTACAATTTTTAATGAATTACTAAATGTCTCGTGTGGGTTAGCAAGAGCCTAAACATTCAGAGATTTTTCTCCACAGACTTCAGTGGATTGGATGTTCATAAAAAATACTAGACAAGGGCAGCCCTGGTGGCGCAGCGGTTTAGCGCCGCCTGCAGCCCAGGGCATGATCTGGGAAACCTGGGATGGAGGCCCACGCCGGGCTCCCTGCATGGAGCCTGCTTCTCCCTCTGCCTGTGTCTCTGCCTCTCTCTCTCTCTCTCTCTCTCTGTGTGTCTCTATGAATGAATAAATAAAATCTTAAAGGAAAAAAAAATACTAGACAAGAGGCCAGAGCCTCTCAGTAGTGCTAATCTGGAGAAGGAAAGCAATCACTACTCTGGGAAAAATGCAAAGGTCCACTTGGTCCCTTCTCTAAAGAATAAAAATCGTACACCACCAGGGTTAGGGTGGCAAATTCTGTCACTCCCAAGGCAGCTGGGGCAGAGTAAAAGAAAAATAAAACAACCCTTTATGCCTGGGGGAAAGACAGGAAATTCTGATCCGGGCCATTAGAGGCGTCCTACCTCTGGGACAAGGGCAAGATCACCAGAAAGATCTACACCCCTCTCCCCCAAGACCCAGAAAAACAGGGGCTGAACCCTGAGGTAAACCAAGATAACAGAGAATCCCTGCTCCCACCACCAGGTAAGCCAGCACCCAGCAATAAAAGAAAGACCTAGAGCTGAGTGTGAAGCGTAAACACTGAAGAAAAACCCTCCCTCCAGCAAACCAATCCTAAACTGGAGGAATTTGAAGCCCTGTGTGCACCTAAGGCAACAATAAAACCCAAACCTAACTCATCTTCTAACTGGAACTCCCACACTAATAAACCTAACAAAAGAAGAGATGTATCCAGAATAAATACTAAATACTATGTACGTAAGTCTCTACTGTTTTAAATCCTGTATCTTGCAATCAGTAACAAATTATAAGCAATACATAAAAAAGCATGTTCATTATCCAGAAGCAAAGTAATCAGGGGCACCTGCTTGGCTCAGTAGTTAAGCAACCAACGCATGATTTCAGCTCGGGTTGTGATCTCAGGGTTGTGAGATCAAGCCCAGAGTCAGGCTCTGCTCTCAGTTAAGGAGTCTGCTCAGGATTCTCTCTCCTCTCCCTCTGTCTCTCCTCCTGCCCATGTACTCTCTTGCTCTCTCTCAAATAAACAAAATCTTTAAAGAAAAAGGAAAGAAGCAAAGTAATCAACAGGATAAGACATGGAGATGACCCAGATATTGGAACTACCAGATAAGGAATTTAAAATAACTATTATTAATAAATTAAATGCTCTAGTAGAAAAGTTGAACAGCAAGTAGAAACGTCAAATTTCAGCAGAGAGATGAAAACCCTAAGAGTCAAAGTGGGAAAAAGTGAAAAAAAAAAAATAGAATGGCGCCCCCAGGAGTTCTAGAATAATATCAAATGGTCTGAAGTAAATATTTAAAAAAATAGGGATCCCTGGGTGGCGCAGCGGTTTAGCGCCTGCCTTTGGCCCAGGGCGCGATCCTGGAGACCGGGGATCAGGTCCCACGTCAGGGTCCCGGTGCATGGAGCCTGCTTCTCCCTCTGCCTGTGTCTCTGCCTCTCTCTCTGTGTGTGACTATCATAAATAAATAAAAATTAAAAAATAAAAAATAAAATAAAATTTATAAAAATAAATAAATAAATATATAAATAAATAAATAAATTACTTTTTGGGGAAAAAAACGTTTTTTTTTACATGCTTTAGAATATAATTGACTGCCTCAAGTAAATATTGTAGCAATGAATTGTGGATTTGTAGCATATATCAAAGTAAAATGTATGAGGGGTGCCTGGGTGGCTCAGTCAGTAAAGTGTCTGCCTAGGGTCATCATCCCAGGGTGCTGGGATTGCCTGCATCAGGCTCTCTATTCAGTGGGGAATCTGCTTCACCCTCTCCATGCTCATGCTCCTTCTCTCTCCCTCTCTCAAGTAAATAAATAAAATCTTAAGAAAAAAAAAGTAAAATGTATGACAACAGCACAAACAAGGAAGAACTGGGAGTTATACAGTTGTAAGTTTCTTATATGTGAAAAAATGTAGTGTTACTTTAAAAAAAAAAAACACTAAACTAAAAAGATTAAAAGAAGGGTTATAGGGGAGCCCAGGTGGTTCAGCGGTTTAGCGTTGCCTTCAGCCCAGGGTGTGTGGTCCTGGAGACCCAGGATCGAGTCCCAAGTTGGGCTACCTGCGTGGATACTGCTTCTCCCTCTGCCTGTGTCTCTCTGCCTCTCTCTCTCTCTGTGTCTCTCATGAATAAAGAAATAAAATCTTAAAAAAAAGAAGGGTTATAAATAATAAACCAACAGTGGAAATAAATCATAAAAAAATGCTCAAACCAAAAGTAGGCAGCAACTTAGAAGGTATTACATTAAATAAAAACTCGGTTAAGAAAAACAAGTATCAAAAAAAAAAAAAAAAAAGAAAAGAAAAACAAGTATCACATAATTTCACTTATCTAAAAAATGAAACAAATGAACAACAAAAAAGAAACTCGGGGTGCCTGGGTGGCTCAGTAGGTTAAACATCTGCCTTTGGCTCAGGTCACGATCCCAGGGTCCTTAGATCAAGCCCCACATTGGGCACCCTGCTCAGTGGGGAACCTGCTTCTCCCTCTCTCTCTGCCTCTGCCTCCCACCCCATGCTACTATCTCTGTTTTTGTTTTTTTAAGATTTTATTTATTTATTCACAAGAGACACACAGAAAGAGGCAGACACAGAGGGCGAAGCAGGCTCCTCGCAGGGAGCCGTATGCGGGACTAGATCCCAGGACTCCAGGATCACACCCTGGGCCTACTGCAGGCACTCAACTGCTGAGCCACCCAGGTGTCCATTCATTCATTCATTCATTCATTCATTCATTCATCATTTTCAAAGGCAGACGCTTAACTGCTGAGCCACCCAGGCATCTCCCATCTCTCTGTCTCTTAAGATGAATAAATAAAACCTTAAAAAAAAAAAAAGAAAAGAAACGGACTCATAAAAAACAAACGGATGGGGATCCCTGGGTGGCGCAGCGGTTTGGCGCCTGCCTTTGGCCCAGGGCGCGATCCTGGAGACCCGGGATCGAATCCCACATCGGGTTCTCGGTACATGGAGCCTGCTTCTCCCTCTGCCTGTGTCTCTGCCTCTCTCTCTCTCTCTCCGTGTGACTATCATAAATAAATAAAAATTAAAAAAAAATTTAAAACAAACGGATGGTTGCCAGAGGGGGAGGGGTGAAGGGATGAGCAAAAGAAGTAAAAGAGGATTCAGATGTACAAACTTCTAATCATAAAATAAGTAAGTCATAGAGATAGAAAGCACAGCATGGGGCACTGGGTGGTACAGTCAGATAAATGTCTGACTCTTGATTTCTGCTCAGGTCAGGATCTCAGAGTCGTGGGATTGAGCCCTGAGTAGAGGAGTAGGGTTCATGTTCAGCAGGAGTCGCCTGTCCTTCTCCCTCTGCTCCTCTGCTTCTCATGCACCCCTATCTCTCTTCTCTCTCTCTCAAATAAATAAATAAAAATCTTTTTAAAAAAAAAGTACAGCATAAACAATTTTAAAAATAAAAAATAAATTTAAAAAGTACAGCATAGAGGGACGCCTGGGTGGCTCAGAGGTTAAGTGTCTGTCTGCCTTTGGCTCAGGGGTAATCCCAGGGTCCCAGGATCGAGTTCCACATCGGACTCCCTGTGAGGAGCCTGCTTCTCCCTCTGCCTATGTCTCTGCCTCTGTGTGTGTGTGTGTCATGAATAAATAAATAAATAAATAAATAAAATCTTTAAAAATACAAAAATAAAAAATGTTTAAAAATAAATGTTTTATGTATTTATTTATTTTAAAGATTTTATTTATTTATTCATGAGAGAGATCAAGCCCCATGTTAGGCTCCACACCCAATAAACAAATAAGTAAATAAACATACATAAGTTATAGGTAAGAGATAAAAGAAATAAAAGAGAGATAAAAGATAGGAAAAAAAATAAACCATGCAAAACTAATCTAAAGTTGGAGTAGCTATATTAACATCAGAGAATATAGACTCCAGAATAACAAAGACTGCTAGAGATAAAGAGGGACATTATATAATGATAAAGAGGTCAAATCACCAAGAAGATGATTCTAAATGTGTATTTCCTCCAACAATATAGGTTCAAAACACATAAAGCAGTACCATAGATCTGAAAAGAGAAATACACAAATCCACAATTATAGTTGGAGACTTCAAAGTACCTCTCTCAGTCATCAATAGATTACGTAGACATAAAGTCATCAAGATCTAGGGGGACTTGACTGGCTCAGTTGGTAGAACATAAGACTCTCAATCTCAGAGTCATGAGTTCAAGCCCCATGTAGAGTGTGAAAAAAAAATTTTAAAAACAAGATCTAGAAGACCTGAAAATGGTATGTCCCAACATAGCTCTTACCTAAGTAACTGTGAAAATTCCAAGTGTGGGGAAAAAAAAAAAAAAACCCGACATCTGCAATAGGGTTTGTCTCCATACAGGAGATGCTGGACAGGCACGGGTGGGAGACAGGCTTCTAGCAGAAAAAAACACTACTTTGGCTCCTTGAGTTTCACAACAGAGTATCAACCCTATCTCCTCAGTTGGTATCCAAGCACTGTCAGGAACCCTCCCTCAGGTGCTGCCTAAGGCCTTTTTTTTTTTTTTTTTTTTGCCTAAGGCCTTTAAGACCAATTCCAATCTTCTTAACAGGGCTCTATCACTAGGTCTCCCACCCCACCCCCCCATCCCACTCCTACCCCCAAGTCCCATCCCCACCGCCTCCCCCATATTCCCACCCCACTCCTACCCTCACAGTCCCACCCCCACCCCATATTCCCACCCCCACAGTCCCACCCAAGGTCCCGTGCCACTGAATACTTGCAGCTTCCAGAACCTAGAGTAGTCCAGGGTTTCCAGAGTCCATCAGACAATCTCATCTTTGTTCATACTGAGCCCTCTGCTTCCAAAGCTCTTCTGCTACCACCTTGTCCCTAAAAGCTTGGCTGCCATCTTTCGCCATATATCTCCTTGTGCCCATAAGATTTCTAATACGTACTTCTGCCTTAGCAGCCACCTCATTTGGTTGCATTTACTTACCTTCAGTCTCCCAACTAGTTTGTGAATTGCTTATCTATTTTAACAGCACCCAGTACAAGGCCTAACACAGGCTCAGTACTCAGTCAGTGATCAATGAATAAAATTATAGAAATGGCAGAAAATATCTGTGAGAGAAAATATACAACAAACCCTACTGAAAATCTAACACCTTGAGCCACCTGCTCGCCAGCACAATAAGCAAAACAAGGCTTAAGTGAAGGTAAGTGATCATTAAAAAAATTCAGTCTGAGATAGTGGTTCCTATCATTTTGTCAAAGCACTTGTTCTTTAGGTAACAGATAATAAGGGGGGGGAAATGAGAAAAAGCAACTATGACTCCAAAAATGCTTTTGAATTCATTTGTGTTTAATTAATCACCACAGTATCTACATACATTCTCAGAAGGGCAGTCCATATCTGTATAAGATGCACTGTTTATCCTATCCCCACAGAGTAGATTTGCAAACCTTCTGCAACAATGGGACAAAAATCAAGGAACTCATAACTAAGTCACTAACTCCAGCTCAGTAGCCTGGTATTTGGGTGAAAGAGTATGCAACAAAATC
Source organism: Canis lupus dingo (assembly GCF_003254725.2). NCBI lineage: Eukaryota > Metazoa > Chordata > Mammalia > Carnivora > Canidae > Canis > Canis lupus. Next base: position 81,257,187 of record NC_064247.1, read on the forward strand.
TTACCAAATCACCCTCTCCGAACTCGCTTTCCTTCTGCCTTCAATTTTTATCCATTGGATAAGAGAAATTGGTATGTGAAGATCACACACAATATCACATTCTCAGTCTCTCTTTCTCACACATAGTCTTTAAAATCATGTTGAAGACAATTTCCATTAAATCATTCAGCGTACCCTATAAATTCCTGTCTTGAAAAACTAGTGTTAGGGATGCCTGGGTGGCTCAGTCCACTGAGCATCTGCCTTCAGCTCAGATCGTGATCCCAGGGTCCTGGGAGGGAGCATCAAGTTGGGTCTCTGCTCAGTGGAGAGCCAGCTTCTCCCTCTCCCCCTGCTTATGCATGCATGCTCTCTCTCTCTCTCTCTCTCTCTCTCTCACACACACACACACACACACACACAAATAAAATATTAGAAGAAAAAAAAAAACCCAAAAACAAAAGACTAGTGTTAAACTCTGCCTGTAAGGACACAATGCAGTTTTCAACCTATTTTACAGGCTTCTGCAGCAGATAGTAAAGGAATTCATCAGACTACTAAAATTGCCTCACAAAAATTTTTTAAAAATATTTTATTGGGATCCCTGGGTGGCGCGGCGGTTTGGCGCCTGCCTTTGGCCCAGGGCGCGATCCTGGAGACCCCGGATCGAATCCCATGTCGGGCTCTCGGTGCATGGAGCCTGCTTCTCCCTCTGCCTGTGTCTCTGCCTCTCTCTCTCTCTCCCTCTGTTACTATCATAAATAAATAAAAATTAAAAAAAAAAAAAAAAAAAAAGAAAAAAAAAATATTTTATTTATTTATTCATGAGAAATACACAGAGAGAAGCAGAGACTAGGCAGAGGGAGAAGCAGGCTCTATGCAGGGAGCCGGATGCGGAACTTGATCCTGGGACCACAAGATCACGCGCTGAGCCACCCAGGCATCCTGCCTCATGAAAATTTAACCATAAAACTATCATATGCAATTTTCAGGGGAAAAGAAGAATCTTTCAAAGTTCAATTACAAAAAATGTTTTACAAGCTGTATTTATTTATTTATTTATTTATTTATTTATTTATTTTACAAGCTGGATTTTAAAAATCTTTTATTTTATTCATTTATTTTAAAATATTTTATTTATTTATTCATGAGAGACATAGAGAGAGAGACAAAGACATAGGCAGAGGGACAAGCAGGCTCCATGCTGGCAGCCCAATGTGGGACTCGATCCCCAGACCTGGGATCACAACCACTGAGCCACCCAGGTGTCCCTAAAAGCTCTTTTAAAATTGATGACTATGAGGGAAAATGCTGTTGAGAAAAATACTAAAATCTTTACTATGGTGAAAACCTAGAGGATTCTTTCTTTTCTATATCTCTCTGAGTTTTATATATTTTCCAGAATAGGCATCAATTTTTTAATGCTTAACTCTCCCTCTTTCTCTCTCTCTCTCTCTCTCTCTCTCTCTCTATATATATATATATATATATACACACACACAGTATTCCTATCAAATGAAAAATTTATGTAATTCTACATTTATCTTTTTACCTAAGATACCAGGAAATTCAATATCAAATTCAGTACCCAATCACAGTGAATAAATACCCTCACTTTTAACAGTATGTGATGCGTAGTCTTTTCTATTGTTTTGGTTAATTTCCTTTCAATAACCTCATTGGAAGTATCTTTAATTATAAGCCACAATTACTCTTTAGAAAAAGATATAATTTAATAAATACACCAAAATAGTGTTATGTAATTGTTCATTATATGTGAGCCAGTCTGATTACTAGTATCCTGTTCATACTGTGCACAAATAACTGAAACTTTACAAATCACAAAGATCCAAAATCTAATAGAGAACAGAGCAATAATATTCACCTGTGAGGAAATAAGCAAACATCACACTTTCATAAGCTGCCTCATCACAAATGGTCAGGTACTGAGAAGAAAATGGAAGTCTCCACAGCAAGGCCTAATTCCACATGTCTGGCTTGGCCATTTAACCTCTGCAACAAAGAGTAAGAGGCAGCTTATCAAAAAATGAACCTAGTAAGCAGCAGGATGAGATTTCCCTTTGGAAAATTTTAAGTTGCACAGGCCTCGCAGGGGCAGCACTCAGTTACTGAGAAGTTCCGTCACTCTCACGGTGGAGTGTAACTGAAGCAACCAGCCTACACGTGTCAGAGAACTAGCCCGGCCCGGTCATCTCAAATCATGCATGTCCAGACAGCTGCTACTCCCTGAGACCCGGGTCCTCTGAGCCCTACTTGCGTCACTTTTGTAGAAATGTATCCACATCCTGGAGGCTACAGCAGGAAGCACACAGGACGGAGGTCAGGAAATTTCCTGTACCGAGAAGGGCCATAGAGATCAGTCACATAACTGGTATTTACTCTTGGGCTGCAATAAAAATATGTCCACAGCCAGACAGGGAAGAAGGAAGATAAAAAATCAGGTTTGTGGTTTTCTGCATATTTGTCAGGAGAGGGAAATCAAATAGAAGAACTTAGTGGCAGGCTGAGACCGAAGTTAGGGGGCAAAAGTCATTAGCAAGCCAAGGCACCTGAGTAAGGGAGGCAGCCTGGGCGGTTTCCTCCTAAAGGGCTTCACAGCACGCAAAGAGAGACAAAAGTGAGCTCAGGAAGCCCTAGACTTTCAGAAAGTCTGCTCCTCCCGGATCTTCAAATCAGGGAGCAGCTCTCGCAGAAGCACCAGATGGCTGAGCGCTCTGCTACCACAAGCTAGATTTGCTGGCAGTGCTTTTTTTCCCCCCATCAAGGGCAGAGACTGGATTCTTTTGAACTGTGTCACCAAGCACACAGCCCAGGGCGCACAAGAGGTGCTCGAAAATATCTGTTAAATATTGATTCCTATTTATACCGCCCATTACACAATGTGGTACCCGGACTGTTTGCTTAGCGCTTAGTCAAGAATTCTCAGACTGTTTTACAAATCTCTCCTTCCATTTATAACATGAGATGATCAAACAACATGACAGGACATGAAGACACGAGAAGGAGCCATCAGGGCGGGAGCACATGGTGGCCTGGTGCCAACACAGCAGGCCGGCGGCTCGGCCCACCATCTGCAGCATCCTAGGAAGCTGCGACCCTGGTGCACAGCCTTGCACGCGGTCTTCCTCACTTGCCGAGTGGCCACGGCCCAGGTCCTCTTTCTTACCACACTCAGCCTCCGTATTTCAGTCTCGCACTCGGTCCGCATCGCACTCCGCTCCGGGCCTCTATCACTGCGGTGTCCTTCACACTCTCCCCTCTTCCACACTTCTGGAGTCACCCTCACCCTCGGGCTCTCACACCCTCAGGGGAATCACCCCCAGACTCTGGGGCTCACGCGCGCGCGCTCTCCTTCAGCTGTCTTTCACACACACCGAGTCTCCTTCACACCAAGGTCTCTCCCGCACTGTCAGGGTCACCTCCCTCACGGTGTTTCTTGCACACTCACTCACAGGGCCACCCTCAGGCTCAGGGGGTCTCTCACGCTCACACACGTAGCCTCTCCCCCCCGCTCAGCCCCACACTCAGGGCTCCCCACGCTCCCGGGGCCACGCTCACGCTCGCGCTCCGTCTTACACGCACAGCGTCACCCTCCGCACGTCCTCGCCGCGGCGTCCCTCACGTGCCCCCGGCCCGCCCGCCCCGCGCCCCGCGCCCCGCGCCCCGCTTGGCGGGCCCGCAACCCGCACTCGGGGGCGGCGGCGGCGGCGGCGCGGAGAGCGCGGCCCCCAGCACGCGGCCCCGGCCCGGCCCGCCCCGCGGCCCCCGCGCGCCCGCCCGCGGCCCGTTACCCTCGCAGTCGCCGGGCGCCCACAGGATGCTCCGCCGCTCGAGCGCCGCGGCCGCCGCAGCCGCTCAGGCCCCGCCCCCGCCACGTCACGCGCCGCCGGATCGCGACAGCGCGCCCCGCGTCGGGACAGGACGCCTCGCGGCGGCGCTTCTGACCCCCGGGGCCGCCGAGGCCTCGGGGAGCGCCCGGCCTGCCCGGGAGTGCGGTCCCCGCCTCCGCGTGCGCTGGTGCCGGCGACCGGGCCCGGCCGCCCTGGCTCTGCGTGGCCGGCACAGCGCCGCGGGGCGGGCCGGGCCCTAGAGCGGCTCCCGGAGCGCCCCACAGCCTCGTGCCCCTCCGCCCTCCGCCCTCCGCCGCGGCCTTAGGAAGACTCAGACCCGGGACCTGGGCCCCGCAGCCCCGGCCCAGCTCGCGGCCACTGAGGCCTCCTCAGGCCCTTGGACGCTGTTGCGCTCCTGTAGCCAACCCCGCCACCCCGGGCTCAGGCCTGAGGACGTTTTCCCGTCCTCCTCTTGCCTGGCCCACTGACATCCTCTGGGGGAGCTGAAACCTCCCGTCCTCCCTCTTCCTGTACCTGCCGCTGCCCCCTCCTGTCCTTCTAGGGGCCTTTTCCTCTGGTAGCTCTGGGGCTCTTCTGGTCCCCTCACCTCACGGCTAAGCCCTCCCCCTTGGCTTCCTGTCTACAACCTCAGCCATGCCTCTCTCCTGAGACCTGGAGTCATTTCCCCCAGACAGGCGTCTTGAACTCCAGACAGAGCATACCCGACCCCCTGCTCCGCATCACCAGTAAACCAGCCAGAGCGGAGCAGCACCCTGGAGCTTCCTCCTCCTGCCCCCCACAGCCCTGCAGGTTTTCTCGTGGTTTTCTTCTCCCCAGCTCTGCTAGACTCCCAGTCCCCACCCTCTTCCTTCGAACCCATCCCCACAGGGGAACGACTTTTTATCTCCTCTGCCTGAAGCCCTTCCATTCTCCTACCTATAGACCTGAGACCATGATCCTTGAAGAGCCCTCCTCCGTACTCCCCTCCTTGGGCTCTCTGCTTGGAATACCTTGCCTAAGTGTGAATGTTAGGAGTCGTTAGAATCTGACCCTTTGGGGCAGCCCAGCTTCAGCCCAGGGCCTGATCCTGGAGACCCGGGATTGAGTCCCACGTTGGGCTGTGTCTCTGCCTCTCTCTCTGTGTGTGTGTCTCTCATGAGCAAATAAAATATTTTTTTATTTTTTATTTATTTTTTTTATAAAATCTTTTTTAAAAAAATTATTAAAAAAAAAAAAAAAAGAATCTGACCCTTTGCCCCCGGATCAGTTCCTTCTGTCTCCCTGGCCAGGCAGTCCCTTGTGTCACTCAATGGTAGCTGGTCCACCTACCTTTCCGACAAATGCATATAGGACTTGCCAGCATCCAGATCTCTGGCTTTGCGGTCTCCTACCTGTTGCAACAACCTATCATGGAAGCCCACTATGCACCAAGCACTGAATCAGATGTTCTCCAATAATATCTGTGTTCCTCAGGGCTACTCTGCAGGGCACCTTTATTCAGCTCCATTCCTTAGATGAGCAAGCTGAGGCTCAGGGAGGTCAGGAGACTCCCAGGCCACTGGTAGAGCTCAGATTTGAACCCCAGTCAGCTGGGGGTAAAGCTTGCTGTGACTCCTTGCCCTCTCTCTGCAGCTATGAAACTGAGGGTGGCAGTGGGGCTGAAATAGGCTAGGGAGGAGTAGGTAGCTGTAAGGCCACCACAAGGAGTGGCATGGACGGTGGTGGGTGGCAGGGCAGAGCTGAGACTCAGGCTGGACAGGACCTGGAGGTAAGGATTTGCACCCTTTTGTGTTGTTATCCTTTTACCAAGATCAGCAATTGCAACTGGACCTTTGTATGGCTAGGCATCCTCACCCTCTCTGGGTCACCCTTCTTCCAGGTTGGGCCGACAACTAGTGCAGTGAGAGGGATCGGAGCGCCCTCTTGTGGTCGAGGATGCACTGAGGCCTAGAGCCCTGGCTGGCCTGGCTCTGTGGAGGCTGAACTGAATGAACCCCATCCCTATACCTCTTCCCTGTCTCAGAACTTTTTTTTTTTTTTTAAGATTTTATTTATTTCTTCATGAGAGACACAGGCAGAGAGAGGCAGGGGCTCCCTGCAAGGAGCCCGATATGGGACTCGATCGATCCTGGACCGGGAGATCACGCCATTAGCCAAAGGCAAATGCTCAATCGCTGAGCCACCCAGGCGTCCCTCTTAGGCTCTTTCTTTTCTTTTTTCTTTTCTTTTCTTTTCTTTTCTTTTCTTTCTTTTCTTTTCTTTTCTTTTCTTTTCTTTTCTTTCTTTTCTTTTCTTTTTTCTTCCTTCCTTTCCTTTTCTTTCCTTTTCTTTCTTTCTTTCTTTTCTCTTTCCTTTTCTTTCTTTCTTTCTTTCATTTTATTTATTCATGATAGACATAGAGAGAGAGAGAGAGAAGCAGAGACACAGGCAGAGGGAGAAACAGGCTCCATGCCAGGAGCCTGACGTGGGACTCGATTCCGGGACTCCAGGATCGCACCCTGGGCCAAAGGCAGATGCCAAACTGCTGAGCCACCCAGGGATCCCTCTTAGGCTCTTTCTTTCTCTTTTTACCCATCTCCACTTGGTTCCCAGTCTTGGTCCCTTTCTTTGGCCATCTTGGTCTCTATCCTTCTCTCAGCCTAGTGTCTCTTTCTCCCTCAGCCTCTGTCCTCGGAGAGAGAGACAGATGGTGGGCAGCCAGACGGTAGAAAGAAAGTAGAAGGGTGGTATCTTACAAAAAACTCTAGGCTCTGGGGATCCCTGGGTGGCTCGGTGGTTTGGCACCTGTCTTCAGTCCAGGGTGTGATCTTGGAGTCCCGGGATCGAGTCCCACATCGGGCTCCCTGCATGGAGCCTGCTTCTCCCTCTGCCTGTGTCTCTGCCTCTCTGTCTCTCTGTGTCTCTCACAAACAAATAAAAATTTAAAAATCTAAAAAGACAAACAAACAAAAAAACTCTAGGATCAAAAGATGCTGACACCTGAAAGCTGAGAGAGGACAAAAAAGGCTGGGAAGGAAAAAATATGTATATAAATAAAAAAGCAAGCAAGCAAGCAAACAAACAAACAAGCTGGGAAGGAGAGTCCAGCCAGGGTAACCTGCACGTTGTCCTCTGCCCCAGCTCTGAGGCAGCTTGTGGAATCTGCCAGCCACGCAAAAGTCACATTGCAATGGAAATGTTTCAGGTCCTTGTTCTTAGTCCCTGGAGGGGAAATAGATTCCAGGAGAACAGGCAGGAGGATGAAGCCCAAATACGTGCACAGGAGCCATGCTTTGGTGCTAGACCTAGGAACGGTCTAGCCCCTGATTGCCTGCCTCTCTAGCCCCTTTGCCCCTCTGCTACCTCCCTCCTCTTATGCTCAGAACAGACCCTCAGCCAGGGCACTTTACAGCATCCAGAACATTTTTATTGCCAGAATCAAGGTACAGCCTGCTTAGAGCTCCACGAAGAGCCCACCATCCAGGAATGAAAGGAGAGATGCTGGGTGTGTTCATAACAGAGAAAATCCAGCTCCACAGAAACCCTGTGGGAAAGCAGCACAGTCCAGTCCAGCAGCACAACCCCAGACTCTGGCTCTGGGGTCCCATCCTATAGGCTAGACTCAAGTCTTGGCCTATAGCCGTTGCCCACTTGGAGATGACTGCCACCAAGGCAAATCCAGACTCTCCATCCCTGCTATTATAGGAAGATCAGGGAAGCACCTCTGGAACAGACAGAAAACTACCAGGGGAGCCCCAAGCCACCCTGCTCTCTCGGGGGCCCACTCAAGGTTCTGGGCTAGTGTCTGCAGACTAAACACCACTGAGCTGCCTGGAGGGAGTAGGTGCTGTGCAGGATGGACAAGAGCCCCATCTCCTCTCAGCCCTGTGCCAGCCCACCCGGATGCTAGAAAAGCCCTAGAGTGGTAATGTGGTGGTGGGATTCAGGGTAGTTCTGAATGGCCTCAGCTGCATCCTTAGTTTTTCTTCATGAGTCCCTAAAAGGCTATGGGACTGGGCCCTGCTCTCATCCTTGAACCACAGTCCCAGGGCAAAGGGAACCAGCATCAATACTGTGGGTAGGAGTCCAAGGGAATCGAGGCTCCTGGGACAGAGTCCCCAAGAACTGGAGGGCCATCTGCTGCTCAATCCTGAGCTAGGCTGTTCTTAGAGGTGAGGGAGGTAGGAATGAATGCCCCAGGACCTGGGAACCATGGAGAACACAACTCGCCCCTGCCTGCAGGAGGAACCAGGCTGCCTCCAGAAAGCCACAGTCAGGCTCACAGCAACTAGGCCCTAGGGAAGCCAGCAGCTCCAGCCACCCACAGCCAGTAGCAAGCCTACCTGTTTATGGCCAGTTTATGGGAAGATCACCATAGGGACCAGCCCATCCCTGGGACCTTTAGGGACAGGGAACACAGCTCAGTAATATCCCTCACAGGAAGGCTGAGGGGCCAGGGCCTGGTGGGTGAGTGTGAAAAGGCCACAGGGGTGTGAGGAACAAAGAGGCCCCTGAGTTCAGGATTGGGGCCAGATGCCAGCCAATCCTTGCCTGTGGAGCCAGTCCTGAGGTCACAGCAATTCCAGCAGCAGCAGCAGCAGCATTCTTCCCAGCAGGGATCCCTCAAGTGAGTCCAGACTATTTCTTCCTTCCTCACTCCCACAAAGGAAGGGTAAGAAACAGTACCTCCCAACGGCAGGCATTTCACAACCCAAGACTGAGGACCTTTGGCAGTCAGTCACAAACTGCTAAACTCGTGGGCCATGATAGCCCCAGAGGACAAGAGAAACAGCGGTGGCCAGGCCATCCCCCAGTCCCGCCCGGCACAGGAATCAGGGCCCAAGGAGCACACGTTTCAGATAGGCCAAGGTAGTGGCATTGGCCAGCATCTCTATGTGCTCGCTGCCTGGCAGTGCCTGCAAAGACACTTGGTGCTCCTGGTGGCCACGCCAGGCCTGGCACTGCAGGGCACTCTGCAAGTTCACGGTGCCGTCACCGTCGCCAAAGCAGATTTTGGGATCACGGTCTGGGAAGCTCTCATAGTAGAAGGAGTCTGGCGTGGGGACACCAGTGCCATAGAGGCAGTGCAGCGGCACGCCGGGCGGCACCATGGCTTCCACCAGCCCCTCCGTGTCCTGCCGCATGAGCCATCCATCTTTGAAGCCAATATCCTGGAAGAACTGGTGATAGTCCCGCAGCGTGTAGTTGGCTGTGGGCGTATGCACGAAGATCTTTTCAGGTGACCAGGTGTAGTTATAAGGCAGCAGCCAGCTGGTGGAGACGGCTGAGCGCTGCTGCTCCCGGATCTTCAGGGGCCTAATGACGGGGATCCGATTGTTGTCTCCTGCAGGGAGAGGGCTGGCTCAGTCTGCGCTCAGGAACGCAAGCCTCCGGGCAGCACAGTCCTGCCAGGCCCTCTGCTGGGCCCCAGTCAGGGGCCCAGTCAGCACTCCCGCAGCGCTACACTGTCATCATCCTGTAACTTCCATGGTTCCCTTTAAGTTTGCTATATCTGGGAAACACACGACCATGACTGGTTTCTTTCCTTCTGCATTTTGTTACCAGGGATTTGGGCAGCACGTACCCACAGGTGATTCACTGTGTAAACGGTACCCCCTGAGCACTCGTCACCAGGCTTGTGGGCACAGACCTTCGTGAAGGTGAATCAGCAGGTTGGCAGCCCAGACACATTCTTCTTTCTCTTTTCTTACACTAAGTTATGAAAATGTCTTGTTTTGTTTTTTAAGATTTATTTATTTATTCATTAGAGACACAGAGAAAGAAAGGCAGAGACATAGGCAGAGGGAGAAGCAGGCTCGTCACAGGGAGCCTGATGTGGGACTCGATCCTGGGACCCCGGGATCATACCCTGAGCCGAAGGCAAACACTCAACCACTGAGCCACCCAGGCGTCCCTGAAAATATTTTTCTTTTCCTAGGCTCAGACCTGCAGCCAGTCACCCCCGGTCATACTCTACTCATCTACTCATCTGCCTGTCACTGACCCAGACGGCCAGGCCTGCAGGAGACAAGGCAGGAGGGGAGGCTGCAGGCTGAACGACAGTCCTTCTCACACAGGAATTCCAACAACACAGCCAGTGAGGCCTCTGGGGAGTGAGCTGGAACTTGGAAACAGGGGCCCTGTGATCTCTTCAGGACACAGCCTCCCATCTCCCCGCCCCCGCTCTGACTGACTTACACACCTTCAGCTCTGCCTTGTGGGGTCTGGTGGTAGGACCCCTGAGGAAAGGGAAGCCCCTTGCTAGTCCACCAGTCCCCTGTCAGGGCCTAACAGAACAGTTTCCCAGAATCTGAGGCAAAGCTCTAAGGGGACTTACAGGAAGGCTCTGAGCCCCACCACAGCTGTCTCAAATGTAGTTGTGCCCACATCTGTCTTTTTAGGTCCAGGTGGCTGTAATGAGTCCTCATTAGATCTGGATTCACTGTCCAGCCAATCCAGGGTCTACTACTACTGGGAGAGGCACTAGGTCTGACCTGACTGCGATTATCAGTTGACCAACAAGTAGGTGAGGCAATGCTAATGATAGGAGGAAGGAAGCTCTTCAGATGCTTGGCATAGCCATGGCTCCAGGCTCCTAAAGTAAGGGGCCATGGGCTCATCCCCAGGACTAGCAGAGGAAGGAAAGCCCCACGGCTACAGCTGGCAGGCTCTCACAGTCATAAAGAGGCAGGTGAACTGGGGAGGAGTGGGGAAGGAGATGGCCTTCCCCAATGCCAGGCAAGCAGGCCCAAAGAAATCTGCACCTGCTTCCTCCCTGCATTACCCACAAAGGCTCCCCACTGCCACAGATGGAGGTATAACTCATAAACAGGAAACTGTAGCCCAACCTTCCTTCTGTGGGGCTAAGGTGGGCATGAAGAAAGGGAGAAGGCGGGACGCGTGGGTGGCTCAGCAGTTGAGCATCTGCCTTCAGCTCAGGGCGTGATCCTGGGATCAAGTCCCACATCGGGCTCCCTGTAGGGAGCCTGCTTCTCCCTCTGCCTATGTCTCTGCCTCTGTCTCTCATGAATAAAGAAAATCTTTAAAAAAAGAAAAGAAGAAAAAGAAAAAGGAAAAGGGAAAGGAAAAGAAAAAGAAAAGGGAGAAGGCTCCCCCAAAGAACTCTGGATCAAACCAAGTTAGGCCAGCCAGGCTGGAGCACAGTGTATGTGCACACATATGCAAGTACCTGTGTGACCAGCAGTTGTGCCACTGCATGTACTCGCTGTAAACCAATTTACACAGATAACCAAGACCATCAGCTAGAGAGATGAAATTAAGTAGTGTTCTCTTTTGGAAGAAGAGATGTTTGGAAAAGTGTACCACTCTGGAGAAAGAAGGATCCTCATCCAAGAGAAGAGATACAAGGGGGCCCAGGAGGACACTGCTGAAGGAAAGAGGGCACCATCCCTGACATCAGTCCCCCACACTGGCTCAGGCAGGGTCTTACCTGAGGCCAGGACACGCAAAGTCTTGGCCACGCCACCCCAGGGCGCACCCAGTGCCACAAATGCTTGAATATACTTGTTCTTCCAGGCCTGTGGCTGCCGCTGCAGAAAGTAGAGTGTGTACATGTTGCCCATGCTGTGGGCAACCAGCACCACAGGTCCCCCATACAGCTGGTACATCTCCTCGATCATCTCCCGGAGGGCCAGGAAGTAGGGCCCGTTTTCATCTGTAGGCCAGAGCCAGGCAGCAGTCAGGAAAGAAGGGTCCTAGGGCCTGAACCACTAAATGTTCTTTAGGCCAGTTCCAGGACTCAGTGGGTGGGGAAAATGTTAAAACCCAAGTGGAAATGGTCTGGTTTCCCCTCCTTTTCCAGGAAGGGAGGAAACCTAGAAGCTCCTCTTCCCCTCCTCAGCCTCTTTATCTCTCCCCAGGGCTCAGAGGCCCAGGAATCCTAGGGTGAAGACTGGGGAAAGACCGGACAGATTGACCAGGGGTGACAGCTGTGACTGCTGAGCTGGACAGAAGGGCCCTGGGGGCAGGGGACACATGCCTCCAGGGCCCATGGTGGCTGTGACTTCCTCATCCCAACCTCCAAGGCGTCAGGGAGGAAGCAGGAGTGACCACTTACTTGGGGCTCGGCGCCAGTCGTAGGGGGCACCCCGGACATCCTCACCCCGTATATAGCCCCAGTCCACAAGGCTCTCTACCATGGTATGGAAATAGGAACCTGTAGACAGAAATGTCTGAGAATTAGAGAGAGTACAGCCAGTGCCAGCCACCCACACCACACCCAACAAGGAGACTGTGATATCTACTGTAGAAAAATCCTAAGGAGTGCTATAAGGCTCTACGCCTACACTGCTTAGAGACAGTTTACAGGCTATCCTTCCAAACTAACAGCATTCCTCCCACTCTAGGAATATAGCAGAACTTGCATCTCCATTCCCTTGGAGGGCATGAGGAAGGGCTACATACCCACACTACTTTTGCTGGGGTCCAGGAACTCCAGTGAGAAAGTCTTTCCAAAGCCAGGCACGCGTACATCCACACCATCTGGGAACTGGGTGGCCCGGGATGTTCTGTTGTAGACCAGCCTGTCGGGTGTGGGTGTGGGGGGGATATTGAGCTGGTGATCCAGAGGTGACACTGAACCTGGTGTGTCCTAATACTGCGCTGTTTCCTGAGCCATATTCCCTTACTACCCTTATATTTGGTAAGAAGTATAGAGGAGACTAAAAAGTAACAAAGCAAGTTTATAAAGCACAGATCAGAGTAACCATATCCGTCTGAGAACCCTAAGACTCATTCAAAGTTGACCCAATAACCCCCATCAAGGCAGTATTTCCTTCTCCATGTCATCCACCTCAGAATTGAGGTCTTGGATTGTGAAAGGGAAGTGTCAGGCCTGGCTCTGCCATCAACATATTACTTGACCCAAAAGGCAGTCAGCCTAATCTTGCAGGCTCCCGTTGCCCTATCTCCATAGATTCAGCTCTTGCCACCCACAACAACACATCGCAGGGCAAAGGAGGGGATACGTGCAGCATGCCACGTAATCAAACAGAGAAACCCCCACCTTAGAGCCTAAACACCTGTGGCTGCTATGTGGATGGATGGACGAGGCCTGGAAAAACAATGGGACAGGGTGGTGGGAGACAGGAGGAAAGCTTTGTGGTAGGCCAGGAACTCTGTTCTGGTCTCCCTGATACCAAGGAGGAAAATGTGCCCAAGAAAACACAGGCTACACCTGCCATCCCTGGTGGTCCTGAGTCTTACCCCCCTAATATCAGCGAAAGAAAGCTGACAAGATACCCAACATTGACCTAAATACTAGGTCTGGGGGCCCATTTTCTCTAGGGCAATCTGTAGATTAACTCAATGGCCACTCAGCAAATTATAGAAAACTTTCTAGAAAGCCAAAGCAGCTCTAAACAGGTCAGATGTCCAGTGAAGGTAGGCAAGCCCCTCTCAGTATCGCCTGACCCTTCTATTGGCAGTACCTGAGACCATGTCTCGGTATAAAAATAGAATTGCAGATCAACAGCCCAGAAATAACTCTGATCACATACAGAAGAAGAAAAAGGCAACAAAGCAGGTGTCATCAACAACATAGAAAGGCAAGGCACCTGGAGAACCAGCTAGTATGTCTCCGGGGAAAAAAAAGATTTGTGATACTCCGTTCAGCTCAAACATATACTGTGCACCAATTGTGTTCCTGGTTCTACTGCTATAAAGATAAAAGAGATACAACCTCCGACTTCAGGGAGCTGGGTCTTAGCTCAGGGTCACACAATTCTGGGCTTAAATCTTGGTTCTGCCGCTTACTAGCTGAATGGCCATGGGCAACTCTGTAACCTTTTTGAGCTTCCAGATGTCCCCACCTGTAAACAGGGTTGAAAACAGCACCTGTTTCATAGGGTTGCTCTAAGACTAAATGAAAAAGAGTATGTGATATGGACAGTGCCTATATTAAATAAGCAGTAATTCCCAACACATTATTGTCTTACCAGGGAAATATTCTTGGAAACAAAGTTTGGCACCTGATAAGGATGAAAGGAAACAGGTCTGGAGGAGGGGAAGGTTAAGAGCTCTGGGGAGTGGAAAGGGAAACTTGACAGAAGGATCAGGCTCAGGGTTTTCTGTTTGTTTGTTTTTTAAGATTTTATTTATCTATTCATGAGAGGCAGAGACACAGGCAGAGGGAGAAGCAGGCTCCTTGTGGGGAGCCCAATGTGGGATTCGATCCCAGGACCCCAGATCACGACCTGAGCCAAAGGCAGACACTCAACCAGTGAGCCACCCAGGTGCCCTCAGGCTCAGGTTTTAAAGGGTGAATGGAAGGAATTTACCAGGCAAAGGGTGTAGACATAGATTCCAGGCTGAAAGAACTGCATCTACAAAGATATGCAGACCTGGTATGTCCCAGGAGGAACAAGAAGCTCAGGGGCCAGTGGCCAACTCAGAGGCAGGGAAGAGGTGGAGGCTATGCTGAGGATATGAATAAGGCCCAGAGCATACCATCTACAGGGAAGGTGGTGCCTGGCTGGCTCAGTCCAGAGAGCACAAGACTCTTATCACGAGGTTGTGAGTTTGAGTCCCACATTAGGTGAAGAGATTACTTAAAGATAAAATCTTTAAAAAAAAAAAAAAAAAAAGGAATTCATGCAGAGGGTGTGAAGCACAAGGCATAAATTGGAGAAGGTGGGACAAAAGTTGCAGGAAAGGGAAGAAAGTTCTATCTGGGAGAGTGCAGAGGTGGGGCAGGCCAGACTGAGGAAATGAGAAAGGCAAGACCTCGGGGCCTGTTGAAGCAGGAATGAGACAGAAATGAGTTCTAGAGAATTTTTTAGGCTGTGTCGGTGAGCAGCACCCATCTGTGCCCCAGCCCCCACCTGATATTGTCAATCCAGCAATCAATGATGACAGGCAGCAGCAGTTCGAGATTCAGCCAGAGTGTGAAGTAGCTTTCCGTCCTCTTGGAGCAGAGGTAGTGCACAACCGTTGGCTTGTCTAGCTTTGCCTCCAGCTGGTTGCCCAAATCACCAGGCACTGCAGGCGGACACAGAGCATGCATGAGGCACTGGATCTGACAGCCTGGGGACCTCTGAGGCTTGAACCCAAAGGCCTTCTACCCACTGCCATCCCAGGTTACAGAGTAGGTAGGGCCTTGTTCACTCAAAGAAGGAGTGGGAGACAGGACAAAGCACTGGGCCACTTAACTAGCCAAAACTGAATCCAGGGAAGGCACTCAAGGACAGGCTTGTGGATGGGGGGCAATGAACAGAAGCACCTGCCAGCCTCATGAGAGCCCAGTAAGATTCCAGAGAGCAGGTCATCTGGAGGGCCCTCGCCTCTCGGCACACCTGGACCCTGTGTCAGAAACAGCTACCCTGAAACATCACACCATTCCAGCCACAGCCCAGTAGGGGTGGGTGTGACCAGGCCCCAAGGACGCCTTCTCTCTGTTCAAGCTGGTTAAGAGACCAGCTACACCGAGCCTGGTCTGCACAGAACACTGGGAACCTTGTGACACCTAAACCCATCCCCATGGTTTCACAGCCCCACATTAAGTCCCTTCCCAGAGTATTTACTCCCATTGACCTTCCAGGCCTCACCTTCTTCCACAAGCCATGCTCTTGACACCTTCCAAGCACATTTCCATTTAGAATCCATGACCACTGAGTGAACATCCAGATCTTGGCTCTCCTGGTCTCGGCCTGGGCTCTGTGAACCCAGATCTAAAGAGGGCATGCCCTCCCTGTACATCATCTCACAAAGTCCTCAGGGCAACCATGGGAGGCAGGTATGCACCTACCTTCACCTCCCTTAACAATACAGATGCAGAAGTGAGGAGTCCTCAGCACGATGGTGCAGAGACCTGGGTCATTATCTCCACCAAAGAGGAAATGGCTATAGGAGGAAGTCACCAGATTTGCTGTGCTTGAATGCCCTTAGTCCTGGACAGGCTGTGTGACCTCTAAAAATAGCAGTGGTCACTTCCTAAGCCCCTTTTTTGCTTATAATTAGGACATCTATGTACCTTTCACCTCAAATAACACTAGGAGAGAATATCTTTACTATGCCCACTTTACAGATGAGGAAACCGAGGCTGAGAGGGGTAGAAATGGCTTGCTACAGTCTCCTCCTGCCCAAGGTCTTCTTCTGTCTCTGCTTCTCTGGTCTCTGCTTCCTCTACCACCAATTTGGGCCTCACTCATAGACGCTGGTCACCCTTGGATGCTGATCCTCTGATGGCCAAGGTCAGGTCTATGCTTTGGGCCCAGAAACAACAACTCTTCCATCGCCCACCATGGGGTTTCTCAGGATTAATGCCAACAGCTTCGCTCTCTGAGAAGCGAGGCAGATCAGGATTCTGTGACTCTGGGTGGAGCTTGAGGCTCCTCCACCGTGACCTAGGATAACCAAGAACTGAATGAGTTAATGAGTGCAGTTGGCTACCCGCATCAGGAACCATACATTTCCCAATGCCACACCCTTCATACTCAAGACTCCTTAGGCCTACCCATGGCTTCCTGTGGGCCTGCAGGATAAAGTCTAGATGACCCAACCTGTCACGGGCTCTGCACAATCCACTCCTCCCCCAACTCCATTCCAAACAGCCTGGACTGCTTACTTCCTTCCCTCTCATATGTAGTTTCCTCTGCATGAAACTCTCTCCTGGCCTCAGCTCTAACCACATACTCCAGGAAGCCTTCCCTAACTGGGTTGGTGGACTCTCTGTGCTTGCCCAACACAGATTTCATCTCTGGGGATCCCTGCAAGCTTAGGGAACACATGGCCATGTCTGCCCAAATTCCATGTTGAACCTGGAGTATTTCCTGGCTTAGAGCTCCTGGTGGGGGCCCACCTAAGACCACACAGCCTACCAACCCTACCCTTCTATGACCTGCATCATCTCCATTTAAAAACTCCCATTAGAAAGAACACAGGGGGCACACCTGAGTGGCTCAGCAGTTAAGCGCCTGCCTTCGGCCCAGGGCGCCCAGGGCGTGATCCTGGGGTCCGGGGATCGAGTCCCACATCCGGCTCCCTGAATGGAGTCGGCTTCTCTCTGTGCCTCTGTCTCTGCCTCTCTCTCTCTGTGTGTCTCATGAATAAATAAATAAAATCTTTAAAAAAAGAAAGAACGAGGGATCCCTGGGTGGCGCAGCGGTTTGGCGCCTGCCTTTGGCCCAGGGCGTGATCCTGGAGACCCGGGATCGAATCCCACATCGGGCTCCCGGTGCATGGAGCCTGCTTCTCCCTCTGCCTGTGTCTCTGCCTCTCTCTCTCTCTCTCTCTGTATCTGTCATAAATAAATAAAATATTTAAAAAAAAAAAAAAAAAAAAAAAAAAAAGAAAGAACGAACGAACATAGGGGTCATGCTGTAGCAGATTCAGTATGTAGCATATACCTTAAAATGTCTCTGCCCTTGGGAATCCTGGTTGGCCACCAACTCAATACTTGAATGAAGCATCCAAGGCCCCCCAAGACAGAAGTCTCACCCCTGTCCACCGCCACAAGGAAATAGCGTGGCTCCTGTATAGTTGCAGGGGCCAGGACCAAGGGGAGGATAGGCAGGGGAGGTCACTTAGTCTCAACATAGCCCAGTCCAAATTGGTGTGGCAGGGATGAGTACAGGCAGGTTTCTTGACGTCTGTTCATAGCGATTGTCCCAACCCTAACCCCTGTCTTTAGTCATCCTCAGGTTCCCTTACGCTCCTGCCTTAGGCCTAAGGTCACTCACTGGCTAGGTTTGAGGGTGGGATAAGGGAGCCATTCTTTTCCCAAAAAGCTTCCTTTCGGTAATGTCTCTTGAAACATACGGGCTGGAAGGGTGGCGAGAGAGAGAGAGCGAGAGAGAGAGAGAGAGAGAGAGAGACTCCTAGCCATGCCCAAATCAACAATGAGGACCCTGGGGATCAACTCCGAGAACACCCCCACCCACAGCCAGGCACCGGCCCTCGGGAGTGGGGCCAAAGGCCCTCGGGTTCTCCAGCTAAAAAATGGGCAGAAGGCGAGGCAAAGCTTGGGGCCGACGCGCACAGGCGGACAGCCGGAGAGTCGGCCCCAGCCCTCGCACCTACCCCACGATCCACAAGGGAAGGCGAGCGGGCAGCGGCGGACCACACCCGCGCCCAGCACGGCCGAGGTGGAGGCGGACGGACAGACCCAGGTGACAAGACTGACAGTCATACGCTCCCCCACCCCACGCTGGGGGCAGATGCAGACCTGGACGGCAGCCCCGCCCGCATCCCGTCCAGACGGACGCACGAACCAACGGACCCGCCGCCTGGACGCGCTCACCTAGCACCACCGGAGGGCGGCGTCCAGCGAGGAGCGCCGGGTCTGCCAGCAGCAGGAGGAACAGGAAGCCCCCCGGGAGCAGCGCCGCAGGGCAGGGACCGCGGCGAAGGCCCATGGCGGGAGGCCGCCGCTCCAGGTCCCGGGTGCGGATTCAGCGCTCCGTGCTCGCGCCTAGGCCCGGGCGGCGGCGACGCGCTTAACCCCGCCGCCCGCACTCGGCCACGCGGCCGGGCCAATCAGGGCCCGCCTCCCCGGCCGGCCGGCCAATAGGGAGTCGCCGCCCGGGCCGCCCCTCCCCGTCGGAGCTCGCCGCCCCGCCCCTGCGGGTCCCCGGCCAGCCGCTCGGACCGCGCCGCGCGCCGAGCGCATCGATTGATCGGGGCTCAGCCGCGCGTCTCGGCGGTCCCCGAGCGGCCAGAGCCGGGTCGCTGCTGCCGGATGCGCAGCCCAGCCCTGTGCACCCGGACCCCACGCTGCGCAGCCCTCACGTCCGAATCCTGGCTCGCCCCTGACCTGGGGTCTGGAACGGGTCGGGCCGAGCGCGGATTCAGTCCAGTGCGGGCCGCTGCTGGAGAACCGTGGCCAGAGCAAGGGGAGGGAGGGGAGAAGTGAGTCCTGGAGAGTTATTTGGCCTTAGGGGACCGGGAGCTGACCCGGACCTTTGTGCAATCCCCACACCGATTCTTCACGCCCTGCCCCTGACGGCACGTGGGCTCAAGCAGCGTGTCCAGGGGCCCCGTGCGTCTGTCTGTCGCCTGGAGGCCAGGTCAACGTGTTTCGCCTCCAAGTGAGAGGGCTTCCGGGCCCAAAGTTGTAGTTGGAGTCCCCCCCGCCAGACCGAGCAGTTCTGGTGCCCCGGAGAGGTGGGCTTGAACCTCCACCCTGCGGCCATGGCCCATCGGCAAATTGCCCAGCAGAGCAGGACAGGCCTCGTGACCTTGGAGTCCACCTCCCATCCCCACCCCACTCAAACTGGGGATCCAGAGAAGACACGTAGACTCTCTGCTGGAGGAATCATTAGCAAACAGAATGGGCAGTATTGACAGCTGGCAATGGGACCAGCACCATGGGTCGCTGTAGGATACGGAGACCAGTATGTTTGGAGACTGGAAGTCTTGATCCTCCACACACCTCCTCCAGAGGGTCAGACAACACCCTGATCATCCTCTGGCTGGTCTTAAGACCGCTAGCCAGCCCCTTCTTTCCTTCCTCCCTCCCTTCCTTCCTTCCTTCCTCTTGGTCAATGGCTGACCCTCACTAGCCTTTCAGAGTACTCCTGGATGAATCAACTCACCATCTTGGCCTGCCCCTCCTGCGTTCTTATAGTGAAACACATTGGTGGTTGGTGTACACTACTCTCCTAAGGTCCAACTATCTCCCTCCGGCCCTGGCAAGGGCCCAAAACCCCTCTCCCTCATCTCCAACCTGGGCCCCAGAAGAGGGGGTGCTGAAGACCAATCTAGTGCAGGCCCACAGTGGAAAACCACAGAGATCCTTTTGCCAGTACTAGAGATAGGCAGGGGCCACAGTCAAGGGTTAAGTGGAAAGAGGGTAGGCATCAGGATGGCCTGGGCTACCTTGGACTGTGGCCAGACTGAATGTCTTATCAACTAAGTAACCTCAGGTGACCATGGGCCCTTCATAGGGTGCCCCAGCCCCCCAGGCCCTGCAGATAGGAACCATAGTGATTTCAGGGAGAGGATGTCAAGACCTAGCAGCAATGACCTGTGCTGACACTGTGGAGAGGGGAGGAATCAGAAGGCAAGGATGCCCCCTTCTCACAATGACCTTGTCATCCACATGATTCCCACCCCCCCACACACCCCTACCCCCTACTGACTGCTGGCCTGGGCTCATCCTGGACTCTAGATACTATCCTGATTCTCAGACCTACAACCAAGTGGTCACCAAGTCTTGCCAGCTCTACCTTCCCAAAGCCAAATTACTTTCATCCCCATAGTAGCCTCTTTGCTAATGTCTCAATTTATACCCTTATTCCTATGGGTTGCTCTCCATGTGTCAGGCTGACCCATCAGACATTAAACTGGGCCCATCACTGTCCACTTACCCCCACTCACAACCCTTCTATTGCATGCATCATATGCATCTCACTCATAGTGAAAGAAGACCCTGCAGGGGACTCTGGCCTTTTCCCACAACTTTCACTTCTCCTCTTCCTCAGCTCACAGGTCTCCAGCTTCTGCAGCTTCCTCACTGCCTAAAACAGGACAATCTCATTCTCACTCTGGACTTCAGCACTTGTTGCACTGGAATCATTTTGCAGCCCCCATTTTTGGGGACTCAACTGAGCTCTGCCTTTAGGCCTCAGCCCAGACATGACCATTGACTCTGAAGCAGCCCCTACCTGGCTCCCATTAGAATATAATCAATGGAAGGAACCCTTCACCTGCCTGTTACTGGTACAACTGCCTTCTTGGTTACTGGCTCCCATCAGCACAGTCCCAGGCACACAGCAGGTGCTTAACATATATTGAGTGACTGAGTCATATACCCCATTCTCCAACACTTCCCATTTCTAGGACATGGTCCTGATGCCTGTCAGGCCTGGAGGAGATAAAGGCCTGAGAGGTTCACAGGGCTGGTTGTGAATTCTGGAAAACACTGGGCAAAGAGGGATAATATTCCTGTGGAGGAGAATATGCTGGGCAAAGACCAGATGTAGGAATAAGTCCAGAGACCAGGGAGCCAGGCCAGTTGTGCTACCTTCCTCAGGTGAGAATCCAGCCAACAGCCTTTGCCCTTTCTCTGTTACCCTGGGCCCTTTGCATTCATTCCCTCTTGCTCACACAAATTCCAAGCTACCCTGTCTGGACCAGGTGGGTGCCTGGGTTTAGGGCAACCTAATCAAGACCATGGCTTCTGAGCTGGTTTGGTAGCCAGAGCTGAACCTATTTGGAGGCCAAATGATTCTCCCTAAAGCTCACAGCTCATCAGGCTCCTATTCCTCTGCTGTGGGAGCCTCCCTGGGGTCACAAGAGGCCAAACACTGACCAAATCATGACAGAAAAGGGGCCCAATCCCTGGGTGGTGCAGCGGTTTGGCACCTGCTTTTGGCCCAGGGCACGATCCTGGAGACCCGGGATTGAGTCCCAGGGCGGGCTCCCGGTGCATGGAGCCTGCTTCTCCCTCTGCCTGTGTCTCTGCCTCTCTCTCTCTCTCTGTATGACTATCATAAATAAAAAAAAAAAAAGAAAGAAAGAAAGAAAGAAAAAAGAAAAGGGGCCCAGAACAGGCTTAGGCATCAACAAATGTTACGTGGTAGAAGAATTATTAGAGATGGGTCTTGAAGAATAAATACGAATTTGCCAGGAAAACAAAGGGATGAGTAGGTGGGTGGGTGCTCCAGGTAGGGTATGTGCTAAGTACGAGCAGCAGCCTGCAGACCTGGTCACAGTAAGTGTGTCTGGGACACAGGGCGGGTGGGAGTGGAAGAGAGGTTGAGGGTCTTGAAAACCAAGCTTAAGAACTGGGCCTAGGTTCAGGTAGCCGGGAGTCGCAAAGATGCTCAAACCAGAGGAAGGCGGTGTCAAGGGCTTTCCCTTTTCACTTCTGTCCCGGAGCTTGGCCCGGGGTTGCACTCTTTGCACTCTCCCGTGCAAGTTTCCTCTCCCAGCTCCCATCACCTGGTTCGGGCGACAGGGTCGGTGCGCCCTCTGGTGGGTGCTCAGTGGAAATTCGGCAACGGCGCGTAGCTGGGAACCTGGGAGGGGAGCAGAGCGCGGTCGGCCCCGAGGCCCAGGAGTTCAGCAAGGCGATCACTTGCGGGCCACCCACCGGGCCACCGGGCCGCACAGGGCGTGGATGGGCCAGAGCCGGCGAGTGCAGATCGCCGCAGTGGATCCCACAAGGCACCCAACGTAGAATCCTCTCCCACAGTGGGATATGTTCTGGCCTGGGAGGGAGAGGAGGGGGCTTTCACACCACTCATCGATACCCGGTAGGTCAAGACCCACACTCCGGGCCCCACGTGAGGATCCCCACCTTGTGTCTGCCCCAACCTTCATGTAGGCGGCTGGAGGGCCAGTTGCCTTCGTGGAAATGCCTCGAAGGGCTGAGGTAAGGATGGGATTCTGTGAGTGTGTGGCCTGGCTCACATAACCAAGTTCCTTTCCCTCAAGTACCTGGATTACATTTTGGGGAACGCTACCGGCTGGACCTTTGGAACCTTGCTCACCCCTTTCATGTATGTTATTATTTCCAATTCATTTGACAGTTTGTGAACCCTAGTAGCTGGGTTGGGATGAGGGCTGTTTCCCAATGAAATACAGAAATCTCAAACTCCATTAAGGACCCCTGCTACAGAGGAAAGTGCCTTGAGAGAAAATCTGGAAGAGCAGGGATTAACTGGGGCAAGGGACAGGTGGAGGGAAGCTCAGTAGAGGAAAGATCCTTAGCCCCAGGGAAGGTTACTAGTGTGAAATATCCAAAGGCTGACAACGCAAAGCAAAGCAAAGCGCTTAGACAACTACTCGTTCATGAAGTCTGGATCAAGCACTACATGCCAGGCACCATGAAGGGCACTGGGGATGAGCCTGTCCTCCAGGAACTGAGTTCCCGGTGTGAGTGGTGAACGGAGACAATGATTTGCTGTGGTAGAAGTTACTTTAGTTTTGGGGGAAAAGGAATGAGGATTGTTTGGCATTCATGGTGTGATCCGGGAGGATTCATCTAAAGATGAGTAAAGGAGGTCAGCAAAGCAGGGGCTCTAACCTTATTATTATTATTTTTTTCTAACCTTATTTTTAAAAATTTATTCTTTCAAGAAGAGTCCAAGTATCGGAAATTGGGATCCCTGGGTGGCGCAGCGGTTTAGCGCCTGCCTTTGGCCCAGAGCGTGATCCTGGAGTCCTGGGATCGAGTCCCGCGTCGGGCTCCCGGTGCGTGGAGCCTGCTTCTCCCTCTGCCTGTGTCTCTGCCTCTCTCTGTGTCTCTCATGAATAAATAAATAAAATCTTTTTTTAAAAAAAAAGTATCGGGAATTGTGATGCGGGCTGGGGGCAGGCAGACAGGCGCGCAGGAGGTTCAGGGGAGTTGCCCACACTGCCAGGACGGCCAGAGGTGCCACACTGGAGAGGTCACCTCAAGAAGGTGGCTTCCCTGAGGCCCTGGCCTCGAGACCCACGCTGAAGGAAGAATAGGGAAGGGCCTAGCGTGAAGCCCTAACGGTTTAATGGACGGGGGCTCCGGGAAGGCTGAGGTCGAGATCGAGCGCTCCGCCGGCAAGGCGGTGCCGCCAGGACTGTCCCCTGGAAGCTGGAGCCCCGACGGGAGCCCGACAGGGAGCGATGCAGGCCGAGGGGGCGAAGGCGCTTGCGGCCGAGGACGGAAGGCCGACTCCGCCAGGCGCACGCGCGCTCCCCGCCGCCAGGGGGCAGCCTCGCTCCCCGGCGGGCCCCGCCCCCCGAACAAATATTTGACATTCCAGGCTTATCTAGAGCCGGGCCGGACCCGAGGAGCGACGTTCCCGCTCCCGCCGGCCCGATTGGCCTAGCGCTCCGGCGGGTGGGGACCAGCGGGCGGGCGCCGGGGTGGGCGGCCCCGAGAGGGGCGGAGGAGGCGCCGGGCCCCGCGCCGCTGGGAGGTTGCTCCCCGCTCCCGGCGGGCCGCAGCGAGTCGCTTCCGTACGGGGCACCTCGGTCTCTATCCGTTGAGTAGGGACGCGCTGAAGTGTGGGCTCTCTGGGCAAGGCCTCGGAAGCGCCCCCTCCACCCCAGGGCGCCCATCTCCAACGAAAGCGCGAGGTGCGGCTCCCGCCTCGGCGTCCGCGCGGGCCTGGCAGCCCCACGTCCCTTCTCCCGCCAGATTCTTCCGTTTCTCAATCCTATAAATGCGGGAACGTAGGGAAGTCCGGGGCGGCCTGGAGACGCGCCGGAAGGGAGGCTCCCCAAGCACGAGGGGGCAAGAGGGTGTTGGGACGGACCTGATCGCGTCGCCGGCCTCGGAGGGAGCAGCGACGAGGACCCGCGGCCCGTGCGCGCACGCCGCACCCTGGTCGCTGGCCCCCACCCCCGGGCGCTCGGTCTCCGGGCAGCAGGCCCGTCGTCGGGCGGGGAGGGCGACGGAAACGGGCAGCCGTCTCCACGTGGGGCAGAGTGAGCCCCCGGGCCCGGCCGTCCGGCGCCGCCCGCCTCGAGTGGCTCCCCGGGGCTGGGGCACGGCGCTCCCACCTGCGCACCCCAGAGCCAGGCTAAGGCCAGGTGCTGACTTGTGTGGACAAGCCCTGCCCGTCCCCTCGGTCCCCCGATCCCAAGGCTGTAAGAGCCTCCGCTCACCCCCGGCCCGTGGGTGATAGCGGGTAATTCACCGCCCTCTTTGGTGACTTTCATCAGCCCCCACACCGGCCGTCAGGACCCCCACTGGCCCTGGAATGGCTCCCGGTGATTTTCACAAATGCCATGTGACCCCTACGCCCTGCAGAAGGTCCCTGGGCGCAGGCCTCACGGCGGGGAGGGGCAGAGGGCGGCGGGATCGCCCCAGGAGGCAGGCACGGCCCACGGACCGAGTGGGAGTCTGGGCGGCGAGCGCGCACCCGGGCCGGCGAGGGAGCGCGCGCGCTCTGGGCTGGGCGCTGGGCGCTGGGCGCCGGCCGCCTGCGCCGCGCTCCCGGGGCCGCCTGGGTCACGTGGCCGGCGGGGCCGCCAGGTAACTCGCCCGGAGAGGGCGGGGGCCAGTGGCCGCCCCGCCCCACGGGGCGCCGCGGGCGGGTCTCAGCGGCGCCCACTGCGCCGGCCGGGCCGCAGGTGCCGCCCCCGACACACCGGGTCCCGCCCAAGCTGATTGGTGTCTGCCGTCGGCCGGTGCGTGCGTGCGCCTCGTCGGTCCGCGTGTGTCTGGCCGAGCGCCCCCTTCCTCTGCGGCCATGACTCCGCCGCCTCCCCAGCCACCGCCCCCCGGCCCGGACCCCGCCTCGGACTCGGTCGCCGACCCCCGCCCCGCGCCTGGACCCCTGGTCGTGCTGTTCGGGGCCACGGCCGGTGCGTTGGGGCCGGACCTGGGCTCCGACGAGACCGACTTAATCCTCCTGGTCTGGCAAGTGGTGGAGCCGCAGAGCCGGCAGGTACGGCGAGGAGGGGCGGTGGGGCTCCCGCGGGCTTCAGGGTCCGAGGGGAGCGGTGGCTGATCGGCTCCCCCCGCCGCTCGTAGGTGGGGACGTTGCACAAGTCATTGGTTCGCGCCGAGGCGGCGGCGCTGAGTCCGCAGTGCCGCGAGGCGAGCGGCCTGAGCGCCGACAGCTTGGCGCGGGCCGAGCCGCTGGACAAGGTGCTGCAGCAGGTGAGCGTCGGGGCCCGGCCGGGCCGCGGGGACATCGCCCGGCGGGACCGGCGGCGGGGGGCGAGGCCTGGTGTGCTGCGACCAATCGGCCTGGGTGGTAGGACGGGTTCCTGTTGTTTAAAAGTTTCAGAGGTTCCCGCGTGTGCCGGCCCTTCCTGGGGGCGCCCTGCTTCTCAGCCTTCCCGGGATCCACTCCTACTTACGCGGCGGGACGGAGGCCGCGAGACCCCTCCCAGGGCCGGCGGGGCTGGGAGGCCGAGACCGAGACGCCTTTGGGAACCCGCCTGGCCGGGTCTCCCAGCCCAGCAGTCGGAAGCTGAAAGGGCCGAAGGGGCCCAGCCTTGGCCATAGGTCACGGTCCCCGCCGCCTGCGACCTCGGCCCACCCAGCGGCCTGGGCGACGCGGGAGCGGGGGCGTAGGGCGGGGTCTGCCTGGGAGGCAGACGCCGCCAGGTGTAAGCGGCTCGTCTAGGCCTGCCCCGGCCGGCTGGCCAGGCGTGGGCGCTGTCCGGACCCCGCCTGGAGGCTACCTGCCTCCCGAGCGCAGAGGCCCGGTGCCTCCCAGGCCTGGCTCCAGCGGGAGGCGGTTCCCACTGCTGTTTTCTTTCTCTTATCTTCACTAACTGCACTCACCCTGTGCCTGGTCTCGAGCGTAAGGGCTTTAAGTGCTTTACGTGCACAAATTCTTTCCTTTTCCAGCAACTCCGCTGGTTCTCCGCTGGTGAGGTGCTGAACCTGATCCTGTTCCAGGGGCTCCCAGGCTACACCGTACTTGGAGAGTGTGCTGGAGGAGCACTGGGTTGGCTTGCCCTGGGCCTGCGCTTAGTGCTTCTCCCTCTCCTCTGGCTGGGAAGGAAGGCCGGGTGGGGGGCGGGGGCTGGGCAGCTTGGGGAGTGCCACCCCCTCTGTGAGCAAACAACTCCGTGCCAGCCGGTCGATAGGGTGTGGGTCAAAGCTCGCACTGCCCCTGGCGTCCAGGTGTGGAGCTCTGTCCTTGGATTTTCTCTGCCCATGGGTTGGTCAGACCTAGAGGCGGGGCTGCCATTGACCATGAGCCAGCTGGGCCTCAGGCAGGATTGGGCCTCCCCCACCTGTCTGAGGGTGGTGCCTGGTCAGGGACAGGTTTAACCTGCTTTGCCCCGCCCCTTCCCACCTGCTTGTCCCACTCCACCAGGTGTTTGCTCTGGCCCCACTCCAGACTCTTGGGAGTGTGTGTGATGGGGGCTTGGGTGATAATGTGACTGCCCCCATTTGGCCTGGAGAAGCTGACAGTGGACTGGGGGAGAAAAGGGACACAGGACCAGGCCCAAGGACTGTGGCCAACTCCTCCCCAGGCAGGGCAGAGCTGAACATCTAGCTGAACCAGCTTGGTAGCCTGTGTCCTCCCTCCTCCTTCCTCTTGCCCGCCCAGCTCTGAGTCTGTGTCTGTCTCTCTCCCCACTCTCTGTCCCCAGTTCTCACAGCTGGTGAGCGGGGATGTGGCTCTGCTGGGCGGGGGCCCCTACATGCTATGCACTGATGGGCAGCAGCTGCTGCGACAGGTCCTGCACCCTGAGGCCTCCAGGAAGGTATGCCACCGAGGGCACAACGGGGTAGGGTGCCCAGGACCTCCTGTCATGGGGGTGGGCAGGGCAGCTCAGTTCCCCCTATTCATGCCCACTCCCATGTGCCGCCAGAACCTGGTGCTCCCCGACACCTTCTTCTCCTTCTACGACCTCCGCAGAGAGTTCCATGTGCAGCACCCAAGAGCCCGCCCTGCCAGGGAGCTCACCGTGGCCACCATGGCACAGGGTATCTGTGACCCGGCGGGGTTAGGGTGGAGGGGAGGCTGTAGGCTGTTTTTGAGTATGTGCGTCCTGGGGGGTTATATAAACACACGCGGGTTTACGCTATCTGCCAAGTCCTGAGGACACACGCTTCTGTGTCTGCGCTGGGGTGTGTTTGGAATACGGACGTGTGTCCACATAGGTCTGGGCTGGAGACTTGTAAGGACATACAGGAGCTGGATCAGAACCAACATGTTTGCTGGGATTCTGCATGTGTCCCCCAAAGGGACTTGGGCCTGGGTAGGACCAAGATTGGTGCTCATGCTGGGATTTTCTCACGGTTCTTTCTCTGCTCATAGACTTGGGGCTAGAGACAGATGCCACAGAGGATGACTTTGGGGTCTGGGAAGTGAAGACAATGGTAGCGGTCATCCTCCACCTGCTCGAAGGGCCCAGTGGTAAGGTTCGCCTCAGCACCGGTCACCTGCTCTAGGACTGGGCATCTGCCTCTTACTCCCTCAAAGTCCCCATCCCCATTTGTTACCTTCTGTGAGAGACCATAGGTAGGAGCTCCTCTGTCACTGCCTTATCCCCCTCAACTGTCCTCTCTTTGCAGAGCTTGGTGGGGAGACCCCCTCCACCAGACCCTGCTGACCCCCATGCCATATCCTCTCAGGTCAATTGTTTTCGAAGGCAGAGGTGGTAAAGCAGAAGTATGAGACAGGTCCTTGGTGAGTGTGGGGGCCGGGGTGGGCGGTGACACGTGTGGGGGGCGCAGCTCTGACTCTGTGCCCGCCCCCACAGCAGCAAGGCCGACGTGGTGGACAGTGAGACCGTGGTGCGGGCCCGCGGGTTGCCCTGGCAGTCATCAGACCAGGATGTGGCTCGATTCTTCAAAGGGCTCAACATTGCCAGGTAGGTACGGCAGGATGGGTGGGCTCCGGCGGGCAGGCCTGCCCGGGAGGCACTAACGCAGCACTGGCTCGGCAGGGGCGGCGTCGCACTCTGCCTCAACGCCCAGGGCCGCAGAAACGGCGAGGCCCTCATCCGCTTTGTGGACAGCGAGCAGCGGGACCTAGCGCTGCAGAGACACAAGCACCACATGGGTGTCCGCTATATTGAGGTGGGCCTTGGGCCGGGGGAGCAGCAGGGCAGAGCCGAGGCCGGCCAGGCTGGAGACACACGGGCTGTCCCCGCTGTCCCCACAGGTGTATAAAGCAACAGGAGAGGAGTTTGTCAAGATCGCGGGGGGTGAGTGTGCTCCCAGCAGCAGCGGCGGCTCCCCTGGTTCTCCGTCCATGTCCCACTGGCCCACCGCCCCCTGCCTTTCTGCTCCCCATGTGCCGGCGTAGGTGGGTGTTTGGAAGGGCACGGATGAGGTCAGTGGGTGACTCCCATGCCTCTCACCAAGGCACATCACTAGAGGTGGCTCGTTTCCTGTCACGGGAAGACCAAGTGATCCTGCGGCTACGGGGACTGCCCTTCTCAGCCGGGCCAGCGGACGTGCTGGGCTTTCTGGGGCCAGAGTGCCCGGTGACTGGGGGTGCTGATGGGCTGCTCTTTGTGCGCCACCCTGACGGCCGGCCCACTGGTGATGCCTTTGCCCTCTTTGCCTGTGAGGAGCTGGCACAGGCTGCCCTGCGCAGGCACAAGGGCATACTGGGTAAGCGATACATTGAACTCTTCCGGAGCACTGCAGCTGAGGTGCAGCAGGTGAGCACCCAGGGCTCCCCCTACCCACCGTGTGCTTCTCCAGGGTACCCCTTCCATGCCTTGGACCCCTGCCCTATGTGGCGTGACCGGCCTGTCGCTGCCTTCCTTACCAGGTCCTGAACCGCTACGCATCCAGCCCACTCCTTCCCGCACTCACGGCTCCACTGCTCCCCATCCCCTTCCCACTGGCAGCTGGGACTGGGAGAGACTGTGTACGCCTTCGGGGCCTGCCCTACACCGCCACCATCGAAGACATCCTGAGCTTTCTGGGGGAGGCAGCGGCCGACATCCGGCCCCACGGTGTGCACATGGTGCTCAACCAGCAGGTGGGGCTGGTGCCAGTGGGGAGACCTCCATAGTGAGAGAGGGGTTTGTGGTTGCGGGTCAGGTGCTCTAGCACGTGACAGATCACAGACCCTTTACAAGACCACCATGTGCGCAGGGCCGGCCATCTGGCGATGCTTTCATCCAGATGACGTCAGCAGAGCGGGCCCTAGCTGCTGCTCAGCGTTGCCATAAGAAAGTGATGAAGGAACGCTATGTGGAAGTGGTCCCCTGCTCCACAGAGGAGATGAGTCGCGTGCTAATGGGGGGCACCTTGGGCCGCAGTGGCATGTCCCCTCCACCCTGCAAGCTGCCTTGTGAGTGTCCCAGGGGCTGGGGAAGGTGGTGTGTGGGGGCCGAGCTGTTACAACTTTCACTTTCTACAGGGAGACACTTTACTGGCTGCCTCACCCAGGGCAGTGCTGGGCTCCCTGCAGATGCACTCTCTACTTCTGCCTCCAGGCCTCTCACCACCCACCTACGCCACCTTCCAGGCCACCCCAACACTCATTCCCGCTGAGACGGCAGCTCTGTATCCCTCTTCAGCACTGCTCCCGGCTGCCAGGGTGCCTGCTGCCCCCACCCCTGTTGCCTACTACCCAGGGCCAGCCACTCAACTCTACATGAACTATACTGCTTACTACCCCAGGTACCAGCTGCTTAAGAAAACTCCACAGTCTTGCCCCAATTCTGGTTTGGGGGAGGCTCATGATCCCCTTTCTGGGCCAGACAGTCCAAGGTCTGTTAGAGCTGGGACTTATTCTAAGATGGTCAAGGGAGTGACAGGTATGGCCTGGCGGATACCATCTATAGATTGGAATGGAGAGGACGGACTCTAGAGACTGAGGTTTTAGGGAGGAGGAGTTGAACTAAGCACAAGGCAGAGACCAGGGCAGGAGAGAGGCAGGTGGGACTGCACTCCTAAAATCCCTGCCTCTCCCATCCTAGCCCCCCAGTGTCCCCCACCACAGTGGGCTACCTCACCACACCTCCTGCTGCCCTGGCCTCTGCTTCCACCTCAGTGTTGTCCCAGCCAGGAGCCCTGGTCCGTATGCAGGGTGTCCCATATACAGCCGGTATGAAGGATCTGCTCAGCGTTTTCCAAGCCTATCAGGTGAGGTGTGGCTGGAGGGCATGGGAACGTGGCTGAGCCAGGGGCTCCCTCCCCTAAATCTCTTTCCCTCCTACAGTTAGCCCCTGATGACTACACCAGTTTGGTGCCTGTTGGTGACCCGCCTCGCACTGTGCTACAGGCCCCCAAAGAATGGGTGTGTTTGTAGGTGAGGGAGCCAGGAGGTAAGAGCTGGCTGATGTCTAACATGTCTCTCTTGCGTCCAGAGAATCAGTATCCTCAATCAGGTGGCTTCTGGCTTGTCAAAGCTCTCAGAAAGCACCTAGAGGAGCTCAAGCCCCAGGTCCATCTCCCACTTGTTGCTGTCTGTTCACCCCAAAGATGATGGCTGGACCCCTGCATGCAGGGCTGGGGGTGGAATGGTGTTACCCTGCTCCCAATGGCCTGATCTAGGCCTCCTGAGTAGCAGCAAGAGAGCCTTTGGTTGGTTTTGGCTGTGGGGCTGATGTCCACAGCAGGCTTGGTTTTCTTTTTAAAATGTAAGCCCTGGTGCCTTCAGTGTATGACTCCTGGGAGCTTCTGAGTAAAGATCCCAACGTTCTACCTTCCCCTGTCCCTTCTGGTAGGGGGCAGGGAGACAGAGAATGCTGGCCCCGGCCCCCAGGAGGATACTTGGACCTTAGTGGCCACATTGTGCCATGGGTCTGAGGATGCTAACTCTCCGCTTGGCACAAGGAATATCAGGTGGCAAAATCACAGTTGGTTTTGATGGACTGTACTGCAGTATCCCCAGAGGACACTAGAGGGCAGGAAGCCCTCACACAAAAACTCAGACTTGAATTTTAAAGGGGACTTTCTGCCTACTTTTCATGCACACCTTGGGCGGGCCAGTGGTCTTGAACTCAGCAGACTTCGTGGAATGCCCTTTGCACCCATTAAGAGGGTACATAATTGAAGCTTTGGAAAGAATTTGGAATTCTGCTTACTTCTCCGTAAAATAAAGGTTCCTAACCAGGTGGATTTTTTAAAAGCCAAAGTGCCCTTAGCTTTGGATCCCAGAGTGTGGGGCTCCACCCTTGCCCCAGGCAGAGGAAAACTCAGGCAGATTTCAAGGACACTGTTAACCTGTCATCATTTATTATTTCAGCACTGTAACTGAGGAACCTGAATTGCTGACTCTTCCCTTTGTTATTTGTGTAAGGAGCACTATACTCCTAGAAAAGGTTTTAAAATACAAAATGTCTAAGAAAACACAATTCCAAGTGCTGTAAACATAACTCAGAACCAATTCCTTAACTGAACATCACCCATTTTAAAAAACATAAGGTTTCAGCTTGAGCCCATCTGAGTGTTAAAGATAACCATCTGTACTGAATATTAAAAACAGGGCTTCAAGGCCAGAGGGCGCCTGGTTGGCACAGTCGATTGAGCCTACACTTGGTTTCAGCTCAGGTGGTGATCTTGTGGGGCTCTCTTTGCCCCTCCCCCTGTAAAATAAGTAAGTCCTCAAACAAATAAGAACCACCACCCCAGGGCTTCACTGCCAGATCCAGCAGAGCTCTATAATGGTTAGCCTCGGGCAGGGGTGGGTTGCACAGGCAGCAGCACCAAACGTAAACCCGAAGACAAGACATCTGGTCCCTTTCAAGATGTTTTCAGCCATGTTTCTCTGAGAATCTCTAGTAAGCAAAAGGCTGCTTATCTCATTCCTCAACCCAGAATCAGCACAGGTTGGTTGGGGTAGGGGTAGGGGCCAGGGCATGCTGAGTTGCTCAATGTTGCTACTAGAAGTCAGTTTACACAATCCAATGGATATGTGCTTTAACACCACTTCTGTTGCACAAAGTTTAAAGTCTTTACTTACCTACAAAGCCAAAGAATATTGATTCTTAAACCAAAGATTTTACAAAATGATATAAGACTGCCCACATAGTATACAAAGCTCTATTTTAAAATTTAACTTTTATTTTAAATAGGAAAGCATTTCTAGTGCTACAGGCATCAAGGTATTTAAAAGGCATCGAAATTTGGTGCATAGCAACTCTGGATCATAGAGGCTTTTATTCCTGAAGGCAGCAAAGCAACCCCCAAAGGGTCTTGCAAAAACCCATGTGAGGCAGCTACCCCAGGGGCAAGAGGGTAGAGGCAAGTCCGGCCAGCTGTCTGGAGCTTCCTGTCAGGGGCCGCCTCTCACAACCCCTCCAAAGGCAGCTGTAGGCTACCAACTACAGGCCCTGAAGCAAATCTCACTATCCACACTCTGACACAAAACTTAAAGAAAATATGAAAACACCCAGCTCCAAGAGGGACTAGAGTGATTTGTTGAAGGATATACATTTTTCTCTAACTAGTTTTAGGGGGAAAATTAAATCATCATGGTTTGAAGAGGGCATAAAAATAAAAAGACCATACTTCATCCCGTAGGAGGTGAACATTTCTACCTGGCTGACTAGAGGTGGTGGCCAGTGACCCGGCTCCCTCTGCCCAGGCCTCAGCTGACCTCAATAGAGTCCTGGTATCTAGGACTCATTATCCCCTGGAGTAACATCAAGCCTTTGACCAGCTCAGCACACTGTCGCACATATAGGCACTCAAAAGAATTTCCTTCCTGAATAAATGAAATTACATGATTTTGTGTGCAAGCATTCTACAAACTTCAGGTGCTTTGAAATGGCCCCAGCCTTGGAATAGGTACTAATCCCATTAATGGGATGGGTAAGGGCAGAGTTTGGAAAAAGCACCCAACTCGGGCACCTCCTTTGGTAGACAGCAGGCTGGAGTTTCTTACTGGCCCCTGCGTTGGGCACCAGCCTCACCAGCAGCAGCACCAGGGCATCTTTGGTGTGGAGGGTTAGGTCTATGATGCTACCTCATGTTTGGGTTTGCCTCAAAGCCTTTTGGGGAAAAGGCTTGGTTTTAGGCCATGCAGAAGGGACAAGGTAGGCCAGAAACATTTTAGGCTGTAAACAGAATGAGGGATAAGCCTTTCATGCCACTGTGAACCTTAAAAGCTTCCCATCTGGAGTCCTGTATTTTCTCTGCTCCTTTTTTTTTTTTTCCTGCTCCTCTTTTGAAGCATAGCTTATTTGTGCTTAGCTTCTGACACAGCCTGGCCTCTAGAGATGAGCTAGAACCAGCAAATTTGCCTAAACCGTCATAAGGCTATGGCTTCAAAGGATATAGAGCAGCCAAATGCAGATAAACTACCATTCGGAAAAGGTCTGGGACCAGAGGACACAAGAAAAGCACTCCACAGCGTACTTGTTTGCAGGATGGCAGGATATTAAAGCTATCAAGCTAAAAAACCCACCTTTCAAAGTCACCTTATGTGTCGCTATCTTATCCAAGGCCCTGAGGGAAAAAAGCAATTTCAACATGGAGTCATTATGGAGAGACTGCAGGAAGATTACCTAAAAAGTTATAAAAAGGCTATGCTCTGGAATGTCGTTTTATATTCCAACACTTCAATGATTGGAATGGTCTCCTCACGTTAACAGTTTACTTTTATAAGAGGTATGAGCTACATTTGGCTTTATTTCCTATAAATCTATGAAAGGCTTTAGGGCATGCTGAGTTTCTGAGGCATAGGTGTGGGCTTGGGAGAATTTTTTTTTCATGTTTACCTCTGGAAGGTTTTATCAAAAGTTACTACTTTAAAAATATCATCAAAGCTAAAGAGTCCTTCAAATGACCATAAAGGAGTACAAATCACCAATCACAGCTAAGCAACCAGGTCACTTGCAAAAGCAGCACCTCTGAAATGGAGAGCCTGCTGCATTCACACTCAAAGCACCCATCATATAAAAGTATCCTATTTAAATATAAAAAGCAAAGCTCATTTCCCCAAAGCTCAGTCTATGCTGCTCCTGTTCTTTTACAAAAATCTACCCAAGGCCTGAGGTGGAGGAATGCTGCTTTCCCCACATACAGTGATCCCAACTCCTGGCGCCAGTCCTGAAGGCCACAGAATTGGAAACCCAAGGTCCAAGGAGAGAAACATGCTGAGAAGTCCATGGTGGTGGACACATGGCTGCAGCGAGCACTGTTAGAGCCCATCGGATCTTCCTCTATCCAGGGAATTGGGACCTGGGAGGGGAGCCTCCCTGCTCGCCCCTGTTCCTTGGGAAACAGAAATCTGGGACATGTCTCTCCCAATTATCTCGTTCACTGAAAAACAAGAAAAGGGAAAATGATTAGTGACCTGTGTGTGACTGACCATAGGATGCTCAAAGGCAAGTTCCATTTCAAACACATTTTTTCGCTTTCTGAAGTTTTCTATAAAGGTAAATGCAGTGCTTAAAGCCTACTCCTAAACTGAATGGAGACCTAAGTCCAGAAGTTATTCCAGCCCCTGCTTTTCCCTTTCAGTTCAGTTTGGGTTGGGAAGGGAGATGGCTCAGGGAACAGGAAACATTCTTACCCTCACTCTAAAAAGCTCATGCTTGGGATCCCTGGGTGGCGCAGCGGTTTGGCGCCTGCCTTTGGCCCAGGGCGCGATCCTAGAGACCCGGGATCGAATCCCACGTTGGGCTCCCGGTGCATGGAGCCTGCTTCTCCCTCTGCCTATGTCTATCTCTCAATCTCTCTCAATCTCTCTCTCTCTCTCTCTCTCTGTGACTATCATAAATAAAGATCTTAATAAAATAAAATAAAATAAAATAAAAAGCTCTAGAACTGAAGATAGCATACTTCTTAAATGTGTTTACCTTAATCTAACTTTTCCTTAATTTGCATCCCTTTAGGAGGGTCTTCCCCTTCTGATTCCTGGAGAGTACTTTGTATGTAAAGTGAGTGAAAATAAATGCTTTGGTGAGAATAAAAGAATATTTGGGAATTGTTCTGTTACTTTATGCTAATACAAAAGTATCCTTTATTATGTTGGGGGCATTTATACTGTTTCTCATCCTTTCAGAAAAGATTCTTGCTTTTTTGTTGGTTTCTATGACAAGCCAAGCAGTAAACATATAATGCTTTGTGAAGTCCAATGCAGAAAACTTCAGTCTTAAGTAACCAGTATAGAAATTCTCCCAGTAAGAACCTTAAGTTCTCTCATCATGAGAATTCTTTGCTTTGAAATGAAAATTCTTTATCAACTGAAGATTATACTCCTAGGCACATTCTCAAAAGAATTGAAAACACACGTAAACTTGTACTCGAATACAAGGTCACAGCAGCACTATTCATAACAGTCCCAAAGTGGAAACAACCCAGATGTCTACCAAGTGATGAATGGATAAACAAAATATGGGCTATCCATACA
Organism: Canis lupus dingo; assembly: GCF_003254725.2. Taxonomy (NCBI): domain Eukaryota; kingdom Metazoa; phylum Chordata; class Mammalia; order Carnivora; family Canidae; genus Canis; species Canis lupus. The sequence continues at coordinate 81,292,681 of NC_064247.1, forward strand.
GTGGAACACTATTCAGCCACAAGAAGGAATGAAGTTCTAATACATGCTACAACATGGATGAACCTTGAAAAGATGATGCTAAGTGAAAAAAAAAAAAAAAAAAAAAAAAAAACAGACACAAAAGATCATATACGGTTTGATTCCATTTGTATAAAATAGCACAAACAGGTTAACCACGCACCTCATTACCAGGAGTATGGTGGGAGTGACTGCTAACAGGTATGGGTTTCTTTCTTTCTTTCTTTCTTTCTTTCTTTCTTTCTTTCTTTCTTTCTTTCTTTTTTGGAGGGATCAAAGTTTTATAAAATTAGATAATGGTCATAGTTGCACAACTGTGAATATACTAAAACCACTGAATGATACATTTTCAAGGATGAATTTTACAGTAATGAATTATATCTCAATATAGCTGTTATAAATGAAAACAGGCCAAGACAAAACAACAACTTAGAAATGTGATGTGATCACAGAGCAAAGGAGACACTATCAATCACTTAAAAAAAAATCTTCAAGTATTAAATTAATATCTCTTTATAGTTTAGGTAATCAAAAAAAATTCTTGAAATTCATATACTGATGGCTAGAAGAAGGAACTAACATTCACTTCACAAATATTTACTGAGCATCTATGAGAGTTTACAACTGAAATTTTATAACTTATTTCATCTTCAAAACATGTTAAGGTAACTACTAACCCACTTTATAGGTCAGTTAACTGAGGCTTTGGCAGTTCACATCATTTGCTTAGTAAATGGTGGAATTAATTTCCAAACACCCATCATTTCTTGGAGGCCAAGAGTAGAGAAACAGAGAAATCTTTCAGACAAAGAAAATATGAAAGACCTGGACAAATGTGATGCTTGGGGAGGGAGAGGGAGTATGTTGAGAGTGAGGAAAGGGAGACAGAGAAGAGTGTATAAAGGGGACAGAAATAGAAAAGGCAGCCGTTGGCACCTGTTATTCCAAGCCCCATAACAAGCAAGGAACAGAGTTTTCAGTGTGGACACCATGTATAGTCTATGGGCTAGTCTTATGCCAAGATGGAGCACAAATATGGCCCATGATCTGTGTGTGTGAACTCTCACATAACTCACCACATTGAATTACTGGTACGGGTCATCATCATCTGTCTCTCAAATAGTTTGTGAGCTCTTAAAAGGCAAGGACCTTACTGATGAGGAAACATGAGTTGTTTTTTTTTTAAGATTTTATTTATTCATGAGAGAGACACAGAGAGAGATGAGAGAGAGAGAGGCAGAGACACAGCAGAGGGAGAAGCAGGCTCCATGCCAGGGGCCCGACGTGGGACTACATCCCAGGTCTCCAGGATTACACCCTGGGCCGAAGGCGGTGCTAAACCGCTGAGCCACCTGGGCTGCCCAGAAACATCAGTTTTTGATGACTGAATAAATGGATCCTAATTCAATATAATTACTTGGAAACTATTGGGATTGGTATACAGAAAGGTGGTAGGGTAGGAAAAGGACCAGAAAATGTTATTAAGACTAATGCATGACATCTGATTTTGATTTTGACAGTGTTTATTTTATTTTATTTATTTATTTTAACAGTGTTTATTTTAGATAGGTCTCCCAGCAGTGGCAACAAGCCAAATATAGAAGGGAGTACCAGCTGACAGTCCTCTTTTCCCAGTGCTTATCCCTTCCAAGGACAGTTAACAACAACAACAACAACAACAAAAAAGGACAGTTAACTTTGGAGATGTTCCAAACTGCCATTTACCACACCTTCTTAAATTATCTCAATTTTCAAGTTTTACATCTACACAGTGATGAGAAATGGTGCTTTATCATCATCAAAAGTCACATGAGTATTTTTTCCCTGTATCTTATGTTTTCTTTTTTTTTTTATTTTTATTTATTTATGATAGTCACAGAGAGAGAGAGAGAGAGAGAGAGGCAGAGAGACAGGCAGAGGGAGAAGCAGGCTCCATGCACCGGGAGCCTGATGTGGGATTCGATCCTGGGTCTCCAGGGTCGCGCCCTGGGCCAAAGGCAGGCACCAAACCGCTGTGCGACCCAGGGATCCCTCTTACGTTTTCTTGAGGATGAGGGTATATATCCAGCACTATCCACCCACTTAACAAGTACACTTTGATGATAAGGACAAACACATCATTTTCTGAGGTAGCCAGGTGATGTTTACAGAAAAGCTTGATCAAAGCTATTTTATTTCTGTTCCCCCTTATCAAAGTTCTGTTGTTCTTTTGCCTGTGGCTTAACCTCACTTAGCTCCAGCAAGCTGGAAGGTTCTTGACTGGGATTTTCAGACTATGATAAAGCCAAGAAGATTTTCCACAAAGAAGCATTCAAGCTGACTGTACTCAAATATACTTTGATACAGAATATTAGTACATAAAATTAGATTTACATACATATTTACATAAATACATAAAAATTAGTAGATTTAAATTCCAGTAGAGCAAGGACCTTATCTATCTTGTTTTCCACTGAACCCTTAATGCTTGGTACCTACTGCATGCTGAATACAATAACTAGCCAAGTGAATATTTTAATATAATTTGGGTACTTGGAAAAACAACAAAAATTATGCTCAAATAATTGCTACAGGTGAATGCTGAATATGAATTTTAGGACAAGGAGTCAGAACTAGAACAAGGCAGTCCTTTTGTCGCCCTTTAGCAATGACTTGAGCACAGTATTGCACAGAATCCGCTGTTCTTCTCTGCCTCTCACTTCTCCCTGAGGCTGGGAGCTTTGGGCTCAGATTCCTACCTCTGGATTCCTGGAATAGCTTTCTGTTAGAATTGGCCAAAATTTGAGCGTCAACTTAAGCAAGTCAAAATTATTACTGGTAAACAAATCTATGATGTAAATTATTTTTTTTTTTAAATTTTTTTTAATTTTATTTATTTATGATAGTCACATAGAGAGAGAGAGAGGCAGAGACACAGGCAGAGGGAGAAGCAGGCTCCATGCACCGGGAGCCCGACGTGGGATTCGATCCGGGGTTCCAGGATCGCGCCCTGGGCCAAAGGCAGGCGCCAAACCGCTGCGCCACCCAGGGATCCCCTATGATGTAAATTATTAACAATACTGATAAACACAGTATTTTTTTTAAGTATAATTGATACATATTTACATTAGTTTCAGGTGTACAACTTAGTGATTAAAAAATCTTAATGATTTGACATTGTTATTTCTTAAAAATACCAACAGCTTGGTAAATTTGGAAACCAAATTTCATTTTCTACTTTCTTTTGAATATATATGACTGAATTTATTCATTTATTTAAACCCTAGTCCAGAAGGTGTTTGAGGTGGCTTTATGTTTTTTCATCAATTTTTTTTTTTTAATTTTTATTTATTTATGATAGTCACACAGAGAGAGAGAGAGAGAGAGAGAGAGGCAGAGACACAGGCAGAGGGAGAAGCAGGCTCCATGCACCGGGAGCCCGACGTGGGATTCGATCTCGGGTCTCCAGGATCACGCCCTGGGCCAAAGGCAGGCGCCAAACCGCTGCGCCACCCAGGGATCCCTTTCATCAATTTAATTAAGAGCAGAAAGAGTTTACAGCCCTATTATGCAATTTTATCATTCCCCCTTAAAAAGAGTAAAGTGAATTAAAAGCCTAAAACAAGAGTCAACAGCCCTCAACACCCATGTTAATAGTTTATGTAGGTCACAGCATTTGGCCCACTTGTGACAGCTGCCAGTTACTCCAACACCTGGGTCTCCTGTGCCACCACAACAGAAGTAGTCAGAGCCATCAGCAGTATTTGCTATAAGAACAAGTTCTTTATCCAGAAATTGCTATCCAAATTAACAGTTTACTGGAATGCTACTTCTATACACAAGAATGAGGTGTTGTAACAACAGGTCTCTTATTTAGAGCTATTTCCAATGCTTAAAGGTTTCAGAGCTGGAAGTGACAATCCTGGTGTGGTATGAAATCTCACCACCAGGTGGAGAGGGGCAGAGTAACCCAGGACACTGCCTCTGGGGTAGGCACATAGTCATATGCGCAAAAGCCCAAAGGGCCTTTCTAACTAGCATCTGAGCATCTTGAGAATTTTTTTTTTTTTTTTTTTTTTTCATCTTGAGAATTTTTGTAAATGATTTCTGGGTATAATTAGACTATTTATATATATTATTTCATTTTGAAGCTGCAATGATCATTCATCCAGGTTTGGCAAATCCATCTCTTCTTCCCTTCTCTCTACCTAAAGCTTAAAGGTATAATCCATTCTTTGGTGAGCAATTTTATGGAAATGTTATTTTTTTTTATAAACGAAGTGTGCAATTATTTTCTGAGTTCCACTTGAAAAGAAAAACATGAGAAATTTAGAAGGAATGATTTTAAATGGATGAGAAATCTAATTTTTTAAAAGATTTTCTTTATTTATTCATGAGAGACAGAGAGAGGCAGAGACCCAGGCAGAGGGAGAGGCAAGCTCCTACAGGGAGCCTGACTTCGGACTCGATCCCAGGACTCCAGGATTATGCCCTGAGCCAAAGGCAGACGCTCAACTGCTGGGCCACCTAGGCATCCTGAGAAATCTAATATTTATGGGTTTATTATTCTATAACACAGTTCTGCTAAGATACACTTTTAGTTCTTTTTTTTTCAAAGATTTTATTTATTCATTTATGAGAGAATCAGACAGAGAGAGAGAGAGAGAGAGGCAGAGACATAGGCAGAGGGAGAAGCAGGCTCCATGCAGGGAGCCCGATGTGGGACTTTGTGGGACTTGAACCCAGGAATCCGGAATCATGCCCTGAGCCAAAGGCAGGCGCACTCAACCACTGAGCCACTCAGGCGTCCCATTTTCCAATTCATTCTTAGTAACTGAATTTAGCTATTCACATGGCCACTCAGCTATAAACTACATTTCCCAGCTTCCCTTTTGTAGTTAGGTATGACCATATAAATTTGTTTTTTTCAAATGATATGTGAACAAAAGTGATGTGTGCATCTTCCTCATACCCAGCTCAATAACCTCTTCCCTTCTTTCCCCCCTACCTCTTGCTTTGGGCTAAGTCTCAAATCAAAGTGGTGACTCTTGCTTTGACAATAACTAAGGAAACAGAGAAACAATGAAATAAAAGGAATCCTGATCTCTGAATTACTATGAAGTGTGAGAGAAATTTCCAATGTGGTTAAGTCACTGTATTTTAGAATCTCCATTAGAGTAACCTAGCTTATATTAACAGAATAAAACTCCTCACCATAGGGATCCCTGGGTGGCGCAGCGGTTTAGCGCCTGCCTTGGGCCCAGGGCACGATCCTGGAGACCCGGGATCAAATCCCACGTTGGGCTCCCGGTGCATGGAGCCTGCTTCTCCCTCTGCCTATGTCTCTGCCCCCCCCAACCCTCTGTGACTATCATAAATTAAAAAAAAAAAAACAAAACAACAACAAAAAAACTCCTCACCATAAAGATAACGCAGAAAGAATATTTAAGTATTTTAAGCAAGAACCAAGATAGCTTGAGCTCTACCATGCCAAGTTTTTAATTAAATCATTTTATTATTTTTTTAAGATTTTATTCATTTATTCATGAGAGACAGACAGACAGAGAGAGGCAGACACACAGGCAGAGGGAGGAGCAAGCCCCATGTAGGGAGCCCACGCGGGACTCAATCCCAGGTCTCCAGGATCATGACCTGGGCCGAAGGCGGCGCCAAACTGCTGAGCCACCTGGGCTGCCCTAATTAAGTCATTTTAAATTTTATCCTAAATGTTACACAGCTTTCAACCACAGAACAAAGTGAAAATGTATGCACAAAAATTAGAAGATATCCTTCACTTTTTAACACTAGCTTTATTACTCGTAAAGGAAAATTATGATAGTTTTTTTTTTACCACACACGTAATAACAAGGGAATCAGTCTTGTTATTACGTGTTCTTTCTTCTTTTTTTTTTAATGTATTTTATTTTTTCTTTCTTCTTAAGAAATCTCTTATATGTATGATACCATAGTCAGTGTCATATAGATATTTCCTCTAAAAAAGGTTGTAAATCAAAACATTCTTCAAAGACAAACATTAAATCTGTAGCTGAGTAAACAGTACACAGGTACCTAAAAGTGTATTCAAGTATCAGCATGTATCCTTATTTTAAATCAGCAAAAACTAAAATATGAAAAATTAAAAGCCAGAACCCACTTCTTTTTAATTTGTGTGAAGATGTTGGATTCAGAAGGATTTTAAGATTATAAAAAGATTCCTTCTTTTTCCCTTTTTGTTTTTTTGCACACTGTACATATTCTCTGGATTATCTTGTCCATTTCTATATATGCTCATTCCCAAATCTGACCTCCGGGGACCCAACCTGAGCTCCAGAACCATAAACTCACATGTTTCATTTCACCACCTGTGCTATGGACCCTGTATATACTTGCCTCTTCAAGACATGCTTCAAAAATTTTCTTCATTCTTTCAGCTCTTCAATCAATCTACCCACCTTCCCTCCTGGATCCTTCTTATCATTACTAAGTATGGTAAGGCTTTCTACCTTAAACAAGCAAGCAAACAAATAAAAATCCTAGACCCCACATAGCTCCCTATGTCTAATTTTTTCTTTCATTGCTTAACATCTTAAAGGAGTTATCTACACTGCTTGCTCTTTCATGTTTCTATGTTCATGTTTCTGTTCTTACCTCTTGTTCACTCCTTAGTCATATATTGATCCCTTCATTCCACAAAAACATTTCTTACCAAGATCACTAGTGACCAACTTACTTGTTGCTACATACATAGGAAGAGCTATGGGGTAAACTCTAGAAGAGATAAAACTTTCATTTTGGCTCAGTTGTGACATAATTAGGGTGATTTACTTAATCTTTCTTCAACTGATCTGCTCCATCGTAATATGAGGAAATTCATTTAAATCTTTCTGGTTATAGGGAGGAAGGTTGGGGAAGTGGTCAAAATAGGTAAAAGGGAACTAAGAGAAAAAACTTTGCAGCTGTAAAATAGATAAGCCATGGGGTTGTAATGTAAGCAGAGGAAATATGGTCAATAATATTGTAATAACTTTATATGGTGACAGATGGTAACCAGCCTTTTTTTTTTTTTTAAGACTTAATTTATTTATTCATGAGAGACAGAGAAAGAGGCAGAGACACAGGCAGAGGGAAAAGCAGGCTCTCTGCAGGGAGCCTGATGTGGGACTCAATCCCTCAATCCCGGGACGGGGATCACGCCCTAAACCAAAGGCAGCCACTCAACCGCTTGAGCCACCAGGTGTCCTAGATGGTAACTAGCCTTATCACGGGGATCGTTTTGTAATATATAAAAACAACAAATTACTGTGATGCACATCTGAAAGGAAATTGTATGTCAATTATACTTCAATTAAAAAAAAAAAACCCTCCAGGTTATGACTCTTCTTAGAGAGATGCAGGAATTTAGTTTCTCTTTTTATTCCTCTCATGACTGGAGACAATTAAGTGAGACCAGGGTAGGCTCAGCTTCTGGGAGAAGCCAGTGTTTTGGTGCCTTGTCTAAAGAGGAGGCTTTAGGATCCTAAATATAAAGATTTGGGTAGCCTTTTCCAAATCTAAATTCATTAAAACTAAATTCAAATGGCATTTTGAGAATTATAATTTGTATATTTACAATTTCTATCACATACGTTCATAAAAGGCTTTCGGAGTCTCTGAAAAAAGGAGCTGCATGACCGTGAGGGACTGAAGTGTTCCTGGCGGGTTACTACGGTATAGAAGCCTGAGGCCCAGGCTCTCACTCACACAGACTTCATTTCTATGAATTCTTTCCAAATGGAGTCTCTGAAGAACTATCTAGAGTACAAACATGGGCCTACAAGGCAAGCAGGCTCAAGGGTAAATAATCCAGGTTGCCTCTAACAAATGGATAAAATTTCCTGCTTTATTTCCATTTCATATTGCCTCACATCAAAACTTTATAGAGTACATGACCAGAAATCAGTAGGCTTTATACACCTGATTGGCAACCAGGTTTACTCAGCCACCAACCCATAGAATTCTTTTTCCCCTAAGTCACAGAATTCTTATAGATGGGCTTCTCTATTTTGATTTAATAAATTCAGTTAGACACTTCCCTTCTATTCAAACCCAGATTAAATTTATAAGCACTTTATAAGGCTACAAACCTGAATGTGGTTAGATTTAAAAAGCAGAGTCTTGTAGTCAGAGTGTAGCTCCAAAAAAAAATGAGTGGACCTATCAAGAAGATTGCCCGTGTATGCCCCATCCTCTGTAGCACATGCAAATCCAGCCACTGCATGCAATACCAGACTTGGGTATAAAAACAATGACATATTTCAGTCAACACTCACCCTCTAGATTCTCCAGAAAGGAGCTGGACATGAGAGCTCACTGTGGTTAGGCCATTTCTCTGCTGAACCTGATGGCTGGTGTTCCAAGTCAGACATAAACTGGTCTGTGTCAAAGAAGACAACATCACTACTGAATGGAACAAACCAGAGAGTAACTTAATCTACTACATGCCCAGCCTGTTTTTTCTATTATCAAGAGGAATTTAATCATCCTTCATCTGTCAATCACTACATAAAATGGCTCCCCACATTTTATTAAATAATACAAATATTGGAGTCCAGAGTTTATTTATTTCCAAAAATTAAAAGGACAATAATTTTAAAGTCACAATGATGGTTTCAGCAATTTTATTTTTATTTACTTTTTTAAATAAAGTAAACTCTACCCCTAATGTGGGGCTGGAACTCATGACTCCAAGATCAAGAGTCATGTGCTCTACCGACTAAGCCAGCCAAGTGCCCTGATTTCAGCAATTTATATGACAGATTTAGTTTTAAACAAAATAGTTTATTTAGATCTAATAGTTTATTAGATTGGATCTATTAGTCGTTCCCAAATACTTGTCTATGGCTACCTTAGAATTATCTGGATACTTAATAAAAACAGAACTCCTGGGTTCTACTTCAGACCATGGAATCAAAATGTCTAAAGGGTAGGAGCCAAAAAAAACTATATGCACAGGTAAATCTGAGGGTCATTGGAGGAATACTTTTTAAACTAAAGCCCACATTTATTAGCAGGTTATGAAATCAATTAGGAACTTGGGAACAGCATCTTTTAAAAAGAAATAGAACAAAATACAAGATAGCAGGCTGCATTTTCTTTAATAAAGGTTAAGAATTGGCCTCTGAGACCTTCATGTTAGTTGCATATATATTTTCATTTGTTATATACTAAGTTATGCTATAAAACTTGCTTATTGTAGGGAGCTATCAAAAATGTTTGAAAGTCGCTGTATTCAAGAGTTATCATTGGTCAGTTTTGTGATAACGGCTAACACATTCAGATGCCTAATTAGAGAGCCCAAACACAATGATGCAAAGCCTCCTCCTTTAGCCTAAAAGGAATTATTTTTGGCCTGTGCTTGTTCAACCTCAAACAAAAGGACTTAACCTTTTAGATTCTAGAAGAATGCTTATTTTATCTTAGCACAGAAGAATCTGTATATAGTCTCTGTGAACAATAATTAATACCCTTGTCTTAGGCTGATAAAGGAGGTAAAACAAAGGAGGAGCCAATCTGTGCAAAATGCAATCTCCATTAAGGGATCAAAACAAACAAAACAAAACACAAAAGCCAGAAATCCTTTGTGCTTACAGAAAAAATTTTTCTGCCCTAAGCTTTTTTATAACTAATTTGAGATCACCAAGTTTTCAAAGAGGATTTAAGGACTACAGTATATATGAAGTATTTTAAAGACTAAATATACAGTCAAAAGTCTCCTTTCTGAGGATGCCCAATCTCCATAACAGAATCTTCCAAAACAGACACGAAAGTATAGATCATGTGATTCATAAGTAAAAAGAAAGAAAGAAGTCCAGGAACAAAGCTAAGAGGCCAGCAGACCCTAGTGACTTTTACAAGTAGATTTATGCAATGGTAATTGCATATTATGCTATGGAAATATGCAGTCCCCAAGACATCTTTCTAGTTCCTTGAAACATTGTTGACAGCTTCAAAAAATACCTGATTCATTTCTGTCACAAAAACTTTGACAAAACACCTGAAGAATTAACACCAATTCTTTCTTTAAGATTTATTTATTTGAGAGAGAGAGAGAGAGAGAGAGAGAATATGCAGGGAAGGGAAGAGGGAGAGAATCCCAAGCTGACTCCTCTCAGAGCCCCAGTGTGGGGCATATCACAACCCTGTAATTAAGACCTGAGCTGAGATAAAGAGTTAGAAGCTTAACCAAATGAGCCACCCAGGAGCCCCAATATCAATATTTTCTTAAACTCATCCAAAAGATTAGAGAGGAGGGAATATTTCTTAACCCATCCTAGGGCCAGCATTACTGATACCAAAGCCAGACAAAGACATTACAAGAAAACTACACAATATTCCCTGTAAAGACAGATGCAAAAATCCTCAAAAAATACTAGAAAACTAAATTCTGCAGTACACTAAAAGTATTATATATCACGGCCAAGTGAGATTTATTCTCAGAATGCCAAGATGGTTCAGCATATGAAAAGCAATGAATGTAATTGAAATGATTAGAATGAAAGATTAAAATACTACATGATCAATGATGCAGAAGCAGCATATGACAAAATTCAATTCACTTTCATAAACACCTAATAAACTAGGAATAGAAGGGAATTTCCTTAACATGATAAAGGCCATATATGAAAAACCCACATTACACTCAATGGTGAAAGACTGAAAGCTTTCCTACTAAGATCAAGAACATGATAAGGATGTCCATTCTTGCCACTTCAATTCAACATGGTCCTGAAATTTCTAGCCAGAGCAATTAAGCTAAAGAAATAAAAGGCAGGGGATCCCTGGGTGGCTCAGCGGTTTGGCGCCTGCCTTTGGTCCAGGGCATGATCTTGGAGTCCCGGGATCGAGTCCTGCGTCGGGCTCCTGGCATGGAGCCTGCTTCTCCCTCTGCCTGTGTCTCTGCCCACCCCCAGATCTATCATGAATAAATAAATAAATCTTAAAAAAAAAAAAAGAAATAAAAGGCATCCAAATTGTAAAGGTAGAGGTAAAATTTTCACTGTTCAAAAATCATCTTTCTGTTTGTTTTTTGTTTTGTTTTGTTTTTTACAGAAAGCTTGAAAGAACTGACATACAGGGATGCCTGGGTGGCGTTCTGGTTGAGCATCTGCCTTTGGTTCAGGGCCTGATCCTGGGATCTGGAATTGAGTCCCACATCGGGCTCCTTGTGTGGGGAATCTGCTTCTCCCTCTGCCTATGTCTCTGCCTCTCTCTCTCTCTCTCTCTCTGTCTCTCATGAATAAATAAAACCTTAAAAAAAAAACTGACATAACAAAAAATGTTAGCAGTAATAAATTAAGTCAGCAGTTATAAAATATCAACACACAGGGGCACCTTGGTGGCTGGGTGGGTTGAGCATCTGACTCTTTGTGCTCAGGTTTTGATCTTGGGGTCGTGGTATCAAACTCTGTGCTCAGTGTGGAGTCTGTTTGTCCCTTTCTCCTCCTCTCCCCACTTGTGCTCTTCCTCAAATAAATAATTTTTAAAAATAAACACACAATATTCAGTTGTATTCCTTTATTAATTTTTTATATTATTTTTTTTTTAAATTTTACTCATTTATTCATGAAAGACACACACACTGAGAGAGGCAGAGACACAGGCAGAAGGAGAAGCAGGCTCCATGCAGGGAACCTGACGTGGGACCCGATCCCGGGTCTCCAGGATCACGCCCTGGGCCAAAGGTGGCGCTAAACCACTGAGACACTCGGGCTGCCCCTGTATTCTTTTTTAAAAAAAGAATTTATTTATTTATTTGAGAGAGAAAGAGAGAATGGTGGGGAGGGGTAGGAGAGGGAGAGTCCCAAGCAGACTATGTGCTAAGCACAGAGCCTGAATCAGAGATCGATCCCACAACCCTGAGATCAAAACATTAGCTGAAACCAAGAGTCTGATGTCCAAGTGATTGTGCCACCCAGGTGCCCCCAGTTGTATTCTACATACTTTCAATCAACAACCCAAGAAGGAAATTTTTTTTTAAAGATTTTATTTATTTATAAGAGAGAGAGAGAGAGAGAGAGAGAGAGAGGAGAGACGCAGGCAGAGGGAGAAGCAGGCTCCATGCAGGGAGCCCAACGCAGGACTCCATCCCGGGACTCCAGGGTCACACCCTGGGCTGAAGGCGGCGCTAAACCGCTGAGCCACCCAGGGATCCCCTAGAAGGAAATTTTTAAAAAAAATATTTTATTTATTTACTCATGAGAGACACAGAGAGAGACACAGAAAGAGGCAGAGATACAGGCAGAGGGAGAAGCAGGCTACATGCAGGGAGCCTGATGTGGGACTCAATCCCAGGACTCTAGGATCACGCCCTCTGCTGAAGGCAGATGCTAAACCGCTGAGCTACCCAGGGATCTCCCCAAGAAGGAAATTTAAAAATCAATACCATTTACAATAGCATCAAAAAGAATAAAAATATTTAGGAATTACCAAGGAAGCTTAAGATTTGTATGTTGAAAACTAAACATTGTTGAAAGAAATTAAGGTTTCTAAATAAATGGAAAACATCCCCTGTTCATGGACTGGGAGACTTACTAATTTTTTAAATATTTTATTTATTTGGAATAGAGAGAGAAAGCATGCAAACATGTGTGCACACAAGCAGGAGGAAGAGGCTCCATACTGAACAGGGAGCCCAACGTGGGGCTTGATCCCAGGACCCTGGGATCATGACCTGAGCCACCCAGGTGCCCAGGAGACTTAATATTGTTAAGATGACAATACTATCCAAAGCAATGTACAGATTCAATGTAATTCCTAGCAAAATCCCAACTGGATTTTTACTGATACATTAAAACCAATTCTGAAACTCATATGGAATCTCACGTCTTAAGCGAGATTTCCCCCACTTTTCAAATCCCTTGTTTGTGCGGGTCTGGGGGGGACCCCCTGCAGCCAGCACCCTGGTGAGGACAACTGACAGTAGAAGAGGAAAGGGGTTCTATACTAGTCCTGCAGGAAGAACCACATGGCACGACGTCTGCCTTACTCACTGGCTTTCTGGGAGGTATTCCTTCCATTCCTTCCACTCTTCTAAGTGTTCACGTTTAGTTTCAGTTTTGGAAAAATGTTAAGCATTTATTTTGAGGTAAAAATAAAAACTAATTTCATACTAAAAAAAAAAAAAACAGTTTTGAAAACAAGAACAAAGATAGAAGAGTCACATTTCCTGATTTCAAAACTCACTACACAAAGCTACAGTGTGAACAGGTATAAAGACACACACAAACCAAAGGAACAGAACAAAGAGCCCAGAAACAAACCCTCAAAATATATGGCCAATTCACTTTCAAACAAGGGTTCTAAGACCATTAAATGGGGAAAAGCAGTCTTAAACAACAATACAGGGAAAACTGAATATCTATATGCAATAGAATGGAAACTGGACTCCTACTTCACACCATATACAAAGTTAACTCAAAATGGATCAGAGACTTAAACAGAAGAGCTAAAATTACAAAACTCTTAGAAGAAAACATAGGGCAAATCTTCATGACCTTGGATTAGGCGATGATTTAAATATAACACTAAGGGATGACTGGGTCGCTCAGTGGTTCAGCGTCTCCCTTTAGCTCAGGGTGTGATCTCAGGATCCGGGATCGAGCCCCCCATTGGGCTCTTTGTGAGGAGCCTGCTTCTCCCTCTGCCTGTATCTCTGCCTCTCTCTGTGTCTCTCATAAATAAATAAATCTTTAAAAACCAAATAAATAGCAATAAAAGAAAACAGATTAACAGGGTCTCATCAAAATTTAAAACATTATAGGACACTATCAAGACAGTGAAATGAGAATGTAGAGAATTGGAAAAAATATTTATAAATAATACGTCTGATAAAAGATTAATACTCAAAATATATAAAGAACTCCTACAACTCAACAACAAAAATAATGAAAAAATGGCTAAAGATCTTAAAAGTAAAGACTTTTTCAAGAGAAGAAATAGAAATGACCAATAACCTCATGAAAAGGTGTCCAACATCGTTAGTTCTCAGGGAAATGCAAATTAGCGTCACAATGCGATACTACTTCATATCCATTCAGGATGGCTATTATTAATAACAAGTGTTGGCAAAGAAGCAGAGAAATTAGAACCCTCATGCATTGTAAATGTAAAATGCTGCAGCCACTATGGGAAAAATACCAATCTGGCAGTCTCTCAAAAAGTTGAACAAGGAATTTCCATATAACCCAACAATTCTACTCCTAGGATACCTAACAGAACTGAAAACAGATTCTGATACCTGCACACCAATGTCATTGCAGCATTATTCACAAGTCAAAAGGCAGAAGCAAATAAGTGTTTTTCACCAGATGAATGGGTAAACAAAATGTGACTATATACATAATGTAGTATTATTCATCCATAAAAAGGAAAGAAATTCTGATACACACTTGCAACATGGCTGAACCCTGGATAAAACATTATGTTAAGTGAGGTAAAGCCAGACAAAAAAGGACAAAAGTTGTATCATTCCATTTATATGAGATATCTTGAGTAGGGAAAGTCATAGATACATAAAGTAGAATAGAGATTACTACTGGCTGGAGGGAGAGAGAATGGGGAATTACTGCTTAATGGATACAAAATTATTTGGGTTGAGGAAAAAGTTCTCAAAATAGTGGGGACAGTTACATAATGTGAATGTGCTTAATGCCACTGACCTGTACACTTAAAATGGTTAAAATGCTATATTTTATGTATGTACATTTTACCACATTAAACAAATTCCAAAAACAAACTTTGGGTTTTCTCATACCTGTATGAAATGACTGAATTAAGGTTTTTACAGCTAACCATTAAAGCAAGACGTGACAGATCCTTGTAAATCCATCTTAAAATTTAAAAAATCTGTAATAGGGGATCTCTGGGTGGCTCAGCGGTTTGGCGCCTGCCTTTGGCCAAGGGCACGATCCTGGAGTCCCGGGATTGAGTCCCATGTCGCCTCCCAGCATGGAGCCTACTTCTCCCTCTGCCTGTGTCTCTCCCTCCCTCCCTCCCTCTCTCTCTCTCTCATGAATAAATAAATAAATCTTAAAAAAAAAAAAATCTGTATACAAAATCTGTTCCTTTTGGGATCCCTGGGTGGCGCAGCGGTTTGGCGCCTGCCTTTGACCCAGGGCGCGATCCTGGAGACCCGGGATCGAATCCCACGTCGGGCTCCCGGTGCATGGAGCCTGCTTCTCCCTCTGCCTGTGTCTCTGCCTCTCTCTCTCTCACTGTGTGCCTATCATAAATAAATTAAAAAAAAAACAAACAAACAAAAAAAAAAAAAAACAAAATCTGTTCCTTTTATCTTAAAGTTTTAACAAATTAAATATTTACAGATCCTGAAATATGTTTGTGGAAAGGAAAGCAAAATTTCCCCACTTGACCAAGCTGCTTTCTTTAGCCACCTAATCAATATATATAGACATTTCTGGTTTATACAAACAAGGCAATGACCTGGTGGGTAGATGAAAATAAAGGCTTTGAATCCCTAGTTTCATCACTTACAGTACTGGTGACCCAAGGGAAGTCACTTAATCTGTGTGAATCTGTTTACTTACTTACTCAAAGAAGGTAGAGTCTCCTGAAATGTATGTGCAGGCACTCTGCAACATTTTATAGACATGCAATTATTATTATTTAAGTTGATAAAAGCAGGACATGAATTGATCACTTAGTGCCCTCATCTAGTCTCATGACTAAATAGCATATGCAAGCCAACAACTCTCAAATTTGTATCTTCAGTCTATAACTCACTTCCAAACTCTAGACTCATTCATCCAAATGACTACTTGATATCTCTACTTCAGTGTTCAACAAATATCTTAAATGCAACACATCCAAAACTGAACACCTGATCTTTCTCTAAAACCTACTCTATCCACAGCCTTCCCCATCTTAGCTGATGGCAATTTCATCTTTCTAGTTTCTCAGGAAAGAAACAAAAAAAAAACCTTAGTGCCAATTTTAAATTCTTTCTCTCACACACCTTATATGAAATCTGCCGGGAAATGCTATTGGCTCAACCTCTAAAATATATCCAAAATCAGACCATTTCAAAGCTCCTATACACTACTACCTCGTCTAAATCATTTCTGGCCTGGATTACTACAATTGCATCTTACCTGGTCTCCTTGTTTCTGCCCTTACTTCCCTACAGTCTTTTTTCTAATAACCAGGAGCCAGAGCAGCCCAGCTAAAACTTAAATCAGATCATGACTCATCTGTTCAAACCTTACAGTGGCTACACAACTCTACATAGCAGTTCTTAAAGTATGATCAGGGACACGAGGTTTTGTCCAGAGAACCTTTAAGAGTGCCTACGACTGTCAAAAGAATAATCCTAAAATGTTTTTTTTTTTTTTTGCTTTTGTCACTATCATTCTCTCATTAATCTATAGAATTTTTTTTTAAGATTTTATTTATTTATACATGAGAGAGAGAGAGAGAGAGAGAGAGGCAGAAAAACAGGCAGACGGAGAAGCAGGCTCCATGCAGGGAGCCTGACAAGGATGTGATACCTGGTCTCTAGGATCACGCCCTGGACTGAAGGCGTTGCTAAACCGCTGAGCCACCTGGGCTGCCCTATGGTGGAGTTTTCTAGTGGAGCTACATGATGGTGACTTCAGTGCTATAATGGAATGTGTGCCTGTGTCTTGTTTTTAAAAAATAGATATGTGCCACATAAATATAAGTTCTTGGTGATCTTCAATTAACTCAAGGTTATAAAGGAGTCTTGGAACCAAAAAGTTTGAGAACTGTTGCCCTAAATGTTATGGTTCCCTGTTATTTCCTTGACCTCATCTCCTACTACTTTCCCCCTAGATCCCTTTTGTTCCAGGCACATTAGCCTCACTGCTGCTCCTCTTAAATGAAACCAGGCATGCTTCCACCTTAAGGTCTTTCCTCTGGTTGTCACTTTTGCCTGCAATACTCTTCCCACAGGTATTCACGCTGGTAGTTTCCTCATCTTCAAGATGTTTTTTGTTTTTTAAAGATTTATTGATTTATTTATTTTGGAGAGAGAGCGCCTAGAGGGCAGAGGGAGAGGGAGAGGGAGAGAGTGAAGCACAATCAGACTCCCTGTGGAGTGTGGAGCCTGACATGTGGCTTGATCTCACCACCCCTAAGATCATGACTTGAGCTGAAATCGAGTCAGACGCTCAAATGACTAAGCCACCCAGGTGCCCTTCATCCTCAAGTTTTTGATCAAATGTTACCTCATCAACAAAACTTAGATTGCTCTACTCAAAACTGCAATTTGCTCCCCACTTTACTCTTCACAACACTCCAAATATTCTCTACCTTGCTTGCTCTTTTTCTGTTTCAAAGCACTTCCAACATTTTATAATTTACTTATTGTATTTATTGTTTACTGTCTCTTCTTTTTTTCCCCAAAGATTTTATTTATTCATGAGAGAGAGGCAGAGGCAGAGGGAGAAGCAGGCTCCATGCAGTGAGCTGATGTGGGACACAATCCCTGGACCAAGGGATCACGCCCTGAGCTGAAGGCAGATGGCTCAACTGCTGACCCACTCAACTAGAATGTAAGCTCTGTGATGGTAAGAATCTGTTTTATCCACTGAGGGCCTACAATAATGGTACTTAGCATATAACAGGCATTTGATAAATGCTGTTTGAATAAACCAATGAGTACAGTTGGGTTAAAGATTTAAAATTAAAAATTTCTTCTTGTAAGAAGTCCAGAGAGAGAGATCCAAATATACAGGGAAGTTAAGTATAAGATAAAGCTGGCATTTTAAATCAAGTAGAAAAATGATTTCCTAATAAATAATGTTTGGACAACTGGGTAGGCATCTGAAAAAAGTAAAATTGGATCAATTCTTCATACATTCCACCAAAGTACATTCCTGATCAAATAAAGACTTAAAAAATCATAGAAGTTCTCTATGGGAGACAAAACAAATGTTTCAGAAGTTATAAATGTAGGGGCCACCTGGGTGGCTCAGTTGGTTAGGTGTCCAACTCTGTTTCAGCTCAGGTCATGATCTTGGGGTCTTGAGATGGAGCCCTCTGTCAAGCTCTGTGCTCAGTAGAGAGTCTGCTTGGGATTCTCTCCCTCTTCCTCTGCCCCTCCTCCCTGCTTTATTCACGCACATGCTCTCTGTAATAAATTAATAAATCTTAAAAAAAAAGTTATATAAAAGTAAAAAAATTCTTCATGGAATGAATTCATGTTAGATTGGTGAAAATTTTTAACTCATTGCTCAATGAGTTAAGGAACTTAACACATATATTCTATATGTGTTAGGCTTCTATATTCTATAAATTGGTAAGAAAAGGATCAATAATCTAATAGAAAAATAAGTAAATACCAACAGAGATGACAGATGTGACAAAGATTTTCTTAAGCAGTTTTATAAAAAGGTACACAACCCTACTCCTTGGTGAAATGTCAACTAAACTTATAGTGAGAAGCTGTTTTCCACTTGTTCCACTGGCAAATAAGATGTTTGATAGTAGAATGTACTGGTGAAGGTAGGAGAGAAATAGATATTCTCTTACAATGCCAGTGGCAATATAAATTGGTACAACTTTTATGAAACATATCTGGTAATCTTTCTTAAAAAATACTAGTCTAGCAACCTCACTTCTAAGAATTTATCATATATACATACATACATGGGTGTCTATAAAAAGAATGGAAATAGGCCAGTCGCTGCTAGCACACACTGCTTGGTCCCGAGCAGTTCGGGGCGAGACTCCCAGCACCGTAAACAGAGTCCAAGTGGGCGGGGAACCTCCCCACGCCACCCGCTCCTGTCCCTGCAGAGCCAAGTGTCCGGCCGCCTGGCACAGCTGTGCGCGGAGGAGCAGGTGCTCCGTGTCCTGCGCCCCTGGCCCAGCCCCTCGGCAGGTGCCACGCGGACCCACAGCAGCGCGTGCGGTTCCTCCCCGCGACCCTGGGTGCGGACGGCCCCGGAGGTGGGGCGGAGAGGAGAGCCAGGGCATGCACCTGGGCCCCCGGGCCATGGCGGCGAAGGTGGACCTGAGCACCTCCACCGAGTGGAAGGAGGCAAAACGGCCCCGCCGTTGTCAGCCCTGTCCACGTGGCCTTCTCCAGAAGAGGAGCCTCCCTCCGTGCCAGCCTGTCCTCACCTTTCTGAACACCGTCTAGCCAAGTACCATAAAGACACTTCTTAAAATACATCACTGAATTCCCATTCACCCACTGCACTTTATGGCTCTGGTGCAGCCGGCTTCCTCCAGCTCAGCTTTCATGCCGGGAGCCGCTGAGAGCTTCCTCCAGGGTCAGGCCTCCCCACCAAAATTCACTGCAAACATCTTTTTACAACACCTGTCTCACTGAGCTGTGAAATACTCTTGCCTCTCCACAAAAGAAAGAAAATTAAGACGTATATTATACATCTTTTATAGAAAAATAAAACTCGGGATCCCTGGGTGGCGCAGCAGTTTAGCGCCTGCCTTTGGCCCAGGGCGTGATCCTGGAGACCCGGGATCGAATCCCACGTCGAGCTCCCGGTGCATGGAGCCTGCTTCTCCCTCTGCCTATGTCTCTGCCTCTCTCTCTCTCTCTGTGTGACTATCATAAATAAATAAAAATTTTACAAAAAAAAAAAAAAAGATTTTATTTATTCATAGAGATGCAGAGAGAGAGAGAGAGGCAGAGACATAGGCAGAGGGAGAAGCAGGCTCCATACAGAGAGTGACGTGGGACTTGATCCAGGGTCTCCAGGATCACGCCCTGGGCTGCAGACAGCACTAAACCGCTGCACCACCGGGGCTGCCCAAAATTAAACTTTTTTTTTTTAATTAAACTTTTTTAAGAAAAGATTTCTATTTATTTATTTATTCATGAGAGACACAGAGAGAGAAAGGCAGAGACATAGGCAGAGGGAGAAGCAGGCTCCACTCAAAGAGCCTGATGTGGGACTCGATCCCGGAATCCCGGAATCACACCCCGAGCTGAAGGCAGATGCTCAACCGATGAGCCACCCCAGGTGTCCCTCATTAATTATTTTTAAATATATTTTGAAGTGAATTTCTTTTGAAGACTTTTTTTTTTTTAAAGATTTATTTATTTATGATAGAGAGAGAGAGAGAGAGGCAGAGACACAGGCAGAGGGAGAAGCAGGCTCTATGCCGGGAGCCTGATGTGGGACTCGATCCTGGGACTCCAGGATCGTGCCCTGGGCCAAAGGCAGGCGCTAAACCGCTGAGCCACCCAGGGATCCCTCTTTTGAAGACTTCTGATATGCTGTGACATATGCCAGTTAATTAGTCATAGCCTCTCTTAGGCTTTTCTAAGTTTATGTACAAATTTTTTAAAACAAAAATAATCTTTATTTATAAGAGACACACAGAGAGAGGCAGAGACATAGGCAGACCGGGGAGCCTGATGCGGCACTTGATCCCAGGACCCCAGGATCCCAGCCTGAGCCAAAGGCAGATGCTCAACCACTGAAACACCCAGGCGTCCCAAGTTTATATACAAATTTCACTGTCAAGTTGATTCAAACATTTTTTTTTGTTTGAATGGAGTACAATTAATTTGTGTCTATGCAGATAAAAGATACATTTGATGTAAGAAATAAAAAATTCTCTCGGGATCCCTGGGTGGCGCAGCGGTTTGGCGCCTGCCTTTGGCCCAGGGCGTGATCCTGGAGACCTGGGATCGAATCCCACGTCGGGCTCCCGGTGCATGGAGCCTGCTTCTCCCTCTGCCTGTGTCTCTGCCTCTCTCTCTCTCTGTGTGTGACTATCATAAATAAATAAAAATTTAAAAAACAACAAAAAAAAAAAACCAAAAAATTCTCTCAAATGCTTGCAGTTGCTTCACTGGGTCTAAAAATTTAGCTTTCTTATCATATACCCAAGAGACACTATGTCTAAGGTCCTGAATCCCCATCATGGTCTGTTCTGCATAAGCCACTATCCAAAGCCTACATGGGCATTATTTATGGGGATTTCCCGCTTCTGGAGTTATTCTCATAAATGTTTGATGCTGGATATTACATGATGCTTTCCAGAAAAGCATTCATGAGCCACCTAGAGTCCCGGTTAAAGGAGAACGTTCACTACTGGTCTCCCTCCACCTCATTTCCCTAAAGTCATTAAATACTTTGTTTGTGACCCACTCTCAGTACTGACTATATGTGGCTTTATTTAGTTTTATTTAAATACAATAATCACCAGTAAAAAACTAATATTCAAACAGGTAGAACACAACACTGACAATAATATTTACCTCTGCTCCTCCATACCAGCCTCCTACTTTCCTCATTCTGAATCTTGTCTTTTATCATCCCCATGCTACTTGAAAGGAGACACTTCAGCGTCTGAGGTCATGTCTAGAGTCCCTGTTTACAGTCGAATTTGTAACTGCCCTACATTCAGGATCGGCATGTTACTGCGCAGAGCCTGCAAGTGGCAGTTTCAGTTTTCACCATAGCAGCAGGTCAGGCTATATTTAACATGTACCCTCTTCTCTGCTGAAAGGCTGCAGTGCAGCTCTGTTAGTTTGTGAACAAAAGAGGACAAGTGGGAATTGAGGGATTCTAATGGAAAGCTGTAAATGGATTCAGCTCAGTCACAAATTAAATGGCCTATATTTAAAGGTCAAAGGCAGTCTAGTTTAACAATATTATAATCTTAATTAAATGCTTAAAACACAGCAGTGACAATTTCTATATTTCTGTACTGTTTTAATGTATATCGTTTGGTCCAAAGACTGGGACATACACACTATAATGAATGGAAATGTTTAGGAAAATTACAATTCCAGGAATAGGAACTGTAACAAGTAAAAACTTATCAATAATTTTATGGATGTAGAGAGCACAATTTTCAAGCGGGGGCAATGGTACACCTAGATAGCAAAGAAATAAGAAGTATCAAAAGAACTTTGAATAATGCCCTAATTGGATAAGAGATATTACAGCCTTCCAAGAGGACTTCTTGAAAGAAAACATCCCTTGGTAAAAATCAGTATTCTGCTGTTGTTATTCCCCCAAAGAATACACCTTGGGAAGAGACCCACACTACACTGAAACAGACTGTTCTTAGCTTGGAAGGTTGATATGAGGGGCCAAAATCACCCCAAGGAGACTGAACAAGGATAATTGTAAAGTTTAGTGTTGGATTCCAAAAACAACATACGCAAAAAACAAGGGGGTAGGGAGTGGGGAGAGAAAGGATGTGATTTAGCAGTACTTATGACTCACTAAATTAACATTAAGATGGAGCTAAGAAAATCCACTGACCTCAGACCATATTGATAAAATAAAGCCTTCTGAACAAGGAAGGTAACAGTCCCAATCCACTCTGAGCTGGCTACGAGTGTGCCCTTCTAGATACTGCACTACAAAAAGGAACTAAAACATCAAGGTCGAGCAGAGGTGGGTGAGGGAGAGGGACAGATGAAGTCGCTAGAGTGTTTTTTAAGAAAGGGAAAGAGATCAAGATTTCATAAATGTGAAGGTCTATTACAAGAAAGATTAGGTTTGTTCTACATGATTCCAGAGGCATCAGAGCCCACATAAAATATGGGCAACGAGAACTCAAAAAGGCCCTGAGATGTTGCAAAGAAGGTGAAGAGGAAGACACACAGAGGAATAAATACCAGAGTATAAACTCCAGGGTGAAAGAGAATGGACCAGAGAGCCTTTAAAACTTCTGAGAATTGGGCAGCCCTGGTGGCTCAGCTGTTTAGCGCCGCCTTCAGCCCTGCATGTGATCCTGGATACCCGGGATTGAGTCCCACATCAGGCTTCCTTCATGGAGCCTACTTCTCCCTCTGCCTCTCTTTCTCTCTCTCTCTCTCTCTCTGTGTCTCTCATGAATAAATTTTAAAAATCTTAAAAAAGAATAAGTTGGAAACGTGTGTTAATAACAACAACAAAAGTAATTAAAAAAAAAACACTTCTGAGAATCTTTTTTTTGAGAAACAGAGTAAGAGTGGAGGAGGAGAGGAAGAGAGGAAGCAGACTCCCCACTGAGCGGGAAGCCCAACGTGGGGCTTGATCTCATGATTCTGAGATCAGGACTTGAGCTGAAATCAACAGTCAGGCATAACTGACTGAGCCATCCAAGGCATCCCTGGGAATCTATAATCTTAAGATTGTCCTGGCCCCTCTGACAAAAGAGGCTCTACAGAGAAAATGGCAGTTTTTTTCAACATATTCCGATTGCTCTACATCTGCAGTCTCATTTCATAGACCAATGAGAAACATGACTGCAGATACAGGAAAAATACCTGAAGTACTGAATTAGGAGCCAAGAGACAGGTTTTTAGTCTTTATATGCTATTAACTGTGTGTTACCCTGGACGAACACCACAGACTCTGTAAAACTCAGATTATTCACCTATAAAATGAGAGTTGTATTATTATTATTTTTTAAAGATTTTATTTATTCATGAGACACACAGAGAGAAGGCAGAGACCCAGGCAGAGGGAGAAGCAGGCTCCTCGCAGGGAGCCTGATGTGGCATTCAATCTTGGAAATCTGGGATCACATCCTGAGCCGAAGGCAGATGCTCAACCTCTGAGCCACCGAGGTGTCCTGAGGGAGTTGTATTAGAGGTATTTCTAACATCTGTTAAGTCTTCAACTTTTTTTTTTTAAAGGTTTTATTTATTTATTCATGAGAGACACACAGAGAGAGGCAGAGATGCAGACAGAGGGAGAAGCAGGCTTCCCGAGGGGAATCTGATGTAGGACTTAAGTCCCGGGACCCTGGGATCACAACCTGAGCCAAGGCAGATGCTCAACCACTGAGCCACCTAGGTGTCCCAAGTCTTCAATTTCTTTTTTTTTTTTTTTTCCAAGTCTTCAATTTCTGAGGTGAGGTACACTAATATCTTCTCTGTTAAATGTCATTGAACTGTGTTAATGTCCACATTTCTAAAAATAAGAGTCAAGTAATAATTGGATGATTACTGACTCTATCTATTTAAAAATGCAAAGTAAAAAGAATATTTTATCTTTAATCTTTTAAAATCTTTAATGTGATCTTCATGTATTTTTATTTTAAAATTTATTTTTTTTATTTTATTATTTTTTCTAGAGGGAGGTGAGAGAGAGAGAAAACACAAGTACAGGAGGGGGAGAAGGGGGGGTGAGAGAGAGAAAGAGAGAGAGAGAGAACCTTAAGCAGGCTCTACACCCACCGTGATGCACGACACAGCCTTGATATCGTGAGCCTGAGATCATGACCTGAGCTGAAATCAAGAGTTGGACATTTAACTGAGCCACCCAGGTGCCCTAAAACAGAAATATGATTAACAAAATTTAAGACTAGATGATAAATATATATATATATTTTAAAGATTTATTTATTTATTTATGATAAACATAGAGAGAAAGAGAGACAGAGACACAGGAGGAGGGAGAAGCAGGCTCCATGCCGGGAGCCCGATGTGGGACTCGATCCCGGGACTCCAGGATCACGCCCTGGGACAAAGGCAGGCGTTAAACCGCTGAGCCACCCAGGGATCCCCGATGGTAAATATATTTAACTAGTGTAACACAAATTAAAATAATTGTGTCCTCCAGTTGTAGAGTGGAAATTACTTTGTACTTAATATTTAACACAATATAGAAAAGTTAATAATAAAACCTGAGCTTAGGCTAACTGCAAAGTTCACCTAAGTGCTTCTAATCATTTATGGTGTGTTTTATGGCTTCCTTTCATTTATTTTTATTTTTAAAGATTTTATTTATCTGAGAGAAAGAGCATGAGGGGTGGGGAGGGGCAGAGGAAGAGGGAGAAGCAGACTCCCCACTGAGCTGGGAGCCCGATATGGGGCTTGATCCTAGGACCCTGAAATTATGACCTGAGCTGGAGGCAGATGGTTAACGGACTGAGCCACCTAGGTGCCCCTATGGCTTCCTTTTAAAGCTAACCAAAAGGGAACATTCAAATGCTATGAAGTTTCAAATGTTGTTGTTTTTTAGTGAATTTGTATTAAAACTTTGCAAAATTGTAGGATTAAGTACCTAGAACTTTACCTTTAAAGGCAAATCAAAATAACATCATCAATGAGTCAGCTGGCAAATATTATACATCTAATAATCCAAGATGCCCAGGAGTGCATTTTAGTTCCTTCCCCTTTAAATACTGCTAGAACCAATGGCAATGAGAGGACTCAACAGATCTTCTGTAGGGCTACCATCTGGGAACTTTTCTTGACTGTGTGGCCTCTATAATGAATGGAACAAATATGAAAAAAATTTTATACCTGCCCTCATATTTCCAGATTCTTTGTTTTGACAACATATTTTCACATATTCAAAGGGTAAAATAAAATTTTCATAAAACCTTTCCAGAAGTTCCAATTTGTTGCCCCCAAAATATCAAACTGATAAATTGGAAAAAGCAGTTCCACTACCTCTGGTCCCTTTTTAGGAGGAAAAAATCTTCATTTGGAAAGAAAGTGAGCTGGAATACACTTTGAGGTGTGCTCAATAAATCTCGTGTCTTTAGTTCCATCACAAATGGGTGGCAGGTTATCTATCACTCAAGGTCTTGCTCTTTGTCTCAGGATTAAAATTCTAATTATAAACCTTAAAAGCACAGTGAATAGTCTAAAACTGCTAAAAGAATGAATAAGGAACATTTTAAAAGTATGTATATTTGAAAAAGCCTTATTTTAAATTTGTTTTGTATAATAGAAGTCTCCTCTTTACCTGTTGTTCACCATTATTAAGTAGGCAGTGACACTTATGCCAGCTGTACAAAAAGAGAATAGCAAGACATAATACCAGAGCCCTCAAGTACTCCCGACACAATTGTGATAGATCAGATACAGTTGTGAACATGTGTTCATGCAGTGAAGTTCTGCACACATGTTCCTCTATGAATTAAAGAAAAAAATTAAAAGTTCAAGGGATCTCCTTTAGCACAGAGTTCTAACCACCATGGCCTGCTGTTGCTGGAGGCAACTATATAGTACTGCATGAAAAAAGATTAGACTAAAAAGATCTGATTCCAGTTTCAACTCTGCTCCTTACCAGTTGTGTGACCTTCAGAAAGTCCAATTCTCTAAATGATCACTATCTCAGAGACATAGGATTAATAAGGATTAAAAGAAATAATGAATAGGAAAATACTATGCAAATTGTAGGTGTTGCTTCAGTTTACACATACACAATTGACTCCTGAATAACATGGGTTTTGGGGCACCAGGGTGGGTCAGTTGGTTGAGCACCTGACTCTTGGTTTTGGCTCAGGTCATGATCTCATGGGCTGTGGGATGGAGCCCTCTGTCAGGCTCCACACAAAGATTCTCTCCCTCTACCTCATACACACACTCTCTCTCTCAAATCTTTTTAAATTTTATTTATTTGTGAGAGAGAAGGAACACGATGGGTGGGAGAGGAAGAGACAGAGGGACAAGCAGATTCCCCACTGATTAGGGAGCCCAAAGCTGGGTTCAATTCCAGGACCCTGAGATCATGACCTGAGCTGAAAGCAGATGCTTAATGGACTGAGCCACTCAGGTGTCCCTTCCTTATGATTTTCTTAATAACCATTTTCTTTTCTCTAGCTTACTTTACTGTAAGTATATAGTATAAAATACATATAACATATAAAATGTGTTAATTGATTGTTAATGTTATCAGTAAGGCTTCTAACCAACAGTAGACTATTAATAGTTAAGTTTTTGGGGAACTGACAGTTTTAAGTCAATTTTTTGACTGAGTGAGAGTGGGTGTACCTAACTCTCAAGGTGTTCAAGGGCTAACTGTACTTTCTGTTTACACACAAATGACTTGGCACATTCCGTCGTGGCTTTGAGAGCCATCTTTTACTATGTCATTTGCCCTCCAGCCATTAAGGTGAATCGTGCTTTCCCAGACACAGCTCTCTTTCTACTTATGTTGCCTGATTTGCCCTCTGATATTCATTTACTGAAAACACATACTCATACTCTAAGATCTGGCTCAAATATCATCTCCTCAAGGAAGTTTTGAAGAATCTTTTTTTTTTTTTAAAGTAAGTTCTAGGTCCACTGTGGAGCTCAAACTCATGACCCTGAGGTCAGGAGTCCTAAGCTCTACCAACTAAGCCAGCCAGTTGCCCCACTACTGAATCTTTCTAATGGAATCTGTCCCATCTCTCTGATGATCTCCTAATGTGCTTCTTTTAGACCTTGACTGTAAGTGACTTAGGCCTACTATACTGTGTAGTCAGTCAGGTACTGATCTGGTGGAAGCCCTGGGCAATGGGGATGCCTTATTTACCTTCCTTCCCCTTATGCTTGGTATTTGGGATTTAATACCAGCTTTGCAACTAAGTAGTAAATTCAGCTTCTCCAGATGTGTAAAAGAGATGGCTGACTTAGAATCACTATTCTCTACAGAAAATACAGAATCAGAGAATTAAAATTCTATATCCATGTTTTTAGAGTCTTTACAACTTTCATATTGAACACTTACAGGTAGTTTTCACTGAATTTCTATTTAGACAAAATTTGACTACCATATAAAAGATAAAGCCAAGAACAAACTCTAAAATTATTACCTGAAAATACTTTCTTGGGGAATTTTCAATTACTGAAATAACTAATATTCCAGAGTTTGTTCTCTAATTTAAAAACAGGGATCCATCTGCCAACTTACTACATTTATATAAATAGCTTTTTATCTTGGTGCCGACAGCTGTGCCAGCTACAGTCAACCAGTCTGGTCTTGTACCATTACCACTATCTGACTCAGCAAGCTGGCAGGGCCACAGAGGAACAAGTTCTTTACTTGTGTGAGTCTCCTCAAGGACAGGAATTCTATCTAAACATATTCCTGGTATTTCCAGCATCTAAACTCTGTGCCTTCCAAACAGATGCCATTCAGCAATATTTATTGAATTCCATTCTCCAGGCACTGTGACTTCATCATACATTCTGAAAGAAAAGATGCCCAATCAATTTCATGTCCTTAGTTCCATTACAAATGGGTAATAGGTTATCATTCAAGGTCTCATCCTTTGCAACAGGTATTAGTGGTAAAACAGACTTTAAAGCATAGATTTTCATGTCTGCATGAAACTATATTAACATATTTCTAGTAACAACAACCATTTAAAAAAAAAAGCCCAATCACATGCCATATACCAGTAAGCAATCCATGGTGACCTTTTTAGGACTATCAGAGAAGGAAGTTTCCGAATCTTCATTGCTTCAAGAACATAAAGATAAACTTACCATCATCTAAAGTGATGTCCTGTAGACCAATTGTTGAAAAGTTAGGTTCCTGCTCTTCAGGTTCAGGCTTAATGTTCACAGTTGCCTCATCAGGTGGAAATGAAGCTGGATCACACAAATTGTGACATATTAAGGATGAAGGTGCAGAAAGACCTCCCTGGCCTGTACTTTGTGCTTGCGTTGAGTGCTGTCCAGAATGCATTCTGGTGGTTAGAGACGGTGATGAGGCAGTTCCTGAGCTAGGAGATTGGTAAGGCATAGGCTGTAGCTGAGGAGATGGTGGCCCAGAAAGTGGTGAACTAGCCACGGGATGAGAGGCTGCTGGGGAAGCTGTTGTAGCAGACCCTGAATGTGAAGGACCATATGTAATGGGTTGTAACTGAGGGGAAGGCTGGCCTGTGACCTGGTCAGTCCCTGGAGAAGAAAGAGATCTTTGTCCTGTGTTCGAACAATGGTATCCCAATGACTGCAGGTGAGGCAGGGTCTGCACTGAGTGAGGTGTATGAGCTAAAAGATGTCCTGTTGGGCCTGAATTTGAAGAATGAAAAGGTATGGATGATGGCGGTTGACAGCCAAGATTTATTAAAGTAGGAAGAGTTGCATCCTGTGGAAACAAAACCGGATCAAATTCTTGACTAGAGGCAGCATTAACTGGAAGACAAGTTGGTCCGTTGTACACAACATTAGTTTGCATAGGCTGATAGGAAGACCCCACAGGAGGTGTTGGTGTGACTTGAAAAGGCTGGTGCATGATTGAAGAAGGTATCATTTGCTGTTCTTTACCAGCACTTTCATCCCTACACTGCAACTGTGGCAGATGACATGAAGTTACCATGGATGCATATGTTTGCTGGACGGGACAAACCAAGCTTCTCTGTGTTGACAGTACACTATCACGTGGGTGTCCTGTGTCTGAGGAAGGCCTCTGAGTTTGGGCAGGATGAGGCACAGACAATGCTGGAACTGAAGACAAGTCAACCTCTTCTTTGTGTTCTTGCTTCATCAAAACTAAAAAGAAAATGATTAAAACAAATATTATTACATAATATATACAATGATTATGAAAGGCCTTCATTCTAGGCTACATAACTATAAGGATGCATCCAAGCCAGGGGTTAAAAGTTCAAATGCCTTCAGAGAAGTCAAATACTATAAAATAGGTGAAGTCAATAAGCAAAAGACAACAGGGAGTAGAGTTCTTGCTCTAGAAGTATTCAAGTTAAAAAAACAATACTTCATAGAGCTTTATGAAGTGACGTGGAAAGATCTCTAAAACATTCCTAAATAACAAAAAAAGTGAGTTGCAGAACAATGTATACATATCAAAATTCTTATAAAGTATCATGTCGGGCTCCCTGCATGGAGCTTGCTTCTCCCTCTGCCTGTGTCTCTGCCTGTCTGTGTCTCTCATGAATAAATAAAATCTTAAAATAAATAAAAATAAAGTATCATGTGTGTATATATATACTAATGCATAATACATGTACACATGTTTTTGCTTATATAGGTATGGATATCTCCAGAAAGATGTCATGAAACTGGTAACTGCTGGAAATGGAAACTAGGTGACTAGGAAATAACAGCAGGAGCCAGATTTACTTTTTTTTTTTTTTTTAAGATTTCATTTATTTATTCATAGGAGACACGAGAGAGGGGGACATAGGCAGAGGGAGAAGCAGGCTCCCTGTAGGGAGCCCAATGTGGGACTTGATCCCTGGATCCCAGGAACACAACCTGAACCAAAGGCTCAGGTTAACCAAAGGCTTAACTGAGTCACCCAGGTGCCCCGGATTCACCATTTATTTATTTATTTATTTATTCATTCATTCATTCATTCATTCATTCATTCATTCATGAAAGACACACAGAGAGAGGCAGAGACACAGGTAGAGGGAGAAGTAGGCTCATGAAGGGAGCCCGATGAGGGACTCGATCCCGAGACTCCAGGATCACACCCTGCGCTAAAAGCAGGCGCCAAATGGCTGAGCCACCCAGGGATTCCCCATGGATTTACTTTCTATTCTATGAAAGTTTTTATATTTTTTTTAGTGTTTTCAACCTGGTATATATATATATTATATATTCAAAAATAAATGATTTTTTTTAAATAAATGATTTTATAAAACCCTCCAAAACTCTATGGCCTAGTAAAAGCCTTGAATTTTAAGGAGCACCTGGGTGGCTCAGTTAAGTTGCTGCCCTTTTTTTTTTTTTTTTTTTGATTATTTATTTATTCACAAGAGACACGAGAGAGGCAGAGACATAGGCAGAGGGAGAAGCAGGCTCCATTTAGGGAGCCCAATGTGGGACTCAATCCTGAGACTCCAGGATCATGCCCTGAGCTGGAAGGCAAACATTTAATCACTGAGTCACCCAGACATCCCAAGTGGCTGCCTTTGGATCAGGACATGATCTCAGAGTCCTGAGATCAGTCCTAGATTGGACTCCCTGCTCAGTGGGAATCTAGTTCTTCCTTTCTCTCTGATGCTCCCCATTTGTGCTCTCTTGCTTGCGTGCTCTCTCTCTCTCAAATAAATAAATGAAATCTTAAAAACAAAAACAAGACCAAAAACCTTGAATTTGAGACCTCTGGTGGTACCTTAGCAGTAACCTACCAGTCACCTATTTTTCATGTTGTACCATATACCAGAGATCTAATCTAATCTTCATAGAGCTTCTAGTTTACAATGATCTTTACATGCACCTCATCTGATCTTCAATCACCAACAGATACAAATTGCATGAGAAATATGAAGGACCAATAAAAGTACTGGAATGTACAAAAAACCTGTTTGAGCTAATAAACTAATTCAACAAAGCTGTAGGACACAAAATCAGCATGTAGAAATCAGTTATCTTCCTATAAACTAGCAATAAACAATCTGAAAAGGAAACTGAGAAAATGATTTCATTTACAATAGAATCAAAAAATAATACTAAAGAACAAATTTGTAGAAATGAATGCATTTTGCTTATTTTAATGTTTATCAAAACTAAACCATCAGTTAATTTTTTGTGTGTCAAAACAACAGATTTCATTTCTCTTGGGAAATATTTCAGTCCACTTCTGTAAAAATTATCTACTTTATCCTCCTATTAAAGTGCTAAAGTTCCTCTAAAAATAATTTTCCTGGGCTGAACATCCTGACTCTTGATTCCATTTTTTTTTTAAGGATTTTATTTATTTATTCTTGAAAGGCACAGAGACAGAGGCAGAGACAAAGGCAGAGGGAGAAGCAGGTTCCCTACAGGGAGTTCGATGAGGAGCTCGTTCCCTGGACCCCAGGGTCATGACCTGAGCCAAAGGCAGACACTTAATCACTGAGCCACCCAGGTGCCCCCAGCAATGTTTTCTTTTTGCAGAAATAGACCCATCCTAAAATTTGGTTTCAGCTCAGGTTGTGATCTCAGGGTCCTGGGATCGAGCCCCACGCTCATTGCAGTCTGCTTGTCCCTCTCCCTCCCCCCTGCTCTTGCTCGATTTCTCTAAAATCAAATCTTAAAAATAAAAATAATTTTCTTGAAATTGTATCTCTTTGTTCCTTCCATGTTTACACTACCTTAAACTAACATTAAAAATTTCAAGATCTTCACTAAAACGTAAATACTTCATTCTAGGTCAAAATAACAATGAGAACCAAAGCATAGTGAAACCTCATCTGACTATTTATTTTCTATTTTTCTTTAAAGATATTATTTGAGAGAGAAAGAGAGAGCACAAGCAAGGGTGAAGGGCAGAGGGACAAGCAGACTCTCTGATAAGTAGGGAGCTGGAAGTGGAGCTCCATCCCAGGACTCCAGGATCTTGACCTGAGCCACTTAACCTGAGACACCAAGGCACCCCCTCATCAGATCATCTACTGAAACCTTGCCAAGTCTCTTCACATAAGCATGGTCTCAATTGGAGGATATGAAAGTATGTAAAAATTAAAATAGCCCTAATATTATATTTATTATAGAGTAGGTAATTAACAGAGCACTTGTGTGGGAGTGCATCTGAACTTGACACTTTTTTTTTTTAAACACTACTACCTACTTATGTGACCAAGTCAAATTTTACTCCTTACTTTTTTTTTTTTTTTAAAGATTTTATTTATTTATTCATGAGAGGCACATATACAGAGAGAGGCAGAGACACAGGCAGAGGGAGAAGCAGGCGCCATCCAAGGAGCCCGATGTGGGACTGGATCCCGGGACTCCAGGATCACACCCTAGGCCAAAGGCAGGAGCCAAACCGCTGAGCCACCCAGGGATCCCGACACTTTTCTCTAGTGTCCTAGCAAGAACAGAATGAGCTCATTATTCACCTGTGTTAGTCTCTAAATCTGCCAAGTGACACATGAGTACACCCTTAATTAACAAGACAACCCTTAAAACAGAGAGAAAGCATATCACCAGTCTTCTTATTGCTTCTGCCCCAATGCTAACATTCCTAAACCAGGCCTGTCTCCAGTTTCTCATTCTTGCCCAGGTATTCCTGTGTTTGTTTTTCCCTTTTTAAAATTTAGATTCAATTTACCAACATATAGTATAATACCCAGTGCTCATCCCATCAAGTGCTCTTAGTGCCCGTCACCCATTGCCCAGGTATTTCAAATATGGTTCACTGTGCCCAACAACTCTGACCTCTCTTATGTCTTAATGTACTTAATTTTCTTTTGACTCTGGCACAATTAGAACTTTCTACCTGTACTACTACTGGATTCTATTTCCCTCTTCTACTTTAGCTTCTACTCTGGTCCCAAGGCACAGTAAATGCCATACCCAGAATGACATTTTCATGTAAAGGAGGGAGAATATTAAGAAAGCCTCTCATCTCTCAATTAGTCCTGAATGGAGGAGGTGAGGCCCCTGGTTACATAAGTGGCTGGTTATCTAAAAAGGAGACAGAGGGACTGAGAACTACAGCATATCCACCTTTTTTGCATGATCCAATCCCTGTTTTTTATGTGCACTCAGATTGAGAGTTCTGCTTTGCTAAATTGAGTATATTTCCACTTTGCGAAATCAACTATCATTTTTTTGTCTATAGGGATTAAGAATCCAACCTGACCAAAACTGAGAAGCCCTCTTGGCTGGTCTATGATTGTTTGTTTTTACTTAGAGGGAGATACAGTTAAAGAGACCTTATAATATCTAGAATGAGTTGAATATTAGATTACCTAATTTTAGATTTAGAAATAGATTAACTCTACCTTTTGTGTTAAATATGGTCACTCTCAAGTTTATAATGTTATGGATAAAGGGATCCAGGGGGGAAAAATCTACTGGTCTACTGGTTTTCAAATCGTAAGAAACCTCTCTTCTCTTCTTCAAGTAATGGATGTGGAAGAGTAGCATCCATAGAATAGAAGCTCTCTGGATTCCTCTTCCAGTATAACCAGAATACCCAAACTAGATTTCACCCTTTTTATATATTGGCTTTTTGGCTAACACTTTATCTGAAGAGTAAAACAATTTAAATAACTTGAAAACCATGCCTTTTTAGACTTATATCCTCCTTGTATAGAGATTAATAAGTGGGTACATTCTGTGGCAGAACTGAGACCTGATCTCCTGACTGTAAGGCAGGCTCTCTCTC
Organism: Canis lupus dingo; assembly: GCF_003254725.2. NCBI lineage: Eukaryota > Metazoa > Chordata > Mammalia > Carnivora > Canidae > Canis > Canis lupus. Next base: position 81,326,463 of record NC_064247.1, read on the forward strand.
TCAACGGGAGACTGGAAAACCACAATCCAAAAGCCTGTCCAGTCAACTACTTAGAGCATAGAATATACTTTCCCATAGATAATATATTATACATGAAAGTTTGATTCTAATGTTGTCCCCCAAAGCCCCACTATTCCAAAACCAGAGCTCAGATGGTACCTCCAGTACAAATAACTACTGCTAGGCTTCAAAGGGAGGTATATTCCCTCAAAAGCTTCAGGTATACTGGGATGGAAGAAAGGGTTCCCACATCACAAGTTTTTTTTTTGTTTTTTTTTTTAAGTAAAGATTTTATTTATTCATGAGAGATACACAGAGAGAGGTAGAGACATAGGCAGAGACAGACAGAGACATCAGGTTTCCCGTGGAGCCTGATGTGGGACTCCATCCCAGGACTCTGGCATCATGGCCTGAGCTTCCAAAGGCAAACACTCAACCACCAAGCCACCCAGGTGCCCCCACATCAGAAGTTTTGAAGCTAGAGGCTGAGTAGAAATTCAGGCACCACCACTGGGAAGGGCTCCTGATTAGGTAATTTGTGAATCATACACATATACTGGGAATGTTCTTCAATTTATAAAGTAAACTAACTATGGGACAAAGAAGGCTAAATATAATTTCTAATTTAAAAAAAGTTATTACACCTGAAGCTAACATAGCATTGTATATCAACTATACTTCAATAATAAAAATTAAAACAAAATAAAAAACTCAAAACAGCCATTTACAACTGATCATTCTTTGATTGGATATTGATATTGATCAGATTCCTACTGCTGGAGGGTTGTCAAAAAGGTAACAAATTATCAAACCCTTTAATAAAAAACAAGCAACTTAGTAGACACTTAACCAACTGAGCCACCCAGATGCCCCTGAATATCTAAGATTTTTATAACTAAAATTTAAAAAAGAATTGTCGCAACAAATAAAAGGCAAAAATCTTTAATATAAATAATTCATACAAATTAATCAGACAAACAAAACTCTAATATAAGTATCACACACTAGAATACAAGAAGCTACTTAAATTCTGTAAAACTATCTGCTCATGAGTAAAAAATAAAAATGTTAAGGTTAGAAAACTAGTATACTATATATATTGTGGTCTTATTTTTATTTTAAAATGTTACATTATAAATGGATCACAAAAGGATCTAGAAGGATAGAATGAGAGTTTCAGAGCAGAGGACAATTAGGGTACTTGAAAATATTTTTTCAAGTTGTCTCTTTTCCTCTCTTTTTTTTTCCTCCAAAGATTTTATTTATTTATTTGAGAGAGAGAGAGCAAGCACATGAGCTGAGGAGGTGCAGAGGGATAGGGACAAGCAGACTCTGCACTGAGCGCAGAACCAATGCAGGTCCTAATCCCAGAAACTTGAGATCATGACCTTAGTTGAAACCAAGAGTTGGACACCTAACCAACTGAGGCACCCCTCAACTTTTTTTTTTTTTTAAGATTTTATTTATTTATTCATGAGAGACACAGAGAGAGGCAGAGACACAGGCAGAGGGAGAAGCGGGCTCCCTGCAGGGAGCCCAATGTGAAACTCCATCCTGGGACCACAGGACCATGCCCTGAGCCCAAGGTAGACACCCAGGCGTCCCTCAACTTGTTTGTTTGTTTGTTTGTTTATTTATTTATTTATTTATTTGACACACAGAGAGAGAGAGAGGGGCAGAGACACAGGCAGAGGGAGAAGCAGGCTCCATACAGGAAGCTCAATGTGGGACTCGATCCTGGGTCTCCAGGATCACGTGCCCTGGGCTGAAGGCGGCGCTAAACCGCTGAGCCACTCAGGCTGCCCTCAACTTATCTTTTTAAAAAAATAAATTCATAGTAACGTATTCACTTTTATAAAAATTTTATTTAAAATTTCATTTAGAACAAAACAAAAAAAGCCAAATACTACAGAAAAAAAGATAGTAATCAACCAAAATAAGGACTACCCAAAGACCTCTTTTTTTTTTTTTTCTTAAAGATTTCATTTTTTTATTAGAGATAGTGAGAGCATGAGAAGGGGGCAGAAGAAGAGGAAGAAGCAGGATACCCAATGAGCAAGGAGCCCAACATGGGGAACCCAGGATCCCAGGGTCATGATCTGAGCCTAAGGCAGATGCCTAACTGACTGAGCCATCCAGGTGCCCCCAAACACTTCTTGAATCTATTATTCTGTGTATCCCACCTGATTTGTATTGTCAATCATAAGGCCAGTGATGACGGTAGTTGAATGCAGTATTTTTTCTGCACTCTGGGGCCTCACTGATTTCCATTCTCCTATATAATGCCCTCTGGGGTTCTGCCTTTATATTGTCTGCCCAACTCATGAGCTGATAATGTAAAGGCATTATATTCTCTCCTTTCTGTTTGCCTGTTCAATTACTACCGCTATGATGGTAACAATGAAAACCTGTAATCTGCTGATCTTCTTCTTTTATTTTTAAATAAATTTTTATTTATTTATGATAGTCACAGAGAGAGAGAGAGAGAGGCAGAGACATAGGCAGAGGGAGAAGCAGGCTCCATGCACCGGGAGCCTGGCGTGGGATTCGATCCCGGGTCTCCAGGATCGCACCCTGGGCCAAAGGCAGGCACCAAACCGCTGCGCCATCCAGGGATCCTGCTGATCCTCTTCTATTGCTTTTTTATTTTTAAACAATCCCAGAAGCCCTCTCCCTTCTTGTTATTTTTAAATATTTTTTTAAATTTTATTTATTTATGATAGTCACAGAGAGAGACAGAGAGAGAGAGGCAGAGACATAGGCAGAGGGAGAAGCAGGCTCCATGCAGGGAGCCTGATGTGGGATTCGATCCCAGGTCTCCAGGATTGCGCCCTGGGCCAAAGGCAGGCGCCAAACCGCTGCGCCACCCAGGGATCCTGCTGATCCTCTTCTATTGCTTTTTTATTTTTAAACAATCCCAGAAGCCCTCTCCCTTCTTACAAGGTTAGATTCTACACTCTCACATCTTCATAGCGTTTGATAACGTTCTTAGACTGTATATTTTTAGTAAGTATCACCCTAAAGGAACCCTATCCTATTATCTACCCTAAAGAATCTTAGTGCTGCTTAAGAAAGTTATACAGCAAATTAATATTGATAAATTCATGAGTATCAACATCAAAGGTGCCCTTTGGTCATGCTTAGAATCCTATTATGTTTCCTTGTTAACTTACTCTCTCCTTCTTTCTTTCTTTTTTAAAGATTTTATTTATTAATCATGAGAGACACAGAGAGAGAGAGGCAGAGACACAGGTAGAGGGAGAAGCAGGCTCCATGCCAGGAACCTGATGTGGGACTCAATCCGGGAACTCCGGGACCACGCCCTGGGCCGAAGGCAGACATTCAACTGCAGGCATCCCTATTCTCGCCTTTCGACTATTTCAAACTTGTCCACATTATTCAAACTGCCAAAGCACCCACACTCCCCCTCTGCTCAGACAGAAGACTGCATGCTATTCTTTATCTTTTTAAGACTTATTTATTCATAAGAAACACAGAGACAGAGACAGAGGCAGAGGCAGAGGGAGAAGTAGGCTCCCTGCAGGGAGCCATATGTGGGACGCGAACCCGTATCCCAGGATCATGCCCCGAGCCAAAGGCAGTTGCTCAACCGTTGAGCCACCCAGGTGTTCCTGCATGCTATTCTTTAAAGAAAAAAAGTTGATCCTATCATATGGAAAACTCCTAAACTCTCCACTACTAAATGTACAAACCTGCCTAATATACATCCATCGTGTTCATCCATACCTTCACTCCTGTTCCTTCTCCCAACTAAAGCCCATTCAATTTTATTATCATTAATGCTGTGAATCACCTTTTTAACCTTCTTGGGTCTCTGCCATATAAATCTTACTCTCCACAGTTAGTAATTTGAGAAAAGACTGAACTGGTCATTGAAACCTTATAAGACAGAAGAAATAGGGGGGAAATGGTTTTTAAACTTTCTTTTAATTGAATATATTTGACATATAACTCTAAAATTTAATGTGTACAATATGTTAATTTGATACATTCATATATTGTAGGGAAAATTATTTTTTTAAAAGCAGGCTCCATGCCCAATGTGGGGACAGAACTCACGACCCCAAATCAACAGCCACATGCTTGATTGAGTCACCTAGGCGCCCCTGAAAATGGTTTTTGAGATACAAATTTGATGGGTGCCTGGATGGTTCAGTCGATGAAGCACCTACCTTCAGCAAGGTCATGATCCTAGGATCTTGGGATCCAGCCCCACATCAGGCTCCCTGCTCAGCAAGGAGTCTGCTTCCCTTTCCCTCTGATCCTCCCTCTCCCCACCTCACTTGTGCTCTTTCTCTCTCAAATAAAGTCTTAAAAAAAATACAAATTTGATCACGCCACTTCTCTGTTAAAGCTCATTTCTTACAACTCTTTTTTTTTTTTTTAAGAGAAGATAGAGAGGAGCAAGGGGGAGAAGGGGAGAGAGAGGATCTTAAGCAGAGTCCATGCCCAGCACAGACCCCAACACAAGGCTTGATCTCAAAATCCTGAGATCATGACTTGAGCCAAAATCCAAGAGTCAGACACTTAACTGACTGAGCCACCAATGTGCCCTTCTTCTTCTTTTTCCCCCCCAAGATTTTATTTATTTGAGAGACACTGAGAGAGTCAGAGGAGGAGCAGAGCAAGAGGAATAAGCAGATTCCACCATGAGCACAGAGCCCAATGAAGGGCTTGATCCTATGACCCTGAGATCATGACCTGAGCCAAAATCAAGAGTTGGACACTTAGTTGACAAGATTCTTTTAATACTCTATTATCCAAACAACCACAAGACCTTTGCATATGCTGCTGCCTTTATCTGGAATGTTCTCCCTCACTTTCTCTAAGACAGTTATTAACAATATAGATTCTACAGCCAGACTGCCAGAAATAAGTTCTCTTATTTCTGTCACTTATTAGCTGTGTGACATTGATTCACTTGTTTGCAAAATAGGGAAGGCAATATTATCTATCTTATAGCACTATGAGAAGATAAATTAGTTATTATGTATAAATTGCTGAGAATACCACCTAGAACACACTAAATGTTCTACATGTTTGCTAAATAAATGAACAAACCTGAGATGTACTCTAGCATAACAGTTAGGAGCCTAGACTCTGGAACCAGATTGCCTATGCATGACGTTTGGCTCTCAGATTTAAATGCTGTGAGACCCTAGGCATATTACTTAGCTACTCCATTTCTTCATCTATAAAACAAGATAATAACCTACCTTATAGGTCTATTATGAGGATTAAAAGAATATATACAGAAAGAGCTTACAATTGTACCATATGTATGTATGTACGTACACACACATATATAGGCACTATGGATATATATATGTCCATAAACTATTATTTTCAAGTTATCAACTCCAGTATTACTTTCACATAAAATCTTAAAAAAAAAAAAAAAAAAAGAGAAATAATATAAAAAAAAAGGGGGGATCCCTGGGTGGCTCAGCGGTTTAGCGCCTGCCTCTGGCCCAGGGCGCGATCCTGGAGTCCCGGGATTGAGTCACACGTCGGGCTCCCGGCATGGAGCCTGCTTCTCCCTCTGCCTGTGTCTCTGCCCCCCCCCCCCCCCCCGTCTATCATAAATAAATACATTAATTAAAAAAAAAAATAATAGAGTGAAGCAAGAACGCCGGGCCAGAAAGGGGAGTTTAGGTACCTCCCAGAGTGAGACCCAGTGCCCGCTCCCACTCCCCGCGGGCCTTCGTCCCCGCCATGGCTGAGCTAATCCAGAAGAAGCTACAGGGAGAAGTGGAGAAATATCAGCAGCTACAGAAGGACTTGAGTAAATCCATGTCGGGGAGACAGAAGCTTGAGGCGCAGCTAACAGAAAATAATATCGTGAAGGAGGAGCTGGCCCTGCTAGATGGATCCAACGTGGTCTTTAAACTTCTGGGTCCTGTGCTGGTCAAACAGGAGCTGGGAGAGGCTCGTGCCACAGTGGGGAAGAGGCTGGACTATATCACAGCTGAAATTAAGCGATACGAATCCCAGCTCCAGGACCTTGAGTGGCAGTCAGAGCAACAGAGGGAGACCCTGGCTCAGCTGCAGCAGGAGTTCCAGAGGGCCCAGGCAGCCAAGGCAGGGGCTTCTGGGATGGCCTGACCCCATGGGGGGGGAGTGGGAGGGAGGGAATGAGGCAGCTCAAGGGTCTATGCTGTAGCTAATAAAATGTGAAAACCCCTGGCTGTTTTCTGACCAAAAAAAATAATAATAATAATATACTTTCACATAAAAGCCTTTTCTCAACCAATTAGCCTACACAAGGGTTCCTCTGTTGTTCTCACCTTGTTTCTAATTACAAATTTGTTAGTAATTAATTAATTTAATGATTTCATTAGCTTCTGTTTATCCCACTAGATAAACTTCCATGACAAAAGAACTGAGATAGGTTTTGCCCACTTGGTAGGCATCCTCAAATACTTAACTGAATTAATATTGAAATGGCTAACCAAAATCTTTCTATCTGAAAATGGTCTGAAATATTTTATTACCAAGTAATGTATTAACATGATCAAATAATATTAATTTTCAGATTCAGGAATATAAATGGCCTTTAGAGGCAAAAAGTGAAATCCAGTCAGGCTTCAAAGAATATGAATGACAAATGAATGACCATTAATAACCAGTACCTTCTCAAATTTAAGTGTTTATTTTTTTCATTTATTATAAACCATTTAAAAGTTTTTGTAAGAAGGGGTGCCTGGGTACTTTAGTCGGTTGGGCATTCGACTCCTGATTTTGGGTCAAGTCATGGTCTCAGGGTTGTGGGATCAAGCTCCGCATCAAGCTCTGAGCTCAATGGGGAGTCTGCTTGAGAGTGTCTCTCTCTCTCTCTCCGAAATAAATGAATAAATCTTAAAAAAAAAAAAAAAAAAAGGAAAAGTTTTGAGGCACCTTGGTGGCTCAGTTTGTGCCTTCAGCTCAGGTCATGATCCTGAGCTCTGGGATCAAGCCCTACATCGGTCTCCCTGCTCAGTGGGGAGCCCGCTTCTCCCTCTTCTCCTCCTGCTTGTGCTTGCTCTCTCTGTAAAATAAATAAATAAAATCTATAAAAAAATCCTAAAAAAATTAAAAATAAAACTTTTTGCAAGAATTAAGTTTTGGAGAATAAAGTTCACTGTGAATTTTTTTATTATCTTATGCTCTGGTGATTAATACAGTGCTTAATACAGAGAAGGCCTCTATAAAGATTTGTTCTCCAAGTATGTAAACATCAGCATGATTACTGCATATAATATTTATGTGTCACAACCAAGACCTGGAAATTTACTGCATTTGAACTACTGCAGAAAGCAGTATGGATGCCTCCTTTGTTAGGGTACATCCATAAAACCAGAAGCTCTAGTAACAATTTTATATCCCCCACAGCCCTTAGTATGCTACAGTCACTACTTGCCAAATGAAAACCTCATGGGAGATTTTTCATATGGTTGGAAATTGCTGAGATGAACACATTGCCTTCTTGCAGTGCTAAGGACATAAGCAGAGTTCACGTATATTCACAAACATGTGCCCTTAACTGTATTACTGGTGATTTCTGGCAGCTACTGAAAAATAGACTTAAAATCTACATTCAATCTTTTAATTTCCTTGTAATAAATAACTACAAAATAACAACTAATATCACATCTAATATTTAAAGTCAACACAAACTTGAGAGATTAGGCATATGTTGGGATTTTTACTGGTTATAAGCACTCCACCCTAAATATTTCCATACAGGCTTCACTGAATTCATTATGTTTCTATTCATTATGAAAACAACCTCTATAGTAAATCATCACAACTTCCCATACCTGGCGTGTAAGTAAAACGTTGAGACTGGCTTTTCTTCCTTTTGCCATTGCAAAGATAAAAGTGCACCTGCACTGCAGCTGTAACTGCTGGGTTATGATATGGAGGAACTTCAAGGACAATGTGAGCCTAAGGAGCATAGAAAGCAAGACTGTGTTACACTCAGAACTACAAATGAAACACGCACCTGCTAAATTCAGCACAACTCATGAGTCTTAACTATTCAAAATCTACCATCATAGATCATTATGCACATCAGTTGGTCATGTAAATCATCTGGAGATTTACTCTATAAAATTCTAATCTCAACAGAGATAAAGTCTTTAAAGTAAACCAGTAAGGAGAAATTGCCTTTTTGTCATCCAATTGGGTTTCTAGTTGTAGCAGAAATAAAAACAGTCATATATATACTTTGTGGTGAGATACTCTGCACTACTGAATATTACATGTTACTATTGATCTTAAGTGGAAGTCTATTCTGGTTTTCTATCAGGTTTCCTATTTCCCGAGTTGTATTATAGTTTAGACTTCTTATCTTAAATTTCATATTCAAAGTGTTCTAAACTGGCATTATATATAATCTGTTCCCACATAAGAAATAATTTTACACAAGCAGAATGAAAAATTGTTAGTCCTAAACCAATTCTAATCCTTAATCATTTTTTAAAGATTTTATTTATTCATGAGAGACACAGAGAGAGGCAGAGACAGAGGCAGAGGGAGAAGCAGGCTCCATGCAGGGAGCCCGATATGGGAAAAGCAGGTGCTCAACCACTGAGCCACCTAGGCGTCCCTGCAATTCTTAATCTAATGTCTCCAGATATTCGAGAGAGCACTGTGCAAAGTGTTATTCTCTACCCCACAGAAGATTCTATCTCCATTCCAACCAGGATGAAGGGACTGCACCATTTAGTGTTGACTCCTGGAAGGCTTAATGCTGAAAAGATGCAAATATCATGCTAAATACACAAACTCATGAGGGTTTGTTCTCCCCCTTATTTTTGCCCATTAAATGTTCTTTATTGAATTTATTTTATTTCATCACTGAATTCAGAGAAATATGTAAATAATAACATCAGTAAGAACCTTCTAATAAAAGGGAAAGACACCAATTGCTTATCTATCCTAAACTTTTATTTTATTTTATTTTATTTTTTTTAATAAATTTTTATTTATTTATGATAGTCACAGAGAGAGAGAGAGAGAGAGAGAGAGAGAGAGAGAGAGAGAGGCAGAGACACAGGCAGAGGGAGAAGCAGGCTCCATGCACCAGGAGCCTGACATGGGATTCGATCCCGGGGCTCCAGGATCACGCCCTGGGCCAAAGGCAGGCGCCAAACCGCTGCGCCACCCAGGGATCCCGATCCTAAACTTTTAGTGCCAGGAAAATACCTATCTCATGTGCAAACTTCTTAAAAGTTTGAATTTACTTTTCTTTCACTCAATAGATAAAAGACTCTTCATCTACAACAACAGGTAGCATTATCCAATTTTCTCATTAAGCGTCTTAAATATTTCTAAAAAAATAAAAGTAAATTTCTTACCCCTTGACATTTTTCCCTGATTATTTTCCCTTCTACTTCCCACTGAGGTCGTCCATCTATTGAAAGAAACAATTTACAGTTAAAAATAATTTAAGTCTGAAAATATATAAACAAAATCTAATGTATTTAGTATCACAAGCTTATTGGCAAAGGGAATCTTTTTCTCACTGACCTCCATTATGAAAATAAGTACCCATGAGAAAAAATGAGGAGAAATATCTTGGGCTGCCTGAGTTAGTAGACCCCACAGTTTATTCTATTAAGTGATGTCTGAAAACCTTCTGAGAGCACCTTCACCAAGTGGTAGTCAACTTCCATTTGTCTACCTTAGGTAAAAGGGAACTCATTTCCTCACCAAGTAACCCATTTTATCTTTGGACAGTGATTGCTGCTGGAAAGCTCTTCATGATAGATAAAATCTGCCTCCTTATAGTATCCCATCACTGGTTTAAGAACTACTCCTTGCAGCCCCCCAATCCAAAACATCTTGAGTGGTTCTCTCCAGGACAGTAGTCCAGATGTTTAAAAATAGCTATGCTTACATGTGTCTCCTCTTCTATTGGCTAGTATCCTCAGTTCTGCATCTAACTCCTACACAGTATTTTAGCCTTCCGGCCCACTCTTTGAACAATCCTCCAGTGTGACCATATCTCTCCAAATGTACCAAGCCCAGAACTGAACAGCTCAGGTGGGAAATGAAGAGATGGTAGGCTCCTACCATCAGCCTACAGTGATGTAGGCTCCTGCCATCTTATGTCAAGATGCTGCATCTGAATGGTGAGTGCACCACACTGACCTACACTCAGTGTATAGTCAGCAAATTTCCCTCAATCCATTGTATTTCCTACTGCCAAGTTCAAACTCCTACACTGCACTTATGTGTTTTCCTCCCAACCCTTATTAGGTTAATTTCTCCCTAGTAGACTTGGATTGCCTGGCTTGCTAAGAGCTTTTTAGACACTGATGTCTTTGAATATATTTGCTAGGCTTTCCAGATTTGTGTCAAAGATCTGGCCAGCACATTATCTGTCTCTTCATCCTAAGTGAACTGTTCATCTGGGGAGAACCCCAACTGCTAAAGCTCTCATTCCAGTCTGATGTGAGTATTCTAAGGCATTCTTTTTGTAAGTCACAGGTATTCACCCATTGACTAACCCATACATGTATCTTCACAGCTAGCATGACTTCATCTGGTCTGTGAAGATATCAAAAAAGACTCAATCAAACATCTTCTGACCTGTGACTATCATTTTCCAGTCCAATAAATAACTAGATAATGGCTACTCTCGCACAAAAGAGATACTACACTCAAATGCTATGCCTACACAGAAATACAGCTCAGTTCAACAATCATTTGCTGATTCCTGACGTGCCAGGCACTTTGGGTTACCGAGATAATGAAGATAGGATACTCTTACCTTCAGTCTGTGGATGAAGGCAAATATAAACAGTTCATTATAATAAAATGTGGCGGTTACAATAACTAAAAAAGGTGAACTCTGGAGGTGCCAAGAGAACAGAAGTCAGGGTCCTTACCCTAGTCTTAGTGTGAGAGTATGAGACAAGAAGCTTTCCTGGGTTCTTGAACTGAGGCTTAAAAATAAGGGAGAATTTAAGTGATGTGGCGGGGGAAGGGTGGTCTATGCAGAAGAGACAGCACGAGCAAAACCAAGATGAAAGGAAATTACACGATACAGGGAACCATAAGCAGCTGTGTTGGTGGGCAGGGAGCAGTAAGAAATGAGGCTGGAAAGAAAGGCAATAGACTGTGACCTAAATGCCATGTTAAGGGGCCTAAACTATGAAGGGATTACTCATGGTGCTTTCAGAATGGGCTTTAAATATTCGCAGCTGCAGTCTCATCTGAAACAATAACTGCTACCATTTAACATGATTCCATTTAAATCAAAGGTCTCAAAAATAAAGCTCTGGGTTAAATGAATTCTATAATCAAACTGCCATACATACATACATATTTATTATATTCAGGTGCAAATGAATTTTTATAATAGAAAGGGATAGCTTTGAGATACTAAGTCTTCCTTATATTTTTTTTTTTTTTTTTAATTTTTATTTATTTATGATAGTTACAGAGAGAGAGAGAGGCAGAGACACAGGCAGAGGGAGAAGCAGGCTCCCGCACCGGGAGCCCGATGCGGGACTCGATCCCGGGTCTCCAGGATCGCGCCCTGGGCCAAAGGCAGGCGCCAAACCGCTGCGCCACCCAGGGATCCCCAAGTCTTCCTTATATTTTTTGTTTTGCTTATATGACTGCTGAGGACGTTCCTCGACCAGCTGATATAAATAGTTCAATATTCAGTTACTATCATGTTACTCTCTTACTTCATAGTACTTTTATCTGGAATTATTTTGCTTACTGATTTGTTTATATGTTTATTGTCTGCTTCTCCACTAGAATGTAGACCATCAAAGCAAGCAACTTGAAGACTGTATTCACCATTATATTCCCAATGCCTAGATAAGTGTCTGTCATTTAACAGTTGTTTCACAAATAATTGATGAATTAATAAATTGTGAAACAGGGATGCCTGAGTGGCTCAGTTGTTGAGGGTCTGCCTTTGGCTCAGGGCGTGATCCTAGGGTCCTGGGATTGAGTCCGGCATCAGGCTCCCTGCAGGGAACCTGCTTCTCCCTCTGCCTATGTCTCCAGCTCTCTGTCTGTGTCTCTCATGAATAAATACATAAAATGTTTAAAATAATAATAAACTGTGCTGAGATGCCTGGGTGGCAGTTGGGCATCTCTTTGGCTCAGGATGAGATCCCAGTTCAGGAACGAGTGCCACATCGGGCTCCCTGTGGCACTTAATCTTAAAAAATAAAAAAATAAAAAAATAAATATAAAATAAAATAAAATAAAATAAAATAAATAAAATAAAAATAAAATAAAATAAAATAAAATAAAAATTCCTTCCAGCTCCTTTGATCCTGACCCATGCCTCCCTGTCTGCAAGGAGTATCAGTTCTGTTTCACAGTTTGTTTTTTCTTAAGATTTTATTTATTTATTCATGAGAGACACAGATAGAGGCAGAGACACAGGCAGAGGGAGAAGCAGGCTCCATGCAGGAAGCCCAATGTGGGACTTGATCCCAGGTCTCCAGGATCATGCCCCAGGCTGAAGGCGGTGCTAAACTGCGGAGCCACCGGGGCTGCTCAAGGAACTGTATTTTTTTTTTTTAAGGAACTGTATTTTAAAGGAGAAAGACACATGGTTTCCAGCCTAAGAAGAGGAAGACGTGACATTATTAAATCAAGTTGGGGGACCCAGTGAGATAAACTGGTTTGTTAAGTCTGACATGTTTTTATATTTTAAGTATCAGTGGGACATTAATGCACTATTTAGTGGGTACTTTTTTTTTTTTTTAAAAGATTTTATTTATTTATTCATAGAGACACAGCTAGAGAGAGAGACAGAGACACAGGCAGAGGGAGAAGCAGGCTCCATGCAGGGAGCCCGATGTGGGACTCGATCCCGGGGTCTCCAGGATCACACCCTGGGCTGCAGGCGGCGCTAAACCGCTGCGCCACTGGGGCTGCCCTTTAGTGGGTACTTTAAAGCACATGTTAGAAGTTTAAAATAATGCGCCTATGGATAGAGATATGCTAGTTGATGAGATTTCCTAGAATGAAGGAATATAATGAAAAGAAAAAGCTGAACCACAGAACCTTGGGAAACATCTATATTTAAGGGCCAGAAAAATTAATAATAATAATAATAAAAAAAGATGAATGAGGACAGTTAAAAATGTGCCGAGAATAAGGTAAATAAAATCACACAGGCCAAGAAAGAAAACAGTATCAAGAAGGAGAGTGGATAGCTGACTGTCCAAATTTTAGGTTATAATTTCAATATAGTAGAATACAAAAGATAAGTAGGAGGTAAGGAAATGAAGGTAGGGGAAAGATAATTTTTTTGAGGATGATGAAAGAGAAATAAAATACATTATGAGGATGACAGAGTCAAGGGAAAGGGAATAGTTTATTTTAATTTTTTTATTTTTTTTAAAGATTTTATTTATTTATTCATGACAGACACACAGAGAGGCAGACACAGGCAGAGGGAGAAGCAGGCTCCATGCAGGGAGCCCGACGGGGGACTCAATCCCGGGGCCCCAGGATCACACCCCGGGCTGAAGGTGGTGCTAAATCGCTGGGCCACCCGGGCTGCCCGGGAATAGTTTAGTATGAAAAAATTTAAACTTATTTTAAACTCCAAGAAAAATACTAAGTGGAAAAACAGGTACTGAAATCACAAGAGATAGGCAATGAAAGTAATGTATAGCCTTAAGTACTTAAGTTTTACAAAGATGAAAGGATGAAAAATGAATGAGATTACCACTGATATTAAGAAAAAGAAACATGGGCAGCCCGGGTGGCTCATCAGTTTAGTACCGCCTTCGGCCCAGGGCCTGATCCTGGAGACCCAGGATCAAGTCCCATGTCGGGCTCCCTGTGTGGAGCCTGCTTCTCCCTTTACCTGTGTTTCTGCCTCTATCTCCCTCTCCCTCTCTCTCTCTCTGTGTCTCTCTCATGAATAAAATCTTTAAAAAAGAAAAACATATTAAGCCCTAAAAAAGGGGAAAAAAAATACAGAAACTAGGGAAATAGGAAACAAATACACAACTGAAAAGATCAATAAAGCCAAAGTACTCTGGGAATACTGACTAAAACACCAGAGATGTACAAATAAATAAAAGCGGGAATACATTTTTTTAAAAGGGATAGAATTCCAGATGCAGAAACACGGTATTATAATCAGATTAATATCAACAAATTTGAAAACTTGGGTGAAATAAATAAAATCCCACTGTGAAATAATAGGGAAAATATATATTGGTTTCTACCTCTGGTTCCTGGCATAAAACTCCTAAAAAAGTGGTAAGAAGCTCACAAGGAGTACTTTTTGTTCTTGTATTTGATCTCTGACTCCAGTTTCTGACACAGAAGTCTTAAAACCCTTGGAATTTCCTGGGTGATAGGACTATCTCTTATTCTAAGGAAGGGACTCCTGGTGGCTCGTGGATAGAGGCTGGTCACCAAAAAGACCAAGCCATGATTAGAAGCTTGAAATTTTCAGTCCTACTTCCATTCCCCAGACCGGGGTGAGGGGCTGGAAATGGAATAATCAATCAAGCCTGTGTGGTGAAGCCTCCATAAAAATTCCAAATACTGAAGGGTTTGGGTAGCTTCTGGGTCACCAAACACATCAAAGGAGCTGGGACAGGGGCAAGTCCACAGAGGACACAGAAGCTCCATACCCCTCACTATATATATCTTACTCCATGTATCTCTTCCACTTGGATGTTTATCTGTATCCTTTATGATATCCGTTGTTATATTATCAACTAGTAAACGTAAGTTAAGTGTTTCTCTGAGTTCTGCTCTATCAAATGATCAAATCCAAGATAGGGGTCATGGGAACTTCTGATTTGTAGCCAAGTCAGGCAGAAGTTGTGGACTCCTAGGCACCTCCACTTTCAATTAGCATTTGAAGTGGGGGGCAGTATTATGGGACTGAGCCTTTAACATGTGGGGTCTATGCTAACTCCAGTTACTGTCAGAACTGAATTTAATTAAGAACACCCAGTTCATGTCAACGAGTTGGTAGATATATGGGAAACTCACACATGTGGTGTAAAAAGTGTTTTGACAGTGGTTAACATTGTGAGAGTGAAGGAGAAACAGACTGAGGGTTTTTCTTTTTACCTGGAAAAACATAAATCAAGAAAATTACCTCAAGAAGAAATAAACTTAAATGGTCCCTGTACCCATAAATAGGATTATAGCAGAAATTAAGAGTCCCACAAAACCTCTGCCCAGAAGGTTTCAGAAATGAACTCAGCTACATGTTCAAAGGAAGGTGAAATTATATGACACACACTTGGGGAATAGGAAAAAATGAGGCACTTCCCCAAATCACTTTGATATCCAGAACACAGAAAGAATCCTATAAGGCAATAAGAAAACGAAAACTGACTCAATGGAAAAAAAAATGGGCAAAAACATGAAGATACTACACAAAAAAGGATATGTGAATGACCTGTAATATCCTCAATAAATACCAGGCAAATTCAAATCCAAAGTCCAAGATACCATTTTACATCTACCAAATTAACAAAATTTAAGAATTACAACATTCTTATCTATGTCCACCAGGTGATAAGAACTATAGCAGCACTGTTATTGTTTGGTAGTGCCAAAAACTAGACACAGCCCAAATATCCAGTGAGAAAACAGTTAATAAACTGTGGCATGTTTATACAGTGAAACTACATAGAAGTAAAAATGAAAGATCTTTTGTTACATGGATCAATCTTTTTTTTTTTTTTTTTTTTAAGATTTTACTTATTCATGAGAGACAGAGAGAGAGAGGCAGAGACATAGGCAGAGGGAGAAGCAGGCTCCATGCAGGGAGCCCGATGTGGGACTCAATCCCAGGACTCCAGGATCACACCCTGAGCCAAAGGCAGACGCTCAACAGCTGAGCCACCCAGGGGTGCCATACATGGATCAAGCTTAAGACATTACTGTTGACCTCTGAAAAAAGCAATTTTCAGGAGAATACATGCAATGTTATAACATGTCCAAAACCAGAGAAAACACATAAAACTTTATATAAAGAAATGCATGAACTGATTTAGGAATAGGATCCATCTGGAAAGGGGTTTCAAGAGGAACTTCAGAGATAAATGTCCTACTTCTTAAACTGGGTAACAGATATAAATATCTGTTATCTTCTTCTTATAAAAAAGGTATTTCACAATTTTAAAACAGAGGAAGAGAGGAAAAAATAAAATAAGACAAAGAAAGTGAGAGAGGGAAACAAAACATAAGAGACTTTTAATCATAGGAAACAAACTGAGGCTCAATGGAGGGGAGACAGGAGGGCAGATGGAGTACCTGGGTGATGGGCATTGAGAACATGTGATGTAATGAGCACTGGGTGTTAAATAAGACTGATGAATCACTGAGCTCTACCTTTGAAATCAATAATACATTACATGTTAATTCACTGAATTTAAATTTTTAAAATGCAAAAAAAAAAATGCTTAAAAAACTGAGAAGGAATATTGATGGAAAAATGTTTCGTTTTGTTGGTACACCTCCAACACCCTACAGGGTCCTAGGACACTGTGTGAAATGGGGGAAGCACTGTTTTTTTTATTTTTTACTTTTTGTCCTCCAGGAGCTTGATAGAAAAATGTTTTAAATATGTTCAAAAGGGCTAAATCAAACATCCTGATAGTCACAGGATTCTTCTACATTTCCAAAATTGAAGATATAATAATTTATATAGTTATGCAAAAAATACATAAAATTCACCCTTTTAAAGTAACAAGTGAGAAGTTCTTTAGTATGTTCACAGAGCTGTACAATCACCATCACTAATTCCAGAAACCCCATGCCAATTAGCAGTCACTCCCCACTGACACCTCCCTCCAACTTGAGGCAACCGCTAATACACTTTCTGCCTCTATAGAATGCTGATTTTGGACACTGCATGCTGATCCCTTTCACTTACCATGTTCTCAAGGTTCATTCATGTGTTATGTATCAGTACCTTATTGTTTTTTTATGGCTAAATATCCCACTGTATGGATAGATCCCAATTTGTTTATCCATGTAACAGTTGATGATTATTTGGGTTGTTCATCTATTTTGGCTATGATGACTAACGTTCTTATAAGTATTTATATCTAAGTTTCTATGTAACATATTGGCAATTCTCTTGAATATATGTATGTATAGGAGTAGAAATACTGGGGGGTTCGTCTAGTTTTGAGACATCTTTAATGAGAATTCAACATTTAGATAAAAATTTAAGAAATGTATGGCTTACAAAAAAAAAAAACTGTGTAAATGATGTCTGTAGCTTTAGGAAAACTATTTTGTGATTAATGTTAATGAAACAACTGAGTAATTCATTTTATCCCCTCTGCCCCTTATTTTGAGGTCAATCAACTCAAATCTTATTTACCTTGTCCTTTTTCAAGAAAAATGATTTTGGATTCTGGAAGAAAATTAGATCCAGTCACAATCATTTCATGACCTCCATTTACAGAACAACTGTTGATACTGTACTTCTCAATATGAGGAAGTTCTTGAGCAGATCGCTGAGCTGTTTTTTTTTTTTAAGAGTTGAGAAGAGATAAAATATTAGTTTACAATCTTCCATACATGAATGACAAATTCAAACTATACAATAAAAATAAAGAGAAGCAAACTTTGGGCTTTAAATGTTTGAGATAATGGTAGCAATATCCACTATTATTTAGAAAACAAAACAGATTTATTAGACTTGTGTGATTTCTAAATAATTTTCTCACAACTGTAAAGAAACCAAAAGAGAAAAATTAATCAATGCCTGCAACTTCATATTGACTCCAAAATACTAATTTCATCCACTTTTCTCCCTTTAGCTTATATCTTCAGTACATTTCTTTCCTACAACTGTTAAAATTGGTAAATCTAAAGCAAATTAATTCAAACATATAATTATATTTCATACAATTAAAAGAAGACAAGTTTCTAAAGGACAAATGCGAATTAGCTCTTTCATCAAGAAAATATCTACATCACCACCGTGAGACAACAGGATTCCATTTTGGGCAATTTGCTAAGTAACTGAAGTACATCCTGAATTTTTAAAAATGGAAGTAAATGTTTCTACAGTGTACTACACTCTTCCTTCCCAAAGTATGAGAACATAATTTTTCTTAA
Source organism: Canis lupus dingo (assembly GCF_003254725.2). NCBI lineage: Eukaryota > Metazoa > Chordata > Mammalia > Carnivora > Canidae > Canis > Canis lupus. The sequence continues at coordinate 81,344,565 of NC_064247.1, forward strand.
TGCCTTAGGGTCATTCTTTAAATTTCAACTTTTATAAAGTGACCTTGGTCACCTTTCTCTCATATATATGTATTTTTTTTGCCTTTCTCTCATACTGACTGATTTCCAGTTGTTATATTTTGTGGAGATCCTATTTCTGGGTTTTCTTTTTTTTCTTTCTTTTTCTTTTTTTTTTAAACTGAGCTTTAAGCTACAGATTATACTTCTTATGATTGCTTAGGTTCACTAAGGGTTTCTTCTTGCCCAATGCCTAATTAGGTTTCTCTCTGGATCAAAACAAACAAAACAAAGTGTGGATTATGCACTCTTCTTCACAGCTGGAAAACAGGTCTACTTTTAGTTCTACTTCGTGGGTGGAAAATTGGTGGCTTTGAAGGTCAGCTTATGTTTTGTTTGGCTAGAACATATTTTAAAGAAATTTAAACTTGAATGCCTTTGGGAAGCACACATTCACAGTTCACTATGGCTCTTCCCTGTCCCAAATATTTATACCAAGCCACAAAATGTATGTGAATTGGGATCACTGCCCCATTCAAAGAGAATGTTAAAACAGACCCTTTTCTTAGGAGATAGGTCTGGGACTTAGGATTAACTACCACTTAGAAAGTACTGAGCACTAATCTAGATCTCAGAAAATGGCTCACAGAGAAGGGGCATGAAAACAAGCACGGACTGGCCTAAGAGGCAGACTAATTCAAGTTTTAGATATTTATGATGGAAACTAGCCACCATGACAGCATTCAAAGTAACAGCAAAAATGTGTTCAACAAATGGCAGTCATAAAAAGCAGGTAAGCTCAACTAAATTTTATATATATACACACACACACACACACACACACATATATACACATACATACATATATATGTAAAGACAAAAAAAGAAAGTCCAAAGAAAGGTTAATAGTGACTCTGTGAGATTAGTGATATTACGAAAAGATTTTCATACTACTTTGTACCACTCTGCATTTTTATATTCTCAACAGTCACATATTAATTTAATAAACTAAAAGAAAAAAGAAAATAATTTTAGAATAACTTCATCTCAAAAATTCAAATTACTCTATGAACTTAAATTATTTAAATTAACTTTGCTAAAAAAGAGACATATATGTTTATGTAGGCATAGAATAGTCTGGCATGATAATAAAAACATTGGTAATGACAGCTGCTTCCAAGAAGGGGAAACAGTTAACTTGGTAATTTGCTTTCCACTCTATATTCTTTTTGAATTTTGTAGCATGTGTCTGTATTGTTTATTAAAAATTAATACAAAACTGCTTTTACAGTTAATTCTATTACCATGGATTTTCTCAGTGATACCCACGGTCAAGTGGGAAATAATAAAGTAATAGTCCAATTCAACAAACAGCAAAAGGAGCACAGAAAGGTAATATAGTAGGTTTGACCTCATATTAATACATGTGTTTGACAGAAATAAAATGATATAACTGAAAGAGCACTAAGAAAACCTATGTTCTAGGCACAGCTCTGTCACCAAGAAGCAAATAAGATTGAATGAGTACGTCAGATACTTGTGCCTGTTTCCTCCTACACAAAATTAAGACATGAGATTAGAACACTTCTTTTTTTTTTTTTTAAATTTTTTTTTTTTAATTTTTTTATTTATTTATGATAGTTACAGAGAGAGAGAGAGAGAGGCAGAGACACAGGCAGAGGGAGAAGCAGGCTCCATGCACCGGGAGCCCGATGTGGGATTCGATCCCGGGTCTCCAGGATCGCGCCCTGGGCCAAAGGCAGGCGCCAAACCGCTGCGCCACCCAGGGATCCCTGAGATTAGAACACTTCTAAGACTATGCCCTAAACATCTGAACAGCAGTCTCAAAATTTCAGTCCTAACAGCTAACCTGCCAGAGGTCCATAGTTCTCCAGGACTTGAGCAGGGACCAGGTTCTAGGGCCTGTTCTCATTTCCTGCCTTTGTAAATTAGGGGGAAAAGCATTCACTTTCTCAATCTGATGTTTTGAGTAGATTAATGATAAAACCAACCAACCAAAAAATAAAATCCTTTAAGTCTTTAGCTGAGGAGTCAGTTTACAGAGATAGGCATATTCTAACAAGAAGGCTCACATTTTAACGAAACAAAGGTGACCAAGGGATACTTAATATGAGAACTATAGTTTCTTTTTTTTAAGATTTTATTTATTCATGAGAGACACACAGAGGCAGAGACACAGGCAGAGGGAGAAGCAGGCTCCATACAGGGAGCCCGATGTGGGACTTGATCCCAAGTCTCCAGGATCACACCCCGGACTGAAGGCAGGGCTAAACCACTGAGCTACCCTGGCTGCCCAAGAACTATAGTTTCAGTTGGTCCTTAGGTGTCATCAAGCCCAACTACCTCATTTACAGATATTTACAGATAAGAAAACTGTGGTCAAGAGAAGTTGTTTATAGTCCCACAGCTACCTATGGTCAAATTGTCATGAGAACCCATTTTATAAATCCAAGATCAGTATTCCTCCCACCTAAACACGTAGCTTATTTCCATATAAGAAAATCACATCAGCTATCTAGTCTCTGTGCCTCAGTTTATACTTGTGATCCAAATATTACATTATATGCAAAACAGAAAATGGCCTATTATAAACAAAATCTGAAAACATCACCACAAGCTCACTTACAGCACTCAACAGGTATCGAAGCTGTCTGCAGAGAAAGGACTTTTCCATTGGGCTGTGGGATGTGCACACGAAACACGAGACGTACTCTTGTATTCTTTCTGCCAATATCAGTTTCTCCTTTTCGAAGTTCTATATCTGAATTGCGGAGTTTCAAAATACCTGCACAGTCAATACTAGGGAGAAAAATACACAAATTTTATTTGCTTGCTTACTGATATTTAGTGGTCCTCAACAACTCAGGTCAACTTGGCATAGAAGAACTATCACTACCTAAAATCAGGTCAAAAAAGAAAGATGTATGGGGTCTGGGTGGCTCAGCTGGTTAAGCATCCAACTCTTGATCTTAGCTCAGGTCTTACACTCTGGGTCATGAGTTTAAGCCCTGTGTTGGGCATGGAGACCACTTAAGAAAAAAAAAAAAAAGACATGATTGCATTTTCTCCTATTTTGAGATTAAAAGTTTTTTTGTTTTTGTTTTGTTTTTTTTAGATTATAAGTGTTTTGAATGACAAATGTTTAATAGTAAGTGTGGTAGACTGTCCAAAAAGATGGCTGTTAATAATTCTTCCTCATTCCTGTACCTGAATATTGCTTCTCTTATTAAGAGGTGGAGTACCTATGTACCTTCTCCTTGAAAGCTGGCCTTATGATTTGCTTTGACAAACAATGTAACTAACTAACTGATGCAGTGTAAATTATGAGGCCAACACTTAAGCCTCACAACTTCCACTTTTGCTCTCTTGGAGCCCTGAGCCACCATGAAGTCCCAACTAGCAAGCTGGATTCGGGAGCAGGAGTAATCCTAGCCGACACCACATGAATGGACCAACTGAGTCCAGCCAACCGTAAGAATCAGGAAAACATTGAACAGTTATTACTTTGTGGGTTTTTTTTTTAATAAAGTAAACCTCATTTATTTATTTTTAAAAGACTTTATTTATTTGACAGAAAGAGAGAGAGTACAAGCAGAAGGAGCAGCAGGCAGAGGGAGAAACAAGCTCCCCGCCAAACAAGAAGCCCGATGTGGGGCTCAATTCTAGGACCTCAGGATTATGGCCAAAGCTGAAGGCAGACACTTAACTGACTCAGCCACCCTGGTGCCCAGAACAGTTATTATGTTGGGCCATTAGATATTAGAGTGGCTTGCTTTACAGAACTAGGTTAAGTGAAATACAAAGTAAAAAGGCTGTTTGTTTTTTTTAATTTTTACTTATTTATTTGAGAGAAAAGGAGCGCAAGAGCACCAGGTAGGGGGGACAGGTACAAAGGCAAAGGGAAAGGGAAAAGCAGACTCCCTGCTGAGCAGGGAGCCCAATATGGGGCTCAATCTCAGGACCCTGGGATCATGACCTGAGCAGAAGACAGACACTTAATTGACCGAGCCACCCAGGCACCACTAAAAAGACCGTTTTTGTTTTTTTTTAAAAGACCGTTTAATTTTATATAAGTAACCAGGGCAGAAAAGATTCATTTGTAGGACTACAAATCAGTCACTTAATAGGATATTTAGACTTTTCTGGAGACGTTAGCTAGTCAAAACAATCCATCAGACTAAGATTCTTTCATTTCTAAAGTATGCACATATAAGATTAAAGTTTTGAGGGGATCCCTGGGTGGCTCAGCAGTTTGGTGGCTTCCTTGGGCTCAGGGCATGATCCTGGAGTCCGGGATCGAGTCCCACATCAGGTTCCCTGCACAGAGCCTGCTTCTCCTCCCTCTGCCTGTGTCTCTGCCTCTGTGTGTGTGTGTCTCTCTCTCATGAATAAATAAAATCTTAAAAAAAAAACTAAACTTTTGACATTTAAGATCTAATATTTCATTATCTTCCAAATTTATGACTTGTGTATGGCTGGCTGCTTGACACACACAGGGTAAGAAACGACATATCTACAATATATGTTTGTAGTCACATTTTGAAAGAATGAAAAAGGATAACTAATAAACAACATTTTTTTTTAAGATTTTATTTATTCATAAGAGACGCAAAGAGAGAGAGGCAGAGACACAGGCACAGGGAGAAGCAGACTCTACACAGAGGCCCAATGTGGGACTTGATCCCTGGACTCCAGGATCATGCCCTGAGCCAAAGGCAGACCCTCAACCGCTGAGCCACGCAAGCATCCCAATAATCAACATTCTAGTTAAAGTTTACTCTCTCTTATGGTATTCCTTTTCATTCTTTTGCTTTATCTACCAACAGTCCCAACTCTAGTGTTCACTGCCTGGAGGCTGCACCAGTTGCTATGAGGACAGTATGTGTTATAGAACTAGGTAATCAAGGTAAAAACCAGTAAAGCACAAGAAAGAATTCCAAAAGGATGAATATTTTCATTTTCAGAAAGACAAAGGAGAAGAAATTTCCAAAAAAAAGGAAACACTTTTGAAAGTAAGTATTTGCCATTTATGGATAATAATTATATTTAATATTAAACATCTGCATTTTATTTCTTCTTAAAGGTTTTATTTATTTATTCATGAGACACACAGAGAGAAGCAGAGAAATAGGCAGAGGGAGAAGCAGGCTCCCTGTGAGTAGCCTGATGCGGAACTCGATCCCAGGCCCTGGGATCACTAGCTGAGCCAAAGGCAGAGGTTCAACTACTGAGCCACCCAGGCACCCAAACCTTGTACTTTAGATCAAAGCAGTACTGATCAAATTATATCAGGTAGTGATTATTCATGTTAATATGCCAACGTGAGTCTTTAAGGGGAAATACCAGAGATCATCCATTGTATTGAGTTTTGAGGGAAGTTTTATTTTTTTGTTCATTCATTCATTGTAAACTCTATCCTCATCACGGGGCTCAAACTCAGAACCCTGGAATCAAGAGATCAAGAGTCACATGCTCTACTGACTGAGCCACTCATGACCCCTGGGAAGGTAGTTTATCAGAGACCTAAGTATCTAGAAGAAGGTTCGGAAGTTTGGAATAAGAATATGAAAAATGACAATCTTAAAACTTTGGGTAAGAAATATACAGAGAAATAAAAACTATTAATTCTGTTTAAAAGTATGACTATATTTTATTTATATCAGGGTTTTTATTAAGTTTTTTCTTTTTTTCTTTTGAGAGAGAGCAGCACAAGCAGGGAGAGGGTGTAGAGGGAGACTGATAAGAGAAGACTCTGCTTAGGGTGTAGCCTGACATGGGGTTTGATCTCCCCACCCTGAGATCACCTGAGCAGAAATCAAAAGTTGGAGGCTTAACTATCTGAGCTACCGAGGCACCTCCCAAGTATAACTATATTTTAGATCAGAGTACAAAGCTGCCATATCCATATGCATCTAGTTTTAAAAACAAGGAGTTACAAATAGGATAAGGCAATGAATACTGGCATCCTATATTTAAAGTACCTTGTAGGGTGGCTTACAGCAATGGGTTAGTATAATGGTCTTAAATAAAGGGTCTTATACATCCAAGATAGTATTGACATGACCATGACTGTGAGACAATAGGCAAAACAAAGAGGACTATCTACCAACCTTCTCCCATCTTACTGCTTTTAGAGTCATTGAATACATACCTATAACTCACTTATGCATAAATTACTTTGAACAATGGTCTTATCTATCATTCATAAATTTTTTATCTACCATTATGTGACACTACACTACATTCAGTAACTGTAGCTTATCCTTATAATTAGTTGTTACATAAAAAAGGCTCATTCATCATTAGCTACTCTATTATCTAAGATACATGGAAGAGTTTCCTTAGGTTTGGGTAGCTTCCAAGTTGGTTCTTCTGTTTTATTTTGTTTTTAAGATTTATTTATTTGACAGAGAGAAAGAGAGAAAGAGAATCTCAAGCAGACACCCCACTGAGCATGGAGCCTGACGCAGGCCTCAATCTCAACCAAGAACATGAACTGAGCGAAAATCAAGAGTTAGATGCTTAACCAACTGAGTCACCAAGGCACCCCTCCTAGCTACTTATTTGATATGTGAAGCTTTCCCAATTTCTTGAAAATTTTAGAAACTTCTATACTCTTTTAATTTTTTTTTAAATTTTATTTGAGAAAGAGATCATGAGCAGGGGGGAAGGGCAGAAGGAGAAGCAGACACCCTGCTAAGCAGGGAGGCTGATATGGGTGGGACTCCATCCCAGGGCCTTGGGATCATGACCCAAGCCCAAGGCAAATGCTCAGCCGACTCAATCACCCAGGTACCCACACTTTCTTCTTTAATTTATTGATTTATACATTATTTTTAGAAAGGATGAGGGATTTTACAATATAAATACAAATAAGGTCAAGGAAAAATAGAAAAAAATTTAAATAGAAGGAACAGCAAATGTATTCCAAATCTAGGGTTATACAAATTACTAGAATTACTATAACTGAACTTGACTGTGAACTTCTGGAAGCCAAGGCAAAAAAATAAATGTGATAAAGTTTTTATAGGTCTCTCCTTGTTGGGTAAAGCAAAATCTATCATGTTATCAGGAAATACCGGCTTTTCCCCTTTATTTATTTATTTTTAAGATTTTATTTATTTATTCATGAGAGACACACAGAGAGAGAGAGGCAGACACAGGCAGAGGGAGAAGCAGGCTCCATGAAGGGAGCCTGACAAGGGACTCAATTCCAGGACTCCAGGATCACACCCTGGGCCAAAGGCAGGTGCTAAACCACTGAGCCACCTGGGCTGCCCCAGCTTTTCCCCTTTAACTTGAAAAGTTTCTGTGGGTATGTATATGTGACTAACCTAAGAGACAGTACTTTAATACTGTTTTTTCAGATTATGAAGTTATTCATATATTTCTTTTTTTTTCTTTTTGTTTTTGGTGTAAAGTTATTCATATATTTCTTAATCCTTCAAAGTTAAAAGGCATAAGAAGCTTCTGGTAACTTTCTATTTAACTAGATTCAAGTCTAGTGCCTGTAATATCCAGAAGAATGAATGTGGTAACATGGCCTGTAAACTATCTTGTAGGGATCAGTTTTATGAGTTCTTAAAAAAAGATGGTTCAAAACTGTTTTATTTTTATTTTTAGATTCAAGATACTTTTTATTAGACACCTGTTGTTTCTTTCTTATTTTTTTATTGGAGTTCAATTTCCCAACATATAGCATACCCAGGTGCTCATCCTGTCAAGTGCCCCCCTCAGTGCCTGTCACCCAGTCCCCCCGTCCCCCCACCCACCTCGCTTTCCACTACCCCTTGTTTGTTTCCCAGAGTTAGGAGTCTCTCATGTTCTGTCATCCTCACTGATATTTTCACTCCTTTCCCCTTTATTCCCTTTCACTATTTTTTATATTCCCCAAATGAATGAGACTATATAATGTTTGTACTTCTCCGATTGACTTATTTCACTCAGCATAATACCTGCCAGTTCCATCCACATCGAAGCAAATGGTGGGTGTTTGTCATTTCTAATGGCTGAGGAATATTCCATTGTATACATAGACCACAGCTTCTTTATCCATTCATCTGTTGATGGACACCGAGGCTCCTTCCACAGTTTGGCTATTGGGAACGTTGCTGCTATAAACATTGGGGTGCAGATGTCCTGGCATTTCACTGCATCTGTATCTTTGGGGTAAATCCCCAGCAGTGCAATTGCTGGGTCGTAGGGCAGCTCTATTTTTAACTCTTTGAGGAATCTCCACACAGTTTTCCAGAGTGGCTGCACCAGTTCACATTCCCACCAACAGTGCAAGAGGGTTCCCCTCTCTCCACATCCTCTCCAACATTTGTTGTTTACTGTCCTGTTAATTTTCCCCATTCTCACTGGTGTGAGCTGGTATCTCATTGTGGTTTTGATTTGTATTTCCCTGATGGCTAGTGATGAGGAGCATTTTCCCATGTGCTTGTTGGCCATGTCTATGTCTTCCTCTGTGAGATTTCTGTTCATGTCTTTTGCCCATTTCATGATTGGATTGTTTCTTTCTTTGCTGTTGAGTTTAATAAATTCTTTATAGATCTTGAGTACTAGGCCCTTTATCTGATACGTCATTTGCAAATATCTTCTCCCATTCTGTAGGTTGTCTTTGAGTTTTGTTGACTGTTTCTTTTGCTGGGCAGAAGCTTTTTATCCTGATTAAGTCCCATAATTCATTTTTGCTTTTGTTTCCCTTGCCTTCATAGATGTATCTTGCAAGAAGTTACTGTGGCTGAGTTCAAAAAGGGTGTTGCCTGTGTTCTCCTCTAGGAGTTTGATGGATTCTTGTCTCACATTTAGATCTTTCATCCATTTTGAGTTTATCTTTGTGTATGGTGTAAGAGAATGGTCTAGTTTCATTCTTTTGCATGTGGCTGTTCAATTTTCCCAGCACCATTTATTGAAGAGACTGTCTTTTTTTCCAGTGGATAGTCTTTCCTGCTTTGTCGAATTTATTAGTTGACCATAGAGTTGAGGGGCCATTTCTAGATTCTCTATTCAAAACTGTTTTAAATTCACCCTGGCAGCTACTGCAACTGTTTAGTCATACGCTTTTGATGCCAAATGAAAAAGTAATATTCCAGAATAAAAGGGAAGAAGTCTACATGCATGCATTCTCATTCAGTTCTCATTGACCACCTCACCTTATTTGAAAATGTGTCAAATAGGATGTCTGGAGGCAGAGAACTGAGTTGGGTTCTTGCGTACTGTCTATGTGAACAAAGTAGATAAAAATAAGGTTTTATCTCAATTTATATTAACTTGTCTTTTCTGGTAAGAAGTAGGTAATAAGAAAAAAGAAGTAGGTAAACACATAAATTCTTTCTTTTCCTCGTCCCCTTTTTAAAAAGATTTTATTAATTTTAGAGAAAGCATGTGTACATGGAGAGGCGCAGAGGAAAAAGGACAAGCAAATTCTGCACTGTGTGTGGAGTCCAATGTGGGGCTCGATCCCATGACCAAAGCTGAAATCAAGAACTGGACACTAAACTGAATGAGCCACCCAGGCACCCCAAGATAAGTTATTTCTTAAGGCAATTCTTATTTTATAATGATAGAATTATATCACAAATTGCTATGCCTTCAAGGGTATATTCGGTTCACTCAAAAAGTTATTTAAATATGAATTTAAAGGAAGAGAGCTAGAGACCAAAATCTTATTTTATATAACTGTTATTACAATAATAGCCTGGGACAGATGTTACTGCCATTTTAAGAAAGGTCCATAACGTAGTTTGAAACAATCGTGACAAACCTGACTGTAAGTTTCAAACACCTAGTTGTGACAAATTAAAATTAAATTTCCTTTTCCGGGCAGCCCTGGTGGTTCAGCGGTTTAGCGCCGCCTTCAGCATGCGTTGTGATCCTGGAGACCCGAGATCGAGTCCCATGTCAGGCCTGCATGGAGCCTGCTTCTCCCTCTGCCTGTGTCTCTGCCTCTCTCTCTCTCTGTGATGAATAAATAAATAAAATCTTAAAAAAATAATAAAAATAAAAAAATAAATTTCTTTTTCCTCTTTTTTTCTTGGTAATAGGTCCCTATGTTGTTAGAGGTAGTAATATACTCAGGTAAAAACAAAACAAAACAAAAATCCCAGATGTTTCTTGTATATATACAAGGATGAATAATGAGATGTGTTGCATAGGTTTCTGTAACAAGCTCTTTAAAGTGGCTAACTCGGGGATCCCTGGGTGGCTCAGCGGTTTGGCGCCTGCCTTTGGCCCAGGGCGCGATCCTGGAGTCCCGGGATCGAGTCCCACATCGGGCTCCTGGCATGGAGCCTGCTTCTCTCTCTGCCTGTGTCTCTGCCTCTCTCTCTCTCTCTCTCTCTCTCGCCTGCTTCTCCCTCTCTCTCTCTCTCTCTGTGTCTATCATAAATCAATCAATCAATCAAGCTTTAAAAAAAAATAAAGTGGCTAACTCGGGAGTACCTGGCTGGCTCAGATGGTAGAGCATGCAACACTTGACCTCAGGGTTGTGATTTTAAGCCCCACACAGGGCACAAACTTACTTAAAAAATAAAGAGGCTAACTCAGATGGAAGTTTTCATTTACCCTTCCTCTTATCCCTTCTTCCTTATTCCTTTTGGGACTACAGTTGTGATGGCTAGAGTTCCTGTATCTTGGGGCTAGAAGTTGCGTGTTAAAATAGCAGGGAAGAAAAGACAGAGAGGGGGCCCCCCAATGACTTATGAAGCCGTTGTGTTAGCCCTAAAATGCCTATCTCTGTACCTTTTTTTATGGAATAACAAACGAAGCATCTAATGTTTAAGCAACTGCATTTTCTAACATAAAATCTAACATATAATATCCTGCATATAATCCTAACTTGAACAAAACTCTAAAGGATTCTCATTCCGAAGCTAGCCACCTCATTTTGTTTGGAAACGAGTCAAACAGTATACCTGAAGATAGAGTCAAAGTGTCCTTTAAGGAAATTTAACATTATAATAATTGTACTGCAATTATTACTTTATTGTCTATTCTACTAGACTGCAAGCAACTACAAGAAGTCCATATATATTTTTCTCTATCATTTAACATAATGCTTGGCTGGTATTACATGGTTCATAAACTTTTGGTAAATTGAATTTCTTTTCTGGAAATTTCCTCCTAACCTTATTAGCAAATATACTATGATTACTTACATAGTATTAGTTAATTTAGAACAATGAATATTTCATTTCTGTACTAAAAAAGAATTAAAAAAATATATTTTTTCTGAAAGTTGCTTTATAGAAAAAAAAAAAAAGAACTATCCATTTGAAGGTATTTTTCAAGATACCTGGCTGACATATTGTTTTCAGGAAGAAGGGGAATTTCCAGAACTTTTGTGCTGGCAATTATTATCTCTTGACTTGCAGTAGCAACAGTCTTCCCAGTGATTCGATGGACCTGGTAAAATGCGTGAGGTCGTAAATATCGATCATCTGCTGTTCCAATAAACATCTGTAGATTTATCGGCTTTTCACTATAGCCCAGGAGCTAAGGAGGAAGAAAAAATGGAAAAATACAACTTATTATTCATGTACTTACAATAAGCTTACAATGGTAAGTCTATTATATCTATAACATATATTATTGATACATAAAATGTTATTTCAAAAAGATAATAAGAAAAAGTAATAAGTGAACAATCTTCCAAATTTTAGTTTATGAATTATAGAATGTTGGGATATGTTACAAAGAGATGAGGATTTGGTTGTTTTTTTGTATAAATAGCTAGAACAATAACAATTTTGCAAAGCCTTCTTTGTAGAATGCTGTGAAAAACCAAAATGAATGCTGATTCTGTACTCCATGCAACATTAACTATCCAGACCAGACTTAAAAGACTGGTTACAGAAAGCTCCTCTAATAAGCTCTTAAAATCAGAGACAGTTTGTTTTAGCAGAAAAGAAAAATCTCAAAACCCTATTATGTATGTTACCAACTTAAAATTTCAACTGACTTAACAGGCTGAGCTATTTGACTTTCTCTGGTATTCTTCATTATTGCTGAAGAAAGTGTTGGAGGTAAAAACAGTAACCACAAAAAAGAAGGAAAATAAAAGAAACAGAGCCTGGCACTTAGGGAGACTCCACCTACCCAATCTGATGGCAGAGTAGCACCTGTCTGACCTATTATCATGCAGATAACAATTACAAACTGGAAGAAACATAAAGAGTGACTTGAAAGCATGGAGGGTAACCAAAGAAAGCACTTACTGGAAGCAAACTGACACATTTATGAAGCGAGTAAGGAAAAATGTGTTTCTCATTAAGGCTTTTTACCTGAGAAGGCCACAGACCATGCTTAAACTCCTATAGAAAATCTACGGTCTGAAGGGTCTGAAGAATTAAGGAGAAAATATAGGACAACCACAGCCTCTGGAGAGTAAGAGGGAAATCTAAGAAAGGAGACGGCCAGAGAAGGGAAGCTCCAAAATATACATGTAAGCTTTGCCGGATCCTTTGGTTGACCTGGCAACCATCCACGAATAGGTTAAATCCCAAGAAGTGTAAGGTTAACATAACTGAAATGAGATTATAAACTGCCACCAACCAGAAAGAGAAAGGTTCTGCAGGTTGACTCTAACCAAGTTAAGTGACTGCTTAGTAAGCAAAAAGAAATTCAGCATTCTAAAAAAAAAAAAAAAAAAATCAGCATTCTTTGGGGGTACATTTGGGTGTACATGTGTATCTGTTTTGCTTTTGAGTTGAGAGTTCTTTATATAATCTGAACTATTAATCTCTTACAAATAAATGATTTGCAAATATTCTCTCTCATTCTATAGGTTTTTTCACTTTCTTGGTATTGTGCACAAAAGCTTTTAATTTTTATGGAATCCAATTTATCTATTTTGTCTTTTGTTGCCTGTACTTTTGGTATCATACTTGAGAAACCCATTTCCAAATCCAAAGTCAAGAAGAATTTCCTTGATGCTTTCTTCTAAGAGTTTTATACTCTTAGGTCTTAAATTTAGGACCTTAATCTATTTTTAGTTTATTTTTTATTTTTTTAAAAAGATTTTATTTCTTTATTGATGAGAGACAGAGAGAGAGGCAGAGACATAGACAGAGACACAGGCAGAGGGAGAAGCAGGCTCCATGCAGGGAGGCCAATGCGGGACTCTATCCCGGGACTCCAGGATCACGACCTGAGCCGAAGGCAGGTGCTAAACCGCCGAGCCACTCAGGGATCCCCTATTTTTAGTTTATTTTTGTTTATGATGTAAGGTAAGAGTCCAACTACATTATTTTGCATGTAGATATCCAATTCCCCAGCACTATTTGTTGAAAAGGACTGTCCTTTTCCCCTACTGAATAGTCTTGGCCCCCTACAGAAAATGAATTGACCATATACATAAGAGTTCATTTGGGGGCTTTCAATTCTATTTCATTGGTTTGTTTTTATGCCAGTACTACAGCGTTTTAAATACTGTAGCTTTGTAGTAAGTTACAGGTCAGGATGAGTAAGTCTTCCAAATTTCTTCTTCTTTTTCAGGACTGTTTTGCCCATTTGAGGCCTACTGCAATTACATACAAATCTGAAAATACAGGCAGCCCTGGTGGCCCAACGGTTTAGGGGTGTGATCCTGGAGACCCGGGATCGAGTCCCCACGTCAGGCTCCCTGCATGGAGCCTGCTTCTCTCTCTGCCTGTGTCTCTGCCTCTCTCTCTCTCTATGGCTGTCATGAAAAAATAAAATCTTAAAAAAAAAATCTGAAAATACACTGTCCCATTCAGCAAAAAAGGCTGCTGGAATTTTGGTAGGTATAGCACTGACTCTACAGATTGCTTTGGAATACTACTGATGGCTTAACAATGTTAAGTTTTCCAATCTATAAAAATGGGTATCTTTTTATTCTCCATATACTTATATTTTATTTTTTATCTTATGTTTCCATCTATATTTTTCTTTCAGCAATATTTTATCGTTTTCAGCATACAAATCTTGACACTTCCTTCGCTCAATTTATTCCTAATTCCTTTAGATACTACTGGAACTGCCTTTTAAAATTTCCTCTAAATAAATAAATACATACATACATACATAAATAAATAAATAGAATTTCCTCTTTAGGTTGCTCAACAGTGGTATACAGAAACACAAATATTGATTGTATGTGTTGATCTTCCACCCTGAAATACTCTGTTTATTAGCTCTAGTAGCTTTCTTGTGGATGATTTGAGATTTTCTATGTACAAGAACATCTATGAATACAGTTTTTCCTCTTCCTTTCCAATTCAAATGCCTTTTATTTTACTTCTTTTTATTGTCTAATAGTTCTGACTAGAACTTCTAGTACAAATTTGAACAGCAGTGGTGAAACTGAGCATCCTTGTTCCTAATCTTGAGAAGAAAGCTTTTAGTCTTTTACCATTACTTAAGTATGATGTTAGCTGTAGGCTTTCCCTAAATGACCTTTCGTGGTAAGGAATTTTCCCCCTTTCCTAGATTGTGTATGTGTGTGTGTTTAAATGAAAGGCTGTTAAATTTTGTCAAATGCCTTTTCTGTGTCAACTGAGACGATCACATGGTTTTTTATCCCTTCTATTAATGCAGTGTATTATCTCAACTGATTTTCCTATGTTCGGGCACCTTTTGCATTATGGGGATAAATTCCTCTAGGCAATGCTGTATAATTGTTTTAACGTGCAGTTGGATATGCTTTGTTAGTTTTTTTTTTTTTTTTTTTTTTTTTTTTATTCATGAGAGACACAGAGAGAGAGAGAGAGAGAGAGAGGCAGAGACACAGGCAGAGGGAGAAGTAGGCTCCATGCAGAGAGCCTGACGTGGGACTCGATCCTGGGTCTCCAGGATCACTCCCTGGGCTGAAGGCAGACGCTTAAACATTGAGCCACCCAGGCGTCCCTATGTCTGGGTTTTGTTACACCTTTAGTCTGATACCTCTGCTTTGAGATAGTGGCATCCTTGTACTTGGTTGTTTCACAAGCTTCAGAAAGATCTCTCTCGGTAATCTCCACTCCTACTTTTAGCCACCAAGTGGGAGAAAGATTTGTTCCACAGCTGTTGAAATCCATTAAACCAGCAAGGGAGCGACAAAATATTGGAGGTTGCATAAAGTCTATTTTTTAAGTATACATAGTGGAGGTATCTAGCTCTTCGAGGCAGTAGTGGAGTTTCTGGCACTCTCAAGCACTGTCAGAACAAGTTGTGGACATGAGTCACAGTGTCAGTGATGTTTTCCCTATGGCAGTATTGGGCTGGATGGCTGGACAATGCTCCAAACCACGAAACTTCCAAGCCTCAGATTTTATAATACTCTTTAAAAAAAATTCTGTTTCTGTACTATGGCTTATAAATTAGCTTAACACATGATATCAAATATAAAGTGTCTAGTACAGTGCTATCATGTAGGCAGCGATAAACAAATATTAGCTATTAGTCTGCATCCATGATTCTAGGTATATAATGTAGTCAGAGTTCAAATGTGGTAGAAGGAGTTTTAGTCCACTATGAGGTCTTTCAGGTGAACACTTTACACTCCTGCTTGTCCATTCCCAGATTTATAGTGGAATTTGTAACCAAGCAACATCATCATTGATTATCCTCTCCCCAGGAAACAACATGAAGATTTCTGCCTATTATTGGGTAATATAATTTACTTAGGATGGTTATCAGTACTGTAACATTTACAGAAAAGCAGTTAAAGCCTAGACCACTGCAATGGCCTTATAACTTCTCACTCTTGCTCCCTTACAGCCTATTCACTGTCTGGGAGCCAGAACAAACTTTAACTAGATAATTTCACCTCCTGCTCAGAACTCTAATGGCTTCCTTGCAACATTCAACTAAATCCAAATGCCCTGTGATGATTTATAAGGCCTAAGCGATTTGAACTCTAGCTAACTTGTCTTACCATATCTTACTCCTTTCCCTTCCCCAATCTGCTCTGATTATTCTGCCCTTGTTGCCTGAACCACCTAAGCTCATTCCTAACCTCAAGGCTTTCACATTTA
Organism: Canis lupus dingo; assembly: GCF_003254725.2. Taxonomy (NCBI): domain Eukaryota; kingdom Metazoa; phylum Chordata; class Mammalia; order Carnivora; family Canidae; genus Canis; species Canis lupus. The sequence goes on from NC_064247.1 coordinate 81,360,560, forward strand.
ATACTTTATCACTCTGGAATATTCTTCTCTCTGATTTTCATATTACCTCACTCCTTCAGTTCCATACTCAAATGTCAGCTCCTCAGAAAAGATCACCTTACCTAAAATACCTTATCACTATCCCCTTATCCTGTTTCATTATTTTTTATAGTATGGATCACCATGAAAAGTGTGTCACAGGGTCACCTAAGTGGCTCAGTTGGTTAAGTGTGCTATTATTGATTTCTGCTCAGGACATGATCTCAGGGTTTTGAGATCAAGCCCCATGTCAGGCTCTGTGCTCAGCAGGGAGTCTGAGATTCTTTCCCTCCCGCTCCCTTTGCTCCTCACCCAACTCATGCATGTACGCACAATCTCTCTCTAGAAATAAATAATTTTAAAAAAATGTGTTATAGGGGCACTTGGTGGTTCAGTGATTGAGTTTCTGCCTTTGACTCAGGTCATGATCCCGGGGTCCTGGGATCGAGGACAACATCGGGCTTCCTGCAAGGAGCCTGCGAGGAGCCTGCTTCTCCCTCTATGTCTCTGCCTCTCTCTGTGTGTCTCTCATGAATAAATAAAATCTTTTTTTAAAAATGTGTTATACATTTTTTTTAAAGATTGATTGATTTATGAGAGACAGAGAGAGAGAGAGAGAGGCAGGGACACAGGAGGAGGGAGAAGCAGGCTCCATGCTGGGAGCCTGACGTGGGACTCGATCCCGGGACTCCAGGATCTGGCCCTGGGCCAAAGGCAGGCGCTAAACCGCTGAGCCACCCAGGGATCCCCTGTGTTATACATTTATTTATTTAAAAAAAAATATTTTATTTATTTATGCATGAGAGACATAGAGAGAGGCAGGGACACAGGCAGAGGGAGAAGCAGGCTCCATGCAGGGAGCCCGACGTGGGACTCGATCCTGGGTCTCCAGGATCACACCCTGGGCTGAACGCAGCACTAAACCGCTGAGCCACCGGGGCTGCCCTGTGTTATACATTTATTATCTGTTTTCCTCAGTAGCATAAAGTTCCAAAAAGGCAGAAACTCTGTCTTGTTCACTCCTCTACCCCTTCTTCTTTTAACTGAGGATCTATTAGGGAAATATCCATATTGAATAGCAGTGATACTGCTTTAGCCAATACTATATAGATGACAAAAAATAAAGAACAAAGTGGCATGTATTAAACTTTAAGAAATTAGTGAAGACTTTAAAAGGCACTACAAAAAAGAATGTTGGGATGCATATGATAAAAATCAAAGAAGGCTCTATGAAGGAGGGAAAAGACAGAATCATGAAAATCAGCTAAGAGGCTGAAGCACTAAGTACTAACATCATGTGTACTGAAAGTTTAGAGTAGAAGTAAGAACATAATAGAGAATAGAAATGGAAAGGGATGAATACAATAAATCTTTCCCTTTATAAAGAGATTTTTTTAACTGACTATATATAGAATAATAAAGAGAAAGGAAAAAAGAAGCTGTAAGTTCTGAGATTCAGGGGCTCCTGGGCGGCTCAGTTAAGTGTCTGCCTTCAGGTCAGGTCATGATCCCAGGGTCTTAGGATGGAGCCCCCCATTGGCCTCCCTGCTCAGTGGGGAGTCTCCTTCTCCTTGGCTCTCTCCTCTGCCCCTCCCCCACCTAGTCACTAATGTTTTCTCTCTCAAATAAATAACCTCTTAAAAACAAAAGTTCTGAGATTCAGTATCCAAGAGAATGGTGGTATCACTAGCAAAAAAAGTAAACAAGTCAATGATTTAGAACAAGTTTGGGGGAGGGTAATGTTTTCACCGTTAGTCTTAGTATATTCAAAACAACAGTGATACAGCTAGTTGGAAATGTGAGGCTATATAAGATGTATATTCTTTTAGCCAGCCACGTTACTGAACAATAAACACAATGCTTTGCTATCTATTTTGATAACAAAATAATACAATCTATTGTGCCTTAAAAGGATGACGTTTGAAATCTATTTTTCTTTTGTTTTGACATAAGCATGCACTATGAAAGTTCCAGTATAGCAATACTCTGAGGACTTGAAATACACCGAGTTTTAACTGCAACACTGTGATTTGCAGTGTCCTAAGTGAAGTGTGAAGTGACGTATCACCTATGTTCTTTTTCTTTTTTAAAGATTTTATTTAGGGCAGCCCAGGTGGCTCAGCGGTTTGGCGCCTGCCTTCAGCCTGGGATGTGATCCTGGAGACCCGGGATCGAGTCCCACGTTGGGCTCCCTGCATGGAGCCTGCTTCACCCTCTGCCTATGTCTCTGCCTTATTCTCTCTCTCTCTTTCTGTCTCTCATGAATAAATAAAATCTTTATTTTTTAAAAACATTTTATTTATTTATTCATAGAGACACAGAGAGAGAGAGAGAGGCAGAGGCACAGGCAGAGGGAGAAGCAGGCTCCATGCAGGAAGCCCGATATGGAACTAGATTCTGGGACTCCAGGATCACGCCCTGAGCCAAAGGCAAATGCTCAACCACTGAGCCACCCAGGCGTCCCCCACCTATGTTCTCTATCTTAACTACTCTGCCATCTTTGCACAACAAAAACAGCCATAGTCAATATATAAATGAATGAGCATGGCAACATGAGTGAGGTACATTACAAGCATTTTATGACAAGGGGCCAGAGACTGAAATTCCTGTCAATGCATGAGATAATTAGTTCTTCCAAGTACAGAACTAGCCTATGTTGCATAGAACTTCAGAATGTCCTGTATATATTTATATATATATATAGAAAAGTTTATGAATTTAGAATCCAACTCCTTAGTATATATAAAAAAAATTGCAGTTTTAATACGTTTAATGAATGTAACTACCATATAAATCGAAGAAAACTTTACCAAGAGTTCATCGTTTCAGAAAATCATGTCATTGCCAGTAATGCTACTCCCTAATGGAATTTAGGTTGCTGATTAACATGTATCTGCCTTCATATCTGCAACACCTGCAGTGATACTGCAGGTACAAATATCTAACTATTTCATTGTCTTCTACAGTCAATATCAAGCCTTTTCATTTTGAAACACAATTATTCTGTTATAATGTAGTTTTTAAATTTATTTTCTCATACTATCATAGCATTGTTTCGATATTCTTAAATTTATCCATGCAGGTTAATAAAATAGTATTAAAAAATATTTGTTTTGTTTTGTTTTTTAAAGAGTGGGGTTGAATATGATCATTAGTCTGGAAGATTTGCCAAGTCAAGAGGCACACAGGTATTTTCTCTTGACCAGTCTGTCTAAAAATCAAATCTTTCAATCGCCTGTCTCTGAAGAATAAACTTGTTAATAAGCATTTGAGGAGTTGAGAAAAGGGGTGAGCAGTCTCCCTATTCAGTATGTAGACTTTCATTATGCCACCCCTCTTAACCCGCTCCATTTTCTGTACAGATTCTCAAGCTCTGCCTTCAGTAATTCTAGAACCTTGAATCTCTACTTCATTCCTTCTGAAAAGTAAATCTGCAATATTCTCACAGGGTAAGACAGTATTTATCATGTGTCTATGCCACATAAGAGAAAAATCTGGGAAGTCTAACTACTTCTTTTATAGACTTTCAACCAATCCTTTTGTTTCCAGATCCAGCTCACATCCCACTTTCAGAGATATTCATTGCCTCAAATTTCTGAGACTTTCCAGGATTTTTTGCTGTAAAATGATTTTTTATTGATTCTTTCTATCCAACAGGCTTAAGTTGCAGCTGTCTAAACTCTAATGAAAGTAAAACACATGTGTTCAATTTACTATATTAAACTGGAAGTTGCAGTTCTCTGCAAATACTTATATAGTCAAGAAATCGATCAATATTCTCTTTTTTTTTTTAAAGATTTTACTTAAGTAATCTCTACACCTAATGTGGGGCTCAAACCTATAACCCCATGATCAAGCACTGCACACTCTAGGGCACCTGTGTAGCTTAGTTGGTTAAGTGTCCAACTCTTGATTTTGGCTCAGGTCATGATCTCAAGGTCGTGGGACTGAGACCTGTGTCAGGCTCTGGGCTTAGCAGGGTTTCTCCTTGAGATTCTATCTCTCCATCTCCCTCTGCCCCTCCCTCCTGTGCACACTCTCTCTCCCTAAAATAAATAAATCTTAAAACGAACAAAGAGTTGACCAAGCCAGCCAGGCACCCCTCAATATTTTCAGGTGTGATTTCCTTTTATATATTTTCATAGAATAAGTTGATAAATTTTATATAGCTTTAATTAAATTGAAAATAATCCATGAGGGACGCCTGGATGGCTCAGCAGTTGAATGTCTGCCTTCGGTTCAGGTCCTGTTCCTGGGGGATCCAGGATTGAGTCCCATATTGGGCTCCTTCTGGGAGCCTTCTCCTCCCTCTGTCTATGTCTCTGCCTTTGTGTGGGTGTGTCTCATGAATAAATAAATAAAATCTTAAAAAAAAAATCCATGAGGGATCCCTGGGTGGCGCAGTGGTTTAGCGCCTGCCTTTGGCCCAGGGCGTGATCCTGGAGACCCGGGATCGAATCCCACGTCGGGCTCCCAGTGCATGGAGCCTGCTTCTCCCTCTGCCTATGTCTCTGCCTCTCTCTCTCACTGTGTGCCTATCATAAATAAATAAAATAAAATATTTAAAAAAAAAAAAAAAAAAAAAAAAAAAAAAAAAAAAATCCATGAAAAATAAAATGCCAACACAATCAGAATTTAAAAAAAAAAACCTAGGTAAATTAACTAAAGAAAAAATTGGAAACGTATGGTTAATAAGTGATTAGCTACTCCTTTCTGCTATACCTGTTGCTCTTTCATGTTTAATCCAATTGAACAAATTGTTCCATGGAACCAAATGTTCATCTACATAGAGGAAGAAATAGCAACAATTTTGCCACTCTCCTCTAAGTATTGTGAAAGGGACAGGGGTCCATCTAGTTATCTCCAGAGCATAGTACAGTACTTAGCATATTACAGATGCTTGTTCGATCATTGTTGAATGAATGAATTTTGGAGTAAAGAGTACAATTTGGTGGAGCAAAAGAACCATGAGGTTAGTCAACAGAATTACTTAAATTAGAATAGCCACTAAAGTAGACTGTTCAAAAAATAGTTAAGTCTAAAATAGAAAATACAAGTAAAAATTTTATTGCCATCTAATAAGCTACCCAAATATCACATAACGTACCAGTAAGTACTATATACCAAAGTATCCTAGTCATATTAGATGACTCACATTAATACCCGCTTGGCAAAGACATAAGCCACCTGTCCTTTATACTTCGATAGTAAAATAAACCAGTGATGGGGGAAGGTAATCATGCATATAAGATTTCAAAGGGAATATATTTCATAACACGTACTTCAGTCAGCATCTGCTCCAAGCATATGTATACTATATAGCATATGAAAAGTACAGTTTCTCCTATGTATCTTAGGGATTTTAAGGAGTCAAATAAATTAGATTGTCTTCCCACTTCATTTTCAGATAAGCATTATGTTGTAGGCCATAAACAAATTATTGCTGCTACTACTACTCTCAAAAAATTTTCTTCTAGGATCAGTATACCTCTCTTCAGGCCACCCTCCGCTTTGGAGAAGAAAGTAAGCCAAGTTGTTTGTTATGTTTCTGTATCGTTTCCATAGCAAAGGTCTGTGCCTGCTTAATTTAACTAAAGCTGGAGTGTTAAAGCCCGAAGGTCACTATAGGACAAACTAGAGTAGCTTCAATAAGAGGAATTCTATTATCAGTTCTGCTAAATTACTTGGGGGTAGGGAATCTGAATATATTAGAAACATGAGAACACATTATAGAGATACTAAAAACACAAAATTAAATTTCCATAAGTAAACTGCTTCAAACTGAAAATGTGCATGTAACAACATATAAACAATCATCACCTGGAAAAGGATCTTGGTGCATGAGGAAATACAATCTAAATATGAAAAATTTCTATAATCCCCATTTTTATTTTTTAAAGATTTATTTATTTATTTCAGAGAGAGCGAGCAAGCAGGGGGAGGGGCAGAAGGACGGGAAAAGTGAGAACCTCAACCAGATTCTGCTCTGAGCATGGAGACTAACTCAGGTCTTGATCCCACAAGCCTGAGATCATGACCCAAGCCAAAATCAAGAGTCAGATGCCAAATGAATGAGCTATCCAGGTGCCTCGACAATCCCCATTTTTAAAATTTCAGTAATTTTTGAGGTAACATTCAAAATGTCCATGCCTTGGGGCGCCTGGGTGACTCAGTCTGTTAAGCATCTGCCTTCAGCTCAGGTCATGATCTCTAGGTCCTGGGATTGGCCTGTGTCAGGCTCCCTGCTCAGTATAGGAAGTCTGCTTCTCCTTTCCCCTCTGCCCCCCACCAATGCACACTCGCTCGCTTTTTTTTTTTTCGCTGGCTCTCTTAATTTTTAAAATGCAAAATATCTATGCCTTAATAAAATGATCACAGTACAATAAGATGTACATGTAGTTTTTTTTCATTTGTTGTTTTTAAAAGATTTTATTTATTTGACGGAGAGAAAGAGAGCACAAGCATAAGAGGCAGACGGAGAGGGAATCTCTTAAAAAAAAAAAAAAAAGACAATGTAGTCATTAGCCACACTTCTACCAAGTCTTGAAATGCTGTTAATGCATCTAAAGAAGTGAATTTCTAATTTTGATTAATTTTTTAAAAGATTTTATTTATTTATTCATGAGAGACACAGAGAGAGAGAGAAGCAGAGACATAGGCAGAGGGAGAAGCAGGCTCCATGCAGGGAGCCCAATGTGGGACTCGAATCCGAACCCCAGGATCATGCCCTGAGCCAAAGGCAGACGCTCAACCACTGAGCCACCCAGGCATCCCTAATTTTGATTAATTTAAATTTAAATGCGGCTAGTGACTACTGGATTGGATAGTGCAGTTCTAAACTCTTCCCTCTGCTTAATATTTTTCCTTTCTTAATATCTACCTTTTCTCTGGCTAATGATTGTTTATTAATGAGCTATCAACTTCCTCAAATAAGTAATGCCATTTCAACCCATTCACCTATTTGCTTTCTTAAGGATATGAATTTCCTCCATCCTACTTTATCGTTATTATCTCATTTGCAAGCTTCACCAAACTGTAAACTTCATGGGAGAAGGAAACATGTCTGATCCCCCCCCCCCCCAAATTCCCAGCTATAGCAGCAGACTGGCTTCAATCTATTAAATAGCTGCAGATCATATTAACAAATAAGATTATTTACTTCAGGGACACCTGGGTGGTGCACAGTCGGTTAAGCAACCAACTCTTGGTTCAGCTCAGTAGTGACCTCAGGGTTGTGAGATTAAGCCCTGTGTCAGTGTCTGCATTCAGCACAGAGTCTGCTTAAGATTGTCTCCCTTTCCCTCTTCCCCCAACTCATGCACTCTCTCTTGCTCTTATTCTGCTACTTTTCATGAGCGTTCAGAGCAGTGATCAATGTTTACTTAGTATTAACTCTGTGTAAAGTACTATGGCCATAATAGGTCTAAGATTTTTACTAGGGATTATAAAGGTAGTAGAAACAGCACGTGACTTTAATTCAGGGTTTCTAAAAAGGCTTATCTGGAGAATTAAATGAGACAATGTGAAAGTGTTAATAAAATGAAAAGCACTATGAAATTATAACTTATCTGTAATACAAGAGGCAATATGGTACAACAGAAACCAGAACAGCAGAGTCAAAAGACCTAAGTTTAAGATCTCCATCAATTATATCACGTGTAATCTCAAATCTCTGGCACAATGTACTTGCCTTGCCCTTTTTTTTAAGGTTTTATTTATTTATTCATGATAGACATAGAAAGAGAGAGAGGCAGAGACACAGGCAGAGGGAGAAGTAGGCTCCACGATGGGAGCCTGATGCGGGACTCGATCCCAGGACTCCAGGATCAGGCCGGGGGCCAAACGCAGGCGCTAAACCGCTGAGCCACCCAGGGATCCCTGCCTTGCCCTTTTCAAAGAACTTTTGTGAATATTAAATATAAACTATGAGAAAACATTTTATAAACTAAAAAGCACCACAAAAAAGTGATTTTTTTCTGATTAGAAGAAGCACAAATAGGGATGCCTGGGTGGCTCAGTAGTTGAGGGTCTGCTTTGGCTCAGGGAGTGATCCTGGAGTCCTGGGATTGAGTTCCACATCAGGCTCCCTGCATGGAGCCTGTTCTCCCTCTGCTTCTGTCTCTGCCTCTCTCTCTCTCTGTGTCTCTCATGAATAAATAAAATAAAAATTGCAGTTGTACAAGATAAAAAGAGCTGTAGAGATGGATGGTGGTCAAAGTTGTACATTTAATACCACTAAATACCACTAAATTGTATATGTAAAAATAATTAAGATGGTAAATTTTATGTTATGTGTATTTTACCACAAAAATTTTGGGGGAAAAGGTATAAAAATTAGAAGAAGTAAAACTCATTATTCAAAGATGAGTTGACTATTTAGAAAACCCAAAAGAAGCTAAAATAAACTATTAGGTCAAGAAATATAAAGTCAACATAAAAAAATAAACTGCATTTCTGTATTCTATAAACAAAAAATTAAATGGAATAAAAAATAGTGTAAAAAACAGTGAACACTGGAAATAACAAAAGATATAAAAATGTCTACTTTGAAAACTACAAAACACTGCCAAGAGGAATTAAATAATACCCAAATAAATGGAGGAATAGACCATTTTCATGGACTGGAGTCAATAATATTATTGAGAAGTCACTTAATGACTGAGCCATTCAGGCATCTCTAAACAAAGATTTTTGAACAGGATATAAAAGCACCACCCAGGGATCCCTGGGTGGCTTAGCGGTTGAGTGCCTGTCTTTGGCCCAGGGCATGATCCTGGAGTCCCAGGATCGAGTCCCATGTCAGGCTCCCTGCATGGAGCCTGCTTCTCCCTCTGCCTATGCCTCTGCCTCTCTCTCTGTGTCTCTCATGAATAAATAAAATCTTAAAAAAAAAAAAAAGCACCACCCAGCCACATGTCAGCACCTCAGTTGGTTAAGCACCTGCCTTCAGCTTGGGTCATGATCCCAGGGCCCTGGGAGTAAGCCCCATGTAGGGCTCCCTGCTCAGCGGGGAGCCTGCTTCTCCTGCTCTGCCTCCTCATGCCCCCCCCCCCCCCGTTCATTTGTGCTTACTCTCACGTGTGCATGTGTGCGCACTGTCAAATAAAATGTTAAAAAATAAACAAAAGCACTATCCATAAAAAAAGACTAATAACTTGGACTTCATTAAAATTAAAAACTTCCACAATTAGAAAGTGGAAAAGGAAGCAAAAGACGAGAAGAAATTTTATTTGCAACACATTGTTCTGACAAAAAACTTACATGCAAAATATTAAAAACTCCTACAAATCAGTAAGAAAAAGAGACAATTTAAAAACTAGTCAAGAGACATGAACAGGCACTGGACAAAAGACGACAGTCAAATGTTTGACAAACATGAAAAGATGTTCAACATCACTAGCCACCAGGAAACCACAAATCAAAACCAGTATGATTCCTCTACAACACTACTGAAATGCTTAAAAAATACCAGGAACCAAAGTTTTGGTGTTGATGAGGATGTGAAGTAACTGAAACCTTCATATATGGCTGGTTAGTAGTAGAAATTGGTATAGGTACTTTGAAATACCAGCAATTCTACTCTTGGATATATAGCAAAAAAAGTGAATGTTTTTGTCTATCAAAATATAGGTGTAGTACATCTGAAACTAATGTAACACTGTATGTTAACTATACTGGAATTAAAAGTAAAAAGATATGTAAAAAAAAAAGAGAGAGAGAAAGAGAGAGAGAGAAAAGAACATACTATCTTTATTCAAAATAGTCCGAAAGTGATCACAAACCAAGTGTCTATGAACAGGGAGACAGATGAAGAAATTACAGCTAATTCATGCAATGGAATACTATACTGCAAAGAAAAAGAAAAACTATCCCCCCAAAGTGGATGACTCTCACAGTCGTAATGTTGAAGCCAGACAGAAAATAAAACATACTGTATGATTCTATACATATGAAATTCAAGAATAAAAAGATGAATCTATGATGATAAGCAGTCAGAAGCATGATTACCTTTGATTGGGAGATACAAATTAGGAAGGGTACAAGGGAGTCTTCTAGGTGCTTAAAATCTGTAAGTTGGGGTGCCTAGGTGGCACAGTTGGTTGGGTATCCTATTTTTGGTTTCGGCTCAGGTCATGATCTCAGAGTCATAGAATCAAGCCTTGTATCAGGCTCCAGGTTCAGCACAAGTCCTCTTTTTTTTTTTTTTTTTTAACTTTTATTTATTTATGATAGTCACACAGAGAGAGAGAGAGAGAGGCAGAGACACAGGCAGAGGGAGAAGCAGGCTCCATGCACCGGGAGTCCGACGCGGGATTCGATCCCGGGTCTCCAGGATCGCGCCCTGGGCCAAAGGCAGGCGCCAAACCGCTGCGCCACCCAGGGATCCCAGCACAAGTCCTCTTAAGACTCTTTATGGCTCCATCTGCCCCTTCCCACACTAAAATAAATAATTAAATAAATCTTTTAAAATTATTCTGTATCTTAACCTTTGTGGTAGTTTTGTGTGTGTGCACATGTGCTAAAAATTCACTGTGCTGTACATGTTAAGACTTGTGTATTTTAGTGATGTATTCTTACACAGCAATAAAATGTTTAAAACAAAACAAAACAAAAACAGTACAAAGAGAGCAAAATCAGGGCTTTTTCTGAGAACCAAGCATGCCACTCTAATGTGTGATGGGTCAGACCAGTCTGGAATGGCAAATCATGCCTTCCTTTCCTGAGTATTACAAAATTCTCAGAACAGCAGAGAAATCTACAAATAGTCTTCTTAGCTGCTGGGAAAGGGCTGCCTCTGTTAGTGGGAAAAATGAGGTCTCAGAAGTAGGCATACACAACTGAAGAGTGTACCATACAAGTGTGGTACAGTACACAGAATCAGGCACATTTTATTTCCAATTTGAGATGACCTCTTCTTATCGTGCAATGCTTGTTTTACTCTGATTATTAGAAAGAGAAAACTTTTGGATAAAAACAATGGAATGAAGTAGTATCACAATCATCTTCCCCCAATACCTAACAAAATTAAATATATGCGTGTGTGGTGGTAGCAGGGGCAGTATGAGAAATGCAAAACATAAGATTACGATTTTGATTTGTGTGGCAGAACTGCTAACTAGTTCATACCTTTATCCACTAGGAAGAGTAATAACAAATAACATTACTAAGTAAATTAATGGAATAAAAGTAATAAATTGAGAAAATAAAATAAAATATTGATATAATGCTAACTAATTTACAGCAAAGTAAATCACAAGTGTAAGTAGTCAGCTCTGAAAAAAGTCAAGGAAAAACTTTCCCTCAAGAATAAAAGATACCACATTCTGCTCCAGGGCCTTTGGCAGAAGCAGAAAAGGTCAGGAGTGCTTACCATCTTCCAGGACTCTGTGCTGTACTAAGGGAACAAGTACAGCTCATGAAAATATGATACATACTAGAGTAATGGGAGTGGGCCATAATACATACGTGATACTGTTTACTCTCTTGAGCCAAACTCAACAAGGCCTATCTTAAGCTAATTCTGTACCTCTTCCACCCAATTTCCTCAGGCTATAGACCAAAGTTCTCAAACAAAATGGGGGATAAAAGGCATGGCAATTAGGCAATTACAGTATACATTTTTAATTTTTATTTAATAAAAAAAAAGGAACAAACTATACAAGACATTTGAATAATTTAATAAAGTGAAGGGGTACCCGGGTGGCTCAGTCAGTTAAGTGTCCAACTCTTGATTTTGACTCAGGTCATGATCTCAGGGTTGTAAGATCCTATTTTTGGTGATCCTATTTGTGAGATCGAGGCCTGCATTGGGCTCTGAGGTGGGCATGGAGCCTTCCTAAGATTCTCTCTTCATCTGCCCCTCTCCTTCTGCCCCTCCCACCTTAAAAAAAAAGTGAAAACAAAATCTCCCCCTCAATATAACACACACACACACACACACACAACTGAGAAACTAATTGCCAGTGAATGTTCCACACTACAAAATTTAGGAAGGTCAATAAATCATGAAATCAAATATAATGATAAAATATGAAATAAGTGGAAAATGTAGCTAAAGAAGCAAACTAAAGTACAAAACACAACTGGAGATCTAAAAACTAAATTAAGGGGCACCTGGGCGGCTCAGTCAGTTGAGTATCTGTCTGCCTTTGGCTCAGGCCCTGATCCCAGGGTCCTGGGATCGAGCCCCATGTCAGGCTTTCTGCTCAGCAGAGAGCCTGTTTCTTCCTCACCCTCTGTCTGCCACTCCCCATTTGTGTTCACTCACTCTCTGTCAAATAAATAAAATCTTTAAAATAAATAAATAAATAAATAAATAAATAAATAAATTTTTTTAAAAAGCTAGATTAGAAACCATGAGCGACAAATATATCAAAAACATCAGTGCAAACATCAGGGCAGGGCTTTAAAAAAATCACAATAAATGATAAGAAAAGACATTGAAGGAATCAAAGAAGAGAACACAAAGACATGGGAGATAAAAACAAGTAAACATCTGAATAGTAATTGGAGTCCCCAAAGTAAAGGACAAAACAAATGAAGAAGAAATGTATACAGATACATAATATAAAAAGGTTTTCTTGCATGAAGGAAGAAAAGAATCTCAGATTAAAAGAAGCATTACAGGTACTAGGAACAGACTGACAAAGAACCATCAATATCCAGACATACTCTAGTTAAGTCAGTAATTTCAAGTATACTGATATAATTCTTCGAGGAAGCAGTTACAAAAAAAAAAAAGTAAGTCACTAACAAGGAAAATACAAAACACTGATGATACTCAAAGTGTTAATCTCCCCTTAAGCAGAGAACTAGTTTATTTTGGGGGGAGTTGTGGGGTTTCTTAATTTTTAGTAATCTCTACACCCACGGGGGCTTGAACTCATGACCACAAGACTAAGAGTCACATGTTCTACTGAGCTAGGGAAGAGCTCCAACAAAGAATCAGCTTTTACTTTTTGTTATTTTTAAAAATATTTATTTTAATTTTATTTATTTTTAAAGATTTTATTTATTCATGAGACACACAGAGAGAGAGGCAAAGACATAGGCAGAGGGAGAAGCAGGCTCCCTGTGGGGAGCCGCGTGGGGGACTCGATCCCAGGAACCTGGTATCACGACCTGAGCCCAAGGCAGATGCTCAACCACTGAGCCACCAGGCACCCCTAAAATATTTATTTTAGAGAAAAAACAGAGAAAAAGAGAGAGAGTATATGAGTAGGGGGAAGAGCAAAGGGACAAGGACAAGTAGATTCTATACTCAGCACAGAGCCCAATACAGGGCTTGATCCCACCACCCACAAACAAAAACACTTAAGAGTAAAGTAAGTAAAAATTAGTAGTAATCATTGAATTCAACTAGATATAGGACTAAAGCTAAATAATGGGGGTGGTAAGGTACAAGGGTGGGGAGATGGCGGTACATCAGTAGGGAAAAATAAGCAACAAAATTTAGACAGCAGAGGGGGAGAGCAAAAGGAGTTTAAAAAAAAACATTATCTCATTTTTCAAAGAAGGGCGTCAATTCAAACCATCTAAATCTTTTAAACAATGATTAATTTCTCAATTATTTAGTATCTCTGACCTTAGATCTTCTTAGGACTCCTGAAAGTGAAGAACAATATCTAAGATTCGGTAGTTCTTAGTTTTACTTGTTTCATTTTTTAAAATGTTTTATTCAAATAAAATTAAAGTTAATATTCAACTATTATGATTCAAAACTTACATATTAAATATATTTCACACACTCAACTATCACAATTTTTATGATTTCACGTTAGTTTTATTTTCTAATAAACTCAGATAAACAATATTTTATTTTATTTTATTTTTTTAAAGATTTTTTCTATTTATTCATGAGAAACACAGAGAGAGAGAGGCAGAGACACGGCAGAGGGAGAAGCAGGCTCCATGCAGGGAGCCCGATGTGGGACTTGATCCCAGGGACCCAGGATTAGGCCCTGGGCTGAAGGCAGCGCTAAACCACTGAGCCACTCGAGCTATCCGATAAACAGTATTTTAATCACAAAGATGCTCAATATAATCTTATCCTTAAAAACTTCATTCTATTTTCTAGTCATCCACTCAGTCTTTCACTAAATATACACAGAGAATTATTTGGAATATTAATCAAATATTAACTGCTTATTTCTGAGGGGTTTAGATTTGGGGTAATTTATTGCTTTATTCTACTTTTTGGCATTATTTAGATTTTAAATGAGCATGTATTATAAAACAGTTGTGTTTTGTGTTGTTTTAATGAGAAAAATAACTGTTTGACCACTATAATCTTGACCCAGAGTTCCAAAGCTGGAGAGTCAGTCCACAATCAAAAGACTGGTTTTTGGGGCAGCCTGGGTGGCTCAGCGGTTTAGCGCTGCCTTCAGCCCAGGGCCTGATCCTGGGGACCCGGGATCAAATCCCACATCAGGCTCCCTGAATGGAGCCTGCTTCTCCCTCTGCCTGTGTCTCTCATGAATAAGTAAATAAATCTTAAAAAAAAAAAAAAAAGACTGGTTTTCAACATAGCAAATAACAACAACAAAAACAACAAAAAACCTTCAATGTAGATAGAAGTGCTGCCATCAAGAACACAAAACCTCAACAGAGGTTTTTGTAAGCTTTGAACTTTCTCTTTTTGGGCACAGTAGTACCTAAATGAATAGACTTTATCATCAACAGATGTAGGACGTCTCCAAAAGCCAACTCATATCCCAACTCATACCTTTACAACAGGATGTCCTCCAGTAGATGCTTTAACTGCTCCTCGGCTACCTTCAGTTTCATAATGGGCTCGATGATGAGTTTTAGGTTGCACTTCAATTTTCAGTTCACATTGTCCAAAATGAGTTGGTAAAGGCCAGTCTAGTGGAGGTAATGAAGATGTGCTATAAACAAAACACACACAAAAAAGACATTTCATCATACTATTATTGCCAACCAATGATTCAAATCACTTCTTTGCCAGCGCCCAACATTTTCTTCCTGTGATCTCTGAAGCTGAATATTGCAAAATAAAACTTCAGTTAGTAAGTGATAACATTGGATTTGACAGGTACATAAGAAATAATTCTTTAATCTTAAGAATAAAATCAATTTCATTTACTTTTTTGTTTCCTTTATTTTTTTTTAAAAGGACAAATTCTGGGATGCCTGGGTGGCTCAGCAGTTCAGCGTCTGCCTTTGGCTCAGGCCATGACCCCAGGGTCCCGGGATGGAGTCCCGCATCGGACTTCCTGCGTGGAGCCTGCTTCTCCCTCTGCCTGTGTCCCTGCCTCTTTCTCTCTCTCTGTGTCTCTCATGAATAAACAAATAAAATATTTTAAATAAATAAATAAATAAAAGGACATATTCTAACATTCTGTAAAACTATAACTGATTCTCAACTATGTATACATAATTATAAAAAGAATTAAAAGAATAATGTTATTTTTTAAAGATTTTATTTGGACAGCCCAAAATAAAATCTTTAAATAAATAATAAAATCTTTTAAAAAAAAGAAATTTATAAAAAAAAGGATTTTATTTATTTATTCATGAGAGACAGAGAGAGAGAGGCAGAGACACAGGCAGAGGGAGAAGCAGGCTCCATGCCAGGAGCCCGATGTGGGACTCAATTCTGGGATTCCAGGATCATGACCTGAGCTGAAGGCAGGCACTTAACTGCTGAGCCACCCAGGTGTCCCGAATAATGTCATTTTTAAGGCAAAGATATCAACCTGCATGAACATATACCAGTGTCTCTCTAAGGAACCAAACAAACATCCCTGTATTTCCCAGTACAAATGTCTCCCTCCCTGGTGTGTAGCTATAGCAGTTAATCTATTGTACATGTTGCTTCCCTGCTTCCTCCCTATTGCTCTTTTCCCTGTCTCTGTGAAATACTGCTTAAGTCAAAGGTATACTGCAATTTGAGGCACAAATTTAATTCCACTACATACTCAGCTGAAAATTATAAGGCCTATCAATACAGCACTCTAAATGTCTATTTCAGAGAAAACATCAGTTGATCAGTAAGATAATTTAAACCGCTTAAAGGGACACAGATTCATTCAGATATTAATATTGAAAATGTGGAATTTAAAAAAGAAATAACTTGGGACGCCTGGGTGGCTCAGTGATTTAGCGTCGGACTTCCTGCATGGAGCCTGCTTCTCCCTCTGCCTCTCTCTCTGTGTCTCTCATTAATAAATAAAAATCTTAAAAAAAAAAAAAAAAAGGTAACATATGTCTACAGGTCTAATATCAAAAGACCTAAGGCTACAATGATTTATATTAAAAATGTCTTCTTGAGATGCCTGGGTGGCTCAGCAGTTGAGTACCTGCCTTTGACTTAGGGCATGATCCTAGAGTTCCGGGATCAAGTGCCACCTCAGGCTTCCTGCAGGGAGCCTGCTTCTCCCTCTGCCTATGTCTCTGCCTCTCTCTCTCTCTCTCTCTCTCTCTCTCTCTCTCTCTCTCTCCCCCCCTCTGTGTCTCTCATGAAAAAATAAACCAAAACTTAAAAAAAAAAAAAACCTTCTTAGTGACTGGGGAAATTGGTCTTTTAAGGTCTCCTCCATCTCTGAAATGCTATCATTCTTAGTTGTAAATTTCTAAATTACCTCATCACTTCTTTGAATGTCCTCAGCCTAGCTTTACTACCTACTGTGAACCTCATAGGTATTAATTTTTATTAGTCTGAAACAACTCAATTTCAACTCTCAGCTAGTTTCTACACTTGTTCCCCAGACTAAAGCAAACCCCAAAAAGATTAAGACAATTTTCAGAAGCAGTGTGATAGGCTCAAAGGCACCTTCAAAACCCTAATTCCACATTGTATCTTCCTAAATACTAATGAAAAGGCTTTAAAAAAAAATGAAATAAACTCAACTCCACCATGTGTCACTTTAATATATAATAAAAGCTGTCTTTTCTAATCAATTAGACTAGATTGATTCTATAAAATAGAATTGTGGGAAGTGATCAGTCATTTGGAAAATAAAGTTGTTACACTGTTCTCTACTCCAGTCCTCAGCTAGACTCAAAATTCAAATATATATATAAAACATTATATACATAGATCATAAAACTAGTCTGTACATTAAATTTACTAGAAATTTGCAAGTTAGATTTTTGTTTATTTTTAATTAGTTTAGATTGGGGTAAGGCTTTCAAATATAACACAAAATCCAAAAGCCACAGAGCAGACAACAAATTTGAATATGTAAAATGTTAAAATTCCTCTACACTAATAAAAAAGTCAAATTTATAAAGCCAAAATATAGATAAAAAGCAAATTATGAAAAAAAAACTTGCCACAGTATACAAATTTCATTTGTACAATAAACTCTTAAAAATATAAAAAGCCTGTTCGCAATTTATTTTATTAGTAATTTAACCCATACTATAATCAATCTTTTACAAGAAGCTTTTTTAGGTAGGAAAATTCTTTCTAGGGATTCTTAAATGTAACTTATTATTATCTACAACTCATTATCCATATGTTTTTAAAATGCTAAATCCAGGGAAGCCTGGGTGGCTCAGTGGTTGAGCAACTGCAGGGTGTGATCCTGGAGTTCCAGGATCAAGTCCCACATCGGGCGCCCTGCATGGAGCCTGCTTCTCCCTCTGTGTCTCTCATGAATAAATAAATAAATAAAATCTTAAAAAAAAAATAAATGCTAAGCCCAGTCTATCCAAGGCCCTTTTAAGAATCAAAGGAAAACACATGTTGACTTTAATTGATTTAACCAGAAGACACTGGGGGAAAAGGAGGGGAAGGGAACGGTCAAACCATTCCATATAGATAATGTAGTCACATGCCGCCAATAACCCATAAGCATGAAAAATGACCAGCAGACATTTCCATCAACTCACCGAAATATTGGGGTGTGGCCAGGCTTTGGTTTGCTCCAGGTAAAAGGTGAAGGAACTGAAAGAAATTGGTCACCAGATGAATCTTTCTTTAAAGGATATTGAGATCCAAGGCCATCATCTATTGAAGTCTCCCGGGATGGTGATAAATTCCCTTGGTCATCTGAACAGAATTCTAATTTTCCTGGTAGTACAGCAGCTTGGTCTTCAGAAGTCTTCCTTGTTTTCAGAGGGATATCAGTCTCTACACAGCACTGAAATGGAAAAAGTGCAGGGCCAAGGCCTGATCCACCCTGGACAGAAGCATTAAGCCAGGTATCTTCTGTGACACTTCCCCTGGGGGAGTGACCAGGAGAAGGAACAGGTGAGTGATGGGGTGAAAGGGACCCAGCATAACAAACCTCAGCGCTGGAGTGCCTTCGTTTCCCACAGGGGGAAGTAGGCCTTGATGATGGCCCTGAGGCTGGCCTGGGGCTCAGCCAATTCTCATCAGTGACACTAGATCTAGGAGAGTGGCAAGGAGATTGTCTGGGTGACAAGGAGTGTCCAAGTCCATACTGTTGATGCCAGGACTCTTCTCCAGGGCAGCCTCCTGGCGAGCCACCAGGAGAAGTCAGAGGGGATCCGAGAGTAAATCGGGCGGCAGCTTCATTCAACTCTGAATCCACATCATCATAAATGTGTGAAAGAGATTCACAAGAAGATGCATCTGAAAACCAGCTCCTAGAAGATATGCTGCTGGCAGGACTAGGACTAAGGGAAGACTCCCGGTAGGATGGCTCAAGAGGAAGATAGAGATGATCTCTAGAAGGCCTTTCCAAATACTCCCTTTCTGGGTCATTTATGTGTAGGTCATCTTCATGAGCATCTATTTCTTGATGACAGTTAGGAGAGATGGATGTAATTTGAATACTTGGGCACTCAAAGGGTTTGGGACCACCTAATGGGCTGTATTTAGATTCAGGAATCTCACAAGTTCCTTCATAGTTTTTGTGACCCTGCAGCTGAAACGATGATGACAAAACAGAAGAGTGAGACGGTAATCCATGATGTGGTAAGCAAAGTGGTGAGTTTAAGGTAGATGGAGGTGGATCTACATTAAAGATGTAAATGGATGCACAATCATCTGGCTCAAGATCTATGGAGGGAAAGAAAAAAAAGAAAAGAAAAAAAATCAACAAAACAAGAAATTAGAAAATTTAGATGTATAAATTATTAGATGAGAAAGTAAATAATAATCTTGAGAGAAAAAAGGACATAAAATGTATATCATTAGCTCCACTAAAGAGTGGTATGTGTGTTTTGTTTATATTCAAATCACTTCTCTGCCTACACCAACAGTGTGGGTTTAAAAAAAAAAAAATTTTTTTTTTTAAGTAATCTCTATACCCAACATAGGGCTTGAACTCACAACCCTGAGTTGCATGCTCTACCGACTGAGCCAGCCAGGCACCTCAACGTGTGTTTTCTAAAAAGTGTATCTAATTATTTCTTCAAGTATACATAATTATTACATATTTATATTTGTACCTATATATGTAATTTTCTCATTTCCACATTTTCTAAAATGAAAATCAGAAAACATCTGAAAATAAATGCTTCTATAAAAGAATCATATCCACAATTCTAAAAAACATTTATAGAATTATAAAATGATATAATCCTATAAATTCAGCCTCATCTGGGGTCTGCAAGTTAAAACAGAATAAAGGATAGAAGAGAATCTGAAACATTTTTAGTTATAAGCATACATACTAAGTTTATTAATGAAAACGATTACAGACTCAACTGAGGAGACCTAGACTCTAGTCCACCTCTGCCATTAACTGTGAGCTCTTAGCCATATTATTTAGCCTCTCCAAGGCCTCAGTTTCTGTGTAGCAGTACCAGATCTTTTCATTAAAGGATTTTTTTTAGGGAGAGAGAGAGAGCTTGTGTGCACATGACTGGGGATGGCGGCAGGGAAGGGGGTGAGGGAGAGAAGGAGAGGGAGAATCTTAAGCCCCCACCGAGCACAGAACCTGCAGGGCTTGATCCCAGGACCCTAAGATCAAAACCTAAGTCAAAGTCAGATGCTCAACCAACTGAGCCACCCAGGTACTCCAAGAAATTTGTATGATTAACAGTAGCTGCTTCTTCCCTCAACATCATACTATCAAGAATTCGTATCTTTGGACACAGCAGTCCAGGTTACAAGAGCCACATGACCCCACTGGATCCTTTACCTCAACCAGAAAAAAAAAACTGATTAGAGCTTTTAACCTATGATTGACTGTTAAGGTAAACCTTTTAGGGGCAGAGCTTTTAAAATGCAACCCTTGCTGGATGGAATATCTAACACTTGTTTGTCCTGCCAAATGACTTGAGCGCAACTGCAGCAATAAGGGTATTTTGCAACTTCACTTTTAGAATGGAGTGATTATTACCCTTTGCACAGAAAAAGTAGTTCAAAGCATTAGCACAAGGTGCTGGTTAACACCTTCACTTTCTTCAAAGAGATCATCATTGGGAAACCAAAGACAAAACTGTTCATAGGTAGAACAGAGAAAAGCACAAACCTTTAGCCTCTTCTCAAAAGTACTCAAGGAGATCACATTATTTCATTACATTAGTAATCTTGGAAAATAACATATCTTCAGACTCCTAGTGCTGCTGCTATTAACCAGCATCCATAATTTCACTATCTCCTTAAGTCCTAGATTTTGAAACTTCAAAGATGCTCTGTGGTTAGTGAACACATTCAGTAAAGTTTTTACATGTATTAAAACAACCTCCTCCCCCCATGTTTAAACCCTGGCTCTGCGTAGCGGTGCAGACAAGTTATTTAACCGGCTTGAACCTGTTTTCTGAGGCAGTTTTTTTTTCTATAAAACTGTTAGAAGGTGACCAGAGTATCAACTGAAACACACAGGACCATTCTAAAGTAAGCAACCTAATATTATGACTAATATTCAGCAAGAACTCATCACATGTTAATTACCCGGTCTTTCCATTTAAAAATTTTAAGGTGGATATGTTATATTATACTTTTTTTTTTTTTTTTTTTTACTCTTAAGTATTTATAAACTGAAACAGCTTTTTAAAAAGTACACCCCTGGGACGCCTGGGTGGCTCGGTGGTTTAATTTAGCATCTGCCTTCGGCCCAGGGTGTGATCCTGGAGTCCCAGGATTGAGTCCCGCATTGGGCTCCCTGTGTGGAGCCTGCTTCTCCTTCTGCTTATGTCTCTGTCTCTGTCTCTGTCTCTCTCTCTCGCTCAATCTGTGTCTCTCATGAATAAATAAATAAAATCTTAAAAAAATAAAAAAATAAAATAAAATAAAATAAAATAAAATAAAATAAAATAAAATAAAATAAAAAGTACACCCCTCACGTCACTTACTGAATCAAGTAGGAAGGTCAGAGATCCAAAGAAGAATAGCTGTACTTAACAGTGACAGAAGCTGGAGAAAAAAGCTTTTAAAAATAAACACCTTGTGGGGGGGGGGGGGGGTGTGGCTCAGTCAGTTAAGTTTCATCCTTCGGCTCAGGTCACAATCTCATGGTCCTGAGATCAAGCCCCACATCAGGCTCTCTGCTCAGCCCATCACCCTTGCTCATGCTCTCGCATTCTCTCTCTCTCTCTCTCATATAAATAAAATCTTAAGAAAAATAACGAACTTGTGGTAAGCACAGCATAACGTACAGAGATACTGAATCACTATGTTATACACCTGAAATTAATTTAACATTGTGTGTCAACTATACTCAAATAAAAATTAATAGAAAAACAAAAAGAAGAGGTTTGGGGAAAATGGTGAGTCACTTCTAATGGGTATTGGGTTTCTTTCTGGAGTGATGAAAATGTTCTAATATTGACTGTAGTGATGGTTACTCTACTCTGTAAATATACTAAAAACCAATGAATGGTATGCTTTAAATGGGTGAATTGTATGGCATATGAATTATGTCCCAATAAAGTAGTTATGAAAATATAAAAAGAAAACAATATTACCTATATTTTATCACAAATTTTTTTAAAAGTTAAAAACATTTGTTTCTTATCTACGAAAATCATAAACAAATGTTATCACCTAACACTTAACTAATGTTTAACATTTTCACATATATCTTGGTCTACAGTAGTATATTTTTCAAATAGCTGTGGAACATAATATTTTGGAGGTTTTTTCCTAACCTTTTATTGAAGTACAAGATACATCATAAAAGTGCAGACATTATTTTAAAAATTTTTTTTAAGATTTTATTTATTTATTCATGAGAGACACAGAGAGAGGGGGGCAGAGACAGGCAGAGAGAGAAGCAGGCTCCATGCAGGGAGCCTGATGTGGGACTCAATCCCAGGACTCCAGGATTACACCCTGGGCTGAAGGCAGACCCTCAACCGCTGAGCCACCCAGGGATCCCAAAAGCAGACATTATATACAGCTTGATAAACTGTCACAAATAGACATATTCTGTAATGGTATCCTTAAAAAAAAAAAAAAGATTTTGTTTATTTATTTGAGAGACAGAGAGAGAGAGAATGGGTAGAGGGGCAAAGGGAGAGTGAGAAGCAACTCCCTGCTCAGCAGGGAGTCCAAAACAGGGCTCAATCCCAGGATCCTAAGAGCATACCCTGAGACAAAGGCAGACGCTTAACCAACTGAGCTACCCAGGCACCCCTGTAAAAGCATCCTTTAAGAAAAACAAATGCCAAAAGCCCGCCTTTGGCTTGCTTTCAAGTCATTACCTCTCCACCAAGAGTAACCACTATACTGACTTCTAATGGCCTAGGTTTGTTTGTTTATTGTATGTATGTTTTTTTGTATTTTATTGAGGCTTAAAAAAAGTTCCTAAGCAATTTTCAAGGCCACGTAAAACATCAAGGGTCAGTGATCATAGCTATTTCCTACTTTTTTTTTTTAAAGGTTTTATTTATTCATGAAAGACACAGAGAAAGAGAGAGGCAGAGACACAGGCCAAGGGAGAAGCAGGCTCCCTGCGAGGAGCCTGATGTGGGACTCAATCCCAGATCCCGGGATCATGCCCTGGGCCAAAGGCAGACGATGCTCAACTGCTGAGCCACCCAACCATCTCATACTTGTTGTTTTTATAAATAATGTAGCACTGAACATCTCTATACATACGTCTTTTTCTCTTCTTTTGAATCCCTCTCCAAGAATAAATTCCTAAAGGTGGAGTTACTAGATCATAGGGCATCCATTTTTAACACTTCTACTATGTAGAGACATTTGTTTCAAAAGACTTGTTTTAATATGCAACATGGGAAGGGCATGAGTATCAGTTTTACTTTAGTTTCTCCAACAAGGATATTATTTTCAATTTTAATATAATTTAGGAGTAAAATGGTTCTGTAAGGTATACAATGTTTCTAGGCTGCAAAAAAAAGAAAATCCAACTGAAAGTAGCTGAAGAAGGGAGGATATTTTCTAACATGACAAGAGGTCTAAAAGTAGGACAGTTCCAGAACTGGTTATTTCATCAGTTCAACAAAGTCACTGATAAATCCATTTCTTTCTGTTTTTCCCATTTTGCCACTTTTGGGGTGGCAAAAGTTAGCACTTTGTGGTGTTCACTTTTCTTTTTTTTAAAGATTTATTTATTTATTTATGAGAGAGAGAGAGAGAGAGAGAGAGAGGCAGAGACACAGGAGGTGGGAGAAGCAGGCTCCATGCCGGGAGCCCGACATAGGACTCAATCCCGGGACTCCAGGATCGCGCCCTGGGCCAAAGGCAGGTGCTAAACCGCTGAACCACCCAGGGATCCCCATGGTGTTCACTTTTCAACCACAAATATGTATTCTGTCCTAAACCAGAAGCATTGTGATAATTTGTTTAAAAATATTTTTTGAGTAGCTGCTATGTAACAGACATGTTCTAGACACTGAAAACACAAGAATAGACAAAACAAAATCCCCATCCTCATATAGCTTCCATTCTACTGTGAAAATTAATAAAAGGAAATTTCATTTTAAATGGAGTCTGGAGGCCAGCAGGGGGAGCTCTCACATCCTCCAAGTCTTCCTCAATTGCTGAACAAACAGGAAGAAATGAAACCAGCAGGGGAACAGCAGTTTACCATCCCAAGGAGGAGGAAGAAGTTTTTCTCCTCCCCCAGGCAACAGCCAGCCACTGAGAGACTGTCACAACTTAGCCAATGAAAAGTCATCACACTTTGAGCTCCAATTAATGCCAATGGGCTTTTTTTTTAAGGTTTTATTTACTTATTCATGAAAGACACAGAGAGAGAGGCAGAGACCTAGGCAGAGGGAGAAGCAGGCTCCCTATGGGGAACGTGATGTGGGAATCGATCCCAGGACTCCAGAATCATGCCCTAAGCAAAAGGCAGACACTCAACCACTGAGCCACTCAGGTGCCTCGCCAATGGGCTTTCTGATTAAAACAACCCAACTCCCTCACTTTCCTACATAAAAGAG
The DNA here is from genome assembly GCF_003254725.2 of Canis lupus dingo. Classification (NCBI taxonomy): domain Eukaryota; kingdom Metazoa; phylum Chordata; class Mammalia; order Carnivora; family Canidae; genus Canis; species Canis lupus. Next base: position 81,384,872 of record NC_064247.1, read on the forward strand.
CTTTCCTCTCCTTTGTTCTCGGATTTGCCTATTGTTTTGCCATAGCTTGCTTGTCTCAAATCACAATTCCCTATTCCAAATAAACATTTTTGCTGGTAAAATAACTGGCAGTTTTGTTTTTAAGATTAATACCAATAACATGTAATTGGCAGTAATATCTGCCATAAAGAAAAATAAAATAGGGTAAGAAGAAGAGATGTGAGGGGAGAAGCAAAGTTAAACTAGATAAGGGGGTCAAGGAAGGATTTTCTCCAATACATGAGGAGCTACCAAAAGCATATGAGAAACTGAGCGATATAGAAATCTTTGGGGAAAACACTGCAGGTGGAGGAAATAGTGAGTGCAAAGTCCTGAAGACAGAGAATTTCTAGATTTTATGAGAAAAAGAAAGAAGGCCAATGGGAAAAGAACTGAGTGAGGGTGTGGAGCAAGGACTGGGGGTGGAGGGACACTGGCTAGTAAAACTAAGGCCTCATAGACCATTGAACAACTGATTTTTATTATGAGATGAGAATCACTGGAAGGTTCTAAGCAAAGAAGTGTCATAATCTGACACATTATAACCTGATATATATTTTAAAAAGTATTGTAAGGGGTACCTGGGTGGCTCAGTTGGTTAAACATCTGCCTTTAGCTCAGGTCATGATCCCAGGGTCCTGGGGTAGGCCCCGTGTGGAGCTCTCTGCTCAGCGGGCAGTCAGCTTCTCCCTCTCCCTCTGTGCCTGCTCCTGCTCTCTCTTGCTCACTCTCTCAAATAAATAAAATCTTAAGAAAAGAGAGAGACTATTGTAATAATCTAGGTATAGGACCTGGGTCGTGATAGGTTACAGAAGTAGAAAAAGCAGTAAGAAATGAGGTGGGTTTTTTTGCTTTGTTTTTTTTTTTTTTTTTTTTGATAAGGTAAAGCTCACAGAACTTGGACTGGATTTAAGAAACAGAGGTGAGTCCAGGATGATACCAAGGTTTGGGGCCTGGACTACTGTAAGAACAATATTTCTAATTACTGAAGTGAAGAAGAAAGAGAAATTTGGGAGATAGGAAATCAAAAATCCATATAGAATGTGAGATGCCAGTAAGCTTTTCAAGTGGAGATACCAAGTAGATAGCTCTATAAAGTCTCAGGTTTACCACATAGATTTGGGAGTCATTAATGTACAGATAATACTTAAGGATATTAAGACCAGAACAGGGGCACCTGGGTGGCTTAGTTGGTTGGGTGTCTGCCTTCTGCTCAGGTCGTGAGGGTCGTGATCCCAGGGTCCTAGGATCAAGCCCCACATCGGGCTCCCTGGTCAGCGGGGAGTCTGTTTCTCCTTCTCCAGTTCACTCTGCTTGTGCTGTCAAATAAATAAATAAAATCTTAAAAAAAAAAAAAAAAAAAAGACCAGAACAGAGGATTAGGGAGTGCAGATGGAGAAGAAAGCAGGCAAACGAGGCATAGGAGATTTCAAAGTTTAGGGATCGGGGAGACAGAAAATGGAAGAAGGGTCAGTCATTGAAATGAGGGGAAAAAAAAAAAAAAAAAAGAACGTAGCATCCCAGAAACCAAGAGCTCATTTATTCAGCATTTATAATTTCATTGCTATTTTCTACAACTGTTCCAGATGCTAGGTATATAAATAGCAAATAAGTAAATATACATGCATGGGCCCTGACCTCATGAAATGTACAGTCTCAGGGGAGATTGACAAAAATACAAATTAAACACTGTAACTACTACTAAGTGGTAGAAATTTCAGAGACTAAAGAAGAAACCTACTTTACAGAGTACAGGGATAGCCTTTTTGAGAAGGTGGCATATAAGCTAAAACCTGAAAGATGAATAAGAACCAGCAAGCAATGAAAAGGGGGTGAGTATGGGCAGGCACAGGTAGAGAAGATGACAGCTCCAACACAAGGGGATGATACAACTAAACACTGAGTCAGATAAGACCTTTGCTTCGTTGAGGAAGTGAAAAGCCTAATGTATGGCTAAAGCCAACAATACAACAGGAGAACTGAAAAGCAAAAACTAAAAGGATAATGGTAAGAAGCGTGACTTTTATTCTAAGGAAAATGGAAACTATACGAGTTTTAAAGGGAGAGTGATAGGGACCGCCTGGGTGGCTCAGCGGTTGAGCATCTGCCTTTGGCTCAGGGAATGGTCCCGGAGTCCTGGGATCAAGTCCCGTAACAGGCTTCCTGTATGGAGCCTGCTTCTCCCTCTGCCTATGTCTCTGCCTCTGTGTGTCTCATGAATAAATAAATAAAATCTTTAAAAATAAATAAAAGGAGAGTGACATGATCTCGATTATATTTGAGAATAACTTTGACTACTACATATCTAGTATCGTAAGTCCCTAATGCTTAGTAAGTCTATAGTAATGTATTTGTTAAGGTTGTGTCAAATGTCTTAAAGCACTGCAGAGATCTGAATACAAAATTTGGGAGAATGCTGCTACATCTTCTTCCCAAGTGTCACCAAAGTCCAAGCTCTGGAAATGATGTGAATGGCTACTATAACCTCTCTATGATAAATAATTCTAGGTCGGTATTTCCAACTCTACAATTCTCAAATTCATGGTGCTTCAGAAACTTGATCAAGACTTATTTGCTCTGTGTTCATTCAGCCACTAAGAGGTTCCACACAGGTATACAGTAATCTGTAACTGTAGAACAAAGGTTGGCAAAATATAGCTCATGAGCCAAACCTGGCCTCCACTTGTTTCTGTATAGCCTACAAGCTAAGAATTCCAATCATTCAAATGGTTGGAAAAAAAAGAATCAGGTAATACTGTTACATGACACAAAATGATGTGAAATTCAAATTCTGGTGTCCACAGATAAAGTTTTATTGGAACAGATCCATGCTCATTCATTTATGTATGGTCTATGATTATTCTCATACAAGGGTAGAGCTGAGCAGCTTTGAGAGATAAGTGCTTCCACTGCTACCTAACAAGTTGCACTACTGGACAGCATTCCCCATGCAGTGCATATTGACATATTGCAACATTGTTTTAAGCTTACAAGTACATACCTGTCAAAACAGGCCAGAGAAAAGTGGATTTCAAATCTAAGTCACACTTCCAAGGCACACTGATAATTTTGTTATCAAATTACATGGCAAAGTATCATGTTTACCATGCAATGACATTATGGCTGTGCTATAAGAATACCCTATACATCAGCAATTCCGCAGTAAATTCGTCACAATAGCCCAACTCACAAGAAAACAAAGGAAAAATTAGAAAAAAACAATACCTTATAGCAAGATTTCTTCGCAAAAAAAAAAAAAAAAAAGAATAAAAAATGAGGCTGCAACCAAAGAAAGTTTTTGAGTGGCTCATTTGTTAGCCAAGCACAGAAAACTATCTTCTAATGGTGATTTATTTAAATTGTTTGATTGCAGCAAGGGAAGAAACTTGCTCAGAGAAAAATAAACTGTATTAGCTTTTCAGCAAGCATGGTTGATTGAAAAATTGAGGAAAAATTGAGGACACTGTTAACAACATCAATAGGCAATTACAAAACAAGGCAAACAGTTTCTTTTTTTTTTTTTTTTTGGCAAACAGTTTCAAGTGGTTTTCCTTGGCTCCTGATGTGTAACAAGATGTTACAGATTATGTTCAATTACTATTTATTTAAAGAGTCAATGTGAAATTTATTTTTAAATATTTTATTTATTTATTTATGAGACACACACACAGAGAAGCATAGACATAGGCAGAGGGAGAAGCAGGCTCCCCATGGGGAGCCTGATTGCGGAACTTGATCCCAGGACCCCAGGATCACAACCAGAGCCAAAGGCAGATGCTCAACCACTGGGCCACCCAGGTGTCCCTCAATGGGAAATTTAAAGTGACTAAGAATTAGCCTCTATGAATAGTCTGCATGGAACAATGTCAGGTAAGAATATTTTTGAAAAAGTTGAGAATACAATAGTCGAGTACAAGCTTTTTTTTTTTTTTTTAAGATTTTATTTATTTATTCATGAGAGACAGAGAGAGGCAGAGACACAGGCAGGAGAAGCAGGCTCCATGCAGGAGTCCAATGTGGGTCTCGATCCTGCGACTCCAGGTTCACATCCTGAGCCAAAGGCAGACGCTCAACCACTGAGCCACGCAGTTGTCCCTACTTGAGTACAATCTAAATGGACTCTTAGGATGTATTATAACTGGTGTTGCTAAAAATATGTATGAGAATACAATGATAATAATGCTGTGAACAACTGTAATCCACCAAATTAGACAATCGATAAGAAATAAGCAAATTCTTACAAACACACCAATTACCAAAAATGACTCAGAAGAAGTGAGAAAATCTCAACAGATCAGTATCAAATAAAGAGATCCAACCAGAACCCAGAAAGTCTCTCAACTAAAAAAGTCTAAAACGAAATGGCTTCACTGGTAAATTCTACCATTTAGAGAACATTCCAAGAGGCCTGTATTACCCTGATGCCAAAGCAAGACAAAGATACAAGAATACTACAGACTATATCCCTTAGGATTACAGACATAAAAATTCTCAACAAAATACTAGCAAACCAAATTTAACAGCATATTAAAAAAAATAAACAAATGGAATTTAGGGCAGGAATGCAAGGGTGATTCAACATATGAAAATTAATTACCATAGTACTAGAATGGAGGATCTGAATTGACAGAGAAAAACATTTGACAGAATTCAATACTCTCATGATAGAAAAAAAAAAAATCAGCAAACCAGGAATAGAAGGGAACTTCCTTAAAACGATCAAGGGATTTATAAAAACATAGTAACTAACATCATACTTACTGGTGAAAAATTGAAAGCTTTCTCCCTGAGATCAAAAACAAGACAAAGATGCCACTTTCACCACAGCTATTCAACATTGTACTGGAAGTCCTAGCCAGAGCAATTAGGCAATAAAAAGAAATAAAAGGCATCCAAATTGGAAATGAAGAAGTAAAACTATCTCTTTGCAGATGGCATGATTCTATATATAGAAAATGCCACAGAATGCACAAAACACAATTAGAACTAATAAACAAATTAAGGAAAGGTGGAAGGTAGAACTTCAACACATAAAATTCAGTTGTGCTTCTATACACCAAAAGGAACAATACAAAAATTAAGAAAATAATTCTATTTACAATAGCCTCCAAAAGAATACTTAGAAATAAATTTAACCAAAGAGGTAGAAGACTTACATCCTAAAAACTACAAAATATTGCTGAAAGAAATTAAAGAACTAAGTAAGTGATAAGAATTCCCTCGTTCATGGATTGGAGGATTTAATACAGTTAACACTGAAATATTCCACAAAACAATCTAGCCAATGCAATCTGTACCAAAATTTCAATGATTTTTTCTGCAGAAATGAGACCAATCATCAAATTTATATGGAACTGAAAGGGGTCTAGAACAGCCAGAACAACAATAAAAATGAAAAAGCAAGAAGACTCCCAAAACAGTGTGATATTGGTGTAAGGATAAACATATAGACTAATGCAACATTAGTGACTCCAAAAATAATTATTAAATTATAATAATTCAAAAAAATTAATTTTTTAAAAAGATGATAAAATGATTAAATAGGAAAATAGCAGTTCCTTCAACAAATGGTGCTGGGAGAATAGGATAACCACATACAAAAGAATGAAGCTGAGGGGCACCTGGGTGGCTCAGCTGGTTAAGCATCTTGCCTTCAGCTTAAGTCCTGGGATCAAGTCCCACATATTGGGCTCCCCACTCAGTGAGAAGCCTGCTTCTCCCTCTCCCTCTGCCTACTGCTCCCTATGCTTGTGCTCTCCTTCTATCAAATAAGTAAAATCTTTTAAAAAAAGATAAAGAATGAAGTTGAACCCCACCTCACACTACATACACAAATTAACTCAAACTAGATCAATGACCTCAATATAAGAGCTAACACCATAAAACTATTAGAAGAACACAGGTGTATACCTTCATGACCTTGGATTTGGCAATAAGATTCTTAGATTTGATATTTAAAGCAGGAACAAAAGAAGAAAAACTGGATGAAACAGACTTCATAAAAATTAAATTTTGTGCATCAAAAGATACTATAAAGAAAATAAGGACATTTCTTACTCAGCCATAAAAAAGAATGGTATCGGGGATCCCTGGGTGGCTCACAGTTTGGCACCTGCCTTCGGCCCAGGGCGTGATCCCAGAGTCCTGGAATCAAGTTCCACATCGGGCTCCCTGCATGGAGCCTGCTTTTCCCTCTGCCTATGTCTCTGCCTCTCTCTCTCTCTCTCTCTCTCATATGAATAAAATCTTAAAAAAGAAAGAAAAAGGAAGGAAGGAAGGAAGGAAGGAAGGAAGGAAGGAAGGAAGGAAGGAAGGAAGGAAGGAAGGAAGGAAGAAAGAAAGAAAGAAAGAAAGAAAGAAAGAAAGAAAGAAAGAAAGAGAGAGAAAGAGAGAGAGAGGGAGGGAGGAGGAGGGAGGGAGGGAGGGAGGGAGGGAGGGAGGGAGGGAGGGAGGGAGGGAGGAAGGAAGGAAGGAAGGAAGGAAGGAAGGAAGGAAGGAAGGAATCTTGCCACTTGCATCAACATGCATGGACCTAGAGAGTATTATGCTCAGTGAAAAAAGAGAAAGACAAATACTATGATTTCAGTCATATGTGAAATCTAGAAAGCAAAACAACAACAACAAAAAAGAAACAGACTCATGAATACAGAAAACAAACTTGTGATTGCCAGAAGGGAGAGAGTGGGAGGATAGGCAAAATAGATGCAGGGGTTTAAGAGGCACAAACTTCCAGTAATAAAATAAATAGGTCACAGGGATGAAAAGTACAACACAGGAAACAGTGAATAATACTATAATAATGCTGTTTAGTGACAGATGATGACTACACTTAAGTGGTGAACATTAGGTAATGCAAAGAAGTGTGGAATCACTATGTTGTACACCTGAAATAAATATAAAATTGTATGTCAACTATACTTCAATAATAAAAATTTTTAAATATTCAAAAATAGTTCTTGAAAAATGCCACTCAACAAGACCCTCTGATTACCTGTAATAATGACATTTTCCCTTCAGAAAGTTAATTTCCCCCATATATTAAAAAAGAAAACAATCAGGGACACCTGGGTGGCTCAGTGTTTGAGCATCTGCCTTTGGCTCAGGTCATGATCCTGGGGTTCTGGGATCTAGTCCCTCATCGGGCTCCAGGCAGAGTCTGCTTCTCCCTGTGCCTGTGTCTCTGCCCCCGCCCCCACTTTCTGTGTCTCTCATGAATAAATAAATAAAATCTTCGGTAGCCCGGGTGGCTCATCGCCGCCTTCAGCCTAGGACATGATCCTGGATTGAGTCCCACGTCAGGTTCTCTGCATGGAGCCTGCTTCTCCCTCCGCCTGTGTCTCCTCTGCCTCTCTCTCTCTGTCTCTCATGAATAAAAAAATAAAATCTTTTTAAAAATAAACAAATAAAATCTTAAGAAAAAAAAGAAAGCAATCTAAAAATTGAGAGAGGAAAAAAAGACAACCCAGAGAATGGAAAAAAATATTTGCAAATAATGTATCTGATAAAAGTTTGAGTGTCTAGATATATAAAGGATCCTTAGAGTTCAAAAACAAAAACACAACCCAATTTTTAAAATGGGAAAAAGATCTGATGGACATTTCTTCAAATTAGATATCCTAATTGCCAACAAGCACAAGAAAAGATTTTTAAGGAGCACTTAGGTAGCTCAGTTGGTTAAGCAACTGACTGTTGATCTTGGCTTAGGCCTTGATCTCAGGGTCATGGGTTCAGGCCGTGTCAGGACACACACTGGGCATAGAGCCTACTTTAAAAATAGATAGATAGATAGATAGATAGATAGATAGATAGATAGATAGATAGATATAAAATTTTATTTAAAAATTTTAAGATTTTATTTATTTCATTTATTTTTAAAGATTTTATTCTCTCTTATGGCAGAGAGAGCACAAGCAGGGGGAGTAACAGAGGGAGAGGGAGAAGCAGATTCCCCAGGCAGGCCCAATATAGGGCTTGATCCTGGGATCATGACTTGAGCTGAAGGCAGACATTTAACAGACTGAGCCATCCACGTGCCCCTAAAAATAAATTTTTAAATAAAATATAAAGAAAACTGGGCAGTCCCGGTGGCGCAGCGGTTTAGCGCCGCCTGCAGCCCGGGGTGTGTTCCTGGAGACCCGGGATCGAGTCTCACATCGGGCTTCCTGCATGGAGCCTGCTTCTCCCTCTGCCTGTGTCTCTGCCTCTCTCTTCGCTCTCTCTGAATGGATAAATACATCTTAAAAAAATAAAATAAAATAAAGAAAACTAAAAAAGAGAAAAAGAAGACGTTCAATATTGGTCATTAAAGAAATGTAAATCAGAACCACAGTGAGATACCACTTCATACCCACTAAAATGGCTTTCATTTTCCCCCCAAGATTTTATTTATTTATGTGCTGGGGTGGGGGGTAGGCAAAGGGAGAGAATCTCTAATAAGTGCATTGCCTGATATGCGGCTGTATCTCACAACCCTGAGATCATGACCTAATAAGCCAAAATCAATGAGTTGGGTGTATAATTGGCTAAACCACCCAGGCATCCCAGGATGGCTTTAAAACAAACAAACAACAACAACAAAATCAAGTACTGATGAGGATGTGGAGAAATGGGAATTCTCATATATTAGTGATGGCAATGTAAAATGGTGTAGTCATTGTGGAAAAACAATTTGACAGTGTCTCAAAAAGTTAAACACAGAATTAGCTAAGACCCAGCAAACCCACCTCTAGATATATATATACATACACAAGAGAATGCAAATATACTGTCTTCATAGAAGCTTGCACACAAATGTTTACAGCAACATTATTCATTAATAGCCAAAAGGTAGAAACAATCCAAATGTCCATCAGTAGATGAATGGAGAAGAAATTATGGTGCATAGAAACAATGGAAGCCATAAAAAGAAGCGAAGTATTCAAAGATGCTGAAATCTGGATTAACCTAGAAAACATTACGGTAAGGGAAAGAAGACCAAAAAAAAAAAATAATAATAAAAAAAAAATCAGGGATCCCTGGGTGGCTCAGTGGTTTAGCGCCTGCCTTTGGCCCAGGGCACGATCCTGGAGACCTGGGATCGAATCCCACGTCAGGCTCCCGGTGCATGGAGCCTGCTTCTCCCTCTGCCTACGTCTCTGCCTCGCTCTCTCTCTCTGTGTGACTATCATAAATAAATAAAAAAAATTTTTTTAAATCACACATTATATGATGCCTTTTATATGATATATCTGGAAAAGGCAAATAACAGAGACAGAAAGCAGACTAGAGATGATCAGAGGATGCAGAGAGAAGGAAATAGGGAGTGACTTCTTAATTGAGTATGAGGTGTTTTTAAGGGGTGATGAAAAAGTTTTGAAATTAAAGTGAGTTGGTGGTTGCACAACATTATAAATACACTAAATACCACTGAATTATATATTTTAAAATAGTTAATTGTATACTTTAAAATGATTAATTGCATGTTATGTAAATCTTACCCCAATCAAAACAAAAACAAATTGAAAGAATTTCCAGAAAGAGGACTGAAGACAGATGTTTGCCCATTCCTTACTGAAACTCCACTAAATGATAGTAAAAGATATTTTTTAAGGGTGTAAACTCACAAGAACAAAAAGAACAGAAGGTAAAGCTATGGCAACAAAACTTTTAGAATGTGCAATACAGAACACATGGCAACTGATTTAGCATCTGAAAACTGAAAACTAATTTTTCAGTAAAGAACTCCAAAAACTCAAGAAATGAACCACCAGGTACTTTTGGTGAAGGCAAAAATGAAAACAAGATGGCACAAAATTTAATGAGTCACTAACCTTCCCAATTTCCCACACTGCCTCACTTTGCACTACTGGATGACCATCTCTCTAGGTAGAACACTGGAAATTTTCTCAAGAGGTAAAACAGGGTAAGTGAGAACCACGACACTGAAAACAGAGTGGACGATATTAAAGTCTCTCTAAATCATTAAAACCCCCAATACTCTTCTCTCCTTTGGTTCACAGTAATATGTGCTTATACTCTGCAGGTAATAGAAGAGATTCTTCTTTTGGGAATCTGATTAGCCAAAGAGAAAAGACCTACAGTTAATGACATCACAAGGTAACCCAGTAAAACTCCTAAAACAAGGCCTACAAGTTAGCAAGTGCCACTTGTTTTTTTTGTTGTTGTTGTTCATGAGAGAGACAGAGAGAGAGAGAGAGAGAGAGAGGCAGAGACACCGGCAGAGGGAGAAGCAGGGTCCCCGCTGGGAGCCCGATATGGGACCCAATCCCGGATCCCGGGATCACGACCCAAGCAGAAGGCAGGCGCCCAACAGCTGAGCCACCCAGGCGTCCAGCAAGTGCCACTTGTGATCACGTAACTGCCATTAAGATTTTGGTGCCTCATTTTAAAAAATAAGCAGATAGCCACAGATCATCAAACATCTGAGAAAAGCTTCACCATTAAAGAAAGAAGCAAGGGCAGCCCTGGTGGCTCAGCGGTTTAGTGTCGCCTTCAGCCCAGGGTGTGATCCTGGAGACCCTGGACTGAGTCCCATGTCAGGCTCCCTGCATGTGTCTCTGCCTCTCTCTGCCTCTCTCTGCCCCTCTCTCTCTCTCTCATTAATAAATAAAATCTTTTTTAAAAAATTAACAAAAAGAAAGAAGCAAAAAGAGAAGTAGAGGGAAAAGGCTATGCAGCAAGATGAAAACCTCAAAAATAAAAACAAAAGTTGCCCTCAATAACCTCAGAGGAAAAAACAAGAACATGCGCTCATTTAAAAAGATGAGGGGTGCCTGGGTAGCTCAATCAGTTGAGTGCTGAACTCTTGATTTCAGCTCAGGTCACAATCTCAGGTGGTGAGATTGATTCCTGCATGGATTCCTTCTCTTCTCTCCCTCTGCCCCTCCCTCCACCCCATGTGCAAGCATGCTCTAAAAAAAAAGTTAAAAAGATGAAATAAGAGCCCCTAGAAATTAAAATAACGAATGAGAGGATCAAAGAAAAACTGAAATATCAAGTTGAAAAAATTATCCAAAGAGTTAAGCAAAGAGAAAAACAGGAAATGAGAAAGAATATTAGAATCTGTCGAGGAGTCTCAGAGTTGAAACTCTGAGTTCCGGAAGAAGAGAACAGAAAATGAAGAGGAAGAAATAAAGGATCACTGAGGGTCTATTAAGCACAATGGATGAAAACAGATCCACACTAATGCACATCATATGAAATTTCTGAACACAAGTGACAAAGATTTTATTATTTTATTCATTCATGAGACACACAGAGAGAAGGCAGAGACACAGGCAGAGGGAGAAGCAGACTCCTCGCAGGGAGCCCGAGGTGGGACTCAATCCTGGAACTCCAGGACCAATGCCCTGAGCCGAAAGCCGTCGCTCAACCGCTGAGTCAGCCAGGCGTCCTCCTAAGAGTTTAAAAAAGTAAAGGATTCCCTACCTTTAGGTTCTATCTAATAATAATGAAAAATTGTTCAAAGGAATTTTCATACGAAAAGAAAAAAGCAGGAGAATCATTGGGCAACCACTGACCTAGCACTATTATGCTTGATTATAGGGACGAAGTCAATAGTGAAGAAATGGTACTGCCACCACAGATTAACATCCAAATGTAGGAAAAAATAAGTAAGGTCAATTCACAGTCATCAAAGAGAACACAGAACTATATATACTAATATGATTTTGTTAAAAAAAAAGTCAGAACAATTTAATTTTTTCCTACAATTGCCATTATAGTGGCCTACAAGGAGAAAACAATTAGAAACTCAAATCTACCTAGATTATAATAAGAAGCCTTTGTTTGAATACACTGCATGTGACATTCTCACCAATGGGGCAAGAAATCATGGTAGCAATTAGGTATACAAACTATTGTTTTGTAAACAGTGACCCATAGATATCAACATTTAGAGCTTATCCTTTTCAATTTACTTATGAATAAACAATATAACAATATTAAATATATATTCATGTTTCCAAATATTATATTGGATTAGTATTATTAGTCCTTGTATAATACTTGTATTAAATACATAATGGCAATGGCAACTACTATGGAGGACAAAATTCTAAATTACCATGAGAAGCTGTTGAAAACCACTTAAAAGGAGAGAGAACAGGGGCGCCTGGATGGCTCAATTGGCTAACCATCCGACTTCAGGTTTTGGCTCAGGTCATGACCTCAGTGTGGCGAAATGGGGCACCAGGCTCCAAGCTCTGAGCTTCAGCATGGAGTCAGCCTGGGATTCTCTCCCTCTCCCTCTGCCCCTCCCTCATTCTCTAAAATAAATAAATAAATCTTTTTTAAAAAAGGCAGAGAGACCTTGTCTGAGGAAAGCGGCTTCTCCAGCCCAGCCGCCTGTGCTGCAGACCGTCCTCCAGTCCTGCCTGTTGCTCCTGCCTAAAGGACATCTGGACACTTCGAATTTTTCCATAAAACTGATCCTTAAAGGATCATTAAATCTTTAGAACTGTTAGGAACCAAGGACTTCCCTTCAACAGACTTTTCCCTGATTCCAACTACGTTTCAAGTTTGCTCAAATTTGTGGGTGGCTTCATCCCCGCGACTAAACTTTTAGTCCTACGTTAGCCTGACATCACAGAAGTGCTGAAATCAACAGTCCAATAAAATATGAACTAGTTATGGGAAAAAATAATAATAATTAAAAAAAGGGGGGGTTCCCTGGGTGGCTCAGCGGTTGAGCACCTGCCTTCTGCCCAGGGCATGATCCTGGAGTCCTGGGATCGAGTCCCACATCGGGCTCCCTGCATGGAGCCTGCTTCTCCCTCTGCCTGTGTCTCTCCCTCTCTCTTTCTGTGTCTCTCATGAAAAATAAATATTAAAAATAAAAAATAAATAAAAATAAAAGGCAGAGAGAAAATAACAACGTGGTTGAATTATGATCCAACATTAACACAGACTACACTAAGACCACACTAGACAAATAATGGATTGTGTATTATATTTAGAAAGTAGTGCAGAATAACACCAAGGTAGAGGTGGGTAGTGATCAAAAGAAAAAACACAATGGAGAACACTGACGTTGGAGTCAAATAGACTACTTAATAGATGCCTTACCTTCATCACGTTAATTACCTTATCAAGTTTCAATTACCTCATCAAGTAAATTGAGGATATTATTGACACTGAAATGTTGTGAGGATTCTAGATAATCTGTATCAATATCTAGTATCATATCGGATAATATACCAAATAAATGTGTATATATATGTATATATACATACACATTTATACATATATTATATATATATAAAATATTTAATAGAACAGAAGCAAATCTGGTTCTCAATAATCTGTTACTATTGACTATAATTTTTAAGTCAACAATAGATATCCATTATTCAAAATGCCTATTATCAGAGAATAAAAGCATAAGAACTTTCAAAGTAGTCATCTAATAAACCACATGGATAAGTCCTTTACCACAGTGATATGAATGCCAACGCTTATGCTTCCAATGAGTGTACAAGAAATCCGTGATTTCAGAAAGCAATGTCTTACACTATAGACTTTTGATTTCTTCCCAAACCAGCATTCTCTTTTAGATACCATTTCTTCTTAATCCCTTACTACTATCAGGCTACTAAGGATGGCACCTCCCACCAGACTCCTCTCCGTTCTCAATTTCTTAAGAGATTCTCCATCCTCATCTCTCAAACTTTTTTTTTTTTAAAGATTTTATTTATTTATTTATTTAAAAGATTTTATTTATTTATTCATGAGAGACACAGAGAGAGAGGCAGAGACATAGGCAGAGGAAGAAGCAGGGTCCCTGCAGGGAGCCCGAAGCAGGACCTGATCCCAGAACTCTGGGATCCCAGAGAGCTAGCACTCTCATCTACTCCCACACATCTCTCCCAGCTTTTTCAACATTTCTTACCATGTCTTTGGAAGGCCCATACCATCCAGCTACATCAACTTCCATCTGTTATTACCATTATCTAACGTCCTCTGGGTCACTGGCATCTGAAACAGGCTTCCTCTATAACTCAACTCTACTTGACCCTAGGCACCTTCAACATCCAATTCCCACTTCAGTATCCAATTTCCAGGAACTTGGACTTTGACATTGCTTGGGCCCATTTGATTCCTTTAATTTTAAATTTTTAAAATTCCCATCTTTGACTACTACCCCTACCTATTCATCACTCTTTCTCTTACTCCATTAGACCCACTGTGTTATCTCGTTTAGATTCACAGTTTCTTAACCCTTCCCCTTTCTCTCAATCTATCTTTCATCTCCTGGCTTTACTTAGTACCTTATCTACACTATATCTCAAATTCTGTCACTTCAACTGCCTTCTTTCAGGCAGCTCATTTCCATTCACTCTTCAACCTTCCACCTAGCAAATTTCAGCCCAGAATCAATCCAATCATCTGTTTTTCTGTTAGTACATAAAAGTAGTCAAATATTGCTGGAGGAATGGGGGAAGGGGTCAGAGGCAGTTGGAAAAGGACAACAACCATCTACACTGGCATAAACACAAATAACAGCAGAGAACTACTATCTCCCACTATACCACCCTCAAAAATATATGATCTCTATAAATATCTATAACTGCCCTTTTCATTTCTTCCTTTCCCAGAAAAAAAGTGACCCATCTCCCATAGAAATCTACTCTTCTCCGTCTATGCTCTAAATTCCATTCCCCAGAGTCATCACTGGTCTTCTCTTTCATAGCTTCAACTTTCCCCTTCTCGTCACCCGCTACTTCCTTCAATCAGTCACTTCCTTTAAAAAGCCTCCCTGAGATGAGATCTTCTATTTTAGATGAAGAAGGGTCTTCATTCTTCTTTATCGAAAGTACTGTTTTAAGATGGGGCAATTCTGATCCCCAGGGCAATACTGATCCCCATAATATTCCATTGTATACATGGGGATCCCTACCAAAATTCTGCTGGCATTTTTGGTTGTGATAGCTGAAGGGGTAACTATTGGCAAACACCAAGCAGGGGCCAGAGATCCTGAGTACAACTCAACTCCCCCAAAGAATTATCCAGTCTAAAATGTCAAGAGTACCAAAGCTGAGAAACCTTGCTCTAAAAACTATGTTTTTAGGGGAGACTTTAGTGGCTCAGTCAGATAAGGGTCTGACTCTTGATTCTGGCCTAGACCATGATCTCAAGGTGGTGAGATTGAGCCCAGTGACAGGCTCTGCACTGGGCTTTAGACTCTACACTGGGCATGGAGCCTGCTTAAGATTCTTTCTCTCCTGGGGTGCCTGGATGGCACAGTCCATTGAGCAGCAACTTGGTTTTGGCTCACGCTGTGATCTCAGGATCATGGGATTGAGCCATGCATCGGGCTGAGCTCAGCACGGAGTCTGCTTGAGACTCTCTCCCTCTTCCCTGTTTTCTCTCTCTCTCTTCCCCAAATTAAATCAATGCCCAGAAATCAGTGGCATTTCTATACACGAACAATGAGACTGAAGAAAGAGAAATTAAGGAGTCAATCCCATTTACAATTGCACCCAAAAGCATAAGATACCTAGGAATAAACCTAACCAAAGAGGTAAAGGACCTATACCCTAAAAACTATAGAACACTTCTGAAAGAAATTGAGGAAGACACAAAGAGATGGAAAAATATTCCATGCTCATAGATTGGCAGAATTAATACTGTGAAAATGTCAATGTTACCCAGGACAATTTACACATTTAATGCAATCCCTATCAAAATACCATGGACTTTCTTCAGAGAGTTAGAACAAATTATTTTAAGATTTGTGTGGAATCAGAAAAGACCCCGAGTAGCCAGGGGAATTTTAAAAAAGAAAACCATATCTGGGGCATCACAATGCCAGATTTCAGGTTGTACTACAAAGCTCTGGTCATCAAGACAGTGTGGTACTGGCACAAAAACAGACACATAGATCAATGGAACAGAATAGAGAACCCAGAAGTGGACTCTGAACTTTATGGTCAACTAATATTCGATAAAGGAGGAAAGACTATCCATTGGAAAAAAGACAGTCTCTTCAATAAATGGTGCTGGGAAAATTGGACATCCACATGCAGAAGAATGAAACTAGACCACTCTCTTTCACCATACACAAAGATAAACTCAAAATGGATGAAAGATCTAAATGTGAGACAAGAGTCCATCAAAATCCTAGAGGAGAACACAGGCAACACCCTTTTTGAACTCAGCCACAGTAACTTCTTGCAAGATACATCCAGGAAGGCAAAAGAAACAAAAGCAAAAATGAACTATTGGGACTTCATCAAGAGAAGAAACTTTTGCACAGCAAAGGATACAGTCAACAAAACTAAAAGACAACCTACAGAATGGAAGAAGATATTTGCAAATGACATATCAGATAGAGAGCTAGTTTCCAAGATCTATAAAGAACTTATGAAACTCAACACCAAAGAAACATGGGATCCCTGGGTGGCTCAGTGGTTTGGCGCCCGCCTTTGGCCCAGGACGTGATCCTGGAGTCCGGGGATCGAATCCCACATCGGGCTCCCTGCATGGAGCCTGCTTCTCCCTCTGCCTGTGTCTCTGCCTCTCTCTCTCTGTGTCTCTCATGAATAAATAAAT